>NC_135879.1:85750754-87037971 GCF_964194155.1 Cetorhinus maximus
TTTCATTGCGTCTCAGCTGCATGATGGAAGTAGTAGCTGAGGAATAGAAAACAGATGCTAAGGTGACCAGGTTGAGGTGCTTCTATGCTGTTAAAAGTTTTCTCAATAGGTTATTTTCCCAATGTTTCTCTTCCTTCAAATATTGTGGGTCCTGTGGAATACCATACAATAATGGTATTATAAGTTTCCTGGATAACGAACACCAAACCACATAATGATACTACATGAATATTTATTGAAAGCAAATCCTTTCTATTCATGATATGAAGACCCCTGATTCTCATACCGGGTCCCATGTACAACATTTTGCATTGAAGTGAATCCTGCCACTCAGTGACATTGCCTTATTGTTACCTCCCAGTCACCCACTGGAAAATTGGGCCACCTGAAATTTTAGTTGGGACCTCACAACACTGGGGCTTAAATGAATGTATGTGTGAGTAGCTGATTGGGACATAATTATCAGATTATCCCTCTTTGCAAAATATTACAGTAATTTTATTATTTCTGTGCTTTCCTTAGCATATATTCACCAATAGATATTTCAGGAGAAACACTGTGAAAAGCACCATATAATGCAGTTAGACTGCAAATGTTTTGCTATTGTGGGACAGTTATAGGGCTAAATTGCAACCCTTTGTGACAGTGATAGCAAGCTGGCAGCAAGCTTTCCAAAGTCAATGGAAACAAAAATTGGGAGAGATATAATACAGGCATTTGACGGACTATCACCCATTTTACTCTATTGCACAAAGATTTGCCCTATTTTGCCTAAAGAAAATTTGTAATATAACTTAAGGCAAGATTTTTAGTTTGGCGGGCACACATGGTTGACGGGCTCGGGAGCGGCCAGGGAACGGACCGCCGGCCGCAATCGGTCCCCAACCTCTATTTCACGCTGGCTGACCAATTAACGGCCAGAAAGCGTGAAGCATGCGCTGAAATGCTCGGCACTGCCGGGGTGGGAGCGGGAGGAGGGTGGGCGCTGACGTAAACGCAGACGCGGTGGAGCGTGGAATGAAAGCTCCCTAAAGACAGAGAGCTGCCTCAGCGAGCTGGAGAACTTAAAAGCAATGAATAAAGATTTTAAAATCCAGAAAAAAATGTCCACGCATCACAATCAGTCACCTGAACATATAGATGATGAAAATTCTGTCAAAACATTTTTGTTTTTTTTCATTAATAACGGAAACCTCATCCAACCCGAGGATGAGGTTTCATCAAAAATGCAAAGTCCGCCTGGCAGATTCGCCTGTCCACCAACCGAAAGGCTGGACAGACCATGAAAAATCGGAGACATTTGGAACTTTAATGGGCTTAATTGCCTGCTTAATTGTTGGCAGGCGTGTTTCCGACTTGCGCGCATGACTGCCGGCTGGAATATCACACAACTGCAGGATAACGTTGGGACGCTCGCCCAATGTCATCACGTGCTATTTTACACTCGAGAAGGTCGGGCGCGTGCCCGCACACCGAGCTAAAATCTCTGGAAAGTGTGGCCAAACAGGTTGATTATCGACCTGTAAATTCATTCATTATAACTGTGTCATAAAACTAACATTTATCTTGGTATTGGGACTCTTGCTTTTCCTGCTCGTAAAAGGATCAAGAACGAGAGGGCACGGATTTAAAGCGATTTGCTAAAGAAGCAAATGTGACGTGAAAAAAAAACTTTCACACGAGTGGTTCAGGTCTAGAATGCACTGCCTGGAAATGTGGTGGAGGCAGGTTCAATCAAGGCATTCAAGAGGGTATTAGTTGATTATTTCAATATAAACAATGTGCAGGGGTACGGGGAAAAGGCAGGGCACTAGGTCATAGTGCTCATTTGGAGACCTGGTGCAGATAATATGGGTCGAATGGCGTCCTTCTGTGCCGATATGATTCTGTGATTCTGTGACACACGGGAACATTGTACTGCACGAGAACAGCCTGCTGCGTGGGAACGCCGTGCTACCCGGGGACACCGTGCTGCGTGATGACACCGTGCTATCCGGGGACACCGTGCTACCCGGGAACACCGTGCTACCCGGGGACACCATGCTACCCGGGGACACCGTGCTACCCGGGGACACCGTGCTACGCGGGAACGCCGTGCTACGCGGGAACGCCGTGCTGCGCGAGGACACTGTGCTACCCGGGGACACCGTGCTACGCGGGAACGCCGTGCTACCTGGGGACGCCGTGCTACCCGGGGACACCGTGCTACGCGGGAACGCCGTGCTGCGCGAGGACACTGTGCTACCCAGGGACACCGTGCTACCCGGGGACACCGTGCTACGCGGGAACGCCGTGCTGCGCGAGGACACTGTGCTACCCGGGGACACCGTGCTACGCGGGAACGCCGTGCTACGCGGGGACGCCGTGCTACGCGGGGACACCGTGCTACACGGGGAACACCGTGCTACACGGGAACACCATGCTACACGGGAACACCATGCTACACGGGGACGCCATGCTACACGGGGATGCCATGCTACACAGGGACACCATGTTACATGGGAATCACTACAGGCTGCCCAGCAGCAGCAAAAGCGGGAGCACAATGACAGGAGGCCTGGTAGCAAGGCGGAAGCAGATGCAGGGTCCCCAGTTCATCCAAGAGTTTACAGGACTTGGATAATCAATCTGCAAATGTCAAAAAGGCATTGCCTGCAGAGACGACACCTGTCCAGGGAGACATTTACAGAACAATGCGCCCTATTGCAGGACAACCTGCATTCACGAGCCTCCTATATTGGCTTTGAAGGTTACAGCAGCTCTTAACTTCTATGCAGCCGTATCCTTCCAGGGGTTTACAGATGTCATTTGCAGAATCTCCCAAGCACCCACTCACTGCTGTAATAAGGAGGTAACAAATGTACTGTACTAGAGGGATGAAGACTTCATAAGATTCTGGACAAATGAGGATAACCGGGCAGAGAGGGCAATAGGATTCGCTTTCCATGTATTTAGGGTGTAATAGACTGAACTAAAGTTGCTATCAAAGCACCATGTGAGCGTCCGGCTGCATTTATCTACAGAAAAAGATTCTATTCACTCAAGGTGTAGTTAATCTGTGACTGCAAGACGCGAATCATGCAGGTGTGCATTGCTATTCCGACAGCAGCCACAATGCCTATGTGCTTTGATACTCACAGGTTCCTTACCTGTTTGTCCCAAGGTTGCAGATCAATGTATGGATTCTAGGTGATAACAGCCATCCTCTTTGGACATAGCTGATGTGCCTGTCTGAAACTCTCGCAGTGACACAGAAGAGAGGTTCCATGCCAGTCACAGCACAACAAGGGCCAGTATAGAGCAAACCACTGGTCTGCTGAAGATTTGCTTCCTCTGCCTTGATTGTTCTCAGGGTGCTCTCCACTATGACCCTTTAAAGATCTCAGATTGTCAGTGAGTGCTGTGCACTGCACAATATCATCATGCATTAGAAGCCCTTCATCAGCCGGGGGCGTAGCAGGGGGCTGCTGTCCAACAGTCCTCTGATTGCCAGTGGTCTCACCTGTCACTGCCTCCTTCATCTGCATCTGCATGACTGCGCAATGTTCACCAGATTGTGAGCCCAGGTCAGCACACAGTTGACTCCTCGCCAAGGTGTGTGTGTCTGCGCTGGTGCAGGGGACAGGTGAGATGCTGCACCCCCAGAGACATCCGAACTGTCTTCCTCAGAGGATATGCCTGGTGGAACACATGGGAGTGGTCCTGACCCTGCAAATGAAGCATAACAACAATTATTGGAGTGATGGTGTTAAGGACCACTCCCATTTATGAGTGCAGCACGCTGCCACAGTTGCCAGAGATGATGTTAATCTCATTTCCTCCTCACCATAGCTACCAATCCAAGCTCAGTGCCAGATATGGACTGACCACCATGTTCCTCTGTCAGCTCCAGGGCTTCCAGCTTTGCCTCTGTCAATGGACATATCTCTAGCACTCCACCACCGGCTTGGATCTCTCCTTGTGGGTACTTTTGTCCTGCAAGCATAAGGGGAGGGAAAGTGAGATTTCTATTGACGCTGAGGAGAATCCCTTAGTGCCAGATTGTTCCCTGGTCCCTTGAGGTGTCAGGTTGCCCAGTTGTCCTTCCAATCCTCACATTCTCCGGAAACCTGGATAAGGCAAAGAGGAAGATGCAGATTCCAATGAAGCACATACATGCAGCCTCTATGCATCTATGGAAACTGGTGAGGGGAACACCCGACACTTCAATGCCCATCCTAGCCGTTAACCATTCAGTACCCCTTCTTTTCCTGCCCACTTTTCATCCACTTACTAACAGTCTGACATTCAAACTCACCTTTGCAGTGGTGAGGAGGTTGCTCATCCTTTTGTGGCACTGGACCCAGTCGCTTGGTTGGAGCCCATGGTCGCTCACTTTCACACTGACCTTTGTCCAGGCCACTTTGGTCATTCCTGATGCCCTTTGAAACCCATCAGCTGGAAATACAATCTCTCTCTGTTCCCAAACAGCCTGGAGGAGATTGCACAGTGAGCTCTCATGGGGTGGATTGTGACATCTGCAAACACAGCGGAATCCATTAATAAGACTGATTGAACTTTTATGAAAATGGTGATTTCTTCTACCTGGACCCTCTAAAGGTTTTTGATGCAACATGCACAGATTTCACAATGCTGGCCAATTCAATTGCAATCTTCCCTTAGAAAGACGACAGGCAAAATTGAAGCTGTAACATAGGGCTTTCTGTCCTTTAAATATGGTGCCATTTCCTGCATGGTGACCAGGTGACACAGCCTTCATGATGTCAGAGCCGCCCCTGCCATATGATCTGGTGGCAAGCCCACGTCACCCATATCCCTGAGTTTGCCACCATGTGATTGGGTTCAGGCAGCCACACCCTTCCTGCACCAGTTTCCAGACTTCTTCTGAGCCAGCAGACTCAATAATGATAAGACTGAATTCAGCCCCATAGGTCCAAAGTCAACTGTTCTTCCTAAACATGCTACATTTACCACATTGTGTCTCAAATTTGTCACATATTGTGTAGGGTGGCTGAGTTGCAGGGATTTTCTTTTTTTTTTTAACTTGCAAGCTGTGTGCCAGCTTCTCTAACCTACTGAGTCTGCAGGGCTGCTGCCTATTCTACAATAAAAGTAGACATTCTTTTCCTTATCCAGTTTTTCTCACCCATCTTGTGGATTCTCATTCGGGGGTCTTGCAACTTTGGTATTACCCTCCAAATGTTGGGAATGCTCTGGGACATTTCTCAGCCATTTGGATCGGGGCCCTTTTTTAACTTAAAGTGACAGCATACCTGGTGAATACATTTTCCTTTCTTTTTAACTTGATTTCTTCTGTTCAATCCTGTTTTATCCTCATCATCAGTTTGTTGTGGGGTGGCCGAGTTGTACTATTAATGATAGAGTTGATTTGCAGACACATCTTTGGTGGAAACTTTAAGCTTATTTGCAATATACTCAGTAGCAACAACATGTGTGCTTTCAAATCCAACTCTATCTCTGCACTCACTCCGAGGTAGCCTGTGCTACTCCCCTATTAGTTAATATAGATCATGTGATCTCTCCTAACAAGGATTATTCTTAAAGGTACATTACTCTAAATAAAACCATAATTACTCCACATATTGTATTTCAAAATGTTGTTTTCCTTTGCACATGCATTTAATTATTTATGCACAGAGCTCTCATTTCCCTGAACAGAGGGAGTGTTGTGTGCAGGCCAAGTCTTGTTACCGGCTCTCCATCCTCTAAAAATAGGGTACCCATTTCAAATTATAGGCGTAGTCTGATTGCACAATTGGAGCACTGGCAGACTGGCTGTGAGGCCTTTAGCAGACATGTAAGGGTCAATTTTTCAAGTATGTAGCAGCAGCAATGGTGGGTAACATTGTTTTAATATTGGAAAATCAAACGTGTGCTGTAGCTTGTGATGACTTGCAACAGGAACTTAATTTCAAGCAATGACTAAACTATAAATGAAAATGGTGGTTGCTTCTAGAGAAGCCAACAAACTCAAAGTTAATGTGACTCTTCATTTTGTAAGGTACCTCTATTGAGAAGTCAATCTTTGGGTAAGGGAGAGGAAAGAAATTGTTTCTGCTGTCTAATGGCTTGGACAGAGTTTATGTGTAGAGATATTAGGGAATTTTAGGATTGTCCTTTGAGATTTTGCACCATTTTTCCCATGATTGAACAGCCTGCCAACCAACATTCACTGTCTGAACATCTATGCCATTTTCTGTTATTTTAGCTCACCTTAGTAGTGTTTTATACTTCTGAAAAAGCTGCCTGCAATGTGTTTTGTACCTTGGGATTGCTGCTGGAGTGCTGACACATTCTTACCCCTGCACTAGGACTGAAATAGCTTGAATCAAAGTCACAATTATGACTTCTGTGATTATGGCCATGGTGTATTATCCTTCCTTGTCCTTCTCAATCTCTCTCCAGTCTTTGATACAGTAGACCACACAATCTTCCTCCAATGCCTTTTTGACCTAGGTTTTGGTCATCCAATCTAATATCCCTTTCTTTGGTACCTTTCTGTCTGATTGTACTTCTTCTGTTAAATACCTTGGGATTCTTTTTTAACATCTAAGGTGCTTCATAACTGCAAGTTGTTGTGTTGCTCATCTGTTAAAATAATTAGGAAACGATTGTACTAGGTTGCAAACAAGCGATGTGTTCTGATGACACAGTTGGAGATGTAAATTGTGTCCCAGCCCCTCTGTATTAAATAATGAGTAAAAAGATTGCAAAATGAAATTAAATATGCAATTTTTTATAGTGATTGAATAAGTCAAACTCCACCTGGAATTCCCATTATTTTACTGACATTTCGGAGATCTCATTCCACAATTATGTCTGTTTAAAAGTAGTTTATATTGAAGGAACAACTCAAATTAATTTTTGTTAACTGAGATTTTTCAGGAGTTTTACCAGTGTTTTGAGGATTGTGTGTTTCAAATCCATCACTTTTCTGCAAAGAAAAAACACAAAACGTTCGCGTTGAATATCCATCATGAAAACCAGGCATGGCTCATACAGCAGCAGGAATGCAGGTTAATATACAATACAATAAACGATATAAGGGCACTGTAGCATTATGACTTTCAGACCAAGCTATGCCCAACTGTTCCGGGAACCGACACTGTCTGAAAGCTCTCCAAAAAAAGGTAATGATTTCTATAAGGTCCAGACATTTTATTATTTCAGATTTATGGATTTGTTTGTCAGTCAGGTTTCAGCTAGTGCTTTACATCATAATATATTTTAAAAGAGAAGGAGGAAACATTTAGCTTTTATTGAATCTTTTGGTACATAGCTTTTACAGTTAATGTCACTAAAACTAGCAAATCCTCTACGATATAAAATAATGAGATATACGTTCTAAAATCAGTTAGCGAAATGTGCTGCAGTAACTACACTTGTCAACTGGTGCAAGCAGATCAAAAGAAATACCTGCCAGTGTTTTTACTGGAGACTAGCCCATAAAAGGCATAGAAAAATAAGTTTTAAGTTGCCAGGCTATTTAAAAATAAGTAATGGATAAGATGAACCATTGTTGCTTTTGGGCGTTTATAACCTGAAAATACCAATTAGCTTTTCACTGACTTCATCATCTGAATATGAACATACAAAATAACTCTGTGTTGTTTGAACTGCCCACACCACACTTGGGCTCTGGTAGCTCTATCAAAATTAGGATCATATAACAAGAAGCTATATTGGGTGCAGGAAAGATGAGTCATTACCAAACCAGAAGGGCAGAAACATTGGGCCACGATTTATTGGAGCAGGACATCTTGTAGTCTGCTCGTTTTGTCAGACATTTTCCTGCACCCACCAAAGATGTTTAGCTCTGTAAGTTGTTAGAAGTATGAGCTGACAAGGGCAACTGGGCATCTGACCTGAGTGAACAACCAATAAGACTGAAAGATTGAGAACTAAACAGTGGTAGGTTTGAGAAGAAGGTTGAAGTGAATTACATTACCTTACAGGATCAATTTTCTGAATTCATGCTGTTGATGGGGAGTTTTATGTTAGGAAATGGCAGGCAGGCTACCTTCAGCTTGTAAAACTGAAGGAAAATTGTGGCCAAGTGCAGTGTGATTTCCTGATAATGTGTAGCTGGTGACTTCTTGGCAGCAGTGCAAACTCAGAAAATTGCCCCTTGCATGTGGATAAGCTGCATATGAGAGTGGTTGCCTTTTTAGTGGCCATGACGCACCATAATCAATTCAGATGAAGTAGCACAGAGCTGCTCACATCAGCAGTGCATTCTGGAAATTCAGGCACCCACCATTCCACACCCTCCCCCACCCCCTGCCAGCCCACAAATGTTCTGCCCATTACCAAATTCCCAGTACGCAGACTTAATGTGAAATGTTTTGCATCAGGAGACTTGAGGTTAAAAAAAACAATTTTTATCTCCAAAAATCTGGTTTAAATTAACTCAAAAGTGACGCAATGCCTCCCTGCTCACTGTGTGAGTTGCAATTGAAATATGCTTAGACAGTTTAAGTTGACACACACCCCGTGTTAGACTAAAGTGCAGGGAAGGCTTCCTGCTTGACTGCACAGATGCAGGTAGTAGATTTGTTCACACTCCTATCCAGTACTTAGAGTATTTTGGATGAGCTCAAGTTACTACTGTAGATAACAACTTGCCTTCAGTGCTCTCAGTGTAGAAAAAGCTCTCAAGGTACTTCACAGAGGACAAACTTGATGTACAACCAAAGAATGAGATATCAGGAGAGCAAAGAGGGTTTTAAGGCAAGTCTTAACAGGAGAGGGAGGTGGAGATGTGGTGGGGTTTGAGGAGAGAATTCAGGAGTGTGGGACCTAAACAACTGACAGAAAAAATACCATTGGTTGTGCTAAGGGAAGGGAAGGACATTCAAAAGGTCAGAGTCAGAGGAAAAGGAAGTTCTGGGGGTGCTGGAAGAGATATGGAGTGGCATGACTATGAAGGAATTTAATTACCGGGGTAAGATTTTAAACTAGCGTCATTGGAAGGTCTGGAGTCAGAGTAGGTCAGCATGACTGCTGTATGGTGTGGGATGGAATAAGGCTAGTGGAGTTTTGGGTGAGCTGAAATTTAGCCTTGAGATATAAAAAGAGCTGTTAGAGTGACACACAAGCATCTATTTCTTGCAGCTGAGAACAAAACTTGCTTCTCCCCTGCACTGTGGTTCACCTGAACCAACTTCCTGAAACTCACTATCTGCATCCTCCAAGATGGGCCTAAATCTGCCGGCCCAGTATAACCCCTTCAAAGACAGTTAAGGATCGGAAGTTTCTAGACCCTCCCTAGTTAAGATTTGTAACCTTCTGTTATGAACCATTCAAATATCTTAATAGCCTTCAGATAGTGCAAGTTTAAAGAGCAGGTAGAATGGTAAACAAATGCCCATTATGCTACCTATTCTGTTTATAAGTAAACAAACATGTGTATTGTGGCTGTTGTATTAAGAACTATTAAGACCTTCCTTAAAATCCTTTTCTTTCCCCTCCTAATATGTCTTCCTCTGGCTCTACATTTTGTCCCCCTCTGGCTCTACATTTTGTCCTCTGTGAAGTGCTTTGAGAGCTTTTTCTACATTAAAGGCACTATCTTTAGGCAAGTTGTTGTTGTTAATGTAGCTACATTGTGCGAAACTCCTTTATGACTTCAGTCTGATTTTAGAGTGTAGGCTGGTGCATGCTAAGCATTCGGAGCTGCAAGTCTGAGTATTTAAGATGGGGCAGCCGTGAAAAAGTAATAAACTACAAGGAAATACTTTGTGGCAGGCATGTTAAAAAAAATTTGCAGAGCAGCTGCCCTTTTGCAGCTTTTCTCAGGACTGCCACTTTCATTTGCATCCTTATGTACAATATACACAATCTCCTGCCAGACATAATAAACCACCAATTTGTGAGGAGAATGGAGAAGTGCTTACTAGGTCATGCCTGAAACAAAAAGGTATACCTTGGTCTGGAGGGTAGCTACCATCTAAAAGGGCAAGGGCAGCAGACACATGGGAACACCACCACCTGGATGTTCTCCTCCAAGCCACTCACCACCCTGACTTGGAAATATATTGTTGTCGCTGGGTTAAAATTCTGGAACTCCCTCCCTAACAGTACTGTAGGTGTACCTACACCACATGGACTGCAGCAGTTCAAGAAGGCAGCTCAGAACCACCTTCTCAACGGCAATTAGGGAATTAGGGATGGGCAATAAATGCTGGCATAGCCAGCGATGCCCACATCCCACGAATAAACCTAAAAAAGGTGGTGGTGGTGCTACGTCTGACCCTGGTGTTATTATCAGTTATTTATCTGGGAGTCAGAGAGGCACACCAGTCAGCTGCTTGGAACTGACCCACGCTGAGTTCAAAAGAAGAGTGAGAAAAAACATATAGTGACATAACAGGAAATCTGTGAGTTCATTGGTTGGTAAGAAACTGTTGTTAGGGACTGACTTTAAATTGCTGTAGATTAGAAAAGCGCATTATTTTCAAAGAAGTAGCTATACTTGGGCAAGAAATTTCTCCCCATTAGGGGGGGTTGCGCAGGGGTGGGCACGAACCTGATTGGCGCCCCGGATCCAGTCCATGCCGCCATTTTACGTGGGTGGGCCAATTAAGGTCCGCCCACCGTGACGTTTGCCTGGAAGCGCTGTGTGCTCCCTGTGCAGGCGGGGGGGGATTCCCTGAGTGGATTCCTGTGCTCTTTTGCGCATGCGCGTGAAAGAGCACAGAGATCCGTGCCTCAGGAAGATTTGTTTCAGTGCTAAACTTTTAAATAAAGGATTTTTAAACTTTTGAAACATGTCCCCTCATGTGACAGTGTCACATGAGCTGGGACATGCTAATGAAATTTTGTAAAAAATTTTACTGATTTTTTAAACACTTCATGAAACCTCATCCCGCCCGTGGATGAGGTTCCATGAAATATGCAAAGGCCGCCTGGGCTCTTCGTCTGCCCGCCAACCTTAAGGCTAGACGGGCAGCTCTTTTAATTGTGTTAGTTAGTTTTTAACAGGCCTTAATAGGCCTTTGACAGTTTGGCGGGTGAGCAGCCGAGTCGGCTGCGCGTCCGCTGAACTGACAATCTAAATGACACGTGGTGACGTCAGGATGCACACCCAATGTCACCGTGTGTCATTTTATGCGTCAGCGAGTGGGCCCCGCCCCCCGCTCGCCAATGGGAAAATGCTGCCCTTGGATTTGAGTGAGAAAACACCAGGAATAAGGGACAGTCAAGGCCAGTATAATGAAATAATATAGGTAAACCAAAGTAAAATAAAGTTAATACATGGCAGGGCAGCTCGGTGGAATGAAATGTGTGGCCTGTAATATGTGGGAAGCCATGGATGCTAACGGTGTCCTAGATGATCACATGTGCAGAACCTTGAGCTCTGAGTTTCAGAGCTTGAGCGGCAACTGGACTCACTGTGGCATATCCACGAGGCTGAGAGCTACGTGGATAGCACTTTCAGAGAGGTGGTCACACCACAGCTTAGGAGCCTGGAGGCAGAAAAGGAATGGTGACTGACGGGCAGTCTAACAGAGCTAGGCAGGTAGTGCAGGAGTCCCCTGGGGTCCTGCTCACAAATTGGTTTTCTGTTTTGGAAGCTGGTGAGGGTGTTGGTTCCTCAGAGGAGTGCAGTCAGAGGCAAGTTTGTGGCACCACAAGTGGCTCAGCTCTACAGGAAGGGAGGAAGAAGAAAGGAAGACCAATAGTGATAGGGGATTCATTAGTGGGAAACAGACAGGCATTTCTATGGCTATAGACGTGACTCCAGGATGGTATGTTGCTTCCCTGGTGCCAGGGTCAAAGATGTTACCGAGCAGCTGCAGGACACTCTTCTGGGGGAGAGTGATCAGCCAGGGGTCGTGGTCCACATTAGTATCTATGACTTAGGTACTGCAATCAGAATTTAGGGAGCTAGGTTGAAAATTAGCAGGACCTCAAATGTAGTAATCTCTGGGTTATTCACAGTGCCACGTGCAAGTGAGTACAGAAATAGGAGGATAAGGCAGATGAAAGCGTGGCTGGAAAGATGGTGCAGGAGGAAGGGCATTAGATTCCTGGGACACTGGGACTGGTTCCGGGGAAGATAGAACCTGTACAAGCCGGATGGGTTGCACCTGAACAGAGCTGGGACTGAGTTCCTTGCAGAGGGTTTTGCTAGTGCTGTTGTGGGGGCTTTAAACTAACTTGGCAAGGGTGTGGGAACCAGGGGAGCGTATTAGAGAGGAATACCAGAGTGCACAAAATACTGTGAGAGACAGAAAGCACTAGTGTAGAGAATATTAAGTTAATAGGTGGAGTTGGAGTAAGGGAGAAAGTCGTGAAGTCTAAATCAGGGTTACTGTGTATGTATGTGAATGCATGGAGTATAGTAAATAAGATTGAGGAGTTACAGGCGCAGATTGCCATGTGGAAATATGATGTTGTGGCATTAAGAGGGACCTGACATAAGGAAGGGCAGATATGGGTGTTAAATATTCCTCGGTATAAGGTGTTCAGAAAAGATGGGAAGGAAGAAAAGGCAGAGGGGTGGCTGTGTTGGTTAATGAGAGCATTGCAGTGTTGGAGAAAGAGGATGTCCCAGAGGGTTCAAGGACATAATCAATTTGGCTAGAGCTAAGTAACAAAAAGGGTCCAATTGCATTGCTCAGTGTAGCCTACAGACCGCCAACTAGTGGGAAGGTTGTAGAGAAACAAATCTGCAAGGAAATTACAGAGAGATGCAAACATTATAGAGTATTTATAGTGGTAGTGTGAAGGGTGGAGAGGGACAAGAGTACCTAGACTGTGTTCATAGAATTTTCTACAACAGTACGTGTCCAGTCCAACAAGAAAGGATGCACTGTTGGACCTGGTTCTTGGAAATGAGGTGGGCCAAGTAGATCAAGTGTCAGTGGGGGAACATTTGGAGACAGTGGCCATTATATTGCAAGGTTTAGGATGATGGTAGAAGGACCATGTGCAACCCAGGATAAGAATAATTAACTGGGGGAGATCCGACTTCAATGGGGCAAGAATAGAGCTAGGCTGGATAGACTGGAAGCAAAGGTTGGCAGTAAAAACTGTAACTGAACAATGGGCTCCCTTCAAATAAGAAATGGTTCAGGCACAGTCAAGGTATATTCCTTCAAAAGGGAAAGGTAGGGCAAACAAATCCAGAGCTCCCTGGATGAAAAAGGAGATAGAAGTTAAGATAAAGGAGAAAAAGTATGCTTATGACATATGTCAGGTAGAAAATACAATTGAGAACAAAACAGAATACAGAAGGTTCAGAGGGGAGGTGAGAAAGCAAATAAGAGAAGCAAAAAGGGATTATGAGAAAAGCCTGGCAGCTGACATAAAGGGGAATCCCAAAATCTTCTATCAGCACATAAACAGTAAGAGGGTGGTAAAAGGAGGAGTAGGGCTGATTAGGGACCAAAAAGGGGATTTATATGTGGTGGCATGGCTGAGGTGTTAAATGAATACCTTGCATCATTTACCAACAAAGGAGATGCTACTGAGGCCACAGTGACAGAGGAGGAAACTCTGTCACAAGAAGGTTCAAAATTGATAAGGAGGAAGTGTTGGATAAACTGAAATTTGACAAAGCACCGGGACCGGATAAGATGCATCCAAGGATATTGAAGGAAGTATGACTGGAAATTGCAGGGCACTGGCCATAACCTTTCAGTCTTCCCTAGACTTGGGGGGGAGGTGCCAGAGGACTGGATAATTGCAAACGTTATGCCTTTGTTAAAAAAAGGCTGAAAGGGTAAGCCCAGCAATTACAGCCCAGTCAGTTTAACTTCAGTGGTGGGTAAGCTTCTAGAAACTATTATTCTGGATATAATTAGTAGTCACAAAGAAAAATATGGGTTTATTAGGAAAAGCCAGCATGGATTTCTAAAGGGGAAATCATGTTTAACTAACTTGAAGAGGTAACAGAGAGGGTAGACAAGGGTAATGCTGCTGATGTGGTGTACATGGACTTTCAAAAGGCATTTGATACAGTACCACACAACAGACTTGTGAGAAAAGTTATACCTCATGGAATAAAGGGGACAGTAGTGACATGGATACAAAATTGGCTGAGTAATAGGAAACAGTGAGTAATAGTCAATGGATATTTTTCAGACTGGAGAAAGGTTTGTAGTGGAGTTCCCCAGGGGTCAGTATTGGGACACTTGCTTTTCCTGATATATATTGATGATCTAGACCTTGATGTGTAGGGGACAGTTTCAAAGTTTGCAGATGATACGAAACTTGGAAGCATTGTAAACTGTGAGGAGGACAGTGTAGAACTTCAAAAGGACATAGACAAGTTGGTGAAGTGGACAGATAGGTGACAGGTAAAGTTCAATGCGGAGAAATGTGAGGTGATGCATTTTGATAGGAAGAACATGGAGAAACAACATAAAATAAGGGGTACAATGCGTAAGTGGGTGCAAGAAAAGAGGGACCTGGGTGTATATGTGCCTAGGTCAATGAAGGTGGCAGGACAGGTGGAGAGAGCAGTTAATAAAGCGTACAGTATCCTGGGCTTTATTATCGAGGCATAGATTACAAGAGCAAGGAGGCTATGCTAAGTTTATATAGACACTCGTTAGACCTCAGCTGGAGTATTGTGTACAGTTCTGGTCACTGCACTATAGGAAGGATGTGAGTACGTTGGAGAGAGTGCAGAAGAGGTTTACAAGAATGGTTCCAGCGATGAGAAACTTCAGTTATGAAGATAGATTGGAGAGGTTGGGACTGTCCTCCTTGGAGAGGAGAAGGCTAAAAGGAGATTTGATAAAGGTGTTCAAAATCATGAGGGGGCGGGATAGAGTAGATAGGGAGAAATTGTTCCTGGTCACAAAAGGATAGAAAACGAGAGGGCACAGATTTAAAGAGATTTGCAAAAGAAGCATATGTGATGTGAGAATTTTCTTTTTCACACATCGAGTGGTTCGGGTCTGGAATGCACTGCCTGGAAGTGTCGTGGAGGCAGGTTCAATCGAGGCATTCAAGAGGGCATTAGGTGATTATTTAAATAGAAACAATGTGCAGGGGTCTGGGGAAAAAGCAGGGCAATGGCACTAGCTCATAATGCTCATTTGGAGAGCCTGTACAGGCACGATGGGCCGAATAGCCTCCTTCTGTGCCATTAAAATTCTGTGATCCTGTGACTAAGAGATCTAAGATGGTATTGATCATTCATGGTTTTTGTTAAACTAATGGACCTAGATAACAGTCACAGTCCATGGCAGTGAAACATTGAAAGACATGTAAAAAGACTGCTAAGCAATCTACTATGTCTGACAGATAATGATCTGCATGCCCAGCTGTCATTAATCAACTTGATTGTTATTTGACTATCTTTTCTAGCCAGCCCATAACTGGTAATAGCACTCTTCACTCCTACCAGAGAACAAGAAACTTCTGAATGTTTTTAGCTGTGCACTTTGCTATTAAACTGCATTAATAGTAAAAATTCTGAATTTTCTTTTTGTAGAACTGGTCCACAATAAATTTAACTATATCATTGCTGAATCAGTTTTGCTAGTTAATCCAGGAGCCATCACCATCTGGCAAAAAGCATAACAATGAAAGCCACAAGTTGTTTTAAGGGGGAGGAAGAACATAATATGTTATAGCCAAAGGCAATTGTACAAAGGAAAAATGTCTCTCAAATTTGATCCACATGTTCTCTTGGAGCAAAGCACAATCTGCAGATATAATACAAACAGGCAATTGAGAATATCCTGCTTTTGGCAAGCAATTAACTGCACTGAAACTACTGCACTTAGGAGTCAGACTCATGGGCAACAACCTTATATAGAAGAGAATTCCACAAGCAGAATGAGTGGCGGATGAAGATTCATTGCTGGTACTCAGTGAAGACTTTTGCACTGAATCATAATATTGAGGTGTAAGCATAGCAGCTCCTCTGTCCCTGGCATTGATATGCAGGTCTGATTTAAGTATTAATGATAATCTTTAGAAGCCTGCCAGTCTTGACACACCTGTTGAAGCAGGCAGTATTTCAGATGCACCATGGTGACAGTCTGGATACAGAGTTTGAAGCTGTAGTGCTCCAGGAAAAAGTTTCTGCTGGAGACCAAATAAGATGTTTTCTAACTTGCCGGCGTCGATTTCAAAAACGTTATCCACAATGTGACGATGCCCGAGAGGCAGTCGGACATTGTGGTGACAGTCAGGGATAGTGGTGGGCAAGGCAAAGCTGGATATCATTGGCTTACATGCTGAGAAACAATCCTGATGAGCAACATCTAGATGAGGAAGAAGTCAAAGGTGAAACCATGTAGGACAATGGAGGTGATTGTATAAGTAGAGAAGGAGGAATAATTCCAGGAAATCTGTTGACGTGGGATCAGAATAAAACTATGTGAGGGTAATAGCATAGAGGAAATGTTGATGAGAACAAGGAGCGACAACACCCCATAGTGATAGTCAGACAGCATATTGTGGTTACTTTGATCAGGAGGTCTCAGGACAGTGCAAGGGACAAAATCCAGACTGAGGGAATTCAAATAGAAAGTCGTTGGAGAGGTGGAGAAGTCTTTTGGTTGCAGCTTCGCATTCTGGAAACTTACAGAATATGGAAAGCAATTCTGATGAAAGTTAATTGACCTGAAATGTTAACTGTTCCTCTCTACAGATGCTTACTGACCTGCTGAGTATTTTCAGCACATTCTGTTTTTATTTCTGATTTCTAGCACCTGCAGCATGTTACTGGCGTGT
Source organism: Cetorhinus maximus (assembly GCF_964194155.1). Classification (NCBI taxonomy): domain Eukaryota; kingdom Metazoa; phylum Chordata; class Chondrichthyes; order Lamniformes; family Cetorhinidae; genus Cetorhinus; species Cetorhinus maximus. The sequence goes on from NC_135879.1 coordinate 85,767,477, forward strand.
AAAGAAAGATTGGAGGCTGTCATTAAAGAGACAAAAGGGCAAAGGAAGACAGCTAAAGGCATGGGATGATTTCAGCAGTTTTGAAATGAGGGGAACACAGCCTGAGAAAAGAGAGCATTTGATGTTAACAATGGACCAATAAGGGGTGGATGAATGATCAGGAGCTGAGTTGGATAGAGTCAGGAGAACTAATCATAAATGTCATGGGGTAATGATTGAGATATGATTAGAGCTGTATTTACAGGTTAGATTAAATGCCCATTTTGTAATTAGTACAGTGAGCAGCAATAACTTGCGTTTATATAGTGCCTTCATTGTGGGAAAACATCCCAAGGTGCGGCATTAAACCGTAGCCAATAAAAATAGATCCTGAGCCAAAGGAGATATTAGGAAGGGTGATAAAAGCTTGGTCAAAAGAGTGGGTTTTAAGAATGGTTTTAAAGCAGGGCAGTGTGGTAGAGAGGCAGAGAGGTTTAGGGAGAGAATTCCAGAACTTGGAGCTGGGGTGGGTGAAAGAAAATCTGTGATTGGGGGAACAAAGGAAAAGGGAGATTCCCTGGAGGTCAGAATCAAAAACTAATCTGTAGGCCTGGAGGAGGTAGTGGAGATAGTGGAAGAGATAGTGAGGGGAAAAATGCTTTCACATTTTCCCTCTATTACTTAAATATTCACCACAATCACACCCAATGCAAAGCCGCATGCATTAGGAGCAGTTATCGGGAATTGTGTGTCTGATATGCATTCTTCTGTGATTTTCCATCCGTTATTTTTAATGGACAGAAAATCGGTAGGGTCATAAAGTGGACACATTCCTGAAATCCCTTTATACACAAGCCTAGCACCCAAAGCTCTATATCTGGAACACAATGGATAAAATATACTCCATGTATTATAGTGGTTCATACTTCTATTGCTACAGCAGCAACAGCAACTGGTTGTTCTCATTCATTCATGCATTAAAGGCATTTTACATATACCTTTCTTTTTACATACTTACTTGGGATGCTGAGTTACACACGCCTGCAGTGCATATCAGGAATTCACGCACGTGTATAAAATAAATGGCCATGGGTGTTCCTTTTAAGCCCCTAGATTTCAAAAGGCAATTCCAGTTTTAAATTTGTGTATTTGATAACCTTATTTGGATTTGATGAAAATTATAACAGAATAACGAAAGAAAACAAAAACTGACCAACTGAAAAGGAGAAATGCCAAAGAAAGACACAGAAAGGAATGAAATTACAAGGATTACATTGCACATAAAATGCCCTAAAGCTCTGTAATCCTCACCATCTCCTGCTCAATGAGAAGGGAGTATCTCCCCCTCCCCACATGTCTCTAGGGGCAACATTTTTTTAACGTTTAACAGGTGTTTGCATCTATGGAGCAATATGTACCAAACAACTCCAATTCTGTAAAGACCATATTCAACCTTATAATATATATTCCAGAATCATTGTAAACTATTCCCAGAAAACTGTCTGAGCTTCTATATTATTGCAAAAGAGTCACAAGGGTAGGGAACTGAAAGCCCTAGAAAACAAGATTAAACAAAACTTCCCTGATAAGTTGATTTGGTGGTGTAGTACCGACTCTTCAGACAACAATGGTCCCAGATATGATCCCTGACGTGTTTTTTTTTGTTTCTTTCATGAGATGTGAGCGCCCTTGGCTAGGCCAGCATTTATTGATCATCCCTAAGTGCCCTTGAGAAGGCAGTGGTGAGCAGCCTTCTTGAACCGCTGCAGCCCATGTGGTGTAGGAACACTGTTACGGGCAGGAGAGTGTTTAATTTAAACAGCCCCAATTTTTCTCTCACCATTCGTCCGTAAACAGGAAGGTATTTTGATTTTGATTTCCCCCTTTATAAGTGGTGGCGTTTTTTCCCAATCTCTCAGTTTTGGCGTGATCCAATTTCTATTAAAAGTCCACAGCAAACTCAAGATTATGTAAAATCAGAGGGTTAGTTTATTTTACACTGACTCAATGTGGGGGAGGGGGGTATTGCTGTTGTATGAGCCTGCGTGCCGCTATAATGTAAAGGTGTTCGGCAGAGCAAGGGTTAACGTGAGACTGGAGAATAGCACTACCCACAGTATGATATATAGAGTCAGATGGTCATAGGCTGAGAGAACACTCTAGAGAGAGCTCTGGAACCAGCCTACATGGAGGTAACTGTACCATGCAATATTAGCAACCTGGGATCTGTAAATAGTTAAAGGTTAACAATAAACGGTTCATGTTTAAATATACAAGTCTCAAGATCTCATAATTGAGACAACTCTGCGCACTATAATACAACATGGTTGGCAGTAGTGGGATATCAGCATAGGACAAAAGTCTCTACGTAGCACCCCCCACCCCACCCCGCACCCCCCACCCCCCCCACCCCCCCACGCTCCCAACCAAATACATTCATAAAATAAAAGAGGGATAAGGAAAAGAAAGAGGTACAGGGCAAAGACCACATAGAGGATAAGAATTATTGTTTAACATGACTCCAGAGTCAAGGATCAAAGTTTAATGGTGTATTCTTTCAGAGTCGGTAAGGTAAAGACTGATATTAGATAATTCACTTTTCCAGCAGAGATGACTTCCACGATGAGATGGGCGCATAGAGATGAATTACCTTGTAGGTACTGGTACAGGAGTTCAGAAGGTCCAGTAGAAACAGCAAAGATGGCGGCCAGGGAATTTTAAACTGGATAGAGCTCTAGTTCTGCTGCTGCTTGGTTGATGGAAGATGGCGGCCTGAGCTTTTCAGCTCCTCAAGGCAATATTACAAGTTCCACCAGCTTGGGGGGTGGGGAGGGAGAGGGGGGGTCATGTGGCATGACTCTGAATTCTCTACTTTGGTTTGGACGAAGGATGTATATTCCTTTGCCTGGTTTCTTGAAATGGTTAATGTGTTAACCAGTAATAATTTCAAAAATAGAGGTTTCAGGGTCCTTTGTCCTCACAGACCAATCATCTCCATTGGCCAGGACCTGGCCATAGAAATGTAAATGGCCTTTATACAGTTCCTTGGGATTTGATTTCTGCAGTCCCAGGGGACATTAGAGCCTCTTTATAGGTAACGAGAGGCCGGATGTTCTGAATGCCAGGAAGTTCTTTTTTGTTTGAGTGGTAGCCAGCCATGGCTTCAGTCATTTTAGAGCTTTTGTCCAGTTTTTAAAAAAATTATAAAAATATAGAGTGAGGTCTTAGCCCCATGACAACAGCCACAGTGTTGTTCTGAAGGGAGTTCTAGGATTTTGACCCAGCAACAGTGAAGGAGCAGTGATATAGTTCCAGGTCAAGGTGGTGTGTTGTTTGGAGGGGAAGTTGCAGGTGGTGGTGTTCCCATGCACCTGCTGCCCTTGTCCTTCTACGTGGTAGAGGTCATGCATTTGGAAGGTGCTATTGAAGGAGCTTTGGTGAGTTGCTGGTGTGCATCTTGTGGGTGGTACATACTACTGCCACTGTGCATCAGTGGTGAAGGCAGTGAATGTTTAAGGTGCTGGGTGAGGTGCCAATCAAGCGGGCTGCTTTGTCCTAGACAGTGTTAAGCTTCTTAAGTGTTGTTGGAGCTGCAATCATCCAGGTAAGTGGGGAGTATTCCATCACAGTCCTGACATGTGCCTTGGATAGTGAACAGGCTTTGGGGAGTCAGGAGGTGGGTTGCTCACCATAGAATTTCCAGCATCTGACTTACTCTTGTAGCCACAGTATTTATATGGCTAGTCCAGTTCAGTTTCTGGTCAATGATAAGCCTCAGGATATTGATATTGGCGGGTTCAGTGATGGTAATGTCACTGAATGTCAAGGGAGATGGATAAATTCTCCCTGGTTGGAGATGGTCATTGCATGGCCTTTGTGTGGTAGGAATGTTACTTGCCACTTGTCAGCCCAAGTCTGAATGTTGTCCAGGTCTTGCTGCTTATGGATACAAACTGATTCAGTATCTGAGGAGTTGTGAATTGTACTGGATATTGTACAACCTTCTGTGAACATCCCCAATCTTGACCTTATGATGGAGGAAAGGTCATTGATGAAGCAGCTGAAAATGGTTGGGACTTGGACAGTACCCTGAGGGACTCCTGCAGTGATGTCCTGGAGGTGAGATGACTGACCTCCAACAACCACAACCATCTTCCTTTGTGCTAGGTATGATTCCAGCCAATGGAGAGTTTTCCTCCTGATTCCCAGTGATTACAGTTTCGCTAGTGCTCCTTGATGCCACACTCGGTCAAATGTTGCCTTGATGTCAAGAGCAGTCAATCTTACCTCACTGCTTATGTTTAGCTCTTTTGTCTATATTTGGAACAAGGCTGCAATGAGGTCAGGAGTTGAGTGGCCCCTGGCAGAATGCAAACTGAATGTCAGTAAGCAGGTTATTGCTGGGTAAGTGCCACTTGATTGTATTATCATGGACCCCTTCCATCGCTTTGCTGATGATCAAGAGTAGACAATAGGGTGGTAATTGGCTGGACTGGATTTTTCCTGTTTTTTGCGGACAGGTCAGACCTGGGCAATGTTCCACAGTGCCAGGTAGATGCCAGTGTTCTAGTGTATTAGGTTGTAGCAGGGCTGCTGCAATTTGCTTTCAGTGCCATTGGACTATGGAGTGGTTTGCCCTCATGACTGCAATCCAATGACCACTGCTGGAAATGATACATATTCATTCCATACAGGACCAGATTCAGCTTAAGATGTTCAATAAGTAGTCTGCTAACAAACTCTGATCTTAAATATGTCAGTGTACATTTAGTCTGCCAACATTGGTGCATCCACATCCACCAGAAAGAATAGTTGCCTCTTGCAGGGGAAGGAAGGTGAGTGAGCAAATATGGCAAAAAAATCCCAGAAAATATTTACATATAAAAAGAAAAAATACTGGAAAAACTCAGCAGGTCTGGCAGCATCTGTGGAGAGGGAAACAGGGTCAGGAAGTGAATACCCTACTGCAGAATATCCAGCTTCTGACCTGCTCTTGTAGCCATTGTATTTATATGCCTGGTCCAATTAACTTCCTGGTCAATGGTTGTTGTGCTTTTATAATGATATAAAGGCACCAATCACTCATAAGGGATGGTGTAAACATGTTATGAGTTCATTTATTTAAACCAAGGCCAGGATTCTATGGCCCCTCTCTCTGCTGGTAAAAATGTGTATGGTAGCGTCAAATGAACATTGCACTTTTCAAAACGCCATTAACTATAACCCTCGCCTTCTTAGTAAATGAGCGACATAGCATGTTTCAATGATTCATCTCCAAAGTGTAAACATTAAATTTAAGCATAACGTGAACATGCAACTCATTACATATTCTAACTGTTGTATTAATTTAACAATGCACTCAGTCATATACAATTTGATGAAAGATTCGTTCACCAACTGAAAATAGTATACTTCGTAACACAATCACATAAGTATGGTGGATGTTTTCTCTTAGAAGTAGGATATTGTCTAACCTCAAGTGTAGTCTCATTTAACTCATATTCTTCATCTGGGATGTCAATGTCAGAATTGGATTCAATACTTATGAATGGTGTTTTTAGTGCTTTGAAGAATGATGCATTTCATGTGTTGATTTGTGAACCGCGATTAACAGTGACCATTGCTCCTTTTGTATTGGCCACACCAAATGGCTGGATGTCTTAAGGGGTTGTTTGCTTTCTGACATGACCATGATGCTTCAAAAGCACTTTATCTCCTGGCTTTAGTGGTGTAGCTCATATTTCATATTTTATATTTCATTCTGCATTTACTCTCATTCGATCCATCTGTTCTCGATTGTGTTTGCATACACATTGATCATTAGCTCAGCAGGGTAACTCAGGAGGACATGTGTGCATAGAAAGTGCAAAGATGAGTGTAATGAAGCCCTTTCAGTAGTCAAGTGAGCAGTGGCTCTGTAATTGTGAAGGAAGTGATACAGCTCTTGCTTCCATGATTTGCTCTCAGGTTTAGCTGTATGTATCACTTTTTTCAAGGTGCACATAAATCCCATGACTTCTCCATTAGCTCCTGGCCAATGGGTGTGATTTTTCAATGAGAATGTCATCAAGTCTTTGAAGCGCAGAGTGAATCATGTGCTGAAATACCTCAGCTGCTGAATTGACTACAAAGTTGAGCCTCTATCGAAAAAGTCTAATGTGAGTGGAGAATACTGTAAGATACCTTAATTCTTCTGCAAGCTCAATTTGCTGGCAAACTGCATTGAGATCAAGTTTAGCGAAATGTTTAACACCATGCACTTTATCTATAATGTCATCAATTGGCCTACATACCTAGCAACACACTGACACTGAAATTCAACAACACGAGTGGTATTCGCCACTAACTGGATGCTGCCGTCAAGCCAAAAAGACATTCTGCCCATCATACAAATGAGTAATGTGGTATATGAATTTCATTGCCGGTGTAATGCTAGGTATGTAGGCTGTATGTCACAAAGATTGGCTGCTTGTATCAAACAGAATGTCCCAGCCACTATTCGTGACAGGCAAGGTACAGACTGTACCTAACCAGCCCATGCTTGCAAAATTCAAAGCACGGTGTCCAACATTAGATATGATTTCACGATTGGACAACGTTTGCTAAATAATCCTCCATGTGCTAAGAATTACCCTGACAACCAATTTAAGATTCTCAGTCAGGCTTGCAATGTGGCGCATTTACGTGTACTGGAGGCTACATATATTAATACACAGGGCCCTGTTCTTTGCAGGCAGAAATAACGTGTACACACATTGCGCCTGTTTCAGATGAACAAAATAAGTGACAGCCATTCGCTGACTCTATCCTCAGGGCAATGCCTTGACCAATCAGGATCAAGCTGCCTGGTTTAAATTTCAAACAATGCTTGGCAGTTAACTGTCAGCCACCATCACTGGTGAATTCTCCATGGCAAAGCCTCTACCAGAGTCCACTGGCCAAACAATCAGCATTCTCTTCACACACAGTATAAATTGTTGTTTCCCCTTTATATTGGTATTCTTGCAAAAATCTTGATGAGTGCAAGACATGTCACTTATCAAAAAAATAAAATATTTATTAAACAAGAAAAGATTAACTATATTACACTACTCCTTCACCCACAGCTATACCTTTACAGATATATATATATATAGATTTGTAAGGCTAACACAAGTCACAAAAGCTATCTTATACTTTAATGTTCACAGCAAGTACACAGTCCATGTAAACCAATAGGTGACCTGTGGTCAGACACCCCATATTCTGAAACCAAGTGACAGATGCCACCTCATACAGATGCTATGGATCTCTCATCAGCTCCCCCCAAACGCTTGTCACACCGTGGGCCAGCCGGTTTCACTGAACTCTGACTTTCACATGAGGGTTTCCAATCTCCACTCTCGAAGAACTTGCTTTGGAACCTCCTCCCAAATGATGCTTTCTCTAGGACGCCTTCTACAAGGGTCCACCTCCAGGGTTTTGATCTCTCCTTCCGATGTTCGTCTCCCCTGAATTGCCACATGCATTCAAGCTTTGCCTTCCATGTGCTCTCAGGGAGGCAGTGGCATAGTGGTATTGTCACTGGACCAGTAATCCAGGGACCTAGGGTAATGCTCTGGGGACCTGTGTTCAAATCCCACCATGGCAGATTGTGGAATTTGAATGCAATAGAAATCTGGAATTAAAAGTCTAATGATGACCATGAAACCATTGCCAATTGTTGTAAAAACCCATCTGGTTCACAAATGCCCATTAGGGAAGGAAATCTGCTGTCCTTACCTGGTCTGGCATACATGTGACTCCAGACCCACAACAGTGTGGTTGACTCTTAAATACCCTCTAAACAAGGGCAATTAGGGACAGGCAATAAATGCTGGCCTAGCCAGTGATGCCCACATCTCAAGAATTAATGAGGAAAAAACAATACTCTGTTGTGTCAACAGAACACCACTGCTTTGCATGTCCATAGTAAAGAGTTACAGATTTTCAGTTGTCTCCTTGGATCTGCTGGCTTCTCACAAGTCTATTTTGCTTTAAGCCTGCTTCCTACAGCTTTCTCTCTTTAATTTGGAGACTCTTCCTCTTCTCCTTATGTTAACTTCACTGAACAGGACCTGTTTTCAATCCCTGTCCTTGACTTAGCTGTCATCTTGGAAGTTTTTCCTGTCCCTCCCTGGCTTTTGGAACCTTCTTCTTTAGTTTGGGACTTGCCCTTAGTCCCTTTTTATATCCTGCCTGTTCTGGCACCTTCTTTCAACTGACTAAAACTGATGTTTTGTCTCTGTGATTGTACCTAAACCATATGGACTGCAACAGTTCAAGAAGACGGCTCACCTCCACCTCTTAAAGGACAATTAGGGATGGGCAATAAATGCTGGCCTTATCATTAATGCCCACACTCCACAAAAAAAAACAGGAAAAGACCAGCTGGTCCATCAAGTCTAATCCATATTGTCATATGGTGCAACTGATGTACACCATCTACCCTGCCCCTGCAGCCACACAATTTCTTGGGAGAAGTAACTAGTGAGAAAAGCCCCCTTGGTCAATTTTGGCATGTTATTTTAACTAATAACAAGGAATATTTATAACTGTTTTTGCTGTTTAAAGGAGATGCCAAGTCCATTGAATTTTAACTCAGGCATAGTTATAATTTACATTGGCCTGCATTGTCTGGTCTCCGGGCTTACGATGGAAGATGCGTATAAGAATCCTGTGGAAGTCCTGATGCGTAGACATATGTGGAAATTGCCTGGGAAGTTTAAAATTCCAATGGGCAATTCCCTGCTGCCTGGGGCCCTCCGTGAAAGTTTCTGACTCTGAGCTGGAGTCAGAAACTTGGGTCACATCTGTGTGATTTATCTTGATGGTTACCCAGGAAATATTAAACCGTTCAAACCTGGTCGGACAGCTGGGTAACTCCATAACCGACCCCCGCAATCAGACCTCCTACCACTCAATTACCCTGCTGACAGCCTAACTATCCCCCAACCTGACCTGAATAGCCCCCCCCACTCAATTACCCCCCAACCACCCTATCTGACCACTTGACTCGTTCTCTGACCCAACCCAATTACCTCTCCCACCCAACTACCGCCTCAATCCAACTTAACTACTCTTAACCACCTGACTACCCCGACCCAACCCGACTACCCCCTGACCCAAATACCCCCAGCTGACTACCCCCTGACCACTCCTCTGACGACCCGACTACACACCCCCAACCCAAATCGAGTACACTCGACCACTCAACTACCCCCTCAACCTGACCCAACTAACCCCCATTCGACTACCCCCAACCTGACCCGACTACCCTCAACCACCCGTCTATCCCTCGACCACCCAACTCACCCCTGACCCACCTATCCACCTAACCATTAACTCACCCATTCACCCATTCACCCACTCACCCATTCACTAACCCACACTCACACATTAAAAGACTGGACCTTTAAATACTTACCAGAATATGGCAGCTACTACCATAGGAAAAAGGTGTCATGCCCTCTCCTTCCCCTGAATCTGCTCTGCTCAATGGAATTAGATGGGAAACACTGCATTGCACATTTCTTCTTCTGCCAGGCTTGGAAGATCCTGGAAGAAATGAGCAGTTGCGTCATGTCTGAAAAATATTTGTGGACAGTGGCAATGCGTACAACATTGCTGACCGGAAGATTTAGGCCATTGTTTTCAATAGATGATCATAGTATCTTCTACCAGTAATAACGCAATAGCTAACAATTAAGAGGCCACCTAAGGCCATTAAAAACCCAATTAATCCAGATTTTATGTTGCCTGCGTGAAAACGGCAGGCGGGCAGCCCACTTTTCGCAAAGCCTCACCCAAGGGCGGGATAAAAAGGTTCTGCAGCATTGTCAGTGTGAGTAGTGAGGAGTTTAGGAGATAGTTTGCTGCTGGTTGCTTTTTTGAACTTGACAGCTTCATCCCTGCTCTGAGCTTCATTCCCTTCCAGGTATCAGACAGCCTTCTGTACCCTGGTAATGGGGATTGTGTTCTCTGCTAGAGGCACCACCAGGTGTCCCAATGCAGCTTCCAGGGGAAGGACCTATAGGAGGAGAGGAGCAGGCACAAGGAGCACAGGGCCAGCAGGTAATCCAAGGCAGAAACGGCTGCATAAACACCACTAACCTGCTGCCAGGGTTTACAGGCAACAATGCAGCTATCTCAATATGTCTGAGGGCCAAAGGAGGCTTCGCCTTTCCAGAGAGACCATGGCCTCCATTTGACAGATGATTGGGCCTGAGATCAGCTCTGACTGTGTGGGTGGACACCACATGCCGGTGGCTCTGAAGGTCACGGTGGCCCTCAATCTCTATGCCTCCAGCTCTTCCCGGAGCTCAGTGGGGGATCTGTGTGGAGTCTCCCAATCAGCTGTCCACAGTTGCATCAAACTGGTGACAGAAGCTCTGTTCAGGTCGGTAATGACATTTATTCTTTACCATACGAACCAGGCCAGCCAGGCTGAGTGAGCCAGAGGCTTTGCGGCCATTGCTGGCTTCCCCCACGTCCAGGGTGCAATAGACTGCACACATGTGGCCATCAAGGCGCCAGCAGGTGAGCCCGGTGCCTTCGTCAACAGGAAGGGCTTCCACTCCATGAACGTGCAGATAGTGTGTGATCACAGGATGCTGATTCTACAAGTCTGTGCAAGGTACCCTGGCAGCTCCCATGTCACTTATATCCTGAGACACAGGTGGTAACGCTACTCAGTGTTCCAGCCCAATTGGATGGATGGCTGCTGGGTGACAAGGGCTATCCGTTGAAAAGGTGGCTTATGATGCCTCTCCGCCACCCAAGAACAGAGGCAGAGCAGCGTTATAATAGGAGTCATGTCTCCACAAGGGTGGTGATAGAAAGACCTGTGGTTCTTTCTCTGAAGATGCGCTTCCGACGCCTGGACCATTCAGGGGGAGCACACAATACACCCCAGTGCGGGTGTCAGTGAGAGTGGTTCCATGCTGCGCCATCTGGCACTGGCAAGGGGAGACCCATTGAAAGAAGAGGATCTTGATGCAGCTCCACAGGCCACAGAGGATGAATCCAGTAGTGAGTCAGAAGAGGAGCACGGTAAGGAGAATGCTAAGGGCGTGGAGGCAGACCTCTGGATCCTTCAGGGAGGCAGGGATACTAGAGATGCCTTGATCCAATGCTCCTTCAGTTAGGCTGCCAAAGATCTGCTTCCACCTCATACCAGGGCTGCTGCCTCCATCCCGGATATCTGAAATGACCCTTTCATTTGAACCCAAAGTCCGCACAGCACTTGTGTAATAAAGTTTAGAGCTACTTACATCCATCATTACATACTGGCATACCCTGTACCAAAAAAAGGTGAAGCATTACAACAAAAGTAAAACTTACGTAATTTTCACACTCAAAACAAATTAACATTATCATCTCTGGAGTTCATTTTCACACCAATAAACATATAAACAAAGCATTACAGAACAGAAGATCACCTGTGAACAGTCCCTCTTGTGCTCATGGTGCCTTAAACTTACGTTTACGAGTGCTGCATCTTGTTGCCCAACCCCACCCCCACCCCGACCCCTCTGCTGGCACCAGCATTAGAGACAGTCTGCTGACTGTGCTGACATGTTGGGCCTTGATGACCTTGGCGGTCGTCCTCTGGCCAGTGGGGCCTGTGCTGGCCTCGCCTGGGATGGAGCAGCCAGTGTCACGGCTGGCATCTCCCCAGTCATTGCAGCCTCATCAGATGCCACGGTGACTGGCAGAGGGGCAGAGGGGCTGCTGCCATCAGCCGGAGCGTCCTGAGAGGAGCCCCCAGAGATGACAGGCAGCTCGTGCACCGATGTGAGATCGCTCTGGACCTCCCTGCTTGCCATTGAAGGATGGGCACCTAACTGGGATACTGGGTGCCTCATCCACCTCCCACATTGGCACTGACCACCTGAGGTCATTGCCTGTGTGAGGCCTTGCAGGCCCAAGTGCAACCCCAGGAACCCCTGATTCTGTCCCCGGAGCTGCCTCTCCATGAGAGTCATCATTCTCTCAATGGGGGAAGCAGTGCGCTCGGCCATGAGAGTCAATGCAGTGCTCATGCTCCGCTTGGACTCCTTCACAACAGAGACCATGGCACGCAGACCCTTATGGATCTCCGCTATATCCTCCCGCACATCCCACTGGACATCCAGTATCTGCCGCCTAATGGACAACTACAGAGGCTCATCATCTGTCTTCGACTCAGCATTGCCCTGGTCTTCAGCAGTCTTCTGACTGCTTGTGGCCTGGGCACTCTCTACCTCCGCCTTCTCCTCAAGTAACTGTGAAGTGCCCTCACCACTGTGCGCCAACATTCTAGCTACTGATCTAACACCCACCGAGGTACTGGTATCTGCACTGGTGCCTGGTTCAGGGAGCAGGTGTGACACTGGTGCAGCTGAAGCCTGGTGGTCCTCTGGTGTCAGGGGTGGCTCTTCAGGGTCCTGAGAATGAGTGCCTGCTGGGAATCTAATGGAGAACAGTGACATGTCATTAGTTTAAGTCATCGCTCTGTCACTGTGCATGCCAGGCACCCTGGTGAGACAATGGAGGTCTGCATCATGGTGCCATCGTTTTTCAAAGATCACTGGGAGCTCCAGTTTTGAGACTCCCATCAATAAAGAGACCACACAGGAATGTTTACACAATCTGAAACTCTCACCTCTGTGATCTGCACTCTTACCTTCATCTAACACCCCTGCTTCTCTACGTGCGGCTGAATGAGGTGGGTGGCGCCTCTCCAGCTCCAAGGTGTCCTGCTCAAACCTGGTCATATTTGGAGGTTTGGGGGGCCTCCACCTGTCTGTGACCTCTCAATATTGTTATCGCTCATCTTCTCCTGAAAGGACAGAGGAGCATTGATTAGTCCACTCTCTACCTGCAGCGCCATTGCAGCCTGGCCAACCCCACCTGAGGGACACCTTGCAGGGCACATCTGAGTCGTGGCCCTCGAACCGCAAGGCAATCAGTCCAAGCAGCCAAGGCTCTCCCCCCTTGGCCAGCTCCAGCTGTTGGCGCTCAGACTCTAACACCCCTGAGCTCCACAGGAGGATGGCCAGACCTTAACACTGATCCATGCCAACAAGGCACTCACCCTTCCTGAACACAGCAGATTGTTGAATCTTTTGTGGCACTGCACCCATGTGCGCCGCACAATGTCGTGGCTGCTGACCTGGGCTGCCACCTCCTCCCAAGATTTTTTTGCCTAGTGCAGTGGCCTCCTCCTTCCATCTCTGGGAACGTGGGTGTCCCTCCTGGCAGCCACCTCCTCCAGGAGGACCGCGAGGCACTAGTCCAAAAAATGGGGGGCCAAGTGCCCACCTGACCTTCTCTCCCACCTAACAACTTGACAGTCGGCTCTCAGAATTCACATTTATTGTTGAGTCCTGCTTCCTGTGGGTGTTGCAGCACAGCTCACATTGTAGTTTCTTGTTCTGTCTGAGTGGATCCATGGATCAGGATATTATCCATGTGACATGATTCTAAACAGTCCTTCTAGGATACTTGACATTGTCCTCTAGAAGATTTCTAGTGCTGATGTGATGCTGAAGGGTAATCTGTTGCAACAAAAGCCCACAAATGATGTAAAGAAAGTTGTGAGCAACTTAGACTCTTCATCGAGAGGTAATTGCCAAAAGCCACTGTTCACATCTAACTTTGTGAAGATTGAATTCTTTCTCAATTTTGCTAAGATCTCATCCACAGATGGTATAGGATGAGCTTTGCATTGAATTGCTTTGTTCAGCTGTGTAAGATCTATGCTATTCTGATAAATCCATTGGGTTTTGGCCCTGGGACCATCGCTGAGCACCAGCTAGTTGATTCTGTCACAGGTGAAATAAACCCCTCCTTCAACATAGAGTCAATTTCCTTCTTTACCTTTGCAAGAATGAATGAGGAATTTTCTGGTTGTAAACAGACACGCTGGCTTTGTTTCAGGTCATAGAGGGTTGTGATATGCTGTCTTCAGCTTCCCTAGTTCTGTGAACAGCTGTGGAAATTCAGCCCTGAAGTTTTTAGACTAATTTTCTCGGCTTTCCAGTTCCTTTACTCTGCAAATCATGTAAGTCAACATAGGTTTTTCCTGCTTAAGAGTGAGCAACTCTGGTTCTGGATCACATATAAGGTTTCAGTGATTTTTCTCTCTCTATACTGAAGGGTTGCATTCAGTTGTTCTCTGGCCTTGGGTTCTACACCTCTTGGCCTCTGTAGTTTTTTCCCTGACAGCTGAAGAGAACTTTTCTCCAACCACAGTTCAGCATCAGAAAGAACTGAAACTGCTGCACCTGTGTCTAACTTAAAGTGTGTCTTGTTTTGCTCTGCTAGGATACCAGCGCTCCAGCAGCTTCCACTTGGATCCTGGATCTTTCCAAGGAAAGGCATCTCAATATCATTGATATTTTCTTTTTCACAGATCTTGTCATCTTTTGAAGGCTAGCCATTTTGCTGTTTCTGTACAGGCTCCTCGCTGTGAGACACAGCCTGAAAGTGTCCTGCCTTTCTGTCTGTGTTTTTTCCTGCCACACCGATAACAGTTAGCTGGGGTGGTTATGGACACTCTTCCTGCTTCCCTTGCTTTTATACAGCCCCCTCTCTTCTTATAAATTTAACATGCGTCAGTCATTTTTGGGATATGGTTCTCCCTGTCAACCCAATCACCAACAACTTTGCTTCCTGACCTCAGCTTGTCTGCTCAGATGAGTTTCCTTTGTTAAGATTAATGATCCACTGACTGCAAGTGTTCAGACAATGCTTCACCCAACACTCCAACAACAAATCTGTCCCTGATTAGTTAATCTTTTAAGCCACTATATTCACTGTTCTGTGCTAGTCTATACAGATCATTGATAAATATGTTAATATTTTCCCTTTGTCTTTGGGTAGGCTTGTTAAATTTAGCCTGCTCGACAATGGTATTAATTTTGCAGATTGAAATAGGCATCAAGTGTTTTTATTAATTCTTCAAATTTGGCTTTTTCTTCATCGATCCCTTGTGCGAGTAGGATATTGTCTGCACAGCCACCCATTGTGTATAATAGCATACTGACCTGCTTGCCGATTGGCTTTGCCGCATGGCCCGATGGGGTTCGATATCTGGCAAATCCTCGGCACCAATTCAGCCACGCTTCTGCCTGATTGAGACCTGTGACATGCTTGAAGCTTTCTGATAATGGCAGAGATTTTCCATGCTTGTTCTTTTACTCGCTGCCACCATATAATATTTTGGTCTTGTTCTGCTAACACAGAATATTCACAGAGTCTGCAATAATAAGGAAAAACACTAACTTTATTGAGAAACATCTTATGCTAGTTTCATCTTGCCATGAGGTCAATGAGAGAGAATGGATCATGGGATGTTGCATCACTTCCTGTGATGATATATACTGTCTCATTAGCATATCACACAGTTAGAATTAACCCCTTTTACTACAGACACCAGATTGATAAAGTGACACAGATATTTCATGTGATTTTCTTGAGTTGGATACATTACAAAATACCCATTTAACTTAATTAAAGAGGGGAAATGTTGACTTCCCATTGAGAAAACCAAAATGAGGAAAGAAGTATAACCAGCGGCTGATCTGATGCAATCTATTTTACACAATTGCCCAAATTCAAAATTACCCCCATTTTCATTTACATAGGAACATAACATGTGTTGGGGATGAACCTCAAGTGTTATAAGTAGAATCTGATAGCCCTGTGGCATGGTAAATATCTCCACTCACTAGGCAACCATAACTGAATTGTGCCTTATCACTCAAAAGTTATTGGTCTGGGTTTGTGCGTATTTACTATTTTACAATAGCCTCTGGTCTGTCTTTTGCCAATTAGCCAGTCATAGCTCTGGCAATTAGGTAAGCAACAGCGCCCCCTGCTGACCAGTAATCTATACTACACTGAAATCTTAGCTTGTGCATATTATGGGTTGAATTTAATAAGGCACCAGATTCTGCCCCCCACCCTCCAGCTAAAAAGTTGGGGCGGGAGGCTACTGAGGGGAACACTGGCTGCCCTGCAGCCATTCAATGGGTGGATGAGAGGCCAATGGGGGCAGGGAAACCGTGGCGGGGCAGGGGGAAGGGTGTAAAGTGGGGGTCCCTCCAATGGGCCCAGGGTGCCAGTTAAGGAGGGAACCCCTTGTCCACCATTAGCCCATGCAAGGAAACCTGCCAGGCTAACCGCTTGGCTTGGGCCTTCTCCTGTTGGTTAAATTGCAGCAACGATGGGATGAGGCCCTTAAGTGGCAAATAATTGCTCACTTAATGGTCTCAGTTGGCCCAGCGGAGGGTGGGCCGCCCAATGCTACCCCCACCATTAACATAATTGTGGTGGAAGCAGGGGCGGGTAGGTGGAGGAGTCAGGTTGCCCACTTTCAAACCTATTGGTAAGATGGCGTAAAATCCATCCCTATGTATGCATGTTGATTGTTGCACAAGGAACCTCCATTTTGAAATGCTGTCCAGGATTCATATTTATCAAATATTGCACTAACATGCAGCAAGACCTGGACAATATTCAGGCACGGGCTGTTAAATGACAAGTAACATTTGTGTCACAGAAGAGCGAGACGATGACAATCTCTAACAAGAGAGAATCTGACCACATCAACTTGACATCCAACAGCATTACCATCACTGAATTCTCTACCGTTAACATCCTAGGGGTCACTATTAACCAGGAATTTAACTGGACCAGCCATAAAAATACTGTGGCTACAAGAGCAGCTTAGAGGCTGGATATTCTAAAGTGAGGAACTTACCTCCTGACTCCCCAAAGCCATTCATTATCTACAAACACAAATCAGAAGTGTGATGGAATACTCTCCACTTGCCTGGATGAGTGCAGCTCCAAGAACACTCAAGAAGCTAGTCATCATCCAGGGCAAAGCAGCTTGATTGATTGACATCACAACCATTATCTCAGACAGTCACTTCCTCCACCACCGGTCACAGTAACAAGTGTGTACAGTCTATAAGGTGCATTGCAGCATCTCGCCAAAACTCCTTCGACACTCCTTCCAAACTCGCAACCTTAACCACCTAGAGGAACGAGGGTAGCAAGCGCATGGGAACATCACCACCTACAAATGCCCCTCCAAGTCACACCGCATTCTGACTTGGAACTATACCACTGTTCCTTCACTGTTACTGGGTCATAATCCTGGAATTCCCTTTTCAACAGTACTGTGGGTGTACCTACACCATATGGACTGCAGCCCTTCAAGGTGGCTCACCATCACCTTCTCAAGGGCAATTAGTGATGGGTAATAATTGCTGGCCTTGCCAGCAATGCCCATGTCCCGTGAACAAAGAAAAATAGGCAAATATCTAATATTAATTTATGAGAACCACCTCTACCTGCAAGATGGTCCAGTGAGTTCTAAATACTGGATTTATATCAACAGCAAGAGATTCACCAAAATCCACAAACACATATGCATAACAATTACATTTCATTTGGTTTAAGCTACTTCCATCTAGCAATGTAAGTGACAATCAGTGACAGTGCTGCCTAACAATGACCTAATACAGCAGCAACCTCAGTTGTCCATAGTGTATCAGCTTTTTCCATCTGAGGGATAATTCTGGTACACTTAAACTTTCATAAAAAAACTCTTGATTAATAAGGCATCCCTCAATTTATACTGCATGTTTAGAAAGTATAAGGATTAAGCAATTACAGAAAGAATCTGTTTTAAAGTAGCACCTTACCACATCCTTAGGGCATGCCAAAAAACTTTAAAAGCAATGGATTAGCTTTGAAGTCTAAATCATTCTGAGAGAAGCTGTAATAAAATACAATAAGACATTAATAATCTTGCAGAGTTGGCATACAATTAGCAAATTAATTTCCTCATAGGCAAGTGTGTGATGGTGCTGATGGTGCATTTTGGTAAGAATAATAAGGTGAGCATATACTCCTTGGAAAATCAGAATGCAAATGATGTAGAGGAGCAAAGGGATTTAGGGTTACAGATACATAAATCACTAAAATAAATCACTAAATTGTAGGTTGATAAAGCCACAAAAAAAAAACCCACTGGGGTTCATTTATAGAGATAGAATTGAAAAGCAGAGAAGTTATGTTAAACTGTTATAGAACTTTGGTTAGACCACACTTGTATTCAATCTGGAATCCATAGTATGGTAAATGGTATGGAGGCACTGGAGAAGTTGCAAAAAAGATTTACAAGAATGATAGCAGAACCAAAAAGGGTTTTACCTATCAGGAGAAATTGAGCAGGGTGGGTTCCTAGGCTGACCTGATAGAAGATTTTAAGTTATGAAAAGGTTTGATAGGGTAGACACAGAGAAGATGGTTCCACATGTGGATGAGACAAAAACTAGCATTCATAAATGCCAGATAGTCATGAATAAATCCAATGGGGAATTCTTTACCCAGTGGTCAGAATGTGGAACTCTCTATCACAAGAGAAGTTGAGGTGAATAGCATAGATGAATTTAATGGAGAGCTAGATAAACACATGAGGGAAAAAGGAATAGAAGGGTGTGCATCTAGAGTTAGATGAAGTAGAGTGGGAGAAGCCCATGTGCAGCATGTATTGACTAGTTGGGCTGAATGGCTTGGTTCTGTGCCATACATTCTATATAAGTTTTAGTGCTGATCACTAATGGAGGAATGTCAGCCAAATCACTAAGAGAACCCCGTGTTCTTTTTCAAATAATGTTATGGGACCTATTACATTCACCTGAATTGGCAGACAGCACCTCAGTTACATTGCTCATCTAAAAGATAGCATCCAAAAAAGTGAAGCATTCCCCAGTAGTGCACTGAAACAGCAACCTAGATTTTGTGCTCAAATCTGCATGAGACTGTAATCCACAACCTTTTGACCCAGCATCAAGTGTGGTATCAATTGAGCTAAGTGTTTACGCATGAGATGATTACATTTAGCACATGAGAAAATAAACAAACTCTGTTTGGGTGGCATCCTTATGGAAACATCAGACAATTAACCCTTTTCACTTAAATGTTTGAGAAAATTCTACTGTATCCAATGGGAATCGAAAATTTCTTTGGGTGGGAAAGTTCTTAAGGTCAAATGGATGTACTGTATTTAGATCTAATAATAGAACATAAAACACAGCTTCCATTATATAGAAGCTATTTTTAGATAGAGCTGGGAACTTTCACATTTGGCTCAACCAGAGCTTGCACACAAATGTAAAATATAGGATTGCAAGACACTGAAGAGCAGGGTCACTAACTGGCAGTGATTGAATAATTTCTGGCTCACTAGATCTTTAGAACCAGTATTTTAGATTGAAAGGTTTCTGTGAGAATGTGTGATAAGCAATATAAAACAAGAATAAATGGTACGAATCTTAATTTGGACTGGCCTGTTGCTTTCCCTTTCCCTACTCTCTTCTTGCTCTTATGTAACAATATATCTAGAGTGGACTGCTCTATTCCAGTGAGGGGCCTGTGATTTGTGAACTTTTCTCATTTCAAGTTTGTGCCCTTGAATTATGCACCATTTTTTGTGCATGGAGCAAACTGGGCCCAAGATGCTGTAAATTGAAGGAACCCATCCAAAGAGACAAAAATGTGCCCATTCTACAGGCCAAGCTGATGATGTCCCCTCTAATTTCCCCGTAGTGTGCACTTTCCATTTGTCACCCTGCGCAGTTCCTTTAAGATTGCAGCACTACCACACATGCAAACATCTTAAAGGGACTTGTAGGCAGCCTGTTGCTCCCCTGCATGCTAAGTTATGGACTGCTGCATGACTGCGCACCCACGCAGATTAGAACATTGCAATGTGGGCGTTACCCAGCTAAATTATTTTATGATGATTTGAGGTGTAATGTCCTTGGAAAAAGTGTGTTTCAAGCTTTCAGTTGTACATTGCACCCTGAATGTGTGCCCTGCTCAGGTGTGAATGAGTTGAAATAAAAAAGCTGCAAATACGTGTGAAGGACATGGCATGTGTCAACAGTAAATGTGCACCAGTCGACAGAGACTGGTTTCTGACATTTTTCTGAATTTAATACAGCCTTTTCTTCCCTTTCTCCAACACTCCCTTGTTGGGACGGCTGGACATTGGGCAAGCTTCTACTGTTGTTGGATAGGGAAGAATTAAGGAGTCTTTTTGGATTTTGCACTCGGCTTATGTGTTGCTGGGTGTAGGGCTGGGTGTTCGCGATAAACTTGAGGACTTTAAAGACAAAAGGGTGTTTGGAGGTAGGTAATTAGAAGGAATAGAAGAATTAAGGATGGGTTTTTGAAGGGGCTTTGAGAGTTGCTTTTACAGATTGGGACAGAACCTTTGGAAGGGGAGCCATTGATAATTATCGCTGAACAGTAGGCTGCGAATTGTGTAAGTGTTTGGTTGGGAAGGGATTAATTGGTGTGTGAGGTTTCACAGAAGAGATGAGCTAATGAATGCAGGAGTGGAGATAATGGAGAAGCATAGAATTATGTAGGGACAGATTTTTGTGTGTCCTGTATGTTGGGATGACTGCCCAATGTCACTAGCAAGAAGCCTGCACTATTTTGACCGTTGAGCTTCAATTAAATCTGCCAGGTGACCTGCTTATATATTTCCAGTGCTGACAGGTAACTTATAAGACAGGTGATGCTGTTTCAACTTAAAGGGAAGGAACAGATGAGTGGCTGGGGGGTACAGGGGCAGGGTGAAGAATATCTTACAGTGACCAGAAAGAATTTTATGGGGCTGGGATGACCATTCATATCCTCTGGGTCCTATGAAAATCCATAAAACCACTCGATTCTGATTGTTTAACAGTCGTCCCTTTAAGTGCAGCTGGTGCTAAACTAAAATAGCATTGATGTCCAATGTATGCTGAGAGATATAAGTTAATGAAGCTCCTGCCTACTTCTGGTAAGAGCCTTGGCCACCTATTTTCACAGCTTGAACCAGAAAAGGAGCAGGCCAGACCAGCAACATGCCACATAGTAAATTTTTAAAAGGAATTTCAATCACGCTACAGCTCTATCCCTGATGAAAATAAGATATGAGAGGGATCAAAACTGGACTTATGGAGTCCTGAAGATGGGGTGAATCCAGGGCAGCTGAAGAAAAGAGGTAGTAGGCAGCTGGAGCAGCTGTGGAGACGATCTCACCCATGCAGATGAAAATGTTCATGAATCCCTCACATTCAATGTTGCCGGATGATGATGAGTGAGCTGAGAACGAGTGCCAGAGAAGGGTTTGTCTTTAAATAGAGGAGCCTGGAGATGTCCTTATTGGAATAATTTGAATGAGGAGAGGGAGGTGAAATGTTGTTTTAGGATGATCAAACCAGACCTAGCGGTGGAAATCAGGAAAAACAGCCAAAACAGCTGTTTTAGATACTTACACTATGTCGCTCGGGGGTTCTAACAAAAGTATGACTGAGTGACTGGAGAAACCCCCATACGTTCTAGGCACATTTTTGTTTATCCTTCCAAATTACTGGAGATAAAGTAATTTATTAACAAAAACATACCCGAATAAGATAAAATAATAGTGTGGTAGAATGATGCATGACACCATTAGGAGCTTCTAAATAAGATAAATAAACACAAACATCTTACCAGAAACTTATGACTCATAATATGTGCGTATGCCCTATTATTATGTTGAGATAATCCCCTGGAATTCTGCGAGTCTTCTCTTGATCTCCCAGTTAATTTGGCAAAAAGCTGGCAGGGTTCCTGGAAAGACATTGTAAATGATTAAATGTGAATATTTACACCGTTTCTTCATTGTTTCTGCTCATTTACCATTGCAGTTACAGTGGGAGATTGGGAAATTGGGAAAATCTATGTGAATATTCTCCCCCAATTTTTTGATCTCTATTCAGTGCTTAACAGATTCTTATTTCTCATCTTTACCTGGATATGTGGCTTTCTTTTATGATGTAAAACACAAGTGTACCTGATCGAACCAAATGCAGCAGGTTTTGCATGTTACTGGTGGGACACCAATGTACAGCTGCACTGATACATTAAGATTAAGATTACTTGGTGAGTTACGTTGCCAAGCCACAACTGCCAAGATAAATTATTTAATGAGATTACTCAGGTCTAAATCCAGGGTTTGAGCACATAGGGGTGAATCCTATGCCTGAGCTTTCCAGCTCACTCGCCATAACTTTGATGGAAGAACTGCAAATATCCTGGAAAAAAGGCATAAACTACAGAGCAGAGAATTCTGCAGAGATTCACACACTTCATGATACATTCAAAAATCCTTAAATCTGTGATCCACTGTTACTCATTAAAAAGATTTACATTTTACAAGACATTTCCAGAATTATATTAAAAATGGCAATATGTGTAAAGATCTACCTTTACCCTTTTGATTAGGCCTTCAGTGCTTTGATTGATTCCAATGTAACGTTAAAATTGTACATTTTTCTAGTTAGATCTGTTTTGTGTGTGTCTGTCGTGTTTCTAGGTTCGGAAGAAGAGTAAAGCCTGCAGAGCTGGATTATGTGAGGGAGATGAACTTATCTCGATCAACAATAAACCTTGTTCAGAATTAACCCATTCCGAAGCCATGCAGCTAATAGACGGAACCAGTGAAACTCTGCAAATCCTCATTAAAAGGTAGAACCATTTATGTTGAAAATCAACAAGCCCGTTCATTTATTAGCATTTATATTATTTATGTTCTACAATGATAGAATTCAACATCAAAATAAGGAAGTGAAACAAAGGTACTTTGATTTGGTCACGCATCTGAACCACTAACAAGACAATGTCTTATTTATGTGGAACGGTTATTTATGTTATTATTGAGCTTTCCTTACGATAATCAGACTTTTAATAACGAAGTAGTTGTGCTTTTCTGTATATCACTAATGTACTGTAGATGCTAGGATTCAAACATTTTTGCATACTCACGTGGTTGAAGATTATAATCTCAAATAGAGGATTATGGTTGTGAAATTCAGGAGCGTAGCGCTATTAGATGCCGACCTCCATCTCCCAGAGGCACGACACACCATCAGCCAATTCCTGTGTTTCCATTCTGCAAAAATATGGGTGCACGCAGGACCTGAATGATGTTGATTTGGTGCTATAGGGTCACCACACAAACCAACCAACTGATGTAATGCCAGGATCCCGAATTTGGGTAACAACTGTCCAGGCAGAGTCTGCGTTGTTTAGTCAAGGAAATAGAAGTGGGCAAGGTGTGTTATTTAAAGGGCTATCCATCCTGGTTGCTGGTAAAGTAAATTTTGGAACATTTTCTATTGTAAAGTGTCTGGAGGTAGTCTGGAGTGTTTTTGGGGAGTTCCTGCATTTGCTGGAGAGTGTTGCCTCATTCTCACAAGAATGGCAGAGGAGTAGGAGACATGCCCACATAATGGCAGGAACAGTAATGGGGGCAGTAATGCCAGTGTCTCTGGCTCTGCAGCATGACAGGGAGATGGAGCAGCGGCTGAGGAGAAGTCAAGCTCTGCAGCATTTCATTTACAAAGTCAGAGTCGGACTCATCCATGCTCTTTAACAGTCACAGGAGGCTATCAGGCAGCCAGTCAATGAACCCAGCATTTGGTATGCATGCCCATTCAGCGCTCTCCTATCTCTTATTCATTCATGGGATGTGGATTATTCATTCACTGGCTAGGCCAGCATTTATTGCCCATCCCTAATTACCCATTAGAAGGTGGTGATGAGCTGCCTTCTTGAACCCGCTGCGTCCCCGTGGTGTGGGTACACCTACAATGCTGTTAGGAAGGCACTGTCCAGACCCAGCGACAGTGAAGGAACGTCGATATATTTCCAAGTCAGGATGGTGAGTGGCTTGGAGGGGGACTTACATGTGTTGGTGTTCCCATGTTTCTGCTGCCCTTGTCCTTCTAGATGTAACGGTCGTGGGTTTAGAAGGTGCTATCTACGGAGACTTGGTAAAATTCTGTCATGCATCCTGTAGATGGTATACACTGCTGCTACTATGTGTCGCAGGTGGAGGGAGTGAATGCTTGTGGATGGGGTGCCAATCAAGTGGGCTGCTTTGTCCTGGATGGTGTCAAGCTTCATGAATGTTGTTGGAGCTGCGCTCATCCAGGCAAGTGGAGAGCATTCCATCACACTCCTGACTTGTGCCTTGTAGATGGTGGACAGGCTTTGGGGAGTCAGGAGGTGATTTACTCGCCTCTGACCTGCTCATGTAGCCATGTATTTATACGGCTAGCCCAGTTCAATTTTTATTCAATGGTAACCTACAGGATGTTGATAGTGGGGGATTTAGCAATGGCAATGCCATTGAATGTCAGGGGCTGATGGTTAGATTCCCCTTTGTTGGAGATGGTCATTGCCTGACACTTGTGTGGTGCAAATGTTACTTGCCACCTGTCAGCCAAAGCCTGGATATTGTCCAGGTCTTGCTTCATCTGGACATGGACTACTTCAGTATTTGAGGAGTTGCTAATGGTGCTGAATATTGTACAATCATTAATGAAAATACCCACTCCTGACCTTATGGTGGAAGGAAGGTCATTGGTGAAGCAGCTGAAGATAGTTGGACCTAGGGCACTATCCTAAGGAACCCCTACAGTGATGTCCTGGACCTGAGATGATTGACCTCCAATGACAACAACCATCTTCCTTTGTGCTCAGCATGACTCCAACCAGTGGAGTGTTTTCCCACTGATTTCCATTGACTCCAGTATTGCTAAGGCTCCTTGATACCATACTCGGTCAAGTGCTACCTTGATTCAAAGGGCAGTCACTCTCACCTCATCTCTGCAGTTGGGCTCTTTTGTCCATGTTTGAACCAAGGCTGTAATGAGATCAAGAGCTGAGTGAACCTGGTGGAATTCAAACTGAGCATCATTGAGCAGGTTATTGCTAAGCAAGTGCTGATTGATAGCACTGTTAATGACCGCTTCCATCACTTTACTGATAATCGAAAGTAGACTGCTAGGGCAATAATTGGCCAGGTTGGATTTGTCCTGCTTTTTGTGTACAGGACACACCTGAGCAATTTTCCTCTTTGCCGAGTAGATGCCAGTGTTGTAGCTCTACTGGAACAGCTTGGCTAGGGGCACTGCAAGTTCTGGAGCACAAATCTTCAGTACTATTGCCGGGATGTTGTCAGGGCCTATAGCCTTTGCAGTATCCAGTGCCTTCAACTATTTCTTGATATTACATGGAGTGAATAGAATTGGCTGAAGACTGGCATCTGTGACACTGAGGACCTCCAGAGAACGCTGAGATGGATCATTCACTGGGCACTTCTGGCTGAAGGTTGTTGCAAATGCTTCAGCTTTATCTTTTGCACTGATGTGCTGGGCTCCTCCATCATTGAGGATGGGGATATTTGTGGAGAATCCTCCTCCAGTGAGTTGTTTAATTGTCCACCACCATTCATGACTGGATGTGGCAGCACTGCAGAGTTTAGATCTGATCCACTGATTGTGGAATCACTTAATTCTGTCTATCACTTGCTGCTTTTGCTGTTTGGCATGCAAGTAGTCCTGTATAGTAGCTTCACCATGTTGACACCTCATTTTTAGGTATACCTAGTGCTGCTCCTGGCATCCCCTCCTGCACTCTTCATTGAACCAGGATTGATCCACTGGCTTGATGGTAATGCTAGAGTGAGGTTACAGGATCTGGTTGACTATACATCTGCTGCTGCTGATGGCCCACAGTGCCCCATGGTTGCCCATTCTTGAATTGCTAGATCTGTTTGCAATCTATCCCAGTTAGGACAGTGGTAGTGCCACACAACATGATGGAAGGTATCCTCAACGTGAAGACAGGACTTTGTCTCCACAACGACTGTGCGGTGGTTACTCCTGTTGATTCTGTCATGGTCAGCTGCATCTGCAGCTGGCAGGCTGGTGAGGATAATGTCAAGTATGCTTTTTCCTCTTGTTGATTCCCTCACCACCTGCCGCAGACCGAGTATAGCAGTTATGCCCTTTAAGAATTGGCCAGCTCGGTCCACAGTGCTGCTACCAAGCCACTCTGGGTGATGGACTTTGCAATCCCCCACCCAGAGTAAATTCTATGCCCTTGTTACCCTCAGTGCTTCCTCCAAGTGGTATTCAACATGGAGGAGTACTGATTCATCAGCTGAGGGGAGGGGGGAGGGGTGGGTGGTACCTGGTAATCAGCAGGAGGTTTCCTTGCCCATGTTTGACCTGATGCCATGAGACTTCATGGGGTCCAGCATCCATGTTTGAAAACTGCAAATGTAACAGCTCTACACCAGAAAAGAGGGAGACAAAAAGCAAGGAGCCTAAAGGCCAATTGGATTAAAAAATCTCTTTGGGAAAATGCTCAAATTAATTATTAAGGAGGTAGTAGCAAGGCATTTAGAAAATCATAATAGATTCAAGCAGGGTCAACATGGTTTTGTGAAAGGGAAATCATGTTTGACAAATGTAAAGGGTTACCAATAGATGTAGAGCATTTGCATTTCCAAAAGACATTTGATAAGGTGCCACATAAAAAGTTACTTCACAAGATAAGAGTTCATGGTGTTACGAGTGATATACTAACACAGTTAGAAGACTGGCTAACTAACAGGAAACAGAGAGTGGGGATAAATGGATCATTTTCAGATTGACAAATTGTAACAAATGGAGGTCTTGGCGCACATTGGATAGCATCCCTGCCTCTGACCAAGAAGCCCCTGGTTCGAGTCCCACTCCAGGACTTGATGACGATGGAAGGTACATTCATTACTGGCCAAACATGTTGATTATCAATATGAAAGACTTTCCAACATGCCTATGACAGGCGGTAAGAACTAGAGAGGCTCTTGCTCAGCCATGCTTGATGCAGAATAGCATCCCTCAAGTCATAGCTTCAGGCTAGTAACCTGTTCCAGGAACAACAAGCTATGGGAAAAGACATAGGCATATGCTTTGTCTGTCTCATGTGTCTCTAGATGGGGAAGTCTTGTAAATCAATACTCTAATGAATGGAGTGCTACAGTGATAGTGCTAGGTACTCAACTTTTAAGATCTGTATTAATGAAGCATTTGCCACAATCTTCAGGCAGAAGTGCCGAGTGGATGATCTATCTCGGCCTCTTCCAGAGGCCCCCAGCATCACAGATGCCTGTCTTCAGTCAATTCAATTCACTCCACGTGATATAAAGAAGTGGCTGAAGGTGCTGGATACTGCAAAGGCTATGGGTCCTGACAATATCCCGGCAATAGTACTGAAGACTTGTGCTTCAGAACTTGCCACACCCCTAGCCAAGCTGTTCCAGTATAGCTACAACACTGACATCTACCCAGCAATGTGGAAAATTGCCCAGGTATGTCCTGTACACAAAAAGCAGGTCAAATCCAAACCGGCCAATTACCACCCAACACAGTGCTATCAAGTGGCACATGCTTAGCAACAACCTGCTCAATGACGCTCAGTTTGGGTTTCTTCAGGGACACTCAGCTCCTGACATCATCACAGCCTTGGTTCAAACATGGACAAAAGAACTGAACTCAGAGGTGAGGTGAGAGTGACTGTCCTTGACATTAAGGCAGCATTTGACTAAGTGTGACATCAGGGAGCCCTAGCAAAACTGGTGTCAATGGAAATCAGGGGAAAACTCTCCATTGGTTGGAGTCATACCTAGCACAAAGGAAGATGGTTGTGATTGTTAGAGGTCAATCATCTCAGTTCCAGGACATCAGTGCAGGAGTTCCTCATGATAGTGCCCTAGGTCCAACCATCTTCAGTTGCTTCATCAATGACCTTCCTTCCATCATAAGGTCAGAAGTGGGGATGTTCACTAATGATTGCACAATGTTCAGCACCATTGGCGACTCCTCAGATACGGATGTAGTCCATGTCCAAATACAGGAAGACCTGAACAATATCCAGGCTTTGGCTGACAAGTGACAAGTAACATTTGCACCACAGAAGTGCCAGGAAATGACCATCTCCAACAAGAGAGAACCTGATCATCGCCTCTTGACATCCAATGGCATTACCATCCTGAATTCCCCACTATCAACATCCTGGGGGTTACCATTGATCAGAAACTGAACTGGACTAGCCGTATAAATACTGTGGCTACAAGAGCAGGTTGGAGGCTAGTAATTCTGTGGTGAGTAACTCACCTCCTGACTCCCCAAAACCTGTTCACCATCTACAAATTACAAGAAAGGAATGTGATGGAATACTCCCCACTTGCCTGGATGAGTGCAGCTCCAACAACACTCAAGAAGTTTGACACCATCCAGGACAAAGCAGCCCACTTGATTGGCACCCCATTCACAAACATTCGCTCCCTCCACCACTGAGTGGCAGCAGTGTATACAAGTTGCAGTGCAGGAACTCACCAAGGCTCCTTAGATAGCACCTTCCAAACCCGTGACCGCTAGAAGGACAAGGGCAGCAGGCACATGGGAATGCCACCACTTGGAAGTACCCCTCTAGACCACTCACCATCCTGACTTGGAAATATATCACCGTTCCTTCACTGTTGCTGGCTCAAAACCATGGAACTCCCTCTCTAACAGCACTGTGGGTGTACCTACACCACATGGACTGCAGCGGTTCAAGAAGGCAGCTCACCACCACCTTCTCAGGGGCAATTAGGGATGGCAATAAATTGTGGCCTAGCCAACGATGGTCACATCCCATGAATGAATAAAAAAGTGACTTGGACGAGGGAACTGACTGTATTGTAGCCAAATTTACTGATGATAGAAAGATAAGTAGAAAAGCAAGGTGTGATTAAGATATAAAGAGCCTGCGAAAGATATAGATAGGTTAAGTGAGTGGGCAAAAATTTAGCAGATGGGGTATAATATGGGAAAATGTGAGTTTGCCCACATTGGCAGGTAGAATATAAAAGCATAATATTATTTAAATGGGGAGAGACTGCAGAATGCTGTGGAACACAGGGATCTAGGCGGCCTATCACAAAAAGTTAAGCATACAGGTACAGCAAGAAATTAGGAAGGCAAATGGAATGTTGGCCTTTACTGCAGGGGACATGGAGTGTAAAAGTAGAAAAGTCTTGCTACAACTGTGCAGAGCATTGATAAGCCCACATCTAGAGTACTGTGTACAGTTTAGGTCACCCTACTTAAGCAGGGATATACTTGCATTGGAGGCAGTTCGGAAAAAGTTCACAAGGTTGTTTCCTGGGATGAAGGGGTTGTTTTATGAGGATAGGTTGTGCAGGCTGGGCCTATACTCATTAGAAGAATGAGAAGTGATCTTATTGAAACATATTGTGTTCAGAGGGGGCTCGACAAGGTAGATGCTAAGAGGATGCTTCCCCTCATGGGGGAATCAAGAATTAGGGGGCCACAATTTGAAAATGATGGTCTCCCATTTAAAACTGAGATGAGGAGGAATTTCTTCTCACAGAGGGCTGTTGGCCTTTAGAATTCTCTTCCTCAGAGAGCAGTGGAAGTTGGGTCATTGAATGTATTGAAGGCTGAGTTAGATAGATTTTTGTTCCACAAAAATGTCAAGGATTATGATTGCAGGGAGGAATGTGAAATTAAGGCCAAAATCAGATCAACCATGAATGGCAGAGCAGGCTTGATGGGCCGAATGGCTTACTCCTGTTCCTATTTCATCCTATAGGATGATCTCACCTCATACCCCGTTTAGCTCGCAAATGAATCATCTTTTATCCCTGGTGTGGCTGCAGCCCTCTCAAGATCACATGACTCACTACATTGCTGATCCCAACTCTATTCGAGCCTCCAAGGTATGTGCAGTGCCAACATCTGAGTTGGTGGCTGTGAATGTTAGATCAAGTGATGGGACCTCATAGACTCATAGACGTCTACAGCACAGAAGGAAGCCATTCGACCCATTGTGGCTGTGCTGGTCAACAAAGATCTGACTACACTAATCCCATTTTCCAGCTCTTGGCCCATAGCCCTGGAAGCTATGGCAATGCAAGTGAATATCTAAATACTTCTTAAATATTATGCGAGTTTCTGACTCAACCACCATTTCAGGCAGTGAGTTCCAGACTCCCACCATCCGATGGGTGAAAAAATTTCTCCTCAACTCCCCTCTTAGCCTTCTACCTCTTACCTTAAAACAATGCCTCCTGGATATTGACACCTCTACTAATGGAAAAGTTGCCTTCCTATCCACCCTATCTATGCCTCTCATAATCTTATGCACTTCTATCAGGTCCCCTCTCAACCTTTGCTGCTCCAAGGAAAATAACCCCAGTCTATCCAATCTTTCCTCGTACCTCAGACCCTCCAGCCCAGGCAGCATCCTGGTAAATCTCCTCTGCACCCTCTCCAGTGCAATCACATCCTTCCTACAATGTGGTGACCAGAACTGCACGCAGTACTCCAGTTATGGCCTAACCAGCATTTTATACAGTTCTAGAACAACATCCCTGTTCTTGTATCCCATATGTCTTCTTAACCACCTTATCTACCTGCCCTGCTACCTTCAGGGACATATGGAAATGCACACCGAAGTCCCTCTGATCTTCAGTACTTTCCATGGTCCTACCATTCATAGTGTAATCCCTTACCTTGTTAGCCCTCCTCAAGTGCATTACCTCACACTTTCCGGGTTGAATTCCATTTGCTACTGCTCTGCCCACCTGATTAGTCCATTGATATCCTCCTGTAGTTTACGGCTATCCTCCTCACTATTTACCACCCTACCAATTTTCGTGTTATCCACGAACAACTTGATCGTACCCCTTACATTTAAGTCCAAATCATTTATGTACAGCACAAATATCAAGGGCCCCAGCACCGAGCCCTGCAGAACCACTCTGGAAACAGACTTCCAGTCACAGAAATATCCCCCTACCATCACCCTCTGCTTCCTGCCTCTTAGCCAATTTTGGATCCAGTGTGTGCCACTTTGCCTTGGATCCCATGGGCTCTTACTTTCTTGAAAGGTTTGCCATGAGGGACCTTATCAAAAGCCTTGCTAAAGTCCATGTAGACCACATCAAATGCATTACCCTCATCAACACCCCTAGTTACCTCCTCAAAAAATTCGATCAAATTTGTCAAACATGACCTTCCCTTAACAAATCCATGATGACTATCCCTGATTAATCAGTGTCTCTCCGAGTGCAGATATATTCTGTCCCTCAGAATTCTTTCTAGTAACTTCCCCACCACTGAGGTTAGACTGACTGTCCTGTAATTTCCTGGTCTATCCCTTCCTCCCTTTTTTAATAATGGGACAACATTAGCAGTCCTCTGGCACCTCACCTGTGGCCAGAGAGGATTTGACCTCTTTATCAATGTTGTACTGTTCCTCTCATTTCCCCTCCTTGGGCTTCTGTAGCTGGTCAGGCAGTAGTTCTTGGGTGTATGAAAGCAGGAACTCAGGGGGGAAGGTTGAAGTGAGGTAAGTGGGGTTGGGTGGGAAGCAACAGGTCCATAGGCATACCATCAACAGCTTGATCAGCATGCCAGGTAACAAGATGAGGGTGTGCTGGGAATTGAGAAGGGGCATGAAGCAGCGACATGCCATCATTCTCAGTGTCTGCAGCATCACTGATGCCATAGGTCCCATCGCAACTGCCCCCATGATGCAGAGAACCACCTCCTCCATAGGGCTCAGGAGATGCAGGTGTTCTTGTCTTCCACCAGCTCGGTTCTGCTCCCTTCTATTTTGCACCATCGTGTCCTGTGAGAAAGCAGAATGTCAGTTGTTGTGAAGCATTGTGTTTGGGTGATGTGCCTGTCAAAGCTAAATATCTGGAGTTACATGGAGGTAATGAGAGATGGGCGTGAGGCTGGTCACAATCGTAGGTGTGTGAGGGTGAGGTGGAGTATCTGGATGTTAGGAGTGACTCCCAAATACCAGGGACTGCTACTGGGTGAGTGATCTGGGTGTGGTGCATTGAGCAGTGTGAGACGATGGTGGTGTGGTAGGTAGATGTCTTGTGACGTTGCATTCACTGACCTTGAGCGCCTGCATGAGGTCATTAGACGTCTTGTGGCAATGCTGGCAAGTCCTCGGTTCTAGACTCCAGGAATTGACTATCCTGGCTACCTGCTCCCTCTGTCTTCTGAGGGTGGTCCTTGAGGGTCTCCTGCTCTGAAGTAAGACATGGCCTTTTTCCTCTTGCCCACCTGCACCACTATTGTCTCCAGCGCCACATCCATCACTAATGGGTCCCTCTCTCTGCCCTGGTGTTCACTTTCCAATAATTTACATTTCAGCAATTTTTTTGTGCTACTTCCCTTTAAGATTCAGCCTGCCTTTAAGGAAAACAGACTGAATGCACCATGTTGTCTGCAAACAACAGTACCCTGGCCTCCTGCTGTGTGCAAAGTTCACCAGTAATATTCAGGAACAGACAGCAGCATTGGAGGTGCACCAATTAGCATCACATCTTGCCCACCTCAATTGGAATGGGCACAGGCAAGTTGCAAATCTTGACCCTTGCACCCAAAATCAGGTATATCCAATTTCTCATCTATGGAACCAGTTTGTCCATCTGCAAATCATTCACTTCCAGGGTTGTGGGAGCATATTTAGTTCCCAATCCAGCCACTAGATGGAGAACCATGTGCCATGTGGAAACAAGTCATTCCAACTCACAGGGACAGGGAAGGAATGGCATCATTCAGCTCATCTGATTCAAATTACACTTCCTGGCAGCCTATGACAAAGTTGCATTAATAGCAGTTAAATGATTTATGGGCCAGATCATCTCACTCTCTGAGCTACAGAAGACCATGTGACAGTGAGTCAGTCATGATTGATAGTAGAAAGTTGAGGATGAAGGACACTAGCACACTTAGAAAACCAGATACGTTATGTTACACATTTTAGCAAGGGTAGAGCTTTTCTGCTTGTCACGGTAAAAGGTGTCAATATTAGGAAAGGATATTTGACACTTTTCACACCCAGCATTAGCATCAAGCGCTTCTGGATCAGGAAGGAAAGCTCCACCTATTTTGCTCCAGAAGAACACGTGTCTTTTCTATTCTTAAAACTAGTCATCCTTGTTGGCTTTCTCCTGTCACAGTGTCTTCCCCAATGGGAGTACAGACCAGAGTATTTGATAGGGAGATCGGTGTGCTTGATTTGCAGTATGTGTCCGTGACTTTCTGGTGAATTTTGGGTAGGGGAGTGGGGAGGTGCAGGGAGAGCTGTTATGAATCAGGCATTAGGCTTCCCCACCCAATTCTTTATGCCAGGAGCACAGTCTTACACATTTACCCTAATATTTTCAATTAATATTCAGGAGTCAAGAGATTAGAGACGTGTTACTTGACTATCTTCACAGACAGTTGCTAATTGTTGCTCTTCCTTTCAGTCGCTAGAGTTGCAGAGCATTAAATAATTAGTGATTGAAATCATAATTGAATAGCTTAAGATGCATTAAGAATCTGGATGATAATTTATTCTTTCTTCATGTCTAGCAGTAACAAAGTTCAATTAATTCTCCATTATAGTTGTTCATAATGTACTACTGGAATGTTTTGAATTGATTAAATCTCAGAAAATGCACTTTTGCATAATAAATTTGCAAAAACATTTACTGTTATAGGAATATTAACTACTTAAAGAACTAGTTGCAGTACTATTGTGCTAATACCACAGAATTCCTATTCATTAACGCATTAAGGCTTAACCTATAATGTAATACATATTTATGTGGCATGTGTCACTTCCAGTTAAGGCATTTATGATTGCTTATGTGTTAACACTATTAAAATGCCTTCAAAGATTAATTTAATGGCTGTGGGAGTTCTAGGTTTGACCTTTTAACATCCTTTCTCACAATTTAATTGACTTGTTGATTGCTTGCATTTTCTTTAACATTTAATTAACTTTGGTTTGGTTGGGCTATAAAGCAGCTGGAAATTTGAATGGTGTCTTCCAGAGCTTTTCATCATTTTGAATGCCTGACTCAGTAGTGCTCCACAGGTGCAATTTTAGCCCCCTGGTTTCTATATCTTCAATGTATATTTAGGTAATTAGATTAGAAACTCGTTACTTGATAGTTTGTACAGACAACTGCTGATTGGTGCGCTTCCTTTCTATGTCACCAGTCTAAATACAATCTTCTACCATTGCATGATAAATTCGAGTCTCAAAAGGTTACACATGCTGATCAGAAACTTATGCAGACAAAGCTTTCTGCATTTTTTACATTCCCTAAGCACGACAAGATTCGAAATCTTTAAATATTCTGACTAGATGCAGATTTGGATCATGGTGCCATCCACGATTAACTTTTTAAAAATTCATTCATGGGGTGTGGACATCATTGGCTAGGCATTTGTTGCCCATCCCTAATCAGAGGGCATTTAAGAGTCAACCACATTGCTGTGGGTCTAGACCCACAGGTAGAGATATCAGATTTCCTTCCCTTAGTGAACCAGATAGGTAAAACCCCACCTGGTTAATTTTTACCTTTAATTCCAGATTTTTATTGAATTCAAAATCTACAATCTGCCATGGTAGGATTTGAACCCCCATCCCCGGGATGACCCTGGGTCTCTGGATTATTAGTCCAGCCACAATACCACTACACCTTCACCTCCCCACAGGTAAAAACTTGAGAAATTATAGTAACAACTTAAACCAAGTCTCTGCAGCTGCTGAATCATTACATTTAAACAACTTCCATAGTACCAAAATTCAATAGAAATCCTGTTCTATTGAACAGAATGGTTCAAAATTCAGGTACATTTTCAGCTTGCAGTTCAGGTGGAAATTCCAGAAACCACCTGATTTTAATTTCCATTGATATCAAACTGAAATCCACCCCGTGGCTTTTCCTTGCTACAATAAATGTTGGGCAAGATTTTGGGCTCATTAGCACTTTTTGGGATGCTGGGAGTCCCCTTAGAACTCCAAAAGAGTATCTGTGTCTGAGAATCAGGCTGTACGCCATATTGGCAAAAGTGTTAGTGTGCATGGTCACATAATGAATGCCCGCAGAGCAGACAGATTATGAAGTCAATCAGCATGCAACACTAATTGAACACTAGCAATGCCATTTTAAAACTTAAAGTTCCACCTAGTGCCCTTTCATAACTTCGGGCAGTTGAACACATGGTCAGCAGCAGGAAGGACCCTTCCCCCACCATTTCTGTTTAAAGCATTTTCAACTAGTTGCAGGTTGTTTGCTAGTTGATTTCTTCTGATTGTTGTTAGAATTCTACAAGTGTTCACTGCTTATAATAGTTGCTTCAAGTTGCAGAAGCCTACAGGGAGTGATATGGCAGATGCTGAAGGAATTTTGCTGACCTCAAGGCTTCTGCACAAATCAAGTGCTCACAGCCATGGGTGTACAAGTGGACAGTCCCCTTGGAATACGGGGTGACTTGGAGGATGAACAGAGGGCACGCAGAACAGGACAAGGAAGAGGAAGTAGAAGAAGGGGGAGAAGGGTTCTCAGTAGGAGATCATGTATGTCCAGGGTGTTCAGGAAGTAATTCTCCTACCAGAAGCTCAGTGAGAAACAATGTGTGAGAAATCCTCACTGAAATCTGCTACCTGTTGCAGCCACAATTGCAACCGCAAAGCAGAAAGTACTGTATTGTCAGTGGCTTTGAAGGTGACTATTTATTCATCTGACTCCTTCCAGATTGAAGCTGGAGATATTCGCAACACTTTGCAGTTTTGGTCCGTAAGGGAGGTCACTGGGGTTGTCTATTCAATAAGAACTGATTAAGCAAGCAGAGTGAGCACAAGGCTTTGCTAGGATTAAAGACTTCCCTGGGGTGCAAGGTGCCATTAACAGCTTGCATATTGCTTTGTGGGTGCTGCATGCTAACTGTGCCCTATGCTGGAAATGAAGGGGAGGCGGTAGCATAGTGGTACTGTCACTGGATTGTGTAATCCAGAGACCCCAGGCTAATGCTTTGGGGACCCGGGTATGAATTCCGCCACAGCAGATGGTGGAATTTGAGTTCAATAAAAATATGGAATTAAAAGTCTAATGATGACCATGAAATCATTGTTGTAAGAACCCATCTGGTTCACTAATGCCCTTTAGGGAAGGAAATCTGCCGTCCTTACCTGGTCTGGCCTATATGTGACTCCAGATCTGCAGTAATGTGGTTGACTCTTAAATGTCCTCTAAGCAAGGGCAATTAGGGATGGGCAATA
The DNA here is from genome assembly GCF_964194155.1 of Cetorhinus maximus. Taxonomy (NCBI): domain Eukaryota; kingdom Metazoa; phylum Chordata; class Chondrichthyes; order Lamniformes; family Cetorhinidae; genus Cetorhinus; species Cetorhinus maximus. The sequence goes on from NC_135879.1 coordinate 85,803,501, forward strand.
AATGAATGACTAAAAAAAAACTTCCTCAACATCCAGCTGATGTGTTACCATAGCCAGCGAATCATTAAGGTCAAAGCTCAGTATCCTGGCATAATTCGTGATGCCTTCATTCTGCCACAGTCTGCTGCACCATCTATATTTGTGCCACCATGGCAAACCAAAGGATAGCTATTGGATGACAAGGGCAAGCAATAGATGGCATGACTCAGGGCTTTGGCATATGTGCACAACATGGAAACAATGCTTCCACACGAAATGTAATAGAGTAGATCATTGATATGCTGAACCAATGTTTCCGTTGCCTGGAACGCTATGGAGGAACCCTACAGTGTTTGGTAGAGCGGGTGTTAGATTCATGGTGGACTGTCGCATGTTGTGCAACCTTGCTATCATGAGGGGAAGTCCTTGCCACCAGCTATACATGAGCAGCTGAGGAGCAGGAGCATAAGGAAGGGAGGAGGCAACTTAGACAAGCTCTTACTGTCAAGGTTCCATCACTCACCCGAGTGCAATACCAGCAACTACAACTTGAATTTCGCATTCACCAACAGTCCCACACCATACAGTGACTATCACAGTGCCTGCTTGGCCACAATGCTAAAATAAAAGTCAATATCAACATTCCAAACAACATTTATAAATGAAATAATGCCACATTGCATACAGAAGTCAACCAATTGTCCTTGTGCATTCCCTTCGTGCCTGTTTTGCATGTGCCTTTTCCCATATTAGTGCACCTATGCATTGCTAATTCAGAGGCTGCAACAGAGCTGAGGGAAGAAGCAGCTCTGGGTCTCAAAGGTTCAGCAGCAGACTGTGCCATCTTGGTCTGTGCCTGGCTGGCTGATAGACAACAGAAAGGACACTGGAGGAGTGACAGGGGTACAAGGATGAATGTTGTCTTCCTGAGAGAGAATATCAGGTTTGTGCTTCATGAAGCCACATGCCACTTCCAGGGGCAGCACCTCAGCAATTCTAATAATCTGCTGGCAGAATCCCTTTTCAAACTGTAACCCACAGCCATGATGGCACCAGCCTGACCTTGCATGACAGCAGTTTGAACTTCCACTGAAGCACTCAAACATTGGGTAGATGCTGCTTGTACTGCAATGGAAGCTGCAACATCAGCCATCAGATACTGCATCATGGTTGGGTCTACAAGTCTGCAAAAGGAGATGACCACCACTCCTGTGATGGAGTGGATGTGGACTGGACTTCTCCATGTTCCTTAACATTGACCACAGGCTTTCTGGTAGGATTCCCAATGCGCCAAGCATCCTGTTGTGCATATCCATTAGCATTCTTCTGTAGTTTTCCCTATTAAGGTGTTCATTTGAGTCCATAGCAGCAAAACTTCTGTGCACCCTCACCTTCCAGCAAGTTGGCACCTGAGCTATCCCTGCCCCACCTCCCACCCAACAACCCCCCCACACCGCGCACCCCCCCCCCATGACCGCCCCCCCACACCGCGCACCCACCCCCCCCCACCCCCACGCCCCCCACCCCCGCAACCCTAGCCTTAGCTGCAGACTATTTGTGTTCAATATCTCACCATGTGCATGTGTCACTTCTAATCTATTTGCTAAGGTATGCAAAACATCAGTATTTGAGTTGTGAAATTAAGTGAGAGTGCTATGTTTTCATCATCATTGTCTTCTTGCTGTTCCTCCACCACTTGGTCAGGTTACACCTCTTGGCTATATGTAAGGAGAAACGTGCAAGAGTAAGGTAATGGTGAGGGGAAGGTGGGAAAAAGCAAGCATGCCTACACCATTTGCAGTAAATCAGAGTGTAGGATGAAGAGGAAGTAGGATGTGAGAAGAAGGATTAGGTACAAAGATTTCATTACTTTTGATGGTTTCAGCCCTGCTGCTGGCCACAGCCTCAGCAATGGGCAACCTACTAATGGTTAGCATCACCTTCTCCATTGGGGGTAGGACCATGCAGGTGCATCTGTCCCCATGCAGTTAACTCCTGCAGCCTCTCCTTGTGCATCACCTTGTTCTGCAACAGAGAGGGAAGTGCATCAGTGTGTCCTGCAATATATCAGCTGTTGTGGCTGTCTTAGTTGAATAGCTGGCAGTGTGAAAACTGTGAGATGTGGATGTGACACTTGCAGCAGCACAAAATGTGTGAGGGTGAGGTGATGCCCAAGAAGCTTAAGTATGAGTCCTGATTGAATGAGACTGTTGGTAAGTGAATGATAGGGGTGTGGTGATTTAAACAGTATCTGAGGCTGGTGGTTTAGTTAGTACGGTGTGGTATTTGAAGATGCCTTGACTGACCTTGACTGCTCATGTGAGGTCATTGAACTTCTTGCGACACTGTATCTACTGCTTTACTCCTGCATTGACCTCAGGTCTATCTGCTCCCCACTGCCTTTTGAACTTGTGTCGGGAGGGCCAGCAGGTCAAGACAGTCTCTCCTACTTACCATTCTTCCGCTAAGGCCTCCAGTGCAGTGACTAAAATCTTGGAGCATGCTCTCTCACATGCTGTGCCATTTTTCAATGTTTCCCAGGTTAGATTCTATTCAACGACAACTCCTAGCTCCTGCTTCAGCAACAATTTACCTCCCATTTAAGCAACACAGGTTAGGTTCAAGTAATGCTGGAAAGTTATGAGTTTTGGCCTCTTGCTGATCTGTATAGTCAATGAATAGTGTGATTAGTCTTCTCTGCATGCAGAAATCATTCAAATGATCAGGCAGCACCATGTTAGCATGATGCCTGCATTATATTGAATAGGTATGGGCAAATCGCACATTGCAATCTCCGCACATGTTTTCAGGGGCTATCCAACTGAGTCACCATTGTATCTGTTTCATAGAAACCTGAGTGCAACAGAAGGCAAAACTAAAATCAATCGAGGAATCTATTAATAAGTTCTAGCATCCTGGTGAATGAGTGCAGTTGAATAGAAATGTTTATTTGTTTCTAATCATTGTGGGGGATTTTTTGCATTCTTTTTAGGCCCATCAGTGAAAAAACTGATCAGCCAGAATATGAAGGAACAAAGAGCAAGGAAACTGTGGAAACCACATTACAAATAAGTGGCAGCAAAGCATCTTTCAAGCAGCCTCTTCCTTTTGAACTTTACATCTCCGAGTCTCAAGACGAGGCTTACTATGGAGAGACGGAAAGTGACACAGATATTACAGGGAAGAAGGAAGAAAGCCAGAGGCAGAACAGCTCTAGATTGTTTTTGAAAGAACCCGCCAGTTCTGGAGAATCACAGCAGGACCCTAGCTGTAAAGAAAGGAAAGAACCCCAGCGTATGGTGGAATTCCAGTTGTCCCTTACTCAAGGGAAGCTTGGTGATCCAGAGACAACTGCTGTAACCATCATTGGGGCGGAAAAAATCAACTGGGCAGCCAGAGATCCAACTACACTGCATGGGAGTATCCAGAAAACTGAATCAGCAGCATCAGAGCCTAACGGGAATGTTGCAATCCAGACAGCCTCGACTACTATATCACTTCAGAGCAGGAGTGACAAAAAGGTCAAGCTGGTCGAAAGTGAGCTGCAAGGAGCAGAAGGGGATTCATATCAGTCCAGGGTGGAGCAGCCTTTGGATTCCTCTGACAGAGAGCAGAGTGGGAGGGAAGCCTCCGCATCTGAAGTTGGCAGTGGGTGTGCTGACTCTCTGGCTGAAGAGGGACAGTCGAAAACACATAGCACGCCTCCTTTCTCTGTTGGAATTTCATCTGAGGGAACAGAGCACGGATCAGAAGGGACACGCTCTGGGAAAGATTTGGCGAGAACCCACAAACACAGGGCTAGACAAGCCAGTGAGTACAACTGTTCTTGTAAATTTACACAAAAGGAAATGTTGTGCTGCTAAGTTTATTTCCCTGTAAGATATCTAACAGAGATCCAAGAAGACAGTGTACTAATGTGTTATTTGTAGCATTAAATAGCAACAGATTCAAGCTGAAGGTTGCAGATTGATGATGCTTGCAGAACTGAGTTTGACAGACACAAGCAGTTGTAATCCTGTGAGTGATCTGATCCCCTGAAATAGCAAATCTTTGCTCCAGTGAAAAGTGAACTCAGAATCTTGCCTGTCTTGTATTCGGGAGGTCAACCTTTGATACTGTAAGCATATTAAGATTTTTACCTAAGTCCATTTGGGCTGAATGCTGGTAATTGTTTAATAAGTGATGTTTTCAGAGTTTCCTACTGAAAGAGTAAATAGATGGTACTAGAACTAATTTACATTTGAAAGATTCATATAGCTTACAACTTTACATATTGACCATGCAGTAAAAATTCCAGGACTCATGTATTAAGCACATTGGATAGGTAAATAAGCTACATTACATTATTAACACTGCTTGAGTCTGTTATTAAATTGTTGCATTCTTCGTGTAAGTGCTTGCGTTTAGGAATTTTGAAGACCTTGAAATCAATCTGATGAAGATTGCGTTCATTATTCAGGTTTACGTTCAGCGGTTAATTGATCAGTGGCTGAAGACCACTACTTTGCTACTTGACCAGCAGTTCTTCTTTCTCTAGCGATTCAAGGGGTCTAAATATTTTGTGAGTTGCAGAAACAATAGATTCATCTTAGAGATTACCTGCATTTTAAATGAATCCATCCAAGATTTATTGTGTTAGCAGCAAGTGAGATCATAAGTCATCTGAGTGAATGATTGCCAAATTTTATAATGTTCCTGCTGTGCAAAAGCCGTTTTAAATACATTTTAAAAAATCAAATCAAGTAAGCACGAGTGTTACATGCTAAATACAAATATCTTGTTGATGAGAATTTTAAAGGTAATTACTTCACTGATTAGTGTTTCATTAAAATACTGGTGAGAGCACAACTATATAAAATATACATATTACCATATTGTGGTAGTCTATATAGTTTATAATTAGTAACAATATGTTTGAGTCAATTGTGGTAATTTATACAATAAACACTGTAAAATCTCTCATATATATATAGTTATCTATTGCCTGTGCTTTAAAAGGAAATGCCTTCATGCAGGCCATTTTTAATACCTAACTTCTGCATTTAAAACATAGAATTTGAAACATTATATGAAACGATACAATATAAATCTGTTTACAGTTTAGAGAGATTTAAATGTTTATTTCTATTCATTAGCACTCAAATACTATGATACTCACAAGAAACAATTACAGTTCAAATGTGGTATGTATAATGAAAGCATTCTCTGAGGTACTCAACAAGTCTTTTTCAAGCCTCTGATTTAGTATAAAATATTACCAATTCAAAAACTGCAAGTTATTATTTGAAATGATATCTCCTGTACCATATATACTGCAAATTGTACTCAATTATTTCACAGTTAAGAAATTTAATCATAGTAAAATACTTAACTTCCCTTTGAAATTTATAGCTTACATTTTTTATGATGCTTCTGTAAAATCTTTACAAGCAAATAGATTTTTTAAAACTGTGGGATATAATTTGAGAACACTGTTTTTATTTTGGGGAAGAGCATTATTCAAGTTGACCAATTGACTCAAACATAATGGTATTAATTTATCTTAAACACTGAGGTTATCATGTAGAAATCTCCTGTTTCACTTTCAAATTTATGTTTTCAATAGTGATATTTTATTAAATAAGCTATCCAGCTACTGTGTGTGTTTTTTTTATAAAATCCGAGTTTTATGTACTCCCTACAGAAATCCGGCGGAGTGAAAGCTTGTCAGAAAAACAGGTTAAAGAAGCCAAGTCAAAGTGTAAAAGCATTGCCTTGCTGTTGACAGCAACTCCTACCCCCAGCTCCAAAGGGGCGTTGATGTTTAAGAAGCGTCGCCAGAGGGCAAAAAAGTATACTTTGGTCAGCTACGGCACTGGGGAGTTTGATCCCGACGACGATCAAGAGGACTCCATAGAATTTACTCTGGTACCAACCAGTGACTCTGATCTTGACGAGGACTTTTGTGCTGATGTCAACTCTGCCCAGGTTGTGACGTTTGATTGGGACACAGGTTTAGTGGAAGTCGGAAAGAAGGAGAAGATAGAGGACGAAATGCAGAGATTACCAGATACCAAGGGCAAAGGTGCCTTATTGTTTGCCAAGAGGAGGCAGAGGATTGATCAGTATACAGCTGAGCAAGAGGAAATAAGGAGATCTGGAGTTACTGAAACTCCCTCTGCTCACACTGTAAAAACAGAAAGTTATTACCAAACAACAAAAAGCAGTTTAAATGATTCATCAAACATAATACAAAATCATGCCACTGAAAATTATATTGATGTAAGTAAGTTACATGGAATTGAAAATGTAAGTGGAGTGAAAGGGAGATCTGAAATGATTATCCAGAACTTGAAGTCTGCTGAAACCAATAGAGCAGGTGCGACGAACAGAACAGCCACACCATTCCCTGGTGTGCAAAATCGAGCTGCAGCTCCGTTCTCTCCAACAAGGAATGTGGCAAGCTCCTTATCAGATTTACCTCCCCCACCCAGCTACTCTTCCATCAGCCCACCACCTGACAATGTCTACCAGGTTGCATCTCCTCCTTTGGCTACCATGGCTCAACCAGCCATATGGTCACCAACGGGAATTGCAGGGGAGCAGATAGCATCCAGAGATGAGAGAATCTGTGTACCAGCAATAAAAACTGGTATATTACAAGATGCAAGAAAACGGAACACCACAAAGCCCATGTTCACTTTCGTTGACCGCCCTAAGGTAGCTCCAAATCCAGAACTCCTATCCATGGTCAAAGGTAAGACAGACAGACGTAGAGGAGTAGATCAGCCTGGTGGAGGTTTTGAGTCAGGACCTGAAGAAGATTACCTTAGTTTAGGTGCAGAAGCGTCAAATTTTTTACAGAGCCCTGCAGTAAAGCAGAAGACACCACCTCCAGTTGCACCAAAGCCATCTGTTAAGAGCCCTCCTACAGGGGCAACCCCAACGCTGCCACCTGCAGAAGTAACCAATGCTCAAGCTCCAGTCTACCCTTCTAAAAGCACTAGCCAGATCCAGATGCCAGTAAAATCACATTCAGTTCAACCTGTTAATACATGGTATCAGTCCCAAGGCACTGCCAACCAGTTTGTATCTTCAGCAGGACCCCGATCAGTAACATCAACACATTCACATCCTTCAAAAACACCACCCACAACTCCCATAGCAAATTCTGCACCAGCTGGAGGTATGGGTACAGCCTATGAGATGCCAGCTTTGAAAGGTAAAGGAGCACAGTTATTTGCAAAGCGACAATCTCGAATGGAGAAATATATAGTAGACTCATCAACAGTCAAAGCCAGACAAGCACGGTCATCATCCCCAACCCCTTCCATGCCTGCATCTTGGAAGTATTCATCTAATATAAGAGCACCTCCCCCTTTGGCTTACAATCCTATTCATTCTCCATCTTATCCACCTGGCATTTTGAAAGCACAAGCACAATCCTCATCTCCATCTAAGCCAAATAAAAGTGCCAAAGGTAAAGGCACTAAAAAACCTCTCAATGCTTTGGATGTCATGAAGCACCAACCATATCAGCTTAATTCATCTTTGTTCACTTTTTCATCCACTCCTGATGCTAAGGCACCTCTATCCACAAGCTCATCACTTTCTAAGCAATTTATAACGTCTGATCCTGTTCCACTTCAACCACTTAATGCTACATATCCTGTTTCTAAGAGTGTCTCATCTGTGCCAACAGGACCATCTTTCAATCAAGCTAATACAGCTTCTGCTGATGAGGAGTATGTCTATCCTTCTGGAAAGAATGTCTTTGTACCCCAAAGTTATGCATCATACCCAAAGCAAGAACCATCAGCCCTGTCAGCTGCCATGGCACCAAGACCAAGGTTTTCAGCAAAGAAAGTTGGAGTTACAGCACAGGTGTGGAAACCCTCTACAATAGTGGAGTAATGTAATTGTTGAAAGAAAACATTAATTTTTCTTTCTGCTATTTATATTTAATTTTGCTATGATGTAGAACTGGAGTTATTGGCAGTTTAAAGAAGTACACTATTTTCTACACCCCTCTCCAATAGATCTTTTACTAACCTTTGATTAAATTTCTACTGTTTTGGGGGTTTGAACAGTCGGCTACTTAAAATGTACCTTCCCTCTGCTAAATAGAATGTAAGTCATCTCAACTCATTTTTCAAAAGAAAACGTGCTTGCAAGTGAAAAGGTGGACAGAACAATACTGATAATTCCAGAAGTATATTGCCTTAAAAAGCATGTCATAAAAGGAGAGATGTATGATTGTGTGAAGGTTCCTCGCAATAGGTCTTGGGCAAATCTGTGCTGACCTAATGAAAATATTCAGGTCTTCAGCAACTCAAGAGAAAGGATAACTAGAGAATAATGCATAATAGTTAAAGTACTTTTACTATAATCAAATGAAACATGTGGATCAATTTTGATGCAGAAACTCTAATTACCTCTAAGATGTTACAGAAAATGTGCATAGTAGTTCAACAGATTATATGGTCTTCAGTAGGGAAAGAAAGAATCTGGGAAAGATGGCACTGTTTGGTGATGTGATACTAGGACAAGGTTTCTATCTCCTTTTCAAACACTCGGGCTCCTAGTACAACAACAGGAACCTCCTAGACAAACACGAAAGGGGCTGTAAACCAGAAAGCCAAGAAACCAATTTCAGGTGTAATTATTGGCCATTGATTTTTTTCTTGTATGCGCAATGTGTCAGGATGGGATAAATTCTGCTTAGTGCTAGGGAACCATGTAATGTGTGCCTTACCTGTGTCGAGGGTGCTTTAACACTTCAGTTGTGGCTCAGTGGGCAGCACTCTTGCCTCAGAGTCAGCAGCCTGTGAGTTTAAGGTCCACATGAGAGACTTGAGCATAAAAACCTAGGCTGATGCTCCAGAGCAATCTGAGGGAGTGCTGCACTGTACGAGGTGCCCCTTTTGAATGAGATGTGAAACTGAGGTCCCATCTGCTCTCTGAAGTGGATTTAAGAAATCCCCTGGCACTATTTCAAAGAAGGACAGAGGAATTAGACCAAGTGCCCTGGTTAATATTTATCCCTCAAGCAACTTTGCTAAAAACAGATTATTTGCTCATTATCACTGCTGTTTGTGGGAGCTTCCTGTGTACAAATTGGCTGTTGTGTGTCCTAGATTACAACAGTAACTACAATTCAAAGGTACTTCATTGGCTGTAAAGTGCTTTGAGATGTCCTGAGATAACGAAAGGCACTATATAAATGCAAGTCTTTTCTTTATCAGTTCAATAACTCACTTCACGTTTCTGTTCTAAGACACCTTTGTGGTTTTAATGTGTTTTTACTATTTTTTTTGTTGTATTTAAGCTGTTTTCACTTCTGCTGTTTCTTATAGATTGTGAAAAAGGTTACAGTACCATCCAAATAAATAATAACGTAAATTGTTTTCTATCATTCATTCTGCCAAAGAAAAACATCATATATTTTTGGCTTTAATTCCAGAAAAATGTACACATTTAATTACTTGCATTAACTTTTCTTGCCGATGGATGATACTATAGCCTCACAACTTGTGACTTTCTTTAATTTCTCAGTATAATTTCTTCTTACCACTTGCTGTATTCTTCTACACTGTACTATTAAAATCCCTATTTTGTGTTTATATACTTATTTATTTTCAATTCCATTTCTTTCTCCTTGTGGAATAAGCTTTGGTTTTGTGAAGAAAGTGCTAACAAAATGTTCCTGGAAGCAAATATGCAATGCCAGCAGGAGCCAGCTAAACATTATGATCTCCGGACAGGATTTTATAAATAAGCCCAAAAGCTGGTGTGGAGGCTGCAATAGGAATTGTAAATTGACAGAGCCATTGCCTGCTGCAGCACATCCTATCAGTCTGACAGCGTGCTCCCCTAATAGTGAATTGGCAGCAAAGTCAGATAATGATACTAGGTGACAGCTGGTTCCTGTCAAAGTCAATCAAAAATTGTGTTGAGCGACTAGTAACAACTTTCTGTGCATAGAGAAACAGAAAACAAAGAATTATTTAAAGTGCACTAAAATAACTGATCACTAAAATATAGAGAGTAATTAACTACATTTATTCTTAGCAAAGTGTATTCAAATCCCAAAGGGCAAATCATTATATATCTGTATTATTTGAAAAAAATGAGAAATTATATAATTTTAGATCAGCTCTTTAACATTAATGATTCAAAAGAGTCGCACTTTCAGTTGCTGCGATTTGTTAGCATTAAACGCATCAGACAGAATGACCATAATTACTACATTGTTTTCTAATATTTTATATACTTTTCACGAAGACTGCAAAATATTGGGATTAATTTTCCTTTCATTTGGTTTTGAAAATAATGGATTGACTGCTTTATTTTAAATTATTTTTGTTTTCAGCAAACTAAACAGCACTATAGCTGTGACATTAGCATACAGTACAGCAACAGCTGACACCATCTGAAAGAGTCAGATGTGTTTGTGTCCAAACATAAGATATCCTGTCACTGTCTACTAATTTGTTCTTATCTGCTAAGAACAGTGTGAGATATATTCCACTGAGGCTGAAAGGCTGATTCACTAAACATAGTCAACAGTACATATAGGATGACTTATTTAACTTACTTGAAGCACAGTTTATGTTATTTTCATTCTTGCTATGCCAAAAATCAGTGACTAATTGGATTACATCGAACTTAAACACATTTAAAAATATACAATTTGAATCATATTCCTTCATTTTAAAATGGTGCAACATTTTATGAAAGAAGGATAATTATTCTCCTTTGTATCCACAGTTCCTTCTCTCCCATCCCTGCTGCTATGATAGAATAAGGGCCATAAAGGTCACATGTTTGGCTCTTGGTTTCTACTGAGTTAGGAAGCACTGTCAGCTGGGGTGAAAGCAGGACACACCAAAATGGCCAGTGGGGATAGTACCTGAGAGCTTTTGCTTTCAATGGGATCATAAATCCCATCCCCATGCCCAAATATTGTCACTACCTTCATGAAGGAATGTAAGAGAGAAGAAATTGAAAGAGGGGAAAACACAGCATTAATGAAAGAGACCTGACAAGAAATGTCATTGTAAGTAGTTACCAGCCTACACATTTACAATAGCGTACCTGATTATTGTACATACTGAATTATGGACATAGAAGTAATATGAAATTTACACATTTCTCATGTCAGAAATATATATTCAAATGAATGTCCCAGCATGATTAGAAAACACAGAATGTGGTGATTTATTGATCATTTATCAGGACAATGCTTCCAGATAATTAGCTGCCCAAATATGGACTGACCAATTTGCTCACTACAGCCTTATGGACATATTTCTATCTGCTGTGATTCTACTTCTTTCTCTTGTTTCATTCTACATGCTTTATTTTCTTCTTTACATTCGCATCATGGAACGTAGTTATGAACTATGTCCCAAGCTGTCTGACGTCTGTTTCTTCCCACTGCACTTCCACCTGCCTATTCATGCTAAATAAGACAAGATAATGTGATTCTGAATATATTTGGTTTCTGACACGTACATACGATCATGAGACGCCATTTGCTACTACGATATGAATCTACTGATTTGCCGTGAACTCCTTAATGCCAGGATTATTCTGAGACCTGGAAGCATACTCAGGTCTCAATATTTTGAATTTCCCAGAGCACATAAAGCAACATTCACTTGAGTTGTGCTATATTTTTCAATGGGGCATTGTTTATAGATTTTTAAACAATATTTAAGCCAGAGGACAATAGGTGAAACAGGACAACTGTGTCTTGCAATGTAACTTTAGAATGTGAATCTATGCATCAGAATACAACTCCTGAGATGGTCTTGTTTTCACAAATTTTAACTAAAACAAATAAGTCACTGGGATAATTTTGACTTTGTGTGATTGTATAAAATTGGCGATAGCAAATTTGTGGTCCATACAGCTCTTTCAATTAGTTCCTTTGAAGTTAATGAAAATCAGGAGCAATGTAAAGAGCTGCTGATTCGCTATCACCGATTTTACACTTTTGCACTATTTACACCATAGAGTCATTTTTATCTTCAACCATTAAGTGGTGCATTGGACACAATTCCCAACTATGCTCCAAGATATTTCCCCAAAGCTGGCAGTGGACACAATGAGGGAAAGGAGAAGATCTGGCCCAAATGCACCCTCTTCTACCCTATGATTTTCAGTCCCTGAGTTTTCTTCAGTAGTATTTAACTCAAGCAACAAGTAGTTATTACTGGAACTTAAAATATCACCACAGTTTACCTCAGTTAGCATTTCTAATGGACCTTTCCTTTAAATAACGCTAACAAACCAACTCATGGCATTTCCCACAATCAACTGATGAACTATATATTTTCAGATACAAAATGATGTCTGCTTTGGGAAAGAAAGTTTGGAAATATAATTTTGATTTTGGGCGATAGTGTGAAGATGAAATGATTTCAATGGAATTAAAAATTGTGAGATATAAAACAGGCTGCCAATTCACTATCATTCATTTTACACTATCCATAAAGTCAAAATGACCCTATCTCAGTCTAGCATTTACCGAGGGTGGAACCACATGTGGAGAGGCCGCCCGGCCCAAGGAGCAGACAGACGATTTACAGTTGTGAAGGTTCAGTTAGGGGCCATGTTATTGTTGCCATTGGCATTATGCTAAATGGAAGCTGTCTGCCAGCAGCAGCATCAGGGAAGGTTTCAATGAGAAGGCAGCGCCCTCAGGCCCAACGATCACCTGGAGGGATTTCCCTACCAACATGGCCCTGTGAATTTTTAATTTTTTTTTCTTACCTATAGACCTGAGGTTTCCTGCTTACCTCAGCAGTGACCACCACTCCTGGTGGTGCTGTTGAGGCTTCAGAGCTGCCGGCCCTGTGATTGAGCTGGCAACATCAGGAGCCCACCTGCCACCCTTAGTTGGATGGCAGGCCTACAGGTAGCCAATTTGGAGGCCGTCTGTGGTAAAATTGCTGAGCTGTTCCTGCTGACAGCAAGTGTGTGTTTGGCGACATTATCCAATGTCAGGGTCCTGATGCCCCTCATAAAAATTCATCCCTTAGTCTTTCACCTTCACACACCTTTAAAAAAATGGAAAGGCAAGTTTATAAAGCTGTAATCAAAGATATCGGATGTTAGGTTTTGTAAATAAGGATATAGAGTACAAAAACAAAGATGTAATTCTAAACCTATACAAATCATTGATTAGGTTGCAGTTAGAATATTGAGGTATAAATTGATATGCAATGCATCGTTTATTTAGGTGTAAAATTTGTATCACATGTACCAGCTTAAGAGTGGGATGACCAGTGCACAATCTACACAGGTGTTGGACCCACTGTTTCCTCTAAATTGCATGGATGAGGGGTTGAGCAGCAATCTGGAATGTCCCCTCTGGTCGCCAATCACCCACCCTTATGTGAGGTCCACTGGGATGCTGGCAGCAGCTCAATTTTCAATTTCAGTTTGCTAGGAGCTCTATGCAACTTGTTGGCTCAATGCAGATAAGGATAGAGGTGTAATATCAGAGACACCTCAGGCCTCATCATTCAGGCACATGGATCAGATCTTGATGTCATAAACTAGACTCTAGTCTCCCACTGCTGTGACCTCTCTCCCTCCCACCCATCTGGGATTCTCCTCCCCATACTTCCTCCATTCCCAGACTCTGAGAACTCCCGTCTGAGTGGTCATAATCTCCTGGACCACAAGCGGAATTTTACGGTCCCATTGCAGCGGGGGAGGGGTTATAATGCGTAGCGAGCCATTCAAAACTCCAATGGCTTTGAAGAGAACGGAAGATCCCGCTGGCGATAGGGGCTGTAAAATTCCGCCCCACATTCCCAGTGCCCTCAGATCCTCAAACCACCCAAATACTCCAAGACCCTTGTGCTTCTCTCAGCAATGATTTAATTTTAGAGCTAGGGGGAATGGGGCCTAAATCTGAAGACCATAATAAAACTGAAGGCAAAGTAAATAATTCTAAACCAAAGGAAAATGAAGGGTCACTGATATGATGGTGGATTGGGAATTAAGTTTGCAGATGGAATTCAATGTCAGTTTGAGGTGGTACTTTGTGGGAAAAAAAGCAAAAGCAACAGTTGTATTTGAAAGGGGAAAGTTGGGTGATGTGGAAGAGCAGAGGGATTGGAGTTCAGTTCCGTATAATATTGAAAGCAGTACTTCAAATTAATAAGGCCACAAATCCTGAGTTTTCTGACAAGAAGTATAAAATTTTTTTAAAATGATGTTTATAAAACTTTAGCAAGACTACATTTGGAGTTGTGTGTGCAGTTTTGGGCTCCAAACCATTGGAAAGGACGGTCAGGAAATGTAGAGAATACAGTGCAGAGTTTTTATGATGGTTCCTGAGAAGAGGATAAACACACACACAGAAAGACTTGAAAAATGCAACTATATTTATTAGAACAGAGAGTTGGTAAAGATGTTTAAACTCATGAAGGATAGAGTAGATAGAAACAGATTGTCTCCTGTGGTTGAAGGGAATGAAACAAGCAGACTTAGATTATAAGATTAAATATAGGAGATTTAAGACAGAGAACAAGAGACTTCTTATTGTACAAATTGTTATGAGACAATGGAATGAACTAATGGAGTTAATGATTGAACAAAGATTTAAAAAATTTTAAAAATAGGTTAGATAGGTGGTTGAATGACAGGAATATGGGAACAGGATGGATGTCAGAAAAAACAATAAGACAGAGTATTTCTTAAACGGTGAGAGGTTGGGAAATGTTGATGCCCAAAGCGAAATGGGTGTCCTTTTTCTTGAGTCACTAAAAGCTAGCATGCAGGTGTAGCAAGCAATTAGGAGAGCACATGGTGTTTTGACCTTCATTGTAGGGAGATTTAAGTACAGGAGTAAAGATGTCTTGCTGCAATTGTATAGAGCCTTGGTGAGGCCGTACCTGGAGTATTGCATACAGTTCAGATCTAAGGAAGGAGATACTTGCCATAGAGGGAGTACAACAGATGTTCCCCAGACTAATCCCTGGTATGGCAGGATTGCCTTATGAGGAGAGGTTGAGAATGTGTATTCTCTAGAGTTTCGAAGAATGAGAGGTGATTGAAATTTACAAAATTCTTACAGGGCGTGACAGGGCAGATGTAGATAAAATGAGTCAAGAACCAAGGGACACAGTCTCAGAGTAAGGGGCAGGCCATTTGAGATTGAGGTGAGGAGGAATTTCTTCACTTTGAGGGTGGTGAATCTTTGGAATTCTCTACCCCAGAGGGCTGTGGAAGCTCAATCACTGAGCATGTTCAAGACAGAGATTGATAGATTTCTGGATACTAATGACATCACGGGATATGGGGATAGTGGGGGAAAATGGTATAATGGTAGATGATCAGCCATGATCTGTTTGAATGGCAGAGCAGATTCAACGGGCCAAATGGCCAAATGTTCCCTAAATTTGGGATTAGGAATGTTAATCACATGAAGGATAAACACCAACATGGACCAAATGGTCTGTTTATGATTCTTTCTAGCATCTTTGGTAATCAAGTTTAGAAACTGAAATGTCCATAAATATTGTAGCAACATGAAATTTCATTCTTCTACTGTCATTCTTTTTTGGAGCTGGACAAGTTTGTTTTATGGTTCGAAATGACTTTGATTGGTCCATTTTGAATTTACTGTCAAATGTTCAAATTTAGCCGACTTTGGATATTTAGGATATTTAGGACTTGTGTAGGTTATGTTGTTCATACAAATGTGGTAAAATGGCCGTCTCTGTACATACTAAACGTTAATAGGTATTACACTGTAGAGTTAGTCAGTCGCCTTTAGCTCCCTCTATGTGCTATTTTTGGCACAGATGTATACACATTTGTAATAGCTTCCCATTTCTGATATTTTAATGTAATCATTTAACCATTTAAAGTTGGTTAATTAATATATCAAATTATGCAGACAGAAATTAACATGTGAACATGTTAACGGTGCACCAAAATTAGTGCACAGGAAGATTTAAATAATAAGATCGATAACTGCCCATTGAGCATCTTTTATCTGAAGACCAGCTACCCCCTGCCAAATATGGAAGCAATGGAGGTAGGTGTATTCTATTTTTAATTTAATTTGGGTGAAGTTATAGGTTGGCCTGTCGGTGGTATTGTATCTATGCAATTTACCTATGCATTTTAGTGGAGATCAGGGTAAACAACCTTGTGTTTTTTGTTTAATCTTTCATAGGATGTGGGCATCGCTGGCAAGGCCAACGTTTATTGCCCATCCATAATTGCCTTTGAGAAGGTGGTGGTGAGCTGCCTTCTTGAACCACGGCAGTCCATGTGGTGCAGGTACACCCACAGTGCTGCTAGGGAGTTCCAGGATTTAACCCAGCGACAGTGAAAGAACGGCGATGTAGTTCCAAGTCAGGATGGTGTGTGGCTCAGTGGGGTTCTTGCAGGTGGTGTTCCCATTTGTCTGCTGCCCTTTTCCTTCTAGGTGGTAGAGGTCACGAGTTTGGAAGGTGCTGTCAAAGGAACCTTGGTGAGTTGCTGCAGTGAATCTTGTAAATAGTACACACTGCTGCCACTGTGCATCGATGCTGGAGGGAGTGAATGTTTAAGTTGGTGGATGGGGTGCTTACAAATCAGACTGCTTTGCCCTGGACGGTGCCAAGCTTCTTATTGTGTTGTTCGAAGCGGGCTTCTCCGGGCAAGTGGAAAGTACACCACGTAGCAACAGCACAACATTTAATTTCGGGGGAGGCAAAAACCGGTTTTACCACTTACGCCCCAATATAAATGCAACCCCCTAAACTGACTGATAATCCAACAGAATTGGTGAAATTCTATTGACTTTTTTTGGAGTTTTTTGCCTTTATCTTAGTGTTTAATTGACTGCCACTTCTCTTCAAGGAATGCCTACCTTGAGGAAGTATTGCTCTTCTCTACGACAGGATTTCCATCTCTTTCTTTTGCCTTGTTCACCTTCATTGCTTTCCATTTCTCTCCTGGTGTTTGGCAAGGTGTTTACTAAAACCCGCTTTCACAGCCATATTTCCTTCCTCAGTGACTGTCTCCGTCTCTGACTTACCCCACGTGGATTTCAACTGAAATTCCATCCCTCATGTTTCGAACCCACCCTGGATTACAGGTATCTCCGGGACATACAACGCTCCTCGGAATGCTGTTCTCGTTGCATCCTGAGATCCACACTCAGTGCCATGCGCCGCCATATGAACACACTCGACCTCTCCCTCCAGCAGCACTGCCGCACCCTATTTCTAAGCTGCCCGTGTCCCCAGTTTCACTTTATTCTTCGTCTCATCCGATGCCTCAACAAGAAACTTTGTCTCTTTCTTTCAGGTGGAAAGGAACGCAAGCTCCAACAACTCATCGACACCAATGCCCATCCAGGACCCTCCATCCCTGCCTGTCCCTCTGTCCCCATCCCGTCTTCCAATCCCAGCCCCGGCCGTGTATTCACTATACCCCTTGACCTTCCCCTCTCCGATGCTGAACGTTCAGTCTCAGCAAAAGACTTAGTTTCATACCCTTGCACCCTCATCTCAATGAATTTCGGGCTCGGCACGATGCTGAACTCTTCTTCCACCACCTTCGTCTCCGTGCTCACTTCTTTGGGCAGGAGTCCTCTCCCCATTCAACAGATCCTTTTACCTGCCTACAATATTCTCCCTCCACCTGGACCCCTCCCTCTGGATTCTTACCTTCTCTTGATCTTTTCATTGAGAACTGTCGGCGTGACATCAGTCGTCTCAATTTCTCTGCTCCTCTCACCCACTCTAGCCTGTCCCTTTCTGAACTTGCTGCACTCTGTTCTCTCAGGTCCAGCCCTGACATTGTCATCAAACCTGCTGACAAGGGTGGTGCTGTTGTTGTTTGGCGTGCTGACATCTACCTCACAGAGGCTGAGCGTCAACTCGCAGACACTTCCTCCTACCTCCCCCTGGACCATGACCCCACCACTGAACATCAAGTCATTGTTCCCCGATCTGTTACTGACCTCATCTCCTCTGGAGATCTTCCTTCCATAGCTTCCAACCTCATAGTCTCCCAACCTAGGATGGCCCGCTTCTACCTCCTACCCAAAATCCACAAACAGGACTGTCCCGGCAGACCGATCATGTCAGCCTGTTCCTGCCCCACGGAACTCATTTCTTGCTATCTTGATTCCATTCTCTGTTCCCTTGTCCAGTCCCTTCCCACCTACATCCGTGATTCCTCTAACACCCTACATCATATCAACAATTTCCAATTCCCTGGCCCCAACCGCCTCCTCTTCACCATGGACGTCCAATCCCTCTACACCTCCATCCCCCAGCGGGATGGTCTGATGGCTCTCCGCTTCTTCCTCGAACAGAGGCCTGAACAATCCCCATCCACCACTACTCTCCTCCGTCTGGCTGAACTTGTTCTCTCACTGAACAACATCTCCTTAAACTCCTCTCACTTCCTCCAAATAAAAGGTGTGGCTACAGGTACCTGCATGGGCCCCAGTTATGCCTGTCTCTTTATGGGATATGTGGAACATTCCTTGTTCCAGTGCTACTCTGGCCCCCTCCCAAAATTCTTTCTCTGGTACATCGATGATTGCTTCGGTGCTGCTTCATGCTCTCGTCTGGACTGGAAAAATTTATTAATTTTGCTTCCAATTTCCACCCCTCCATCATTTTCACATGGTCCATCTCTGACACTTCCCTTCCCTTCCTTGACCTCTCTGTCACAACTTCTGGTGATAGACTGTCCACCAATATTCATTACAAGCCTACCGACTCCCACAGCTACCTCGACTACAGCTCCTCACACCCCGCTTTCTGTAAGGACTTCATCCCATTCTCTCAGTTCCTTCACCTCTGTCGCATCTGTTCCAATGATGCCACTTTCAAAAACAGTTCCTCTGACATGTCTTCCTTCTTCCTTAACTGAGGTTTTCCACCCACGGTGGTTGACAGGGCCCTCAAACGTGTCCGGCCCATCTCCCACGCATCCACCCTCACACCTTCCTCTCCCTCTCAGAACCATGATAGGGTCCCCCTTGTCCTCACCTATCACCCCACCAGCCTCCGCATTCAAAGAATCATCGTCCGCCATTTCCGCCAACTCCAGCATGATGCCACCACCAAACACATCTTCCCTTCACTCCCCCGGTGGCATTCCGCAGGGATTGTTCCCTCCGGAACACCCTGGTCCACTCCTCCATCACCCCCTACACCTCAACCCCCTCCCATGGCACCTTCCCATGCAACCACAGAAGGTGCAACACCTACCCCTTTACTTCCCCTCTCCTCACCGTCCAAGGGCCCAAATATTCCTTTCAAGTGAAGCAGCATTTCACTTGCACTTCCCTCAATTTAATCTACTGCATTCACTGCTCCCAATGCTGTTTCCTCTACATTGGAGAGACCAAACGCAGACCGGGTGACCGCTTTGCGGAACACCTTCGGCCTGTCCGCAAACATGACCCAGACCTCCCTGTCGCTTGCCATTTCAACACACCATCCTGCTCTCATGCCCACATGTCCGTCCTTGGCCTGCTGCATTGTTCCAGTGAAGCTCAATGCAAACTGGAGGAACAGCACCTCATCTTCTGACTAGGCACTTTACAGCCTTCCGGACTGAATATTGAGTTCAACAATTTTAGATCATGAACTCTCTCCTCCACCCCCGCCTCCTTTCCGATCTCGCCCCCTTTTTTTTCCAATAATTTATATAGATTTTTCTTTTCCCACTTATTTCCATTATTTTTAGATGTATTTCCATCCATTGTTTTATCTCTACCTTTTGCCTATTTCGATCCCTTCCCTTCACCCCACCCCACCCCCACTAGGGCTATTTGTACCTTGCTTGTCCTGCTTTCTACCCTTAATTAATACATTCCTTAGGTAATATCACCACCTTCAACACCTCTTTGTCCTTTTGTCTATGACATCTTTTGGCTATCTCCACCTATCACTGGCCCTCTATCCAGCTCTACTTGTCCCACCCCCTCCCCCCTTAAACCAGCTTATATTTCACCTCTTTTCTATTTTTCCTTTGTTCTGTTGAAGAGTCATACGGACTCGAAACGTTAACTGTGTTCCTCTCCACAGATGCTGTCAGACCTGCTGAGTTTTTTCAGGTATTTTTATTTCTATTGACTAACCCGATCCACAGAAACAACATGGGGAGGGTGAAGGCCGTGAGAAGATATCTACATACATTTATGCATAAGGAAATATTTGTATTATGTCAGAGGTTTTTCTTGTCAAAACTAGATAACCAAATTAATTCAGTAATCTGCAGTGGCATTCTGCACCCTCAGGGTTAGTACAGGCTCACTACCAATTGGTGGCAGCATTTGCTTTATTCAACCATTGAGTATCAGCTTGTCTTTGGAAAAGAATGGAACCAAAGGGGAGATCTGCTTTCTGAAGCTGGCTGTAACCAATACTGGAACCATGCAGTTTTGTGAGTGAGTAAAAATAAATTATTTCTATATCGGAATAAGTAATGTATGTTTCTAATGTCTTTTTTAAAAATATGGATGTGACTGTAAATAATTTTTCATTAGTAAAAATCAAGTTTTATTTGCCTACGTAATTGTTTTACCATTTGTTGAGAAGGAATATTTAAAATACTAAATTATCGCTGTACCTCACAGTGGCAATCACAGTTTTGTCTTCTTTTTTGATTTAGTGCTTTAACTGTGTGTAAAAAGTTCAGGAAAACGCTTTTCTTTCTCAGAGTATTTTGAGTGAAGGGCTCAGACTGGCGAAGAATTCCACATGCACATATTAAATGAGGCACAGCAATCTACTTGAGTCTCAACTGCACTGCAAATGTGTTAGGGTGTGGCTAGTTCCCACTGTGCCTTCTTGACACTAACATATTATCGCTACTTATTGTTTATCAGTCTGCTAGCATACCATGACTACTCATCACTTACAGGTTTGCTATAGTGCCCGGATGATCCCACTAATCATTCTGCTGTTCTGTCTCAGAACACCTAACATCGCTCCTTTTACCATGGGATCTTGATGGACTCTTTTTGGAATTTGCCTATTTACCTTACTTAAGATCAGCCAAACCCCATTAACTACTCCCCTGAATTTAGATCTCTTATTTGCCTAGCACCTTAAAAGATCTTAAGAAATAGGAGCCAATCAGCCTCTCAAACTTGGTTCACCATTCAATAAGATCATGGCTATTCTGATTATGACCTCGACTTTACTTTCCTGCCTGCCACACCACAACCCCGACTCCTTCGTCGATCAAAAATCTAATTCAGTCTTGAATCTATTCAATGACCCTCCCTCCACTGCTCTCGGTGGAAGACAATTCCAAAGTCTAACGACCGTCTGAGAGAAAAAAAATTCCTCCTCATCTCTGTCTTAAATGGGATCACCCTTATTGTTAAACTCTGCCCCCTAGTTCTAGGTGCCCCCATAAGGGGAAACATTCTCTCAGCATCCACCCTTTCAAGTCCTTTCAGAATCTCATGTTTCAATAAGGTGACCTCTCAATCCTATAAACCCCAATGAGTCTAGGTCTAACCTGCTCAACCTTTCTTCATAATGCAAACCGTTCATCCCCGGAATCAGCTGAGTGAACCTTCTCTGAACTCTTCCAATGGAGTTACATCTTTCCTTAAGTAAAGCGATCAAAACTGTACAGAGTATTCCAGATGCGGTCTCACTAAGGCCCTATTCAGCTGGAGCAATGCTTCCCTACTTTTATACTCCATTCTCCTGCAATAAAAGGTCAACATTCCATTTGCCTTCGTGATCACTTGCTGTATCTGCATGTTAGTTTTTTGTGATTTCTGGAAATTCTGCCGATTTCTGCAGTCTCTCCCCATTTGAATAATACGTTGCTTTTCTATTCTTCCTGCCGAAGTGGACAAGCTCACAAATTTTCCACATTATATTCCATCTGCCAATTTTTTGCCCACTCACTTAACCTGTCTATATCCCTTTGCAGTCTCTTTGTATCCTCCTCGCAGCTTGCTTTCCTACCTATCTTTGTGTCATCAGCAAAATTAGCTACTATACAGTCAGTCCCTTCATTCAAGTCATTAAAATAGATTGTAAATAGTTGAGGCCCCAGCACAGATCCTGTGGCATTGTTAGGATCATGGCCGGGGTTTTTAGGATGGCAGCTTTTCCCTTCCTGCCAACCGAGGAGTTGACGGTGAATGCATTGCCACCAATACTGGCTGTCCCCCAGCCATTTAACGCCCCAAAGAATGTTAATTGGCTGGAAATGGGGCTTCCGCCCCTCACTTAGGTGGAAGTCCCACCTCATAGAGCTGCCGGCCAACCAGCTTGATTGGCAACTCTCTAGTTGCAGCAGCGCCAGAAGCTGCAGTGGGCAGGGCTGGGCCTGCCCACAGTCCTTAAAGTCTAAATCCGGTGAGTCGAGGACCAGTTAAGTGTGAGGTTATCAGGCTGGGGAAGAGAGGCGAGGCCCTGAGGATTAGGCAGAGGGGTGGCAGAGGAATCTGGTGGAGAGGCTGGTGTTGGGGGAGCATCCACAGGGGCCAGACATTCTGGGGCGGTGGTATCTAATGTTGAAAAGAGGCTGTTGATGGAGGCACCACCCACTCCCTTTACCTGCTGAAGGCCTGGGCAGGATCACTGTTCAGGTTTCCCCAGCCCCTGAATTCCTCCCGCCAGCCTGAAAATTGAGGCTGGGTGGAAACAGCCCTTAAATAGTTATTAATTGGCCACTTAAAGTCCTCAATTAGGACAAGAGTGGACGGGCTAGCCCAGGCCTCACCCACCCCACCAAACAATTGCGGAGAGGTTGAAGTGGGCAGGTACCCAATGGGAAGGCTATCTGAAGAATTTTATGGATTTTATGACTCCCCACCCCACCCGCCACCCCTGGCACATTTGTAGGCCGGGGTGGGAAACCTAAAATTCAGCCCCACATCTTTTCTGGGAACTTCCTTAACGACCATAGGCTGATGACCTACCTAGCACTCACTGACCTGATGCTTTCTTGGATCACTTTCCCTTCATGAGGTTTTCAGTTCATCCACACAGCTCCATTTTCTATTAAAGCTATAAATAAATTGACTGTAAAACCAGAAAATGCTGGAAAAACTCAGCAGGGCTGGCAGCATCTGCGGAAAGAGAAACAGAGTTAACATTTTCAGTCTGTATGACTCTTCTACAGAGCTGAAGCGAGGTAGAAACATATGGATTTTATATTGTTGAAGAGCGGAGTGAGGGTGGTGGAGTAAGGTAGAAGGTCACGGATAGGTGGGAGCTCAGGAGAGATTGACAAAGATGTCATGGACACAAGACAAAGGGCGTGTTAATGGTAGTCTTAAAGACTAAAAAAGTTACTAATAGTGGCATAAAGGTACGATAGCAAATTGTGTTAACAGCAGAACAAGGGTCAACACTCTGTAAAGCAAAACATAAGAACAAGTGACAGATGGCCCTCTGGGGGAGGGGCTTGGGAAAAAAAATTAAAAGATCAAAATAGAGGAGAGAGTTCATGGCCTGATGTTGTTGAACTCAATGTTGAGCCCAGAAAGTTGTAAAGTGTTTAATCAGTATCTGAGGTGCTGTTCCTCCAGTTTGCACTGGGCTTCACTGGAATATTGCAGCAGGCCAAGAACGAAAATGTGGGCATGAAAGCAAGATGGTAAACTGAAATAGAAAATGACAGGAAGGTCGAGGTCGAGTGAAGGTGATCCACAAAACGGTCACCCTGAACAAAGGTGTTCCACAAGGGTGACACTTCACTCAGTCCGTAAGCATGAACCAGACCTTCCTGTCGCTTGCCATTTCAACATGCCATCTTGCACTCATGCCCACATGTTTTGCTTTCAGAGTGCTGACCCTTGTTCTGTTATTAACACACTCTGCTATCTTACCTTTAAGCTGCTATCAGCACCTTCTTTAGTCTTTAACGCTGCCTTAAGGTTGGACAGGCAAGCCTTTAATTGCCTTAATGATCCTGTCAATGACTTCAATTGGCCATTGACAGGTCGGCGGGCGGACAGCTGATTTTGCTTCCCCCCGCCTTCCTGAATATTTAAATGGGGCGGGATGACTTCGGGAGCTACCTCCGATGTCATCCCGCATCATTTTCATGTTGGCGAGCGGGCCCCGCCCCCAGTTCGCCAACGGAAAAATTCTGCCCGCTGAGTTTTTCCAGCATTTTCTGTTTTTTATTTCAGGTTTCCAGCACCCACAGTCTTTTGTTTTTATTTTGGTAAATTAATTGACTAATCAGATGCATGCGACAATATTGTCTTGTCAAATTAACAAGTAACTTACATTTTGCATTCTTATCACTTTCCCTAAATAATAAATGAAATAAATTATTCCACTAGCTAGTTCCATATTCCAACATTCTATAATCAGTTAGCAATAAACTGAGCCACATGTGGTACCATCTTTACTTTCAATAAACAAATGAATTATTGATGTATATATCATGTCCGTATTGACTTCATAAGTTTCAAAAACCATCAACTTCTCTCCATAAATGAATAATAAAGACTAGAAATTGCTCTTGTTGTGTTAATCAAAGATTCACCAGGAGTTACTAAAAATTTAGGGAGTTTATTCTGCTGGTTTATTCATGTGTGATGTATTCCGTAGGCAATCAAATGTAAGTTAAACCTCCCAGTGTGGACCAGCAAAGAAAAAGGAGAAACATTAATCCTCACAGTCTACTCTGAACTGCAATTAGGGGTGAAATTCAGTGCCCTCCCCCGTGGCAGGTGGCATTTAAACAGGCAAGTGGATGATGTGCGGGGACCTTGCCACCTTTCCCTCCTCCACCTCGATTATGTCTGTGGCAGAAGGTTTGTGGTTGGCCTTCCTGTGCCACTGCCAGTTCAGGCCCTTAAGTGGGCAATTCAGTCCACTTAAGGGCCTCATCCCACTGCCACTGGCATTAACCCAGTGATGGGTGGGGGACTTGGCATGTGGGAAGCATGTTTAGCAAACCCTGGCAGGTCCCCCTTTCAAAGGTCCTCAGCGCCTGACCAAGGGACCTGGCATCAGGGAGGAGGCAGCCATTGAGAGCCACCCACTGCCCTTGTTGCTGATCTCCCATACTCCTCCTCTCCAATGACCTGCACCCCATGATGCCCCTCTCCCGTTATCACTCACCTCTGGTTTGGGATCCAGTGATGATACTAAGCCCTGGGTGAGTGTGGTACACAGCTTTCCCAGTAGAGCTACCATTCAATAGAGCTGTCACCCACTGATTGCCAGCAGGAGGGACTTCCGCATCCCCCCTCCCCATCCCTTGATACCTCCTTGAAACTGGGGAAGGCTTACCGCTGTCCAGTAAAGTATCTGAATGGCAATTAATTCCTCAGGTCTTCCCTAAAATACGTGTCATGGGAATCTCACCAACTCTCTAGCACCAACCTGGCAAGAAGCCCATTGCCTTCATTAAAACTGCCCTAGGAAACAGTTAAACACCTGATAGAACACTGGAAAGATCAGGCCAGACATAACTCAGCAAAATTGCTGCAGAATTTACAGAGCAAGAGGAAAGTCAGTTTGAAAAGTCAGAAACTCCAAACCTTACTGCAAGGAGTCAGGGAGAACAGGTAATTTATGTGAGTAATGTCCTTCCTCAAGAAGTGCATGCTGCATTAGATATGGAGGCATAACTACCATTCCTAATGCACCATCACTTAACCACCACCACAGGGTCTTTGTAATTCACATTCCAAGAAGTTTGTTCACACAGAAGCTAATAACCTTGTTAATGAAACCCTGTAACTAACACTTGATCATTCTACAAGGAATCATTTAGAGCAGATAAAAGCAAAAAACTGTGGATGCTGGAAATCCAGAACAAAACAAAAATAAAAATACCTGGAGAAACTCAGTAGATCTGACAACATCTGCGGAGAGGAACACAGTTAACGTTTCAAATCCGTATGACTCTTCAACAGAACTAAGGAAAAATAAAAGAGAGGTGAAATATAAGCTGGTTTAAGGGGGGGTGGGACAAGTAGAGCTGGTTAGAGGGCCAGTGATAGGTGGAGATTGCCAAAAGATGTCATAGACAAAAGGACAAAGGGGTGTTGAAGGTGGTGATATTACCTAAGGAATGTACTAATTAAGGGTAGAAAGCAGGACAAGCAAGGTACAAATAGCCCTAGTGAGGGTGGGTGGGGTGAAGGGAACGGATCGAAATAGGCTAAAAGGTAGAGATAAAACAATGGATGGAAATACATCTAAAAATAATGGAAATAAGTGGGAAAAGAAAAATCTATATAAATTATTGGAAAAAAAAGGCGGGGAGATCGGAAAGGGGGCGGGGATGGAGGAGAGAGTTCATGATCTAAAATTGTTGAACTCAATATTCAGTCCGGAAGGCTGTAAAGTGCCTAGTCGGAAGATGAGGTGCTGTTCCTCCAGTTTGCGTTGAGCTTCACTGGAACAATGCAGCAGGCCAAGGACGGACATGTGGGCATGAGAGCAGGATGGTGTGTTGAAATGGCAAGCGACAGGGAGGTCTGGGTCATGTTTGCGGACAGGCCGAAGGTGTTCCGCAAAGCGGGTGATGGAGGAGTGGACCAGGGTGTCCCAGAGGGAACGATCCCTGAGGAATGCTGCCGGGGGGGTGAAGGGAAGATGTGTTTGGTGGTGGCATCATGCTGGAGTTGGCGGAAATGGCAGAGGATGATCCTTTGAATGCAGAGGCTGGTGGGGTGATAAGTGAGTACAAGGGGGACCCTATCATGGTTCTGAGAGGGAGAGGAAGGTGTGAGGGCGGATGCATGGGAGATGGGCTGGACACGGTTGAGGGCCCTGTCAACCACCGTGGGTGGAAAACCTCGGTTAAGGAAGAAGGGAGACACCCTGGTTCACTCCTCCATCACCGCCTACACCTCAACCCCCTCCCACAGCACCTTCCCATGCAACCACAGAAGGTGCAACACCTGCCCCTTTACTTCCCCTCTCCTCACCGTCCAAGGGCCCAAACACTCCTTTCAAGTGAAGCAGCATTTCACTTGCACTTCCCTCAATTTAGTCTACTGCATTTGCTGCTCCCAAGGCGGTTTCCTCTACACTGGAGAGACCAAACGCAGACTGGGTGACCACTTTGCGGAACACCTTTGGTCTGTCCGCAAGCATGCCCCAGACCTCCCTGTCGCTTGCCATTTCAACATTCCACCCTGCTCTCATGCCCACATGTCCATCCTTGGCCTGCTGCAATGTTCCAGTGAAGCTCAACGCAAACTGGAGGAACAGCACCTCATCTTCCGACTAGGCACTGCACAGCCTTCCGGACTTAACATTGAGTTCAACAATTTTAGATCACGAACTCTCTCCTCTATTCCCATCCCTGTTCCGATCCCCCTTTTTTCCAGTAATTTATATAGATTTTTCTTTTCCCACCTATTTCCATTATTTTTAAATGTATTTCCATCCATTGTTTTACCTCTACCTTTCAGCCTATTTCGATCCCTTCCCCTCACCCCACCCCCAGTAGAGCTCTCTGTACCTTGCTTGTCCTGCTTTCTACTCTTAATGTCACCTATTAGCATATTTCTTAGCTAATATCACCACCATCAAAACCCCTTTGTCCTTTTGTCTATGACATCTTTTGGCAATCTCCAACTATCACTGGCCCTCTATTCAGCTCTACTTGTCCCACCTCCCTTAAACCAGTTTATATTTCACCTTTCTTCTATTTTTCCTGAGTTCTGTTGAAGAGTCATACGGACTCGAAACGTTAACTGTGTTCCTCTCCGCAGATGCTGTCAGACCTGCTGAGTTTTTCCAGGTACTTTTATCATTTAGAGCAGATTAGGTATCATAGATCTAAAACAAAGTGTGAGTACAAAGGGATATCGCTTGCCAACTCAAGATGCCAATATTCACACACTACACAATAGAAGATGTAAATGACATTTACATGATTGGAGCTGTATATTTAATTAGTAACAGTGTTCCCATGATGTTGCCACAATTAGCCAAACTCAGAGAGTTGAGTGGAACTATAGACATGAAAATGATAATGATTGAACTGGTGGTTATTTGCTGAGCAATATGAAGGGAATTAAAAATTCAGAGGTCATGTAACACCCTTGTTTTTGACTTCTGCTTGCCATTTCAGAGACGTCTGAGCAGTGCTGAATGTTTTTCTATTCAATCGTAGGATGTGGGTGTCACAGGCAAGACCAGCATTTATTGTCCATCTCTAACTGCCCTTCAGAAGGGTTCAGTAACTTAATACCATAATGGGAGAGTGGACAGAATGGGTGGAGAAAACATTATGATGGAAGCAAAAAATGAAGGCAGCAAACCATATTTTTAATTTTGAGGTGAAACAAAATGTAAAATTGCCTTATGTTCCCTGTCTGGCAAAGGGTAAAATAGGCTTGCAAAAAGAAAAGTGTTTTGCAACTCCACCTGTTACCTCTATGATGCTTCTACCTTATTGATTGATAGATGGGCATTGTGCACCTGAGCTTCTTTGGGCAGTCATGGCCTCTATTATTCTATGCTTTCGCTCTTCATTCCTCCACAAATAGTGAGGTAGGCTGTTGTGGGGATACTCAATCATTCAGGCTCCTAAGCACCGGGATCCAGGCAGAAGG
This sequence comes from Cetorhinus maximus, assembly GCF_964194155.1. Taxonomy (NCBI): domain Eukaryota; kingdom Metazoa; phylum Chordata; class Chondrichthyes; order Lamniformes; family Cetorhinidae; genus Cetorhinus; species Cetorhinus maximus. The sequence continues at coordinate 85,832,014 of NC_135879.1, forward strand.
TATGAAGGCGTTTCCTTCTTTCATCCTTGAATGAGCTTCTGGGTTTCCCTTCACTCAACCCGGCCCACAACAGTTAAAGTCAAAAACCTGAGTAATGATGAAGTTTGCAGCCTCATTATCATATTTAATATTCCAAGCTGCCTCCTTCGAGCAGTTTGGAAGCCTGCCCACTTTTTAGCTTCAGTTAAAGTTGGAGGTGGGGTTTGGGTTGGGGAACAGATTTTTCAGACACACCGAATCCAAACCTGCCTTTCTTTCAGGTTAAAAGTACCCCCTAGTGCTCCTCATTTTTAAACGATGTTATGCCCCAACCATTATGCAAAGCTACTAGTGATCCCATTTGTTTTTACTGTTGTTGTCTCTTGATTTCACCAATTTCATGTGCTGTAGGGTGGCCAAGTTGTACTATTAGTAATTGAGCTGATCTGCAGACAGCTTTCTAAGTGGAAACATTAAGGCCTGGATTGTTCCTATGGCGGGTGGGCTGGGCGGGAGCGGGCGAGGGCGGGTGCGGAGCCGATCGCTGCCCGCAATCAGCTGCGCGCCACCATTTTACGCGGGCGAGCCAATTATGGCTGGTGGCACTCAGCGCTACTTGTGCGGGTGGGGGTGGGAGGGAGAGTCGGGGCTTGCGAGAATCGCATGCGCGCGAAAGAGCGCACGTCTCCCTGAGACTAAGTGCTGCCTCAGGGAGATCACTGACAGTGTTTGAAAGTTTAAAAATAGAAAAATAAAATAATTATTAACATGTCCCCCTCATGTGACAATGTCACATGAGATGGGACACGTTAATAAATATCACAAAATCTTTATTAAAGTTTTTTAAAACAGATTTTAAACCTCATCCCGCCGGTGGATGAGGTTTCATATTTTTTCAGAAACCCGCTGGGGCTTCTGGCCTGCCCACCAGCCTTAAGGTTGGACGGGCAGGGCCTTTAATTGCTTTATCTACCCTGTCAATGGCCTCAATTGGCCATTGACAGGTCGGCGGGCGGACAGCTGATCGCGCTGTGTCCCTGCCTTCCTGAATATTTAAATGGGGCGGGATGATGTCGGGGGATCCCCCCAACGTCATCCTGCATCATTTTCCCGTGGCGAGCAGGCCCCACCCCCAACTCGCCGACGGAAAAATTCTGACTTCTATCTCTATATTGACTGCTGAGGTAGCCTGTGCTACTCTCCTATTAGTTACTACAGATCATGTGATCTTGCCTAACAAGTATTATTCTTAAAGGTACATTACACACTAAATAAAACCATAATTACCACATTCCTCCTCCTTTAAATTGGCTATATATATTATATTTACAAGTACATATTTTTCAAGACAACATAATATTTACACTGGGTAAGGAATTTACGAGTTCAGTCTTTCAGGTAGTTTCCTGGTACGTGTGGAACGTTGCAGCTCCACAACTTCAGCTTCTTTGTCAGGAACCTCGTTTTCCGGAGTTGCTTGTACACCAGGTGCTTCGGTGGGCACTTGCAGTTCTGCATCCTCAACACTTACAGGAACATCAGACATGTCAATCCTGGGTTGAGTACCCTCAACAGGAAACGCAGACCCAGTCATGATCACTGGTGGAAACAAATCTTGGTGATTTGTCTCTCTCTTCCTTAAATGGTCCATAAGCTTACGGATGATCCGGCCTTCCACCTCCACCTGGTAAGATAGAACTCCAGTCACTGTACTTATTTCACCCAGTCCTTCCCCAAAATTTTTCCACCTATACCAACTCCCCCACAGTAAATTTCCTCTCATGACTATGCCAGTCGTGTCTAGTTTTCTGGCTTCCCTGACTCCTTTCCACCTTCCCCTCTAAATTCGGCATTATTAAGCTCAATCTCGTCCTGAGACAGGGTTTCAACAATAACTCCACAGGTGTGACACCTATTGTTGTGTGAGGGAGAGTCCAGTAATGAAATGAAAGCATGCCATACTTGGTCGCCAAGGAATCACCAGTTAGCTTTTCATGCCTCTCTTGAACGTTTGAACCGTCCTTTCGGCCAGACCGTTTGAGGAAGGGTGGTACGGTGCAGTTTTCACATGAGTGATACCACTGAGGCTGATAAACTGTTGAAGCTCAGCATTCGTAAATGCCGTGCCGTTATCAGAAACGACTACTTCTGGTGGTCCGTGAAAGGCAAAACTCTAACATAGTTTCTCAATTGTAGCGCCCGATGTTGGTGACTTCAACTCATATACGTCCAACCATTTTGAATGAGCCTCGACAATGAGCAGAAACATTGTTCCCAGGAAAGGTCCATGTGTAACCACATCCAGGGTCTACCTGGCCACTCCCATGGGTGTAATGGAGCTGTCATTGGAAACTTTTGCAGTTGCTGACATTGCACACAGTGCTTTACTAAACTCTCTATTTCGCCATCCATCCCTGGCCACCATAGATAGCTGTGTGCTATGGTTTTAATTCGGGAAATTCCTGGATGGATACAGTAAACTTGAACTAAAAGTGGCTCCCTTCCCTTTGGAGGAACTATCGCTCATGCTCCCCACAATAAGATGCCGTCCTGGCTGGCTATTTCATGTCTTCCGTTGAAGTACGGTTTCATTCCATCAGATACAGACTCCTGTGACCATCCATGTAGCATTTGTTCTCCTACTTGAGACAGGACTGTTTCCTGACTTGTCCAGTCTCCGATCTGTCAAGCACATACTGGCGAGGAATCAAAGAAATTTAACAGTAAGACAAGTTCCTGTGGAACTGGGATGTCCTCATCATTTTCTTGTAAAGGCAAATGTCTAAGGGCATTGGCGATTGCGATTTGGTTGCCAGGCCTATGTATGAAAGTGTATTCGTATGCTGCCAGAATTAAAGCACATCGTTGTATTCTTGCTGAGGCTATGAGTGGTATAGCCTTGTCCTCACTAAACAATCCTAGCAATGGTTTGTGGTCAAAACAACAGTAAAATGATGGCCGTGTACGTACTGGTGAAATGTCTTGACGCCAAAGATGATGGACAGGCCCTCTTTTTCTATCTGCGAGTATCCCTTTTCTGCTGTGGTGAGTGTCCTTGGTATGTAACCGATTAGCCTTTCCGTGGCGTTGTCCATCCGATGAGAGAGAACTGCTCCCGCTCCATAGGGAGATGCGTCACATGTCAGCACCAATTCTTTCGTCTGGTCATAATGTACTAATAGACATTGGACGAGTGCAACAATTGTTTCACCTTTATGAAACCTTCTTTCTGGGGCACCTCCCAAGCCCAATGTTTGTTCTTTTTGAGTAGAGAATGCAGAGGGGCCAGCATTGTAGACAAATTGGGTAAGAACCACCCATAATAGTTGATCATTCTGAGGAATGATTTGAGCTCTGAGGCATCCTTTGGCACAAGTGCCTCTCTTATGACTCTTACGTTCTTCTCAACCGGTTGGAGACCCTGTGAATCTAGCCGGTGGCCCAAATAGATTACCTCCCTCACTTGGAACGTGCACTTTTCTTTCTTTTGGCAAATGCTCTTTTTCAGTGAATCCTGTCACCCATACATCATCTAAATAACCTACAACCTGGGGCAGTCCCTGCAGTAAGCTTTCCATTGCTCTCTGAAAGATGGCACAGTGGAGGAGACACCGAAAGGCAATCATCTATATCGGTACAGCCCTTTGTAGGAATTAATTGTGACAAATTCCCGGGAGGTATTATCCAATTCTAGTTGTTGTTAAGCATGACTCATGTCAAGCTTTGTGTACGTTGTCCCTCCTTCCAGCTTGGCGTACAGGTCTTCAATTTTTGGAATAGGGCGCCTATCCAGCTTGGCTACTTTATTAACCGTCAGTTTGTAGTCCCCACAAATTTAGGCGCTTTGGTCAGGTTAAAGGATGGGGACTTATAGGTATTGCCCATTCTGAGAACTGAACAGGTTGTATAACTCCCACTTTCTCTAGCCTGTTTAGCTCAGTGTCGACTTTCTCTTGCAGGACGTATGGCACCGGTCTCGCCTTCATGATGCAAGGGGTTGCTTCCGGATCCACGTGAATCTTGGCCTGCAGGCCCTGGATTTTCCCCTTAAAGATGGTGGCGTACTTTCTAAGTAGCTCTGGTAGCCCACTTGCTCTCAACTGGAAAATTTCAGCCCATTCTAACTTAATCTCCTTTAACCAATTCCACCCCAGGAGGCTTGGCCCTTCACCTGCTACCACTATCACGAGTAGCTGTGCCGATTGGCTTCCATAATGGACAGTTACTCTGCTTATGCCTTTTACTTGAATATCTTCACCGTATATGTCTTTAGCTTGGCAGCTGTTTGTTCCAAACTTAACTGATGTTCACCATTATTCAAATATCGGTTAGTATGTTCTCCAATTACAGTAGTAGAAGTTCCTGTGTCTACTTCCATTATAAGATTTGCCATTTACTTTCACTGTGACAAATATTGGTTCTGTCTTTCCAACTTTTAGACTAAACAATGAGTAAATGTCAGAATTTGTTGTTTCAGGCTCTTTCACACTCTAGATTTCATTGAGCTTCTTCTTTTGTTTACAAACCTGCTTGAATCTTTCCTTTCATTGCCTCATTATGTGTCCATCTCTGTGACAATAGTAGCATTCAATTTTTTAAACTGCCAATCACTAAAAGACTGCTTGTTTCCCTCTCTATTAAAATTATTCTTCGATTTTGCTGCTAAGTTATTTTTCTTTATTCTTCGACTAGAGGGGGCTGTTTCCCGCTTCTCAGCAGAGTCTTGCTTTTTAGTGCCACTTTCGCTTGAGGTTTCCCACCCGATGTGGAGGGTGGCGCCATGTTGCGCATTCTGTATTGCTTGTGAATCTCTTACTGCGCATTCTATGGCCAACACTATCTCTAGCACCTTCTTAAAATCCAGATTCACTTCGGACAATATTCTTTGCTGAATAGTGTCTTCTTTAACACCACACACTAAACAACCTCTGAGCATGTCGTTCAGAGTTGTACTGAACTCACAATGTTCCGTTAGCTGCTTCAAATTTGCCACATAGCATACAATTGTCTCACCCGGGGCTCCGTTTCACGAATTAAACCTGAACCTCTGCATCATGACTGAGTTCTGAAGAAGAGTCATACGGACTCGAAACGTTAACTCTGTTTTTCTCTCCACAAATGCTGTTAGACCTGCTGGGTTTTTCCAGCATTTATTTTGTTTCAGATTTTCAGCATCTGAATTATTTTGCTTTTGTCTTTAAACGCTTCCCTCTCCCGACCCCCTTGCTGTCTCACGCTTGCCTCACTCACTGCCCCTCTCCTGAGCCCTTGCTCACAGTGAGGGCTCGGGAGAGGGATGGGGAGAGGATAACAACAAGCAGGAGGGAGAAAGGGGGTCAGGTGAGGCAAGCGGCGCACCGGGGGGAGCGAGAGGGGTGAGTGGGAAGTGACGGGATGCGGGAAGGGGCAAGCGGGAGGGAAGTAGAAAGAGGAATTTTGGGCCAATAAGGTTCAAGGCAGCCAATAGGCTTTTAAAGTAAAAATTACAGTTCAGAAACGTAACTCACCCTAATTACATGCTTTCTTATAGGAAAGTGATTTTCATTTAGCACAGTTTTGTTTAGCAGCTGTGTTTAAGGATCACGTTAGGAATACTAAACGAGGGATAGCTATATCATTATCCTAACTGAACTCTCATTTATCAGAGCCACCGTCAAAACACCAGTCACTGCAATGGCCCTGGTAATTACCCATAACTATATATCCTTCCTACAAGTCTTTTATTGTCATCATTATCATTTATCCTCTTTGACCTCAAAGGCAACATTTTCTCCCACAGGAAGGGAGATGTGGAAGTGCAATTGTGATTTACATTTCCGCTTCCTCCATCATTGCCAATAATCTAATCATTGGTGAACAAGAAAATCTGGCCTAGTCACTGGAGATTGATTCCTATCCATGCCAGCATGCAAAAAATCAGAAGTGATTGCTTGCTTTTTAAAATGTAAATGGCATCACCCTCACCATTCAGGTTCCTTTGCAATAATCTATTGACACAAAACTGGAAACTTAGCTTCCATTAGTGGGCCTGTGCTTCCTATGAACTGAGGTTCGACATTATGCATGAAGTGAGCAGGATAGCAATGCCATCAGGCAGGCAAGGGGCCTGTATAACCTTGGGGAATGGGTTGGAAAATTGCTGACTGCCCATTGTACCATCCTATTCTGTCCAATAGACATTAAAGAAAAATGATGCATCATGCAAGAACTTTTATGTGTTTATTATGAGTAAGGAGTATATATAGAAGCAAACTAGATGATCAGGTTAATTTATAAAATCAATCTTCAAGTAACTTTCCTCTGTTATTATCATATTGTTCACCATAATTTGCTTAACAGTGTCTTCAAATTTGTGTTCTTTCATTACAGCTACCTGTTGTTTACAAATCAGGCTTTGATTTTGCACTCTCTATTTATGTCCACAAAGAATTATGCAATTCTTCTCTTCTCTAAGAGGGCATGACACCCTTGATCTGCCTTTTTCTTAGATAAAGACTAGAGGACCACTTGTCACTACAGAATTTAAAATTCAGGGATCAGTGCCACTAGACTTAAAACACAATGTAAGAAGTGACCGGTGTTAAGTAACAGTGTAAAACTGGATCAGACAAACAGTAGTAGATGCATTGAACATCTCGGGAGGTGCGGTGTTGTTGCATAAAATTTCAATTTGTTATAATATCTATCAAGCAGACATGGCCAATGGTGCCACCCCAACAAGCTGAATAAAGAATAGGGTGTTTGAGGGCCAGATGAAACTGGTATTACAGGACACATGTTAGAGGCTCTACATAGCCAGTGGAGTTTTATTACTATGATATTGAGGGTTCTTCTGTGCTCAATTGTGTGAACTTGGAACATTAAAAAAGTAGAGGTGGGGCAATCTTAATGCTATCAACCCAGTGGAGGATGGGCAGTTAAAATGTGCAAGGTGGCTTCCCCATGATTTCCCACCTGGATCCTGATGATCCTACTTTTATCTGTTCTTCTGAATAGTCAGCAAAAGCACCTGCCTTTCTTTAGATAAGAGTATCAGAGTGAGATGTTAGTAAAGGGCTATGGCTGCAAATTTAAATCAGGCCTGAGTGAGGCAGACTCTGTGATGTTTCCGCCAGGCTGAAGTGAGTCAGAGGAGCGTTAAGGTGTGAAGAGATTCTGGGGAGTAAATTTTTTACTTCCCTTTGTGGGGGAAGAAGGTACAGGAATGCTCCTCTGGGTCTGCATATGGAACATTTAGGCCTTTCCTGGCACAAATTCCGCTCCCCATTCCCTCCTCTGGTATCCTACCGGAACCCCCTTCTCCACATCTATCTGCATGCCAGTGAATGACCATAGCTGCTTGATTTTTGTGAAATAAATAGCTGCTTTGCACCTGGTTTAGGCAGAAAGTGGAACAGCAGCCCAGAGGTTGAAACAGCCGTACTGCCATGGACAGGTGGCAAACTAACTGACTCACATGGTTTGCTGCTGAAGGTTAAAATCGACCCCATGGTTGATGGAATTTTCCAAACCAGCATTAAACCGATAAACTCGACAAGCCAAATTCAAAGGTGCTGAAGAAGTATATTTAAAGAAAAATTTGCATTAAAATAGTGCCTTTCACAATCACAGGACATCCCAAAGCATTTTACAGCCTATGAAGGACTTTTGAAGTGTAGTCACTGTTGTAATTTGGAAACTTGGCAGCTAATTTGCGCACAGAAAGCTCCCACAAACAGCAATGTGATAATGAGCAGATAACCTGTTTTTGCAATGTTGATTGAGGGATAAATATTGGCTGAGACACCCAGGAATAACTCTGCTGCTCTTCCTTAAAATAGTGCCAAGGGATCTTTCATGTCCACCTGAGATGGCAGACAGGGCTTCAGTTTAATGTCTCACCTGAAAGATGGAGAATTTAATAGCGCTCATTTACATGAAGTGTATGGCCATCCCATGACACTCAGATACATATAAATGTAATTGTCGGGATCAGAGGTGTCCACTTAAGCATATGCCACATATACTCTCCCGTGGACTTGAGTTCTAGTCTCCAAGAGGCAACTTAAAAAAAGTACTGCAGGTTACAAATTGATATTGTAGCTGTCAATCTGAGGTCAGAAAAATGGCAGAGCTACACGCATAGGGTTAACAATTGAATAATACTACACAAATAAAACTAGGTTGACATTGCATGAGCATTATTACTTTAATACTCAGGGATATTTCCATCCCATTGTTGGTGACATTTTATTAAAAACTAGGAATACAGACGTTGTTTGTACTACAGGTACTGAAATATAAGGTGCGAATACCAATGAGGAAGAGTTGAGAAATGTTATTATTCACTTAACAATAAAACAAAATCCACAAATCACTTAGGTTGGTATAATCACATCTTCAGTGTGTACTAGTTAATTTCTTAAATCAGCTATAACTTGTATCTTTGAATTTAGGGGAGACAGGAAACATGAAATGAAACGCAGAAAATAGTTTCTAGGGGCCAGCATTGAGACTCTCCAGAAATAGACTTTGAGTTTTTTAAAAAGATTCCCAACACAGAAATGTTTGATAAATATTCCAGTGTGTTCTTCGTGCATACATTTGTACTCATTTTAGAAGGAAGTCTCTTTGATGTAAAAATTACATTTATGTTGACTTCATTTGAACTTATTGGACTGATTTTTGTCTACCAGTTTAAATCAATTCTGCATCGATAAAAAATGATGCGCATCATACCAGATGGTAAAGATTTTATGGTTGAGGGGTTTATATAATTATTCACAGATTCAGATGTAGATTTGTGTATGTGTACAAAGCACACTCGTGGTGAGAGCATAAAATCATTACTAAGTGAAATTTAAATGGATGAGGACAATTGAAGGTAAATTTCTGGAAGTGGTTAGAATGGGTAAGAAGGCATCTCAATCTATTAGCAGTCTTTCCCAAGGTTGATAGGACAGGGAATTAAGAAATGGCAGGTAAAAATGAAGGGCAAGGAAATGTAAGGTGCAGCAGAAGTTTTCAGGCAGGTGACTGATTAGCCATGCATTCAGTATTTCCTGTTTGGCGATTGCTAGAGTGGAAATGGTGGAGTGGTAGATGGCTGTGAAGAGCACTACCATCTGTGACACTCAGAAACACCATCCATGTAATTCCCCCGAAAGGAGATGGAGGCAGACTTATTGCTGCAGCTGAGCAGGACGTTTTGGTTGTCGGGGCCCTATGTTGCAATGGATGGTACAACTCTGCATCTTGCCCATAAATGACTCTGCCCCTTGAAGGCAGTTGTTGTCAGTTGGTTGTGTAAGTACGGCTGGTAAGTCAGCCAGCGTGGCTTTACTGCAAAGTTTAGATGGTACTACATTAAAGAAGGAAATTAGTAGGTCATGTAAGTTATATTTAAAGGAATGAAGACAATTGAAGGTAAATTTCAATTTGGAATACTTCTGAAGAACTATTTAACAAAACAGTTAGTCAGGCCTTCAATCATATCTATGCCATTGGACAAGTGCCACAACCTACCTCGAGAGTTGGAGCCTCCACTCGTGCTAATTGTCTTCCAAATCTGAGACTAGTGAGCTCTATCTGCAGATGTGGGTCCTGTTGAGAGGGCACAGAACCACCTCTCAGGCACCTGCTTGAGATCTCTAATAGTTATTCTTCAGCTAATGCAAATAGACTGAGGTGATGGGGTTCAGCAGTGCTTTAGTAGAAGGTACACAGACTAGCTTCAGCATGTAGGAATAAATACATTCTCAAAATCAATAAACTCTAAATTGATCAGCAAAAAAATTATAAGTGAGATTAAGAGGAAAAAGCACACATACAAATTCTGCAGGAAGAAAGGAAAAGGGCCCATTGGTATAAATCCACATTTCAAAAAAATATCAAAAAGGTGATCAGAGACAAAAAAGGGGACCTAGTTTAAAAAAAAATGCACACATAACGGCCAAAGCTCAACATGTTGGTAAAAAAAATATTCTGTGCCAGACCAGCTGGTGAGGTGAAGATAAATGGTGAGAACAGGCTTGAAACAGAGGATAAGCACAAAATAATAAATGTTCTGAATAATTCCTCCTTCTGATAATTCACAAGGGAGAACATGAGCAACATGTCTTCCCTAAACATTGGCAACCCAAGTGAAACCAATAAATAAATACTTATTATAAATTAAGCTACACATAGGCTAATTAGGCTCCAAACAAAAAGAGTTTTTTAACCCATAGTACTGAAAGAAACATGATAGAGATTTGCCAAGCACTGGCAATACTTATGAAGTATTCATTGCACACTGGGAAGGTGCCCATTACCAGGGGGGAACACAAGAAGTATTTGCATAACAATAACCGAGTACAGATGTTAGAATGAATCAGAAGAAAACGCTGTCAGCCTCCACTATTTCTTTGGGATAGTGCCATCCCAAGTTTATTGGGGAAGCCCCCATTAAGTGATGCAGCTCAACCTCCAATAGGTTTCTGACAAAGTTCTGCGTGAAAAGCAATGCACTAAACTCAAAATTTTTGGAATTCCTTCAAAATGGGTAAGACGCTGAAGGGTAGGAAACAATGAGCACTCATTAGAAGTGTTATGTCAACATAGGTTGGAGTAAAGAGTTTCAGGGCTTCATGCTGGGTCCACTTATGTTTCTAATTTACAGAAATAACCAATGTGTTTCATTGGTATCTCCAAACCACTGTCAGCCTACTAACGCTTGGTTAATAATCCTGAGCTGGTAACTTGCTTGGTTTTGAAGATGTAGGTAACTGTGGTTTGTGAGTGTCCTGAGATATACTGACTGATGTGATATTGTGCTCTAGATTCCAAATGGCCTGATATGTTCTTGGGAGGGAAAACAAGTGTGCATGATCATAGGTTACAATAGGGATAGTACATGAAAGCCGAAAGTATTGCTCACTTGTACATCCATAATACATTAATAGTTTTAGGTATAATGTGCACTTCCTTTAAGTGTCTTTTTTACTTCTTGTCCACTTCAGCTGTCGCTTTTCAGTGCATCCTGTGACACATAACCAATAGCACAAGAGATCTGTTAGTGTTAATAGCTTGGAAAATATGAGGGCCTGTTCTACCAACCAAAGTTCAGTGAACTTGTGCAGTGACCTCTGGTTCTGACACAGTTAAACACATTAAGAGAGTTCATCACATTAATGTGGCAGGCACCTGGGCTATAATGAACGCATCAGGTCTAGTTTTCAATGGAAATTGGAACTGGTCCAGTCAAGCTACACCCTATTGATTAGTTGAGCTGCTCCCAGTTGACTAGTTGAGGTGCCCTCGGTTGACTAGTTGAATTATTTTCACTTGAGTTGTCAAGCTGGTTCCAGTTATGTCCGGTTAGCCTGGTTAAATTTACTGGTCCTGGGTGATCAACTCTTCTGAAGTAAAGGAACACTTGGACTGTGGGACTGGGTAGGGAGTGGGATGCAGGTGACTATGAGAGCAAATAGTGGGAGTGTGGTAAGTATGAGAGGGGAGGTTGAGAGGGGTGGGGGTTCTGTTAAATGAGACCAGGGGTGGGGGTTACAACTTATCTTGTTGAGACCTTCTGCTGGCCGACTCACTCAATTCTATTGTCACATGAATCACTCAAACATACCCTGCAGACTCGCAGGATCAGTCTCTGCAGGCTGCCCTAGTAAATACAGGACACAAGGCGCCCCTTAGGGAACAAACAGTTAATGGATAATCCCTTAAAATGTGGGACAGCTCGTCATCCTGCAGCTAAGTATTCAAAATTCAAAATTTGTTGAAGGGAAAATCTAGAAAATAATTCACTCGATTCACATAAATACCACTAATAAGTGAAAAAAGAACTACCAAGCGTGTGTCTGTGTGTGCCGTAGTGGAAAATAACTTGACTGGGCTGCACTGTAAGTTTCAAATATGATACGTAAAAACACAAAACTCATGATGCAAAAAACATATAAACAGAGCAGGAATCAAAAAATAAACACCGTTAAAGTGCAGAAATGTTAAATTGTAGCAGTTAATCAAAATACTGAACTTAAGCATTATTTACAATCACATTATTTACAATTACACATTGAATGCTCCACTGGATTTTTGTCTCTTATCAAGGTCCTGAATCTTCTCGGATATAATTCTTTCTTGAAAGCCTCTCTTTGTGGGTTTGGAGGTGGCGGTGAAGTATGCTGTAAAGTAAGAGAAAACGTTTAAGCTTAAATTTATTGGGGACTTTCAAAACATGTGACAAAAGGTCTCCAAGCCAACCCCCTGCTGCAAGAGATTGCATCTTCTATGTTGCCTGCTATAAAACAGCCTGCCAGTTCATCGGACCCACAGATGCCAACAGCCAAAGTCTTGATGAATGGTGAATTTGTCCTTTGGCAATCAGAAGGAGGGTGAGCGGCGGGAGCGAGGCGTCGAGTGCCAGGGAGGCTGGGAACAGCAATAAGGTGGGAGTGGGAAGGAGGTGTTAAGTACTGGGGAAGACAGGAGGCAGCCATTACCATCAAGGGGAAACAGATGGCCTGCAGATGGAAAGGTATTTGGGCAACAAGAGGTTATCTTCTCCTATTGTATTTGTATGTTTATTTCTAATGTTCATTATTTCGATAGGGTAATTATATTAGGTGAGTTCAACTTTCCCAACATTAATTGGGACAGACATAGTGTTAAGGGCTTGGATAGAGTGGATTTCTTGAAATGTGTACAGGATAACATTTTAGGGCAATCTGTAGAGGGTCCAACAAGGGACGGCGCAGTGCTGGACCTAATTCTGGGGAATGAAGCTGGACAGGTGGCTGAGGTGGTGGTGGGGGAGCATTTTAGTGATAGCGACCACAACATGGTACAATTTAAGCTTGTTATGGACAAAGAAATAAACGAGTTTCAAAAAAATGTTTTGGATTGGGGGAGAGCAGATTTTAGTAAAATAAGGCAGGATCTGGCCAAGGTAGACTGGGAACAGCTACTTGTGGGGAAATCTACAGAAGAACAGTGGGGGGTGGGGCGGGGGGGAGTGTTCAAAAAGGAAATGGGGAGGGTACAGGCTCAACATACTCCCTCTAGGGTGATAGGAAGGAGTAACAAGCCCAGAGAACCATGGATGACCAGAGATATTCAGGTTACGATGAGAAGGAAAAGAGAGGCTTTTAGCAGGTACAAAGAAAGCAAATCAATGGAGGCATTAGTGGAGTACAGAAAGTGCAGGGTGGAGCTTAAGAAAGCAATTAGGGGAGCAAAGAAGGGATTTGAGAAAGCTCTGGTTGGTAAAAGTAGGGAAAATCCCAAGATATTCTATAAGTATATCAATGGGAAGAGGATAACCAGGGAAAGAGTAGGGCCCATAAGGGACCAATCTATGGCTGGAGCCAAAGGACACCAGTAGAGTGTTGAATGACTACTTTACATCCGTCTTCACCCAAGAGAATGAGGATGAAGGTATCGAACTCGGGGAGAGAGACCGCGAGGTTCTTGAGCAAATTGACATAGGGAGTGACAAGGTATTGGATGTGTTGGCAGGCTTAAAAGTGGACAAATCTCCAGGTCTGGGTGATTTGTGTCCCAGACTGCAGAAGGAAGCAAGGGAGGAGATTGCAGGGGCTCTGACCCAAATTTTTAATTCCTCTCAGGCCACGGGGGAGGCCCAGAGGACTGGAGAACAGCTAATGTGGTTCCACTATTTAAGGAGGGTTGTAGAGATAAACCAGAGAACTACAGGCCAGTGAGTCTCACGTCAGTGGTAGGGTAACTATTGGAGAAAATTCTGAAGGAGAGAATCTATCTCCACTTGGAGAGGCAAGGTTTGATCAGGGCTAGTCAGCATGACTTTGTCAGAGGGAGGTCATCCCTAACAAATTTGATTGAGTTTTTTGAGGAGGTGACCAGGTGTGTAGATGAGGGTAGTGCAGTTGATGTGGTTTATATGGATTTCAACAAAGCCTTTGACAAGGTCCCACATGGGAGACTTATAAAGAAGGCAAATGCACACGGGATACAGGGTAATTTGATGATTTGGATTCAAAATTGGCTTAGTTGTAGGAAACAGAAGGTGATGACAGAAGGATTCTTTAGTGACTGGAAGCCAGTGTCTAGTGGCATACCACAGGGATCTGTGCTGGGTCCCCTATTATTTGTCATTTATATAAACGACATAGATAACAATGTGGGGGGTAGGATTAGTAAGTTTGCGGATGACACAAAGATTGGCCGGGTGGTTAACAGTGAAGTTCAGTGTCTTGGGCTACAGGAAGATATAGACGGGATGGTCAAATGGGCAGAAAAGTGGCAGATGGAATTTAACGTTGAAAAGCGTGAGGGGTGGTACGCTTTTGAAGGAGTAATTTGACAAGGAAGTATTCAATGAATGGCATGACACTAGGAAGTTCTGAGGAATAAAGGGACCTTGGCGTGTGTGTCCATAGATCTCTGAAGGCGGAGGGACATGTTAGTGGGGTGGTGAAAAAGGCATATGGGAAACTTGCCTTTATCAATCAAGGCATAGATTACAAAAGTAGGGAGATCATGGTGGAGTTGTATAGAACCTTGGTGAGGCCACAGCTGGAGCACTGTGGGCAGTTCTGGTTGCCACATTGTAGGAAGGATGTGATTGCACTGGAGGGGGTGCAGAGGAGATTCACCAGGATGTTGCCTGGGATGACACATTTAAGTTATGAAGAGAGGTTGGATTGACTTGGGTTGTCTTCGTTGGAGCAGAGAAGACTGAGGGGCGACCTGATCGAGGTGTACAAGATTATGAGGGGCATGGACAGGGAGGATAGGGAGCAGCTGTTCCCCTTTGTTGAAGGGTCAGTCACGAGGGGACATAAGTTCAAGGTGAGGGGCAAGAAGTTTAGGGGGGATGTGAGGAAAAACCTTTTTACCCAGAGGGGTGACAGTCTGGAATGCGCTGCCTGGGAGGGTGGTGGAGGCAGGTTGCCTCACACCCTTTAAAAAGTACCTGGATGAGCACTTGGCACGTCATAACATTCAAGGCTATGGGCCAAGTGCTGGTAAATGGGATTAGGTAGGTAGGTCAGGTGTTTCTCATGTGTTGGTGCAGACTCGATGGGCTGAAGGCCCTCTTCTGCACATGTGATTCTGTGGTTCTGTTTTCATATGTTTATCACTTGTATTTGTATGTTTATTATGCTCATTTCTTGGATTTGTATTCATTTTTTTGAGTTTTGTTTCGCTTATATCTACTACTTTTTTCAAATCATGCTGTTAATTGATGTCCACGTAGGTTGTACCATTATCCATTCCGCACAGGGTTTACCAGAGAATGTGAGGTTATTTCCTAATCACTTTGGGTGTAAAGAATGCTACCCCTGAATTATGATTGACGCTATATTATGGCAACAAAGGTACTTATGGCAATTGTTAATCCTAGAAAGGCTTTTTTGATGCTTCTCGATGAGAAAAATTCTTTTGATATATTTTTCCTATCCTGAGAAGTTTTCAATATAAAAGCTTATGTTTTGCCATTGTGTCCCTTTGTGTGTGACTGTATTCAAAAAATCAAAAGTCTTGAAATGGCTAAATGCAGACCATTAATAAACTCTGTATTTGTATAATGCATTCATATACGTGAGATGAGGAGATAAATATCATTGTGCTCTTTGTAACACATTGCAAACCTGATACGAAAATGTGTACTGACACGCCACTGCCTTTTTGCCTTGCACATTTACTCAGGCAGTTTTTTGACTTAGGTCAATCCAGTTGGCTTCAGCTGGTACTGTTTCCAGTTTAAAGGGCCATTGAAGCAGCCACATAGCAACTGGGTCGCCTTAATTCCAACTGGCTCCAGTTTTCCTGTTAACTTGTTCCAGCAGAAATCAACTGGTTCCAGTAAGATTCAAATGGTTACGATTGAAGTCAACTGGGCAGGTGGAATCACAACTGGTTTCCCATTATTCAGTACCAGTTATTCCAGCTGTATATAATTGAACCTGTAAACAAGTCTACTGGTTCTAGTAAGATTCCAATGCCTTAGTTAAACCCAACTGGACAAGTAGAAGTACCAACTGGTGTCCATTTATAACCTGCAGTTATTCCAGTTGCATTCTCTTAAAACCGGCTGTGGTCTGTTATTCCGAGTAGACATCGGTTATGACCAGTCGGTATTCCCAACTGGCTCCAACTGATGCTCACTTGAGGAGGTGGTAAATGAAAAGTGATGGCAGGTCCTGTCGCACAAGAGCTGCCACAGGAAGATATTAATTCCTTTTATAATATAACCAAACCAATCAAGCAAAGGTAGCCTGGGATCAGCTTTACCCAGAGCACAGCCTGGTTTCCTGAGTGGGCCCCACTTATGCCACTGCGCTGAGCTGAACATCTGCTTCTTCTCAGCATTCAGGTCAATCAATATTAAAAAGGCTGGAACTGAGGGATTTCTAGGTGAGGGATATCCACTTCTGACATGATGGACAATGTTAGAGTGGACGGAGGATGCACACCAAACTGGCCTTGTTTGGCCTGGGCCAAGACCCATTCTACTCAGATCCCAGCCGACCTTCCATCCCCTCCACTACACCCCTGACTGGAGCTGTAAATTTAATGGAAAAGAAAACTGGGCAGAGTGCATAACAAATTGCTGATTTGTTATCGCCTGTTTTTTTATCCTTCCCAAGATAAAATTTTACCCTGTTTTTATATGAAGTTAAGGTTAATGCCATTGTAGAATCTTATTATAGAATATTCCTTTGAAAAGATGCTTAATTGTTTCCAGGAGCCACCACAATGTTCAACAGATTTTAACTTTGGGTAATAATATAAATTGAGTAATATCAATTCAGCAGCACCTTACACATCTTTCCCAGTTTTCATTTCCAGATCAGGAAACATGTATCACCAGCAACTGAAGCGACATTGTCCATTTTACACCTTTGCCCAAAGTCAAAATTACCCTCAATATCTCAACAGTGATAGAAAGTATTAGATTTTTTATTTTACAGGTTAGATAAGCTCTCTAATACTCTCATATGGAGTCAGTGGCATTTAAAAGATTGTCATAGCTCAATGAAATATCTCAAATTCCATTTGTGCACGGGCCACTGAATTGGCGATACTATGATGTTTAATGTGGGAAATGGATCATAGGACAAAAGAAGAAAAACTCTATAATGTGGAGATTATTTTGACATTCATTCCATTTCTATAAAAAAGTTAAATGCCATTAGCATGTTTATACTTATTTATTTTAAGTGTGTCATCTGTAATGCAACCAGCTCATTTGATCATAAAGCATATGATCTTTGTTTGACTATATATTCGACTAATAAGTCATTATATGCATTGATAATTTGACTAATAAGTCATTATATGCATTGATAATTCATCTCTTTAAACAATTCTTGAATTACCCATTACTTATGTAATACTATATGCTCTACACATATTTTGAAGCCTCAAATCTAGTGGAAACGGGGCAGTAGCCCCTGACCCACTGTGAAGTATGACTCAGCACTCCAATCATGCTGATGGTATGGCCAATGCTATTTCCCCAAGGGCTTAGCAGTGGATAGATTGATCGCTTGTCTGATACAAGTCTTGCTCCTTCAGCCCTGATTGCCAATTCAGCACAATGAGAGAAGCATGCACTATGCATGCTATGTCCAATATCAGCTGCTGCTCCAGCCAAGGAGGAGCCCAGAAGGTAAGATTTTATTTCTTTTTGTGGGGCCAGGGTGAGCAGGGGTGCTCCTCAAGGTTCCACACAGACAATTTAGAGCATTACCATGTTAGGCCCCCTTCCTGATTATGGACCCATATCAGGCTAGCGGTAGGTTATGCCACTGAATATTACAGCAAACCAGATCAGGCTGCTGCCAGAGTCTTCTATCACGATTAGCAGGAGGCTGACCAATGAACTGCATCAGCCATCCACCCAAAAACTACGCATAGGAAAATCCACCCCAATATGATGGACAAAAATAAATAATCACACCCAACCAACAGCAACATATTAAAAATCTCCATTCATACAGATGACCATTAACCTATTTGTAATGTTTCTGCTTGGTAGTTATTACCCCATATCTTATCGATGACCAAGAAAAATCCTAGGGGAAAATTTCTGTACCTGTAGATGTTTAGGAAGTGAAACTTGCTACACATGGAGTAATTGAGGCGAATAGCACAGGTGCATGGTAAGGGGAGGCTGAATAAGTACATGGGGGAGAAATGAATAGAAGGATATGCTGATAGAGTTAGATGAAGAGGGGCAGGAAGAAGCTCTTATAGAGGATAAACACCATTAATGATCCACTAAATGTATTTATGTATTAAAATAGCCAAGTAGTTCAGTGTAAAGAAAAATAAAGTATTATCCTTTAATAATTATGAAATACTTTGGGATTCAAGGTAAAGATTCATAAATGTGAATGTGTGTGGTGTCAAATATTAAAAGATAATAATGAACGTTCTTAGGCAACAGAGTTGACAAGACACATGCTGATCCCAAAAATCGCAAAAATATATGTGAATAATTGTGGTACTTATCAAAGTAAACAGAATCATTTAAGGCAGATATCCCTACAAAGCCAGTTTTCGTTGTTCAAGGCTGAAGGTGCTCAAAAAGAATGCCAAAATATAAGAAGTGTTAATAAGTCTCAAATGTACAATATATATCACAGATGCGGTGCATGAGTGCTCAAGTTTTACACATTTGAGGTTTCCCT
The DNA here is from genome assembly GCF_964194155.1 of Cetorhinus maximus. Taxonomy (NCBI): domain Eukaryota; kingdom Metazoa; phylum Chordata; class Chondrichthyes; order Lamniformes; family Cetorhinidae; genus Cetorhinus; species Cetorhinus maximus. Next base: position 85,850,646 of record NC_135879.1, read on the forward strand.
TATGATGTTTTTGTCCTGTCCATCTCTCTTGGTTTCCAATCAGATCTACTATTCATTGGTTCTATTTACAGATGCAGTCAAGAGGCTTTCAACCTGTACAGGTACCAGCAAAACTACCACAATATGGCTATTCTCATGGGCTTTCGGGAGCACAAACAATGAGACAGCCAGCAACCATTCCATCAGGAAGACCGCCATCCCAGTCAGTTAAAACTTCATCGAAAAAACTGACCCCATGGGATGCTGCATCGCAGTCTGCTGTTGGTTCAGTAGAGGAAGCATTTTCCAGCAGAAAGATCCAGGAGTCAATAGCAAAGAATATTGTTTCAGCAGCCCGACGGAAGACGTTGCCCGAGCCTCCAGAGGAATGGAAGGCACGAGTAGCTTATGTCCCCCCAGTCTCAAGCACTTACTCTTCTATTGCCTCTTTCCAGGTCAGAAGACCATCTAGCATAACATCCTCAATCAAAACTATAGCATCCATTCCAGCATCTACCATCCAAGAGCGTTCAATGTATAAACAGCCACTAAGTTACCAGCAATCACTGACTGACTCAGACCTGTCCGCTGGGGCATACTCTGAACATGAAACTTTAGGAAAACAAGTAGCTGATCCAAATTATAACCCTTATCCACGGGGCTGGAAAAAACAAAGTTGAAACCATTAAAGGAAAGAAAAGCCTTGACCTTGATTCATCATTTCCTCATGCTGAAGATTACTGTGCTGTTTGTATTGACAGGAAAAATGTTAAAAGAGAATCAGATAAGAAAAAGGTGATATGTGAAACACTGTTAGATAAAGGAAAGGCATATTCTGGTTATTATCACATCTAGTATTGAGTTTCCATTGTTTGTGCAGCACCTGAAGTGTTTTTGTACACGTATTTCAGCAAGGTGTTCAATTACAAGTTATTAAAAAATACACACAAATGAAGTCTATTGTAGTAAACACGAAGCTTTTATATATAAAAAGTATGCAATGACCTGTATACTGCAGCAATAGCTTCATGGTATTATTTCCAGATAAGATAACTTACTGCCATTGGCCTTAGAGACTACATAATGGAGTTTTGGGAGAAATTGCAGTTATAAAAATGGGTGTTTAATTACGTTGCAGTATTCACATTTTATATTGCACAATTCATAGCATTAGAGAATTTCTTGGCCAATACAATGTATACGTAGAAATAGCTGCCTAGGGAGGATATTACAGTTCTCTAACAGGTTGGAAGGATTAAGTTGATACCACAAGAGGAAATACAGAATCTGGCTCCAGACAGAGATCAATGGAAAATGACAAATGTAATAAACCAGGACAACAAATTTTGAGTTTGCTCTTTATGGCATTGTAACGCACTCTGGCTGACAAGATGTGTTTTACTTTTACATAATGGATTTTAACCTGTTGTTCCCATCCCTTGTTGTGGACTTCTCCATCCAGCATATTGACATCATACACTAAGAATGAAAACAAAATAACCTTTGCACTCCAAGGCAGGCAATGTTATGTAGTAAGAAAGCAATGTGCATGCAACAGATTTTCTTTTAGCTAGGAAATGCACTTTGTTTTATTGAAATATTATGGATGTAGGACATTTTAAACAACAGCAATGTCAGGAATTTCCTGGAGGATAAGGAACAATAAACCATGGCAATACGATGTTGCAAATACATGAAATTTAATCTGCTTGACAAACAGAAATGTTGAATTTTCCTGTCTTAGATATAAAGTACTCATTAGAATCATGTGTTTGTCCCCCCCAAAAATAGCTTACCTTGTTAAACACAGACTACATTATTATAGTATTGACTATGAAAAATACAAATAAAAGACAGTATATGTACATAATTGTACTAACACAACTATTCAACTACATCACAACCATTGAAAATGTACTGCGGATTTTTTTTTTAAAAGCCTAGAGAATGTTTGACCACAAAAAATCTTATCATCTATACTCTTAAATCCTACAAATATGCATTTTTCTTGAAAGTTAGATAAATATCTTGAAAAGAACTAATAATGAATGTGAATAAAAAGGGGTTAGTGGAAATTATACTGTTTAATGTATGTCATTAGGAGGTTTAAGAATTACTTGGGAAGCACTGAAGTGTTTACTTTTTGACCAGGGTTTATTTCTCAACTGGTGAATGTGAACGGATAATCAGTGAATTGGAAGGACAATTGTAGATTGTAGTACGTGCAATGTGTTTAGAGATATGAGTGTGGAATTAAGGAGAAGAAATATTTTGAATTGTTCTGCTTACTTGCTAACATGTAGGGGAAAAAAGTCAGTCTTGTTACGTTCTTCTATTCAACGTAAATGTATCAATCATATGCCAAGGATTGGTAAAACAATTATGTGGGTTCTTTATTTGAAGTTACGACTATATGCACACAATGTTAACTGGGAGACTATGTACACATGACTTCTGCAAACTGCTGCTGTAGACTGAGTCATGGGATGAGGTGGGGAATGATTGACAGCAGTTTAAGATACATGTACATCATATCACAACGAGTATAGTGTGATAATTGCTAACTAAACAGTGCTGAAATTATGGAAATCTGAAATATATGTTTGATCCATCAACAACTGAAAAGAAAAAAGATCTATGTTGTGAGTAGAGATCCTTTGTGAGAACTCAAACGTAAGTCATGATATGCTCAAAAAACTAATCTGTCTCTCTTTTCAGTTGTTGACAGATGCACGATGTATTTTCAGGATTGTTTGTTTTTACATTAATACTTAAAAATAAAGGGTGCAGAACGTGGATGCATAGCGCACATTTTTTGGATGCTATGAAATGGGCCAAAACAGTGCGTGCAGCAAACACAGACACTTCTGGTGACAAGCTTGCAGTTATCATCCGCCGAAGTATACAGAGTAGGCAGATCATGACATCAATCAGCGTGTAAATCTGATTCGATGCCAGTGCTGCCATTTTAGAGTTCAACACACCCACTAATGCCACCTCTTAATCATGTAGGGCTGAGCACCCACTCAGCAGCAGAATGGAACCCCCCTCCCCACTATCACCACCGCCAGTAAGAGATAATCAAGTACATGCAAGTAAGTTGCTGATTGATTTCTTTTGGGTGATGCTATGATTGTACAAGTTATTTAAAGCTGCTAAAGACTACAGCAGGTGCTGAAAGAGTTGGTCCTGAATATAAGGCTTCTGTACAAACCAGTTTCCCCCAAACAAAGGTGAAGTGGAAGTCATTCCCCTAGGAATACAGCATAACTGGGAGAATGAACAAAGGTGACACAGAGCTGAGCAGCTCTGGAGAAGGGAGGAGGAGAAGGGAGAAAAGCATTGTCAGCAAAAGCCATATCCACCAAGGCTGTTTAAGGAGCAATTCTCCTATTTGAACCTCAGTGAAGAACAAAGTCAGATTTTAACTCATTCAAAACCCGTTAGTTTACAGAATTGAAATCAGGCCCAAAACGAAGCATCTATGGTTCAGTAAGGACATCTGTAGCCAAATCTGCCACAGCCACAATTCAACCTCAGGACAAGGATGGCATTGCCACTAGTTGTGAGGGTGAGGATGGCCATGAACATTTTTGCGTCGGGCTCTTTCCAAGCTGGAGCAGGTGATATTTGCAACATGTTGCAGTTTGCAATCCACTGTTGCATAAGGGAGGCCACTTAGGCTAACTAATCAAAGACAGCTGACAACATTTCACTCTGTCTTGGCAGAGGGCAGCCGGCAAAGCAAAGAAATGCTTTCACCAGGATTATAGGCTTCCCCACGGTGCAGGGTGACGCTGACTGCCACACATTGCTTTTCAGGTGTTGCATTTTACTCTCGGATCTACCACAATTAAAAAGGGTTCAACTCCCTCAATGTCCAGCTGGTGTGCAATCATATGCAGTGAATCATGCAGGTCAACATTCTGTGCCAGTTTACTGTGCCCCCTGTAGTTGAGCCACCATGGCAATGCAAAGGGTGGCTGCGAGGCAACAAAGGCTATCTTCTGACCGCTTGGCTGATGATTCCAGTGTGCAACCCACAGCATGCATAAAATGATACTATGCTGCCACACAAAATATGATACATTAGACGTGCTGAAATCATGCTTTTGCTGTTTGAGCCATTCTGTAAGTGCCCTGCAATACTCAGCAGAGTAGGTATCAAGATTCATGGCTGTCTGCTGTATACTGCACAACCTACCAATCATGAGTAGACAGCCTTTTCTATCAGCTATTTGGCAAGCAGCTGAGGAAGGGAAGGAAGAAAAAGTATTGAAAGGGATGGGCAAGGAAGATGAGAAAGACAGAAGCAAACCTAAATGATCTTTTCTAACTGGGCTGCTCATGAAGAACTCATCCAAGTGCAATTCTGGATAATGTAAATCCTATTTTCTATTCACCAGCAGTCCTGCACCTTGCCTTCCCTCTGTCACTGACTATCACATCATCACAGATTGCCAAAATACAAAAATAAAAGAGAATACAAGATAAACATTACAAACCAAATTTGTAAGTGAAACATGTCAGATTGGGTACAAAAGTCATCCTGGGGCCTTTCCTTAGTGCCTATGTTTCCCCATGTCTCTACCTGTCCTAGTGCTCCTATGCAGTGCTACCCCAGTGGCTGCGACATGGCTGGTAGGTGGCTGCTTACTGAGCATAAGGGTCTGGGCTGACTGGCTGACGGGCAGCAGTAAGGGCATTGGGGCAGTGGCAGTGGTGCGGCGACAAATTATGTCATCCTGAGAGAGGACGGGAGAGAGCAGGCTTGTGGCGCACAAAATCCCTACAAATCCCCCAGGGTAGAGCTTCAGCTAATAATATATTGGAGTGCTGGTCTTCGGACTGTCCGTTGCTGGGCCATCATGACACACTGCAAGATCCTTTGAACACTGGTATCAGCAGCCATGATGGTAGTAGTCTGAGCTTGCACGGCAGCAGGCTGTAATTGCATGAGAGCAGTATGATCTTGCACAGCAACAAGCTAACCTTGTATGGCTTCACTCTTAAGTTTCCACTGCAGCATTCAGACATTAGGTGGCTGCTGCTTGTGCTGTAATGGAAGCTGAGACATCAGCCATCGGACACTGTGTCATGCTTGAGTCCACAAGTGTGTGGAAGTGGCCCATGCTGGAATGCATGGGCTCCAAGCTCTTTGCAAAGTTGATGCTGGGTTCCTCCATGTTCCTTGACATTGACCACAGGCTTTCTGGCAGGTTTGCCAATGCACCAAGCATTTCATTGTACATATCCATCAGCTTTCTTTTGTATGTTGTCTGTCCCATCAAAGTGCCCATCTGTGTCCCCTGCAGCAGAACTTGTTTGTGACATCGCCCTCCTGTGAGCTGACGTCTGTGCTACCAATGCCCCTATCCAGCTGCAGGCCACTTATGCCCATTGACTCCCCACATGAATGGTGGCTGTGAGTGTGAGATTAAGTGATGGTGTTTCTTCCTCATCACGTTATTCTTCCTCTTCCACCTGTTACTCTTCAATCACTGCCTGATCAAGTTGCAGTCCTTGGATATCTGAAAGGAAAAAGGCAAAAGTGCAGGGTTGTGGTGAGGGGAGGGCTGAGAAAGTGAGAGGTGCATGCTTATACCATCTGAAGTTACTAAATCTGAAGAGATTGGAAGATAAGGCAGGTGTGAGAAGGGGGATTAGGTTTGAGGATACCATTATCTTCTCTCATTTCAGACCCACTGATGGCCACAGCCTCTGTAATGGCTGCTCCAATGATGGTGAGTATGTCTCTTCCATGGGGATAAGGACATGCATGCACTTGTCTCCTGCTCTTTAACACTTGCTGGCCTCCAGTTATGCGCCCCCTTGTCCTGCAAGACTGAGGAAAGTGTCAGTGAGTGAGGTGCAATCTGCTTGAGTGATGTGTTTGTCCTGGTTAAACAGCTGGCTGCGTGCTTGAGCTGTGACATGTGGGTGTGAGGCTTGTAGCAGTGCAAAATGTGTGAGGGTGAGGTGAAGCCATGAACGTTAGATACAAGTTGTGATTGATAGAGATTGTTGGTAGGTGATTAATAGGGACATTAAGTGGTATCTGAGTCTAATGGTGAAATTGGTGGAATGTGGCATTTGAAAATTCATTCATTGACCTTGATGCTCACTTGAGGTCATTGAAATTTTTGTGGCACTGCAGCTAGGTCCCAGGTTTTGACTCCTGACTTTAAATGTCAAAGCGACCTGCTTCCACTGCCTTCTAAGAGTTTGACTGGAGCGCCTCCTGGTCCTCTGTAGATAGAGCACATTTCTCCTCCTCTGCATCTCCTCAACCAAGGCCTCCAGTGTAACATTGGAAGATCTTGGAGCCCGCCCTCTCTCGTGATATACTATTTTTCCATCCTTCCCAGGTCAAAATCAGTTGTAGAATGATTTTCAGCACCTACTCCAGCCACAATGCAGCTTCCCTTGAAGAGTCACAGGCTGGCTTTAAGTAATGCAGGTTAGCTTTAACTGGTGGTAGCCTCTCAATTTTGGCCCCTACTGAGCTCCGCAGCCTCTCAACAGTGGGGTTAGCATTAACTGCACACTACAATCATGATAATGAGCAGGAACCACAAAGTTAATGTGTTGCCTGCATTGGAAGCAAAGGAGCAGGTAAATTGCATATCGCAATCCTCATGCATGTTCCAGTGGTGAAGGGGGATGGTCGGGTGGGGGTGGTGGTGGTGGTGGTGGGATGATGGGGATTGTCAAATTTTGTGGTCAAATTGTTTAGCTAAAATATCAATTATTGTGCCTTGTCCAGCAGTACATTGTTTTATTTTGGGCTTAATCACAAAAATTAGCATTTGGCCTTTATACTTCCTGCCCAACTTGCTGAAATCTTAAAACATTACATAATGTAAAACATTTCAACATCAAGTACAATGCTTTATTATAGCAACATGGTGTTGAATATAAAAATAAAACTTAAAAATTAAGTAAAGCTATTACAAAAACAAATGGACAATTTGATCATTACTTGATGTTAATGCTCCGTATTCTTCCTTTCACTAAAAACAATGGGAGCACTGAAACTCATATTATCAAGACCTTCACATAATGTTCCTGTCCTATCAATTTTTTATTGTCTTCAACAAACCTCCATAGTTCTAAACACAATGTAGACACATTGTGGAACATAAATACAGTGGCATAAAAATAGGTGTGATGACTCCATCAACTGAATAAGAATAAAAGAACAATATCTGAAGTGTCTTAATATTTACTGTATTTTAGGCACATTTCAACTGATATTCTTACCTTGGTGTTATATATCATATGACTTAAATTGAATTTCTAATTGTATTACAATGCTTATATTCACATGTAAGAGAGAAATATGCAACACTTCAACACTTGTTAAACACTGAAAACTTTTTATACATAGCATGTCACATTTTTGAAATGGTAAATTGACACAAATATTTGTTTTTGCTGGCAATATTTGTCAATTGTTATGCTCCTGATATAGAATGATACAGAATTTTGAGAGCACTTATTTGATTTGCACAATTAGTAATAAAAACTCTGTTCTGCTATAAAAATGCTTCAAAATAAACTATTTGGTTGCTGTATCATTTTTGAAGAAAATAATTTCTTGAAAAGCATTTGAATATGTTTCTGTTAAGCTAAAAAAAATTCTATGCATTGATGCCATAAAGATCAATATATACTTGTATTTTTATCAAAACTCACTTTGCTTTCAATGAAAATTAGTTTGGTAGTAGTTATTTAGCAAAACATGTCACCTTTTCATCTAAACTATTTAAATATTTGAATCATTGTCACTTGCTTGATTAATCACATTTGATTTTGAGCTTTATGCACCAAAAAATACATTCATAGTCGCCTGTCAGTGTAACAGTGAGAACTCACAGCATCTATAGTTGGGAGGGAGAAATAATCAGATAAAGTCGACACTCCTACTTGATATCCATGATTCTTGTTGCAAGGTACATGAGAATGGAATTGGGCTTGGTGATGTTCCCTATAGTGTTGAATAATTTGGTTACACACACTGTGTAGGCTTATACATGAATAATGATCACTTGTGCAACATTCAGAAGGGTGGCTGGCATCGATGAAACTATACCTTAGCTCGAGTCAGTACCTTAAAGGTAGAAGCAGTGAAAAGAATTAGGAGAAAATAAATAAGGCAAGAGTAGATAGCACAATTCCTATGAGAGAAGATATAAATCCCATTAGTTATTTTTAGCCTGCCCTCAGTCTGATCACGTGCACATGCCCATTATTGCCATTTACTACCAAATGGAACACATCGGACTAATTGGATCTCTAGACAAAGGCTTCTCATTTTGGAGCTGTTTTCCAGTTGTGCTGATTAAGGAACCTAACCCGCCAGACATACTCAGAATAAATAAAAGCCTGGGAAAACAAATAAAGGAAAACAATAACTTTTTATAGGCCCATTCATATAAAAAAAATCCCAACTCACCTCGCAAAGACATAATTAAAAAGAAATGGATGCCAAGCCAAAGAAAGTGTTGGTAGAAGAGTTGATTAAAAATGTTAATCATGAGGCACTGGGGACCAGAGGCCAATGTAAATTGGTGTGATGGCTAAGTGTGACTTTCTGCAGGGTAGGATGCAGACAGTAAATTTTTAGATGAGCTGGTTGGGGGAGGTTGGGGGGTGGTTTGGGGTGTGGGGGTAGTTCTGTGGGGTCAGTCTGGGTCTTTGCAATAATTACCCAGAAGTTAGAAGAGGTTTTAATTCTTCCAACTTTTTCTGAGTAACTATTGGTGTAACCCTGGCAGAACCATTCAAAGTTCATGACTGAAATTGCATTTTCGGATGGTTCCCAGCATAGGACAATTGTCCAGAGGAAGTGTGCACTTCTGGGCAATTGTCATGCAAATCCTTACCTGGGAACATCCAAGAGGGATTCCCAAGTGCATCTTTGGGGTACCCCCAAATCCGACACTGGTCGGAGGTTATGGCCCACTGTATTTTTGTTTTAATTTATTCTCTAGATATAGGCAGTGCTGACAAATCTGGCATTTTATTGTCCATTTCTGGTTGTCCATGAGAATATTGTAGTGGCTTGATACAATTAAGTAGCTTGATAGGCAACTTCAGAGGGCCATTAAGAGTAACCCACATTGTTGTGGGACCAATGTCATATACAAGTGATATTGGGTAAGAACAGTCCTTCCCCAAAGTTTGTCTGTTGTGCTTTTATGACAATCCAATGGTTTCATAGGCACTTTTAATTTTAATTTTTAATTTCCAAATTTCTTTATTCATTTTAACTGAATTCAAATGTTGAAACGGCTACTCTAGGATTAGAACTCATGTTCTCTGGGTTACTAGTCCAGTAATTACAACTATACTTTTTAATCCATATTCGTTGCATCGAACCTATAGATTGAAAAAGAAAGCAAAATTCCAGCAACAGCTTGCATTGTAGCACCTTTAATGTAGAAAAACACCCCAAGGTACCTCACAGAAGTATAAACGGACAGAAATTGATACCGAGCCAAGAAAGGGGATATCAGGAAAGATGACTGACAGCTTGGTTAAAGACATGAGGTTTTAAATGGGCCTCATTAGAAGCTAAGATAAAGGAGAATGAATAAGACACCAGAATTGGAAAATACAGGATTCTTAGAAGGTTGTAGGGTTGGAGGAGGTTACAGTAATCAAGAGTCAAGGCCATGAAAGGATTTGAACACAACGATGAGAATGTTAAAGTGGAGACATTTGGGCCAGGGGTCCAATGGAGGTTATTGAGCACAGGGATGGCTGAACTGGACTTGGTAGGCTATGAGACATCCAGCAGATATATAGATGAGTTGAATTGTATGAAGCATGGAGGATGGAAGGCCAGTGAACAGAGTACCATCTGTGCCTCATGATCCCCCACCCTTTGCAGGCAGGCGGCAGTCCCTAGCATCCTCCAACCCCATTTACCCCTGTTTGAGGGTGCCTCAGCCATTGAGGCACCAACTCCTTGCAGCTGCAGCCTCAGCAATGGCCACCACTTGTGGTGCCACTGCTGATCAAGTGCCAGCCCACTGATTGAGCTGGAAGCTATTGGGGTGGGGGTGGGAGTGGGGTTGGGGGGAGTGCATCTTTAATAGGGATGATGGTGCCAGTGGTCGCCACTTAATTGGTCACTGGTGGGAGTATGCCTCCTTGCATTCTGCAGGTAGCCAAAAGAAAAGAGACAGAATTCAGGAAACTATAGGTCAGTTCGCCTGACATCTGTTATCAGGAAAATGCTGAAATCCATTATTGAGACAAACAATCAGATTCAACATGGGCCAGAATTTTGACCTTGATGGGCGGGTGGGCCCCACCGGCTTGGCGGCGGGCGGGCAGCCGAACTGCGCCGCCAAAACGGGGCCAGCCGTCATTTTGAGTGGGCGGGCCAATTAAGACCCGCCAAGCAGCCTGCCCGACAGGAAGTGCTATGCGCCTCCTGTGCGGGGCGGGGGGGGGATTCCCCATCTGTCGAAGTGCGCTCTTTCACGCATGCGCACAAAAGAGCACACTACTCCCTGAGACTAAGTGCTGTCTCAGGGAGAGCGCTGAATGTTTAAAAAACTTTAAAAATAGAGAAAGAAAAACATTATTAACATGTCCCCCTCATGTGACACTGTCACACGAAATGGGACATGTTAATAAATATGAGTGAAAATTTAATGAACTTTTTAAAAACTCCCGCCAGTGAATGAGGTTTTATCTTTTTTCAGAAGCCCGCTGGGGCTCCTGGCCTGCCCACCAGCCTTAAGGTTGGACGGGCAGGACTTTCAATGAGCTTAATGATCCTGTCAATGACCTCAATTGGCCATTGACAGATTGGCGGACGAACAGCTGATTTCGCTGTCCGCCCGCCTTCCTAAAAATTTAAATGGACCGGGATGACGTCGGGGGTTCCTCCCGATGTCATCCCGCGTCATTTTCCCATCGGCGAGCAGGCCCCGCCCCCAAATTGCCGACGGGAAAATTCTAGCCATGGTTTTACGAAAGGGAAATCATGTTTGACAAATTTATTATAGTTGTTACAATCCCCGTGGGAGACCTGTAAAGCAAAATAACCAAATTCACAGAATCACAGAGTCACACAGTGCAGAAGAGGCCCTTCGGCCCATCGAGCTTGCACCGACATGTGAGAAACACCAGACCTACCCACTTAATCCCATTTACCAGCACTTGACCCATAGCCTTGAATGTTATGACATGCCAAGTGCTCATCCAGGTACTTTTTAAAGGATGTGAGGCAACCCGCCTCCACCACCCTTCCAGGCAGTGCATTCCAGACCGTCACCACCCTCTGCGTAAAAAAGTTTTTCCTCACATCCCCCCTAAACCTCCTGCCCCTCACATTGAACTTATCTCCCCTTGTGACTGACCCTTCAACTAAGGGGATCAGCTGCTCCCTATCCACCCTGTCCATGCCCCTCATAATCTTGTACACCTAGATCAGGTCGCCCCTCAGTCTTTTCTGCTCCAACGAAAACAACCCAAGTCTATCCAACCTCTCTTCATAACTTAAGTGTTTCATCCCAGGCAATATCTTGGTGAATCTCCTCTGCACCCCCTCCAGTGCAATCACATCCTTCCTAATATGTGGCGACAGAACTGCACACAGTACTCCAGCTGCAGCCCTACCAATGTTCTATACAACTCCACCATGATCTCCCTACTTTTGTAATCTATGCCTTGATTGATAAAGGCAAGTGTCCCATATGCCTTTTTCACCACTACCATGCCCCTCTGCCTTCAGAGATCTATGGACACACACGCCAAGATCCCTTTGTTTCTCAGAACTTCCTAGTGTCATGCCATTCATTGAAAACTTCCTTGTCAAATTACTCCTTCCAAAGTGTATCACCTCACACTTTTCAAGGTTAAATTCCATCTGCCACTTATCTGCCCATTTGACCATCTTCCTGTAGCCCAAGACACTCAACCTCACTGTTAACCACCCAGCCAATCTTTGTGTCATCCGCAAACTTACTAATCCTACCCCCCACATTGTCATCTATGTTGTTTATATAAATGACAAATAATAGGGGACCCAGCACAGATCCCTGTGGTACGTCACTGGACACTGGCTTCCAGTCACTAAAGAATCCTTCTGTCATCACCCTCTGTCTCCTACAACTAAGCCAATTTTGAATCCAAATCATCAAATTACCCTGTATCCCGTGTGCATTTGCCTTCTTTATAAGTCTCCCATGTGGGACCTTGTCAAAGGCTTTGTTGAAATCCATATAAACCACATCAACTGCACTACCCTCATCTACACACCTGGTCACCTCCTCAAAAAATTCAATCAAATTTGTTAGGGATGACCTCCCTCTGACAAAGTCATGCTGACTAGCCCTGATCAAACCTCGCCCCTCCAAGTGGAGATAGATTATCTCTTTCAGAATTTTCTCCAATAGTTTCCCTACCACTGACATGAGACTCACTGGCCTGTAGTTCCCTGGCTTATCTCTACAACCCTTCTTAAACAGTGGAACCACATTAGCTGTTCTCCAGTCCTCTGGCACCTCCCCCGTGGCCTGAGAGGAATTAAAAATTTGGGTCAGAGCCCCTGCGATCTCCCCCCTTGCCTCCCCTCAGCAGTCTGGGACACAAATCATCCAGACCTGGAGATTTATCCACTTTTAAGCCTGCCAACACCTCCAACGCCTTGTCATTCACTATATCAATTTGCTTAAGAGCCTCGCAGTCTCTCTCCCCGAGTTCGATACCTTCATCCTCATTCTCTCAGGTGAAGATGGATGTGAAGTATTCATTTAACACTTTAGCGATGTCCTCTGGCTCCACCCATAGATTGCCCCCTTGATCCCTTATGGGCCCTACTGTTTCCCTGGTTATCCTCTTCCCATTGATATACTTATAGAATATCTTGGGATTTTCTCTACTTTTACCAGCCAGAGATTTCTCATATCTCCTCTTTGCTCTCCTAATTGCTTTCTTAAATTCCACCCTGCACTTTCTGTACTTCACTAATGCCTCTGCTGATTTGCTTCCCTTGTACCTGCTAAAAGCCTCTCTTTTCCTTCTCATCGTAACCTGAATATCTCTGGTCATCCATTGTTCTCTGGGCTTGTTACTCCTTCCTATCACCCTAGAGGGAACATGTTGAGCATGTACCCTCCCCATTTCCTTTTTGAATGGCCCCCACTGCTCTTCTGTAGATTTCCCCACAAGTAACTGTTACCAATCTACTTTGGCCTGATCCTGCCTTATTTTACTAAAATCCACTCTCCCACAATCCAACATTTTTTTGCAACTTGTTTATTTCTTTGTCCATAACAAACTTAAACTGTACCATGTTGTGGTCGCTATCTAAAATGCTCCCCCACCACCACCTCAGCCACCTGTCCGGCTTCATTCCACAGAATTAGTTCCCAAATTTACTGAATTACCCCCAGATAAAGAAATTACAAACCAGATTCCACTTTTTGTAACTTTTACTTTAACACAAATCAGAACCAATACAAATTAGATATGAATTAACAAGCAAATGATACTTCAAATAAAAAGGTAAATTTCACTTTAAATTGTTGATATAACAAAGATACATCTTACACAGCCACAAGCATTTCCCTTCAGCATGTATGAGATTACACAGCTGCATGGTTGCACAATATGCTGTTTTTTATTCACACAGGGTAGATCAGGACTCTTGTTGGACAACAGTTTCCACAGCCGAGGTTCACAGGCACAATTATTGTCAACAAAGCAGACTTCTATGAACCCTCTCTCCCTCGGGTCATGACAATCTTGATGGGAGCAATTCTCTTATCTGAACTTCAGCAAGGAACAATGTATCAGATACCTGTGCTTCAGTAAAGTCATCCTCACCAAAATCTGCCACTTGTAGCAGCCAAAACTGCAACCTCAGAACAGGGCATTGTCTGCGGCTGTAAAGGTGATCATGACCATGAAACTTCATGTGTCAAGTTCCTTCCAAACTTGGGAGGGAAATATTTGGAACATCTCTAACTATATTTCATTCTCCCTTACCAGAGGGAAGCAAGCAGAGTGAGCACACAGATTTACTTGGATTTGAGGCTTCTCCATGATGCAGGACACCATTGATTGCATACACATTGCTTTGCAGATGTTGCATTGCAAGCCTGTCCAATACCACAACTGAAAGGTATTCTATTCCCTTAACGTCTAGCTGGTGTGTGACCATGGGCAGTGAATCATGTAGATCAATGCTCTGTATCCTGGCTGCAGTCATGATGCCTTCATTCTCTGGTAGTCCACTGTGACTGCTAAATTTGAAACACTATGGCAATCCAAAGAGTGGCCAGTGTGTGACAAGGGCTATCCATTGACCACATGGCTGATGATTACAGTGCGCAACCCATGGACATGGGCACAGCATCCATACAATGAAAGCTATGTTACCACATGAAATGCGATAGAGCAGACCATTGACATGCTCAAACTATGCTTCTGCTGCCTGGACCACCCTGGAGGAGCCCTGCAGTACTTGGTAGAGCAGATGTTGAGATGCATGGTGGTCTGCTGCAGGTTGTACAATCTTGCTATCGTGAGAAGACAGTGCCTGCCACCAGGTTCAGTGAGCAGCTGAGGCTAGAAGCACATGGAAGAAGTCGAAGAGAGAGAGGGGAAGAGAAAAAGCATCCTAGACAGGTCCTTTCTCTCCATGAACAACTCATCCAGCTGCAATACCAATGGTCATAACTTCAATTCCCTACTCACTAACAGTCCCAGGCCTTACCTTCATTCTGTAATGCCATATTATATTAGATTTCATAAGGAATAATGAGCCAGATTTTGTTAATAGCCTAATGGTGCATGAATATTTATCTAATCGCGATCATAATATGGTTGACTGCAATGTAGTGTTTGAAGGGGGAAGTGCCAATGATTCTAGATTTAGGTAAGGCTGTCTTCACTAAGATGAGGCACAGGCCATCCACAGTAATCTGGACAAGTCTGTTAATGGATTAAACCTTCAGTGGGACGTGTTCAAAAATAATTTAACATGATACAAAACCAGTTTACACTCTTAAGGGGTGCGAACTCTACTTTGCAAAAAAATAAAAGTCGTAGACTACCAAAATGATCAGAAATAACATAAAACTAACAAAAGGCATACAATAATGCAGAAAATAACTCAGATCATGGTGAATGGGGAAGATACAAGGAACAGTAAAAAATGACAAAACAGGAAGCAAGAGCTACAAAAAGGGAGTATGAAAAGAAACTTACAAGCAATACCAAAATCAATCTCCACCCTCCCACAAAATTTACTATTATGTCAGGAAAAAGCACATCATCAGAAGCAATGTAGGCCCCTTGAAAACTGTCTGGCTGGAACACCTCCAAATTATTATGCCCGGGGTGGGGAGGTATGAACTGGCTCCGTGTCTTTATTCAGGTTCCTGTAGAGTTGACTCTCATAGATGAATAGTCAGTTTCTAGGTTCCAATAGTGTTGAATTCAGTGGAAAGGGAGAGAGATTGGGATACCTGCAAAATGGCAATTTGCCAAGGTACTGTGTGTGGCTGTTACTTCTGAGTCAAACTTCCAGCACTTGGTCTCTCTCAGAACACCCACCAACAGACAGACACTGGGGCAGCTTTTCAGCTCACTTTTAACCTCTTCTTTAATAATTTAAGAATTACTTTGTGTCAATATTTACAGTGGAGAAAGAAGTCAGCCTGCCAGCAATCCCAAGGAAATCAGGGACTCACCAAAATTAATGAGAGCAAAATAACAGTTATGAAAAAAGTGATGACACTAAAGAGGACCAGGTGGTTTCCATCTCAGGTGACACCCTGCAAGTCCCTTTGAACAGTGATATCTGCAGCCTATATTACAACAGTCTGAGTTTTCATGACAGCAGTCTGAGCTTCCACTGCAGCACTCCAATGTTTGGCAGCTGCGGCTTGTGCTGCAAAGCTGCTGAGACATTGGCCAAAAGACATTAGGTCCAGTAGTGTGCAAATGGAATAGACCATCACTTCCATGTGACAAAGACAAGGGTTCAAGTGTCGTGATAATGAAGGGAAAAAACACCAAATTGCGTCCGGAAACATTTGACTTTAAAAATAAGACCTGAGTTTTTTAAAATGCACGCAAGCCCCTGGCTGGAATGCTCTCTAAGAGATAATGGAACCCCTCCCTGTTGCCAGACAAGGTACTTCTACAGACATCCAGAAACTAATTGCTTCCTCCGGTAGAGACAATGGAACATAATGGAAGTTAAGTATCATCTCATCAAGAAATCCTGTGAGCAATGTCCAGACAGGTTTATGAATTTGCTTCCCACTTGGAATATATAAAGAAGGTGTTAAAAATAAGCTGAAAAGCTGCTCCAGTGTCTGTCTGTTCTGAAAGAGAGCAAGTGCTGGGAGTTTGACTCAGAAGTAACAGCCACACACAGTACCCCTGCAAATCGCCATTTTGCAGGCATCCCAATCTCTCTCCCTTTCTACTGAATTCAACACTGCTGGAACCTTGAAACCAACTATTCATTTACAGGAGTCAACCCAACTGGAACCTCGAAACAGACTATTCGCTTACTGGAGTCACCTCTCCTGGAACCTCGAATCTGACTCTTCATCTACCGGAGTCAATTCTACTGGAATCTCGAATTGCAATGGCTGCAACGCTCAATCACCTACTCCCCATGAGTCAAGGACTGTTCCGTATACATATCTCAACAGAAGGGAGGAGAGGCTGAATAAAGACAGGGAGCCAGTCCATCCCTCCTCACCTAGGGCAGAACAATTTGGAGGTGTCCCAGCCAGACAGTGACAAATTGATGGGTCTGGCCTGGATCAACAACTTTGGGGAACCTCACCTGAGAGCTGGTCATAACACCAAGCTCTGCACAAAGCCCTGTGTCAATTAGTGCCAGATATATCTATGCTTCCTGACATTGACCACAGGTATTTTGGAAAACTCTGCAATGCACAAAGCATTTTGCTGTGTTATCCCATCAGTGTTCATCTGTAGGCTGCCCAATCAATGAGTTTACCTAAGTCTTCTAAAGCAGAACTTGTATGTGGCCTGTGACGCCTATAAAGACCCATGCCCTAAATGCAGGCCATTCATAAACGGTTTCTCACCACAAGCAGATCTCATCCATCACTATGCTATCATCTAAATTTCATGCACTGTTAGTAGCTGAGCTGGTGCCTGCAAGTGTGAAATCAAGTGAAGGTTCGTCTTCATCATTCTTGTCCTCTTGCTGTCCCTCCATCACTGATCTAAAACAAAGGTCAGAATTTTCCAAGCCCGCTGGTGGTGGGTGTGATAGGTGGCATGCATGGAAACTATGGCGGGACTCACTTCATGATGGCGTGAAGGCAGGTCGCGATCTTCTGCTCAGCCCGCTGATGGCGCGCTGTGTTTCCTGTCATTGGTCGGCAGGGAGCTAATTGTAATACATTGCCTATGTATATTAAAAGGACATTCCGCCAGGCTCTTGGAACCCTGTGGTATTGTCCGTCCACGTCAGCAGGAAAGCACGGCAACGGGTCTCACAGCACGCATTAGGGACGCCTGTATAAACTGACTGCTTCTGCAACTAAGACAGATCAGGCACAGCCAAAGTGATATGATTGGGGCCAGGCTCCTAGCCTGCCTGCCCATTCAAGCAACGCCACCAAGGGCCACCAAGCGCTCCATGCCTTACTCCCCCCCCTCCCCCCACCGGCACAGACTTCGATTCTGCTACCACTTTATTGGACCGTGGAGCAGTTGGACTGCACTCATTATACAATCTCCTCGCCAACACTGGCCATGTAGCAGTCACTGCTGGAGGTGCTCACAGCCCCTTGCAATCTCAGCATTCTGGTTTGGACCAGTGTCCCCCATATCACAGGTTGACAGGGCAACCGTGCAGTGCACTCATCTCTGGCCATCCGAGGGGTGACCAGCACTCCCCGGGAAGCATTAAGGGGCGGTCACACAGGGCCAGGAAAGGTGCTAAGTACAGCCATGATAACCATGTCTCTCTCTCTTTCATGCTGCAGGAGGACCACATCAGGATCATGGATCCTGGTGACCTAGCTGTGTTTCCGATGGCCTACAGAGAGCGTAGAAGACTGAGGAGAGAGCGACTGAGGCACCTGGACCAGCAAAGGCAGGAGCAGCAACCTCATGAAGAAGGGGCAGCAGGGGATCCCGCAGGAGTGACAGCGAGCCGTGGCTGGTTGGCGCCTAGCGACACCCAGGGTCTATAGCCACCACCTACCATTCCTACAGATGACTGAGAATCAGTGTCGCCGATGGCTGTGCATGTCTAGGGACCTGGTGGCTCACATCTGCCACTAACTGCAGGACGCACAATCTTGTGAATTTTGCCCAGGACAGCCAGGATGCAAGGGCCATTGGATTCACCCTGATCTCAGGATTCCCACAGGTGCAGGGTGCAATTGACTGCACTCATGTGGTGCTCAGGTCTCCATTGCTACACTCAGCTGCAAGGGCTTCCACTCACTGAACATGCACACCACCAGAAACGCATCCTGCAGGTTTCCAGGGTGTGTGCATGACCCTTACACCCTGAGTTGCTTGCAGATCCTTGCAGTCTTCCAGGGTCCACAGAGGCTGCAGGGTTGGCTCCTTGGGGACAGGGGCTACCCGCAAAGGCTATGGCTGATGACACCCTTGTGGCAGCCTCAGACTGCAGCAGAGCGTTACTGTATTGAGGCTTATGGCAGTGCCAATACCCTCTGTGAGAATGCTCCTGTCATGGAGATGCAGTGGAGGCCCTAATAGTCGCTCAATCGCAGGAGGATGATGACAACATGCCGTGAGGACACTCCATAAATCCTCACATAGCCTCTGAGAGTGCCTGACTCCTGTCTGGCCGAGGGTAGCTTGCTTGTGCTCCATGATCAGGGCCATCTCAGAGATGCAGCCATGAAACTTTAGATGCATCTGATGCTGTGTCCGCCTTCAGCACCTCAGCCCTTCAGGAGCTGGTGCACAGCATCACTGGTCACAGATGCTGGTGTGATGGGGCCAGCCCCACATTAAAGGTGCTGAGAGCACACAGAGAGTATGAGAGAACTCTGTGGCGCCTGCCCACTACATTCTGGCAGCATTGATCAGCACTGCCAAGGTGCAGCATCAGTAATGTTTCCAGGGAGTGTGAGGCTGTTCACTTTGGTCTAAAGGCTGCACAGAGCACAGGGAAGAGGCCCTGGACTGAGACACCTGCCTTTTATCTTGTGCAGAAAGGTTTCTCATCTGAGTGACAAGAACACTGCTCATCAGAACAAGGAGCCACAGGCAGGGAGACATTCTTGGGAGTTTATTGACAATAGTGAACAGTATGTACAAGTGATCAACACCCGTGCCTAGGCTGTGCAACTACTTTTACATAACTTTCCTAATTCTGCCTCTATGCCTTGGTGCTCCCCGGATATCTACAGCAGAGGTGGAGGCAGCCTGCTAAATGAGCTCTGTCTGTGGTGTCTTTGGTGAGCGTCCTCTGCAAAGGCCAAGACTTGGAGGGCACTGGCCTGCTTTCGGGGTCCTGCTCTGTGGCAGTGGCACCCTCCTCGGTCTGTGAACTGGATCTGAGGAGGATTTGGATGGGCTGGACACTCCCGGAGTCACCTGGGTGGATGTCCCCGGAGTGTGCACCTGCTGATCCTCCTCCCTATGGGTGCCCGAGGGCCCCTGGCTGACTCTGTTAGTGGAAGGGGTAGCTGGAGTGAGATCGAGCTGCTCAGCACCCCCCTCACATTCACACTAGTGGAGGCCAACTATGGCATCAGTGATGGAGTTAAGCCCGTGCAGCAGTGCAGGAGCGATGTCCTGGACCAAGGTCTCCATGGCGGCTGCCATCCTGCCAGTGTTGACCTTGGTGCGTTGCAATGCTGGTGTATCACCTCAGCCTGAAGACGGATGGACTCCTCCATCGTGCCTGCAATCAGGAGTGCAGTGGACATTCCTTCCTGATGTCCCCGAGCTTGCCTTTGCAGCTCCAGCAACTGTGACATGACTGAGCCTAGAGGCTCGACATCTGACTCAGCAAACTTCTGGCTCTGACTCAGCAATGTTCTGGCCTCCGGCAGTCCTCCGAGTTCCAGCAACCTGGGAAGTCCCTGCCTCCGCCTACTGTGGACCAGAAAGTGTGATATGCTCACCAGATTGTGATCCCGAGGCTACTCTAATGCTAAGTCCCATCGAACTGTGTGTCTCTCCGCTGGTGGAGGGTGTGGGTGAACGCTGTGATGGGACTTCAGGGAGGGTGCCTTCAGATTCCTCTTTGGAGGTTACTTCGGAGCTTGCTTAGAGTCTCTGGGTGGTGGACTACGTGGGCTGCTTCCCAGATGTGCCTGTGAAAGCAAGGGGAGATAATTAGGTATGGCAGTGGCCTGTAAAAGAGGACACATCACTCACAGCATGGTTGTCTGATGGATGTTCCACTGCTGGATCCTCACTTGGTAGAGCAGCACCGACCTCACCGTCAGCACAAGAATGGTCCAGATCCTCACCGGCCAGCTGGATGGCTCTGTTTTCGAATTCTGTCAGAACTTTACTTTCCAGCATCCCTCCACCTGTCTGCGACCTTTCCCTCCTGTTTTGAGCCAGTTTGTCCTGCATGGATAGAGATGGAGAGAGTGTATCAGGACATCCGCCAGGCCAGATGATAAGTATGTCTGGCCTGTGTGGATGGTAACTGGTCCCATGGACAGGATGAGGACAATAATGGTGAGTGTGAGAGAGTGAATGGTGATGTCCCTTGCAGTGAGTGAGGGCCCTGTGGGTGTGTGATGTGTTTATGAGTGTGTGAGTTGGGAGTGATGAAAGGAGTGACTTATTCTGGCTGAATGGAGGAGATCATTCATCCTTTTGCGGCTTTGGGTGGCTGTCCTCCTCTGCAGGGCATTTGCGCTAACCACCACTGCCACTGCCTCCCAAACCAGGCTGGTGACATTGCTACCCATCCTGTGGCCAGAGCAGTGGTAAAGCACATCCCAGTGGGCCTCCACAGCATCCAGCAGTCGCTCAAGGGACCCGTCGTTGAAGCAGGCCATGTTTTCCAGGCAGCGGTGGTGAGCTGGTGGTGATGAGCGCTTTGTTGGCGGCTGCGTTTTAAATATGGCAGCCGGCATGATGCAACAGTGGGGTGATGGCGAGCTGTCAAATGAGATCCCACCCGCCATGGAAACGGCGTGTTTCGCGGGAGTGAATATATAATGAGGTAGACTCAGGAAGATACGGCGTGAAAACCCGTCATTTCATCAGTGGGTAGGACTCCATTTTACCCACCCGCTACCATATTTAGTGCAATTCTGGGAAAATTTTGCCCAAAAAGTTCTCCAGCTCACTGCTAGCAGGGAACTGCGCCTGAGCTGTGAGAGGGATGATGATGAAAGGGGACGAGAAAGAGAAGATTCAACTCAGAGCACTTTCACTTCTCACCCATTTTCCCTAGTCGGTACCGCACATGCTGCCTTGCTGTCTTTGTGGGATCCTCATGGTCTTCAAATCCCAGCAGATGTTGTCAACTCGGTGGTCAGAGCAGGGATCTGAGCAGCCTGCTCCTATCTCTACTGAAGCCATAGGGGTTGCAGCACTTAGAAATGCTAAGACAAGGAGGAGTAAAGTTGCCCAAGGGCAGGGACATGGGTATATTACACATCTCTAGATGGTTAAGTTTCCATTTTATTTTTGAGCCACATAAATATTATTTCTTTAAACCACTTTCCCATCTTATTCATTTTAGTCGCTGGCAGCAACTGGCCTTTTCACTTGTGATGAATGATAAAACAGGATTTACATCATGCATTGGAGCTGTGAAAAGGATGCTTGGTTGCTTGCATGACTGCTTTGTGCTGGGGAGTCGATAGGCTTGTAATGAATATTGGTGGACAGTCTATCACCAGAAATTGAGACAGAGAGGTCAAGGAAGGGAAGAGAAGTGTCAAAGATGGACCATGTGAAAATGATGGAGGGGTGGAAATTGGAAGCAAAGTTAATAAATTTTTCCAGGTCCAGATGAGAGCATGAAGCAGCACCGAAGCAATCATCGATGTACCGGAGAAAGAATTGCGGCAGGGGGCTTGAGTAGGACTGGAACAAGGAATGTTCCACATACCCCATAAAGAGACAGGCATAACTGGGGCCCATGACCTCGGCTA
This sequence comes from Cetorhinus maximus, assembly GCF_964194155.1. Lineage (NCBI taxonomy): Eukaryota > Metazoa > Chordata > Chondrichthyes > Lamniformes > Cetorhinidae > Cetorhinus > Cetorhinus maximus. Next base: position 85,872,764 of record NC_135879.1, read on the forward strand.
CAGCTCCTCACACCCCGCTTCCTGTAAGGACTCCATCCCATTCTCAGTTCCTTCACCTCCATCACATCTGTTCTGATGATGCCACTTTCAAAAACAGTTCCTCTGACATGTCTTCCTTCTTCCGTAACCAAGGTTTTCCACCCATGGTGGTTGACAGGGCCCTCAACCGTGTCCGGCCCATCTCCCACGCATCTGCCCTCACACCTTCCTCTCCTCCCCGGAACCATGATAGGGTCCCCCTTGTCCTCACTTATCACCCCACCAGCGTGCGCATTCAAAGGATCATCCTCCGCCATTTCCGCCAACTCCAGCATGATGCCACAACCAAACACATCTTCCCTTCATCCCCCCGGTGGCATTCTGCAGGGATCATTCTCTCCAGGACACCCTGGTCCACTCCTCCATTACCCCCTACACCTCAACCCCATCCCACGGCACCTTCCCATGCAACCGCAGAAGGTGCAACGCCTGCCCCTTTACTTCCCCTCTCCTCACTGTCCAAGGGCCCAAACACTCCTTTCAAGTGAAGCAGCATTTCACTTGCACTTCCCTCAATTTAGTCTACTGCATTCGCTGCTCCCAATGCGGTTTCCTCTATATTGGAGAGACCAAACGCAGGCTGGGTGACCGCTTTGAGGAACACCTTTGGTCTGTCTGCAAGCATGACCCAGACCTCCCTGTCGCTTGCCATTTCAACACACCACCCTGCTCTCATGCCCACATGTTCGTCCTTGGCCTGCTACAATGTTCCAGTGAAGCTCAACACAAACTGGAGGAACAGCACCTCATCTTCTGACTAGGCACTTTACAGCCTTCCAGACTTAATATTGCTTTCAACAACTTTAGATCATGAACTCTCTCCTCCATCCCCACCCCCTTTCCGATCCCCCTTTTTCCAATAATTTATAATTTTTAATATATCTTTTTATATATATTTTTCTTTTCCCACCTATTTCCATTATTTTTAAATGTATTTCCATCCATTGTTTTATCTCTACCTTTTAGCCTATTTCGATCCCTTCCCCCACCCCACCCCCATTAGGGCTATCTGTCACTTGCTTGTCCTGCTTTCTACCCTTAATGTCATTATTAGCACATTCCTCAGCTAATATCACCACTTTCAACACCCCTTTGTCCTTTTGTCTATGACATCTTTGGCAATCTCTTCTTTGCCTCCACCTATCACTGTCCATCTATCCAGCTCTACCTGTCCCACCCCCCCTTCAACCAGCTTATATTCCACCTCACTTCTATATTTCTTAGTTCTCATGAAGAGTCATATGGACTCAAAACGTTAACTGTCTTCCTCTCCACAGATGCTGTCAGACCTGCTGAGTTTTTCCAGGTATTTTTGTTTTTGTTTCAAATTTCCAGCATCCACAGTATTTTGCTTTTATCTACAAACTTCCAAAGTTGTCAAAGTTATCTCAGCATAAGTACTGTGAACAAAACCGTTCATACAAACAGACAAGAAAGCAGCTGTTATGTAGCAGCACTTCTTGGTATATTAGCCTGTCATGTCTTTAGCTCTCTCAACTGCGACTGTGTTCTCACCTTGCTTCCACTGGTGGGTTACAGAAATTATAGACCCATAGTCCCACAGCTCAATGACAAAAGCTTTAATTGAGCAATTAGCATATTGAAATTGTCCATCCACCTCTCCTGAGGGAGTTGCTCACACTCTGGATGCAATGCAGTTAAATGCTGAAGTTGGCAGATTGGACTTGTTTTCCAATTTCCCTGGTTTGACCTCCTACCTGCTCCCAAGCCCACAAGCTCCTGTATATTAAAATTCACCCCTTTTTGTCTAAACTGCAGGTTTCTTCCAAGGTAGTTTTCACTTTTGCACCAGTATGTCAAGAATTGGTATGCCACTTTAGCCCACTTTGACCTATGGTGCCAGTTTGCTTGGACTTGGAGCAACATTTCTCAAAGGAATGCACCATTGATAGCTACGCCATTCTCTGAAGGTGAGTTCAATTTTATCTATTTTCCTAGAGTAAACTTTGCTAAGCTGTTTACTGTGTCCTAGTTGGATATCCTATTTGTGGCAACAGACATGCAGCTCATTCAAAAAAACTGTAATGGAAGAATATGCATATACTACAGAGATTAAAAATCAAATGGAAATTTTATTTAATAGCATAGGCTGAAGACTTTCAGTAATTTTCTCCATTACATTGATGGTGTGTATGCGCCATAGGCAAACTACCCTAGGTTTTATACCAGTAGTGTGTGCTAATTGCTATCCTGCATTTGATTGTTGATATGAATAATCATACTGTGAAAATCAATATAAAAATAGCCATTTGTAAAGTTTTTTTAAAAAAAATCTAGCTCATCCATCTAATGAATAAGTTCAGCATTCTTTAATCAAAGGACATACTTTCAACTGGAATTTTTTTGTACAGTAAATTTTCACACTCGTCAATCTGAAGAAAAATTAACTTCACTTTTAACTTTGCAACTTGTCATGTTTCACTTCTGCAATTGGGTCAAAAGATTGAATACAAACTGCAAATTAAAGCCTCTTGTGAATAGTTTTGGATTTACAGTTATACATGTTTTAACCAGTTATTAATTTCTTCCTAATTGAAGTAATTACAGTACATCATTTATTTGTTTGATATGTTTATCCTTTTTCCTGATTTCATAAGTTGATTAAATTTGATTTTGTTTTACATAGAATCTTGTACAATTTGGATTACAGACATCAGACAGATAATTACTACATTATATGTCCTCTATCTCCAACCTTTTATTGAGTAGAATGGAGTGGCTGAATTGCTGAGCACTAAATATAGCCATTTGATGTAAAGTTGATGCCAGTCCTCGAGACCAGTTAATCTTGGTGTTGGGGGGGTTGGGGTGTACAGACCACGGCAGATGTGATCCTGGAAAGTTCTGCCACTTGCTGAACAAAGCAAGACATCTCTAACTATTTCACTGGAAAACTGCTGGAAGGAGATTATATTTTATTTAAGTTTCCTTCAAGGATCTACACTGTTTAGCACAGGTAACCTTATTTGTTCATGGGAATGTTTAGGAAGCTTATTGTTTAATGATGGGAGCCATGAGAAAATATTTCTATTTATGTTCAAGACATGTCAAAATAATGTGTTTGCTTTCTTGATCAAAGTATAAATTGATACTAAGTAACAGTCCAGAAATATTTTACATTACAGTTTTCTTTATTATTTTCAAAGTTTTGTCTAGTTGATGATATACATAAATGCAACGTAACATTAGCAAGAGTTCATCAGAAGGAGTTTAATATTAGTGTTCAAATATCATAAACAATGATAGAAAGATTTTAAGTTTTAAAATAGAAGAACTGAGATAGTAAGATGATGGACAGCATGTAACAGTATGTGTAAAATGGGTTGAGTGTATATTTTCTTCTGGATATTTTTCCATGAAAAATCATGAGTAAAGTGTGGAGAATTTTTGGTAAAGACTTCCATTATTTTCTAAGTAATTCCTGATAATACACTATATTGAAGTCCCGATTATTTGAAATTATGCCTGAGCTATTAAGATAAATTATTTATTAAGACAATGTTATCAGTCAAGGTAACTTATGATCTTTGACACTGAAGAACTAAATGTATTCATATGTACTCTGTTCATTACAGTTTTCAACTGTAAGAAAAAGCATACACAATGCAATCACACAGCACACTCACAAAGGAATTGAAGCAACAAGCATCAGCCATTGTAAAAGAGATCCAAGGAAATGGTAGGATGCTGTTACATTCATTTTTAAAGTCATACTGGTAACTGAAATGCTTTAAAATGCCATCCAGTCTATTATCAAATGTTAGAATGTGTGCGTGTGTGTGTATTTTACCAAAAATAATTTAATGGAATATCTTACTGACTATGGTAAATAATCCTTTTGTCATTACCGCTGTCCTTTGAAAGTTATTTTTGGTTCGAACAACTGTGTGTAGCTGCAGAGTGCCGAGATCTTTGACAGCTGACGTATACTCTCAATATACAACCCTTCTGACCTACGTTCGGAATTAGATCAGCAACAGTCTCGTTTACCAAAGATATTTTCTTCAGGGTGTGGGGCTCTGTGCACATAAAGTTACCTTGAAATGACCACCCGTCAAATCAGAAAGCTTTAATTATTTGTATTCGCTCGTCAACTCCACCTTTTGCCATATAGAATGTCTTCCCTCATTTCAAATCAGTCACACAAAATTCTGCTTGTAAATATACAATTCAATTCAATTCAAATGTATTGTCCATTTGGAAATTCATTGCAATGCATTTATTGTTCATTAAAAAGGAAGTTTTAAATGTTAAATTTCAAGGTGAGTTGATGTCACCAGAAACACTGGGCCGAATCTGAGTGGACCAACATTAGGTAGCATCGTGGAATTGCAAACATGGGTTTGGTTCCCATCTGAAATGCCTGAGAGCTCCAGGTAGGAGTGTTTCTCCACAAGATGGGGGGAGAAAATCAAGGGGGAAAAACAACTCAATGGACCAGTGGTTAACTTTGTGCCTTTTTAACTGCAGGGCGTGCATTGACGGAGGAAATCAATGGACTGGGAAAACGTTTAAATGGTTGTTCTAAATCCAGAGCAATCCTTTCTAATTCCTTCGCTTTCGGTATAACCCTTATGCTGACACATGATCCGGGAAAACTCCTGTTTCCTGGGCTGACCAGATTTGTAGGTTTTCACCTTATGCATTGTGGAGTTGAAACAGATAGTAGCATTACAGTAATGAATCTACTCAAACATCAAATGTGAGGGGCTCTGTCAAACGATAGCCAAACATATCTTACTCCACAAGTGGCCAGATAGTTAAATTCACGCAAAATTGTGCACCTTAACATAGTTAACTTTAACATTCTTGCAGTTTTAATTTTAATCCATCTCAGGCAGATAGGATAAAAAAAATGGCGGGTGTTAAGAATCCAAAGTAATAATAGTTTGAGAAATCTCAACCAGCGTTCGATTGATGGAAGTCCACAGTACAAACGTCCCCTTGTATTTGGCATAGCTCAGACTAATTCTTCACTTATATTCAGGTAATTCTAAATGTAGACAATGTGGTAAATTGAATTATAATCTTTGCATAGCGGAATTTTAGATATTTGATTAAGGTAATGTATAGAAAATTCTATATTTCATCTAACCGTCCAATAAATGCCTGGGAATTAAACACAGACCATCCATCTTTCATTTATTAGCATTTGTAACTCTCCTCTTCGTGAACACAAATGGTGGGTAAAGTTGCAACTTGCTGTTGTCCATAAGACTAGTGCTGTAGTCGGTCATTATTGGAGCTATCTGATTTCTGTCCCCAGAAACAATGCTTTTACAAAAGATATTAAAAACAGATGGTTGCTTTATCAGGTATATTAACAGAAAATTCTGGAATGACTCAGCATCTGTGGAGTGATAAACAGAGTTAATGAGCAGAATCATGTGCTGAGGGTGGGCTCCCTGTGCCCCAGCATAAATGTCAGGGATCCGCCTCCGCTTTAGGGCCTTTAAATTGTGGGCCTTTAATTATTATAGAGTGAAAATTCCGACCTCATCCAGGAGACTGATAGAGCTGTCGGTCAATCCGAGACCAGATGCTCTGCAGTACCAGTAGCACCATCAGGGGTGGTGGCCATTACTGGTACTGCAACTAAGCTGGGCTTACAGCGATCTCAGACAGGCCTTGGCAAGGCGGGTGAAGGGGGTCAGGGAGTGTGTTTGACAGGGCAGAGGGGGATGGGAGATGGGGCAAGGGAAAATTGTTGGGTGCGCCTCCGATTGGCACCAGGGACCTGGGAGCTTCTCTCCTTCATTTGCTAGTAGCTGCAGAAACAAACCTGCCAATTAAATCTGAGCGAGGGTGGGATAAGGCTCTTAAGTGGACATTAATTGCCCACTTAAGGGCCTCAATTGGGCTACCAGTGAGCAGCCCACCTGACGCCTGCCCGCTGCTCATAAAATCGCGGTGGACGCACCTCCATCGGCATGGCGCCCTATTTCATGAGTCCACCATCTGCTTTCCTGCCTTAAAATCCAGCCCAATGCTTCCAGTTGTTGATCTGCCACTTATAACAGATCATTAGTTTTACGCTTTGGCAACAAGTTAAAAACATACATTAAACATTCAAATCTTTATAAGAACCTTTTTCATATCTGTCAAGTCTGTCATCTGCATAGTGAATGTTGAATCTATTCATTCTTGTCCTCAATGGCTAGATGCTTACATCTCTGTATTTGCTAACTGGTTATTTTCTACTCTCATTAATCGCCAATAGTATTATGCAAACTCTTTATCCCAATTTCAATTTTCTCCCCTGAAGCTTCCTACCAAATTAAAAATTCAGACACCGCACTAGAACCACAAAAGAATTCCCTGACATAAGGCAGCCATAACACTCTCAATATAGGGTCAGGTTGGATTGGATCACGACTAAACATACACTTGATTTAATGCAATCGCCCTTACAGTATTCCTTTCCACCAGGGCCCAGGTTCTTTTCACCCCGAATTAAACATTGTTTTAATTTAATTTTCTCTCTTTTTCTAATCCCTCAAAATTAGCCTTGTTTCATGCAACCTCCTGTACTGACTCTGAACTGTCTTCCATACTCTACCTAGACTTTTTTTCCCCATGCTTTCCTATCCCAGATGTATAGTTGCCTTCTCTTTAGTCTGCAAGCAATGCTGCAGGAAATCCACTTCCTTCAATTAAGATTTTAAAGTGCGAGACCGGACAGGCCAAAGAAACATGAGATAACTTGTGAGAAAACATTGCATCAAAATTGTTTCGAGGATACTTGGAGGCATTTATATTTGAATCATAAAATTCCCTCCACATATGACAGTTCTGGAACATAGGAGTCAGTCAAGTCGCCAGACTCTCACCATTGAAGTATCTACCTTTGAATAGCAATCTAAACTTTGAATCCATGTAATTTGATACCAACATCGAAGAAATTGATTACAAATTAGTTTGTATTGGCTAATAATATTACAGCTAGCACCCTATAAAAATACAATAGCAGATTCCATTATCTGAATGTGCTGCACACAGCTGTTGTTGAAAACTTAAGTTACAAGCATCCGTCTGTAATTTGATCACATTGTCGCACAATATTAAATGTCAGCTCTAATTATTTGAGTGTGACACGGTGACTTGGAATTCAAACCCATAAATAGACTACAATTTTTTTATCACCTCATTTGCATTTCCTTCTCCATTATCAAGTACAGCTCCCTCTTACCATTACTACTTATCAACAGAACTGGGATTTTACTTTTTAAAGTTACTTACAACTTGGCAGGCAGAACAGTATTTTTTTAGAACCCAATTAAACTAATTTTTAACTCGGTAAAAGCTTTAACTTGAAGAAACATTGAGCCCTAAAAAATTTTAAAAATAAACACAGGATTGGTTCACATGAGCTGATCAGAGAACAAGGAACAACCAGAACAGCCTTTAATGAACCTATGGAAAAAAAAGAGCAGAAGAAAATATGAAGAGTGGAACAATTGGAGATAGAAGGATGAACTCATTATTTGTAAGCTGGTCAGTAAATCACCCTTCTACCAAAACAAAAATACCTGGAAAAACTCAGCAGGTCTGGCAGCATCGGTGGAGAGGAGCACAGCTGATGTTTCGAGTCCTCATGACCCTTCAACAGAACTAAGTAAAAATAGGAAAGGGGTGAAATATAAGCTGGTTTAAGGGGGGTGGGACAAGAAGAGCTAGGTAGAGGGCCAGTAATAGATGGAGATAACCAAAAGATGTCACAGACAAAAGGTCAAAGAGGTGTTGAAGGTGGTGATATTATCTAAAGGAATGTGCTAATTAAGGGTAGAAAGCAGGACAAACAAGGTACAGATAGCCCTAGTGGGGTGGGGTGGGGTGAAGGAATCTAAAAATGCTAAAAGGTAGAGATAAAACAATGGATGGAAATACATTTAAAAATAATGGAAATAGGTGGGAAAAGAAAAATCTATATAAATTATTGGATAAAACAAAAAGGAGAGGGAAAAAACGGAAAGGGGGTGGGGATGGAGGAGAGAGTTCATGATCTAAAATTGTTGAACTCAATATTCAGTCCGGAAGGCTGTAAAGTGCCTAGTCGGAAGATGAGGTGCTGTTCCTCCAGTTTGCGTTGAGCTTCACTGGAACAATGCAGCAAGCCAAGGATGGACATGTTGGCATGAGAGCAGGGTGGAGTGTTTGTCTGTGACATCTTTTGGTTATCTCCACCTATCACTGGCCCTCTACCTAGATCTTCTTGTCCCAACCCGCCCCCCTTAAATGAGCTTATATTTCACCCCTTTCCTATTTTTACTTAGTTCTGTTGAAGGGTCATGAGGACTCGATACATCAGCTGTGCTCCTCTCCACCGATGCTGTCAGACCTGCTGAGTTTTTCCAGGTATTTTTGTTTTTGTTTTTGTTTTTGTTTTTGTTTTGGATTTCCAGCATCCGCAGTTCTTTGCTTTTATCACCCTTCTACCAATCCTGGAATAAACAACTCAGAAGAGTGGGTAGGAATGGGCCTTGTGATATTCAATATCCTCTTTCCATGGATTTGCTTGAAGACCTATTCTTCAGTGATAAAAGAGGAACTTATACCATATTTAATGCATCACATCAGAATCAAATTAATGCATGACTTGGCATAGAATTGCCAATTGTGTGAACTAAAAGTTATTGGCAACAGACTGGACTACTTTTCATTTTCTAATTTATAGATAAACAAATGCCTCAAGCTTCCTCAATCACTTCATATTGATCATAAAGCTAGCCAGTACTCAGTGGTACCTGGGCTCTGCTGTAATTATTCAGAGCCAGCATGTCACAAACTTTTCTGCCCACAGCTTTAAAGACACTAGCAAAATCATTACAGTACTGAGGATAAAAAGGACTTGGGATTGGTGATATGCATATTTTTGGCTATTATTTTTTTACAAATCTGCACTTAAACAGAGTGATATTACCATCAGGATAGCAAAACTGTAAATTTACTTTCAAAAGTGTATTTGCATTGTAATTCAGACATAAATGTTTTTCCAAATTCTGAAACACCCTCCTAGCAGTCTGACTTGCCCACCGCATGTCTTTTTTTACGCCTTGCTGTATTGAGCATGTGATCTGTTAGCAGTCCACACTGAGCGATGTGATTGACAGCTGCAAGGTTGGTATGCCTCTCCCATTAAAACTCTCAAAATAAAAGCATTTGAAACTCTTAATGAAAGAAAGTTTATGTAAAACTTAGAGAACTTGGATAGTATTAAAAGGTCAGTCAGTTTCTGCAACTTTGATCACAAAATCAAATAATAAGACCTAGATTTTCGCTCCTAGGTTAGGTGCACAAAGTTGGGACATTTTCAGGCTCTGCAAACCTGACCAGGGAAAAAGAGGCCTGGAAGGTCAGGTTTTCATTATGAGGGGGTGAGCTGGACTAGAAGATGGGCTTGCCACCCCTGCAACGATTGCAAAGGCTGCCAGGTACGGAGGTAGCCTGGGCAGAAAGCATGTCTCAGTGCCCCAGCACTTGGTTGAAATTATTTTAAAAATGAATAAAACAAAAAAATTGCTCCAGCCATCACCCCTCACACCCCCTCGCCCACAACACACTCCTAGGTCCCTCCATGCCAATCTATGCCACCTCATGCCCTCCACCCACCCCTATGACCCCCCCCCGCCCCCATACCCCCATGCCACCCTAGTCCCTCTACCCACCCCTTATGGCAACTTGTACTTCCTATGTCACCCTATGCCCTTCTACCCACCCCCTACAGCACATCATACTCCCTGGGCGTAATTTTCCCAGAATTGCGCTGTGCAGTAGTGGGCAGGTAAAATGGAGTCCTGCCCACTGTCGAAAATGGAGGGTTTTCACACCGTTTTGTCCTGAGCCTGCCTCATTATTTGTTTACTCCCGTGAAACACATCATTCCCATGGCGGGCAGGCTTTCATTTACCCGAGCGCCATCACCCCTCTGTTGCATCTTTAAAAGTCAGCCGTCAGCAAAGCGCTTATCACTGCACCACCACTACCCGGGAGACATGGCCAGCAAAGGGAAAAAGACTTCAACCCCCTGCTTCAACGACAGGACCCTTGAGTGACTGCTGGATGCCATAGAGGCCCGCCGGGATGTGGTACTCCCGCTCTGGCTGCAGGATGGGCAGCAAAGTCACCAACCCAGCTTGGGAGGCGGTGGCAGCGGTGGTCAGCGCAAACGACCTACAGAGGAGGACAGCTGCCCAGTGCTGCAAAAGGATGAATGATCTCCTCCATTCCGCCAGGGTAAGTCACTCTTTTCATCACTCCCAACTCACACACTCACAAACCAATCACACAACTACAGGGCTCTCACTCACTGCCAGTGCAAGGAACATCACCATTCACTCTCTCACACACACCATTATTGTCCTCATCCCGTCCTTGGGACCACTCACCACCCACACGGGCCAGGCATACATATCAGCTGGCCCAGCAGGCATCCTGATACACTTTCCCCATCTCTATCCATGCAGGACAAACTGGCTCACAACAGGAGGAAAAGGTCGCAAACAGGTGGAGGGATGCAGGAGATCAAAGTTCTGACAAAATTCAAAAACAGCCATCCAGCTGGCCAGCGATGACCAGGACCTGTCGTGTGCCGACAGTGAGGTTGGCGCTGCTCTACCAAGTGAGGATCCAGCAGTGCAACATCCATCAGATAACCATGCCGTGAGTGATGTGTCCTCTTTCACAGGCCACCGCCATGCACTAAATATCTCCCCTTGCTTTCGCAGGCACACCTGGGAAATAGCTGACACAGTCAATGACCCAGGGCCTACAATCAAACCCAGAAGAAACCTTTGAAGATGAATCTGAAGTCACCCTCCCTGAAGTCCCGTCACAGCACTCACCCACACCCTCCACCAGCGCAGAGACACACAGCTCAATGGGACCTAGCTTTAGAGTAGTCTCATGACCACAATCTGGTGAGCACATCGCACTTTCTGATCCACAGCAGGTGGAGGCAGAGACTTCCCAGGTCCCCAGCACTCGGAGGACTCCTGGAGGCCAGAACGTTGCTGACTCTGAGTCAGAGGACGAGCCTCTGGTCTCAGTCGTGTCACAGTTGCTGGAGCTGCAAAGGCAAGCTAGGGAACATCAGGAAGGGATATCTGCTGCACTCCTCAGGTTGCAAGGCACTTATGGAGGAGCCTGTCTGTCTTTAGGCTGAGGTGATAGTGCCAGCATTGCAATGCACCAAGGCCAACACTGGCAGGATGGAGGCTGCCATGGAGACCTTGGTCCCCAGGATGTCACTCCTGCACTGTTACGTGGGCTCAACTCCATCGCTGATGCCATAGTTGGCCTTCAACAGAGTGTACACGAGAGAGGTGCTGGGCAGCTCAATCTCAGTCCAGCTACACCTTCCGCTCATGGAGTCAGTCAGGGGCCTTTGGGCACCCATAGGGAGGAGGATCAGCAGGTGCACACTCCGGGGCCATCCACCCAGGTGACTCTGGGAGTGACCAGCCCACCCGAATCCCCTCTTCCTGTGACCTCCACAGCTTCAGCTTCACAGGCTGAGGAGGGTGCCACTGCCACATAGCAGGACCCCAAAAGCAGGCCGGGGCCCTCCAAGTCTTGACCCTTCAGAGGACGTCTGCCAACGTCATCACAGACAGGGCGTCACAGTCAGCAGGCTGCCTCCACCTCTGCTGTGCATGTCTGGGGAGCACCAAGACGTAGCGGCAGGGTTAGGAAAGTTAGGTAAAAGTAGTTGTACAGCCTGACCACGGGTGTTGATCACCTGTACATAGCTCTGAAGAAGTGTCACATGGACTCGAAACGTTAACTCTGTTTTTCTCTCCACAGGTGCTGTCAGACCTGCTGAATTTTACTAGCATTTTCTGTTTTTGTCTCAGATTTGCAGCATCCACAGTATTTTGCTTTTACCTGTACATAGCGTTCATTATTGTTAATAAACTCCGAAGAATGTCTCCCTGCCTATGGCTCCTTGTTCTGATGAGCAGTGTTCTTGTTGCTCAGATGTGAAACCTTTCTGCACAAGAGGCAGGTATCTCAGTCCAGGGCCTTTTCCATGTGGTCCATGCAGCCTTCAGACCAAAGTGATGGTCCAGCCTCAAACTCCCTGGAAACATTACTGATGCCTGCACCTCAGCAGTGCTGGTCATTGCTGCCAAAATGTAGTGGGCAGGCGCCACAGAGTCCTCGCATGCTCTCTGTGTGCTCTCAGCACCTTTAAGGTGGGGCTGGCCCCCATCACACCAGCATCTGCGACCTGCTCCTGAAGGGCTGAGGTGCTGAAGGCAGACACAGCATCAGATGCATCTAAAGTTTCATGGCTGCGACTCTGATATGGCCTTGATCATGGAGCGCAAGCGAGCTGCCCTCAGTCAGACAGGAATCAGACATTCTCAGAGGCCATGTGAAGATCAACTGTATGTTGTGATCATCCTCCTGCGATCGAGCGACAATTAGGGCCTCCACTGCATCTTCACGAAGGCAACATTCTCACAGAGGGTATTGGCGCTGCCTTAACCCAGGCTGGAGTCAAACATTCACAACTGTGATATGAGGATCTATGGTGTCTCATCACTGCATGTCGTCATCATTCTACACAAACCTGGCAGCTACGAGGGTCTCCTGAGTGCACCTGCCTCATCTAGCTAGTGCGAGAGCCTCATCCCCGTCATCGTCACCACCGAGGACCCCCTCACCCTCATCCCCATCAGCGTCCTCCTCATCCGAGGAGACCTCCAGCTCCTCCATCTCCTCCTCAGCCAGCTCCTCACCCCATTGCAGTGCTAGGTTGTAAAGGGCACAGCAGACGACGACGATGCACGACTCACACTGCAGACTGTTTTGTTTCTCTCCACCAGACCAGTCCAGGCACTGGAACCACATCTTCAGAACCAATGATCTGCTCCAGCAGGTTGCAAGCTGCTGCATGAGCCTCATTATAGCACCGCTCTGCTGCAGTCTGAGGCCACCGCACGGGTGTCATCAGCCACGTTCTCTACAGGTAGACCTTGTCCCTGAGGAGCCAACCCTGCAGCTTCTGTGGACCCTGGAAGACTGCAGGGATCTGTGAGCGACTCAGGATGTAGTCATCGTGCACACTCCCTCGAAACTATGCGCACACCTGCAGGATGTGTTTCTGGTGGTCGCACACCAGCTGCACGTTCAGTGAGTGGAAGCCCTTGTAGTTGATGAAGTCCACTGAGTGTAGTGATGGAGACCTGAGCACCACATGAGTGCAGTCAATCTCACCCTGCACCTGTGAGAATCCCTGGATCAGGGTGAATCAATTGGCCCTTGCATTCTGGCTGTTCCGGTCCCGGGCGAAATGCACAAAGTTGTGTGCCATGGAGAAGGTGGCATGTGTGACCCCATGGATGCATTTGTGGGTGGCGGATTGTGAAATCCCACAGAGGTCACCTGTGGTGCCCTGAAAGGAGCCATTGGCATGTAAATTGAGCACCGCAGTCACTTTCACAGCTACTGGCATTGGATGCTCTCCATGTCCCCTTGGTGCCAAGTTCTGCAGTAAGTGGCAGATGTGAGCCACAAGGTCCCTAGACATGCGCAGTCATCGGCGACACTGGTTCTCAGTCATCTGCAGGAATGGCAGGCGGTGTCTATAGACCCTGAGTGCCACTGGGCGTTGACCAGCCATGGCTTGCTGTCACTCGTGGGTGGTGTGTGCGGGATTCCCTGCTGCTCCTTCTTCATGAGGTTGCTGCTCCTGCCTTTGCATGGCCAGGTGCCTCAGTCGCTCTCTCCTCCATCTTTTACGGTCTCTGTAGGCCATCAGGCATACAGCTAGGTCACCAGGATCCATGATCCTGATGTGGTCCTCCTGCAGCATGAAAGAGAGAGAGAGACGTGGTTATCATGGCTGTACTTAGTACCTTTCCTGGCCCTGTGTGATCACCCCTTAACACTTCCCAGAGAGTGATGGTCACACCTCGGAAGGCCAGAGATGAGTGCACTGCATGGCTGCCCTGTCAACCTGAGACATGGGGGAGACAGGTCCCAGCCGGGATGCTGGGGTTGCAAGGGGCTGTGAGCACTTCCAGCAGTGACTGCTACATGGCCAGCATTGGCGAGGAGATTGTACAATGTGTACAGTCCAATTGCTCTGCGGTCCAATAAAGTGGTAGCGGAGTCGAAGTTTATGCTGGGGGGGTCGGGGGTAAGGTATGGACACTTGATGGCCCTTTGGTGCCTCTGCGTTGCTTGAATGGGCGGGCAGGCTACGAGCCTGACCCCAATCATATCACTGTGGCTGTGCCTGATCTGTCTCAGTTGCAGAGGCATGGTCAGTTTATACAGGTGTCCATAATGCATGGCCAATTCCCTCGCTTACCCTGCCCCTCACTTCGGACAACCCGCACCCCACCCCCCCACCAGCAGTTGCCTCCAGGGCCAGACATCAGTTGCCCCCGCCCCCCCCCGGCGCCCCTAAGGCTTGTAAACAACGGGCAAGCTGTGGAGAATGCTGCTGTTTACTCACCTCAGTTCTCCCCGAGTGAAGGCTGCCAAGTGTATGTCGCCTGTGTGCTCAGAAAATTCCACCTCCTATGTCACACTATTCTCCTCTAGCCACCCCCATGGCCCCTCATGCCCCTTTTGCAACCCTATGCATCTCTACTACCCTTCATGGCCCCTCATACCCCTATGCCAGCCCATGTCGCCAATGATCCCCATGGCCCATATTGCCCCTGTGCCAACTTATTGACAAGTCATGCCAACACATGTCTACCACCCACCACCCTTTGCCCTTACCCACTCCATGCCATCTCACATAATATCCACCATGGGCAAACCTAAAGAGCCATGCTGATATAAAATAATGTGTCTATTTATGACATCTTTATTTTAAAAACTCTGATTCATAAAAAAGATCAATGTATTGAATTTCATTCAACTAATCTTTTATGAAAAAAACATTTCTATTCTATAACCACTTGGAGTTGTCATTCAAACGGCTTGCTTAATAGACCTCCACTGTGATAATGTTAGGTTGTAAAATCTGTCATGCAGCACAAATCCTATAATGATATCCCTCAGGATTATGTCAACAGGCAGAGTGAAATAGCAAACACTATTTTTTAATTCCACTTTTTTTTATTTAAAGCTTGGCAGAGTTAAATCCCTTGGACAGTTCTAACGAGCTTTGAAGTTCCAATGAGTTTTGACAGTTATTTGAGAGCTTGACAGCTCTTTGACAGCTTTTACTGTTCTTTGATAGCTTGACAGCTTTTGACAACTTAACAGAACTATGAAAGCTTTGACAGTTCTTTGACAGCTTGACAGTTCTTTTGACAGCTTGATAATTTTTTGATAGCTTTGACAGTTCCAATGAGTTTATGTGCTTTTTACACACAATCATGCCTACTTTTAACAATTCTAAAGGGCATCTGACCTCTTCCAAAGTTTACCTTACATCTCCCAAAGGGGCTCCTTACTTCTTCCAAAGGGTGCCTTGCCTCTCCCTAAGGACACCTGACCTCCCCCAAAGGTGCCCCAGGACCATATCCAAAGGGGTACCTTACCTCTAAAAAAGGTTACCTGATTATCCAAACAAATCCGCGAGGTTCATATGTGCTCTCACCTGCTCTAATCTGTACAGCTCAGCTTTCAGACACCTGCTTCACCAAAATCAGACATGAGTGGGAGGCAGCTGCTGATGTATATGGGCAGCTGCCTCAGTGAACAACGGATGTGCAATTTAGAACCTACCTCCATTCCCAAACCCCACCCCCCCTAAAAAAATCATCAGAGGCCAGATTTGGGGGCAGGACTTCCGCATTCAGGCCTCTACCGGCATTTTCATGCAGACAGAGGGCCTCTACGTTTCTGTGAAAATTCAGGCCTAAATGTGACTAATCTATAAATCTCTGCCTGCAATATCTTATATAAAGCATTTAATCATCATTCCTACTGGGAATTAGCATAGTTAATGATGCAAATAATGATCTCCTTTTTGGCCCTCCAAGAGAAGAAGCACATCAGATAGAAGTGACATTCCATATCTTCAACTTTGTTGCTGGAAAAGATTACTGTGTACTAACCTACAGGGCAATAAGAAACAAGACTTACAAACCATGAAGGTATTGAAAATGGAACGTTTTTATTTAGAGTTATTGTTTGTGGTATTTTGCAGAATTAGATCTGGACTATGGAAAAAAGATCAGCGTTCCCAAAGACATAATGCTGGAAGAGCTTTCCCTCCTTTCCAACAGAGGGGCCAGGTTGTTTAAAAAGCGGCAAAGGAGATCCGAAAAATACACATTTGAGGGGTTCCAGAACTCCATCAATTCACAAATAAATGTATGTATTCTCACAAATAGTTATTTGGTAGTACACAACTTTAATATTGCTGAAAGAAGAGATTTTTTGCCAAAGCTTTTTGTCTTGCACTCATCAGGATAATTCTCAAGGAAATACCAACATCAGGAGAAACGACATTGGCATTTTCTTGCAAATTGTTCTGATGAGTGCAAGACGAAAAGCTTCAACAAAAAAAGTCTCTTTTTTTTAGTAAAATTCATACAAAATCTCCAACGATTATATAATCAATATTAGATCAACTGGAATCAAATTTGTTAATTCTTTTAAAATAACAAACCCTAGTTCAGTGCCTCTGTTGGTGCTTTTTACATGATATTTGAAATCTGGTTAATTTATGATTCAAGTGTAGCAGCCCTGCAAACAAAGTGCCAGCAGAAATCATCCCACACCACAGGCAAAAGACAACTTCACGTGTGGCACTTGCGGCCGACTTTGCACTTCCAGAATTGACTTGTTCAGCCATCAAAAGAAATGCAGCAGATAATCTCATCTGACCTCATCAAAATTTGGAGGCTGCATTCCCATCATCTCTCGCAGACAAAAGGATACCAAACTCCAATTAAAAAAGGGCCATGTGGCTTTATTAACAATGATGATGATGAAATAAGTCCATTTTTTATGCTAGTAACTCTGCCATTTCAAAACTGGGCCCACTTCAGCCCCATTTGATAAACTTGCTCATACAAATTAGTGCTGGGTTTAAATGCACACACCTCAGAAATAGATATAAACTGAACATACACACAGTCACAATGAAAACAGAAATAGAGGAAAGAGAAGGGGAATAAAGGGGAAGAGAAGAGGGGAAACCAGAAGAGACAGGAATTAGAAATAATTGGACCTAGGTTCAGTTAATGAACAAAGCTAAATGGTTCATCAGTGGAGAACTAAAACAGTGGGGCTGATTAATTCTTTCTACGTCCATAGAGACTGATACACTGCATGAACTTTGGCTGTGTCATTAAGACTATTGGTTTAATCAATGCTGTAGTGTTAGTAGGTTTGTAATTCTTTAGTTATGCTGTCTGAAAGATAAATAAATCATCCAATTTGACACCCATTTTCATCTTCTTTATAAATCCCAAAAGAGGGATGTAACACGATTATTACAAATTAGTCCTGATTTTTAGCAATTGCTTTGAAAATGGTTGTGCACATTGACAAGGCACATTTCTTCTCCAATTCCAGGTTTCCAAAATGTTCTAGGATAAATTAATTTACCAAGATTTGGCAAAAAAAATACCCAAGCAAAAGTGATTATTCCCATAATTATTCAACTAAACTATCGCAAAGTATTTTATAATGTTTTGATTAGATCATCTCTATTAAATAAACATAATTTATTTTGATTAAACTGACATTAAATTGGTGCCTGAGAAAATGTTCTAAATAAAAGATTGGCCCATACTGAGTACACCATAACAAATGCACCCTAGTTTTGCTGAATCTTTTCCAGAGCTATACATCATCCATAACACATTGCAATGATGGAACAGAAAATTGCAAAGGCACGAGGAATGAACTGCAAAGTGAGCAACAAAACACCCCTAAAACTCCTCCAAATACTCCTGATCCAAGGACTCCACCAAATCCAGATTCTATTGCTCCAGGTAAGAGATTGAACTGCAGTTTAGTTACAGCATTTTAAATGTATAAGACAGCATTGAGAGCTAGGGAAGGTCATGCCTATTCATCCCTGGACATCCCACATAATACAAGGTTCAATCATCTATCTTCCCATACTTGCTGTTACACTTACAAACCATTTGATCAAAACAGATGAAAAGGAAAATTTAACATTGAAAATCTTTGTTTTTCAAAAATCTCCATCTACTAGCATAACAATGGCCGGGATTTCATGGCCCCTCCCACCCACGGGAGATTACTGTCCTGCCAAACTGAATGGAGATTTAAATGGCTCACCGCATTTGCCAGGGGGAGACATTCCACGGTGCGGCCATAATGGCCTTCAGAAAATCTGTTGAGAACATTTTTTTTAAATCACAGCAGTATTTTAATATTATTAAAATAGTTTCCCAATATATCACTTTTCTCCTCTGCATTTTTTTCTATTTCATTCAGACCGCTTTATTCATTGAAGTGGGAATACACCAAGGCCTGAATCTTCTGGTTGGCATGCGGGGGTGGGCCCCGCTCGTCAATGCGTAAATGATGCGTGGTGACGTCAGGCCTGCTGCCCTTGATCAGCCCCCAACCGAGATTTCACGCTGGCTGGCCAATTAACAGCCAGCAGTGTGAAAGGCGCACTGAGAAGCTCAACACTGCTGGGGTGGGGGCGGGAGGAGGGCGAGCACAAAAGTCTGCGCATGCGCTGGGGAGCGTGCACTAAAAGCTCTCTGAAGACAGGGAGCTGCCTCAAGGAGCTGAAGAACACTAAAATCAAAAATAAAGATTCTGAAAATGTGCAAAAACATGTCCCCACATAGGACTCACTCACATGAACATAAACATTATAAAAATTGTGTCAACATTTTTTTTTTAAACTAATGTTGGAAACTTCATCCCGCCCATGGATGAGGTTTCCTAAAATATCCAAAGGCCGCCTGGCTGATTTGCCTGCCAACCGTAAGGCTCGACACGAGGTGAAACATAGGTTTAAATTAATTGATTAGTGGCCTTAATAGGCCTCTTAATTGTTGGTGGGTGCGCTGCCGACTCTCGCGTGCGCCCACTGACTGAAATATTGCGTGAGTGCGTGATGACATTGGGATGCTTTCCTGATGTCATTGGGCACTATTTTACTCCCAACTGTGTTGGACGCGCACCCGCCCACGGGACGTAAAATCCTGCCCAGGGTTTCTCAGGGTTGGGGGAACAGGGGACAAAGAATCCTGTTTTTTAACCTCTTAATATCACAAAGTGGTGAAAAGGGCAGTTAATGATTTATCTGAAAGAGTTAATACCAACAATAAGGTGAGTGCACTCAAGGTTATAAGGGGCATATGAAAGAGGCATGACTTAACTCATCCTCATGGCTTTCCCCTTCTCCCATTAGGAAAGCAGTTGAGTTCTACTTGCTGTCAGCACCCAACAGCCCAGCAAAAGTTGGGGCTTGCATTGTGAACAGCAAGTGCCATTTCACTACTCTGCACTGGATATCCATGCCAATCATGACATGATTTAAAATGCAATACATGCATTTTTACCTTACCCCTCTACATAGGATATACTGGACCACTGAAGGAAATTCCGCCTGAAAAATTTAATGCAACCGCTGTACCAAAATCATATCATACACCATGGGAGGAAGCCATTGCAGGTGATCCAGAACTTCTTTCAACATTACAACCCAGAATGCCAGAGCTCACACCTAAGGTAGAACTGGCCGAGTACAAGACTTTTAACAGGTAAATAATGTGAATCATCACATTCATTCAAAGGGTGTAACTGGTAGTTTTGCTTTCTATAAGGGCAATTGTTTCATAAATATACAATAATATTTTGCAACCTATTGGTTTTTGGATTAAATTGAAGAATTGCTGTCGCTCTCACCATTACTGTAATCATTACTGTGCACTATAATTAGCTGAGTGAAGAATGACAGTAGCTTATAGAATGAACATGATTTACTGTTGGGGCCTCATGTTTCCTCCGGCAATCCATCTGTTTTTGGTGGTTTCAAAGCAATGTCATAAATAAAATAGAATGGACAGATCAGCCATTAATCTTTCAGCCTGTCATAAGTCTCTACCATCTTCCTCCCCATCCATCAGCTGAGCTTGCCACCCAGGGCCTGTCCTGACACATGGAAATGATGGTGAGGACTGATGCCTAAGTTGTACAAATTCCCTCACTCACCACTGTTGGTGAAGAAGAACTGGTATATAGAGGCTAGGCGGGGATTGGAGTGGGTAGAGGTGGGGTATTGTGAATTAGTGGGAAGTAGTGCTGGTTTAAGGAAGGAGGACTGTATAATTGAAAGTAGTGCTGGTTTAAGGAAGGAGGACTGTATAATTGATGAACAATGGCCATTTATCCAGACCTCAGACCATCTATGGAGGCAAAGCAAAAAAAAGGTATCTTTCTAAGTATATTCCAAATTTAAAGACCAGTGGCATTTGGCAGTTTCTATCCTTTTAGTAGTGCTGCAACAATTGCTCTCATCCAACATCATGGGGAGAATTTATCCCCCATCGGGGGTGTTGTGCGGGGGCAGGCGGGAGCAGCAAGAACCCAATTGGCGCCCCTGATCGGGTCCACGCCACCATTTTACATGGGCGGGCCAATTAAGGCCCACCCAGCATGATGCACACCTGGAAGTGCTGAGTGCTCCCTGTGCGGCCGGGGGGGGGGGGGATTCCCTGAGTCGTGGCCTGCCCTCTTTCGCGCATGCACACGAAAGAGCGCAGAAATCTCCCTGAGGCACCTCTGTGCCTCAGGGAGATTAGTTTAAGTTTTAAACATGTAAATAAAGAAATTGAAAAATTTTAAAACATGTCCCCCCATGTGACAGTGTCACATGAGCTGGGACATGTCAATGAATTTTTAAAAAAAATTCTATTCAATTTTTAAACACTTCATGAAGCCTCATCCCGCCTGTGGATGAAGTTCCAAGAAAAATGTGAAGGCCGCCTGAGCTCTTTGCCTGCCAACCAAACTTAAGGTTGGACGGGCAGCTCAGTTTATTAGTTCAATTAATTTTTCACAGGCCTTAATAGGCCTTTGACAGTTCGGCAGGCGTGCAGCCGATTCGGCTGTGCGCCCGCCGAACTGAAAATCTAAATGACATGCAGTGACGTCAGGACGCATGCCCGATGTCACCTGCGTCATTTTACGCCTCGGCAAGCCAAAAATTCTGGAACATGGATATTTCTCCCCTGGCATTGGTAGGCTCCCTCTCCAGTATAGAAATTCTATTGCAAACTAACCCTGCAAATGCTATTGACCCTGACCCAGGAAAATATTTTTATCTCCATTTTTTATCTCTTGATTTTTTTCCACCTTTTTGTTGCTAAAACTAAAAATTGAAAAGCAGCTAAAACAATTAACATGCTTTTAACTTGGCAACAAAACAGATTTTAAGTATTCTTGCATGCCTCCAGCCTTAA
Organism: Cetorhinus maximus; assembly: GCF_964194155.1. NCBI lineage: Eukaryota > Metazoa > Chordata > Chondrichthyes > Lamniformes > Cetorhinidae > Cetorhinus > Cetorhinus maximus. Next base: position 85,894,201 of record NC_135879.1, read on the forward strand.
GCAATGTAAACTAGAGTGATCCAGGTTAACATTACCACACATCTTCTCTATCTGCAGAAATGCTTTTAAATTTGGCCCAAGCTGGGGGCAAAGGCAGCAGCACATCCACAGCAACCGCCCAAAGCAACAGTCTGGAGGCCTGCACTTTGTTCAGGTTCATGCTTCATTTGAATTTAGCTAGTGAGCAGCAGGCACCTTCTCCTGCTCCTTTGCACCCCTCATGAATATCCTGTCCAAAAAAACAGGCTGTTTTTAGATCAGACTCCAACGAGCATAGATTTGGCTGCTCAACACCTGGTACAAACATGCACAGTGCATGCCATTTGTACATTAAAATGGCGATAGGGTCCTGCAACTTGCGTAATTAAACAGCCTGATGCCTGTTTTGTGTAGGTGTTGTGGGTATTTATTGAAAGGTTTGCTTGAATATTGAATCAGGCTTCAAAGGGGTGCCCAAGGTACCCATCTGGTTTTCCTCTGTTGATTACCATTTTTCAAGTGAAAAACAGGCAAGAGATGGTTGAAAATTGCATCTCCACATTTTGCTCTTTCCCTTTCCCCTCTCCTCTCTTCCATGTGAATGACTTTATTTTATAGTCACCTCTGGTCACAGTTACATGATTCCAATCCAGAGCTCCAGCAAATCTGTTTATAAGATCATTAGGCTGATATTACAATCTGGTACATGGACTTTTAATTACATACTTTAAACATGAAAATGCAAGGATAAAGTAGTTCCAACATTTATTTGTCCTCAGGAAACTAAAATGTTTACTTTGATGATTAGAACTCAACGTCATAAATTACTGGAACATTCTGTAACTTAAATAATAAACAAATTGAGAAGTTACTTTTAGCGGTTAATATTTTCCATCTGTGGTGAAGGACATGTCAAAATGGAAATGCCTTCTATTAACTATATGATCAATAATATAATCTTGTGTGCAGCATTGCACAGCCATCCCCTTCTCCAGTACTGTCGATTGTGAAGCTCAAATCAAAATGGATTTTCTGCTTTTGTTATTTCAAAATGAGCTTAAACAGATCTGTGAACAGCCTCAGCAGCCAAATCTCTTCCCCAAATAATACATATTCAGTGTCAAAATACCTTCATGAACCATGGGGTGGCATCCCAAGATGAATGATATTGTTATTTTAGTTGACTTGAACTGAAAGAATATCCTATCATAGTTCAGCTGAAATATTCACTCATACCAGCCAACATGGGATACAGCAGTCATCTTCTCAACTGTAGCCATGTTACAAAACTAACGATATACTGAGATCACCTGGATCTACCCATATCTACAAAGTTCCTGAACTTAAACTGCTTCAAGACTTGTCTCTTATACACTATCAAAGAGACGGTGCTCTGAATCCACCTAGGTATTCTTCTAATATGAAAATTCATACTTCTTTTGCCTTCTGATTCTTGATAGAACATGCTTCTATTCATAAATAATAGTCTCTTAGTGCCAATATGTAATCATGCCCATTATCAGTCAGGCTTTGGGGATCTATACCATTAAAGATGACTCTTTCCGAAGACACTTCTGTATGGTAGGTGAACGTTGTGCTTGGTAAATTAAAAACACATTTTTCACAATGTTTGCATCATATTTTCACATTCCTCTTCTATTCACTAGTATCATGTTAGTTCTCTTATACTCTGACAGGTCTAAATTGAATACTCCCCTAAATGGGCATGAGGATTGCAATGGAGACAACATGTTAACTTGAATGAGCTCTGGTCCAGCCAGTGCTAACCGTGCATGTCATCAGCTGGATGCATCAGCAGGAGGCCAATATCGTGACTTGTTTGTACCACTTAAAATTAGCCTGTCCCTCTTAAAGGGGAAGTGCAATGTAGCAGGAATAGGTGCTTGGAGTCATGGTTAAAGAGAATCTGGCCAGGGAAAGAGTAAGGAAAAGGCACAACAGGAGGGAGTGCAGGCTCCAAGTTTTTGGAATGCCGTGCTGGAAAACTTAGTGGAGGAGTTGGAAAGGAGGAGAGATGTCCTGTATCCATAGGGGCCAAGAGGCCAAGCAGACACATGGTCAAAAGGCAGTGGGAAAACATAGCCATGGACGTTAAGCCTTAAGGACCTGGAAGCAGTGTCACAAGAAGTTCGATGGCTACACATGAGCGATCAAGGTCAGTGAGTGCATTTTCAATTGCATCATTAGTCTCAGCCGTTGCTCAATTCTGCACACCCCATCGCTCACCTCCCAACAATCTTTATATCATCAGGACTCATGCCTAACAATCATATGCTTCATCTCATTCACACATTTTTCACTGCTGCAAGCCTCACACCCATTTCTCACAGGTTACACACACTGTCACCAATCCAACCATGACAGCTCCATCAATCAAATAGATTGCACAACACTCACTGACACACTTTGCTTTCTCTTGCAGGACAAGTTGGTACAAAACTGGAGACAGCAGGAGCTAAGCAGAGGGAGACAGGCATGCCTAAATGTTCTAATATCTAGGGAGGAGATGATGCTAGCCATTAGTGGAGCACCCATTGCAGATTTCAAGGACAGCAACGGAGCTGAAATTATTGAAGATAACAATATTCTCATACCTAATCTTCTTTCTCACATCTCACTTCCCCTTCATTCTACACTCTTTTCAAATTTACAAGCTGAAGATAGTATAAGCATTTCCTTCTTACTTACTCCACCCCATGAACCCCCCACCCGCCCCCAACAACCCATGCAACATTACTTTATCCTTGTGCCTTTTTCCAAGAAGCCCAACTTAGTCAGATAGTGGAGGAGCAGTAGGAAGTGAGTGATGCTGAAGACACAGCATCATCGTTTGATTGCCAGCTTACCAAAGGGCAACAGCACACATAGGTTTTGCTACAGAAAACTCAGACGAAGACTCCAATAGGGCAGCCTGCAGAAGAACGCTGCTGAGTATGCATAATGAAATGCATAGTGCATTGGAAAGCCTGCCAGAGCCTGCAGTCAATATCATGGAGTAGTCCAGCTCCAACTTGGCTGAGATCTTTGCACAGAGCTTAGAGCTCATCCATTCCAGCATGGAAGTAATAGCTAACCCTGTTTGCACACATTTGCACACAATCATGATGCAGGGTCTGATAGTTGATGTTGAAACTTCCATTGCAGTATAAGCAGCAGCATCCCAATGCAATGCAAGTTTGGATTACTGTTAAGCAAGGTCAGCTAGCTGCCATACAAGCTGAGACTGTTGCCATCGTGGTTATGAGTTACAATATGCAAAGGGGCTTCCAGGGTGTCATCAGAGTCCAGCAATCTGTCCTCCAACAGATTACTAGGATTGCTAAGGTGCTGCCCCAGGGAAGTGGCAGTGGCTCCAGAGAACACAAAGCCATGGTCGTTTCTCAGAAAGACAACATTTGGCCTCCCATCTCTGCTACTCCTCCAGTATCCTTGCTGTTGCCTGTCAGCCAGCCAGCCCAGGCTGCTCCTTCCATGCTGAGATGGTGCAGTCCAAAGCCAGTTAAGTTGCTTGGGATCATCCTGCAAGGCCATCTGAAGTCTGCTCCACTGAAATCAGCAGCCTTCCACCAGCCATGCTGCAGCCATAGGGTAGCAATCCTTAGGAGTACTAGACTATGCATTGGCACTGAGGGAATGCACAAGGATGATTAGTTGACTTTTGTATGCAATATGGCATGAATTCAATAATAAATTGGGTATGGAATGTTTATTTTGTGGTAGCTTTTATTTTTGCATTGTGGCGAAGTGGATGCTGTTCTGGTCAGTACCAGAGGCAAGGTAAGGTGAATGGGGGAATTGGGGCTATAGTTATTGGTATCACTCTTGGATGTATTCTTCAGGGACAGTCTTGGCAAAAAGGGACTGTATATGTTGATTCCACCCTTCTCTTTCTTTTCTGCCTTCTCTTCCTCCTCCTCCTCCACTGCTCATTGTATTGCTGGTGGGAAGGGCTGCCCCTTCATGACTGTGAGGTTCTGCATATGCGACAGACCAACTGCAGCCCACTAATGGTCTGCTCCATCATATTTTGTACAGTAGTATAGCTTTCATTATTTGCATGCTGCCCACATGTGCATAGATTGTGCAATGAGTTATCAACAGTGTCATCATCGGATAGCCCTTGCCGCATGGGAGCCACCCTTTGGTTGTCATGGTGACTCAAATGCAGCTGGCACAGTGAACTACCATAGAATTAAAGTATCATGACTGCCACCACATTACCAGAAATTGACCTACATGAATTGTTGCCTATGGACACACACCAGCTGGAAATTGAGGTAGTAGAATCCTTTGTAGTTTCAGTATACAGTAGAGTTGACATGCAGCATCCACAATATGATGTACATGCAGTCAAAAGCACCCTGTACTATGTGGAAGTCCGCAATCCTTACAAAGTTATGTGCCCGCTCCATTTACATTATTTAGTTCTTTTGCAATGAAATTTGCCTAAGTTATTCATTTTAACAGCAAACATCTAAAAACTAAAATTCAGTGGGCCTTCAGCCCACTGTTTTCTGGATTTTTAAAATTCTTGTTACAAGGCATGGTTTGTTCTAATCCAAGTCCTTCTGTCCAAATGTGTATTAATAAAAATGTTAGCACACAAGCATTAGACTCTCTAAATTCTTAGGCTGTTTGCCCCATACCAACTACTGAAGCAGAAGAAATTTCCTACTATTAAATATTGTGAAGATCAAAGCCATTGGGCAGAATTTTGCCCTTGATGGGCAGGCGGGCCCCACCGACTTGGCTGCGGGCGGACAGCCAACCCCCTCCACCGATACGGGGCCCACTGCCATTTTGAGTGGCGGGGCCAATTCAGGCCCACCCAGCGGGCTGCCCGACAGGAAGCGCTATGCTGCGGGGGGAGGGATTCCCCATCTGTCAAAGTGCGAGCGCACTGCTCCCTGAGACCAAGTGCTGTCTCAGGGAGATCACTGACAGGTAAAAAACACCAAAAATAGAAAAATATTAAAATTATTAACATGTCCCCCTTATGTGACAATGTCACATGAGATGGGACATATTAATAAGAAACACATTAACTTTATGACACTTTTTCAAAACGGATATGAAACCTCATCCTGCCAGTGGATGAGGTTTCGTGTATTATCAGAAGCCTGCTGGGGTTCCTAGCCTGCCCGCCAGCCTTAAGGTTGGATGGGCAGGGCCTTTAATTACTTTAATTAGCCTGTCAATGGCCTCAATTGGCTATTGACAGGTCGGCGGGCAGACAGCTGATTTCGCTGTCCGCCCGCCTTCCTGAAAATTTAAAGGGACCGGGATAACGTCGGGGGTTCCTCCCGATGTCATCCCGCGTCATTTTCCTGTGGGCGAGTGGGCCCCGCCCCCAAATTGCCAATGGGAAAATTCTGGCCGAGCTTTCTTTCTTTTGTATTTATTCTTTCATGGGACGTGAACATGACTGGCAAAGCATTTGTTGCTCATCCCTAATTGTCCTTGAGAGGTAGTGATGAGCCATGTTCTTCAACTGCTGCAGCCCATTCAGTTTTATTCCTTTTTGATTTTTCTGCAGCTGTTCAGTACAACTGAGTGACTTTCTAGGCCATTTCAGCAGGCAGTTAAGAGCTAACCGCATTGCTGTGGGTCTGGAGTCAGATGAAGGCGATACCAGGCATGTGGTTTCCTTCCCTAAGGGGCATTAGTGGCAAGATGGGTTTTTACGACAATCCAATAGTTTCGTGGTCACCATTATTGAGACCAGCTTTTAATTCCAGATTTATTAATGAATTGAACTTAAATTCCATTAGCTGCCATGGTGGAATTTGAACCCATGTTCCCAGAGCATTAGCCTGGGCCTCTAAATTACTAGTCCGCTAATATTACCCCATGTCCGTGATACCATATATCCACACCATCACTAAACATCTTCATCTCTCTACCTCACTTTCCTCCTTTATGATACTCCTTAAAACCTATCGCTTTGACCAAGCTTTTGTTCACCTACCCTAACATCTCATGTGGCTTGATGTTATATATTGTTTTATAATGCTCCTGTGGAGTGCCTTGAGACATTTTATTACGGTAAAGGTGCTATATAAATGAAATTGTTGTTGGTCCAGAAGATATTTTCTAGTGACAGTTCTCTTTCAACCTGTACTTATAAAAGTATTGTATCCATCCATGGTTATTTACTTTGATATCTAGAGGAATCAGATTATCCCAAATTTAACAGACCAGTAGAAGTGTTGAGCTTAAACATTGGTGAATGGAACGGAGGTCATCAAGGGATGATGAGAGTGTCAACCTGAGACATTGGCTAGGGGGTGAAGTGGTGGGGTTGGTTGACGATGAAATCAGTGGGAAGAATGAAGATTCTGTGGTATGGACTGAAGATCCTTCAGTGTTTAACTGGAGGGAATTGCAGCTCATTCACACAAGCAGCCTGAAAATGCAAAAGTAGTGGAGAGAATAAAGTTTTATTGCATTAGGTGCTATATAAATCCAAGTTATCATTTTTGTGGAGAGGTAGAACTGAGAGTTATCCTGTTCCAATTTTCACATCTGAATGATCATCCACTTGGTATACTAAGGAGCAAAGTTTCTTGTTTGTTCAGGGGACAAACTGTGATTTTCAAGGCTGAATTCTGATAGAGTGGTTGACTTCCCACTAGCTAGAAGTCAGGCTATTGCTGCATCCCATGTGGGTGGTAGTTGGGTGGTTTTCAGAAAATGCTGCTTGTCATGGTCCAGTGGCTAACACCCTAACAATGACCCCATTTTTAAAAACCACAGTGAGATCAGCCTCACAAATGAAAAAATGCTCTTGCTGCTTTCTAAACTTATTGACTAGGCTGATTACATTGGATTTTATAAAATGTAGGGTAGAGATTTTCTGTTATTTAGTCATATTTATAAACATAATGGTATGGGCTTCTCCATAAGAAAAATCAATATTTAGTTTTACAAGCAACTGCATTTAGAAAGTCCTTTGGAAAACTTTCAATTATATATCTTAACTATTGAAATGTACAAGCCTACCGGCTCCCACAGCTACCTCGACTACAGCTCCTCACACCCCGCTTCCCGTAAGGACTCCATCCCATTCTCTCAGTTCCTTCGCCTCCGCCTCATCTGTTCTGATGATGCCACTTTCCAAAACAGTTCCTCTGACGTGTCTTCCTTCTTCCTTAACCACCCACGGTGGTTGACAGGGCCTTCAACCGTGTCCGGCCCATCACCCGTGCATCCGCCCTCACTCTTTCCTCTCCCTCCCAGAACCAAGATAGGGTCCCCCTTGTCCTCACTTATCACTCCACCAGCCTCCGCATTCAAAGGATCATCCTCCGCCATTTCCGCCAACTCCAGCATGATGCCACCACCAAACACACCTTCCCTTCACCCCCCTGGCGGCATTCTGAAGGGATCATTTCCTCTGGGACACCCTGGTCCACTCCTCCATTACCCCCTACACCTCAACCCTCTCCCACAGCACTTTCCCATGCAACCACAGAAGGTGCAACACCTGCCCCTTTACTTCCCCTCTCCTCACCGTCCAAGGGCCCAAACATTCCTTTCAAGTGAAGCAGCGCTTCACTTGCACTTCCCACAATTTAGTCTACTGCATTCAGTGCTCCCAATGTGGTCTCCTCTACATTGGAGAGACCGAACCCAGACTGGGTGACCACTTTGCAGAATACCTTCGGTCTGTCCGCGAGCATGACCCAGACGTTCCTGTCGCTTGCCATTTCAACACACCACCCTGCTGTCAAGCCCACATGTCCGTCCTTGCCTGCTGCAATGTTCCAGTGAAGCTCAACGCAAACTGGAGGAACAGTACCTCATCTTCTCACTAGGCACTTCACAGCCTTCCGGACTTAACATTGAGTTCAACAATTTCAGATCATGAACTCTCCCCTCCATCCCCACCCACTTTCCGATCCCCCTTTTTCCAATAATTTATAATTTAAAAAATATATTTTTCTTTTCCCACCTATTTTAAAATTTATTTCGATCTATCATTTTATCTCCACCTTTTAGCCCATTTCGATCCCTTCCCCCCACCCCACCCCATTAGGGCTATCTGTCACTTGCTTGTCCTGCTTTTTACCCTTAATGTCACCATTAGCACATTCCTTAGATAATATCACCACCGTCAACACCGCTTTGTCCTTTTGTCTATGACATCTTTGGCAATCTCTTCTTTGCCTCCACCTATCACTGGCCCTCTATCCAGCTCTACCTGTCCCACCCCCCTCCACCAGCTTAGATTTCACCACATTTCTATATTTCCTTAGTTCTGATGAAGAGTCATACGGACTCGAAACGTTAACTGTATTCCTTTCCGCAGATGCTGTCAGACCAGCTGAGTTTTCCCAGCTATTTTTGTTTTTGTATTGACATGTGCTATTCTCTAATGAAAGGAAATAACTTAAATGTTCTGCTGGGACAGTTATTAACATTACCATGTAACTGCTTTACATAACTGCAAGTAACATGGATCATTATACTGCATACATCATGGAAATATCAATGAGTGTCAACACACTAACAAACTATCCACTACTCAAAGTGCAACTTCCATCAGTGGTTTCATGGCTTGCATATCACAGTCAGATAAATGCTTTCGAGAGATCTCAGAGATTTACTAGTCAAAGGGAATTAAACATAATTGAATTGTAGGTTTCAGCTCCAGCTGTTTTTGTTGCATCTATGAGAAAGATATTCAGCATTTTAAAGTGCATGAACAAACAGTCTTACAACTATCATACTTCATTGAAGTCATTGCTGTCTGTGTTATATTAAATCAAGTGAATTATTATACATCAATATTCCACCACACCTACCTCGAAATACAGATTTCCTATCACAGTTAATATGCTTAAAATTGAAACACACACAGAAATGTTAAATATTATTTTAAATCCCACTTTCTTTCCATGAATGCAGCGGTGCTGCAGCAAAATAGGTTCCTGATAAATAGTGTTCAAGGGTTTCTCCACTCAGCAACTTCTCAATCTCAGCCAAATCATCAGGCCTGCTATTGTGGATTTACAGTGAAATGCTGACAAGAAGCAAGTTCTGTACTTACTATTCCAAGCAGTTGATCAATGTGATTAATGTACGTTAAAAGTAAAATATCAAACAGAAAATAGAATGCAAACCACATAAATAGAAAACACTAGTTTAAAAGGTTACAGTTTCTGAAATTAGAGTTGGAAACAAAATATGAAAAGTGCAATAATTTATAAATTTGATGATGGGTGAGGTCAGCTCAGAAAATATTGGTTGGTTGATTCTTATAAATAGCTAATGAAAGGTACAATGATAAGAGGCTTTACTTACTTGAAAGCAAAACATAATTGTTTTGGTAAGACTTAAATTGATCTGTATATTTTTATTACAATACAGCTTTAAATAAGTATCTCAAATATAATACAGAAATATTACAAAAAACATTTTAATAATGCTTATCTTAGAAAGTGTTTTCTCTTTTTCTCTTTACCAGAGGGCAGATATTCATTATCCATTGGAATATTTTCAATTTTAAATACACCCCAACAACCATTAATAGTACTTATTATATTTAATAGAAACAAATTTAGAATACCAAACTGAAATATTGCGTGAAAACTATTAGCTCAAGCTGTGCCTTCTCATTTACTGTGACTCGGCTAATTAAAGAGGTGCAATTAACAATTAAATTACATTAATCATGAGAAGAAGCAGCATCTTTTAAGAAATTGAATATAGAGGTTGGGCACCATTATCCTGTGAATAGTTAAATTGCTTCTTTGTCTTTAAAAATGCAGAGGCTTTGTGGTGCATTTCAAAGTCTTACGGTTGCTGGGCTGACACCTTCTCAACAATACTATAAATAGTGTAGACCCTCCCAAACACCCTGCTGTTGTTTCATACTTAAGTCAGTATTTTAGAAAGATCAGATATTTATCAAAGGACATGAAAAAAGCAAGAGGAAAGTTTTGACTTGACCACCAAGCAGCTGCAAGTGGTCACAAGTTTAAATGAAAACATCAGATCTCAGAAGAGCAGTCCTGAATTATATGAATGCTAGAGCTTTTGGAGACATCTTAAGAATTGCTATATTTTTCAATAGCATAATAACAATTTAATTTGCTGCATTAAACTCTTTCCTTAAGGCTTGCCTTGAAAAATTTGCAAAAAGTCTAAAACAAGAAAATGTAAAATACTCTGCATTAAAGAATGTGCCACAATTTTTCAGTGTTATACCAGAGACTGTGGTACATCTAAGAGAAAAAAGTATGTATAATATATATATATATATATATATATTTACTTATACATTTGCTAGTTCCCCTCATGATAAAAGTATAATCCACTGCATCAGTGAAATTTTGACAACATTGGTTGTTTTTGCAAATAAATTTTGCTTTGTGGTTCATCCTATTTCCTTTCTCCATTCTCCCCAAGTTGGGTTGTTATGCTTTTTATTTGGAAGGTAGGATAATTAAATCTACAGACATCTCCTAAAATGCTGTTGATTTCACAGTTTCAGCCAAGAAAGAGGGTTAGCTGAGGTAGAAGTTTTCTCCCGTCATATACAGTTTTCCTTTCCTTCTGTGGAATGATGTGTCGGCGTCTGGCAAAATTCACTCCTGGGGGAAAGCCTGAATGCAAATACCAGACAAAAATAGAATTTAAATCCAGACTACATCATTGCAGCTGTTAAAGTGATGAATGGTCATTTTTTTTCAGTTTTTGGTAACTATTTAGACCAGCCTGATGAATCCAAGCTTTTCCATGCCTCTCCATATAAGCAGATCAATTATTTCGCCAGTTCCAGTGTTGCAAGTAAAATTCAGCATGCACAAACAATATCTTCAGTGCTGGAGTGGCTCATACAGAAAAAAAGATTAATGTTACATCTGCTTATTGATATACTACTTCTTTAAGAAATTGAATTAATGCCAATAATATAGTATGGTTGCAATGCAAATCATGTTTTGTATGAGGCTGTGTTGGATCCAGTGCCCTTGGTTTGTTGGGGCCAAAGGATTCGGATTGCACACTTGTTTCAGGATGACTGAGTTGGTATCAAGACAGAGAAGATCTGTAGACCGTTCTTAGAAGAGACACATTCTGTTTACTAATGAAAGGAACTCAGCAGCTACACTTGTGTGCTTAAAACTCAAAACTCTGTCTTCTCTCTTCAGACTCTAACTCAAGGCTCCTCTATAGAGGTAGCCCATGCTACCCTGCTATCAGGTATCAAGATCATGTGATCTTACATTACAAAACTTGTCTTAAAAGTACATAACACACCACAGGCTGACACATTACTGCACTGCTGGACCACTGCCTCTGATAGGTTTTGGCAGGCATGCTAGGACCAAAGTGGATCCAGATTTAGCAACTTCCACTACATCAACTTGACTATCTCCAGCCCTTTCACTCTTTTCCAATTGTAATTAGTCTAATAATTTCACCAGCAGTTACCGGTAGTGTCTCCTCCATAGCTCTGAATTGTTCTACAATATACCCTGCTGTCTGCCTTTGTGAATTTTGGCTGCCACTCTGAACCCAAGCTGATTACATTTATTTGATCCCCCATTCCTGTCTCTTGGTCACCTCTGACCTTTCTTCACCATCTCCTCCTCATTGCAGCATCCAGTAATGCTACATTTCATTTATTGCCTCAGCAACTTTGAACCCTCACAATCCTTATCCAAATTCCACACTACTCCTCTGCCTTTCTACTCTTCTACCACGGTTCCAAGCTTGTATTCACCTTAGCTAAATCCACAGCTATGCTCTGTGCCTTTCTTGACATTCTCCAAAGGGAACTTGGTCTCCTTATGAGCAGCAGCCCTACCTGCTCTATACTCTACTCCACAGTTACAGGGGATAAACTTATCAACTCCTTCTCAATCCACTTACAATATACGCCCCTGAGGCCTTGCATACTACTGACAGATCAACAATCACCACCCCTGTTCACATTTCCCTCTTTAGTTGCAAACAAAGTCCTTGCTATTCATGACCTTAGTGTGGACAATTGCATTGGTATCATTGGCACCACCTTGCTTCTTCCTTATATCATGTGGCATGGCTATAACTTTTCACCACTTGCCTTGCAAAAACTGCCCCAGTGGTGGTGCGATGCTTATCACCAAATCACACCTTGGCCTCTCTTAATATTGCCCAGTATTCCACCACCTCAGCTCAATTGCTGCTGAAACCTTCAACCTTACCTTTATTGACCTCCAGATGTGGCCATTGCAATGCTGTTCTAGTCGGCCTCCCATGATCCACCTTTCATTAAGTTTAGCTCATTCAAATCTCATTCTGTCACAAGTCCCGCTCATCTATCATGCCTATCCTCATTGACCTATTTGGCATTCGAATCCCGAAAGCCTCCAATTGAGAATTCTCATCCTTTTGTATAAACCCTCTAATGGCCTCACCCCTCTCTATCTATGCAACATGTTCTAGTACCACAACCCTCCCAGAACTCTCCATTCATCTGCCTTCTGTGCATCCCCACTTACTTCTCACACTACCATTGGTGTCATGACTTTAGCCATCTAGGTCCCATGTTCTAGATTTCCCTCCCTAAACTCACCCCATCTCTCAATATTTATGACTATCTTAAATTCTATCTTTTTGACCTAACCCTCCTAATATCTCTTTTTATTGATATCCTCTCTGTGAAGCACTATGGGACATAGTCCTAATTCAAAGATGCTAAATGCAAGTATTACTATTGTTCTTATAAACAGAATACCATATTTGAATTGAAGGTTTGGTATAATTAAAGCATTGTGTAGTCCTGCAGGTTTTACTTTTCTCTCTGTTAATCAATTCCAACATAAAGTACTCACCATAATCATAAAGTACCAAAGAGAATTAGTATTAGTAGGGAAAAAGTCAAAGGGTGGAATTTACTGCCCTCTGTGGCATGTTTGGTGGCTGGGGGGCATTTAATTGGGCAGGAGGGTGGCCAGTGGGGACTCCACTACCTTCCTGCCTCTGCCTGATCGGCACTTAATGCAGCGGGCCTTCCCACAAGGAGGTGTTGCAGGGCTCTCAACAGCTCTCCAGCCAGCAGGCAAGACCCCCAAGGGTCCCTCAAGGAATGCAAAAATTTCCTCCAAATCTCTGAAATTAAATTTAAAAATCTATTGATCACTGATTGCATCTCATGACTCACGGATCGAAAGATAAAAATCAACTTTCAGCCATATATAGAATAGGTTATCTGAACTCTCATGCTATTTCTCAGGGATAGCCTGAAAAGAAGGAAATACTTGCTTTTCTATATGGCATTTCAAGACCTCAAGATGTTACAGGTGCTTTGCAGCCAATATAGTATTTTTGATATAATATAGAAAGTGCTGGAAAAAAACTTCTGCGGGCCTGGCAGCATCTGTGGAGAGACAAACAGCTTTAACATTTTGAGTCCAATCTGACTCTGCTTTAGAGCTGAAGGCAGGTAGAAATGAGATTTGTTTATGCTGTTGAAAAATGGAGGAGGGTGAGGTCAGGGATAGGTCAGAGGTCAGGGGAGATTAAATGATGAAGATGTCATGGAACAAAAGCCAAAATGAGTGGTCTGAAGAAGGGTCATACAGACTCGAAATGTTAACTCTGTTTCTCTCTCCACAGATGCTGTCAGACCTGCTGAGTTTTTCCAGCATTTTCTGTTTTTATTCCGAAATGAGTGGTAATGGTTGTACTAAAGAAACAAGGCATTGTTCCAGAGAAGGTGTTAATGGTAGAATAAAGGGCAGCTTTGTCTGAAAGCATACTTCCCGATGTCACCGCGCGTCATTTAGATTTTCAGTTCGGTGGGCGCGCACCGGAATCAGCTGTGCGCTCACTGAACTGTCAAAGGTCTGTTAAGGCCATTTAAAAACTAATTAAACCAATAAACTGAGCTGCCCGTCCAACCTTAAGGTTGGCGGGTGGGCGAAGAGCCCAGGCGGCCTTCGCATTTTTCATGGAACCTCATCCATGGGCAGGATGAGGTTTCATGAAGAGTTTATAAATTGAATAAAAATTTTTATAAAAATTCATTGACATGTCCCAGCTCATGTGATATTGGCACATGAGGGGACATATCTTAATTTTTTTTCTTTTCTTCATTTAGATTTTTAAAACTTAACCTCTGTGCCTCAGGGAGATTTCTGTGCTCTTTCACGCGCATGTGTGATAGAGTGCAGGCCCCGGCTCAGGGAATCCTCCCCCCGCCCACACAGGGAGTGCACAGTGCTTCCGGGCGCATGTCACGCTGGGCGGGCCTTAATCGACCTGCCCACGCAAAATGGCGGTGCGGACCCCATCGGCGGCGCTGACCAGGTCCGCGCCAAGCCCCACCCGCCCCCACACAATCCCCCCAACGGGGGGAAAGTTCTCCCCCAAGATACAGACTGGCACTTGGCAAAAAAACTCCAAAATGGAGGCAGAGTTCATGGCCTGAAGTTGTTGGACTCAATGTTGAGTCCAGAAGGCTGTAAAGTGCCTAATCAGAAGATGAGGTACTATTCTACCAGCTTGCATTGGGCTTTGCAGGCAAACTTGCTGCAGGCCGAGGACAGAAATGTGAGTGTGAGAGCAAGGTGGTGAATTAAAATGGCAAACAACCGGAAGGTTGGGTCATGCTTGCGAACTGAGCGGAGGTGTTTCGCAAAGCAGTCACCTAGTCTGCATTTGGTCTCCCCAGTGTAAAGGAGACCGCATTGTGAGCGAATACAGTTGACTAAATTGAAAGAAGTACAAGTAAATCACTGCTTTATCTGGTAGGAGCTTTGGGCCTTGGACAGGAGAAGAAGGGAGATAAAACAGCAGGTGCTACATCTCCAGCGATTGCATGGGAAGGTGCTGTGGGAAGGGGATGGGGTAATAGAGGAGTGGACCAGGGTATCACGGAGGGATCAGTCCCTTCGGAATGCTGACAGGGGAGGGAAACATGGTGATGACATGACATGGTGGTGGCATCATGCTGGAGGTGGCGGAAATGACAGAGAATGATCCTTTGAATATGGAGGCTGGTGGGGTGGAAAGTGAGGACAAGTGGAATCCTATTGTGGTTCTGGACGGGAGGAGAAGGTGTGACAGCAGAAGTGTGGGACATGGTTGGATACAGTTGAGAGCCCTGTTATCCACAACGGTAATTGGAGGGTGGGGGTGGAGGAATCCCTGATTGAGGAAAAAGGAAGAAATGACAAAATTGCCATTGTAGCATCAAAACAGTTGCGACGGGGATGGAGAAACTGGGAGAATGGAAACGAGTCCTAACAGTAAACAGTACTCATACAGTGTATAAGGAAGTGTAGTCGAGGTAGCTGTGGGAGTCGGTGGGCTTATAATGAATATGAGTAGACTGCCTATCCCCAAAAATGGAGACAGAGAAGTCAAGGAGGGGAAAGGAAGTGTTGGAGGTGGACCATGTGAAGGTGTGAGAAGAGTGAAAATTGGAAGCAAAATTTATGATTTTTCCATTTCCAAGTGAGAGGAGAAAATGGCACCAATATAGTGATCAATGTACCGGAAAAAAGAGCTGGAAGAGGGTAGCCTGAGTAGGGTTGGATCAAGAATGTTTCACATACCCCAAAGAGACAGGCTTAACTAAGATCCATGCAGGTACCAACACCTTTTATTAGGAGGAAGTGAGACAAGTTAAAGGAGAAATTGTTCAATGAGAGAACAAGTTCAGCCAGGTGGAGAAGGGTGGTGGTGGATAGGGACTGTTTGGGCATTTATTCAGGAAGAAGCGGAGAGCCCTCAGATTGTCCTGGTGGGCAATGGAGGTGTAGACAGAGGTGTATTATTGTTAAAGTGCAGTTATTGTGGTAATGTAGTCTGTGATCTGAAACGTGGCTGTGATATTTAACATGGCCCCACTCAGAGCTAAAAATCACAGCATAATGGAGGGCAAGCAGGAAGGTAGAAACCAGCACTTTCAATTGAAACCAGTGAAATTAAGAAAAGACTTTGCAGCTTCAGCCCAGTAATGTTGTTTCCAGTCTTATAGTTGCTACCCAGGATGCTCCAAAAGATCAACGTGAGGGTGCAGCTAAGCAAGGTAAACTCTCTCTGTTAATTGTTTTCTGGTTGTTCACTTCTAAACCCACAGAGTCGCAACTCCTTATGGTGGTTTTGACAGAGCTTCCAAAATTATGAATTTCAAGTTACCAAAGCTGGATTTTGCATTACTGGAACCAGAGCTCAAGTTGCCCGTCTTCCAAGATGGTACTGCTGGTCGGCCAAGCTTCAACAGAACTGCGCAAGGTTGGACATCTAACAACGTTGCAATAGTATTTGATGACCTGCCTTTGGAAGCAACCATTCCTGAAACAGATGACCTTTAAAATATTACTGTGCTCTTGATTATACAGCCAAGGCATGTTTTTTTTTCAATATGCATAGATAATGTTTTGTGTTTCAACCGACTATGGCTATAATTCATACCAAACAAAAAACCCCCCAAATAAACCCCTGTGTACTTTGGATTAATTTTTAGTCAGGCCTTGACTTCCTCATATATTTTGTTGATTCACCTCTGTATACTTTGCCGGCAGTACATAGAAACACCATTTATAAATGGTGTTTCTGCTGCATCTCTGGGAAAATTACTGTGGTGCAATAGCAGAAAATCCAAGGAAATTCTGGGTCTAATTTTTAATCAAATATAAAAAATACACCAACTAATATACCAACTCTGTCCATGTTTTGTTTTCCCCACAAGTTCAAATAGTCTGAAAAATCTTTGCTTTAGCAACATTGTACTCGGTAAAGCTTTGTCACCACGGTTAGTTTTCTGATGAATTTCTATGCTTAGCACTGATGTTCACGATATTTTACAAAGTATTCAGATGATCTAATAGTTTATCCTGTCCTTTGTTTAAAGCACTTTGACTAAGCTTCTTGCAGTTTCAAATTTTGCAAAAACATTAAACTGTGAAATTATCTATT
This sequence comes from Cetorhinus maximus, assembly GCF_964194155.1. NCBI lineage: Eukaryota > Metazoa > Chordata > Chondrichthyes > Lamniformes > Cetorhinidae > Cetorhinus > Cetorhinus maximus. The sequence goes on from NC_135879.1 coordinate 85,911,118, forward strand.
GGCAAAATGTAAAAGTCTATCCTATCAAAAACTACAGGACATTTAGCTCTGAACTAGAGTAATATTGTTTCCCCTACTTTCCTTTCAATTTTTTCCCATTTCCTCTTCTTCTGACTTATCTTCTCTCTCTCTCTCTCCTGTAGCAGCAACTAGCACAGGAGCTTTGTTCTGACAGCAATGAGCTATCAAGTGACCAATATGAGGCTTGACAATGACTGTTAGCAACCTAAAAGGATATCACATCCAAGCTCAATGCCGTTCTCATCCAAAATTCACAGTCAAGTACTTCTAGCAGAAGTCACCAGATAGGGAGCGGAATGCAACCCATGACTGACTTTTCCCTTCCCAACTTCACTGATTGGGTTGTGTTCCCTTTTCCATTGCCTTTGAGAATGTTTAGCTTTGACCAGGAATTAAACTTAAGAATTGTTTCATTTGTATGGTTCAAGATCTCATCAGACAGTGGGGTTGTTCACTAAATGTGAGCCCAATCTTTTCCCCCCAATATTCTCAATATTTCCAAATATTTTTCAGAATGCTGAGTCACAATCTTCTTGTAACAGCGCCAGTGAGCTGAATCCTTCCCAACTTCCTGAGCAGTTGTTATTGCAACTAAAGTGGTTGGAAACATATCTGGTTCTTATTGGACTGAGCATGGCAGAATATTGTTATTTTAAAATTAACTTGCTGATTAAAGTTATAATGCGATGAGAGGGAAAACTAACTAGAACTCCAAAAAGGGTGTCCATGCAAATTGTGGAAGTTAGCCAATCCGCCCTGCCTTTCAAATTATCATTCATTGTAGTCCTTGGTTTGTTTTGTAGTGCTGGTGAGCAACAAGTAATGTTATATTATAGGGTGAACATTGCAAGACTTGTCACAGGATATTGCATGATAACAAATCAATGTCCCAATCTCTTAATAACACAAGCAACAGTGGAATGCTATGACAGTGAACAAACAAAGATAAATGATGCAATGTAAAGAAATAACAATAGAAACTATTATTGATTTGTGATGCTACAGTCACTGTTCAGGGCCACAGCTATATTGTCACTACAGCTGTAGCATCAGTTGTAACATATTTTGTTTTGCACTGCATTAAAAATGTAGTATAAATTGAGAGTCAGAATCTGATCTGATACTGAAGTTTGACTGCCCTGCAAATGCTATTTTGTTTTGTTCCAGTGTTAGATAAGACCCCAGATCTGGATTTACATTGCATCATTTTAGCACTAGTCTGGGTGAGACTCCTTGGTGTGGCACTAAAGTTGTAGTGCAATTGTATCTTGAATCATCATTGTCTAATAACTGGAATAACTAATTTCACTCCATCAGAAGAATCCTCCAAAGAGTCATCATCACTGACTTCAGAATATAGCTAATGTACATTTAATTGCCGTTGCAGACAAGACCTTCCTCATTCTGCCACCTGAGGGATGATTTGTAGATTATCTAGCTGTTCCACAGCTTTCTGACAGCAAATTTGATTGGTCTATTAACTGTAGCATCCAACATCTAATTAAACTTAGACATCTAAATATCATAGATGGTATTGTGATTGGTTGATTGAAAAAAAGATTTGCATTCAGCATTTATCACAACTCTTAACAGTTCTTAAAATGCTTCACAATAAACTATTTTGAAGTGCATCACCTGTTATGTTGGAAAACATGACAGTCATTCTATTCACAGCAAGATCCTGCAAAATAACCAACTGTGCTGTTTTTGGTGATAATTGGTTGAGGGAGCAATTTTGGCCAGATCACTGGAAGACCTCTTTACTGCTCTTTGAATAGTATCACAGGATCTTTAGCATTCTTTTGAATCAGCACACACATTTCAGTTTAAAATCTCACCCATAGAATGGCACATTCAACAATGCAGCACTCCGTCAATTCTATACTGGTCTATTTGATTATAAGCCTAAATCCTGGAGCGGAGCTTGAACATACATCATTTTAGTTCAACGATGAAGCCATCATGAACTGAGGCATGAACTAATGCTGTAGCACAATTTAAACAATATTCAATCCGTACCAAGTTTTTTTTTGTAAAAATATACTTTATTCATAAAAAATCTTCAATCACATTCAAAACCATTTCAAAAACAACATTACAAGGGTACAATCCAGGTTAAACTTTTACAAAATGTATCACCAGGTGCATCAGTACAAACAATATTACAATCATTTACAGCCTTTCATTTTGATCTGTACAGCCCGAGGGGCTCTAAACAGTTCCCAGTCTCTCGGTGCGCTGTGGTAGAAAGGTCTTAGACTTCAATCCGTACCAAGTGCTGGATAAAAAAAAATATTTTGCAGTAAAGCCAAACATCCTTGTCTCACTGCAGCCTCAATACTCCAGTCAGCTTACTCTTTTGTGTCATTCTTGACGATAATGCTAAAGAGTACTTTTTCATACATTGAAGGGTTTTATTTGAAGAATGATTATCAGTTTGTGAAATTCATCTCTAATGAATATTCTATGGTCTACAGTCACATTTTGATTGTGCTAATTGTTGTTCTAACTGCTTTTGTCACCAGCACTCAGCCTAGCAGCTTTTTATTTGCTAACTCAGGCCACTTTTTTTTCAGACCTTCGCCTTACTTTTGGAAGTTTTTTTGTCTTATGTTTCCCAATCGTGTATACTAGAATTTTTTATGTTGAATTTGCATGTTGTAGCTCTGTTGCTTTATCTTCAAGAGCCACAAACGCCCCCACATCAGAGTTATTCATGACCCTCTGGGTCATTTTATTCTCAAATAAAATTTAGGTCTGAATTTTTCAGTCGGTGTGTGGGGATGGGCCCAACATGCTGACGTGTAAAATGACGTGCGATGACGTCGGGTGTGCGCCAGAGTTGGCTGTGCACCCGCCGATAATTAAACGGCCTATTAAGGCCATTTAGGAAGTAATTAATGTAATTGTTAATGCTGCCTGTCCAACATTAAGGTTGGCGGGCAGTCAAAAAGCCCAAACGACCTTCACATTTTTTAGGGAACTTCATCCACGGCCGGGACGAGGTTTCCTATAGCTTTTATTAATTAATTTTTTTTAAATTCCGAAATATAAAAACATGTCACATCTCATGTGACACAGTCACAAGAGGGGACATGTTTAAATAAATTTTTAATCCATTTGTTTAATTATTTCAGAAGTGCTCCGTGCCTCAGGGAGATTGAAGCGCTCTTTCACGCGCTGGCCCCGACTCTCCCTCCTCCCCCGGATCACACGGGTAACGCTGAGCGCTACCGCTCGCATCTTATGCTGGGCAGGCCTTAATTGGCCTGCCATCGTAAAATGGCGGCGCGGACCCAATCGTGGGTGGCGGTCAGCTCTGCAACAGCCCCCGCCGAGCCCAGCATAAAATTCAGGCCTTAGTATCAAATTTGCAGCAAAACTTCCAATTGGCCACTGAGTTAGGAAGTTTTCTTCCAACATTTACATATCTTCACTCTGTGCCACAGAAAGAAACTTGGCATATAGTAACTGGCTGCAGCAGATAACAATGGGAACAGCTGCACATTTAAGTCAAAGATGCATTTGAAATAACATTTTGTAAAATTGTTTGTGTATAGTGCACAAACGTGTGAATACCCATACATTACAGACCTTTTTCACCTTAGAAAATGTTGTTAGGCAATCATTTATCTGTACAAAATAACCAATAATTATAAGCCACAATGAAAACTGGAGCATACCTCATGCATGCTGGCTGTGTGACTGTTTATGGTCATCTTTCTTGCATGCATGGAGAAATTGAAATTCCTGAAAGAATGCATTACAAAGAAATGTCAAAGCCATTAAATTTAATTGAAAATCAATTTCCAACATATTCCTCATGTCATCTTTCTTTAACCAATGCTAATCCTCATCTCCATGTGCCATGTCCATGTGTCACACAAATATAATCTGCAAAATCACTTTTCTAGATGTCATTCCCAAACATGAGAACATCAGAAATTGTAATTTGACTGAATTTAAAGCACATAGGCACAGCTCCTTTATCATCCAGTATTAAGCAATTGGTTTGTGAAAGTGTTTTTAAATTTGTAAACCTGCACATTTTTCACAAATTATTTAGCATAGGGAACTAGACCATCAATGACAGAACTGCATATTTACCGGTTAAATTGGAGGTGGAGAGCCATGTGATGAAATCTCTGGGACTACGTGCTACCGAGGTGATGACCATTTTCCCAGTTTAACATTGGGTTTTGTATGGGCAAAATAGCCTAATGATGGTACTTGAAATAGAATCTGTAAATATCTAAAACAATCCATTCACAAATGCATGAATGTAAGATGGGTTTGTTTCACATTTCCGTTTGTGCAAAAGGCCAACTTTATGCAAATGTTATCAAGTCTCATTTTGCACAAGCACAGTTTGTTTTTATAATCAAGCATCGGAAAATTGAAATTTTTAAATACAATATTAAAATTAAATTGTTCAGTTCAAAGCTCAACATGATTACTGGCATATTGGGCTGAATGTGCGCAAATTTAAAAAAATTGCTTCAGATAGATCAAACATGTATAATATCATTTCTGTTTCTCTTCTCAGGATTTTAGTGATGCTGGCAAGGCTGCAATTATTGCCTTAGTTGCCCTGATAAGATATTTGTTGGCCTGCTCCTTAAACCACTGGAGAACTACTGGTGATAGTGTTCCCAAATTTATGTCAGTTGAGGAATTCCAGGAAATTAACCTAGCAATGAAGGAATGGCAACATGTGTCCAAGTTAGGGCGGTGTGAGGCATTCAGACTTTCCATGTAAGGGTGCTCCCATAACATTACTGCTCTTGTGCCCTTCAGTGGTAGAGGTTTCAGAGGAGTTAGGAAGCTCTGACCTTGGTGAATTGCTGCAGTGCATCATAAAAATCATACATACAGCAGCCACAGTATACCAATGTCAGAAGGGGTGGCTTTTGAGTCCAGTGGCAGGACCACTGATCAACCTAGCTATTTTGTCTTCAATGATCTTGTTGCATCCAGGTGTTCACAATCCTGACCTTTAGATGGTGAGAGACGGATCAAGAGGCAAGCCACTTACTGCAGACAATCCAAACTCCTCTCTGCTCCTGTGTTGTTACTGGTCCATAGTAGCATTGGAAATAGGAGCAGGAGTAGGCCATTTGGCTGCTTGAGCCTGTTCCACCATTCAACTAGATCAGGGCTGATCTTCTACCTCAACACCATTTTCATGCAATATCCCCATATCTCTTGCCACTTTAATATCTAGAAATCTATCAATCTCTGTCTTGAACATACTCAATGAATGAGTCTCCACAGCCCTTTGGGGTAGAGAATTCCAAAGATTCACCACCCACTGAATGAGTCCAGTAATGTCTTTGGTCAGTAGTGGTCCCTTAAATGTTAATGGTGGATGCTGTTGAAACTCATGGAAGATAGGCGAGCTATCTCTAAATTAAGATGGTTATTACCTATCACTTATGTGGCATAATTGTTAAATGTCACTTCTTAGCACAAGCTTGGATATTATCCCGGTTCAATTGTAGGCTGACTATCAGAGAAGTTGTGAATGAAGCTGAACACTGTGGAATCAAAAGCAGACAAACTCACTTCTCACCTTAAGGCAGAGAGAAGTTCATTGATGAAACAAATGGAGATTGGTGATCACAGAAATGTCCTTGAGGATTTTATGTAGTGATGTCATGGGCTGTGATGACTTGTTTTCAGCAACCATAGCTATTGTTCTTTTTGCCAGGTACAACTCTAACCACTGAAGGGTTCTCACTTTGACCATCAGTAACTTCAATTTTGCTAAACTTCCTTAATGCTATTTTTGGATGAATGCTACCTTCAAGTCAAGCCAGCTGTTCTCACTTCCCTTCTGACAGTCAACTTTTGCATCAATGTCTAATCAAGACTCTGACAAGTCTGGAGCTGAGTGGTTCCAGCAGAACCTGAATTGAATGTCAGAAAAAGGTTATTAGTGAGTAGGTTTTGGTTGATGACACTGCTGATGATATCTTTCATCGCTTACTGATAGGATACTGACAGGATACTGACAGGATTGTAATAGGCTATTTTAGATTTACCCTGTAATTTTGTAGATAGGACATTCCTAAGCAATCTTCCACATTGTTGGGCAGATGCCATTGTCAAAGCTTTATTCAAACAACTTGAATAGAGGGCATAGCTAGCTCTGGTGTACAGGTCTTCAGCACTAAAACCAGAAATTACTAGACTTTCCTGTACCCTGAACCACAGGACTCAATATCAAATAAACAAATTGGTGGTATCCATGCTGCTGGGGGCCTCAGGTGAAGGTCAAATAGGTTCATCCTCTCAACAATTTTGGTGGAAAATGCTTGCAAACATTTCAGTTTTGGGCTCTTGCATTCTCACACTGGTCAACGTCATAGTTAGAGATCTTCATGGAATCTCTCCATTAGTTGCTTGGTTATCCACCATCATTCTTGATGAATACTCTGATCAATTCATTATTAGACTATTTATCTCTGGCTATAGTCTGTTGCTTTTGGCTTTAGAGGGAGCCATGTGTTTATACCATGGGTTTAGCCTTCACTGGGTTTATCCCTGATTCTAAGCTATGGCTGGTGCTATTCTTGGCAAGCCTTAAACGCTAAGATAAAAGCAAATTACTATGGATGCTGGAAATCTGAAATAAAAACTGAAAATGCTAGAAAAACTCAGCAGGTCTGGCAGCATCTGTGGAGAGAGAAAAGGGCTGTATCTTCCAGTCGGCAAGCGGGCTGTGGGGCCCGCTCGCTGACGTGAGGTGACATTGGGTGTGTGTCCCGATGTCACCCCGTGTCATTTAGATTTTCAGCTCGGTGGGTGCGCAGCCAAGTCGGATGCACGCCTGCCGAACTGTCAAAGGCCTATTAAGGCCATTAAAAAAGTAATTAAAGTGATTAATGGACCTGCCCATCCAACCTTAAGGTTAGTGGGCAAGCTGGGAGCCCAGGCGGGCTTCTGAAAAAACATGAAACCTTATCCACGGGCGGGATGAGGGTTCATGAGGTTATTAAAATTTGTATGAAATCTCTAAATAAAAGAAATTGACATGTCCCACCTCATGTGACAGTGGTACATGAATGGACTTGTCAGTAATTTTTTTTCTCATCTTTATTTAATGTTTCAAACCTGAGCTGATGTCCCTGAGGCAGCACTTTACCTCAGGGAGATGTGTGCACTCTTTCACGCGCATATGCGAAAGAGCACACTCCCGTCTCCCCCCGCCCATACAGGGAGTGCATAGCGCTTCCTGGCACATGTCACTCTAGGCGGGCCTTAATTGGCCTGCCACGTAAAATGGCAGCATGCCCCAACCAGGGGCGTCGATTGGGATCCCGCCTGTCTGCGTCTGCTCCCGCACATGCCCCCCGACAGGGGGAAAATGTTGTCCACAGAGTTAGTGTTTCAAGTCCATATGACTCTTCCTCAGAGCTAAAGAAAAGTTGAAATGTGATGGATTTTATACTGTTTAAGAGAGGATGGAGCAGGTGGAGAAAAGTAGAGTGTCAGGGATAGAGGAGAGCTCAGGAAAGATTGACAAAGACAAGACAAAGGGAATGTAAATGATAGTGTTAAAGATGAAGAAGGTGCTGATAGTGGCATAAAGGTAAAATAGCAGAATGTGTTAATAGCTGAAAAATAAAAAAGAATAAATAAAAATAAATTTAAATAAATAAAAATAAAAAACGGATTAAAAAAGGGGTAAATTTTTAAAATATCAAAATGGAGGAGAGAGAGCTCATGGTCTGAAGTTGTTGAACTCAATGTTAAGTCCGGAAGGCTGTGCAGTGCCTAATCAGAAGATGAGGTGCTGTTCCTCCAGTTCGCATTGGGCTTCGCTGGGACATTGCAGCAAGCTCAGGATGGACATGTGGGCATGAGACCAAGATGGCATGTTCAAATGGCAAGTGACAGGAGAGTCTGGGTCATGCTTGCAGACTGAGCGAAGGTGTTCTGCAAAATGGTCACCCAGTCTGTGTTTAGTCTCCCAATGTAGAGAAGATTGCATTGTGACCAGTGAATACAATAGACCAAATTTAAGGAGGTGCAAGTGAAGTGCTGCTTTACCTGAAAGGAGTACTTAGGTCCTTGGACTGTGAGGATGGAGGGGGTAAAGGAGCAGGTATTGCACTTTCTGCGAGTGTATGGGAAGATGCCGTGGGAATGGGATGAGGAGTTGGGGTTGATGGAGGAGTGGACCACAGTGTTGCGGAGGAAACAGTCCCTATGAAATGCTGACAGGTGTGGATGAGGGGAAGATGTGGCACAATGCTGAAGTCGGCAGAAATGGCGGAGGATGATCCTTTGAATGCAGAGGCTGCTGAGGTGAAAAGTTAGGACAAGGGGGACCCTATCATGGTTCTGGGAGAGAGGGGAAAGGGTGAGGGTAGAAGTGCAGGAGACAAGCCAGGAGACAAGCCCAGGTCCAGAAGTGATCAAACAGGTAATGATGTGCCAGGTCATTAGAGACTATGGCAGGATACAATTCTGCTGTTGATGAACCACAGTACTTCAGGGATGCCCAATTTTTGACTGCTTCATCTATTCTTAGTTTGTCCCACAGTAGAGTGAGAGTGCCACACCACACAGTGGAGATAAAAAATTGCCTTCATAAGGATTGTGTAGTGGTCACTTCTACCAATGTTATTCTGGGTAGATGTGCTTTTGCCAGGTAGATTAGTGAGGATGAGGTCAAGTATTTTAATTCACCACCTGATACATGTCCAATCTAGCAGCTATGGCATTTAAACTTGGTCAGTTCAAACAGTGGTGTAACTACTTAGTCACTTGATGGTGAATGTTGGCCCCCCATCAGAAGACATTTGGTTTTCCTTGCTTCTATCAGAGCTTCCTCTAAGTGATACTCAAATTGAGGAGTACTGATTAGACATGTGAAAAGGTAGATGGTGATCAGCAAGTTTCCTTAACTTTGTTTGACCGGAAACCATGAGACTTTGTGCGATCTAGAGTCCAGTTGAGAACTACTACAGTTACTCCTTCTAGACTATATAGCTTCGTAGCCCTACCTTTGGACATACACAGAAGTAGTGATGGAGAACTCTGGGATGTGGCTAATATGCATTATTCTGTGATTGTAGTTATATTAGACTGTAGCTTGACTGGGCTATGGGACAATTCTTCCCACTTTGGACAGCAGTTCTCAGATATTAGTGAAGATAACTGCACATTGCCGTGATGACCGGGATGATATTAGTCTTACAGTGATACATGGGTTGTTGCCACTAGGGCTGTCTGATTTTGTTATTATTTAAATTTATTTCATGATTTTTTTTGTGTTAACTCACAGATGACTAGATTTATTGAATTCTATTTGGAACTTTCCATTGTGGGAATTGAATTCAGCACTTCTGGTCCAGAAACACAACCATTTATCTATCAGAACCAACATAAAGTGGAAACTCAGCCCAAAACCTAGGCTGAATTGTACTCAAATCCCAGAATCTCCTGGGATCATACAATCATACAAGGATTGTATGCTAACACTACTCGACCACCCAGTTCTCTACTGCTAATGATTAAAAATGTCAGTATTGCTTTTCCTTTCTCTGACTAGGCACAGGGCCAATTTGAGCCCATGGTGACCATTTTTCAGAAAAAAATGCAGCCCTGTAGAAGGCATTGGTCATGTGTGTGGGCTGGTCCAGTCCTGTGCACCAGCACAATAACAATGCATTTAAACTTAATCATCCACAAGCTGGTGCATAATCTTGTTTTGCAACACTGAGCAAATACGTTTTTAATGATGTGGATCTGTGGATATCTGTTACTATCTGTATTAGTGCTAACACCTAGAAAAATTGGTATATTTCTTTGGTCACTGTCAGCACAATATTAACAGATGCTGTTGATTTTCAAAGGTAAATTTATATTCCAATTTTGCCTTCTAATCTCATTAGGCCATTCAACTGGTGACTAATTAAGAGAACACGTGACTGACTCATTTCCAGGTGCCACCACTTGTTAAAGAGTGGCCTGAATCGCCTTCCACAGATTTTGTCTCCTTCTCTGTGATGGAGCACCTGTTAATTGCCCAGTATCTCCCCACACCAGTACATCTGAGATCAGTATCTCGGTGAAACCGATGCTCCATCACATTATGCCTCTACGGAATTAACTTTCAATTAAAGAATAATTTAGATTGTATAATTATATCTGGAGTACTGTTTACATGATTGTATCTATTATGCCTATAGCTGAAGTGGTCAACAAATGGTTTGCAGACAATCTGCAAGATCCTATTAGATTAAATTTTATTTCATAACCCAAATCCAGTTTGGGCCACTCAGTTTGCAAGGACAAAGGTTGGCCTTGGCCTATGTTTTAAGGGCCATCCCTGAACAGAAAACCAGGTGAGTGGATAAAAAGGATGCTGTGCCACCGGTGGTGTACCTGCCACTTGCCCATCTGCCTCCACCCCTGCTGCTATTTCACAAACAGTGGGGGAAGCATTGACCCCACTTTAGGGTCTCAGCTGCCACTGCTTAGATTTAATGGGTGGTGGGAAAGGCCTGTGCCCAACGTGCAGCCTGACAGGTTTCATCCTGTGGGCTGCTGGCCAGTGAAAAGGGGTTGCCCTCTTTCCAGGCTGCCTGTGCCAATCAGAGGCCCCCTTAGTTTTTCCTCCCCATGTCCCCCCTCCCCCCACTCTGTCCAACATGCCCCCACTCCTCTCGCCAGTGCTGGTTCTCGGTCTTACCTAGGTTGCGGCACATCCATGGTGCTCTTCCTTTCTGGGCTCTGGTAGTACTGGCAATGACCATCGCTCCTGGTGGTGCTGACAGTTCTGTGGACCTGCCGGCCTCTGATTGGAGAGTAGCTGACATCTCGCGTCATAACAATTAAAGTATGTTGGCCGAAAAATTAAAGCCTGGTGGGCTGGCCAGGCGGATGCATACTCGCTCCTAGCATTTAAGCACGGATGTGGGGAGCCTGCCCTCAGCATATAATTCAGTCCCTTGCTTCAGGTAGTTTCTGCTTTATGTTTAACATATGCACCAGTCCCTCTCTACCTTTCTTAGGCTAACCACTTTAGTAGCGAGATATCGTCCATGCTAATGAAAGCTGTATCATCCATCATCCACCATCTACAAGACACAATTCAGGAGAGTGATGGAATACTCTCCACTTGTCTGGATGAATGCAGTTCCAACAACACTCAAGACGCTTGACACTATCCAGGACAAAGCAACCCGCTTGATTGGCACCCCATCCAGAAACATTCACTCCCTCAACTGCCAACGCACAATGGCAGCAGTGTGTACCATCTACAAGATGCACTGCAGGAACTCAGCCAGGGTCCTTAGACAGCCCCTTCCAAACCCACGACCACTACCATCTAGAAGGCGAAGGGCAGCAGACATATGGGAACACCACCACCTGGAAGTTCCCATCCAAGTCACTCATCATCGTGACTTGTAAATATATCGCCGTTCCTTTTCTGTCGCTGGGCCAAAATCTTGGAACTTCCTCCCTAACAGCACTATGGCTATAGTTATACCACTTGGGCTACAACGGTTCAAGAAGGCAACTCACCACCACCTTCTCAAGGGCAATAAGGAAGGGCAATAAATGTTGGCCTAGCCAGCGACACCTACATGCCATGAGTGAATAATTTTAAAAATCTCATTTCCATCAGAGGTACTTAATTATAACATACCTGTTATTCTTGATAAAAATCCTGCATTAAGAAACTGGCACAATTGCAGCATAACTATGAAAGTGTAAATGAAGCCACAAAGGAAGGGTTAATGAAACAAACCCTTTTCAAAGGCTCTATACCTGAACCTTTAGAAGGACTCTTCTGAGAAGTCCAGCCTGAATGTTATGCAAATTATAGATGTTAGGTACAATATGAGTAACATTATGAGTACAATTACAAACATCAAGGAACTAAATAATTTGAGTGCCCTTCAGTGTTAAGTAAATCTGAAGCCAGCCCAATGCTGAACTATGGGAACCATAGCAATCCAAACGTATGTTTGTCCACTGATAAGAAAGACAAAGCACTTCACATTTTTCAGTTAATATTACGGTTGAATATTAACCTTTGTATGCAGGAATAATAAAAAATGACATGATTACATTTAGTAAATTTATTTCAAGATTTCTATGAGTAAAAACAAAATGGGTGGAATTTTCTGACCATTAACAGGACCATTAATGGGTTTTGAACCCATTTGCAACTGGAGCAGGCTTTACTGAGTCTCATTAACTGAGCTATGGTATTAGCACCCCGCCTCTGGTTTCCTCTGCACATCAGGGATGACACACTTGATCTGACAAAGGAAGGATTTCTAATTAAACAGACCCCAGCCTGGATTACAATGGCTCAAAATAACATGGATTTTTGAGGCTATACAACCACAGGAATAGAATGGAGATGTGGCAAGGCTGCCACCCACACCACCCCCTTAACCCACACCCTGATTCTTTTACTCTTATCTGGCGTTCTTGCTGTGAGATCTAAGGACTGTGGTGGGGTGAGCTCTCCTAAGGACAGAAGGAAGAGTGCGACCTCTCCAATCAAAAGTGTGTGTGAAAGTGGCCCAAGAAGTCAGCCGCAAAAGAGTGGTCTCTCCAGTCTGGAGAAAATGCATCAAGAGGATCCAGATCCTCATAAGGGTGGGTGAAGTGAGTGTTATAACACTTTCAGATGCCAAGCCACACACTTTGACTTTCCCAGCATTCTCCTTCACACCAATCCTCATAAAAACGCATTTTGCAACTGTGCTCATTCCTCTCTCTCCAGGTAACTCACATCCCCATCTGAGTAAGCAATACTCACACTCGCCCTCATCCTCATCCTGCTGCCCTCTTGCACCCAGGTTTCAGAGTCTCACTCCACAAATGTTGTCCTTCCCTGCTACCCACACAAGCCATTGTTGACACTCATAACTCTCTGCTTTCTCTCCTTGCAAGAGAAGAGAGCACACAGCCTCAGGGACAGGCAGAGACCCGAATTGGAGGGAGGAGGTGACAGGCACCTTGTCGACTACTGGCAATGTGTGTTCACCTGGCCCAGTGGAACCAAGCTCTAGATGTCAACAACAACCTTCTGTAAAAGCCTGACCCTCCTGAGACACTAGTGCTCACACATGTTGATGGACAAAGAGCTCCTGCAGACCCTGTATTGAGGGTCTTGCTGCCTTGGAGCAGAAGCTCTGTGTCCATCCCCTCTGCCCTGTGGATCAGTACGGGGCTGAGGAAAAGGTGGTTGGTGCTGGTGTTGCTCCTGTTGCTGCGTTTTTGCTATTGCTGCTCCTCTTGTTCTTCATCAGAGGTGGAAGATAGAACTGCATAAGCTGCTCCCATGCCATGGTAAAGGCTTGCAGCAGGGAAGTGGAGCTTAAATTGAAGACAGGCGAATTAATTTCCAAGAAGTTGGCAATCACCCTTAAGCACTGAAAGCATTCCCTGAGAAGGAATGCCAAGAGTAGCAGTCCCTCATCTGGTCAGGAGTACAGCTCTTCTGTTTCATTGATCAAAGGCTTCCTAGCTTGTCAGTTTCACTAAAGTAAGACCCCCCAATGTGCAATCACTTCAATGACCCTGGTCAGTTGCTGATAGCTCAAGATATAGGTTTGCTGACTGTTAAAGACAGAATCCTTGCTTAAAGCACAATTTAATAAGCTATTTGACTATTTTAATTACTTATCCGATAACTGCACCAAAGCTCCCCGCAATTGAAGGCATTTCAAACCCGCCTGGGTAAAACCCAGAAGAGGGTGGGATGAAATCAGGTTCTTGGCCCAATGTCATTTTTAGGGGATTTAACTCCCTGCACACACACAAACCTGCCTTCTCTTTCCTGTAAAAATTCCTCATTGTGTGTGAAGTGGTACAGTGTTGCCACACATTTGCACTGTGGCATGGGAATTGAGGTGTTTCGCCAAAAGGCATCTGTCGGACAATCAGAGGAATGTAGCCATGCAACATTCTCTTACATGTTCTATTGGAGGATACCTGGAGCCCAGGGCAAGGGAAGAGGCTTGTAATGTGGTGTCTGCCATTGGTTTGGTTGAGAAATTATGGGCCATAACTTCCAACTAGCATCAGAAAGTGCTGGCCCTCAGGGATTAGAAGAAGTAAATACGCACTTACCTGGTCTTGAAAATTACACCGACCCTTCCGCTCGCCAGAGCTGCTTGGGGCCTGCATCGAAAGACTCCTCGCAGGCCCCAGCGAAGTGTAACTCTGGTGGATTCAAGGAGGACATGCCCTCTTTTTACAGCTTTTGCTGCCATAAAGCAGGTAAGTTTAAAAGGCCAGGAAAATTGACAAGCCAGGGCGAAGGTAAATGTCTAAGGTAAGTGGATAGGATTTGGGAGGTGGTGGGGGGGTCCGAAATGTCCAGGGGAGTGGGGTTGGGGCTGGTTGGAGGTCCAGTGCAGAGTTGTATGGTTTCTGGGGGGGTTGTTGTAGTTCCGCAAGGGGTGGGGGGGTAATTTGTCCGGATGGGGGGGACGTTGGAGGTCCCGGGGGAGTTGGGGGGGGAGTCGGAGGTCCGGGGAGGGGATAGGGGGGAGTCAGATGTCCGGGTGGGTGGTGGGGAGTCAGAGTTACGGGCGGTTGGGGAGAGTCAAAGGTCCAGGGGGGTGGGGGGGAGTCCAAGGTAAGGGTGTTGGGGGGAGTCCGAGGTCAGGGGTGGGGGAATTGGAGGTCAGGAGTTGGTGGTGTAGGGGTTGGGTGGAATGGGGGTGGGGAGATGGGGGAAGTCCCGTGGGCAGGTGGGGTCAGGGTGTGGGGGGAGTCTCTTGGGGTCGGTCTTGGTCTGGCTGGGGGTTGGGCAGGTCAGGGGTGGGGGCTGAGGGGACTCCCATGGGAAGGGGGGTGGATTCAGGGTTGTGGGGGAGTCCAGTCTGGGACTTTACAATAAGTACTCAGAAGTTAGAAGAGGTTTTAATTCTTCTAACTTTTTCTGGATAACTATTGGTATAACCGCAGCGGAACCATCTGAGGTTTGCGATTTAAACCGCATTTTCAGATAGTTCCCAGTGCAGCACAATTGTCCAGAGGAAATGTGCACTTTTGGGTAATTGTTATGCAAACCCTTACCTCGGAACTTCCTAGAGGTATTCCCCAGCACACCCTTGAGGTACCCCCCAAATCCAACACTGGTGAGCTTGGAAGTAGGTTCTGTATATTTGACAGACTACTGGCTGGATTTTATGGCCAACTGCAGTGTGTTTGAAGATGGCTGGGGGGTGGGGGAGGGGGTGGGCTCATTAAATGCAGCTAATGGCCTGCCTGCTGCCTTCCTGCCTGCCCTGACCTGTCTCCCAATTAAATGTCACTGCAGAGGGAGGAGCTGGACCACAGGAGGACAGCTATAGCAGGCCAAGGCCCTCAAGGCCTCAGCCCTCCAGAGGACACACGTCAAAGTCATCAGAGGCAACAAGGCCAAGCATTGCACAGGTTGGCTCCACCTCTGATGCGGATGTCAGGGCAGCACCTAGAAGAAGTGGTAGGCCTAGAAAAGTTTAGAAATTCTGATCACAAGTGGTTGCATGGGTCGACACATTTTGTCACTTTATAATCTGAAAATATAATCACTTTCACTGAATAATGTGTAAGGTCAGCTTCATTGACAGGCTTCGCGAGTCCACCTATTACAACCCCTCCTCCCCCACCAGCAGTTCTGCTGCACGCAGCCGGCCCACGTGTACTTCTGGAGGGAAAAGTGTGTGTGTAGCAGGACCTTTCAGAGCCTTGTGCAAGCACTCTCCCACGCACGTGGAACCTTCCTCCATCACACTCATCTGAGCAATTTGAATGCTGCCTGCTGGGGTTCTCTTTCAGTTGTCTATCTAAGCTGACCTGCATCTCCGCCCACCCACTGATCACACTCCCATGCAGCACCTGTGCCCGTCCAACACGAGGTTCTGCTACTTTCATTTTGACAAACACGGTTATAGTCAAGTTCCTTGTAAGCTCACCCGTCCTTTCCTCTCCCCCAGTCAACCATGTACTTTCCCCCATTACTGTGGACTCCCTGGCATCACCTTCCACCTCCCCACCATAACTTACCAAACTAAACGTTTGTCATTCCAGGATGTCCAGGTGAACATGCACATTCCCTTTGTCCCGGAGAACCCCATCCCCAACCACATTGACCTACCTGACCTTCTCCTTCCCACCCCCAGGGTCCATATCTGTCCCCGAGTCCACACCAGACTCAACATCCCATCTACTGATACCATCGCACCCTTACTCTCCCACCCTACCGCCTCACTCTGCCCTCTGTCATTCTCACCATTCCCTGCTACAATAACCACACTCAGTTCGCACCCCAGGAGGCAGACATGGACTCAACAGATCCCTCCCCTGCATGTTCCCCTAGACATTCCCCCTCCAACTCCTTCCTCTCTTGGAACTCCTTCCCCCCCACTCCCAGACCGCCCCTTCCCACCCCCCCCTCCCCCCACTCCTGGTCTCCCCCCTACCTTAGTCCTTCCCTCTTCCTGACTCTTTCCTCCACCCTTACTTCTTCCACAACCCTGTCTCTTTCCCCATTCTCAACTCCTTCCTCCACACTTATTTCTTCCTCCACCCTTGTCTCTCCCCGTTACCCCCTCCACCCGCATACTCCCTCTCCCCTCCCAACATCACCACCCGACACCTTCGATCCCCCCTCCCAATCTCACACCCCTAACACCTTTGTTCACCCCTCCCAACCTCACCTCCCCAACAACTTCATTCCCCCTCCCAACCTCACCCCCCAACAACTTCATTCTCTCCCTCCCAACCTCACCCCCCCAACAACTTCATTCTCTCCCTCCCAACCTCACCCCCCCCAACACCTTTGTTCCCCCTCCCAACCTCAACCCCTGACACCTTCATTCCCCCCCCCCGACACACCTTCCTCTCCCAGTTGAACCTGGAACTTCCTCTCCCACTACCTCCCCACACACCCACCGCCCCCCCACCCCTCCACCCCCCACCCCACCCCAGTGCATCTTCCTCTCCCAAACACAGCTGGACCTTCTTCTCCACCCCCTTGACGCCCATCCGTTATGTGAGGACCCTCAACTGTGATTTTCCGCCTTCCGTGAGCTGCTTCGCAGAAGAGCTATGTCATTGAAAATCCACCCAGCATGCCATGGACATTCCTCCAAGGTCCTGTTGCTGTCGGGCTCCAGCATCTTCTGCTCCACAGATGTCCATGATGTGAGCAGGGCCCTGAATGTAACTCCTGACTTCTGCATATCACACTTGTCAAGATGTGTTCTACACCAGCATGTTTTTCCTCCGATGCGCTTGGATGACCCAGTGTTGGGGGATGATTCTGGTGAGCTAGGCTTATGATGATATGCAGATGTATAACAATGAGGTTTTCACACCTGACTGCAGGAAACGTGGCCCGCCATTGGCAGGCAGAGCGGACGATTACGAACTGGTTTCATAACATCATGAAACCGATTTTTGGCCTTCTCAGCACATTGTCCGCTCACGCCGCCAAACATGCCCGACTCCAACGGGCACAGAAAATTCCACCCTAAGTGTATGTACACTGATGGAATAATGGTGTCCTCAGAGGAGAGAGATCGTTCTCTGCCTGCATAGTCTGCCTCACTCAAGAAACATTCTGATCTCCTTCGATGTTATCAATTTAGGGTATGATGTTCGGAATAAAAATAAAAATAAAAATAAAGTGAGTTGGCTCTCTGTATGTCCAACATCCATTCCCAGGCAACAGCCATGGTTGGATCCTCCAAAGATGGTTTCTCCCTTTTATCTCCACATGTTCCCCTAAAGATCATCATGGCAGCAATGCAGGGAGAAAAACTTGGTTGTAAAACAATTGACTCAACTGACTGCCATTAATATATGGAATACTGGGTTTTCCAAAGTATTTTGTATGGTTCTTCTGAGCACATTATAGGAAGGATATATTGCATAGAGATGGTACACAGAAGATTTATGAAGATGTTGCCAGAAATAGAGATTTTTAACAATGATGAAAGATTGATTAGGATAGGGTTATTCCAAAGCATTTCAAAGCTTTCTGGGAATGATACCTGCAACTGACAAGTCAAGTCTTAGGGCAGAATCTTCTGGTCCCATTGGCGGCAAGCATGATGGCGGGCGGCGGGGGCGGGGGGGAGGAGAATTCAACATTAGGGGCAGAAATCGCTTTCATGGTGGAATCATCTGATGGTGACCGCCAAGGTGGAACGTGAATCTCGCTGGAAACTGGTGTGAACATCGCTAATGGGATGCAAAGTTAGGCCCAACTGGAATTATCCCCCCATGCACGATTTACCATTATGCCAGTGGAAAAACACACCAGCCCAGAACACGTCTGGACAAGCTTGACGTGCAGAAGTTGGGACTTACCTTTAGGGCCTTGCTTAGATTTCAGGCATCTGAGGAGATGAAGATGCTGGAGCCCTACAGCTACTGGACCCTGGAGGAACACGTGCATTGCACGCTGGGTGGATGCTTATGCTCATGCCTCTGCCACAAAGCAGCTGTCAGAAGGCGGGAGGTCTCCGTTGATGCTTCAGGACTGCTTCAGAACATCACAGTCTTGGCCTTGGGCTTGCACCATCTTCCATGGTCTCTGCTAATGCTTTAGGCCACGTCTTGGCCATGGGCTGCTATGGATGATCAGCGAAGGGTGGGGGAGAAAAAGGTCTAGGTGTGTGCGAGAGAGAAAGGCGTACCACTGTCGGGGGGAGGGGTGAGGTTGGTGGTGAGGGGAACGAAGGTGTCGGAGGGATGAGGTTGGGAGGGCAGGACAAAGGTGTGGGGGGTGTGAGGTTGGATGGGACATTGAAAGTGTCAGGGGGAAGAGGGAGTATGGAGGAGGGCGGTGTAACTGAGGTAAGTGGGAGGAAGATGCAAGGGAGGGAGTTTGGAGGGGGGGATGGTGTCCGGGGGGCTGTGAAGGGAAGGTGTCTGGGGGGTGGAGGAGGGAGTTCGGAGCAGGGGGAGGTGTCCAGGGAGAGGAGGGAGTTCAGAGAAAGGAAAGTGTCCTGGGGGAGGAGGGAGTTTGGACAGGTGAAAGTGCCGGCCTGGGACGGGGGTGGGGGTGGGGGGCGGGGGGGTATGCCATGGGGAGTAATGGCAGAGGAGTAGGTAAAGGTGAAGGAGGGAATAAGACAGTGGCGGGGAGGGGCGGGCTTGTCCAGGTGAGCGTGCAAGGGAGGGGTCTGTGGAGTCAATGACTGCCTCCTGGGGAGCAAACTGAGGGTGGGCATGGTAGGAGGGAATGGTGAGTGTGAGGGCAGACGGAGCCAGTAGGGTGGGAGTGTGTGTGTGTGTTGGTAATGGTACAAGTGGTTGCGAGGGTAGTTGGTGGGGATATGGATGCAGACACAGAACCTTTTCATCACTCCAAACTCACACTGTCATAAGGGCATCAGGAAATCTAAGGGTTAGAATCCACCGGGACCTCACACACTACCAGCAGATGGGACATCAACACTGAATATCTGCCAGCCACTTTGAGGTCACCATCTCATGTATGATCCTGCACAAATGGCATTTTCTTCAGTTACTGGGGAGGACTCAGCACATACAGAAGGCATGCAATACTTCTGAACTGTTCTTACTGTTCTTTCATACAGGGTGCTCACAGTGAACCCATCTGTCTTTATGCAGGACAAGATCTCCCACAACAAGAGAGAGAGATCCCAGATCGAGAGGGGGTGCCGGAGTTGGGGGCACTCTCCCCATACAAGGAACAGGCAGCAGAGCTGTCGAGAGAGTATAGAGATTGTTCCTGCACGGAAGGCAAGATCGGTCTCCCACAACAAGCCAGTGAGGGTTCTTCCAGTATACATTGACTACATGTGGAAAACAACTGAGTGATCTATAATGTAGGAGCCTGCCTAGTCAATCACTAATTATCTCTTTTCTCTATTTCAGCCACCAGCAAGAAAAGGCAGAGGGAGACTTCCAGCAAGTGCCTCAGCCTCAGTCGCCTGACCACTTCAGATGAGGATTCTGAGGAAGCATCTGAGGAAGACCCGTCACTGTATTCACCTGCACCCCCCCACCAACGCGGATACATGCACCTCAGGGTCCTGGTGCTAGAGTTGATTCAGGTTCCAATATCCTGTGAGGATGTTACATTGCTCCTGAATGGCTGCCCAGCATTGCTTGACAGAATCCCTCTTTGAGTTAACAGATGGCCAATCAATATGGGGTTTCATTACATGGCTGTGCAATGTCCTAGAGTTCATAGCAAGGATTGACCTTAGTGAGATGGGCAATTTTGAGGACTGTAATTGTATGAAAGCAATGCCCCAGCACATTTCCTGAGTGCTCATCAGTAGCTATGAAAGGAATAAGTTATCATTGACTGCTGTGTCAAAACTGGCTGGGCCATGTGTCTCCCAGATGCCAAGGCAATGCAGGACGCAAACTTAGCAAGCTTTCGGCAAATGCAGGTTCATGAGTACAAAAACAGAATTACCTGGAAAAACTCAGCAGGTCTGGCAGCATTGACGGAGAAGGAAAGAGTTGACGTTTCAAGTCCTCATGACCCTTCAGCAGAACATGAGGACTCGAAACATCAACTCTTTTCTTCTCCGCCAATGCTGCCAGACCTGCTGAGTTTTTCCAAGTAATTCTGTTTTTGTTTTGGATTTCCAGCATCCGCAGTAGTTTTTTGTTTTTATCGCAGGTTCATAAGTGATTGACAATAATCACACGATGGTCCTGCTGAACCACTCTGTGTGAGTGAATGCTAAAGTAATTCATAGGTTTGCATCCATGTTGTCATGTTACAGATCACTGATGTCCGATGGCATCTTGGTGTTCAGTATCAGGATGTGACCTCTGCATTCGCCATACGTGAAAGCTGGAGTTTAGAAAGATGCTGCTGTCCGGATGTAGCTCCATTTTCAAACAATCAAATGATAACTAGTGATCGATGTTTTTCCTCTTAGAGCCACATTGCTAAGCTCCTGTCATACATGCATAAGTGCATCGATGTGTGCAATAGCCTTTCTGCCTCTTGAAGGCTGCCATGGCCACCGACATTTGCGCTCCATGGTTAAAAGGACTGCATTATATGTAGTTGCTTAAGGATGTGAGCTAGTGGAGTGCTTATCCCATTACACAGGGCTACTGCAAATTCTAAGGATACTCCATCATTAGGGTTCACGGTGAGTTATGCTTCCTTCGTTACTTTCAGGTTGACGACCTTTCGTGGGTCATTAAAGGTGACAATCAAGATCTTATTGTCTCCCCTGTATTGAAGTGTGAGGAGAGCTGCACTCGTATCAACTTGTCTTCATTTTATTCCTCCTGGAATTTTGTATCAATGAGGTTGTCATGGGTACATCTTCCATGTCATTCACATGCAATGGCATCCTCATGGGCTCATCTGAATTCTGCCCTCTGCAAATTCATCACTTTCAACATCTTCCTCATCGGAAGAGATTAGTAGCTCCTCCATGGCCTGGATTTTTACCTTGTTGGTCGGGTGCGGCAGGCGGGCTCAGCACTGTTAGGGTGGAGGCGGGAGGAGCTGTCTCAGGGAGTTGAAGATTTTTATAATAAAAATAAAGATTTTTAAAATAATGAAAACATGTCTCCTCATATGACTCTGTCATATGAGTAGGGCCATGTTACAAATTAGTTTGAAAAATTTTTGTTTTTTAAAAATCATTGATCGAAACCTTGTCCCGCCCATGGATGAGGTTTCGCAAAAATTCCAAAGGCCGCTTGGCCTTTTCGACTGTCCGCCAACCATAAGGTTGGACGGACAGTGAAAAATTCCATTCGATTAGACCTTTAATGTCCTTAATTGGCCTGTTAATTGTAGGCAGGGGCGCTGCTGACTCCTGCAGCACCTGCTGACCGAAATATTGCGTGAGTGCATGATGATGCACACGTCGGATGCTCACCCGACGTTGATGCGCGTCATTTTACATTCATTCGGGTCGGGCGCGTGCCCACCCAACAAGTGCAATATCCTGCCCCATGTCTCCCTCTGGCAACACATCCCACCTTTGTAGCACTAAGTTGAGCAGGGCACAGGACACCATCTGTGGTGAGTACTGTAGAGCCGCACCTGATCGGCCCAAACATCTGAAATGCATCTTTAAGAGGCCAATAGGCAGCTGTATTAAGGACTTTGTGGCTGAATGTGCAGCAATGTATCTCCTTCCTCAGATGCACTCTGTGAACAATGAACAGGTGTCATTAGCCACATCTTTAGGGGGTACCCCTTACCACTGAGGAGCCAACCCTCTATGTGCCAAGGGCCCTCAAAGATCTGTGGCACCTACAAGTGACTCAAGATGTAAGAGTTATGAGTGCTCCCTGGGTACCAAGCACAAACATGCATGATCTACTTCCTGTGATCACAAATAAGCTGAATGTTGAGAGAGCAAAATCCTTTCCTATCAATGAATCTCAGAGGCTGCTGCCAGGGAGCTCCCAAGGCCACATGTATGCACCTTGCACTTGTGGGAAGCTTGAGATTGCAGCGAAACCCACAGTTCTGCCAGCCTGGCTTGCTTCATCCATACGGAACTGCATGTAATGGTGAGTTTTATTGAAAACTGCATCAGTCACTTATACATTTATGTGTCGCCGATTGTGAGATTCTGCAGAAGTCCCCAGTGAAGCCCTGGAAGATTCCGCTGGCAAAAAATTTGAGGGTGGCGGTAACCTTCAGAGCAACCAGCATTGGATGCCCTCCCAGTCTGCACGGTGTGAGTTCCTCATGGAGAATGTGGCAAATATGAACTACCACATCCCTAGAAAAGTGAAGGGATCTGCAGCACTGTCTTTCACTCATCTCCATGTATGACCAGCATCTTCAGTAGATTCTTGGTTGTGCCAAATGTCTTCGTGGATTTGGTCCCTCCTTGTCAGCATCTGGGTCTTCCTGGGGCCCCGCTGGCTCTTGTTCCTCAGAGCAACATTCTTCCCTGAGCTGTGCCAAATGGTGACGGGCCCTTCTTCTCCACATTTGCATCAAAGCTTTCAAGAAGGCAGCATTGCCTGCAGCCTGCAATCTCAACTCCTCCTGGTTTTTGTGAACTGATACAATTGAATAATCAATGTTAGTTCCCATTGATTTGTTTTTCTCTATGTACAAGGCACCAATGCATTCTCCAGCCCTTGACTTTCCCTTAGCATAGCGCATACCAAGGCCACCCCTTGCAGAATGATATCATCCTGGAGGTCGACAGCTGGCTGATCTTTCCCTCAGACATGAATGCGCGTTCACAACGAGGGTGCTCATGAGGGACCAAAAATCCAAGTTCTAGTTGGTTGCCCTACAGTGGCCTTTATAGCTACCATGAATACACAGTCCTTGCACTTCTGTTCTGACTGCAGGCATGGAGCCTTGAATGCCATATCCAATGCACTGAGAAGATGGAGACTTGTAGGGTTCATGCTGCCCCCGCACTGCAGACGTGGTCATTGATTCTTGGAGCCTGCATCCATTCTGGCATGTCTCTGTGAAGATCAGATGCCAACTAAGACTATATGCAGCGCAGCACCTAAACTGAATGGATTGTTACTTGTATGTGCACTATTAGAAAAGGAGCCAGCCTCATTCTTATGGCACGAGACCTTCAAGTCCAGGACTCAGTCGAAAAAGCTCTCTATGGTTTGAGAAAGGTAGTTATTGAATGCCCCTTCAATCGGCCAAGAATTGCTGAGTTGAACTCGTTCCACACGCCCTGAGACCCCTCCCCAAAGTTTTATTTTTGAACCACACCATTAGAAGTTGAGCTGAAAAATGATGCTGCTTACATTTCTTTGGGGGGTCATCTTCCAACTTCCCACTATCACCCACCAAGTCCCTCCCATCCCCTCCATCCTCACCGCATCCGAATTCCCCTTCCTCCATTCACTATCCAGCCTCCCCCCTTAACTTTTGAGCCCATCGTTATACATGCTGATATTCCTGTTCTCTCCCCAAATACTTTAATATTAGTGTTCCCATGTCCTTTGTCAACCTGATCCCTTCCCACCCACATGCACCCTGCCTTTTCGGGACACCCCCATGAGACCATCCAATACCCCCCATGACTTTTAAGCTATCAACTTACAGGGTGTATGTGCCTTGCCTGACCGTGACTGTGCCACTGCCTCACAGTACCATGCATCTAACCCCCAAGACCAAATTCCTTAAATGACTGACCAACCTGCACACCCTACTGTGCATGACTGTCACTGACCAGAGGGGTGTTACCCCACCCAATACCAGGACCAAGACATGCGTGCGACGCTGAGCCATCTAACATGGTTGCACAGCCCCAGGAGTCTGTTCAATATGCCCCCCCAACAGCGTGGCCTCAACCCAGGGACAGTCTGTTCAATATGTCCCCAACAGCGTGGCCTCAACCGAGGGACAGTCGGTTCAATATGTTCCCAACAGCGTGGCCTCAACCCCGGGACAGTCTGTTCAATATGCTCCCGGCAACGTGGCCTCAACCCCGGGACAGCCTGTTCAATATGCTCCCGGCAACGTGGCCTCAACCCCGGGACAGTCTGTTCAATATGTCCCCAACAATGTGGCCTCGACCCTGGGATAGTCTGTTCAATATGCTCCCGGCAATGTGGCCTCGACCCCGGGACAGTCTGTTCAATATGCCCTCGGCAACATGGCCTCAACCGAGGGACAGCCTGTTCAATATGCTCCCGGCAACATGGCCTCAACCCCGGGACAGTCTGTTCAATATGTCCCCAACAACGTGGCCTCGACCCTGGGACAGCCTGTTCAATATGCTCCCGGCAATGTGGCCTCGACCCCGGGACAGTCTGTTCAATATGCCCTCGGCAACATGGCCTCAACCGAGGGACAGCCTGTTCAATATGCCCTCGGCAGCATGACCTCAACCCAGGACAGCATCTGACTCCTTCTTGGACAGTCTTATAACGCTTGCCACAGGACAGTATTTTGCTATTCTGTTCATTTTGTTCCTTGCCTCCCCACCGCCCACAGTCCTGCCTCTACCTCCCCCTTCCACCCCCACCCTTCTCCAACTACCACCCCATTAGTCCTGCCTCCGCCTTCCCCTCCAGCTGGCCTTGCCTCCCGTACCCAGCCTTGGCGCAGCTTGTAATACAAGCACCCGAAATCTCACAGCAACGCTGTTAAAGGTATGCAAAAGGAGTGCCTATGTACCTCAAAGTCATTGATGAAGTGAAGCTTGCCAGATGCATGCCACTTATATACAGTTGAGAAACAGGCTGTTCTAATTATCCGCTGGCGGAGTGCTTAATTTGGAGGTAGAACGTAATTCCAGTAAGTTAGCCTTTTAATGAGCAATCATGAGATGCAAAGGTGTTTACCGCCATTGATCAGTGAAGGCCCTCAGTGACCTCTCTGATGTAGGGATGTAAAACAAATGATGAAACGTTGGCAGTGTCAACATCATGAGCCCAGAAGAATCCTAAGAGCAACAGTGACATTGACAGCCTCAGCCTGCTCTGTGGCTGCAGGTCTGGTTGGAATGGGTGGCACAATTCAGTGGCCACCTCCTTGGTGAAGCGTAGCCACCTCAGATGCTTCCCCAGGCTGAGGTAGAAATAGGAGAGGTGTCCCTCATGCTGCTGAACACATGTTCAGCTTTGTATGTTTGAAAGCATGCATCACCAGAACCTGTGAGGTCCAACATGGCAGACTGGACACCAAATCAGCATTAGACACTGACTGATGTCATGATCTGCCCACTGCTTACAGCATATGCATAGGACATCTGCACTATCGGCCTACCAAAGATGACGATGAGATTTTCTGATCACTGGGCTCTGCTAGCACTGAAATCAGAGTAACCACTGAGCCTAATTTTGCTGCCTAGACTTTATGAGTTCTTGCTCACCACCAATGCAAATGGAAAATTGTGGAAGTTCTGTGGTTTCCCAATGTGGGTTGCCAGCAAGTGAGGACTCAAAAAAGCTTATTCCAGAGTTAGTTACTACATAAAAAAGGTGTTGCCTTACACATTAGGTTGTGAGAAATGTGCAGTTTGCCCACTGGCATCCAGTACTATTTCCATAAGTTTTTTTTAGCTCTCAGCAACCACCATGGTCCGGTGTGGGTTGTCTGTCCTTGGCAAAGTTGCTTCCAGCTGTATCCTGTTTATGCCACCTAGAATAGAAGAGTCAACACTTTAAGAGTCAGCAAGTTACTAAGATTCCTTAATGTCTGACATGTTCAACAATAGAAAGTCTCTTTATTTCAGTTGTGCATGGGTAAAATTACAAAAGTGCGATACAAGTGTACTGTGTTTTCTGGTGCACGTGAAACCTGTTTGCATTTTAAACAATGTGTATTTGTCAGAAGTTGCTTAAGTCAGTCAAATGAAATGTTGACTTACAGCCCTTAAATGATAACTGTTAAGATTTTGAGACAAAATAGCCAAGGGAGTTGATAAAAACAATGATTCAGGCCAATTTTGAACAAAAACAGCCATGAACATGAATTCTGGGGATATTCATTTTTCCAAGTACAGGGTGGTACCTAAGAAGCTTATTGTTTGACTTGCCATTTCCCTCATTTGAATTTCTGTTGGTAATTAACTACTAGCATAAGAAAAAGCATGGATTTTTGGCAAGCAGCTGGATGTTTAAACAGGAAAACTCCCTGCAGTTTGCTTTCTTCTTTTAAAAACTCATTGTGAAAACTCAACATTACTTCCAGGTGCTAAACTGCTGCTTCTGTAACTGAAGCAAACAGAAAACTAATATGGTTTTTCAGAAAATAAGTTGAAAATTAGGAACTGAATTAGGAAGTGAGCACAAAAGAGCAAAAACATTTCAAGAAACAGGAGCCTTAACTTCCTGAATATCTTCTGTTTCTTAATGTTTTAAAGCATTCATCCTCCAATGGACAACTTCAAGAAAACATTTAAAACAATTAACTATGTGGAATTTCCACTGGGCTTGTCCCAATTTACAGCTGTAACTTCAGTGTAGGATTGGCAGGATACACAGAGAAATGGTGGAAATACCTAAAACCTGCCCTTCATACCATTTCTCCAGGGATCCTGGCAACATTCTGTTGAATGTCTTGAAGAATATTAAGGTGGATAAGTCCCCAGGGCCAGATGGGATCTACCCCAGAGTACTGAGGGAGGCAAGGGAGGCAATAGCTGGGGCCTTGACAGAAATCTTTGTATCCTCACTGGCTACGGGTGAGGTCCCAGAGGACTGGAGAATGGCCAATGTTGTTCCATTGTTTAAGAAGGGTAGCAGGGATAATCCAGGAAAATACAGGCCGGTGAGCCTTACGTCAGTGGTAGGGAAATTATTGGAGAAGATTCTTTGTGACAGGATTTACTAACATTTGGAAGCAAATGGGCGTATTAGTGAGAGGCAGCATGGTTTTCTGAAGGGGAGGTCATGTCTCACTAACTTGGTCGAGTTTTTCGAGGAAGTGACAAAGATGATCGACGATGGAAGGGCAGTGGATGTTATATACATGGATTTCAGTAAGGCCTTTGACAAGGTCCCTCATGGCAGACTGGTACAGAAGGTAAAGTCACACGGGATCAGAGGTGAGATACAGAATTGGCTTGGTCATAGAAGACAGAGGGTAGCAGTGGAAAGGTGCTTTTCTGAATGGAAAGCTGTGACTAGTGGTGTTCTGCAGGGATCGGTGCTGGGACCTTTGCTGTTTGTAGTATACATAAATGATTTGGAGGAAAATGTAACTGGGCTAATTAGTAAGTTTGCAGACGACACCAAGGTTGGAGGAGTTGCAGATAGTGAAGAAGATTGTCAAAGGATACAACGGGATATAGATCGGTTGGAGACTTGGGCGGAGAAATGGCAGATGGAGTTTAATCCGGACAAATGCGAGTTAATGCATTTTGGAAGGTCTAATACAGGCAGGAATTACACAGTAAATGGTAGAACTCTTAAGTGCATTGATGGGCAGAGGGATCTGGGTGTACAGGTCCGCAGGTCACTGAAAGTGGCAACGCAGGTGGATAAGGTAGTCATGAAGGCATATGGCATGCTTGCCTTCATTGGCAGAGGTATTGAGTATAAAAGCTGGGAAGTCATGCTGCAGCCGTATAGAACCTTGGTTAGGCCACACTTGGAATATTGCGTGCAATTCTGGTCGCCACATTACCAGAAGGACATGGAGGCATTGGAGAGGGTGCAGAGGAGGTTTACCAGGATGCTGCCTGGTCTGGAGGTTATTAGCTATGAGGAGAGGTTGGAGAAACTCGGATTGTTCTCACTAGAGCGACGGAGATTGAGGGGCGACTTGATAGAAGTTTACAAAATTATGAGTGGCATGGACAGAGTAGGTAGTCAGAAGCTTTTTCCCAGGGTGGAAGAGTCAATTACTAGGGGACATAGATTTAAGGTGAGAGGAGAAAACTATAAAGGTGATGTGCGGGGCAAGTTTTTTACGCAGAGGGTAATGGGTGTCTGGAATTCGCTGCCAGAGGAGGTGGTGGAAGCACGTACGATAGTAGTGTTTAAGAAGCAGCTTGACAAATACATGAATAGGATGGGAATAGAGGGATACGGACCCCAGAAGAGCAAAATGTTTTAGTTGACGGGCAATATGATCGGCGCAGGCTTGGAGGGCCGAAGGGCCTGTTCCTGTGCTGTACTTTTCTTTGTTCTTTGTTCTTTGAAATTAAGGCAGGACATCTAGGAGAACCCCCAGGGAAATTCCGAGCTTACATATTGAAATTTTTGGAACAAAATTCTTGACCCTGAATTTCTCCACCCATCATAAGACATGTGGAAGGCCAAGGAAATAGTTTGGATCCTGGATAGTCCAAGTCCTGGCTCTGCTCTGTGTCCCTAGAAGTTCCACACCAAGACAAGGATACCCATATCAAAGAGGCTGTGTAGTCCCACCTGGGGCAGGGGTCCCCCAGGCTGGGCATTTCCTTTGCACTAAACTGAGAATTTGCTGGAAGTATGCCAAGTAGGACGAGGCATGACAACCTGCTAGCCTTCAGATGTTAGATCCATCTGAGGTTTCCTAGTCATCACATTTAATGTTAGTTACATGCTTTCTCTCTATCCCACCTGGTTCACCATGAAGTGGAAATATATAAGTTATTAAAGTCATTAGAGCATTCTGATTAATTTCTAGCCAATTGGCATTTATTTGGCATGTATTGCAGATACAACTAAACTATTTCAAATGCTAGTCGATCTCCTGAAGTATTGTACATGAGCCAAGACTAAGTGCAGAATTCAGGTGAAGCAAGTAAAAAAGTGACATGATTAGTCCTAGGCTGGAGGAAGGGGATAGAATGGAGAGGCAGAGAAAGTGAGAGGGGAGAGAGGGAGAGGATGATAAAAGAGCTTGATCCAAATAGGGAGATGGAAGGTGGTAAGTGGAGGGGAATAGGACAGGAGGGGGTGTAGAACTAATAAGGGGCTGAAGGAAGCAACTGAAGACAATGCAGGAGTGTATGGCAATGAGTCATAGTCTGGCTCTTTGCTGTGGGAGCAGCAGGAAAAAAGGGGAGTGGAAAGTGGATGGGGAGAGGGAGAAGATTGTGGAGAAGGGGAGTGGTAGAGTAGGGCATGAGGTGGAGGAAAGATAATTAAGGAAGGGTTGAAGTGCACTGCACAAAGACCATCTTCCTCTCAATGGGCTGGAGGAGCTTAAATCTATGTCCCCTAGTAATTGACTCTTCCACCCTGGGAAAAAGCTTCTGACTACCTACTCTGTCCATGCCACTCATAATTTTGTAAACTTCTATCAAGTCGCCCCTCAATCTCCATCGCTCTAGTGAGAAGAGTCAGGGATTTTTTCCAACCTCTCCTCATAGCTAATAACCTCCAGACCAGGTGGATAAGGTAGTCATGAAGGCATATGGCATGCTTGCCTTCATTGGCAGAGGTATTGAGTATAAAAGCTGGGAAGTCATGCTGCAGCTGTATAGAACCTTGGTTAGGCCACACTTGGAATATTGCGTGCAATTCTGGTCGCCTCATCTCTGTCCTAAAAGGGCAACCTCTAATTTTAATACAGTAGCCCCTAGCACAAGAGGAAACATCCTTTTAATGTTCACCTTGTCAAGGCCGTTCAGGATCTTGTATACTTCAATCAAATCACCTCTCACTCTTCTAAACTCCAGTGGAAACAAGCCCAGTCTGTCCAACCTTTCCTCATAAGACAATCGACTCATTCCAGGTATCAATCTAGTAAACCTCCTTTGAACCATCTCCAACGCCTTTACATTCTTCCTTAAATAAGGAGACCAAAACTGCACATAGTATTTGAGGTGCAGTCTCACCAATGCCCTGTATAACTGAAGCATAACATCCCTATTTTTATGTTCAATCCCTCTTGTAATTTCATTAGCCTTCTTAATTACTTGCTGTACCTGCTACTTCTGTGACTCCTGTACTAGAACACCTAGATCCCTTTGCACCTCAGAATTATGCAGCCCTTCTCCATTTAAGTAATACTCTGCTTTTTTGTTCTTTCTGCCAAAGTGAACAACTTCACATTTTCCCACATTAAACTCCATTTTCCAGATCTTTCCCCACTCACTCAACCTATCTACATCCATCTGCAACCTCCTCATGTCCTCTTCACAACATACCTTCCTACCTATCTTTGTGTCGTCTGCAAAGTTAGCTACCATGTCTTCACTCTCATCATCTAAGTCATTGATGTAAATCATAGAAATTTGAAGCCCCAGTACAGACCCCTGTGGGACTCCACTCGTCACATCCTGCCAATCAGTAAACAACCCATTTATGCATACACTCTGCTTTCTGCCAGCCAGCCATCTTCTATCCATGCTAATATGTTACCTACTACACCATGCGCTTTTATTTTCCATAATAATCTTTGATGTGGCACCTTATCAAATGCCTTCTGGAAATCCAAGTACAGTACATCTACAGGCTCCCTTTTATCCACTGCATATGTTATTCCTTCAAAAAACTCCAATAAATTGGTTAAACATGATTTTCCTTTCACAAAACCGTGCTGACTCTTCCCTGTTGCCTTGAGCTCTTCTAAGTGCCAGCTATAACCTCCTTAATGATCGATTCTAACAACTTCCCCACAACAGATGTCAAGCTAACTTTCTGTTTTCTGCCCTTCTTCTTGAATAGAGGGGTTATATTTGCTACTTTCCAATCTGATGGAACCTTTCCGGAATCAAGCGAATTTTGGAAAATTAACACCGGCGCATCGACTACCTCATTAGCCACCTCTTTTAAGACCCTAGGATGTAGTCCATCAGGACCCGGAGACTTACCAGCCTGCAGCTCCATCAATTTGCTCAGTACCGTTTCCTGAGTGATTTCAATTTCGCTAGGTTCCTTTTTCCCGTTCACCTCCTGATTTGCAGCTCATGGATGTCTACAGCACAGAAGGAGGTCGTTCGGCCCATCATCTCTGCGCCGGTCATTCCAGCGCTTGGCCCATAGCCCTGGAGGCTATGGCAATGCAAGTGAATATCTAAATACTTCTTAAATGTAGCGAGACTTTCTGACTCAACCTCCCTTTCAGGCAGTGAGTTCCAGACTCCCACCATCCTATGGGTGAAAAAAATTCTCCTTAACTCTCCTCTTAGCCTCCTACCTCTTACCTTAAATCTATGCCCTGGTCATGACCTCTGTACTGATAGAAAAAGTGCCTTCCTATCCATCCTATCTATGACCCTCATAATCTTATACACCTCTATCAGGTCCCCTCTCAACCTTCGCTGCTCCAAGGAATACAACCCCAGCCTATTCAATCTTTCCTCATAGCTCAGAGCCTCCAGCCCAGGATCTCCTCAGCACCCTCTCCAGTGCAATCACATCCGTTCTATAATGTGGTGACTAGATCTGCATGCAGTTGTGGCCTAACCAGAGCTCTATACAGTTCCATTTCCATTTCCAATTCCAGTTCCAACTATTACTGGAATGTTTTTTGTATCCTCTATAGTGAACACAGAAGCAAAATATTTGTTCATTTCTTCTGTCATTTCCTTATTATCTTCTATTAACTCCCTACTGTCACTCTCTAGAGGACCAACACTCACTTTACTTACTCTATTCCTTTTTAAATACCTGTAGAAATGCTTGCTATCCATTTTTACATTTTTACAGCATTCGCAGTCATCAGTGCCAGGCTTTGCAGACAGTAGAACATCACTTTTCCTACCAGACCAGCCATAAGGCAGGGGTGACTTTTTAATGACTGTAGGGCCAAGACTTGCTTGGGGAAATGGGGGAAGTGGCCTCAGGCAAGAGAACAGGCTGCAGGGCGAGGGCTGTACTGGGAAAGGCGGGTATCTCAGAGTATGTGTGGGGGCACATGTTGACCTGTACAAGTGGCCTCAAGATGGTGACAGCTGAGGAGGCAGTCTCCAGAGAAGATGAGGCCAAATGGAGATGTGAATATATGTGTGAGAGAGTGAGTGGTGATGTCCTTTGAGCTGGCAATTAGTGAGATGCCAATGAATGTGTGATGGGCTTGAGTGTGTGAGTTTAGAGTGATGAGATGGTTGCCTTACCCTTGTGGCATGGATGAGATCAAACATCCTCTTTCTGCACAGGATGGCCAACTTCTGTGCAGAACTGCCATCACTTACCAAGCCAGAGTGGTGAGATTGTTGGACCTCCTGCAGACACTCTGTAAAGGGGGCAGAAGACGTCACTGAATCGGGGGGCTGCAGTCTTCTTGCCTCTCGGGGCCATGTCTTCTGTGCAGCAGTCCTGGACTAGAAGCACTGAGAGGTGTGCACGGCTGCACTTTAAATATGGCACCCAGCGTGAGGAAGCAGCAAGGTGACAGTGTGGCAGGCAAATGAGAGCTTGCCCGCCATTGAAATGGCGTGTTTCCTGGGAATGCATGACTAATGAGGCAGGATTGGGATGATACTGTGTGAAAAGCCACCATTGTATCTGGTGGGTAAACCATTCTTTTTCCCGTCCACTACCACGCTTAGTGCAAATCTGGGATGATTCCACCCAATATAAATATGTACCATAATTGAATTAACTACAACACTTCGCACTGAAATCCTTTTAATTCACTCTGATTACTGTCTGAATCTCCGAGCAATTCATCCCAGTAGCCTGGCTGTACAACATCATCAAATAGATCTTCCTTGTTTTCATATCATCATCATCAGTACTGGTAACTTGGGCATCATCATTCCACAAGTAATTGTCCTCTGTACAGCTGGGCACATTTGATATTCCACATTTTAGACATGATTTTTTGACAATATTGGTATCAAGTTCATTCCATGCATCTGTAACTGATTGGCACAATGTTGCTCGTGAGGGTTGTAGGTTTGTAATTTAGTTATGCATAATTATCAAGTAATCAAAGTATATTAATCAGTTAATCAATATGATATTCTGCTTAATTGTAATCAATGCAGGACACTATGCTATCACATGACTGGCTCTTTGTAGTCGCATCCTCACATGACAAGTGAGAACACTATATGGCCCAAAGCCATGTAAAGCTATGCTTTTGTGGTTTCATTACAGGACAAATGCTGTGAGACCTACTGCTTCATTTTTATGGTTCTATCACAGAGCAAATGCTACAATGCCCATCAAGGTTGAATGAGTTCAGCCATGGGAACTGGACTCTTGAACAATTAACACTTATCGCTCTGTATTCCCTTAAGATTCCAAAGCTTATTGTATGAAGAAAAACAACCGTGAGTTTTCAAGCTTTCCATCCTGTGTCCTGAGAATTAGTTTAGTCTTTTAACTTGTGGCACTTTAAAAAGAGAAGAAGCAGTCACTTACCTTCACAATATATAAACCATCTTTGGCTCTGTAACTTAAAGACTTAAGCCCTGTTATCAGTTTTTAGCAATGTAGTTCTTTTGACTTCTACTACTCGTAAGCATATATATGCACTGATTTTATTTGTACTTTGTATAGATCTTATGTATGAAGGAACTTTGCAATTTCTGTATTAGTTTAACGCTATGTGCCACTTTGTACTCTTTTAATTAACCTCTTCCAAGCACTGGCAGACACTATAGAAAACATATACTAACAAGCAGTTTCTTTAACCAAAACACTTTGATAGGTGCCTGTTCTAATGAGAACCCTACTGGGTATCTATACACCAATTAGACACTTGGGACATGAGCCCAAATGTTAACCATTAGAGCTTGACATCACATATTCCCTTATCTCAAATAAGCGGACAAAGAAAATATCCTAAGGTACCCACTATCTCAGCATAAAGACATAAAATTTTATGAAATAACAGGAAAAGCTATAATTAAGGGGACAGTCCCACACATTAGCAGGCCAGTCAGGAGACAACAAGAATTGATAACAGTAGATGACCATCATCCTTAAAAATCCAATCAGAAACTGATCACACCTAAACAATCAGGGACCAGTCATGGGCTGCCCAAGCCAGAATTCAGGAATACCACTGATCATGCACATGAGCTGTGTCCAAGAAAGAATTAAAAAGCACCAACTTTCAACACAAAAATAAAAGCAAAATACTGCAGGTGTTAGAGATCTGAAATAAAAAGAGAAAGAACTAGAAAAACTCAACATGTCTGGCAGCATCTGTGGAGAGAGAAGCAGAGTTAACGTTGCTGAAATGTCATATTAGGTTTGAAACATTGGGTGGAATTTTCTGGTCCTGCCAGCAGCAGATTTCATGGTGGGAGGGAGCGGACAATTCAGAGTGAGGCCAAAAATCGGACTCTTGCCAGCGGAAAAGCAAATCGGAATTTTCCCCTTGCCATTTTCATGGCAGGATGATGGCGGGTTGATTTCCCACTGATCCATGTCAGGAACGCCATTTGCATGCATGAGCATGTCATGAATACGCATTAAAAACGCAACTTGCCGGAATTTCATTCCCTCTCCCAGTTACAAGCCATGCCAGGGGGAAATTGGACCAGTCTAAATCACGACCAGATAAAAATGGTATACAGTTGTCCACCCTCACTTCACTTGTAACTTTGAGGTGAGTGGAACATTTGAAGCCTACCTGCAACAGTACTGCTCCGGTTCCTCAGCGATGCTAATGTTAGCCCACACTGGTTAGGATGTATGGTGGGTCTACTCATGGTGGCTGTCTTGGTTATTGAGCTTGTCTATCCTGCATGGCTACCTTGGACGTTCAGCTGGTCTGCTCACCATGGCTGCCTCGGGTGTTGAGCTGGCTGCTCACCATGATTGTCGTGCTACCCCAGCAGGACAGGATTGTGTGTTGCAAGTCTTAGGCAGGGCTGCTCTCTAAAACAGCAGTCGGGGGGGAGGAGGGGTGGGGATTGGCGAATGACAGAAACATGAGGGTGAAGGGGCTTTGGGAGGGTTTGAGGGGAGAGAACAATAGCAGGCAGATAGAAGATTGGGGTGGGGAAGATGGAGCCTGACATGGAACAGTAGAATGCAGACACAGAAGGGGGTGGATGGAATTTGGTGCATGAAGGGGAGGAGGTGTACGCAGACTCTTGTGTATGAAAAAGGGGGGTTACTGTGGCACAAGAGGGAAGGGTTGCACAGAGACTCATGAGTGTGGTTGGGTGAAAAAGGCTTGCACAAGAGGGACGGTTTGCATAGAGACTCATGGAGCAAAGGGGAAAGGAAGTGGCCTTGTGGTCATTCATTAAGGAGCTGGAGAGCTGAAGTGAAAGACAGTCAAATTCCATGAACTAATGCCAAGAGGTTGGGGTGAGAGATTAAAGGGTCCTGGGGCTCTGTGGGCCATGCTACAGGACTATGCATGGCATGCACATCATGTTCCCGCTCCAGGGAGGGATTAGGCTTGTGAGGTCAATGGGGATCAGGCACAGCTTGGTGTGCAGGGTATAATCATTGTTTCACAGTAGGCAATGAATTGGGTGTCTGGCTCAGTACTGGGCTGCAGATGGCATGGTCATAGTCAGGGGAGGCATCTGCAGCCTGTAAATGGGGAAAACATAATAAAGGGGTGGGGGGGGGGTACTCAAAACTCTTGTGGGGTAGGGGGCTTGGTTCTTCATGTGACCCATGCACACGGCCTCAAGATAGGGAAGGGTAAGGTCCGCATGGGGCATGGGGGCATCAACAGTGATGGGTTCAGGAGAGAGGGCAGGGATGTCCACACCAATGACAATAGGATTCAAGATTACAGAGGGAGGCTGGAGAATCACTGGAGGGAGTTCTATCTGCACGTCATGAGGCGCCAGGAAGATCGGGGAACCCGAACTCTGATGGGGGAAGGTCGAAGCTGGTCTTGAGACCCCAGAGTTATGACGCAGTTTAAAATAAAAACTGGAAAAGAATCTACAAGGGAGAGGGCTGAGGCAGTATTGGAGGAGCCCATGGTTGGATTCAGGGGCCCTAAAGGGGGCACGCTCACACGACTTAGATAACAACATGGAAATGGAGTCCGAGGTGATAGAACTCAGGAAGAGTTTATTGAGAGGGTGCAATTGGAGCCATTGAAAATTGGAGCACTTTAACGTGAGACTGCAGGAGTCATTGGATTCACAATGAAGTGGAACAATTTGAGCATTAACAGGGAGGAATGTGAGAATGAAAGATGCAGCCAACTATGAAGGGAGCACAGCTGCTGGATATCTACAAGATAATCAATGAAAGCCTCTAAGGTGTTTTCTGCAATTGGCATGGCCAACGGGCCAAAGGGCGTCCAGTCATTCCAAAAGTGCAAGTTAGGCATAATCAGTATACCAGAACAAACATAGTAGGAGTGCCTTTGGTAAGGTTGAATATATCCTGGATGCACTCAAGCCTCTTTCACCCTTCTTGGCCTGTGCAGCTGGAGATGATGGGGTCATAGGTAGAGGGAATTGGGATTGGCTGAACACTCGCAGGGTCACCTGAGTGGATGGACCTGGGGTTTCCAGCTGCTGGTCCTCCACTCTGTGGGTGCCTGAGGACCCCTGTCTGACTCCTTGAGAAGAAGGGACACCTGGAGGGAAGTTGAGGTGCCCAACTTCCCTCTTGATGGGTCCCACCAATGCCTATAGCGATAGAGTGAAGGACCAAGTGCAAATCCGGCAGAACCTGCTGGACCAAGGTCTCCAAGGTGGCCGCCACCCTTCCCATGGAGAC
This sequence comes from Cetorhinus maximus, assembly GCF_964194155.1. NCBI lineage: Eukaryota > Metazoa > Chordata > Chondrichthyes > Lamniformes > Cetorhinidae > Cetorhinus > Cetorhinus maximus. Next base: position 85,948,120 of record NC_135879.1, read on the forward strand.
CTAGAGGCGCTCACATGTCAGAGCCACGACATCAGACAGAATGCGTAAGGACTCCTCCATCCATTGCTTTAGTCTGTTGACTGCCTCTTGCAATTCTGCCTGATGTTCCACTGCCTGTCTTTGCATCTCCAGCATGTTTGCTACAGCCGCTTCCAGAGGTTCCTTGTCTGACTTGGACTCAGCAGTCCTCCGAGTGCCAAAGACCTGGGCTGTCACTGCCTCTGCATACTGCAGAGGCATGTCAGCGAAATATTCCCCAGAATGTTACCTCGAGCCTAATCTAGAACTGTGACCCACAGGGGTGTGTGTCTTTGTGCTGGTGGAGGGTGCAGGTAAATGCTGTGACGGATCTTCTTCAAATGGCTCCTCAGCATCCTCCTCTGGGGTGGACTCGGCACTGGGGCCTATGTTACCTGTGCTGGTCTGCCTGAACTGGCTGCTGCCCGTAAAGCAGAAAAGATGAGCAGGCTGAATACAAAATTGCAATTCGCTCACTGTGAATGTTAAAAAGTGACCAACACATGGAGGGCTCATCTGTACTGGCTTGCTGGGAGAAACCAATCTTGCCTTCCCCACAGGGCCAATCTCTGTCCGCACCCGCCAACTCAGCGGCATCCTCCTCAAACTTGGAGAGATCCTGAATGTCCGCCATTCCTCCTCCAATCTGCAATCTCTCCCTGTCATTGTGGGCAAACTTGGCCCTCATGAAGACAAAGAGATGGAATGTGATGAGAAGGGATGGAGCGTTAAGGCGTCTTCGGACTTAACCATGAGAGGTTCTTAGTACACCCATGCTAACCCATGTGTCTCTCTTTCATCCAGCAGGAGGAGTACATCAGGATCATGGGGCCTGGTAAACTAGCTGTATGCCCCGTGGCATGCAGAGAGTGAAAATGACGGAGAAGAGAGCGACTAGGGTGCCTGGCTACACAGAGGGAGGAGCAGCACCCTCTGGAAGAAGGGGACGGCTGGAGCGCCTGCACACGTCTAAGGAGACTTGGGGAATTCCTGCAGTGCATCCTGTAGATGGTACTCACTGCTCCTACTGTGCGTCGGTGGTGGAGGGAGTGAATGTTTGTGGATGCGTTGCCAATCACCGGGGCTGCTTTGTCCTGGATGATGTCAAGCTTCTTGTGTGTTGTGGGAGCTGCATACATCCAGGCAAGTGGGGAGTATTCCATCACACTCCTGACTTTGCATTGTAGATGGTGGACAGGCTTTGGGGAGTCAGGAGGTGAGTTACTCATCACAGTCTTCCTAGCCTCCGCCCTGCTCTTGCAGCCACAATATTTATATGGCTAGTCCATTTCAGTTTCTGGTCAATGGTAACCCCCCAGGATGTTGATAGTGGGGGATTCAGTGACGGTAATGCCATTGAACGTCAAGGGGCGATTGTTAGATTCTCTTCTGTTGGATATAGTCATTTCTTGGCGCTTGTGAAGCGTGAGTGTTACTTGCCACTTGTCAGCCCAAGACTGGATATTGTCCAGGTGTTTGCTATATTTGGAAACGGCCTTCTTCAGTATCTGAGGAGTTACAAATGGTACTGAACATTGTGCAATCATCAGTGAACATCCCCAGTTCTGACCTTATGATAGAAGGAAGGTCATTGAAGAAGCAGCTGAAGATTGTTGGGCCGAGGACACTACCCTGAGGAACTTCTGCAGTGGTGTCCTGGAGTTGAGATGACTGACCTCCAACAACCGCAACCATCTTCCTTTGTGCTAGGTATGACTTGAACCAGTGGAGAGTTTTCCCCAGATTCCCAATGACTCCAGTTTTGCTAGGGATCCTTGATGCCACACTCTGTCAAATGCTGCTTTGATGTCAATGGCAGTCACTCTCACCTCACCTCGGGAATTCAGCTCTTTTGTTCATGTGTGAACGAAGGCTTTATTGAGATCAGGAGCTGAGTGGCCGTGGCGGAACCCAAACTGGGTGTCAGCAAGCAGGTTAATGCTAAGCCGCTTCATAGCACTGTTGATGACCCCTTCCATTACTTTACTGATGATGGAGACTAGACTGATGGGGCGGTAATTGGCTGGGCTGGATTTGTCCTACTTTTTGTGTGTAGGACATACCTGGGCAATTTTCCACATGGCCAGGTAGGTGCCAGTGTTGTAGCTGTACTAGAACAGCTTGGCTAGGGGTGCGGCAAGCTCTGGAGTACAAGTCTTCAATACTATTGCTGGAATATTGTCAGGGCGCATAGCCTTTGCACTATTCTGTGCCATCAGCCATTTCTTGTTATCACATGGAGAGAATTGAATTGGCTGAAGACTGGCATCTGTGATGCTGGGGACTTCTGGAGCAGGCCGAGATGGATCACCCACTCGGCACTTCTGGCTGAAGATTGTAGCAAATGCTTCAGCCTTATCTTTCGCACTGACGTGCTTGGCTTCCCATCATTAAGGATGGGGATATTTGTGGTGCCTCCTCCTCCTCCAGTGAGTTATTTAATTGTCATCCACCATTCACGACTGGATGTGGCAGGACTGCAGAGCTTAGATCTGATCCATTGGTTGTGGGATTGCTTAGCTCTGACTGTCACTTGCTGCTTATGCTGTTTGTCATGCAAGTAGTCCTGTGCTATAGGTTCACCAGATTGACACCTCGTTTTTAGGTATGCCTGGCGCTGGTCCTGGTATGCTCTCCTGCACTCTTCATTGAACCAGAGTTGATCCCCTGGCTTCATGGTAATTGTGGAGTGAGGGGTATGCCAGGCCATAAGGTTCCAGATTGCGTTTGAGTACAATTCTGCTGCTGCTGATGGCCCACAACGCCTCATGGGTGCCCAGTCTTGAGTTGCTAGATCTGTTCAAATTCTATCCCATTTAGCATGGTGGTAGTGCTACACAACACGATGGAGGGTATCCTCAATGTGAATGCAGGACTTTGTTTCCGCAACATCTGTGTGGTAGTCATACCTACTGATACTGTCATGGACATATGTGTCTGTGGCAGGCAGGTTGGTGAGGATGAGGTCAAGTATGTTTTTCCCTTTTGTTGGTTCTCTCACCACCTGCTGCAGAACCAGTCTAGCAGCTATGTCCTTTAGGACTCGGCCAGCATTGATGCTACCAAGCCACTCTGGGTAAAGGACATTGAAGTCCCCCATACAGTGGGCACCCTTGCCACCCTCAGTGCTTCCTCCAAATGGTGTTCAACATGGAGGAGCACTGGTTCATCAGCTGAGGGAGGGCAGTATGTGATAATCAGCAGGAGGTTTTCTTGCTCATGTTTGACCTGGTGCCATGAGACTTCATGGGGTCCAGAGTCGATGTTGAGGACTCACAGTATACCAATGTGTCACCACCTCTGCTGTTCTGACAGTGGGACAGGACATACCCAGGGATGATGATGATGGTGTCTTGGACATTATCTATAAGATATGATTCTGTGAGGATGACTATGTCAGGCTGTTACTTGCCTAGTCTGTGAGACAGCTCTCTCAATTTTGGCATTAGCCCCCAGATGTTAGTAAGGAGGACTTTGCAGGGTCGACAGAGCTGAGTTTGCCATTGTCGTTTCTGATGCCAGGTGGTCCATTTTTGTGACTTTGTAGTGGTTTGATACCACTGAGTGGCTTGCTAGGCCATTTCAGAGGGCATTTGAAAGTCAATCACATTGCTGTGGGTCTGAAGTCACATATAGGCCAGACCAGGTAAGGCCACCAGATTTCCTTCCCTGAAGGGCATTAGTGAACCAGATGGGTTTTTACATGGCTCTATGGTCATCATTAGGCTTTAATTCCAGATTTTTATTGAATTCAAATTCCGCCATCTGCTGTGGTGGGATTCAAACCCAGGCCCTCAGAGCATTACCCTGTCTCTGGATTATTAGTCCAGCGACAATACCACTATGTCATCCCCTCCCCAGTAACTTGAAGCAGATAATTTTATTACAGAGCCAGCTAGCAGTTCCAGCCAGGAGACTGACTGAGCCTATGTGGGCGGGGCCTGCGATTTATGTTGCAGAGGGCTTCACAGTTTATCATCCACCAGCTTCTATGTGCACAATTTCTGCTTGGATTTAAAGTCAACTCTTAAGAGATTCAAGGATAGATAATTGCCTGGTCCATGCTGTAATTTGCCTTACTTCTCAAGTTGGAACAGATCTGCTTTCAAACTCATTTTCCAGCTCTCCACAATACTTGCTATGTAGTGGCTCATGATACAAACCTAAATCTCATTATTACCATGAGAAAAGACTGCAGTGCTAAAGGAGCTTGGAAACTATATTATCCAAGCCACTTTGTTACACAAAATCCCTGTCTAGGAACATTTTTAAAAGGGAGCAATGGATTCCTAGTATAAAAAGGCAATAGAAGATTCAGCTTTCACCATCTCTGTGAAAACAAATATCATTTTGAACTCCAAGATGAAGCTATAACCTTGAAATCGCTCTATATATATATCTTTTTAAAATATAATGCTAATTGGTCTTTTATGGCATTGCTTAAGGAGAAAAGTTTTTTTTAAATAAAGTCTACGCTAAGCATTACAAAATTGTTCTGATGAGCATAAGTACATTTTGATGTAATTTTTGATTTCAGGTATTATTGTTTAAGAAAGTAAAACATATTCAATTCTTAATTGAATTATAATTTTTAAGTTAGAGGTCACTGAATTAATGGTATGGGGCCAAAACATTGCAGTGGCGGAGATAAGGTGTATCCCAGGATAAGGGTCAGGTGCACCCACCAGCAACCTTCCACTGCAGACCTGGGTAAACTTTCTTGGATCAGGGGCAATTCTCCACTTTGAATGTTAATAGGCAAATTGGCCACATATTGTAGTGTGCCGTGTCAAGTCTCTAAAGTTCAACTAGTGCCAGCATTTGAGCTCGTGGCTGCAAGTGTTAGATCAAGTGATGATGCCTCCTGTTCACACAAATGGACTTGCTTTTTCTTCTTCCTCATGGCTCTTTGGAGGTTGAGCAGCCATCAGTTCTTGACTATCTGAAAGCACAAAATCATAAGGGGAGGGAAACAGTAAGGGAAGGGTTGTTGAGGAGGAAAGCAATAGTTCTGCAGTCACAACATCTGTCATTTCTATTTCATGGAACTTTCAGGGTGAGGGTTAAAAGTGAGTGGAGAAGGTGCATAAGGCCGCAACTTATTATCATTCTTGATGGCCTCAGCAGCTCCAGGTACCACTGGCTCTGTGGCATAGTGTTGTGAGTGGTGGCCGAGTTGGTACTATTAATAGAGTTGATTAGCAGACACTTCTTAGGTAGAAACTTTTAGTTTATTTACAAAGGTACTCAGCAGCAACTACACGTGTGCTTCCAACTCAAACTCTATCTCTACACTACTAAATACTGACTACTGAGGGAGCTCGCACTTCTCTCCTGTTGGGTGCTAAAGATCATGTGATCTTCCATAACAAGCATTATATGTAAAGGTATATTACACACTAAATAAAACCATAATTACCACATCCCTTCCCCTTTACTCGGATATACATTTTATATTTACATTTACAGATTTATCAAGGCAACAAAATATTTACACTGGTAAGTAATTTACAAGTTCAGTCTTCCTGGGGGTTTCCTTATGTGTGTAGAATGTCTCAGATCTACAACTTCAGATGCTTTGTCAGGAACCTCTTTTTCCAGAGTTGCCTGAACATCGTGTGCTTCGGTGGGCACCTGCAGTTCTGTATCCTCAACTCTTACAAGAATATCAGACATGTCTATACTGGGTTTAGTACTCTCAACAGGAAATGCTGACCCAGTCATGAACTCTGGTGGAATCAATTCTTGGTGATTTGCTTCTCTCTTCCTTAGATGATCCACATGTCTCCGTATGACTTGGCCTTCCACCTCCTTGTGGTAAGCTGGAGGTCCAGCCACGGCACTTATTTCACCTGGTAACCAATTTGGTCCTTCCCCAAAGTTCTTCACGTATGCCATCTCTCTCATGGTAAATTTCCTTTCACAACTATGCCAATCATGTCTGATTTTCTGGCTTACCTGCCTCCTTTCCACCTTCCCCTCTAAATTAGGCATTATTAAGCTTAATCTCGTCCTGAGACGGTGTTTCATCAATAATTCCGCTGGTGTGATACCTGTAGTTGTGTGATGGGTGGTTCTATAATGGAAAAGAAAATGTGCTAGCTTGGTTGCCATGGAATCTCCAGTTAGCTTCTTCATGCCTGCCTTGAATGTTTGAACTGCCCTTTCGGCCAGTCCATTTGAGGAATGGTGGTACAGTGAAGTTTTTACATGAACGATACCGTTGAGGCTGATAAACCACTGAAACTCAGCACTCATAAATGCCATGCTGTTATCAGAACGACTTCTGGTAGTCTGTGAATGACAAAACTTTGACACAGCCTCTCAATTGTGGCAGAAGATGTTGCTGATTTCACCTCATATATATCCATCCATTTTGAGTGGGTATTGACAACAAGCAGAAACATTGTTCCCATAAAAGGCCCCACATAGTCAATGTGTAACAGCACCCATGGTCTTCCCTGTCACTCCCAAAAGTGTAACAGAGCTGTTGAAGGCAACGTTTGCAGTTGCTGACATTGCACACAATTCTTCACTAAACTCTCTATTTCTCCATCCACCCCAGGCCACCATAGGTAGCTGCATGCTATGGTCTTCATTTGGGATATTCCTGGATCTGCGCTGTGTAGTTCAATTAAAAGTGGCTCCCTTCCCTTTCGAGGTATTATCACCCATGGTCCCCAGAACAAGGTGCCATCCTGGCTGGTTATTTCATGTCTTCTGTTATAGTGGTTTTATTTCATCAGATATGGGCTCGTGACCAGCCATGAAACACTCTTTCTCATACTTGAAATAGGACTGGGTCCTCACATGTCCAGTCTCTGATCAGTCGAATGCATGCTGGCGAGGAATCTAAGAAATTTGACAATAAAACAAGTTCCTACTGGGACTTCCTCATCATTTTCTTGTAAAGGCAACTGACCAAGTGCATCGATGTTTGCAATTTGATTGCCAGGCCTATGTATGAAAGTATACTCATATGCTGCCAGGATTAAAGTTTTATTTGTGTTTCTGTGTCTTCTTTCTACTTGCCTTCTTCTTTCTACCGCTGACTTTAATCTCAGCCTTCTTTTCAACTTCAATATTGGCCAGACTACTCTCAGATGTAAGCTCGATTTGACTGAACTCAGTGGTTGAGTATCCCAAAATTTCATCATCTATCTGCTTCTTAGAAAATTTTGTGACTTTTGCCTCCAAAGCCTCTTTGGCTTCGTTTAGCTGATTCTTCAGCTCTTCCATCCTTTTTTTGTATTTATTTGCTGCCTCCCGGAAAATTGAGCATCATTGTGTCTTCTCTGCCAACTCATTCTTCAGTTTATTCAGAGAACTGCTGAATTATTTCTGTTTCTCTTCATACTTTTCCAGAGGTACAAACTTTGACCTGAGGGAATCTTGTAGTATGGGAAGGTCTTTCAGCAGGTTCTCTTCTTCCTTTTGAAGATTGCCCACCTCGTCTCGAACTCTGTCATTAACATGGTCTCTTCAAGTTTCTTCTGCTGTTCTCCCAGGTTTTGGCTTAAGAGAGCCTGTGTTTCTTCAGGTTGTTGAGTCCTTGCACACTCCTTTTACAAAACAAGAATGCTTCCAGCTTCCTTTTGGAATTTCAGTGTCCACTCAAGATCGATTTCCTTTAGCCAATTTCACCCGACCTCACAGGCTTGGTCCTCTGACTCTCAATACCAACACTGGTAGCTTTGCTGATTGGCTTCCATAATGAACAGTTACTCTGCTTATGCCTCAGACTTGAATGTCTTCACCCATGTATGTTTTTAATTGGTCAGTTGTTTCTTCTAAATTTAATTTATGTTCACCATTATTCAGATATCTGAAGGTATGTTCCCCAATTACTGTAATGGAAACTCCTGTGTCCACTTCCATTCTAACAGGTCTGCCATTTATTTTCACTGTTACAAATATTGGCTCTGTCTTTCCAACTCTCAGATTAAACAAGAAGTAAATATCTGAATTTGTTGTTTCAGGCTCTTCTACATTGTAGACCTCACTGGGTTTTTTCTCTTGTTTAAAAGTCTGCTTGAATCTTTCCTTGCACTGTCTCATTATATGTTCATTTCTGTGACAATAATAACATTCGTTTTTTTTTTAAAGTGCCAATCATTAAAATACTGCTTGTTTCCACCTCTATTGAAATTATTCTTTGTTTTTGCTGCTAAGTCATTTTTCCTTTTTTTCAGCTAGCAGGGCTGTTTCCCACTTCTCGGCAGAGTCTTGCATTTTCGCATCCTTTTTGGCTGAGGCTTCCCACCTAATGTGGAGGGCAGCAGCATTTTGTGCAGCCAGTATTGCATTTGAATCTCTTTCTGCACTTTCCATGGCCAGTGCTATCTCTAGCGCCTTCTTGAAATCCAAATTCATTTCGGACAATAATTTCTTCTGAATCGTGTCCCCATTCACACCGCACACTAAATGATCTCTGGGCATGTCATTTAGAGGTGTACCAAACTCACAATGTTCTATTAACTGCTTCAAATGTGCCACATAGCATGCAACTGTCTCCCCTGGGGCTCTATTTCTCGAGTTAAACTTGAACCTTTACATTGTTACTGAGGGCTTTGATTGATAATAACCCTTCACGAGGTCCACCAATTCATCAAAACTTTTCAAATCTGGGGCTCTGGGTGCCATCAAGCCAAAGGTTTTATTCCCTCATGTACTTACGAGGATCACTCGCCTCTTCTCTTCCCCCGAAATCTCATTCGCTTGGAAAAAGAACATGAGGCATTCAATGTAATGAGACCAATCGTCCATGGCTGGATCAAAAGGATCAATTCTTCTGAATTGCAGCATTTTGAAAGGGAATTACTTTGTCAATTCAAACAGAACTTCTACTTGCAATTATTGGGCGAGGTACAGTGCCAATTTTGTTTCACTTGATTTCTTCTGTCAAACTTGTTTTATCCTCGTCGCCAGTTTGTTGTGAATGGTGGCTGAGTTGGTACTATTGATAGAGTTGATCAGCAGGCACTTTTTAAGTTTTTAGTTTTAGTTTATTTACAAAAGTACTCAGCAGCAACTACAAGTGTGCTTCCAACTCAAAACTCTATCTCTACATTATTAACTACTAACTACTGACTACTGAGGTAGCCCGCCCAACTCTCCTATTGGGTACTAAAGATCATGTGATCTTCCTTAACAAGCATTATACTTAAAGGTATATTATACACTAAATAAAACCATAATTATCACATGTTGTTTCCTTCCCCACCACCGCCCCCCCACCCCCCTGTCTTCCATCATCCCAATTTTCCTCTTATGCTTTTGTGCTTTCAGATAGTCAAGAATTGATGCATGCTCAGCCCCAAAAGAAGGAAGTGGAAGAGCAACCCCACAACAGCGAAGTGGAGCTGAAACTCTCACTTGACCTTACACTTGCAGCCACCAGCTCAAATACTGGCATTGCAAGGCAGCAAGTTTAAAATCTACCCCAATTACTTTTTTGTTCCCTGCAGTTGCTCTGGCTACTTCAGGATGTGATAAATGCTGAGTAAAATACATGTTTTAATTGCCACTGACTGACTGCTGCTTACATCTGCTCTAACCAAAGAATGAAAAAGGCCAGAAGTTTAACAGTTGCAAGGATCATTGCTGCATTGGTTAAAGTAGATCTGTCATATGCTTCAGGGTGCAATCTACAATACAGCCTTTCTGTGCACTACCGCTCCCATGTCTTGATGACCAGAACTAGACACAATATTCGATGTCTGGTCTGACCAGAGCACCATTCATATTAGTCTGACTTCCTCTGAGTTGGCTATTCAACATTCTATTTGATTTCTTGATTGGTACTTTGCAATGGTTGGACAAACTGACTGTTGAGTCTACTAAGATGAGTAATTTCCTTAGAAATTCTTCCTCAGTTATTTTAGCACCACCCATGGAGCTTGGGCATTACCCATTTTCCTTTCAATTTACAATACTTCAAACTTGTTCACTTTAGTTTGCAATTGTTCTAGATATTTGAGACCTTTTGGTTTGTCTAGTACTGTCACTTTAATTACATCAATCCTACTTAGGTTATCCCTGTTTTCAGGTGCTCAAGTCTTTCCATATAAAATATTTTATGAAGAAGTCATTCAGAATATTTAATCTTTAATCTTTTGTACCCAGTATTTCAAACCTATCTTTTATGGCCTCATTCTTTCACTGAATGCCCTCTCTCTGTTGAAGCAGTAAAAAAAATGTTATGTTTTGCTCCTGTAGCTAAATTTTTATCTAGATCTCTCACTGCTCTTCTTGATCATCTTTTTAATATGTTTCTGCATGTTCCTACATTCATCACAGAATCACAGAATTTTTACAGCGCAAGAGGTCATTCAGCTGATCGTGTCATCAATTTATTAATCTGAGTAGGTCCCTTAATTTACCTTGCTGCAGGATTTGCAGAGGTCACCTTTCTTTTTTCCCTCTATTTTGATTTGTCAGTCTATTTAGGGTTATTGAGCTAATTGATGCAATGCATGTATTTATCCTGCATGCTTAACATTATCATCCTGCAACTTGGAATAAAGATATCTAATACAAGTGGTTTGTTGTGTAGCTTGCTGCTTCCTACCTGATCAACTCTTTCAGACATTGCAAAAATATAGGACAGTGCTTCTCAAACTATTTTCCAATGTGACCCCATTTTAACACTTGGAAAGGTACATAACCCCTGAAGCCAACAAAAACAAAACAGCATTGTCGCATTCAGTATTGAATTATTATGCTCACATATTAAAAATAAACAGACTTCTTTGCCTATGCAATCAAATAGCTCACTTCAAAAGATACACTTTGAACTTGCTCTAAGTTAGTTAAGGCCCTCTTAAACTGAACTTGTTGCTGCAAAAGCTCCTCTTTTCGACGTTGGAAAAATGATCCTGGTTTCCCAACGTAGTCTTTGTAAATGGTCTCCAAGGTGCACTTAAGCTTATTTGGCTTCACGCTTTTGCTGGACGCACTTGGAGACAAATGGGGAATTTAGGCTTTACTTTGGATTTGGCAAAAACACTTGTGAACTTGTACTCAAGGGAAGCCTCATCGTATTTATGAACACATTTCTGACCTCCTTGTTCTTCATTTGCAAAGGAGTCAGAAGGCTCATTGCTGGAGGTAGAAGCTCTGTATAAAAATTCGGCCATGGTGTTAGAAGTAAGTTGCTGTTAATTATCAAAATGACTCTCAGTTAGATTGTTTAGCTGTAGAGCAGAGGGGCACTAGATGATTCAGGAGCTCTGGTACTTTGTACAGTGGCTCTGTCCTGACACCACTCCCTTAGCCGAACCCTCCAACCACAGCTTCAGCTTCCCCCCAAGCTTACTGGTCCTCCAGTAATTTGTGGAGAGGAAAAGATAAGCTGTGAGTCGCAAATTGCCACAAAATTGCTAGGCAATCGGCGCGTTCTACCATTAGCCTTGAAATGAGAGCAGCTCACCCTTAAATTCCCCCTGAGTGTCAAGAAATTGCTGTATTTGCACAGAAAATAGGAATTAAACGCACCACCAAAGGTTAGAGCTGGTATTTAACAGTGCAAGATCCCTTTTAATGAATGAAACTTATGTGCCTGCAATGCCACTCAACTTAACCAGCCTAGAAGGGGAATAACTGGAACCGTGGAGTCTCATTCCTGCAGTTTGCAAATTGTTCTTAATTTTTTTTAAAAATTCACATTTTCAATTTTTTGTTTACATTTCCTTTCTGTCTTTTTTCTCTTTCATAATTTAATTTTTCTTTCCCAAATCTTTGGGTTGTATTTTATCAACGTTTGGGAATGAGCAGGGAGGCGGGAAGGCAAAATGCATAGGAAGGTGGCATACTCATTGTCTTCCTGCAGCCATGCCACTTTGCCAGCAGTGGGAAAGATGGCATATTGCCCACCCAGCCGGAGCCCAATTGAGTCACTTAAGTGGTCTCCGAAGGGTCTCTTCCCATCTTTGCTGGCATTTTACCAGAGCCCTCCGCCATGTGGGAAGACTACCAGTTAAACCGGGTAGGGGAGTTCCCCTTTTTGGGAACTCTGAACAATGTAGGGGCCCCCTTAGCGGTAATAACCACCCCATGCCAATGGTGCCAGTTGTCCTTAGCAACCGCCTTCCCTTGGCAAGGCCTGCCTGACTGCCGCTGGTCCTCTCAGAACCCACTTATCTGATTTTGAGGGTGCATGACCATTGACGTGTCCTCATCCTCCTGGGCCCTCCTGCCTTTGGCCCTGGCAGCAGGACCCCTGCTGCCACCATAAAATCCAACCCTTTATTTCCTTTTTGGTGCCTAATTTTCCTTTAATCCACCCTTTGTACTTTTCCATCATTCTCCTGTTTCTTCTTCTATCCTTAAATCTCATCACTTGAGGAGATAGACTGCTGGCCCCATCATTCACCAAGGCTCCAGGTGCCCTGCTGACCTTGTCACACTGTTATTAGCTCATGGTTCTAGTAATTTGCAGCAAAAAACATTTTGAAGCTGAACGGTGAAGGAAAATATTTAACATGGAACACCATGTCATGCCATGCTCCAACAAATTCTGGGCCATTACTTGTAACCAATCTCTTAGTTTTAGGCAATTCCCATGTACAGGACTTTTTAAACCCCTATATTATTTTTCTATGTCCTTTTCCTTGACATGGATTATTACCACTGGGTCTCTTCCTGGCCCCTAACAGTATCAACTTCTCACCTTTCCTCAGTATATATTGTTCTAATTCCAGGTAGACAATTTGCCAATCTGTAGGTATTGTCTTTACAACACACATGGCTATCCACTTCACTGAGCAAACAGTCACTAATGACTGCAATCTCTCCATGACTTGCAAATTGCACCTTTGTCCAAGTTATGTTCCGTTGTTTTCTAGCTGCCCCTTTTCTCTATGACTTTGTTGTGGTCTACATTGTTGGACAGTATATGGTAGCTATGCATTATTGTAACCTCTTTGGGTAACCTCACATACTTAAATATTTTTCTTGTTGCTTTACCAACCTTACTTCATCCCAGATCCCATTAGTTAGCTTCATGGCAACACTGTCCCTGTGTGTCCTGTCTCCAGCTCCAATTGTTATCATTCCCATTGAAACAGATCTCTTTAAAAAGAGATATGAATTTCCCAGTGACCAATTGTAAGAAGCTGGTGTCTTTAATATGAAGGTATTTTCTGCATAATATAAAACCCCTTAAAAAGCTTTCTAAAAAGGCAACAATTTTTAAACAGTCTTTGGAATCAGGCAAGGTCACTTAGTTCAAGCTGCCAATGTTGACATTCCTAAGCTGTTAGGATGGCATCTTGTGTGCCCCCTTATCTATGCAAGTGTTTAGAAAGGGCCGGGGTATGGCGCTCAGCATGATGTAAAATAAAAAGCTGACCTCGAGCAGGGTGACAAACAGGGGTGGGGATTGGGGGAGTGGAGTGGTGTGCTGATAACCACCTGACAGTTTCGGTACATTGGTCAGAAGGGTTTGGATAGGTGATTGACCTGGAGTAAGCTACCAGCCCCCCCAAAAAAGGGTATATTAACAAGTGCTCAGGCAGAAGGACCATGTCCTGGTGGGGTCATTTTTGGTGAGGTCTTGGTGAGGGGTCCTGGCGAGGTCCTGCTGAGATTGTAGTGCTCATCAGGTAGCCGCCTTCTTCAGACGGACAATGAGGAGGAGGAAGACCGAGGGAAGAGCCTCTAACACTTTGACTAGAGAGCAGAATGCTATTAGCACAAGCTACTGATATCAATACAGTCTGTGTCAACTGTCCATCCATCCTCTGGGACCAGTGAACTGCTCTCAACTGTCACGGGTCATATAACTTTTTCTGTCTAATTAATTATCCATCATATCTAAACTGTTATTTCTTAATAAATTAATAAACCATCTTAAAATTACTTTTGGTTAGTCAACTGCTTATTTAGGTATCTATGGCCCTGAACCCTAAAATCTTACACAATGCAAAGGAATTGGACAACAAGATTTCTTCAATGTGCCATCTGATTTGCAACCACAAAAAGATGTTTCTGCAGGTGTGCGAGAGATTCCTGGCAAACAAGGAGCTAATGGGAGGAAAGATCTTGTAACAGTCTCTATCAGGAGGGACAAAGTATTTGACAAACTCTTGGGACCAAAGGCAGACAAGTCGCCAGGAACTGATGGCCTGCATTCAAGGGTTTTAAAGGAAGCGGCTGTAGAGATAGTGGAGGCATTGGTTGAAATATTCCAGAACTCACTGGATTCCGGGAGTGTCTCAGCGGATTGGAAAACCGCTAATGTGATGCCCCTGTTCAAGAATGGATGGAGACAAAAAACAGGAAACTATAGGCCAGTCAGCCTAACATCTGTTGTTGCAAAAATGCTAGAGTCCATTATTAAGGAAGAAATAGCACGACATTTAGAAAAGCTTAATGCAATCAAACAGAGTCAACATAGTTTTGTGAAAAGGAAATCATGTTTGACAAATTTGCTAGAGTTCTTTGAGGATATAACAAGCAAAGCTGATAAAGGGTAGATGTAGTGTATTTGGGTTTCCAGAAGGCATTCGATAAGGTGCCACATAAAAGGTTATTGCACAAGATAGGAGCTCATGGCATAGGGGGTAATATATTAGCATGGATTGAGGATTGGTTAACACACAGAAGGCAGAGAGTTGGGATTAATGGTTCCTTTTCAGTTGAAAAGGCCTAACAAGTGGAGTGCCATAAGGATCAGTCCTAGGGCCTCAATTATTTATTATCTATATTAACAATTTGGAGGAGGGATCGGAGTGTAATGTATCTAAAATAGCTGACGATACAAAAATAGGTGGGAGGGCATGTTGTGATGAGGACATAAGGAATCTGCAAGGGGATATAGATAGGTTGAGTGAGTGGGCAAAAACTTGGCAGATGGAGTTTAATGTAGGAAAGTGTGAGGTCATGCACTTTAGTAGGAAGAATCAAAAGGCAGACTATTATTTAAATGAAGAGAGACTCCAAAAAAGTGCAGCACAGAGGGATCTCTGTTTGTAACACAAAAAGTTATCGTGCAGGTGCAGCAAGTAGTTTAGAAGGAAAATGGAATTTTGGCCTGTATTGCTAGGGGTTTGGAGTTTAAAAATAGGGAAGTCTTGTTACTACTGCACAGGCTGCACCTGGAATACTGTGTACAGTTTTGGTCTCCGTATTTAAGAAAGGGTGTAGTGGCATTGGAGGCAGTTCAAAAGAGATTCACTAGGCCGACTCCTGGGCTGAAGGGGTTGACTTATCAAGAATGGCTAAACAGGTTATGGCTTTATTCACTAGAGTTTAGAAGAATGAGGGTGTTCTTACTGAAACATACAAGATTCTGAGGGGGCTTGACAGGGTAGATGTTGAGAAGATGTTTTCACTGGTGGGGGAATCTTGAACTAGGGGTCAGTGGTACAGAATACGGGGACACTCATTTAAAACTGAGTTGCGAAGGAATTTCTTCCCTCAGAGGGTAGTGAGTGTCTATAATTCTCTACCACAGAGAATTGTGGAGGGTAGATCACTGAAAGTATTTAAAGGGGAGGTAGATAGATTTTTGAAATATCGGGGAGTTGAGGGCTATGAGGAGCTGGCATGAAAGAAGAGTTGAGGCCTGGGGCTGATTAGCCATGATCTTATTGAATGGTGGGCAGGCTTGAGGGGCCAAATGGCTTACTCTGGCTCTTATTTCCTACGTTCTTATGAGTGCTACAATGATGCTCTCGTCCTGAGGCAGTCCAAGCTCACTAACCACTTTGGACCTGCAAACATACTTAAAGGGTGGCTATTAGGAGACAAGGGATATCCAATTCAAACTTAGCTAATGACACCAATCACAAAAATTGCCAATGCTGCTACATTGAATGCCATAATATCGCCAGATATGAGATTGAACAAGCCATCCTTCAGTAACACAAGCCAGGGTTTCCAGGATGGTGATGGTGTGTTGCACAACATTGCATAGCAGTGAGGTTTAGACCTGCAGGTGCTACAAGGCACAGAGTGTAAATTGTTTGTAGATGATTCCAAACAGGTTGAGAAGGAAGATGAAGAAGACAAAGGAGGAACCTGATGAGGGCAATGCAGCAGTAGTTGCTCACAATGCGACCCGGAATATCCTTATTAATACAAGGTTCTCTCTGGTTCCACCAGTGGATCCATGTCAGAAGTGCATATACTAGCCACTCGTCCTGCAATGCCATTGAGACAAAGCTGTTTTGCAAATAACTGAACCCTATTGCTGCCCATCAATTCATGTCTTCCCGTTCATCATTAAGTAAATAAAAGGTGGCTTGCCACGCAGGAACCAAAATGTGCAATATAGGAAAGTGGTACAAACTAATAAAAATTTGTGTACTTCTAAAGAACAGAAATTTCATAACCTAATATTTTCTTATATATCCACATGCATATCCTTGCACAACGACAAATCTTGGTCGCTTTCTACTGTGTCTACATAGTGCAATCCTAACGATATGAGCAGATATAGAGATAGGCTGCCATTGACAGATGCATTGAACTGAATTTTGGGTATACCATGCATATTCCCCACTTAAAATTCACTTCCCAGTTAATATTTGGGGTAAATTTCACTTTCAGTTTTGAAACTGGAGTTTGTACAGTTTTAAATGTTATCTAGCAGAGAACGGTTCAACTGCATGCACTACCATGAAATTTTAACAAAAAAGATAAAACCTTGATGGACAGGAAAATGCCTACCCACACAGACACAACGAGCACAATTGGCAGAATTTAATAATTGTCCCTGCCACTTTGCCACACTTAACCAATTCCATCATCTCAACCATCCCTCCCATGCCACTATATCATCCTCCCCCTTGTCTTCTCCCTCCCATCAATTCAATCCTATCTCTCACAGAAACAATCTCTTCAGCCAGGGTAACTTTGATGTTGGGCTCCTCTTACCTTCCACAGTTTTTGTTCTTCATTAATCCCACTCACCAAGACACCCCTGCCTCCAACTGCTGCATATGCTCCTCTCCTCCATGCACCCCATGTGTCTCAGTGCACGCGAGACACTGCCCATGAAATAAATCAGCAACCAACTGACCAATCAAAATAATCCAGACAGACAAGAGCTGAGTATTATTATTATAGATATCTATCTTGGCAAGGCTAAGTAAGTGTTGGTGCACTTAACTCATGCCACTCCTGGCTTTGGTTTCTAGATCTAACATTTTCTAGTATATATCCTCTGCATATTTCATTTTATTTAAATTATGAGAGTTGCATTCATAGAAATTTTGTTGCGCTATTTCTGGTGGAATTCTTGAAAAAGATGCCTTGTTTGTGGGGAAAAACCAGAAAAGCCACAATGGTGTCAGATGTAAGGTACAATAATACCCTTCAATTAGATTTACATCATTGCATCATGTTCTTGTGAATAAAAATGTTTATATTAACGCACATACTTTAATGATTAAACCCATGTCACTTCTGATAATAGTAAACATGCGAATTAGGAGCAGGAGTAGGCCACTCGGCCCTTTGAGCCTGCTTCGCCATACAATAGGATCATGGCTGATCTGATTGAAACCTCAACTCCACATTACCGCCTACCCCCAATAGCCTTTCATCCCTTTGCTTATCAAGAATCTATCAACCTCTGCCTTGAAATATTAAAAGACTTTGCTTCCACTGCCTTTTGAGGAAGAGAGTTCCAAAGACTCTCAACCCTCTGAGAGAAAAAAATTCTCTTCATCTCTGTTTTCCCTTTTTTCCTTTCAAATGATATGTTTAAAATGAACTAGTTGGAGCTTTGAGAACTTTTGACTTAGGTGTAAGTTCATTCAAATTTATGAGGTTACATGTTATCAATCAAGAATTTTAAACAATGGTCAGGAATGTCTAACAATTAACAGTTTGTTTCAAGTGCAGAGGAAGTTAATTATTTCTAAAACATTTAGATAGCTTTCCTGTCATTGAATTTTCATAGCTGTGCTACACCCCATCCTGTTTAACATAGAGGTGTTTACATTTTAGAGAGTAGGAAGGTGGTCAAAAGCCAGATGAATATGTTGAGATAATTTGTGAACTTTTCAGATGACTTTCTTCATTTTTTAAATTTTTATTATGTGGATAGGATTATTTTAATGTACTTTTAATTGTTGTAAATTATTTGATGGCAGTCAAAGCAGATGCAGTGACTTTCATTTAGACCAGTTATGGAAGTGCAGAACAGAATATCAATAACTGGCACATTTAATTTGAAACATATTAACTGTCATGAGGCCTGAATGGTCAATCAAATTGAATGGGAAATCAGTGGTATTCAAGTGCATTAAAATTATGCAATCAGAAGGAGGAAAAGTCAAATAAATCTACACTTGGTACTGGGCAGTAATTTAATGTTAAGGATTTTCTACTTTGGAATTTGATTTGCTAATATTTTCTAATATTTTCAAAAATGTATTGTCACTTCTGTCTTGATTTCCATTCCTGCATTATATTTTAAAATCATTCCACCATTGGTCCAGCATTGCAGTCTCATGCAATAAAAATCTTTTAGGAAAACAAATAACTTCCCCTAACTCCAAATGCATATACTTCTCATGACTCAGCGAGACAGATGATGTGGTCAACTCTACTGGTGACATTCATCACACAGATGTTAGGCAGGCTGAAGTGTTGGCATGGTGTCTTTCTCTGTTTCATATAAACAACTTTTCGCATATCAGTGGAAAGTTGTTAATTATACTGCCAGAATTTTGCTATTTTCACTGAACCTTTCATTAGTCACCAGAGGATTTATACCGTTTTGTAGTTGTATAAAGAATAAAGTCTATTATACCAATAATGGCGAACTGTTTTGATGTCCCAAAAACAATCTTATGAAATATGAAAGAGATCTGTGAACTGTAAAATGTTTGTCAATTCTGTAGTTATAACTTTATGATTCCTAATTGGAAGAAGATTCCACTAAACTTCTAAGAAAGAAACTTGTAGTGAATGAATATGAACAACAATCATTTGGTTCACTAAAGACAATAACATGATGCTGTTAGTGTCAGAAGACAAATTTTTCTTGTATGCGTTTCAAAGCCTCAACATTAAACTGAGCTTTAAAGGTCAACTGATGGGAAGCAAGCTAAAGGAGGGGCCACAAAAATATGCTATGCAAATAAAAGTACTACGCCCTTCAATTTGTAATTTCTGCATCAAGACTTCAGAGCAATGGATTAGCTAATCTTTCCTGCACTCAAGTGGATTGCCTGCCAACATACACAGTTAGGTTTTAATTGTGTCATGTTTCTTGAAGAATTCCAATATATAAAAAAAGGCAATGTCTGCTTCAGGGTTATCTGTTTTTCATGATTTAATTTGCAAAACAAAAATCTTAAAATAGTTAGTGGCTTTTGCAACTATATCCAAAGGGCTACACGAGAATTTTGAGCACTTAAGGATACTTTCTGAGTGAGTGCAGATTGTTAGTAAATAAAAAAGAAAAATAAATTGATAACACTTACAAGGCAGCTTGTATAATTCACATATGTTTCTGTTGTGTGTTTTTAACATTTTCATTCCTCAATTTTCCTTTTTTTTGTTGTAAACTGAGATCTGGCCATTGAATGAGGGGATTGACAGTGATGATATATCCTTTTGTCTTCTGTCAATGTTTCTGTTCAGCTGACTGCAAGTAGATGCAAGAATGTTTTTCACAGAGGTGTAGAAGTTCAGTATAAAGGAAAGTTCGTTGGCCCAAACAAGTTGTTATATCAGTGCTGGATATGAGGCATTCAAGGCGGCATTAGATGATTATTTGAATAGAAACAATATGCAGGGGTACGGGGAAAAGGCAGGAAAAATGACACTAGGTCATAATGCTCATTTGGAGAGCCGGTGCAGACACGATGGGCCGAATGGCCTCCTTCAGTGCCATTAAAATTTTGTAAACCTGTGATTCCACGCCAAAGCTATCAACCCCAACTTTATTTCCTTGCTTGTTTCTTGAACTCTTTAATAGCTTCCCCTCTTAAACATGATTGATTTTACTTTCATAGTCACTAGCAGCAATGCAACCCATATTCTAATAACCATCTGTGTAAAAATACAGATCTGTCCCTTTATGCATTTTAGAGACTCTCAGGGAATTTAATTGAGATGTTGACATAATGAAGCAACTTGATTGTATAAGTATAGATGAATTATTTCAATTAGTTAGGCTTTGGAGAGCTAGGGGCAGCATTTTCCCGTCGGCGAGCAGGGGGCAGGGCCCACTTGCTGACGCGTGGTTTCAGCCAAATCGGCTGCGCGCCTGCCCAACTGTCAATGGTCACTTAAGGCCTTTAAAAAAGTAATTAAATCAATTAATGGACCTGCCCATCCAACCTTAAGGTTGGCGGGCAGGCGAAGAGCCCAGGCGGCCTTCAGAAAAACATGAAACCTCATCCACGGGCGGGATGAGGTTCATGAGGGATTTAAAATGTGTATAAAACTTTTAAATAAAAGTAAATGACATGTCCCTGCTCATGTGACAGCGTTACATGAGAGGACATGTCAGGAATATCTTTTTCTTCCTTTAATAAAGTTTTCAAACTTGAGCCGAGCTCCCTGAGGCAGCACTTTGCCCTTAATTGGCCCGCCCACATGAAATGGCAGCCCGCCCACCAACTGGGGGTGCTGATCAGAAATCCGCCCACCTGTGCCCACACCCGCACAACCCCACAATGGGGTGGGGGGATGGTGGGGGGAATGCTGCCCAAGAGATCATGCATATAAATTACACAAGAGTTGAACAAAGTTTGATGTCAGGAAGATCTTTTTCCAGTAGATTGTAGTGCCGTGTTATTTTAATAATATAATCCTTGAGCTTATTTCCTGTACAAGACACAAGGCACCAATCATTCATAAGGGATTGGGTAAGCACATTATGATTTCATTTATTAAGACTAGGCACATGAGAACAGTTAGACATAAGAGTAAAGCTTGAAGACAGAGATGTGTGCATGTGCTCTGCTCAAAGCAAAAGTGAAACTAAGACTGGATCACATGATACATTTCCCTTCTGGTGATGCCATGCTGATATCCCTTAAAGGCATATTACAACATGTAAACCTATGAAACAAATCGCTGGCTCGTGCCTTAAGTGTGGATTTTTAGGAGAAAGCAGGACAGGTTAATGGCATACAGAAGTTAAGTGAGAAACTGGGGACAATTTTAATCTAACCCACCAGTCAGAAAACTGACTTGACCAGTGGCAAAGTTGATTTTACACCCAACTAATTTTATCCTCCATTGAAATCAAAGGAGAGGAGAAGTGTGCAGGGTGCAAAGCAGGCATTCCACTCGATGCCATGGGTAGAATTTTATGCCTCGCATGCGGGCGCACGCCTGACCCGAATGGGCATAAAATAGCACAAGAAGACATCAGGCGAGTATCCCGATGTCATCCCAGTCAAACGTATTCTTCAGGTCGGTGGGCACGCGTGGGAGTCAGAGCTGTGCCCGCCCATCAATTAAGAGGCCACTTAAGACCAGTAAAAACCCAGGTGAACCAGATTTTACATTGCCGGTCGCACAGGCAAAAACGGGTAGGCGGGCAGCCCACATTTTGCAAAACCTCATCCAAGGGTGGGATAAAAAGGGTCAGCAGCATTGCCAGTGTGAGTAGTGAAGAGTTTAGGAGATAGTTTACTGCTGGTTGCTTATTTGAACTTGACAGCTTCATATCAGTTCTGGCCTTCATCCTTAGCATTTCTAGGTTTAATTTCAGGACTCATTGGTGTCTCCAAGGCCCGCGGAGGATTTTGACCGTGTGGACCCTTCCAGGTACCAGACAGACTTCTGTTACCCTGGTAATGGGAATTGTGGTCTCCGCTGGTGGCACCTCCTCTGAGGAGGAAGAGGGGGGCAGAAGAGAGACGAGGCCAGGGGTCCCAATGCAGCTTCCAGGGGAGTGACCTGTGGGAGGAGAGGTGCAGGCACAAGGGGTGCAGGGCCAACAGGTAGTCCAAGGTGTAAGGGGCTGCAGAAGACGCCACTATCCTGCTTCCAGGGTTTACAGGCGGTGATGCAGCTACCTCAATATGTCAGAGGTGCACTGCCAAAGGAGGCTCCATCTCTCCAGAGAGACTGTGACCTCCATCTGTCAGATGATTGGGCCTGAGATCAGCCCCGGCTGTGTGGGAGTAAACCCCATGCCAATGGTCACAATGGTCCTCAGCTTCTATGCCTCCAGCTCTTTCCAGGGGTCAATGGGGGATCTTTGTGGAGTTTCCCAATCAGCTGTCCACAGTTGCATCAAGCTGGTGACAGAAGCTCTGTTCAGGCGGGTAATGACATTTATTCATTTCCATACGGACGAGGCCAGCCATGCTGAGCGAGCCAGAGGCTTTGCAGCAATTGCTGGGTTATCCCAGATCCAGGATGCAATTGACTGCACACATGTGGCCATCAAGGCGCCAGCGGGTCAGCCGGGTGCCTTTGTCAACAGGAAGGGATTCTACTCAATTAACATTCAGATAGTGTGTGACCATAGGATGCAGATTCTGCAAGTCTGTGCATGGTGCCCTGGCAGCTCCCATGATGCTTATATCCTCAGACACTTCCAGGTGCTGAGGCTGTTCAGTGCTCCAGCTGGGCTGGATGGACGGCTGCTGGGTGACATGGGCTATCCATTGAAAAGCCGGCTTATGATGCCTCTCCGCCACCCAAGAACAGATGCAGAGCAACATTATAATAGGAGTCATGCCTCCACAAGGACGGTGATAGAGAGGACCATAGGTCTTCTTAAGATGCACTTCTGATGTCTGGACCGTTCAGGGGAAACACTACAATACCCACCAGAGCGAGTGTTACTGATAGTGGTTGCATGCTGCACTCTCCACAATCTGACAATGGCAAGGGGGGCCCACTGGTGGAAGAGGATGTTGACGCAGCTCCACAGGCCACAGAGGATGAATCCAGTAGTGAGTCAGAAGAGGAGCATGGTGAGGAGAACACTGAGGCCATGGAGGCAGACCTCTGTATCCTTCAGTGATGCAGGGCACCAGGGATGGCTTGGTCCGACGCTCCTTCAGCTAGGCTGCCAAAGATCTGCTTCCACCTCATGCCAGGGCTGCCACCTCCATCCATGATGTCTGAAATGATCCTTTCATTTGAACCCAAAGTCCACTCAGTGCCTATGTAATAAAGTTTAGAGCCACTCACGTCCAGCATTACACACTGGTGTACCCTGCACCAAAGAAATGCAAAGGTGAAGCATACTCAAGCCATTATGACAAAAACAAAATTTATCTCCTTTTGACAATCCAAAAAAATTAACGTCTCCTTCTCTGATCTTCATTCCCAGACTAGTAAACATAAACAAAACATTATACAACAGAAGATCACCCGTGACCAGTTCCTCTTGTGTTCATGTGTTAAACTTACATTTGTGAGTGCTACTTCTTGGTGTCTCCGCCTCGCTGGAAACGGCATTGGAGGCAATCTGCTGACTCTGGTATCTTATTGGCCTTGGCGGTCATCCTCTGGCCAGTGGAGCCTGTGCTTGCCCCACCTGGGAGTGAGCAGCCAGTGCCACGGCTGGCATCTCCCCAGTCATCGCAGCCTTATCAGATGCCATGGTCACTGGCAGAGGGGCTAAATAGCTGCTGCCATCATCCAAAGCACCCTGAGAGGAGCCCACAAAAATGACAAGCAGCTTGTGCGCCAACATGAGGTCGCTCTGCACCTCCCTGTTTGCCATTGATGGACAGGCACCTAGCTGGGATACTGGGTGCCTCATCGTATCCCACACTGGCACTGACCACCTGAGGCCATTGCCTGTGTGAGGGCTTGCAGGTCCAAGTGCAATCCCAGGAACCCCTGATTCTGATCCTGGAGCTGCCTCTCCATGAGAGTCGCTACTCTCTCAATGGAGAAGGCAGTGCTCTTGTTCATGAGGGTCAATGCAGTGCACATGCTCTGCCTGAACCCCTCCACAACAGACACCATGTCATACATACCCTCATGGGTCTCCGCCAGGTCTTCCTGCACATCCCACTGGACATCCAGCATCTGCGCCAAAAGACGACATCAGAGACTCATCATCTGCCTTTGACTGAGCATCATCCTGGTCTCCAGCAGTCCTCTGACTGCTGGCACCCTGGGCACTCTCTGCCTCCACCTGCTCCTTAAACGAGTGTGAAGTGCCCTCACCACTGTGCTCCAACATTCTAGCTGAGGATCTAATGCCCACCGAGGTTTCTGGTATCTGCGCTGGTGCCTGGTTCAGGGAGCGGATGTGATGCAGGCATATGTGAAGCCTGGTGATCCTCTGGCATCAGGAATGGCCCTTTGGGGTCCTGCTACTGAGTGCATGCTGGCGAATCTAAGGAAGAACAACAATATGTCATTAGTTTAAGTCATCACATTGTCACTGTGGATGCCAGGTACCCTGGTGAGATAATGGAGGTCTGCATCATGGTGTCATTGTCTTTCAATGGTCAATAAGGAATCCAGTTTTGAGGCTCACGTCAATGATGAGATTACACAAGAATGTTTGCACCATCCAAAACTCTCACATCTGTGCACTGCATTCTTACCTCCGTCTGACACCTCAGCCTCTCCGTGCTGGTTGGCCGAGGTGTGTGTCACCTCTCCTGCTCCAAGGCGTCCTGCTCGAATCTGGATAGAATTAGAGTGTCTGGGGGGCCTCCACCTATTCGCGACCGTTCAATGTTGTTATGGGTCATCTTCTCCTGAAAGGACAGAGGGCCATGGATTAGTTCACTCTCTACCTGAAGCGCCATTGCAGCCTGGCCAACCCCACCTGAGTAACACCTTGCAGGGCACATCCGAATCGTGGCCCTCAAGCTGCAAGGCACTCAATCCAAGCAGCCAGGGCTCACTCCTTGGCCAGCTTCAGCGTCATTGACAGTTAGCACTCAGACTCTAACATCCCTGAGCTCCATGGGGGGATGGCCAGACCTTAACACTTCAACACACGTTAACATGCTAACAAGGTACTCACCCTTCCCAAGTGCAGCAGGTCATTAAACCTTTTGCGGCACTGCACCCATGTGTAGCGCACAACTTCGCGGCTGTGCTGCCATCTCCTCCCTAGCTCTTTTTATTAGGTGCAGCGGCTTCCTTCTCCCATCTCAGGGGTCAAGGGTGCCCCTCCTGGCAGCCACCTCCTCCAGGAGGACCATGAGGCACTCATCCGAAAACCGGAGGGGCTGAGTGCCCATCCAATCTGCCCAGCTGCCTGGCATCTCAAGCCGCACTTGATGCCATAACTTCAGTGTTCACAACGCAGAAGGTATGTTTTTCCCTGGCAGCCTTCAAGGAGCTGCCTGTGCTGCCTTTAAACTGGAGCTGGGTTGCCATTGGACCCGGAAGCCGACAGGCCCCCGCCTGCAGCTTCCCGACCATTGGGAGGACGTGTTTCACGCTGGGCAGGTCTTAATTGGCCAGCCAGCGTGAAATCGCGGTCGGGGGCCAATCACAGGCAGCAGCCCATTTGGCACCAGTCCCTGACTGGTCACAGGCCCACCGATCATGCCCGCTTGCCAAGGGTAAAATTTAGGCCCATGGTTTTCCTGCCTAACCCGTTAGGTTCAGGCTACCCTCACTGTATCATATCTATTCTTCTGAACCAGTTTGGATCACCTTAAGGGTCAGAAAAGAATTTCTCTGATATTTTTCTCCCCAAATCAGCCTTTCTTTGCTTCTACTATAAGATTTCATGACTGTTGAGAAATGGGGTATTGGGACCCATGATGCTAAAGACATTGGGCTAAATTTTATGCTGGTGTTAATGGCCTGCAAATGGGCTGGAAATCCAGGGGAAACCCCCTCCCTGTCTATGTCTGGGAGTCCTGATACAATTCTGCACCCATCAGGCAATGAACTACCTGGTGTCAGGCCAATCTTCCTTATAAGAGTGGAGATCCTGCTTCAAGAGCAGCCAGCCAATTGGAGGGCTGGCAGCTCTTCAGTCTCAGCAACGTCACCAGGAGCATTGGTTTACTGCTAGAATTGCAAACAGACAAGAAAAGCAAGAAAAAGCAGTCTCAAGAATGGAAGTGCATGGAATTGAGATCACTGGGGCTGGTCAGGCAGGCCCCGAGGAGGGACGGGGCAGTTTATTAGTGAATGTGGAGTTTAGTGGTGTCTCCATGGAGGTAGCCCTTGCCAGTGGGTCACCCTGTGTGAACCACAGGGTGCCCAATCAGGAGACCTCATCCCTGAGCCCTCAGGAGGTCACCACGTTTCACTGGGTTAACTTTAATTAGGACAAGGACAATGGTTTGGTTATTGCATTTCTATCACTGATTTGTACTACACTGGTGATAATGGACACTTTTGCTGAAAACGAATAGCATTTATCAGAAATTTCAGCCATCTAAGCACAGAAAATGTCAGTATGGAATGAGAATCAAGTCAAAAGCATTCACTTTCAGGGCCTAACTAAGATGATTCTAACCACCGCTCACCCAGCAAAAATGCTGCGTCAGAGGGTTTAGATTAAACTGATCCACTTGCCAGCCTGAGGACACACCATTCCCACCTGCAAACATCTTATTTTCACAGACTTCTAAATTGGTTGATAATCCCACTGCAGGCAAACAAGGATCTAATTTAAATTTAAATGCTGCTATGACACGATTTTCATGACTACTGTGGGGGTGGCCCACCCCATGTCAAAGCCACCAGAGAAATTTGTTGGGGAGTTTCTTAATATTTTAGGAGTGAAGTTCTTGTGTTCCAGAATAGCTCTAGTCATTTTATTTCAGATTGGCATGGGATTCAATCAGGAGCTGCTTTAATCTCAGAAAATCTGTAGGAGCGCAAGTGGTCTCTGTCTGTCATTGACATGATCTGACCAGCAGGCCAGACATGGCTGGGCTCCAGCAGGGTGGGAAACAGGATGAAATTTACCCTAAAAAACAATAAAGAATATATTTTAATGATGGCAATAGAAAGGAATATCATCCCTACCCTTTGCTGCCCTTTTGAGATAAAGTGGTTCAGTGATTATGACCCTTGTGCATAGCAAGCTCAGTAAATTGTCTCATAATCTCCTTGATGGTGTAGTTTGACTACTATGAAATAACATTTTTTTAAAAAAGCAACAGGAAAAGCCGGCAGGAAATTAACAAACATAATTGTTTGCAATGCTTTGATTTTTTAAAAAAGAATTCTGCTGATGGAACAACCTTTAGTATTTGTTAAATGAGCAAATCAGAGAGCTGATATGCTAGATTTTCAGATGAAATCAATTTAGGCTACAGTTGCACAGCCATTTTTGATTTGATGCAAAATGATTTGAATCTAAACAAAGACAATAGTAGCAACCATATATCAGATGTGGGTCAGCTTCTAGCACCTCTCATCTCCAAATAAGAGGGTTCTGGGTTCAAATCTCACTCCAGAACTCGATCTCAAAAAATCAATGCTGGCACTCTGGTGCAGCGCTGGGAGAGTGCTGCACTGTCGGAGGTACTTTCTCTCAGATGAGATGTTAAACAGGGCTCCTGTCTGCCCTCTCAGGTGAATGTAAAGGATACAATGGCACTATCCGAAGAAGAGCAGAGGAATTATTCCTGGTGTCCTGACCAACATCACAAAATAGTTTACCTAGTCACAATGTTGTTTGTGGAAGCTTGCTGTATACTAATTGGCTGCCACATTTCGTACAACAGTGATTACATTTGAAAAGTAGTTCATTGGCTATAAAGTGCTTCAATATGACCATTAGTCATGAAAGGCGCTTTATAAACTCCGGCCATTCTATTTTTTTTAACATAGCTCCAAGAGTGAGTCTCGATCTGATTCTACAATGTATTAAAGCAGACCAGTGTGAGACCACCCCAACAGATATCCCACACCTTCTGGGCTCAGTACCCACTCCAGTATAATCCAGCTCTACCTGTCCCACCCCGGTTTAAACCAGCTTATATTTCACCTCTTTTCTATTTTTCCTTAGTTCTGTTGAAGAGTCATACGGACTCGAAACGTTAACTGTGTTCCTCTCCGCAGATGCTGTCAGACCTGCTGAGTTTTTCCAAGTATTTTTGTTTTTGTTTTGGATTTCCAGCATCCGCAGTTTTTTGCTTTTATCCCAGTATAATTATTGTCTACCTTGAACCTGCGTTAAGTTGTGCTCAAGTTGCATTTTGTCATGACCACGGGTCCTATCCCTGAATTACTTATGTACATATTGAACTTTTAAGTAAGACATGTGTTTTTTTTTAAAAAGGACATACAAGCAGACGCTGGCTGAGACTGTAAGATAACCACTTGCTGGAAAATTCCTATGTGGATTAATTGACCAACTAGTTCTGAGAGAGCGGAATGCATGGCCTACTTCAGACAGAGGCACTTCAAGGGAAAATATACAATGCAAAAATGGAACTGTGATCTCCTGTGGTTGTAGAGATAATGGAAAATGATTACCATTTCAACAGAAACCACCTCCTGCTGAGTTATATCCCGGACTGTGAACATGAACTGAGTTGAAAAGAAAACAGATTTGGGTGAAAGGCATGTTTGTTTATCCCTTCCAGGAATACACAAGGGAAGGGGTTAAAAAAGCCAATTGCAACCCTAGTTCTGTGTGCTAGTCTGGTGTTCTGTTCTGGTATGTGTGCGCTGAGAAGGTCACTGTTGAAGAACACTAACTGGGCATCCCTGCGCTTGCAGATAAAAAATCTCCCTCTCTCTGATTGCTGGACACAAGTTACAAGTCAGCAAAGCCACAGACAAAAAGGAAACAGGACAACTCCTTTCAGCTAACCTATAGAACCAAGAATCTCCAAACCAACTGCTCAATTGCCAAAGTCAGCGCTACTGGAATCACCCCAATTTAACGACCTGCAATGTTTCACCATCTTCTCCTCATGGATCTTTTTAACTTTTTTTTTGGACTCAACTTCTAATTTCTGATCTGTGTGTACGTGTGTTGCATTTTTATTATTTTTTCTCAAACTTTAGTAACTAATAAACTCACTTTTTCTTTAGCTCAAAAAAGTCTGGTTAAATTGGCTCCTTTTAAAGCATAAATACATTTGGACTGGTAAAAGGGAAGGGATCCTTTTTAAATTAATTTTGTTTCAATCAACCAAGAGGGTTGAATAAAAAATGTTCATCCCTCCTCATCTGGGAGTACCTCATCCGGGATCATAACAAATTGGGGGTTCAGTGCTGGAATTGTTCCAACAGGCAAAACAAACGAATAAGAGTGGGGAAAGTAAATTATTCCTTTGAAACCAACTTTTAAAACTGCAAAAAGACTTTCTTGAGTCTGTACTATTAAAGTGTAAAAATGTCCACATTTGCTGCCAGTGCATTTCTGGGAGAATTAGGGGAAATTACTTTTGAACATTTAAAACTCTGTCCCTTGAACAGTTAAAAATTTAGCGAGGCACTTATGATTGGAAGATGCCTGAAAGCCAGAAAACCCAAAATTTTAAAAGGGGTGGTCAATAGTTAGCAAGTGGAAATTGAGGACAACGAAACGGATAGAGTAGCAATAGAGAGATTAAAATTGGAGCAGTGGGAATTAGAATTTCAGGAAAAGAGAAAAGGAAAGACAGGAAAGGGCACAGAAAGAAGAGAGAGAATTTCGGGACAGAGAGAGAGAAAGGGATTTTAAGCTAAAACAGCTCGAACTGAGGGGCAGGGACCTTACTGTGTCCCTTGAAGTCATCACTAGCTCAGGTTTAAGGGCTGAGGCAATCCGGTTTGCTGATTTAATCCCTAAGTTTGATGAATCAGAAGTGGAAGCTTTCTTTATCTCTTTTGAGCGGTTGGCACAGCAGTTAAAGTGGCCAGTCCAACATTGGTCCTTATTACTGCAGAGTAAGCTTTCAGGGAACGCTCACGAAGTTTACTCCCTCCTGCTTGAGGAACATGCCACTGACTATGAGGCAGCAAAAAGGGCTATTTTGAGCGGGTACCAGTTAGTGCCGGAGTCGTACCGTCAGAAATTCTGTACCCTAAGGAAACAGGCTGACCACATGTACCTGGAATTTGAATGGCTCAAGCAATTTGCTTTTGACCAGTGGGTATTGGCACTTAAAAGAGAAGCCACTTACTAAAACCTCCATCAAAAAATTCTCCTTGAGGAGTTTAAAAACTCCATACGCTTCCTAATAAGAACACACCAAGAAGAACAGAGGGTAACAGAGGCCAGGCAGGCAGACACTGGCTGATGATTATGAGCTGATCCACAAACTGTTATTCCAGAAGAGACCCTCCCCTAGTCACCCACAACCAGCTGGAAAGGATAGAAGTGGAGAGAGTGATAGGAAACTGAGCACCCATGGGAGAGAAGGAAATGCTAGGTGCCCTCCCCAGGACAGAAAGAGTGGTGCTGAGATGAAAAGTGAGGCCAAGAAGACTGTGTGTTTTAATTGTTGAAAGGTAGGGCACCTCCAGGCAAATTGCTGGGTGCTACAGGAAAAATCAGTGGGGTTTATCGGGGCACATTCCCTCCTGCAACCCCCAACCTCCCCGCCCCGTGTAGAGAGTGGGGGTCAGTCAGACAGCATGGCAGACCAGGCTATGGCTCTGACTGCGGCTGTGAATCCCTGTAGAGGCACTCCTGAGAGTGCGATGAGGTTAAACAAATCCTTGAGAGTTACAAGGATTTTGTATCCGAAGGAAGAGTGGCAACATTTTACCAGGGTGTGGCGAGTAAGTCGGTAATAATACTGAGGGACACAGGAGCCAGCCAAACTCTACTGCTGGAAAAAAAGCATGACCTTCCCACCAGAGAGTGCAGTAAGTGCCAAGGTGTTGGTAAACAGGATTGAAGGAGGATACATGCCATTCCCTTATACTGGGTGCATCTGGAGTGAGGCCTGGCGTCGTCCCCAGTTTGCCTATGGACAGGGTCGGCCTGCTCCTTGGCAATGACCTTGTGGGATCAAAAATAATAGCATCCCTATTATTCTCAGAGAAGCCCACTGAGGTCAGGGAGATGGAACAGCTGTGGAGAAAGTGCCTGACATTTTCCCTGACTGTGTGGTAATGTGGTCTATGGCCAGACAAGCTCCATCAGAGGATGCTGAAGTGGCACTGCAGGCAGAAGACCCTACGGTCTGGTTACCGGAAACCTTTTTCAGGAGTCTAGAAGACCGTAAGGAGGTAATAAATAGATCTTCTTTGGTAGCGGCCCAGCAAGCTGAGCCATTGCTAAAAACTTTAGCTCAGAGTGCACACACTGAAGCCGAGGCAGAAACAGTCCCCGAGTGCTAATACATTAAAAATGAGGTGCTGATGAGGGAATGGAGACCCCCCTCACAGACCTGCAAATGAGGAGTGGACAGTGATTTGCCAGGTAGTGGTGCCGCCGAGGTACTGTAGGGAAATATTGCAGCTAGCTCATGAAATTCTGATGGCTGGGCATGTCAGTATATGCAAAACCCAAGCCCACTCCAACCAGCATTTTTACTGACCGCACCGCCACAGGGATGTAATAGGGTTTTTGCAGAACCTGCCACACTTGCCAGGTTGTGGAAAAACACCAACCTGTAATAAGATCAGCATCTATGATTCCCGTGCCGACTTTTGGGGAACCAGTAAGCAAGACGTTAATGGACAGTGTGGAGCCCCTGCCCAAAATAAAAGGGGGCCACCAGTATATCCGTACCATCATGAGTGTGGCTACCCAATGCCCAGAGGCTATTCTCCTGAGAACCATACCTGCCAAAACCGTGGTGAGGGAATTGACCCAATTCTTTACTGGTATGGTCTGCCCACTGAGATCCTGTCGGATCGGGGCTCAAATTTCATGTCCAAAATATTCCAGGAATTCAAGGGTAACTTGGGCGTGACCCAGCTGAAGACTTCAGCATATCACCCTCACTCGCAGGGTGCGTTAGAATGGTACCACCAGACCCTAAAAACAATGATCAGGACATACTGCCATGAGTACCCCATGATTGGGATAAAGGACTAGGTTTTCTTCTGTTCACAACCAGAGATTCACCCAATGAGTCTAATGGTTTTACTCAGTTTGACTTAGTTTACGGGCACTAAGTGCGAAGGCCTCTGAAAATAATCAGGAAGTTTTTAGAACAGAAGGAGGAAGTCTCCATGTTAGACTACACAACAGCATTCCAAGAGCGACTCATGCGAGCCTGTGATGTGGCCTGAGAACATTTGAAAATCTCCCAGACAGCTTTGAAAAACAGGCAGACAAATATGCCAGGGCCTGAACGTTTCAGCCAGGAGACTGTGTGTTAATGCCCCTACCAATACCAGGTGAACCCTTAAAAGCCCAGTTCAGTGGCCCGTACAGAGTAGCAGAGAAGCTCGGGGAAGTAAACTATCTAATTGAGACCCCAGATTGGGAAAAAAGCAAAGGCTGTGTAATGTCAACATGATAAAGCAATATCACAGCCAAGAAGGGAACAAGCAGGTAACAGTCTGTCCCATTGCCACCAACCTAGAGGATGAGGGTAGCAGTGGGGATAAATTGGAGGGAGACATAGTGAGGCCCATATTGAAACCCCTACCACCCGGCTATCCAACACCGAGATACTAGCGAGCTTAGACGCCCTATTCACCCACCTAAGTGCAGAACAGCGAGCAGACTGGACGAGGCCGCTCCCTGCATTTAAAGGCTTATGCAGGGGGAAGGCAGGCTGCACCACCCTAGCTCCTAGCTCTACGTGATGTGGATGTGGGAGAGGCCCCTCCCATAAGACAACATCCTTATTGTCTAGGTCTAGAAAGGCTGGCCCAGGTTTGGGAGGAGGTTAACTACATGCTGGAGCACCAACTAATACAGCCTAGCACCAGTAGCTGGAGCTCCTCATTTGCGCTTGTGTCCAAGTCAGATGGCTCCACAAGGTTCTGCAATAACATCCTCAAAAGCTGACTCCTACCCGATGTCCTGGCTGGAAGCCTGCATAGATAAGATAGGTAAAGCAGCCTACATTACAAAAATAGATTTATTCAAGGGATACTGGCAGGTTCCCTTCACTGCCCGTGCAAAGAAAAGCTCCACCTTCGTAACTCTGGATCGGTTATACCAGTGTCGAGTCATTCCATTTGGACTTCGAGATGCCCCAGCCACCTTTCAAAGGCTAATGAACCAGGTAATGGCAGGCTTATCCAATTGCATAGTGCACCTAGTGACATCTCGGAAACTCGCAGAGCAACTGGAAGTCCTCTTCCAGAAAGTACAGTCAGCTGACCTAGTGGTCAATCTCACAAAGAGTGAGTTCGCTAAAGCTCAAGTGACCTATTTAGGACACGTAGTGGGTCAAAGACAAGTACTACCCAGGGCTGCAAAGGTATAAGCAGTAGCACAGTTCTCCATTCCTACAACAAAACAGGAAATCATTAAGTTCTTGGGCATGTGTGGGTTCTAGCGCAAGCTCGCCCCAAATTATAGCACAGTAGCCACCCCACTGACAGACCTACTAGAGAAAAAGCAAAGGTAGTATGGGCTGAGAAATGCCAGACAGCTTTTGAAAGGCTGAAAGTTATTTTAATAGGTGAGCCTTTGCTTACAGCTCTGAACTTTTAGAAGTTTTAAAGTAGCCATCATGCGAGTGACATCTGGGTAGGGGCTGTCCTCCTCCAGGAAGACAAATCAGGGATAGAGAGACCAATTGGGTACTTCTCCAAAAAACTAAACAAGTATCAGAAACGGTACTCCACAGTATAGAAGGAAACCCTCGGTTTGTTACTGGCTCTCAAACACTTTGAGATATATGTCTGAAATGGATACAGAGAGTTCACAGTCTATACTGACCACAACCCATTAACCTTTGTGGAAAAATTTAAGACACAGAATGTCAGCTTGGAGTTGGAGTTTGTTTCTCCAACCGTACCACCTAAAAATCACCCACATTGTCAGGAAATCAAATGTGATTGCAGACACTCTGTCCAGAACTTAAAGAGACCCGGTTAGAATTGGAGAGATAATATTGACCAAAGCTAGAAGAATGAATGTGTGTGTGAGTATGTTTGTTGTTTTATATTTAATTTTTTTTCTCCTTTTGTAATGAAATGAGAATGAATTCATTGTATGGGGAAGTGTCATGACCACGGATCCTATCCCCAAATTACATGTGATTTTTAAAAAAGGAGATATGAACAAAAAGCTGGCAGAGACTGTAAGATAACCACTTGCTGGAGAATTCCTCTGTGGATTGCTTGGCCAACTAGTTCAGAGAGATTGGAATGTTGCACCTGAAAGGTGTGACATGACCTACTTCAGACAGAAGCACTTAAAAGGAAAATATACAATGTGAAAATGGAACTGTAATCTCCTGTTGCGGAGATAATGGAAAATGATTACCATCTCAGCAGAAACCATCTTCTGTTGAGTTATAACCCAGACTGTGAACATGAACTGAGTCGAAAAGAAAACAGATCTGGGTGAAAGACTTGTTCATTTTTTCCCTTCTAGGAATACACAAGGAAAGGAGTTTTAAAAAGCCAACTGCAACCCTAGTTTTCTGTGCTAGTCTGGTGCTCTGTTCTGGTGTATGTGTGCTGTGAAGGTCACAGCTGATGAACTGCACTTGCAGGTAAAAAAATCTCACTCTCTCTGATTGCCAGAAGCAAGTTACAAGTCAGCAAATCCACAGTTGAAAAGGAAACAGGGCAGCTCCTTTCAGCTAACCTGCAGAACCAAGAATCTCCAAACCAACTGTTCAACTGCCAAAGTCAGCGCTACAGAATCACCCCAACTTAACGGCCGCAAAGTTTCACCATCTACTCCTCACAGACAAGCTAAAGGACTGATTCATG
This sequence comes from Cetorhinus maximus, assembly GCF_964194155.1. Classification (NCBI taxonomy): domain Eukaryota; kingdom Metazoa; phylum Chordata; class Chondrichthyes; order Lamniformes; family Cetorhinidae; genus Cetorhinus; species Cetorhinus maximus. The sequence goes on from NC_135879.1 coordinate 85,982,815, forward strand.
TATCTTTTTAACTTTTATTTTTGGACTCAATTTCTCATTTCTAATCTGTGTGTATGTGTGTTGCGTTTTTATTATTTTATTATTTTTTTCTCACGTTTTAGTAACTAATAAACTTACTCTTTCTTTAACTCAAGAAGGTCTGGTTAAATTAGCTCTTTTTAAAACATAAATACATTTGGACTAGGAAAAGGCATCTACAAGGGAGGGGGTCTTTTTTTAAATTAACCTTTATGACCAACCGAGGGGGTTCAATAAAGAAAGGGCTCATTCCTCCTCACCCAGGAGCATAACAATTTGGGGTACCTCTTCCGGGATCATAACAAATTGGGGGAACCTCATCCCGGGATGGGTCATAACAATCTTTGGGGCATTTTATGAGCTTTGTGCTGAGCCTTTTTAATCGTATGAAAAAGCAAATACTGTTACCTGCACTTTCCTAACATTAAAAATGTTGACACGGAATGTAAAGCTCTCTTTCAGCGGGCAAAATGCAATTCATAACCGAAGTAATGCGAAGTAATTTGTGCTTTCCACTCTACAGCCAGTGGAGGCTAGGCAAAAGCAATGCTCAGGTTGCCAGTCAAATGACAAATTTGTTACACATAAAATTCTACCTGTAATTGGATTGCGAACGTTATTATTTAACCCTGCATCAAAGCAACAGAATCACGAGTGCCTTCTAAAGCTGCAGCTTGATTGCACCTCTGACCTGACATTGGGGGATGTTTTTGCTTTACCCATGTCAACAAAAAATAACCAGAGAACAAAATTGAATATCAAGAGAAAACTATCTTATCAAAATCATAAATGCATTTCACAGGACACAAAACAATGCCTCGCTGCAAAATAATTTAAGCTCTAAAATTCCTGATCTGGGCTCAGACCACAAGACTGCCATAGAAACACTCTAATTAGCTGCATGGACATGTCAGGTTGCCAGCTGAGTTAATCTGTCAAGCGTAAAGTGGCGCCAGTCTCAGCCAACTGCCTGATTTACTTGTGCCCTGTACAAGTATGTGCAACTGGGCGAATGTGTGGCAAACATCAACAGCTGAGCATGACTGCTGATTTATTTTCCCTGAATTAGCAACTAACACACAACCAGGGATAGCTTTCCAATGGCATGCTGATTCTGTGCTGAAGTAAAAGTACAAGTCTTAGTAACCCTGAAATATTTCAACAATTGCACTCCTCTGATCAAGAGCCTCAAATACAAATAATTATGATGGCTGAATCCTAATAAAAATAACTCATCTGACTTAAATGGGATATCCTGGTGTTTATCCACGTACCTCTTTAAGTCTGCTAAAATTTAAATCCATGAGCTGGACTTTATGGGAGGGTTGGGGGGGATGAAATGCACTGCCTGCTGCCACCCCCCCACCCCCTGCTGCGCACCGCCCCACCCTCCCCACCCCCACCAGAAGGAAAGCCTGTTCCAAACTGACCAATTTTAATTAAGGCCACCCCGCAGCGATAACACCTTGCCAGCAGCCAAAACAAGCCAAGGGTCGGATTTCTGCCCTTCAGTATGAGGAAGTCCCGTCTTTGAGAGCTGCCACCAGTCTGATTGGCTGGCAGCTCTAGCAGTGCCAGAACTCAGTATTGGGCACTGCTGGGGCTGCATGCAGACCCAGGGATGAAAAAGACATGGCCACTGGAGAGAGGCGAGTCCTGGGACTTGGACAGGGATGGATCGGGGAGCCGAGGGGGGAGGTGAATGGGGGGGGTTGGGGGGTCGAGGTGTGGGGGGCGGGGAGTAGTTTGAGGAGTGGGGCTGCAGATTTTGGAGGCTAGGTGGGGAGGATCAAAGGGAAGGATGTCTTGTGGGGGAGGGTGCACCTGATGCACACAGGCACTGTCCCAAATGATGTGACCTGCCCTTCTTTCTTGCCTTTTGAACAAAGTTCTTTAAAAAAAAACTTCTTATTCTCACCCAGCTGCCACGGCCCAACATTTTAGAGGGGAAATCAAAGCAGCAGTAGGCCAATTAGCCCCTCAAGCCAATCTATTCAAATAGATCAGGCTGATTTTCTACCTCAATCCTATTTCCCCACAGTATTCCCATATCCCTTGATATCATTCATAACTAGAAATCTATTGATCTTGGGTAAGGAGACCGAAACTGTACTCAGTGCTCCAGGTGCAGTCTCATAAGGCTTTATACAATTGCAGCAAGACTTCTTTACTCAAACCTCTTGCAATAAAGATCAACATTTTATTTGCCTTCCTAATTGCTTGCTGCACCTGCATGCTAGATTTTAGTGACTTATGAACAATGACACCCAGGTCCCTTTGGACATCAACATTTCCCAATCTCTCACTATTTAAGACATACTCTGCATTTCTGCTTTTGCTACCAATGTGGCTAACTTCATATTTTTCCACATTATTGTCTATCTGGCATGTTCTTGCCCACTCACTTAGCCTGTCTAAATCCCCTTGGGCCTCTTTGCATCCTCCTCACAACTCAAATTTCCACCTAGTTTTGCATCATCAGCAAACTTGAAAATATTACATTTGGTCTCCACATCCAAATCTTTGATATAGATTGTGTATAGCTGGGGCCCAAGCACTGATCCTTAGTTTATGGCACTGGAGGTGGATTGAGGCTCTTAAGTGGACAATAATTGGCCACTTAAGGTCCTCAATAGGTGTAAGGGAGGGTGGGCTGATGGATGCCTTACCCAGTCCTGGTATTATGAGGACCAGGTTGGGGGCGGGCAGGAATGTGTTGGGATAACCACCTGACATTTTATGTGCTCACTCGCCCTGCCCCATCCACCAAAAACACGCCTGGCAGAATGTTGTAAAATCCAGCCCCGTGTGCATTCTGGTGTGCAGTAGAATTTTGGGTGGGAAGAAAGATAGAAACATGAATCTGTAGAGTAAAGGGCTAACGAATATGTTATAGTGATGTAACTGAGACATCAGTAGTCAAATGTCCGAGAGGCTCCTTGTCAGCTAGGCACAGCACAGGCTTGTCCTGATTACCATGTGCTTACTATGAGGTCTTTGTAAATAGTTTGTGATTAAAAAGTCTGAAGTTAAACCATACCAACTATTTTAAGTCTGTCAAAAGGGAGCAGAGCCTCATCAAGGTTAGGTAGGCCAAGACAACGTGGTATTAGTGAAACTGCACTAATGCTCGGTAACACCACCAAAAGCCATTGATGCACGGTGGGAGAACTTAGATAAAACAGAATCATTATTCTTCTCAGTAATTTTAATTATCCAAAAAATAAAGCTGTCCAAAGCACAGAAGACTATCATGCAACGTGAAATATTATAATTAAGAATATAATAGAATATTATTATAAATGGTCTCACGTGCTAGCCCATTCTTTAGTAGGGCTATATATATATCACTTTAACTCTCTAATCCATAGGATACAGATCAACATATTTATAATGTTCTTCTCACATAAATGAACACTGGTGAGCTCATTAAGTCCTGGTCATCCTTTCTCTTTTTTTTGAATTTCAGAATAAAAAGCATAACAATAGAGAGGCTGTGGAAGAGAAGAATTGGTGGACAATAATGTGGTTAATGGTGGTGAAGGTAGAGCAGAGATTGGAGGAGAGCCAGGAGAAACAGCAAGTTGTGCTTAGAACCTGGATATATTGTATTTTAAACAGGCAATTTGGGTACTTTTGGGTGATCGAAAATGAGATTTGACAGGAGTGATGTGAATCTGTAGTTGGAAGTCAATTATACATTCAAGTTCTGTGTAAACAAAGCCACATTAAAAGTGCTAAGAAGTTTGCAATATAGGAATCGTAAGGAGATTTCATAAAGGAGGATATGATTTTGCTGAAAATGAAATAGGAATAATGCCAGAAAAGGAGTTTATGGAGAAGACAACTGGAAGCTAGATGTTCAGGAGATGAACTGGAATGGGGTGAACTTCTTGGAGGAAATGAATCTGATGAAAGTGTTGGAAAGCTCAGGAGATGCAGTGGGTAGTAGAAGCCAAACTGGAAGGAATTGGAAGCGGAGAGAAAAAGCAGAGATGGCCAAGTAGATTACCTTACTTTTGAAAACAAACTAATCACTTAGCTCTTCCATGTTTAGAATCAGAGCTGAGGATGTAAGAGATATTTTGAAGTGGGCTTTCATGAAGAGATATTAATGTCTATAATGTTATTGGAGATTACTTTTAAATTGGAATTGTAGTAGGGTCTGTGTCTATGTGTGTCTTAATTAGATTAAAACCAGCTAGTCTGGGTGCTTTGATGTATAGTAGTTTTGAGATGTTGATTAGATAACATAAGGAGGCAAAGATAAAGTGTAAATTTGCATTTGTTGAATAAACCATTCAAAAGAATGGGTAAAATCTTGCACCTAGCTGGAGACGTCAAGCAACGTGTTTATATTATTAATAAAATTGGTGGAATGAAAGGATATTATTGTTGGGCGAGGTAAAATTAAAAAACTTAGTAATACAATGTAAAATTTACATTCAAAGGAAAAGCTAGGTATAAACAGAAAGGAGTCTGTGTGTGTAGGTCAGAGACATTTAATATCTAACCAGCCTGTAAGCCTACAACTGTGTCTGCAAAGGAAACAAATTGAAAGGAACCTCATTTTGAATTTGTAAGGTCAAATGTGCTTTGCCTGGATTTTGCTGAAAATGAAATAGGAATCATGCCAGAAAAGGAGTTTATGGAGAAGACAGCTGGAAGCTAGATGTTTGCCTGGTGTCTGTTTAAAGTCTATGGGTTACTGTTGCCTTGGTGAAGATTTACCTAGGAGTGGTAAAATTGGGGACTTATTTAAAAATTATTATGTTAGCAATTTGTAGGCATATGCATGTGTTTAATTTGTTGTTAAATTAATAAATATTTAATTTAGTTTTATATAAATAACCTTTCTTATTCCTGAATTTAGACCTGCATCTCAAACATACCAATTGAAAATATAGGTTATGACAGTTGTTCAAGTTGCCCTCTGGGATTTAAACAACACAGCCTTTACCAATTGCTGTGTCATAACAGGCCAAAATGTAGGATTGCCCCTGTCCTTCAGTATGATACTGGAAGAATGAAAAATTGGTTACAGAAAGGAAGAGACATTACTGCTTGAGCTGGTTAAGCAGTCTTGGCAGTGAACAGCCAAACTATACACATTGACTAGTTTGCTTCGTCCCTTGTGTCCTAGGAGGAAACCAATTGCTGAAATGGGTTCAAGATCCATGTAAGAAAATAGAATATAAAACAATGGGTGGAATTTTCCGTGCCTGCTGGCATCAGGCGTGTTTGGCAGCATGAGTGGATAATATGGTGAGAAGGCCAGAAATTAGTTTCATGATGTCATGAAACCAGTTTGCGATCGTCCGCTCAACCCATCGATGGCGTGGATTGGATGTTGGGAGCCTCATTGTAATACATCTGCATATCATTATAAAGCCAGCCCATCGGAATCATCTCTCCAAGCTGCATCATCCGCCCATGACAGTGGGAAAACACGCTGGTGGAAGAGACTTCTTGATAAGTGTGACATGCACAAGTCGGGCTTACCGCCAGGGCCTTACTCACATCGCGGACATCCGAGGAGCAGAAGATGCTGGAGCCCGATAGAAATGGCAAACAAGAGGAATGCCCATGGCATGCTGAGTTCATTCTCATGGACATGGCTCTTTGCAAAGCAGCTCACGAAAGTTGTAAAGTCACCGTTGAGGGTCTGCTCACAACGGATGATGGTCGAGGGGAAGGTCCAGCCTTGTTTGGGGGAGGAAGATGGACGGGGGGAGGAAGAGAAGGCTCTAGGATCGACTGGGAGAGGAAGAGGTGTCCGGGGGGAGGGGGGTGGGGTGGGGGTAGTGAGGTTGGGAGGGGAAAATGAAGGTGTCACAGGGGAGGTTGGGCGAAGGGAGTATGGGGGAGAAGACAGCAACTGCAGAGGTGGGGGGAGGGGCTAATGGGGGAGAAGGCGGAAACTAGGGAAGTAGGTGTAATGGGGGCGGGGTGTAAGGGAAGGAGTTTGGAGAGGGGAGGAAGGAGTGCAGAGAGAGGAGTTAGTAAGGGTGGAGGAAGAAGTAAGGCTGGAGGAAGAAGTAAGGGTGTCTGAAGGAGTCAGGAAGGGGGAGGGAGTTGCGGGGGGGAGGGCAAAGGATGGCGGAAGCAGTAAGGGTGCCTGAAGGAGTTGGGAAGGGGGAAGGTCTAAGTTGGGGGGAGTCTGGGGGGCGGTTGTGGGGGGAGGGGAGGGGGCGAACCAGTTCCAGAGGGGGAAGGGGTTCCAAGGGAGGAAGGAGTTCCAAGTGGGGGTTGTCCAGGTGAATGTGCAAGGGAGGGCTCTAATGAGTCCATGACTGTTTCCTGGGGAGCAAACTGAGGATGGGCATGGTACGAGGGAATGGTGAGAATGACCGGAGGCAGGGGGAGGTGATAGTATGGAAGGGTGAAGGTTCGATGGTATTGGTAGAAAGGACAGCGAAGGTTGTTGATGGGGACTCGGAGGCAGACACAGACCCTGGGGGTGGGAAGAAGGTGGTCAGGGAGGTTAATGTGGATGAGGGTGGGATTTTCGGGAAGGAAGGGAACATGCACATTCACCTGGACATCTCTGAAAGGGTTTTGGCTGGTGGGTCACAGAGGGCAGGTGGAAGGTGATGCTGGGGAGGTCAACAGTAATGTGGGAAAGGAAATGGGTGACTGGGGGAGCGGAAAGGACAGGGGAGGAAATGAAATACTGTATCACCACCATGCTGTCTAAATCAAAAGTGAAATGAGAGTCGTGGTTGGTGAGATCAGGTGCTGCATGGAAGTATGATCAGTGGATGGGCAGGGATACAGGTCAGCTCAGATGGAGAACTGAAAGTGAACCCCAGCAGGCAGCATTGAAAATGCTCAGGACATCGAGGAGAGTGTGATACGGGAAGGATCCGCATGTGTGGGAGAGTGTTTGCACGAGGCTCCAAAGTGCCCTGCCACACACACACACTTCTCCCTCCAGAATCACTCATTGGTCAGCTGCTCCCTCTGTGGTGACAGAGTACTAGGTCGAGGGGCTCACAGGCAAAGGGGACTCAGAGGGAGTGGACTGCCTTGAGATTCCTGAGTGGATGACCCAGGGGTGTCCAGCCGCTACTCCCCCTCCTTTCGGGTGCCTGGGGCACCCCAGCCTGGCTCCTTGAGGGGAAGGAGCGCCTAGACGGGCGTTGAGGTGCCCCATTTCCCTCCCGCATTATCACTGCAGGAACTCACCAATGGCTCCTGTGATGGAGTGCAGGTCTGCACACATCCCTGCATTCTGCTAGACCAGGGTCCCCATGGTTTCCATCATCCTTCCCATGGAGACTTCCATATGCGCACATGTGGGCACCACTTCATCAGAGAGCAGGCAGAAGTACTCTTCTGACTTATGAGCCGCTCTGTTGAGGCTTCCAGCAGCTCTGCATGATGTTCCCTGCCTTCTGCTGACTCTCCAGGATGAGTTGGAAAGCCAAATCCAAAGGATCGTCATCTGACTCAGACCTCGCAGGTGCATCTTCCCCAGTAGTCCTCCAAGTGCTGGGGATCTCAACCGCACCTGCCTCCTCCTGCTGAAGACGTGTCCATGCGGTGACCACCAGATTGTGATCCCAAGCCTGCTCTAGATCTTGGTGCCACCAAGGTGTTTGTCTCTCCGCTGGTGGAGGGTATGTATAAGCACTGTGACAGATCTTCCAGGCTGCTTATTTCCAGCTCTTCAATGGAGAGGTGTCTTCTTGGCTGGAGGCGGGGGCCTGCTTGGAGCTGAGGGACTGGCTGGTTGAAGGTGTCGGTCACTTTGCAGAGCTCCCTGTGAACCAAAGTAGAGATAATTAATGTATGGCAGCAGAAAGTAAGAGAGAGAGCACTCAGATTTGCACTGAGAGAGAGAGACGACATGGTGCAGAATCCTCATGAGGATGTTCGCCGCTGGATGTCCTCAACAGTCAGCATGATGACACACTCCTCAAAGTGAGTGATAAGCCTAATGTGGGCCACTCCATCCCCACATTCTCTCCCTGCTGATGTGAGCAAGCTTCTCCTGCATGAAAATAGATGGAGTGTGAGCAGGGCACATGGCACTGCATGGAATGTTTGTGTTTGTGTGGTTAGCGGAGACATGAACAGGATGAGGACGCGAGCTTGAGACGATTGGAGCCTGATGGAGATGTGAGGGTGTATGTGAGAGTTAGTAGTGTTGTCCCTTAAGGTGTGAGATCCCTGCAGATGTGTGATGGGTTTGTGAGTGCGTGAGTTGAGAGTGATGAGAAGAGTGACTTACCCTGGTGGAACAAATGAGACTATTCATCCTGAAGCGGCACTGGGTGGCTATCCTCTTTTGAAGGGCATTGGCGCTGACCACTGCTGCCACTGCATCCCATGCCGAATTTGTGATGCTGCTACCCATCCTGTGGCCAGAGTGGGGGTAGAGGGCATCATGACAGGCCTCCACAGCGTCCAAAAGGCGCTTGAGGGATGCGTCACTAAACCGGGGGGTCTGTAGTCTTCTTGCCTTTCAGGGCTATCTGTCTTCTGTGCAGCAGCCCTGGGCTGGATGCACTGAGAGGTGTGCGTGTGGCTGCGCTTTAAATGTGGCACCCGGTGTGATGAATCATCGAGGTGATGGCATGGCTGGCAAATGAGAGCATGACCGCCATCGAAACGATATATTTCCTGAGAATGCAAAATTAATGCAATAGGTTTGGGACGATATGGTGTGAGAAGCCGCCATTGTGGCTGGCGGGTAAAATGTCATTTTTCCCGCCCGCTATCGCACTTAATGCAAATCTGGGATGATTCTGCCCAATGATTCAAAAGATGCTGATCTACCATCATAAAATTCACAAGTGCCTACGTTAGGAAGTGGAGACAGACGGAAAAAATGTTACCCCTATACTCCAGAATTTGGCAGTTCACAAAAGATTGTATTTTTGGTGCGAATCAGAAAATACTGCACTCTTTACACGCTGTGCATTTTGCTACCAGTGGATCCTGTATGTTGACACTGGGGCTGAATTTTAATCTGTTTTGGTGTTTGGGTTTCTGTGTGGGCCGCAGGTTAAAGGCACCAGAAACTGCCTAGGGAAGCTGGCAGGAACAAGTTGATTTCCACATTTAACAAATACATTCGTTGGCACGCAGGAAATGCCATGGTACAATTGGGTCTGACATTTTTCTTGTATAGCAAGTACATATCCTAGTGCAATACAAATCCTTTTTCCTCCTTTTCCTATTACCTCTATGTGGTGGAACCTCTGTGGCTTTAGTAGAGCTAGACGCAGGCTGCTCGTTTCCCTGTTCTGACCACTCAGATGCTTTTGGTTGACATTTTCTGGGTTTTGGAGCTTTTGTGGGCCCGGCCAAAAGCTATCCCACCTGCACCTGTGCAGGGACAGACTCTGCCATCAAGGCAGGAGGCAGCATGCGGGGCTCTGACAGAGGAAAGAGGGACAAAGGGTCAGGAGTGGAAGCACTTTGAACAGAGTTGCCACTGCCATCTACCCTTTCTCCATTTTCCCTCTTATGTCCACCACCCCTCCCAACCCCACAACACTCCCTTGCAGGCCAAGAGCTAAAGAACACTTTGCTGTACTTCAGTGAAGGGTTGAAGGGCTGCAGTGAGACTTTCCTCCATTTTGCTGAAGGTGGCAGTCTATGTGGGCAGCCCATGGGTGAAAGCCAGCACGTATTGCCACATCTGATGCTCCATGCAGGTGGCCACTTTTCCATGGATGCAGACATCAGTGGAAAGACCTGAGACATCATGGTGCTCATCTGGACTCCTCTAATCTCTCCAATCATGCCTAGCACTCTGCAAATGCTGACAGAACCTCACACATTTTCTATTGCTCCACAATAGTTCTCTTCATTGACCCTGAGGCTCCACATTTGCATCCTGCTCAGCAGAGCTTGGAGAGTTCTGTGCCCTCTGAAAACATGTGATAATCCAACTACCTCTCTTGGTTGCTGTCTGCAATGGAGCTGGTGGCGGATGCATGATTTGTGTGACGGTGCTTCCTCAAACTGAGTGACCTCGCCTGAGGAGTCTGTCCTCTTCCAGTGGCAGTCTTCATGAAAGAAATGAACTTAAACTGACAAGCTAAGTGGATTCTAAGTTATCATTGTGCAGATATCATATTTCACTGGCACGTGACATCAAGTCTACACGAGTGAGTGTTGCACGCTATGTGATTGTGTTACATTTAATTCTGTAATCAGCTGGGAGACCTCCATCTCTCCAATTCCAATGGCCAGGCATTTGGAAACCTGGCTCATCTGCAGTGCCTCATCTTCTGCTGCTGTCAGGGTGGCAAAGGCTGAAGTGCCACACCGTGTTCCCTGCCTCTCTCTGGTGTTGTGCTTTCTTTTTCTGCAAGGGAAGATAGAAGAGACCTCTAGGTGTTTACTGTTTTGAGGGGATATTTGCGGAGGGTCACTGGAAGGATGAGTGTGACATTGTGATAAGATAAAGGTGAGTATCAGTCAGTGATGGCTGGTCAGGTGAGGATGTGTGGAGGTGCCTCGAGAGAAAGGCAGGGGTTCACCCGTGAGTGTGCTGGTCCAAAGGGTGATGTGCATGAGAAGGCTGAGGAAGGCAGTGAGGGGATTTGCACTTGAATATGGAATGCCATTCACTCCTGCATTTATCAAATCATTAAAACTCTTACAGCACCGTATCCACATGCAAGGCACTACATCACTGCTATAGACCTCCTCTGCCATGCTCCACAAGGTCTCCTTGCTCTCTGTGGCTCCCTTCCTCCTGCCATATGTGGGGTACAGGTCCTCCCACTAAGTCCTTCACGCCTACAGCATGATATTCAGTGACGCATTTGAGAACCATGGTGCAGGCTTTACACATTAACCCTTCATTTGCCCATTTGCTGATTCAGTTTTGTCACTTCTAGAATGCTTCTCTTTGGAGCCTCACATGGTCCCCTCAAATAGCAGAATTGAAACAAACTGCAGTGGGTCGTCATTGCGCCTACCCTTCGCAACTGGTCCGGAAAAGTAAAAGTCAGATATAAATGCCATGGCTAAGTTGAAAAGCCACTGACAAGCAGGCTGCTTAAACTTCTGGGTTCCCAATACATAGCTGGCATCCTCCACCGTGAGCAGGTCAGAAAGTTAAAATTCAGCCGTGGGTGTCTGACATGGGAATATGGTCAATTGTCTAGCACTGCCAAAAGTTTTGCTGAGCCTATTAATTTTTTGGCCTCACTGAAAAATACGTTCCATTAATCTGGCAATTGCATTAAAATGTTTAAAAAACATAATGAAGGCTTTCCTGTATATAACAATGACTAACACTTCATAAGTACCTCTGCATTGGTCCTGAGATTGTGAAAGGTGCTTTTACTGATGAAAATGAAACTCAAGACTGGTGTTTGGCATCAGCTTCCGATGTTACAGGTGTGTTTTTTTCCTTTCTTTTAGGTAATGGGTTGTGTTTGGGGGGGCCTGCATCACAAAGAGTCCCCTTAGTAATCTTATGATCAGAACAAAATTCAAAATTCAAATTTTAAGGTAAAAACAGGGACATTTTTGTCTAAATTTGCTAATATATCTGACCACAGAATTAAGTGAAAACATTTATCCTGCAGGGAGTTTTACTCCACATCAATGCAAAAGTGACACAATGGGCCAAATTTAATCCAGAGTAGGTTGGGAGGAGCTGTAGAATTGGGAGGAAAGGCAGGAAGTGGAAAGGGTGTCACCTTCCTACCTGCCTGTGATTCTGTCAGGGACAGGAAGATCAAAGGCTTCCCCCTGAAGGTTAATGAAAGGCTACTTAAGGGCCTAATTCCACCAATGCTAGCGGCATTGTAGGCCCTACACCTACACCACCCAGTAAAATCTGGCGATCTCCTTGTGGGCTCAGGGTCAGGGTGGGGGCCTCCTGTTCAAGCACCCTGTGGCCAACCGAGGGCCCCCAACCACCCAGAGATAAGAGCTGCTCCTCATAAAGATACCCCACCCCCCACCCTTAACAAAGTCCATCCTGTTCTGCCTCCCCCCACCTTGCTGGTGCCTGCCTGATGAACCCTAGTGAGTCAGATCCACTTACCTGGGTTTTGGATCTCCCCCATTGTCACTGGTCCAAGCTGGTTGCAGTCCCACCAGTGACCACCGTTCATGGTGGCGCTGCTGGGACTGAAGAGCTAACAGCCCTCTGATTAGCTGGCAGCTCTTGGTGGTGAGATCTCCACCTGTAAATGTATGGAAGCCAGACAGTTAACTACCTGATGACCATACAATTGCATCAGGTCTCCCCAAAATGGCTGTGGCGTGTTTTCCCCTGGGATTTCCGGCCCACAGTCGGGTCCAGCACCATTAAATTCAGTCCAATAACTCTGGAACTGGGTCCCAATCCAACTTAAGAATGGAACAATACAACAACCCTCTAAGGAAAGTTCATTCTTCTAGTTTCACTCACAATGCAGTGTAATGCCAAGTTTAATATAAGTGTTCAGGTTACAGTTGGACCTCTCAGAAATGTTATAATCCAAAGCAAGGTTTACTTAAAAGTTTGAGAGAGTGACTGCTCCCACCACAATCAATATATTTAAAATATAACTGCTGGGCGTGGTAGAATCTGCAGAGCTCTCCCCAGACTACATGACTTGAACTTGTATTCAGGCCATATAAACAAGGTTCTGCTGAGTAAAAATAGATACTTTGGATACCAATCTGAAACCTGTGGTTACAGTATAATCACACTCTAACAGTGGTAAGTGTGTGGTCCAGTTATATCTTTTTGTTCAACTTAAATCTTACTTATAATTTAGTTCATATAATTTAAATTATTTGGAGTAATAACATTAATAGTTTAGAATGTTATCAACACAAAATCAAAATTCCAAAGAATTCAAGATGATAGTTCAATTAATACACGATAACAAGATTAATGTAATATAGTCAACCCTGTGTATTTTAATAATATTTATATAACATCTTTAATGTAGGAAGATGTCCCAAAGGATTTCATAGAAGCATAATCAAAAAATGAATGCTGAGCCAAGGAAGGAGGAACAGCAAGAGAGATGACCAAAAGTGTAGCCAAAGACATGTATTCTAACAGGATCTTCAAAAAGGTGCCTTTGGCAGCCTAAGAGTATCAGTTCTGGGTGCCATACTTTAGGAAGGATGTGAAGACATTGGTGAGAGTACAGAGGAGATTCACAAGAATGATTCCCTGGATGAAGAAATGTAGCTATGAGGATAGATTGGAGAGGGTGGGACTGCTTTCCTTGGAGAAAAGAAGGCTGAGACTTGATAGAGGTATTCAAAATCCTGAGGAGTAATGGACAGGGTAAATAGTGAGAAACTGTTCCCACTCAAGAGAACATCAAGACCTAGAGGGTACAGATTCAAAATAATTTGCAAAAGGAGTAAATGTAATGCAAGTAAAAATGTTTTCACTCAGAGAGTGGTTGGAGTCTGGAATAAATTTCTTGAAAGGGTGGTGGAGGCAGGTTTGATTGAGGTATTCAAAAGGGAAATTGGATTGCTACCTGAAAAGAGAGAATGTGCAAGGTTACAGGGATAAGGCAGGAGAGTAGGACTAGGTGGAATGTTCTGGAGTTGCCATGGACTAGGATGAATTTGGTAGCTGAGGAATGGAGTTTGTAGTAGGGACCTAAGACAATGGCTTCAGTCTTCACAATATTTAATTGGAGGAAATTTCTGCTCACCATGTTGGATAAGCAGTCTGATAAGTTAGTGAGAGTGGGGGAATTGAGAAAGGTGGTGGCAAAATGGAGCTGGGTGTCATCAACATACATGTGAAAACTAATGCTGTGGTTTTGGATAAGGTCGCCAAAGGGCAGTCTGTAGATGAGGAAAAGGAGGGAGGTCAAGGATAGATCAATGGGGGACACCAGAGTTGGTGGTGCAGGAACTGGAAGAGAAGCCAATGCAAGTGATTCTCAGTTAGATGCATAAGAATGAAACCCGGTGAGTGCAGTCCCACCCAGCTGGATGTCAGTGGAAAGGCATTTTAGGAGGATTGTGTTCTCAACTGTGTCAAAGGCTGCAGACAGATTGAGAAGGAGGAGGAAGATTAATTTATCTTCAGTCACATAGAATGTCATTATGACTTTGATAAGAGCCATTTTGGTACAGTGGCAGTGGTGGAAACCTGATTGGAGGGATCCCTATGCAGTTTTGGATAAGCTGATATTTTCAAAGGATAAAAGATAGGAGGCTAACCCGGAAAGCACAGGGAAAATTGAGTGGAAAAAGCTGTGGATGGTTTCAGTGGCAGATAGATTGAGGTAGGAGTGGAGATGTGATGTTACAGAGGTCCAGGTAGGTGGCCTTCATTGGTTCAGGAACTGTGCCACTCACATTTGCTCCACAATAAAAGTTCTTAATACTTTTTCACTGCTGCTAAGATTATTTATCCAAGGGGCAAGCTCATGATATTTGTTGGATCCAGTACCATTTAACTGGAACTGTAATCTCAGATAGTTATCTATCTAATGGAATGCTCTCCATCATTGGCAGAGGTATAGAATTTAAAAGTAAGGATATAATGTTGGAATTGTATAAAACGCTGGTGAGGCCACAACTGGAGTATTGTGTGCAGTTCTGGTCACCACTTTACAGGAAGGACGTAATAGCTCTGGAGAGAGTGCAGAAGAGGTTTACAAGAATGTTGCTAGGGTTAGAAAAGTGTAGCTACGAGGAGAGATTGGATAGGTTGGGGTTATTTTCCTTAGAACAAAGAAGGCTGAGAGGTGACTTGATTGAGGTGTACAAAATTATGAGGGGAAAAGATAGAGTGGACAGGATAAAATTGTTTCCCTTGATGGAGAATTCTAGAACCAGGGGACATAGATACAAGATAAATGGCAGAAGGTGTAGGGGGGACATGAGGAAGAACTTTTTTACGCAGAGGGTAGTGAGTGTCTGGAATTTGCTGCCCGAGTTGATGTTAGAGGCAGAAACTCTAAAATCTTTTAAAAAGTACCTGGATCTGCACCTTAAGTGCTGTAAGCTGCAGGCCTATGGGCCGGGTGCAGGAAGGTGGGATTAGAAAGGGCACCTGGTTGTCCTCGGGCTGGCATGGACAAGATGGGCCAAATGGCCTCCTTCTGTGCTGTAACTTTTCTATGGTTCTAATGACTCTGGATGTGATTACAAGTAATTAGTAATTTTTAAGTGTGTATATATAGTTGGAAAATAATGTAACATGACTGTTGTTAGAAAGGCAAACAACTCCCTGCTGGTGGGTTCTGGATTCATTGACTAAGCATATATTTGCTTGGGTACGGAACCAACTCTATATCATATAATTTCAAGCACAGAAGGAAGCCATTTGGTAAATCACACCCACACCACTTCTTTGAAAAAGCTAGCTACTCAGTCCCATGTGCCTGCCTTTCTCCCACAGCCTTCTTTATGGATAAATATTAATCATTTTATTTCAAAGATACTGAATAACTAGTTTATGTACACAGTAAAATTGTCAAAACTGAAAAAGGCTTTTGAAAGCTGTATTCAAATTCAAACAAAATCACATGTTCTGTCATAATTGCACTTGTACAATTCAGTATACTGCCAAACAGAAATAAAATGTTTATCAGGAAAATTCTTGACCCATACAAACATCTATTAACTTGAAAGCAAATATAAATTATCCAGAGACAATAATCCAAACAAACTATCCAGCAGGAAGAAGGAGTGACTGCCCTGATAGCAGAGATTTCCAATCTTTTTCCTCCTTCGGCTTGATTTTTGTGTTTGCAATCACTGAGGTTCATTAGCTTGGTTATTATATTGCCAGTGTACGCCCCATCTATTGCTTCTTCCTTCAGCACGGAGTGGAGGAGGCAAATCAGGAATGGGTTCCCTATCTCTTGGCACCACTCATTTTGCACAACACAACAAAGAGAACACATCAGAGTCAAGTGCTGCTTTCGCCTGATCACAATCCTTCTTCTTTTTCTTCCTACTAGAAATACAAGAGAGGAAGCCAGAGTAGGAGACACAACCCTAAATCCGACCTAAGCCAGGAGTTCTGAGCCATCCCACTTCTCTGAGCAGAGCTGGGCGGCACGTGACCGGACGCAGGCTGCTGGAATCAGGTGGTGGTGATGACGCAACGGCGGTGCTCTCGAGCTCGGACGGTTGGATGTGATTGTGCCTCGCGCCACTCGCCTCTCAGTCGGAGCCGCAAACTTCACCTGCGGGAGTTACCGAGCGGGTCGAGCGCCACCAGGCTCCGCCAGCCAGCCGGCCGGAGAAGCAGCCGGCCAACGTTGTCAACTTTTCGCTGTCAACTTTAATAATCCAGCCCCGAGTCCGACATCGCTCGCCTACCCAAGCTAAGCCGGTGGCCCCGCAACTGTGTGACAACAAGAAAACAAGACAATGAAGGACTGCGGAGGGTAAAGGGAGCCGCCCATGGGCAGCAGCCGCCCTACCTGAGAGAGGGGGGTGTGGGCGCGAGGCACCTGGCAGCTAGCGCGCGGCCCCGAGCCGCTCGGCCCCGCCACCGATTGTTGTCGCTCGAGTCGCTCCCGGGACAATGTCCTGGGTGAAGCTTTTCCTGAAGCCCGGGGGCAACCTGCGGAGCAGCTACCAGCCGGGCAGCATGTTGTCTATCGCCCCGACCAAAGGGCTGCTCAACGGACCTGGGGAGAACAGCTGCTTCCTCAATAGTGCGGTGCAGGTAAGGGAGCGGTACACTTACAACCAGGCTCGGGCTGCGCTGAAGGGTTCAGCAACAGCTGTAGCAACAATAATTCGTTCGGCACACTTGCAAAAGCCATGTTTAAAGTTGGGGAAACTTTTAACTTGTCGTGTTGTGTCTGAAGGCGCTGCTGTTTAGCTCCACCCCATTGGTTCCCGATGTAAGGAATGTAGTGACACCCTGATTGTATGTCGTCCTGTTTACCACTTCGGATCACTGTCCAAAAAGTGTCACCCATGGTATAACTGACCGCAAGAATTCGTATTTTATATTATTTTGTTGAGTGTTTAGCTTTTTGTTTTTGCAGATCTATAGAGTTGTCATCGTGCCGTGTAGCAAAACTTTATCAACACATGTAGCCGGATTGCGAAAACAGCCCAGATTGTTTTGAAGGGTGACTCATAGACAGTCGTTAGATCCTAAGAAGGATAGGAAGAGGTGATATTTGACAGGTCTGATGCAGACGCAATTTGTCGTCTGATTTTGAAATGGAAACAGTTAAATCTTAATTTTATAGCGCACAAATAGCATACTGCAAGTGAGGTTTGTTAAGAGTGAAGTGATACTACAGGAAAAATGCTGTTTTAGATTCTGATAGGTTTTATTCTTGGCTTGAACCCTGATTTTAAAATCTTAAGTTTTTTTCATGGGAGAATGGCAAACATCCATTTTCACTTTGCCTAATGGTGCAATTCAGGATTGAGCGGTATTTTGTATTTGTGGGCCACTTACTTGTTTACCATGACCCTTTTGAGTCACAGAGTTTGGCCAGTGTACCATTAGTTTGCGTATATCTAAAACTGAATGCCAACCGATCTGGATACTCTGACATAGATTTAGTCGTCGTTGAATAAAGAAGAATCTATACCAAACGTTCAGGCACATGACATTTGAGCAAGACATAAACAAAAAGAGATACAAGCTTAGTGTGTTGATAAACGAGGCTATATTTCAAAATAGAAGGTGACTATATATTTGAAAGTTAAGAGTCTACTAAAATCTTTGGAGTCTAAAAAAAGAACAGTAACTCAATTTGGATGGCTGGCATGTATGTTGCAAATATAATCATTTTGCATCCACAGTATTTTGCTTTAGTCATTTTGGTTGACAGTTTCAGCTGGTGGAAAAGGGAGATAGGTTTGAATTGGTTATTATTCCAATTACGTGAAAAGTTAGAAGTTGAAGATTCTATTAACTTTGTCATATTTGTGCCCAGTTTGGACAGAATGGCATAATTGCACAGATTATGTTTAGATAATCTATTTTCAGAAGCTTAATCATGTTTAATTGCTTATTTTAAAGACCTCTGTTGGGGCACCTCTCAGCCTTCACCTTTCTAGAGAAATGAAGTCTGTCTTGATAGTTATGACCTCTCAGTTTTAGTATCATAGGTCTTTTTTATTTGCTCTTTCACTAGTGCCTCTATATCCTTTTTATAATGTAAAGACTGTGCTGTGCACAGTATTGTGGTCTAACCAGGCTTCTATTTAAGTTTAACATTGCTTCTCTGCTTTTCAAGTCTGTTCTCTCAAAATAAGAACCAGTGTTTACCAGCTTATATTTAGGTGAAAGTTCCTTGAAGAGTTACATTTTTAATATTTTTAAAAGCCTGGCTAAAAATAGTACGGAGAACAGTGGGGCATAAAGTGTACTTTTAAAAATGTATGATGAGTTATACCATGATCTATATGATCCTGGAGTAAGATTTACCATTTTAAAATTTGTTTCAGCTTGAAGAAATTGGCAGTTTAGGTGTAGGTTAATCAGCATTCAATGCATACTTGCGTTTGAGTCTGGAATTGGAGTGCGGGGCCCTTAGCAGAACGTTACAAAAAAAATGTGGTCACCTTTGTGGCCAGTTTGCTTTTTCTGTTTGAATACACTGCAGGTAAGATTTCTGACAATGGAGCCAAAGTAGTTTTTGTAACATCTGAAAATCTATCAATCTCTGCCTTGAATATAATTTGAGTTTCTTTGTATGACAAAGCATTTGTTCAAAACCCTCAGTTTGTGCTAGAAAACTTTTCAGTTCATGCTCAGGGAGGAGGATATATCTTTTAAAGCTCCAACTCCCTAGTGAGTTCACAATATTTTTACAGGAAAAACAACCTTTAATTCAGGTATTGACTGTTGTGCCTGGTACTATCTATGGGGTGCATTTTTTGGTAAAAATATTTTGTCATAGAAGACCTATGCAAATTTCCACACAATTTGTGGGAGTGAGGCTTCACTGTGCAGAACAATTCATTAGAATAAAATACTTTTTTTTCAACAAATGGAAAGAGAATAAAATTATACTACATTGAATGATCTGTTCATGTTGAATTTCTTTGCTCAGTGATTTATTACCTACAGAGCAAGGTAAAAGATAAAATCATTGAAGCTATTCTAAATAACGAATGTATTTTACACTAGATGGGTGCATTAGGTGAATTGTGCACTAGAACAATGAGGTTTGATGGAACAAATTAATTTTTATCTGCTCGGTTTATTCTTTTGTTCATATGTACTGTTCCAGTATTCTTTCCCATTGAAATTTGAATTAAGGTTTTTTTCTATAGACTTGTATGGATTTTCAAGTCTAAACAGCTCTATTCGACTGTAATCTTAAGTTCATTTTTTGTCTTACTTTCCATTTCTGCTCAAAAGATACTCAGTAATTCACGTTTTAAACTATCGACTGTTCAGAAATGTGCTGAGCTAACTATCTTGTAACAGGTTCTGACATGGAAAGGGAATTCTGAGTAGGACGAATCTAACCCAGCCAATTAATGCACCCTCAGTCTGCTCCTAATCATAAACAAAGTGAGAAGAGTTAAACAATGGTTACATCAAATGATGCCTCCTCACTGACACTCAGTTCAGGTTTTGCCAGAATTGCACTACTCCTGACCTCGTCATAAGCCTTGGCATGGACATGAGCTGAATGCCAGAGGAGAAGAGGAATGAGAACAATTGCCCTCCATATCAAAACAGTAATCAACTGACTCTGGTACAGATGCCCTGCCAAAAGCGATGTTGGGAAAACGCTACAGTGTCATTATACCTGTTGCAAAAGAAGATAATTGTGTTTAATAGAGGCCAAAAATCACAATCCCCGGGCATTGTTTTTGGAGTTGCACCTGCAATAGCATTCAAGAATACTATTCGGGGCAAAGCAGCCTGCTTGATCAGTGCGTCTGCCATTGAATTCAATATGGGCCCATTTCATCACCAACACACTAGCTACAGTGTGTAGGATCTACAGGATGCACTGGAGGAACTCATGTTTATTTTGATAGCACTTCCTAATGCATAGCATTCACCACCAGGAAAAGGAAAATAGTGTAATATCATGAGTGCACCATCAGTCATAATCCCGATGTGGTCCCCCTCCAAGTCACACACTTGATTTGGAAACATGCTCCTTCGTCACTGGGTCAAAATCCTGGAATTTTCAATATTAGTTGCTTTGGATTGATGGTGGACCTTCTCCTTAAACTGCTGTAGTCTGTTTGCTTTGTGGAATCCCGTTCAGGATGATTCCAAGAAAAGGCCACCATCAATACAAGGCAACAAATTAAAATTTGCCAAATTGTTCACATTCCAAGAAGAATTGCATTTTTAGATATTTTTTAAAAATGCCACTTCTCCACAACCATTAATGGATTAGCAGATGAATGGGAGTACGTTGTCCTGGATTATCTCAGGGCTAGAGATCAGTAGGTGATGTGGGAGACTATGGGAAGATCAAAATAAAAATCAAGTCCGCTTACTTCTCAGGTTGGGTCAGGTGGGATTTAGAAGAGGAGGAAGCACCAACCCACAACTTGCTATGACTGCCATAGCACATCTTTGCGCCTTTAACAAGCATGAGTGCACTTTGGCAGTGTTTCTGGATGTGGTAAAGGTGTTTGGCACAGCAGCATCCGCAGTGAACTGATTGACCAAATTGAATTTCCTGACAGAGCAAACAATAGCTATCCAAGTGGGTACAATTCTTTTATTTATTCATGGAATTGGGTGTTGCTGGTTAGGCAAGCACTTACTGCCCATCCCTAATTGCCCTTGAGAAGGTAGTGGTGAGCTGCCTTCTTGAACCGCTGCAATTCCCTTGTCTTTATCCAAAGACAGGCACTCATAGTCCCAGGTGCTCAGTTGTCAGTCCACTCCTGTTCTTCATTTCTGTTAGACATTTTAGTACTCAAAGATTGTGGCTTGCTCAGTTTCTTGATGATGTCATCATTTAGGTAACTGCTTTGCGTTGGGAAAAAAACATCTGAAAGGCTACAAAATTACATGGGTGCTCTGGAGAAATAGGCCAAACTCCACAAAAACATAATGTGAGCCATTCTCCAAAGGACAAGGAACAGAATGTAACAATTAAACTGTATCAAGTTTAGTAGGCAACAGAAGTTCATATGCATAACTTTGCAAGGAATGTGGTTTGCGCATAAAATAGCATCAAGCAGGTCAGGCCGATTGCGACATAAAACAATATACTGGTAATGCTGGAAATCTGAAATAAACAAAAATTGCTGGAAATGCTCAGATCAGGTGGCATTTGGAGAGAAACCCTTCAGGCCGAGTTGACTTTTCATCAGAACAGTTGGTGTTGCTTAAGGGAGAGATCAAGAATGCATGTGATGGGACAAGACATTGAGAATATTTTATATTTTAGGATGCATCAAGGACAGTGATTCAAGGCGTCCTGGATGCCTTGGAGATATTAATACTCATAACACAAAGGGTAGAATTTAAGTTGGAATCCACGTGGAATAGGTTGAAATCGGGGACGTTTGCCGAGGAAGGAAATGTGGCTGTGGAAGAGCACTTTTTGTTAGATATCTGATTAAACACGAGAAGGGAAGTATAAAGCAAAGAAGGTGAGCAAGGTAGCAGAGCCAAATGGAAATCCTGTTGGAGAGAAGAACGGAACTTCAAAGGCATTCCTGGAAGAGAAGTGGCAGTGAATTAAACACTAATATAAAAGCAAAATACCGGGGATGCTGGAAATCTGAGGTTGGAACTGATGAAAAGTCATCTCGACCTGAAACATAATTCTGTTTCTCTTCACAGATGCTGCCTGACCTGAGTATTTCCAGCATTTGCTCGTTTTTAGTTGGGCTGATTTTGAGTTCTCTGTGGAATGTATCACTGTGTCTGCTCTGGAGCCTCCTGATGATGTATTAATTCTTCAGTTGCCAATTCTGGAATCTGGCCTTCCAGCCTACTCCACTGTGAGGCACCCACAAATTAAGCAGCTTTGAAACAATCTAGAACTGAGCAGTAAGGGTGTCACCTCCCCCACATTAAGGATGTCTCAGGGATCATTACCTTTTGCACATCCATTTTATATTGAATATTCTCTAATATTACTGCCAATTCTAAGGGCGGATTTCAGTGCCACTCATTTCGCCCTTATTATGGAAACCTTCTGCCATTGCCTATTGCTAAGATCTGCCAGCAATTACACTTTAGAAATAACTTCGCATTACCAGTGCTGACATGAAGGAGAATAGAACCCACTATAGTATATTTTGTGCTGTACGTGGGTCTGCAGCAGATGGCAGCTCTTTGCAACACACAGTGACAGAGGGGATTCTGTTGCAGAGGTTAACTGAGTGGCACTGATATTCACACACCACCTGGCATTGACTGTTACATTTTAGAATATTCAATATAAAATGGATTTATAAAGGATAATGTTCTCTGAATTATCCTTAGTGAGCTCATGTGTTACCAACTGAAATCTGTGCTTGCCACTTGTGTGGTTTCTATGTTTATCAAGTGTACACTTGTGTATAAAGTATGCTTGGGCATTTCCTCCTGTACCAGCATTAGGCTAACTGGTTTGTTTTTGGGTTCAGTGTCTCACTTCTTTTGAGCATTGGGATAACCTTTGCTTTGCTCCAATTCTTGGCAGCAGTCTCATGTCTTTATGGAACAACCACACTTGTGAAATAAATCCTTATTTTTTGGTTTTAGGGTGTGTCAGGGTGTTTTAGGGTTGCTTATGGACATTTTATTTCTTGAATTTCTTCATGTTTTAATAACCTCTGCATAAATCTAGATTGAACTAGAATGAGTACACTTAGTTTGTTCATTTTTTTTCTGCAGTGAATTTATTTAATACATCTGTAGTTTCCAGAACTTCTCTAACTTTTAGATCCTTGAAATTTGAAAACAGAAGTTTCCATACTGGCTGGACAAAAATATATTTGAGCTGGACTACTCTGGCTGTAGTAAAGAAATGTTTAGACCTGTGCATATCCTATCAGTTGAACGCCAACATGTCTCAGTTGATAGCACTCATTCCTGAGTTCGAAGGATGTGGTCCAAGTCTGACATAAGATAAGAAACAGGAGCAGGAATAGGTCAGTTAGCTCTTCGAGCTTGCACTATCCCCATATTCCTTGAGATTTTTAATATGTAGAAATCTATCAATCTCAGTCTTGAACATGCTCAATGATTGATCCACCACAGCCCTCTTGGTCATAAAATCCCAAAATTTTACCACCCTCTGAATGAAGAAATTCCTCCTCAGTTCTAAATGACCTGTCCATTATTCTGAAACTGTGGTCTCTGGTTCTAGACACCCCAGCCAGGGGAAACATCCTTCCTGCACCTACCCTATTGCACCCTGTAAGAATTTTGCATACTTGAATGAGATCACCTCTCATTCTTCTAAACTCCAGAGAATAAAGGCCCAGTCCATTTAATCATACCTCCATAGGGCAATCCCTCCATCCCAGGAATTAGTGAATCTTCGTTGCACTCCATCCATGGCAAGTATATCTTTTCTTACTCCAGAGACTTGAGCACAAAAATCTAGGCTGACACCCCAGTGCATTACTGAAGGAGTGTTGCACTGTTGAAAATGCCGTATTTGGATGAGGCTTTAAACTGAAGCCCCGCCTACCCCCTCGGTTCGATGTAGATTGCATGACAATATTTTGAGGAAGAGGAGGTTAGTTATCTCTGGTGTCCTGGCCAATATTTATTCCTCAGTCAACATCACAGAAAAAAAACATTACCTGATCATTATCACATTGCTATTTATGGGAGCTTGCTATGCACAAATGGCTCTCATAATTCCTACATTATAACAGCATCTACCTTTCAAAAGTACTCCGTTGACTGCAAGGCACTTTGGGACATCTCAAGGTCATGGAAAAACTCTTTAAAAAGAAAGTCGTGCATTCATATCAACCTGACAATCTGATGCAGTGTAAGTGGCTTTGTTATTAGTGTCTCACCACATCTCACATAGACATGAATCTTTGTGATGCTATGTGTTGGTAGATATCACATTAGCCTGGGTGCAGCTGTATCTGAACAGGTGCAAGTTCACACACTAAAACGTGTATGCTTTAGAAAGTGAATGTATATTTAAATAAGAATATTTCATACCTTGAAAGGCTCTGATATTTTTCTGTATTTTCATGCTATAAATTAACTGACCTGGGTCCTGATGGCAATGTTTCATTTGTACATATGGTTGTGTGGGTTGGTATACTTGTAATCGGTCCCACAAGATATATTCTATATGTAACTTAAAATTTGAATTGGATTGGAGCAGCAACTCTTTATTTTCTCCTTTTGGCAAAAAGTTCTCTGGTAAAAGTGACATGACTAGTACTTCAAGGGGAATGGGGCATTTCTTTTTTATTCTAACTGTGGTTAAATATGGAAATACAAAGTTTAACTGCAGTTTAATAAGTCACCTGGCATTGGTACACAACATAAATGCCACAAGGTTTAGAAACATTAAGTTAAATTGACTGATAGGCCATTCATTTTTTCTGAAGGTCAGTGGATTTTTTGGGTTTCAATTTATAACAAGAAAATCCTGTCTGACTACAGACTAAAAACTTGTAACTTTTTTTGTCTTTTTTATCTCTCTTTCCTCTATTCAAGTATTGAAAGCATAGACTTGTGGATTTAAAACAATTATGTATGCCATATTAACTGTGAACCTAAGCTGAGAGTATTGGCAGGCTGTTTGAGTTGGAGCATCAAGGCTGAATTTGATTCTCATCACATATTAAGATGAGCTTGCTTCTAACAGCTTAACTAGGTACCAATCTGAAGCAGGAACCATTGCTCTCTTTGTAATTCATTACAAGCTCACTGAAGTGATTTAAATGTTATACTTCATTAAACATATTGAAAATGTTCATCATTGACTCAATTCATACACATGCATGTTGTTGGTTTCGCATGAGTGGGAAATGTTCTGCTTTAATATGCTGAAATTGTTAATCCTCATTAACTAACTAAACATATTTATTGTAATGTTGCACAATAATAAATGGTTTGGGTATCCATTTGTATGTTATTTTGTAGTCATGAAAATGTGATAGTGACTTCATGTACTCCAATGCTGCAATTTAATTTTACATCCTCTTGAGAGTCTGGTATTTATCAGTACTAGTGCAGCTGACTTGCAATATGCTATGTTGAAAATTGTGGGCACAATTGTGTTCTACTAACAAGGATAGAACATCAACTAGGGAAAATTGCTCATTCTGATTTGTTTATAATGGAAAGTCTATGTGATAAACTTGAAGACACACAACTGAAAATGAAGAATCTTTAAGCAATATCGTTGGTGGGGGGAGGGTGGTGGATGGAAAAGTATTTCAATTGAACATGAATTATTTTAGCGCTGTAGGAACATACAAGCATGAGTAGGCTATTTGACCACTCGAGCCTGCTCTGCCATTTCTTTTTATTCATTCACGGGATGTGGGCTTCGCTGGCCACGCCAGTATTTATTGCCCATCCCTACTAACTAGATCATGGCTGATCTTTTACCTCAATGCCTTCTTTCCACACTATCCCCACATCCCTGGATGTCATCGGTATCTAGAAATTTATTGATCTCTGTTTTGAATATACTCATTGACTGAGCCTCTTGTCACCTGGGGAAGAGAATTCCAAAGTTTCACCACCCTCTGAGTGAAAATATTCCTCCCCATCTCAGTCCTAAATGGCCTACCGCTTATGCTGAGGCTGTACCCTCTGGTTCTGGACCCCACAACCAGGGGAAACATCCTCCCTGCATCTACACTGTTGAACCCTTGAGAATTGTTTACATTTCATTGAGATCACTCCTCATTCTTCGAAACCCAAGAGATTACAAACCCAGTCTCCCCAATCTTCCTTCATAGGGCAATCCTACCATCCCTGGAATTAGTCTAGTGAGCCTTTGTTGCATTCCCTTTATGGCCAGTATATCCATCCTTGGGTAAGGAGGCCAAAACTGTGTACAATACTCCAGGTGTAGTCTCATCAAGGCTCTATACAACTGAAGATTGACTTCCTTACTCTTGTACTCAAACCCCCTTGCAATAAAGGCTAATGTACCATTTACATTCTTAATTGCTTGTTGCACCTACATGATAGCTTTCAATAACTTACGAACAATGACACCCAGGTCCCTTTGGACATCAACACTTCCCAATCTCTCCCCATTTAACAAATACTGTGCATTTCTGTTTTTACTACCAAAGTGGAAAATCACTTCTTCCACATTATGTTCCACCTGCCATGTTCTTGCCTACTCACTTAGCCTGTCTAAATCTCATTGAAGCCTCTTTGCATCCTCCTCACAACTTACATTCCCACCAAGTTTTGTGTCATCAGCAAACTTGGAAATATTACATTTGGACCCCACATCCAAATCATTGATATAGATTGTGAATAGCTGGTGCCCAAGCACTGATCCTTGTGGTACCCCACTAGTCACAGCCTGTCAACCAGAGAATTATCCGTTTATAAAAACAGAATTACCTGGAAAAACTCAGCAGGTCTGGCAGCATCGGCAGAGAAGAAAAGAGTTGACGTTTCGAGTCCTCATGACCCTTCAACAGAACTGAGTAATATTAGGAGAGGGGTGAAATATAAGCTGGTTTAAGGTTGGGGGGGTGGGGGGTGTGGAGGAGAGAAGTTGAGGGGTGGGGGGGGAGAGAAGTTGGGGGGCGGGGGGTGGTTGTAGGGACAAGCAAGCGGTGATAGGAGCAGATAATCAAAAGATGTCACAGACAAAGGAACAAAGAGGTGTTGAAGGTGGTGATATTATCTAAACAAATGTGCTAATTAAGAATGGATGGCAGGACACTCAAGGTACAGCTCTAGTGGGGGTGGGGTGGAAAGACTGACAGGGCATTAAAAGTATAGATTTAAAAATAATGGAAATAGGTGGGAAAAGAAAAATCTATATAAATTATTGGAAAAACAAAAGGGAGGGGGAAGAAATGGAAAGGGGGTGGGGATGGAGGAGGGAGTGCAAGATCTAAAGTTGTTGAATTCAATATTCAGTCCGGAAAGCTGTAAAGTGCCTAGTCGGAAGATGAGGTGCTGTTCCTCCAGTTTGCGTTGGGCTTCACTGGAACAATGCAGCAAGCCAAGGACAGATATGTGGGCAAGAGAGCAGGGCGGAGTGTTAAAATGGCAAGCGACAGGGAGGTTTGGGTCTTTCCTGCGGACAGACCGCAGGTGTTCTGCAAAGCGGTCGCCCAGTTTACGTTTGGTCTCTTCAATGTAGAGGAGACCGCATTGGGAGCAACGAATGCAGTAGACTAAGTTGGGGGAAATGCAAATGAAATGCTGCTTCACTTGAAAGGAGTGTTTGGGCTCTTGGACGGTGAGGAGAGAGGAAGTGAAGGGGCAGGTGTTGCATCTTTTGCGTGGGCATGGGGAGGTGCCATAGGTGGGGTGTAGGGGGTGATGGAGGAGTGGACCAGGGTGTCCCGGAGGGAACGATCTCTACAGAATGCCGCCAGGGGGGGTGAAGGGAAGATGTGTTTGGTGGTGGCATTATGCTGGAAATGGCGGAGGATGATCCTTTGAATGCGGAGGCTGGTGGGGCGATAAGTGAGGACAAGGGGGACCCTATCATGTTTCTGGGAGGGAGGAGAAGGCGTGAGGGCGGATGCGCGGGAGATGGGCCGGAACAGTTGAGGGCCCTGTCAACGCCCATGGGTGGAAAATTTTTAAATTAATTTTGCTTCCAATCTCCACCCCTCCATCATTTTCACATGGTCTATCTCTGACACTTCCCTTCCCTTCCTTGACCTCTCTGTCTCAATTTCTGGTGATAGACTGTCCACCAATATGCATTACAAGCCTCTCGACTACAGCTCCTCACACCCCGCTTCCTGTAAGGACTCAATCCCATTCTCTCAGTTCCTTCGCCTCCGTCGCATCTGTTCTGATGATGCTACCTTCAAAAACAGTTCCTCTGACATGTCCTCCTTCTTCCTTAACCGAGGTTTTCTACCCACGGTCGTTGACAGGGCCCTCAACCGTGTCCGGCCCATCTCCCGCGCATCCACCCTCACGCCTTCTCCTCCCTCCCAGAAACATGATAGGGTCCCCCTTGTCCTCACTTATCACCCCACCAGCCTCCGCATTCAAAGGATCATCCTCCGCCATTTCCAGCATATTGCCACCACCAAACACAGCTTCCCTTCACCCCCCCCCGACGGCATTCCGTAGGGATCGTTCCCTCCGGAACACCCTGGTCCACTCTCCATCACCCCCTACTCCTCAACCCCCACCTATGGCACCTCCCCATGCCCACGCAAAAGATGCAACACCTGCCCCTTCACTTCCTCTCTCCTCACCGTCCAAGGGCCCAAACACTCCTTTCAAGTGAAGCAGCATTTCACTTGCATTCCCCCCAACTTAGTCTACTGCATTCGTTGCTTCCAATGCGGTCTCCTCTACATTGGAGAGACCAAACGCAAACTGGGCGACCGCTTTGCAGAACACCTGCGGTCTGTCCGCAAGAAAGACCCAAACCTTCCTGTCGCTTGCCATTTTAACACTCCACCCTGCTCTCTTGCCCACATGTCTGTCCTTGGCTTGCTGCATTGTTCCAGTGAAGCCCAACGCAAACTGGAGGAACAGCACCTCATCTTCCGACTAGGCACTTTACAGCCTTCCGGACTGAATATTGAATTCAACAACTTTAGATCTTGAACTCCCTCCTCCATCCCCAACCCCTTTCCGTTTCTTCCCCCTCCCTTTTGTTTTTTCCAATAATTTATATAGATTTTTCTTTTCCCACCTATTTCCATTATTTTTAAATCTATACCTTTAATGCCCTGTCAGTCTTTCCACCCACCCCTACTAGAGCTGTACCTTGAGTGTCCTGCTATCCATTCTTAATTAGCACATTCGTTTAGATAATATCACCACCTTCAACACCTCTTTGTTCCTTTGTCTGTGACATCTTTTGATTATCTGCTCCTATCACTGCTTGCTTGTCCCTACAACCACCACCCCCCCAACTTTTCTCCCCCCCCCCACCTTAAACCAGCTTATATTTCACCCCTCCTAATATTACTCAGTTCTGTTGAAGGGACATGAGGACTCGAAATGTCAACTCTTTTCTTCTCCGTCGATGCTGCCAGACCTGCTGAGTTTTTCCAGGTAATTCTGTTTTTGTTTTGGATTTCCAGCAACTGCAGTAGTTTTTTGTTATTATCCGTTTATGCCCACTCTCACATCTTAATCTCAAACATTGAAATGCTGGTTATAGATTCGGTCGAATAATAATTAATTTAATTAAATATTCTCCCTGGAATATCATCTGATTGCAAGTTAATTTGGCAAGTTCAGTATCCTGAATATTTGCCATTGTGCCATTGCATCAGGTGTAACTTCCAATGCTTTTCTACTTTATCTTTAATAAAAATGTACCAGTACCAAATGCATTATGATATCCTCACATTTTAATAATTTTAAATTTATTTTGTGTGACCACTAAATTCATTTTATTACGGTATAGGTGAAATTAAAGTTTATGGCTTTAGTGTGTGTCTGTCTGTCAGTTTTCTCAGATTTCATTGGTCTTTCATTGACAGGACTGTCAACCAATGGGATATGAGAGCTGTGATAGAACCCAACCACCATTCAGCTAAGACATGTCTCAAAGCCCAACCAATTGGAATGGGAAGGGCAGTTACCAAAAAATTCAGCCATTTTCTCCAGGTAGGTGCAGCTATACTGAATTATTTTAGCACCCATCACTTCCAGATAAGTGCCATTGTACTATATCTAGCCTCTACTTCCCTGAGAGTGTCACATTCTGGGATCTGTCTACCCCTGATCCCTTAGCTTCAGCTTGCACTTTATTCCATTTCCCAACCTGCAGTGTTCAATAAACCACTGTCTTTGTATTTTTATTAATTTAGTTTTATTTCCAAATTTGCTGCTGAAATGAAGTTGTACTAAATAAGTTTTTTACTTCATTTCATAAATCATATGGCCTCTGAAACATAAAGCAGAAGGAAGTAGAGGGAGGTAAAAGGGATTGCCAAATAAAAGTGCTGTTGAGGAGAGAAAGGGACAGGTAGAGAGAGATGTCCTTGAGAGTAGGAGGAATTAAGCTGAGAAATGCTGTTGAGGAAGTGAAAGGAGAGACATAAAACCTTTATTGAGGATAGATGGACAAAGGATTGAGATACTCTTGATGAAAAGGACTTCTCTTTGATCAATTTCTTGCAATGTAATAGGCTCATCTTTGTTATAGTATACCTCCCAGCTTAAACTATGAACAAAATTGCTGGAGAACCATTAGTTTATTGTAATAGTTGAGGTTCTCTACTTATGAAGAGGATACACTTTCAGAATGCAGGTTGCCTGTAAAATGCTGGAAATATTCATGTCAGGCACCATCTGTGGAGAGAAAAATAGTTAATGTTTCAGGTCTGTGACCTTTCATCAGAACTAATTTATGAAACTTAGTTAAAATATTGCCTAAGTGTTATATATTAGGGAACTTATATCTGGACAGATTGAATGGCTGTCCAAATCTGTAGGTTATCTCTGACATTTTAATATACAGCTCAGATGCTTTATATAAACTGCAAAAAAAATCCATCGATATTAATTTAGATATTGGTTTTTCAACCTTCTCTTGGAGAAAGCATTTTGACATATGAAATGAAGTGCTGGTGGGCTCAAGTC
This sequence comes from Cetorhinus maximus, assembly GCF_964194155.1. Taxonomy (NCBI): domain Eukaryota; kingdom Metazoa; phylum Chordata; class Chondrichthyes; order Lamniformes; family Cetorhinidae; genus Cetorhinus; species Cetorhinus maximus. The sequence continues at coordinate 86,013,449 of NC_135879.1, forward strand.
ACTCACAAGCGATGGTAGTACTCCGAACAGTTTGAAGTGAAGAAGGATATTCTAGAGCATTAATTTGTATTTGCTTAGGGGTGACATACTTATAATTTGCTACTACAGCAAAAGCAAATGTGAAAGTTTTTAGTCTTTGCAAGACTTGAATATGGAAGAAGAAGAAAAAAAATATTGGAAACAGAACTTCTGCACTTGGTGGAAAAAGAAGCTTGTCCATCTTTAGACTGCACAAGTCTGGTAAGTTTTAATCTCAAAATAATTTACATATTGTAGTCCAGCTATTACCAATTCATGTTATATAACATGTTGAAGTAATATAAAATGCAAGTTATTTAAACTTTATTTTATCAATAATCAATAAAAAAATTCTGATGTTTCAAATGCTTTTTTGCATACAGTTCAATTTATGTACTTCCCATCATAATTTAAGTTTTGGCTCTCTCCACAGGCGGATTGCTCACATCTTCCTCTTTGTGTTGTAATAACAACAAGCCATTGTGATCTTGAAGGAAAAGATTTCTGCTCTATAAAATGAGCCTGAAGCTGGGGAAGGCTTTGAAATGGAAGAGCGATGAAGTATTTGTGAAAAACCACGTGATGTTGTTGATTTCTTCCCCCCAAATTCCAGAGCATACAGGAGTACAAGAGACTGATGTTTCATTTGCTATGCTCGATATACTTGTTGCTGAATTATGAGTTTAGCTCAATGCATAGATTCACAAAATATATTGCAAAACAATTTGTTGTATAATGCAGCTTTGTTTTTACAGTAGACAATCTGTCTAATGTGTGTATCATTTGAACTAATTAGACTCTAAACTTGTGCTATACTGGGGTGCTGACCTACCATAGAATTAGCTGAGATTCGTCTTGAGGGGGATGTGACACTGTGGTTGATGTGCTGTTCCTGCTTAAGAGTGACCCTGTGGAAGATAACTGCAATGGGTTTTTTTTTCCCAGATCTCCTTACTTAAGGTTGTAAAACATCTATAAATGCACAACACATGCAGAATGGTATTGAAATACAAATTATATTCTTAACTTGGAAATAAATTATATCCTGTTACACTAATAAAACCAATGTAGGTTGTATTACTGTGGCATTTTACATATTTATTGTTTACAAAAACCCTATTATTTTTAAAGGTGCTGCAGTGAATGGATCTTCATGTAACTTTTGATCCATGCCAACTCGTATGCATTTTGCACCCTGTTTGTATTTTATGGCAATAAAAATCTTCTGTTATCCATTTCTTTGCTTTTTCTTTGTAGTGGGTTTCCAATTATATATTTACTCTAAATTTGAACCTGAACTTGGCAAGTTGAATTTCTTGAATTGTTTGCTGCAGCGTATTTTGTCTGAGGATTCATTCACATATAGACATGGTGTGACTGTACCATTTCAAAACATACTATTTGTTGTGCAGTTTTAGCTAACGTTTTCTTTGTGAAGATATTTCGTAGAAATGTAGTGCAACCATAGTACTGAGACAGTTGATCATAAAAATGAGAAAACCGAGTAAATGTCTTAGAAAACCTCCAGATATTTTGGGGAAATAACATTGTGTAATGGAAATTCTATGGTTGCAGGAGTTTCCAACTTGATATGGTTCCAACTTAATATGGTTCCAATCTTGAGCCACGTAATTCTTCAGCTTTTCTTTACACTTCAATGTTATTAAAGGTGCTCCAGTCAGCTGCTCAGGAGCTCTTGATTGGAGAAGCATCTTGTATTTCTTTTGGATCATGTGTCTTGAGGCATTAAATACAAATGCGATCCATGGTGTTGGGAGAGATCACTGGAGGAAGGACCAGTAATTCAAGTTCACAGGAGGAGAGGGAGATATAGTTAGAGAGAACCATTAGGAACAGTAAAGGGAAAAACACTGGGAGAAAGAATAAAAATGGGAGAGAGCAACAGAAAGCGAACAGTGAGAGGTATAGAGACAAACAGTGACAACTTCCATTTCTATACCTCAGTGACATCTGAAAGCTTTTAGTGGTGAATGTCAGGAAGGGGGAAAAAGGGGTTGGAGTTTGAATTTATATTCAAAGAAAATAGGTTTACGGAAGCTTTTTAATTCAGAGAGGGAAGTAACAGAAAGAAAGTAACAAGATGGGTTTGTGGTAACTGAAACTCTTTCGAGTTACCAACAGTCACAGATTGCAACTTCTTTCGAGTACTATCACAGTTTTTGGTTTTTCCAGGAGTGGGACATGAACCCACAACCCTCTGATTCAAAGGCGAGGGTGCTATGAACTGAGCCACAGCTGACACCTCTGTGTAAAGTAAGCGTTGGAGTAGAGAGCAGGGAACAAATGAGCCATTGTTTAAGGAGCAGAGTTCAGCTGTTGGAGATCATTGAGACTAGTCTGCTTGATTACCACAGTTGGGAGCAAAATCTCTTGATCTGGTCATGTCAGGAAAGCTTAGATTAAGATCTTCAAGCTGTCAAGTTTCAATTATTGGTTGTGTTCTAACCATTTCAGCAGGATTTGGCCATGATTCTTTTTAGTTTGGTATTTTAAAAGTGAAGGCTTTTTGCTTGGCATGTGTATCAAGAGTTTTTAAAAAAATGTAGAGTACTTTGTTAAAATCTGTCAAATCATTGAATAAATAACATTAAGAATTGTAAATTAAGATTTAGGTTAAGAGTTAGTTATAGTGGTTTGTTGATTCTCAATAGTGTCTGCTCTAGCAGCTGAGGTTTGTTTATTGGGATAGTGTTTGGCTATGGGAGTGGTGGGGTTTCATTATGTCCAGTCATTCTTATCTCATTTCTTAGAGTATTAACCCCTTTCTTCAGTATCAGTAGCTGATCCCTGTACCTCTTTTGGCTAGGTTGTGTATGTTGATGTAAGAGCTTGACGTATAATCTACTGTATTTTGTTAAAAATGATTCCCCCCACCCCAACTTTAATATTCTTCCCTTCCTGAAAGAAATTACTCTTGGGGAATAGGTCACTGACCCAGCAAGCTTCTAGTATCTCCAACTGACCAGTCTTGTGATGGGCCTAGAAAGTGATTGTGAACAACTTGTTTGACCACAGAATGATATATGTATACTTTATAGCAGAATTTCAGACAGGCATTTTCAGTTCTCTTTCCTCCCTAAAACCTGGAATATTAAAGCTAAATAATTGTGCTTGTGCCAACTGTCCTGACAGCACAGGATAAGGATTGAATCTGCAACCTCTTTACCAGAAAGAAATATCTGCTCACTGAGCCAACAAGAGAGTTTATTAGTGATATATTTTGATGTGTGGGAAATTTTGTCTCCTTTGAAAATATGTTTGATTAAAAGATTAATGTGATATGTTTGACATTAAGGACTATGGAGCAATAGTCTGAAAGTAAAATACTGCAGATGCTGGAAATCTGAAATAAAAACAGAAAATGCTGGAAAAACTCAGCAGGTCTGGCAGCATCTGTGGAGAGAGGAACAGAGTTAACTTGCTGAGTCCATATGACTCTTCAGAGCATTCTTGTACCTTCATATGTTTGTCTTCAATGGAAGTACAATTCTTAAAAAGATAACTTTTTATATCTATACGCTAGTTGTGTTTTTGAAGGCATCCTTTTTCTGTTGGTTACTTTTACAGCTGTAGCCTGTCTCTCCCTGCAGATCCTGTGGCACCTGGACATTTTCCGACGCAGTTTGAGGCAGCTGCCTGGACATGTATGCTCAGGAAATGCTTGCATTTTTTGTGCTTTGAAGGTAAAGTCAACTTTGAACATTCAGACATTATTGCAGCAGTGCAGCCATTTGAAATTTATTAATTATCCATTTGTGATTGTAGTAACTTTGCAGTTAATTTGGGCTTTATTTGAGCATGTTAATATATATTTTCATAGACCTGACATTTTGAAAGCTGCCATTTCTAAGTTTAATACATTTTATTAACCCCTCATCAATTTGTAATTGATAATTGTCGAAGACTTCTAAATTTAGCAACTTTCTGAAAGATTTTTAAACCTTGCTTTTATTGTGTGTGGCTACTTGTCTGCTTCTTACCAATAACTGCATCTTATATCTATTGGTGCCAATTTCATTCTTCCTCCTCCTTTTCTACCTGTTTTTTGACTCAGTTATCACTTCTGACCTCAGGATTCCCACATCTCCATTGTTAAAGTTGCTTTCTTTGTGTCAAACATTGTTTTCACTTCAAACTAATTTTAATGATATAAAATACTAAACCTTTGTCTGTATCTGTATTACCTTTCACCTGTGCATGGGCAGAATACAAGAAGATAAGCTTGTCTGAGGCAGTTAGTCCCTCTCTATTGCAAGATTGCTGGACTTTGATTTTTTCAAAAGTGTTGTGGCCAGTGTTTCTTCGAACTTTCTTTTCTTGTTCCCGCCAAGGCCCAAATATACAAACTTCCTCTTATCTCAAGCTCACCCTCTGGAAATCAAGATTTCATGGCCTGCCTTCTATTCTAAATCTTTAATTCCTAGTGTTACTGGCAGGAGGGGGTTTAATTTAAAACAGCCCTGATTTCTCCCCTCACAACCCATTTTGTAAACAGAAAGGTGTTTTTGATTTTTGATTTCCCCTTTATAAGTGGTGGCCTATTATCCTCAACTCCTCAGTTTTGGAGTGATCCAATTCTCTATTAATAACGCCACAGTAAACTTGAGATAGGGTAAAATCAGAGGAGTAGTTTATTTTACACACACAACGCGGGGAGGGGGCATCACTACGTAACCCCGTACATTCACACAACAAAAGAGGTAAAGGGCAAAGGCCACAGACAAAATACAAATTATTATTTCATGTAAGTCCAGAATCAAAAGTCCAATGGTGTATTCCTTCAGTGGAGGTTAGCAGGCTGAAGCTGATGCTGGGTGATCCACTTTTCCAGTAGCGCTGACTTCCATGATATGAGAAGCATGTAAAGATGAATTAGTTTTGTAGTAGGCACTGGTACGGAAGTTCAGAGGTTCTTATCGAAACAGTGTAGATGAGGGTCAGGTAATTTAAATCTGGATAGAGCCCTGGTTATTCTGCTGTTTGGTTGATGGAAGATGGCAGACTGCCTTTGTTCAGCTCCACAAGGCAATGTTACAGGTTCTAACAGCTTGGGGGAGAGGGGATTATGTGACATAACTCCTACTTCTTCCCTTTGGTTTGGACAAAGAATGTATACTCCTGCTCTACATTCTTGAGATGGTTAATGTTTCATCCATTAATAAGTTTACAGAGATTTCATGATCCCTTTGTCCTTACAAATATATCATCTCCATGGACCAGAGCTTTGCATTGGAAATGTAAAGGGTCTTTGTGCATTCCCTTGGAATTTGATTTCTGCAGTCACAGGTGGGCATTAGTGCGTCTTTAGAGATAACAAGGTCCCTGCTGTTTTCTGAAGGCCAGAAATTCCTTTTGTATGATTTGTGACTAGTCAGGCTTTGGTCAGTGTAAAGCCTTTGTCTAATTAAAAAATATATAATTTTATAAACTAGCCAGGATGATATGATCTGAGCATGACATGAGTTCAAAACTGTGAAATTCTTCAAGTCTCAATCACTATTTTACAATTTTGTTAATTTAAAAAATATGTACATGTGAGCATATAAATTAGGAGCAGGAGTAGGTCACTCAGCCCCTCGAGCCTGCACGGCCATTTAATAAGATCATGGCTGATCTGATTGTGACCTGCTGCCTATCCCTTGTTAATCAAGAATCTATCTAGCTCTGCCTTAAAAATATTCAAAGACTGCTTCTCCTGCCCTTTGAGGAAGGGAGTTCCAAAGTTCCTTATCTCTGTCTTAAATGGACAACCCCTTATTTTTAAACAGTAGCCTCTAGTTCTAGATTCTCCACTAAGAGGAAACATCCCCTCCACATCCACCCTGTCAATACTCCTCAGGATCTTTTATTTTTTAATCAAATCACCTCTTACTCTTCAGAACTCCAGTGGATACAAACCTAGTCTGTCCAACCTTTCTTCATAAGACAATATGGCCACCCCTTGACTTCTAATACGTTTACATCCTTAAATAAGGAGACAAATACTGTACACTACTCCAGATGCGGTCTTCTCATTGCCTTGTACAACTGAAGCATAACCTTCCTACTTCAGTATTCATTTCCCCTCGCAATAAACAAAAACAATCTATTAGCTTTCCTAATTACTTCCTCTATCTGCATGCTAACCTTTTGTGATTCATGCACTATGATACCCAGTTCCCTCTGCATCTCAGAACTCTACAACCTCTCACCAATTAGATTATATGTTACTTTTTTATTCTTCCTGCCAAAATGGACAATTTCAGATTTGCCACATTATACTCCATTTGCCAGATCTTCACCCTCTCATTTAAGCTATCCATGTCACTTTGTAGCCTCCTTATGTTCCCTTCACAACTTACTTTCCTACCTTTACCTTTTTGTCATCAGCAAATTTAACAACTATATCTTTGGTCTCTTCATCCAGCTCATTTATATAAATTGTAAGAAGCACTGATCCTTGTGGCACACCAATCTATACATCCTGCCAACCAGAAAAAGACCCATTTATACCTACTCTCTGTTTGCTGTTAGCTAGCCAATCTTCTATCCGTGGCAATATGTTACTTACTACACTATGAACTCTTATTTTCTGCAGTAACCTTTAATGCGGCGCTTATCAATGGCTTCTGGAAATCTAAGTACAACATATCCACCGATTCCCCTTTATCCACAGCACATGTGACTCCTTCAAAGAACTCCAATAAATTGGTTGAGTGCGATTTCCCTTTCAGAAAACCACGTTGACTCTGATTGCCTTGAACTTATCCAAGTGCCCTGCTATAGCTTCTTTAATAATAGCTTCTAACATTTTCCCAATGATAGATGTTAAGCTAACTGACCTGTAGTTTCCTGCTTTCTGTCTTCTACTCTTTTTTGATTAAAGGAGTTACACTTGCTATTTTCCCTTCTAATGGAACCTTCTGTGAATTTTAGGGAATTTTGGAACATTAAAACCAATGCATCAATTATCTCACTAGCCATTTCTTTTAAGACCCTAGGGTGAAGTGCATCAGGATCCAGGGAATTGTCAGCCCGCAGCTCCAACAACCTGCTTAGTTATCACTTCCCTGGTGATTGTAATTTTCTCCGAGTTCCTCCCTCCCCTCCATTGCCTGATTTATAGCTATTTCTGGGATGTTACTTATATCCTCTATAGTAAAGACTGATGCAAAATACCTGTTCAATTCATCTCCTTATTTTCTGCCATTAATTCCCCAGTCTCACCTTCTATTGGACAATGCTTGCTTTGTTAACTCATTTCTTACTTAAATATCTATGGAAACTTTTACTATCAGTCTTTATGTTTCTAGCTAGCTTTCTCTTGTACTTGAGCCTTTCCCTCCTTATTAGTCTTTTTGTCATTCTTTGCTGTTTTTTATATTCTGTCCAATCTTCTGACCTGCCACTTGTCTTTGTGCAATTATATGCTTTTTCTTTAAGTTTGACACTGTCTTTAACTTTTGTAATTAACCATGTATGATGGGCCCTTCCCTTGGAATTTTTCTTTCTCCTTGGAATGTCTCTATTCTGTGTATTCTGAAATATCCCTTTAAATGTCTGCCGCTACCTCTCTTTTGATCTATCTCTTAACCTCATTTGCCAGTTCACTTTAGCTAGCTCTGCTTTCATCTCCTCATAATTGCCAATATTTAAGTTTAGAATACCAGTCTTGGACCCACTTTTCTCTCCCTGAAACTGAATGTAAAATTCAGTCACATTATGATCGTTGCTACTAGATCAGTGCCTTCACTAGAGGTTATCAATTAATCCTATATCGTTGCACAATACCATATCTACTATAGCCTGCTCTCTAGTTGACTCCAGAACGTGCTGTTCTAAGAAACTATCTCGAAAACATTCTGTGAATTCCCCATCTACACTACCTTTGCCTACCTGACTTTTCCAGTCTATATGTAGATTAAAATCCCCTATGCTGTATCGCTGTACCTTTCTGACAAGCTCCCATTATCTCTTCCTTTCTACTCTGTCCTACCATGTAGCTACAATTAAGGGGGCCTGTACACCACTCCCACAAGTCACGTCTTGCCTTTATCATTTCTCACCTCAACCCAAACTACTTCTACACCCTGGTTTCCTGAACTTAACTTATTCCTCTCTAATGTGCTAATATCATCATTAATTAACAGAGCCACCCGACCACCTTTTCCTAGATTCCCCATCTCCCTCAATGTCACAAAGCCTTCAATATTCAGGTCCCAATCTATGTCATCTTATAGCCATGTCTCTAATGGCTATCAGATCTTTCTTATTTATTTCTATTTGTGCTATCAGTTCATCTGTTTTGTTTTGAGGACTACGTGCATTCAGGTACGGAGCCTTTAGTTTTGTCCTTTTATTATTTTTGTAACATCTAGCGTTATCTTCTGATTTACTCTTAGATTTGTACTCTGCCCCTTCCGTCGTATCTGTTTATCATATATTTCCCATATTTAGTAACTTTCTCTCTTGCCTTGTCTCTACTCTTTGGTTTACCACATTTTCTCCAATTTGATTCCTGGCCCCAACTATTTAGTTTAATACTCTCTCTACTTCCCTACTTATGCGGCTCACTAGAATGCCAGCCCCAGCATGGTTCAGGTGTAGACCGTACCAACGGTCAGCCCCCACTTTCCTCAGTACTTTGAGCCACACATTCATTTCTCTAATCTTATTTGTCCTGTGCCAATTTGCACACAGCTCAGGTAATAATCTAGAGATTATTACCTTTGAGGTTCTGCTTCTTAATTTGGTGCCTAGTTCCTCATACTGTCTATGCAGAACCTCCTTCCTTGTCCTACCTTTGTTGTTGGCACCTACGTGGACCACAACAACTGGATCCTGCCTCTCCCACTGTTAAGTTCCTCTCCAGCCCTGAGCAAATGTAACCCTGGCACTGAGCAGGCAACACAACCATCTAGACTCTCACTCTTTGCTGCAGAGAACAGTGTCAATCTCCCTCACTATACTCTCCCCTACTACTACTACATTCCTTTTTGCTCCCCCCCCCCCACTTGAATAGCTTCCTGTACCACAGTGCCAAGGCCAGTCAGCTCATTCACCCTACAGCCTCCACTTTCATCCAAACAAGCTGAAATAACCTCAGATTTGCTGGACAATTGCAGAGGCTGACACTTCTGCACTCCTGCCCTCTGGGTCCCCTTGCCAGCCTCAGCTGCAGTCACACCCTCCTGTCCCTGACCACTGACCAGATCAGAAAATACCCTATTCTGAGGGATGTGACTGCCTTCTGATACAAAAGACCAGGTAGCTTTCCACCTTCCTGATGTATTGCAGTGTCTGCTGCTCAGCCGCCAGCTCAATGACTATGAGCTGAAGCTCCATCAGCCACAGACATTTACTGCAGATGTTTTTGCACTTGGTCACACTGGTATCCAGGAGCTCCCACATGCTGCAGCCATGACACATCACCTGCCCTGCCATCCTTGTGTGTTTTAATTAACTACTTAATTATTTTATTCAATTACTTATTTTCTTTTATGTATTTTATTAATCTTACACAAATTCCTGTACTATTTTAAACTTTATGAATAGAATAGATCGTAAACACTCACCAGATACTCACCAGACAGTGAGCTTCTTCCCTGTAGTAGAGTAAGAACCAATTCCTACAGGGTGAAAAATTTAGGAAAAGCAAAGGAGCACCTCCTTCCCCTCCTCACCTAACGCTCTCAACTCACCAAGCTCCACTCTGTTCAAGGTTGCACCAGGATATCTGAATTTATGTGCTCTGAAACTAAAAGGACTAGCTAAACCCAGGTACAGAAAAACCAGCTCAAGCTAGTTTCCTTAGTTAACTATCTCCAGCTGCTCCCTAGTGGATAGCTTCTATCTCCCTGCTTAGGCTCCTGGATGAGATTTAGAATTTAAACCGTACTTGCAGTTAAATGTTAAATACAAATAATATTAGATAAATCTTGCCAGGATGCAAGTTGCACTGATAGCATATCAATGTCTTGGTTTTGAAAATGAGGGATTCATATGATAATATGGTTCTGTGTTCTTTTGTCAGGTTATCTGTGGTGCCCCACAAATTGCTTGGAAAGAGCATTATTTATTGCAGAAGTTTGGAGGATGTATCTGTATACTGTAGATAATTTTTTCTGGTGCTTTGATTTTATTTTCACTTTAGAAGCTAAACAATCAGAATTTAAAGTTTCCTTGTTTGAAATGGTATAATTAACGCAAGAACAATACCTTATTTTGTGAGGGATTAAGAATGGGGTGACAGCCCCTCCCCAGTCATCAGACTGACCCCAATATAATTACAGGGGCAGGCCCGCTGATTGCTGCCCGCGTTACGGGGGCAGGCCCGCTGAGTGCTGCCCGCGTTACGGGGGCAGGCCCGCTGAGTGCTGCCCGCGTTACGGGGGCAGGCCCGCTGAGTGCTGCCCGCGTTACGGGGGCAGGCCCGCTGATTGCTGCCCGCGTTACGGGGGCAGGCCCGCTGAGTGCTGCAGTCGGGTGCTGAAATTTGTGACCAGTGGTACCGTCACTAGTGGTTGTGACTCTGGTCTCCCAGCTGGTGCTGGTCACAGTGACTGCACTCTCACTGGAAGTCCATGTTTAAAATCAGAGGCGCATCAAAAGCTGGTGTTCAGGACGTGGAGCAGAGCAGATACTGCAAACATGGACATGTATGGTGCCGTCATTTCCCAAAGAGTGGAACCTTGTGACTGAAGAGATGACACTTGTCTCCTTCCTGCCCTCGTGGGATGCACATTCTGAGCCCTCGCAACCACAGACTACTGACAGCACAACAGGACCCTAGGCCGCACTGCATATCCCTATCACAGGCCTTGATGTTTCTCTGCTAATGTTGTCCCCTATCTGCTTCACCCAAGGCTGTTGGCTTAAGACACACTTATGCAAATAGCACTATTAATCATGTTCAGATCCAAGAGGGATCAATGTAGCATCCTGAAGGCAATTTCTGCCTGTGAAGTTTTATTTTTCAAATGTTGTTTATTTATCTAATTCTTGAGATTGAAATAAATATACCTTTTTCCACTGTTGCAAATCATTGTTTTCAACTGTTTTCTTGCAGAATATATTTGTAGAATTTCAGAACAGCAGAGAAAAAGCCCTTCCCTCTGATGTTTTGCGCAATGCTCTAGCTGAAAGCTTTAAAGATGAGCATCGTTTTCAACTAGGTCTAATGGATGATGCGGCAGAATGTTTTGTAAGTATCCCATTGATTTTGGTCTATTTATTCATAAAGCCAATAGAAATTTAAAGTTAAGGAGGAGGTCATTTCACCCACCATGCTCGTGTTGGTTCTTATCCTCCTACATTCCTCATCCTCAAGTATCTGTCGTAGTTTCCTTTTTAATTATTTATGGAATGAGCTACCACCACCTTTTTGAAGTAGAATCTTCCAGATCCCGGAAATTCTTTGAGTGGGGAGCAAAATCTCCTCATCTTCCCTTCAGATCTTTTGCCAATGATTTTAAATCTATTACCTGTGGTTATTGACCCAAATGCTAAAGGGAACAGCCTCTATCAAAACCCCTCATCATCTTGAAACCTCTATTAGGTTACCTTTTAACTGCCTGAGCCAGGGAAAATAATCTTAACAGTTCCAGTATCATCTGAACTGAATTCCTGCATCCCTGGTAAATCTAAACAGAATTACCTGGAAACACTCAGCAGGTCTGGCAGCATCGGCAGAGAAGAAAAGAGTTGACGTTTCGAGTCCTCATGACCCTTCAACAGAACTGTTGTAGCAGTTCTGTTGAAGGGTCATGAGGACTCGAAACGTCAACTCTTTTCTTCTCCGCCAATGCTGCCAGACCTGCTGAGTTTTTCCAGGTAATTCTGTTTTTGTTTTGGATCTCCAGCATCCGCAGTAGTTTTTTGTTTTTATCCCTGGTAAATCTCCTCTGTTCCCTTTATACATCTTTACATTCTTCCTGAAGGGTCTAATACTCTTTGAGACCTAACTAGCGATTTATAAACTTCTAATGTGATCTTGTTACTTTTATATCCTATTCCTCTACTTTATAAGCCAAAATAATCCAGTTGCTTTCTTAACCACCTTATCAATTTACGCTGCCACCTTTAAGGATTTGTGTACTTGAACACCAAGATGTGTCTGTTCATATATCTTTCTCAGAATTGTGCCATTTATACTATATTGTCTCTCCATATTAGTCCTCCCAAAGTGCATCACTTACAATGAACTTCATCAGCCATGCTTATGTCCATTTCACCATCCCATGTCATCCTGAAGTCTACAACTATCCTCATCAGTATTTACTGTGTTGCTTAGTTTTGTATTAAAGCATACTTTCAGATGTAGGGAGAAGCATTATAGTTTAGATCTATAAAAATTGAAAATAATAATGGACCCTAAACTGACTCTTGGGACAGCATCACTGCAAACCATCCCCCAGTCTGAAAAATAAGCATTCCAGCACCGCCCTTTGTTTCTTGTCACTGAACTAACCCATGTTGGCTTTCCTTCGTTAACCAATGTCTTTCCAAAGTTTATTTTGCCCCTCATAGTGGATTACAGAAGCTTCTGCATCACCAATATTGGCCTGAATCTCTTGTTGTATCTCAGTTTATCCCTCTCTACTTTCATGAATAGTAGTATGACATTAACAACCCTCCAGTCCTCTGGATACAAGAGTAGTTCCAGCGAGGATTAAAAATTCTGTGACCAGTGCCTTTGCTATTTCTATCTTTGCTTCTTTCAGGCACCTAGGATGCATTTCATCCAGACCAGGTGACTTACGAACTTTAAGTATTGCTTATCTTTTCAGTGCATCTTCTCTGTCTATGAATATACTTTTCATAACTTCCTTAAATTTTAATGCAGCCTGCATATCATTTACTTCCTTTATGGAGACAGGTGCAAAGTGCTAATTTTACACTGGAACTGTGTCATCTACCTATGATTTCCCTTGGGTCCTTAATAGGCCTAACTTTTCCTGAGCTAACCTCCTACGCGATAGGTTTCTAAAACACTTTAGGATTCAGTTTAATGTTGACTGCTAATCTATTTTCGTAACTTCTCTTTACCTCTTGTGTTAACTTTTCAATTCACTCCTGTACATTCCATAATCTTCCTGGTTGTTAACTGAATCTTGTTCTTGACATATGCCATAAGCCGCCTTTTACAGTTTTATTTTATCTTTTATTTGCTTTGTTATCCAAGGTGCATTAATTTTGGATGCTGTACCATTTCCCTTCAAAGAAATATGCCAAACAATCTCTTACCTAAATGCCTTCCAGAACACACTTGCTGCTTTAATCTGCAATTTCATTTTCCAGTCTACCTTCTTAAACCATTGAAATTAGCTCTCCTCTATTTGAGCATTTTTACCTTCAATATTTTCTGATCTCTTTCCAGAATTACACTATATACTTAATTGTATTGTGGCCACTGTTAGCTATATGATCACTTACTGTAAAGCACTCCATTTGCCCCACTCCATTTTCCAGAACCAGAAAACACTGCTCCTTTCTTATTAAGCCAGAGACATATTGATTGAGGAAGTTCTCCTATAAACAATCAGAAATTATTCTCCTTCCCTACTCTTCGCGCTGTTTTCTCCAGTCTACATTAAGGTATTTAAAGTCTCTTAATATTACTACTCTTTTTGTTGCACATCTTTGAAACTTGCCATTAGATTTCCCATCTAAGTCCTTTAAAACCCAACAACGGAATAGCTCCCAAGAGAATCAGCCCCAGAACCATCAGTTCTATTAAGAACTATAACATCATCCTTAATCAATGCAGCCCACAACCTCTCTTTATCCTTTGTCACTCTTGAATACTTGGTAACCAGGAATATTAAGAACCCATTCTTGGTCCTGTGTGAGTTATATCTCTGCTCATGCAACCATGCCATAATCCCATGTGGCAACTTGTTAGTTAGCTCACTGACTTTCAGTTACATTATGGACAGTGACATAAAGACAATTTAATATCTCTTTCACTACTTTTGTTAATTTTTCTTAATCTGATTTCTGCAAATTTTGGGATATAACTGCAGTTATATCTCTATCCTCAAATTTCATTATGCTCCTTTCTGCTTTCACTCCTCCTCCAAAATGAGTTTAAATCTTTTATAATACTACTTGTTGATCTCTCATGGAAAACTTTGGCCCCAGCTCTGTGCAGGTGCTTCTGAACTCACTAATCGATGTCACTGGGTGTAATCCTGAGAGTGCTACTTTCTGTTGTAAATTTTAAAAAAAATCTCATTCCTCACTCATGAAACTCTCCCTGAAGGACCTCAATCAGTTCCATTGGTTTCATCATGGACCACAACCTCTGGCTGTTCCTCTTCCCCTTGCAGAATATCATGCACCTGTTCTGTGATATCCTTTACCCTGATACCATGCTGTAATCATATTTATGGTTGGAGAAAAGCCTGCCTACACCCTTACTATTGAGTCTCCTCTGACTACAGCATTTGTACTTTTTCCTGTGTTGATAGTCTAATCTCCCACGGCACTAGGAGTTTGGTTCGCACTGCATTCCTTTAAAGGAATGTCGTCCTCTCTGATATTTAAAACTGAGAACAAGGTACCCCAGTGGCTTGGGGAATTTGTGCACCATATGTATCTTCTTCCTGCCTTACCTGGCAGTGTGGTGACTCCACTTGTAACGTACAACCCAGGAAACTCTGACAGATGGGTACTCTGCAGTTCTACTAGCCACTCCCAAAACCCTGAAACTCAGAGTTTGAGTTCGAACAACTGGAGGCACTTCCTGCACAAACGGTTACCCAGGATGAGTGAAGTGTCTGGGAGTTCTCACATAGAACAGGATCTGCATGCAACAACACTCTGCTGGCCTGCCGTGTTAATCAATCCACTGACCTCTAAATCACTTGAGACCCTGACCACAAACTTGCAACAATGAGCTCTAAAAATTTAAGTCACTGATGTATAAACTCTTGAAACTGACCTTTTATAAACTGACCTCAAAACTGAGGTACTAAAATAGTAAAACCTTAACTACAAACACTGGAATTGATTTCCATCAATCTAAAACACAATGGAAGTTATAAAGCGAATTTTCGATAACCATGAAAAAAGAACCATTTAATTAAACTAACTAACCTGTTACCCACCAATCCACTCCCTCCATTGTAGTGATGCACCTTTTGATTTTCTTTCTTGGCTTTTTGCGTTCAGCTCGCGCTTTGACTCTGACCATCCAAGCTCACTCTCTTTGCTCTCACTGTCTATCTGTTGCTGATTCTTATGGTTCTGTTTGTTGGCCTCTCGCATTTTTTCCATTCAGGCTCTCTCCACTCTCTCAGGTATTGGAAGTTACTAGTTTAATTCTATATTGGATATCTGGTCTAGTGGTATGGCTGGGCATCAGGAGGCTGCCTGTGACACTACTTCGTACAAGCATCTACAAACTTCATGACTGACAGACGCCAGCGATCAACCTTCACATTGAGTCTAGTTGGGGGATGGAGTGCCAGTAGGAACTACCCAAATCAGAATTTAGTTTATCAAGTGAGGGAAACCCCTTGATGCTTGGTGGTGTTTGATTGTCCAAAGTTTCCCAAATGGTGTAAATTCTCAACAGACTTGGTAAGTTTAAAGATAAGAGGAGAAATTACAAGGAGAGCTCCATTCTTAGGAGAAATATTAAGTACAACATACAGACCGAAGAAAAGTTCAAGGCAAAGTACCAGGAAGTGTTAAGATCTTGTGGTATAATGGACATAAGCCAACAGTCAAAGGGAATAAAGATTGAAGCAAAAAGTAAGGTTTAAAAGGTAACAGAAGACAGCAGTAAAATGAAAGTCATAATATTTGCTGTAGAATATTTTTAAATAGCTGGTATAAAAGATGTGAAACTTGTCTACTGATCAGTAGTCTTAAAAGAACTGTTATGATGGCAGAGAGGGAGGTGCAGGAATTTAATCTTTGAAACTCTTTCGAGTTATCAACAGTCACAGATTGCAACTCTTTCGAGTACAATCACAGTTCTTGGTTTCCGGGAGTGGGACATGAACCCACAACCCTCTGATTCAAAGGCGAGGGTGCTATGAACTGAGCCACAGCTGACACCTCAGGTGCAGGAATTTACAAGGACAAACACAAGTGAGGGGATTATTGAGGGAAAATGAAACTTGTTGGACTTAATAAATGAGTCATTACCGGTAAGTGGATGGGTCCAGGCTATTACTAGAACATTGAGACAGGCACAAATAATCATTTAAACTATTGGGGTTGAGGTTGTGGGGAGGGCTAGCTTCAATAAAAATAGGGAACAACGAAGAAAATAGACAGGTGGCTGGTATGTGAGCATCTGCTCTGTAGCTGATCCCAGGCAATTTGTGGATTAAGTTCATCCTAGTCTTTATTTTGGCTGCAGTATTTATCAAATATTATCTGTTTGTGAGACTATAATCCAGAGGCATTTCAGGATAATTTGGGAAGCCTTTGTCCTTATTTACCACTTCATATATTGTCATGCAGAAGTAAACACAAAATCCTATTCAAAAGTAGGATGGATTGGAAAAAAAAAGTTGTTCAAATATAAGTGTTAATGAAACTAGAACGTTTGAGCTATTTGGTAAAGTTTCCTTTTTTGTTAGACTTAATAAATGAGTCATTACAGGTAAGTGGATGGGTCCAGGCTATTACTAGAACATTGAGACAGGTATAAATAATCACTTAAACTATTGGGGTTGGGGGGAGGCTAGCTTCAATAAAAAGAGGGAACAACGAAGAAAATAGATAGGTGGCTAGTATGTGAGCATCTGCTCTGTAGCTGATCCCAGGCAATTTGTGGATTAAGTTCATCCTAGTCTTTATTTTGGCTGCAGTGTTTATCAAATATTATCTGTTTGTGAGACTATAATCCAAAGGCATTTCAGGATAATTTGGGAAGCCTTTGTCCTTATTTACCGCTTCATATATTGTCACGCAGAAGTAAACACAAAATCCTATTCAAAAGTAGGATGGATTGAAAAAAAAAGTTGTTCAAATATAAGTGTTAATGAAACTAGAACGTTTGAGCTATTTGGTAAAGTTTCCTTTTGTTGGCTTCCAAATAGAATCTGTGCAACTGAATAGCTCTTCAAGTGAGAAAAGCTGCCTGCACTTCGAAGAATTTGTGTTCAGACAGAATGTGAGATATTGCACGTGACTTCTTTCTGCCCTGATTAGCTTTTAAAGCTAACTATCTGTTTGTTCTAGTTGCTGGTCCTGATGCATGTTTTCAACAATTCTTTTTCAGTTGCATACCCAAATACTTTTATCAAAAAAATCTCGACGAAGAATTGGCCAGCTTTGAGTAAACTTATTGAGCAAATTTGGCCAGTTAGCTTAACATCTGTCATTGGGAAAATGTTAGAAGCTATTATTAAAGATGTAGCAGGGCACTTAGAAACATTCAAGGTAATCAGGCAGAGTCAACATGGTTTTGTGAAAGGGAAATCATGCTTAACCAATTTATTAGAGTTCTGTGAAGAAGTAACATGTGCTGTGGATAAAGTGGAACCGGCGATGTACTGTACTTAGATTTTCAGAAGGCATTTGATAAGGTGCCGCATCAAAGGTTATTGCAGAAAATAAAATCTCATGGGGTAGGAGGTGACGTATTGGAATGGATAGAAGATTCTCTGGCTAACAGGAAGCAGAGTAGACATAAATGGGTCTGTTTCTGGTTGGCAAGATGTAACGAATGGTGTACCACAGGGATCAGTGCTGGGACCTCAGCTTTTAAAAATTTATATAAATAACTTGAATGAAGGGACTGAAGGCATGGTTGCTTAATTTGCTGATGACACAAAGATAGGCAGGAAAGTAATTTGTGAAGAGGACATAAGTAGGCTATAAAGGGATATAGGCTGAGTGAGTTGTCAAAGATCTGGCAAATGGAGTATAATGTGGGCAAATGTTAAATTGTCCATTTTCACAGGAAGAATTAAAAAAAAATAGCATATCTAAGTGGCGAGAAATTGCAGAGCTCTTTGATGCAGACAGAACTGGGTGACCTATTGCATGAATCACAAAAGGCTAGTATGCAGGTACAGCAAGTAATTATTGTGAGGGAAATTGATTACAAAAGAGGGAGGTTATGCTTTAGTTGTACAAAGCTGTGGTGAGATCACATCTGGAGTACTGTGTACAGTATTGGTCTCCTTATTTAACAAAGTAAATGCGTTGGAAGCAGTTCAAAGAGGGTTTACTAGACTAATACCAGGAATTGTTAGGTTGTCTTATGATGAAAGGTTGGACAGGCTAGGCTTGTTTCCACTGGAGTTTAGAAGAGTAAGAGGCGATTTGATAGAAACATATAAGATTCTGAGCGTTCTTGACTGGGTGGATATGGAGAGGATGTTTCCATAAGAGAATTGAGAACTAGGGGTCACTGTTTAAAAATAAAGGGTTGTCCATTTAAGAGAGAGATGAGGAGAATTTTTTCCTGAGGGTTGAGAGTCTATGGAACACTCTTCCTCAAAAGGCAATGGAAGCAGAGTCTTTGAATATTTTCAAGGCAGAGGTAGATAGATTCTTGATGAGCAAAGGGATGAAAGGTTATTGTGGGTAAGTGGGAATGTGGAGTTGAGGTGACAAACAGATCAGTCATGTTCTTATTGAATGGTGGAGCAGACTTGAAGGGTCGAGTGGCCTACTACTTCTGGTTAGTATGTTCTTATGTTTGTAATTTTGACTATTTTACAGTCTTAACCAGGTTGACTATTGATGCCTCAAGACCATTGAATGCTTTCCTCTGTTAGCTGTTTGTTGTTTTCAAGTTTTCCAGTGCAGCCCCATTGTCTCAACACCCCTTGTGTTTTCTTAGCCATTTTACCATCTACATTTTAAATGTGATGATGCTTCCTGTCTCCACTGGTATATTCCAGAAAGCCAGTTGGTGAAGGTTAGAACTGAATCTATTCTTTACATAGATTTTTAGGCATTTATTTACAGAGGTGCACATTACAAGCATGTATCTAACACAACCACCACAGTTTCAGTCTGTATCTATTTAAAAAATTCTTTCGAGTTATCAACAGTCACAGATTGCAACTCTTTCGAGTACAATCACAGTTCTTGGTTTCCGGGAGTGGGACATGAACCCACAACCCTCTGATTCAAAGGCGAGGGTGCTATGAACTGAGCCACAGCTGACACCTCCTCTGTATCTATTTATAGGGATTCCAGTGAAGCACCAGTTAATGCCCACCACCTGTGTACAATTAACTATAATTAATATACAATTAACAGATGCTAAGCACTCAGATGGTGGGTTCCAGAGTCCACCATCTGGGTGAAAAAGTTTCTTTTCAATCTCTGTCTAAGCCTTCTACCAATTACCTCTGCTGTTCTCTGTATCCTTTTGAGTGCGATCACATCTTTACTGTAAAGCGATGACCAGAACTTTATGCAGTACTCTATCTGTGGCCTAGCTAATGTTTTATACAGTGCAAGCATGACCTTGCTGTCTGCTTTTGTCTGCTATGCCTTATTTAATAAAGGAAAGTGTCTTGTATGTTGCCTTATCTACTTGTCCTGCTACCTTCAGGGATCTGTGGACATGCAATCTAAGGTCCCTCAGCTCCTCCATACTTTTCAGAATGCTCCCATTTATTGTGTATTCCCTTGCCTTGTTTGCCTTTCCTGAATCCATTACTTCATATTTCTCTGGAATGAATTCCATTTGCTACTTTTCTGCCAACCTAACCAGTCCATTGTTCTCTTCCTGCAGGTCTGCAGCTTTCTTCCTCACAATTAACCACACACTGCCCTCTTACACTGCCCTTTTCATATTTTGTGTTTCTCTTTTAGCATGATCTCTGTAGTCCATAAAATACTTTCAACTAGAACAGGATATTTCTTAACCTCTGAGCATATCAGTTTGGAGGTATACAATCTTGCGCTACTTCTACATCCATATCATCAATATATGAACGTTTGTTTATTTTTCAGTTTTCCTTCATTCACAATTCCTCACTGAACTGTGAGAGTATTATGGCCTTTCGAAACGTTTTTCCCTTCATCATTCAGAACTAAGAATCCAGTGATAATGATTTACATCACCCACATTTTCCTAGGTTATAGTATATTCTTATGCCCTCAATCTCAGCTTTTGGTGCCTTTACATTCACTTCCATGTCTTTAGTGAATGAGATGTGATGATATAGCCCTGATTGTTTCTGTTCCTTAAAACCATTGTTTTCTTTGATTGTTAACTTATCTTTGCCTTATTAAATTTCTTTGAGCAGTCTGGTAAATGCTTAGGCAGCATCTTCCCACATGGGACACATGATTAACCATGATGAGACATACCCATGTGGACTTTGAGGATAGAGAAATAAATTAGGCTGTGAATACAGACAGCAGGTTGAAACAAAAATAGGCAACAAGTAGTGCCAGATGTAATTTGTTTGATCGGAAAAATTAAGAAAATGTTACAGATGGTGTAATATGGACAAGAACAGCGGGTTTGTCATGCAACAATAGCTTAAAAAGCATTAAGAATGTGATGATAAAACATGACTAGGAAGGAATTTTAGATGAGGAAAATAGCAAAAATTAAAAAAATGAACAGAATGGGGACTGCTTTAAGTTAATTCAGTTGAAAAAGGCTAAAAGAAAACAAGGCTGAAACAAAACAAATCATCTTGCAAGGAAGTATCTTGCAGAAATTTGTTCCAAAAATTATCGAACAGAAAGATGCCATTCAGATAATGGCCTGGATTTTGCAGTAATAAGCTGTCATTGTTCGCCGTCAATACTCATCTGCAATTGTCAACAGCTTAAGGCGGTCACACGTGCATAGTTAATTGTATAAATACAGAAGTTGGTGGTGGTGATTCTGTGCTTTTCTATAGAGTGCAGTGTTGGAGTTTCCCTCTCAACCACCCACCTTCTCCCCCCAGCGCCACAGACTAATCAGTTGGAAATCACGGAACTGACTAGAACTTGCCCTTCTCCGCTATTAGTCCTGCTGTAAAAACTCTTTGCAATGTTGCACCCTGTTGAATGAAGTGTAACTGGGTTTTTAACGGCATACTAGGTTCATAATTGTTGCTGAAAAACATTAAAACATTTCTGGCTGTAAAAAGCTGACTCTGTTTTTAGAATGTCAAATTTCCCTTATAGATAAAGTTACATATTTTTATTTTTAAAAATTTGTTCGATATTTCAATTTCTGTTAAAGTGCATTTTACTTCCTGGTTTGCTGCCTATGAAACTACTTAAATGTGATTGGCTGCTTACCCTGCTTGATGAACATCACTGTTGCTCAATAGATAAAAACAAAAAACTGCGGATACTGGAAGTCCAAAACAAAAACAGAATTACCTGGAAAAATTCAGCAGGTCTGGCAGCGTCGGCGGAGAAGAACAAAGTTGACGTTTCGAGTCCTCATGACCCTTCAACAGAACTAAGTAAAAATAGGAGAGGGGTGAAATATAAGCTGGTTTAAGGTGGGGAGGGGGGGGGAGAGAAGTGGGGGTGGGGGGGGGGTGGGGGCGGGGAGGTGGTTATAGGGACAAGCAAGCGGTGATAGGAGCAGATCATCAAAAGATGTCACAGACAAAAAAACAAAGAGGTGTTGAAGGTGGTTGTAGGGACAAGCAAGCAGTGATGGGAGCAGATAATCAAAAGATGTCACGGACAAAAGAACAAAGAGGTGTTGAAAGTGGTGATATTATCTAAAAGAATGTGCTAATTAAGAATGGATGGCAGGACACGTAAGATGCAGATAGCTCTAGTGGGGGTGGGGTGAAATAAGACTAAAAGGGCATAAAAGGTATAAATTTAAAAATAATGGAAATAGGTGGGAAAAGAAAAATCTATATAAATTATTGGAAAAAACAAAAGGGAGGGGGAAGAAATGGAAAAGGGGTGGGGATGGAGGAGGGAGTTCAAGATCTAAAGTTGTTGAACTCAATATTCAGTCCGGAAGGCTGTAAAGTGCCTAGTTGGAAGATGAGGTGCTGTTGCTCCAGTTTGCGTTGAGCTTCACTGGAACAATGCAGCAAGCCATGGACAGCCATGTGGACAAGAGAGCAGGTTGGAGTGGCAAGCGACAGGGAGGTTTGGGTCATCCTTGCGGACAGACCGCAGGTGTTCTGCAAAGCGGTCGCCCAGTCTGCGTTTGGTGTCTCCAATGTATCGGATCGTTCCCTGGTCCACTCCTCCATCACCCCCTACTCCTCAACCCCCACCTATGGCATCTCCCCATGCATACGCAAAATATGCGACACCTGCCCCTTCACTTCCTCTCTCCTCACCGTTACACTCCTTTCAAGTGAAGCAGCATTTCACTTGCATTTCCCCCAACTTAGTCTACTGCATTGGTTGCTCCCAATGCGGTCTCCTCTACATTGGAGAGACCAAACGCAGACTGGGCTACCGATTTGCAGAACACCTTCGGTCTGTCCGCAAGAATGACCCAGACCTCCCTGTCGCTTGCCATTTTAACACTCCACCCTGCTCTCTTGCCCACATGTCTGTCCTTGGCTTGCTACATTGTTCCAGTGAAGCTCAACGCAAACTGGAGGAACAGCACCTCATCTTCCGACTAGGTACTTTACAGCCTTCCGGATTGAATATTGAGTTCAACAACTTTAGATCTTGAACTCCCTCCTCCATCCCCACCTCCTTTCCGTTTCTTCCCCCTCCCTTTTGTTTTTTCCAATAATTTATATAGATTTTTCTTTTCCCACCTATTTCCATTATTTTTAAATCTATACCTTTTATGCCCTTTTAGTCTTATTTCACTCCACCCCCACTAGAGCTGTACCTTGAGTGTCTTGCCATCCATTCTTAATTAGCACATTCTTTTAGATAATATCACCACCTACAACACCTCTTTGTTCCTTTGTCTGTGACATCTTTTGATTATCTGCTCCTATCACTGCTTGCTTGTCCCTACAACCACCTCCCCCCCCCCCCACCTTAAACCAGCTTATATTTCACCCCTCTCCTATTTTTACTTAGTTCTGTTGAAGGGTCATGAGGACTCGAAACGTCAACTTCGTTCTTCTCAGCCGATGCTGCCAGACCTGCTGAGTTTTTCCAGGTAATTCTGTTTTTGTTACTGTTGTTCAATGCCCGGAGGTCTTTTGACTTGGCACCAGAATCAAACTAATGCCAGGAAAAGGGAAATCCATGCCACAGAGATGCTTGATCTTTATGGGTAGCTTTCTTCAAGGTGAATAGTAAGAGCTGTTGCCTTGCTGCTGACTGTGAAATCCAGGCCAATAGTTCATTCTTCAGAATTTTCCAGAGTTTTTTAGAGTCCATTGCCTCCTCTTCATCTGGGTCAGGTGTCTTTTGTCTCTTTCCTGTATTTTATTTTGCATTGTAGGGTATCTGCAACATTTCTTTGATCCATGATTAAACCAGACACCTTTGTTATATCTTCCTGCAATTTTAGTCTTTCCTGGCACTCCTGCATCATTGCTTTAGATTTACTAGGCCGACCTTGTTGAGTTGTCCAGGCTAAACGGAAAACATCCAGATTGGCTGCCCCCATCCTAAATTGTCATTTTGCTCTTCCTGCTTTTTTGCCTTTATAACCTCTTAGTACATGTAATCTTAAATTTAGTTATGGAAGATTGCACTAGAGGTTTTTCTGGCCTCAGTTGGCATAATTGATAGATTCCTAATCAATCTATTTAATTTTGCAATAAAATTGAACATTTTACAGGATTTCCTGGATTTCCTGTCGAAGGTAATTTCCTTGGGCATCTTTGAAACAGCAATCCATCGCCAAATAAGTTAAACTTAACATAAGTAATGTGAAGCAACCATTTGCTTATCAAATGCCACTAGCATTCATTATTCAGTTACGTGAGACGGGGGACCAGAAGAAATCGAATTCTAGGGAATTAATCTGTTAGACTGCTGCAGAATCAGCTACAGTAGAAACGTCGACATAGAGTTAACCAGATCTTCATGTTGACATAGCTGATTGGAAATGACCGAATTTCATTTGCATCTATTTGTGAAACATCTTGCCGTGTTAAAAAAACTCTATAAATGTAGCTAGTGACTATAGCCAAATCTGCAATTACTTGTATTGATGATTCCTGTTGGGTCTTTCTAATTCTTTTGCTGACATGTATGAAAACTTGGCTCAGGGCTATCCTAAGTTTATGCAAGGGAGTGTCTGTCTTTGCTCTTCACTAGTATTTTATGTTTCCAAAAATATCATCTTTGTACAAGATGCGTAAATTAGAGAAGTTAAATGTGCAGGCAAATGCGGATGTTTGGAACAGATTTGTATCTAACTTCAAATGGTTGGTTTATCAATTTTAAAGGAACTTTTATTTGAAGAGAGCCTGTTAACTTCACTAATGTGTTACATTGAGTGAAAGGAATATGTGGATTTAGCTAGATACCTTTGTTCTATCTTTTTTTGCTACTTTTATTGTTGCCCAAATTTATCTATGAATCTTGTGGAAAGTGGGTAAATTTTCGTCTTTCAGTGAATCTGGTGTTCAAACAAAATGAGAAGTCCGTGCTGCGAGCGCTAAAGACAATAATTTGCTCTTAATTAAATTGGGCTGAACTTCTAATCATGCCCATTATTCTGATGCTAGTATCACAATATTTTTCACTTCATCTTTTTCTTTTAGGAGAATATTTTGGAGAGAATTCACTTGCACATAGTCTCAGACACTGAAATGGATACATGCACTGTTAAGTCCTGTATCACTCACCAGAAATTTGCCATGACTCTTTATGAGCAGGTAAGATGCATAACTCTTTATGCAAAATAAATACAGTGTAACTAAATATGAATTAGTTGTTGTAGACTTTGAAGAAATATTGATTGCTTAACTTTATGATAGGATATGCTGGGTCAAGTGGCATGTGGGGCAGAAAATTGTAGGGATGTATATGTAAATCGTAATGCTTTTTTTTTGAGATCTGTGGATATTGTATGGAAAGTTTTTTATTCGTTCATGGGACTTGGTTTGTCACTGGCTAGGCCAACATTTATTGTCCATCCCTAATTGCCCTTGAGAAGGTGGTGGTGTGCTCCCTTCTTGAACCGCTGCAGTCCATGAGGTGTAGGTGCACCCACAGTGCTGTTAGAAAGGGAATTCCAGGATTTTGACCTAGCGACAGTTAAGGAACTGCGATACATTTCCAAGTCAGGATGGTGAGTGACTTGGATGGGAACTTCCATGTGGTGGTGTTCCCATCTATCTGCTGCCCTAGTCCTTCTAGATGATAGTGGTCATGGCTTTGGAAGGTGCTGTCGAAGGAGCCTTGGTGAATTTCTGCAGTGCATCTTATAGATGGTGTACACTGTTGCTACTGTGCGTCAATGGTGGTGGGAGTGAATGTTTGTGGATTTGGTGCCAATCATGCAGGCTGCTTTGTTCTGGACAGTGTCAAGCTTCTTGAGTGCTGTGGGAGCTGCACTCATCCAGGCAAGTGGGGAGTATTCCGTCACACTCCTGACTTGGCCTTGTAGATGGTGACTTTGGGGAGCCAGGAGATGAGTTACTCGTCACAGGATTCCTAGCCTCTGACCTCCTCTTGTAGCCATAGTATTTATATGGCAAGTCCAGTTGAGTTTCTGGTCAATAGTAACCCCCAGGATGTTGATAGTGGGGGATTCAGTGATGGTAATGCCACTGAACTTCAAGGGGCAATGGTTAGATTCTCTCTTGTTGGAGATGGTCATTGCCCGATACTTTTGTGGCACAAACGTTACTTGCCAGTTGTCAGCCCAAGCCTGGATATTGTCCAGGTCTTGCTGCATTTGGACATGGACTGCTTCGGTATCTGAGGAGTTGCAAATGGTGCTGAACATTGTGCAATCATCAGCGAGCTTCCCCACTTCTGACCTTAAGATGGAAGGAAGGTCATTGATGAAGCAGCTGAAGATGGTTGGGCTGAGGGCACTACTCTGGGGGACTCCTGCAGTGGTGTCCTGGAGTTGAGTTGACTGACCTCCAACAACCATAACCATCTTCCTTTGTGCTAGGTATGACTCCAGCCAGTGGAGAGTTTTCCTCCTGATTTCCATTGACTCCAATTTTGCTAGGGCTCCTTGATGTCACACTCGGTCAAAAGCGGCCTTGATGTCAAAGCTCTTGCGTCACCTTGGGAGTTCAGCTCTCTTGTCCATGTTTGAACCAAGGCTATAATGATGAGTGGCCCTGGTGGAACCCAAACTGGGCGTCAGTGAGCAGGTTATTGCTAAGCAAGTGTCGCTTGATAGCACTGTTGACAATATTTTCCAACGCTTTACTGATGATCAAGAGTAGACTAATGGGGCATTAATTGGCTGGGTTGGATTTGTCCTGCTTTTTATGGACAGGACATATTTGGGCAATTTTCCACATTGCTGGGTAGATGCCAGTGTTGTAAATGTACTGGAACAGTTTGGCTAGGGGCATGGCTGGTTCTGCAGCACAAGTCTTCAGTACTATTGCCGAAACGTTGTCAGGGCTCACCACCTTTGTAGTTTTCACTGCCTTCAGCTATTCCTTGTTGTCACATGGAGTGAATTGAATTGGTTGATTATTGGCATCTGTGATGCTGGGTACCTCAGGAGGAGGCCAAGACAGATCATTCACTTGGCACTTCTGGCTGAAGGTGGCGGCAAATACTTCACCTTGTCTTTTGCACTCATGTGCTTGGCTCCTCCATCATTGAAGATGGAGATATTGTGGAGCCTGCTTCCTTAGTTAGTTAGTTTGATTGTCCTCCACTATTCCTGACTGGATGTGACAGGACTGCAGAGCTTAGACCTGATCTGTTGGTTGTGGGGTTGCTTAGCTCTGTCTATCAGATGATGTTTCCACTGTTTAGCATGCAAGTAGTCCTGTGTTGTAGCTTCACCAGGTTGATGCCTAATTTTAAGTTTGCATGGTGTTGCTCCTGGCATACTCCTCCTGCACTCCTCATTGAACCAAGGTTGATCCCCTGGCACTTGATGGTAATGGTACAATGGGGGATATGACGGGTCATGAGGTTACACATTGTGGGTTGTATATAATTCTGCTGCTGCTGATGGCCCTCAGCATTTCATGAATTCCCAGTTTTGAGTTTCTACATCTGTTTGAAATCTATCCTATTTAGCACAGTGGTGGTGTGACACAACACCATGGAGGGTATCCTCAATGTGAAGACGGGACTTTGTCTCCACAAGAACTGCGTGGTGGTCACTCCTACCAATAATGTCATGGACAGAAGCATCTGTAACAAGTAGATTGGTGAGGACAAGGTCAAGTAGAATTTTCCCTCTTCTTGGTTCCCTCACCACCTGCCACACACCCAGTATAGCGGCTATACTATAGCGGCTTAATCAGTAGTGGTGCTGTCAAGCCACTCTTGGTGATAGACTTTGAAATCCCCCATCCAGAGTACATTCTGAGCCCTTGCCACTTTCAGCGCTTCCTCCAAGTGGTGTTCAACATGGAAGACTACTGATTCATTAGCTGAGGGTGTACAGTAGGTTGTAACCAGCAGGAGGTTTTCGTGCCCATGTTTGATCTGATACCATGAGACTTCATGGGGTCCAGAGTTATATTAGAACATAAGAAATAGGAGCAGGAGTAGGCCATTCGGACCCTCAAGCCTGCCCCACCATTCAATAAGATCATGACTAATCTGCCCCAGGTCTGAACTCCCCTTTCGTGCCAGCTCCTCATAGCCCTCAATTCCCCAATATTTCAAAAATCTATCTAGCTCCTCTTTAAATACTTTCAGTGATCTAACCGCCACAGCTCTCTGGGGTAGAGAATTCCAGACATTCACTACCACCTGAGAGAAGAAATTCCTTTGCATCTCAGTTTTAAATGAGTGCCCCCTTATTCTGTAACTACGTCCCCTAGTTCGAAATTCCCCCACTAGTGGAAACATCTTCTCAATATCTACCCTGTCAAGCCCCCTCAGAATCTTGTACATTTCAATAAGATCACCCTTCATTCTTCTAAACTCTAATGAATAAAGGCCTAACCTGTTTAGCCATTCTTGATAAGTCAGTCACATCATCCCAGGAATCAGCCTAGCGATTCTCTTTTGAACTGCCTCCAACACCAGTATATCCTTAAATATGGGGACCAAAACTGTACACAGTATTCCAGGTGCGGCCTCACCAACACCCTGTACAGTTGTAACAAGACTTCCCTATTTTTAAATTCCAACCCCCTAGCAATACAGGCCAAAACTCTATTTTCCTTCTTAATTACTTGCTGCACCTGCATGCGAACGTTTTGTGTTTCAAGCACAAGAACACCCAGATCCCTCTGTGCTGCACTTTTTTGGAGCGCCTCTCCATTTAAATAATAGTTTCTCTTTTGATTCTTCCTACCAAAGTGCATGACCTCTCACTTTCCTACATTAAACCCCATCTGCCAAGTTTTTGCCCACTCACAACCAATCTATATCCCCTTGCAGATTCCTTATGTCCTTGTCACAACATACCCTTCCACCTATTTTTGTATCATCAGCAAATTTGGATACATTACACTCTGCCCCCTCCTCCAAGTCATTAATATAGATAATAAATAATTGAGGCCCTAGAACTAATCCTTGTGGTAATCCACTCGTTAGGTCTTTCCAACCTGAAAAAAACCCATTAACCCCGACTCTCTGTCTTTTGGTGTTAACCAATCCTCAATCCATGCTAATACATTACCCCCAATACTGTGAGCTCCTATCTTGTGCAATAACCTTTTATGTGGCACCTTATCGAATGCCTTCTGGAAATCCAAATATACTATATCTACCAGTTCCCCTTTATCAGCTCTGCTTATTTTTCCTCAAAGAACTCTAGCAAATTTGTCAAACATGATTTCCCTTTCACAAAACCATGTTGACTCTGTTTGATGACGTTAAGCTTTTCTAAATAGCCTGCTATTTCTTCCGTAATAATGGACTCTAGCATTTTCCCAACAACAGATGTTAGGCTCACTGGGCTATAGTTTCCTGCTTTTTGTCTCCCTCCCTTCTTGAAGAGGGGCGTCACATTAGCGGTTTTCCAATCAGCTGGGACCCTCCCGGAATCCAGAGAGTTCTGGAATATTTCGACCAATGCCTCCACTGTCTCTGCAGCCACTTCACTTCAAACCCTTGGATGCAGGCCAGCAGGTCCTGGTGACTTGCCTGCCTTTAGCCCCATTAGTTTGTCAAATAGTTTGTCCCTCATGTTAGAGACTGTTACAAGATCTTTCCTTCCATTAGCTCCTTGTTTACCTGATAGCTTAGGGATGTTTATAGTGTCCTCCACCATGAAGACCAATGCAAAGTATTGGTTTAAATTATTTGCCATTTCCCTGTCCCCCATTATCAATTCTCCAGTCACATCCTCCAAGGGTCTCACGCTCACTTTAGCCATTCTCTTTCTTTTTATATACCCGCAGAAGCTGTTGCTGTTTGTTTTTATATTTCTTGCCAATTTACTTTCATAATCAATTTTCTCCCTCTTTATTAGCTTTTTAGTCTTCCGCTTCTAGTTCCTAAAAATAAATCCCGATCCACTGGCCTACCACTAGTTTTTGCCGCTTTGTACGCCTTAACTTTTGATTGGATACTCTCCTTGACCACCTTTGTTAACCACGGGTATTTCATCCTTCTCACCGAGCACTTCTTTTTGACTGGGATAAATTTTTGCTGAGCGTTATGAGATACCTGCTTAAACGTCTGCCGCTGTTCATCCACTGACCTTCCCCTTAGTCTATTTTCCCAGCCTGCTTTAGACAACTCTTTCTTCATATCCCTGTAATTGCCCTTATTTAAGTTGAGGACACTGGTTTGAGACCAGAGATGCTCGCCCTCAAACTGAATTTGAAATTCTACCATGTTGCGATAGCTATCCCATAGAGGATCCTTAACTATGATATCTCTTACTAACCCCACCTCATCACACATTACTAGATCTAAAATAGCCTGTTCCTGGATAGGTTCTGCAATGTATTGCTCTAAGATACAATCCCTGATGCACTCTACGAATTTGTCTTCGATGTTACCCCTGCCAATCTGATTTGTCCAGTCAATATGCAGCTTAACATCACCCATGACAATTGCAGTGCCGTTCTTACATGCCTCCATTATTTCCCGATTTATACTTTGCCCTACAATAAGGCAATTCTTCGGGGGCCGATAGATGACTCCCACCTGCGACTTCTTCCCCTTGCCGTTCCGTATTTCCACCCAAACTGATTCCACATCACGACCTATTGCACCTATTTCACTATTCCCCACCGCGCTGATACCTTCCTTTATTAACAAAGCTTTTCCTTTTTGCCTGTTTTTCCAGAATGTCGAATACCCTTGAAGGTTGAGTTCCCAGTCTCGGTCACCCTCTGTAATAGCTATCAGGTCATATTCATTTATTTCTATTTGTGCCATCAACTCATCTATCTTGTTACAATGCTGTGTGCATTCAGCTAAAGAGCCTTAAGCTTTGACTTTTTAGCATTATTGCTCAATCAGGTTCTGATTTCTGCTGCACTCCTCTGCTTATATTTTGATTGATTTTGGGCAACTCCCCACCAAGACTATACCACTGCCACCACTTCTGGTGGATTTGTTCTGTTGGTGGGACAGGGCATAGCAGGGATGGTGGTTGTAGTGTTTGAGTCATTGTCTGTAAGGCAGGAAATAACAGGTTGACTGGTCACTTAAATTATTGTTGTTTAAGGGAGTTTAATGTGTTTGGATTGGCTGCTGCATTTGCCTATGTGACAGTAGTGCACTACACTTAGTGATTGAATGATTTGTATGTGCTGGGAATATGAAAGATGTTTTATAAACACAAATTGATGTGTCCTGATTTCCACATAAAGCAAGCTGGAAGGTCTTTACTAAGCAGTTTTGCATGTTTTCACCAAGCATCGTTATAATCTGACAGGATTAAATAATGTGCTTCAGGAATGTACAGAAGGTTTTTTCCTTGAGGTCAAATTTGAAAGCCAACCTTTTTTTTTTAAAACTATGCCTATGTTTATTATGCTTTTTATTTAAACAAAAATTCTAATGAGTTCTCATGGTAATGTTCCAAACAGAGATCCTAGGATGAATTTTGAATCATTTGTGTGAGCGTGCAGTGAAAGTCAAGTTTTTTTGATGGCATCAGTGGATCCCACTACCTCTGGAAGGCGATACGATTTTTAAAAGGAGGAAGGGTGGTAGGAGGGAGCCAGCAGCTCTTTCACCTTCAACCAACTGGCCATTGAGCTAGTGGTAGAGATTATTAAAAGGCTTTTGAGCAGCAGTTTTAAATTTTCAGTCAAGAAGCTCGGTGAAAATTGAATGTCCAGGGCACATCAAGGTGCAGCTGCCATAGACATAGCGGGGAGTCATGAGGGTTAATGGACGCAATGGTCAAGGTATTTAAGAAAGGCAGATTTATAACAGCTACTCAATCAATGATGCAGAGTTGCCATCTCTGGTGCTGAAGGCTTGTATTTTTGAGCAGTGAGTGGTTGTACTCTTAAGAGGGACATGAAGCTGCTGGCATCACTTGGACATCAGAGGTTAGTAGAGGAAGTCCTGGTGAACAAACAAGTACAAGCTGAGGGAATTGAAATGGGAGCAAGCTACTCTGAGATTGGATAGAGCAGCAAGGAGGAGCTTCAGCAGAAGCATCCTCCTGTTCAAGAGGAGGCCAGAGGAGCGGAGCGAGGGAGGAGCTGCAGGGGGAGGAAGGAATTACCCGGGATATTGGGAGTACCATTCAAGAGTCAATTACCTGCCCTGGTGAGGAAGTTCTTTTCTGTTTCTCTCTTCCCCCGCCCCCATTAATTGAGAGAAGGAAGACATTTTAATAAGTTGATTATTATTCTAAAAATACGTATCTTGCTTTAGAGTGTGTGCCATTGCTGTGGAGCTACATCAGATCCTCTACCTTTTACTGAGCTGGTACATTACGTGTCAATTACAGCACTGTGGTGAGTAATACTTTGTCTTTTTCTGGAAAAGTAATCAATATATGAATGAAAAGTGAATCAAGCAATAAATAACTTTCCCTGTTAAAATTTAGTAATCAGGTAGACAAGATGATGGAGAGGAATGAACGCCCCAGGCCAGAATTGTTTGCAGAGCTACTTCGGGCAGCAAGTACCATTGGTGACTTTAGGAATTGTCCGGTGAGAAAATTTTAGGTTTATGCATCACCTGCTCTTCTCATAATTTGATGATAATGGGAAAAAATTCTGACTTGTGTGGCTGTGCATTGTCATCTTAGTGTTCCACTGTCTTTATCCGTAGGATCCATATATAATAGTTCTGAGTCTGTACACACGTTCAATTGTCAAATGATGTCCTACATCATAATTTCTTTCATGCAGAGGCCACCACTGAATAATGCTGAGATTTATCAGAGTCCGTTTTTAATGCGTATTTTTTTGTTTAATTCATTGTTCCTGTTTCTGATGAAATGCTTGCCCACAAACAAGTGATAATTATTAAATAGCAAGACATAGGTGTTATTGGCAGTGTATTTTGCAAATTGTTCATGTCCATTAGTCTGCTTTTCAGTGTACTCCAGGATTCAAACTCATTTTGCATGGTGGATCCAATCCTACATCTTGGACTTGGCAGGGTCTTAAACATATAGGCTAATTTCTGGGTACATGGTCCTGCATCTC
Source organism: Cetorhinus maximus (assembly GCF_964194155.1). Classification (NCBI taxonomy): domain Eukaryota; kingdom Metazoa; phylum Chordata; class Chondrichthyes; order Lamniformes; family Cetorhinidae; genus Cetorhinus; species Cetorhinus maximus. The sequence continues at coordinate 86,046,049 of NC_135879.1, forward strand.
ATCTATACCAGTGGCACAGCTGCTGCCATGTTGATGCCTCCTCCTTCTAGACATCCCTGGCAACCATCTGAAATCAACTAAAATATGCAACTGAGAGTTTTGCACCTGTTTCAGGAGCCTTCTATAAAATCTTTAAAAATCTAGGTGGAACGTGCACCATACGTGCTATGTATCCAGCCATCACATTGCTGCTCCTTGGTCTGCTGGAGATACTTGGCCTCATGCATGTACAACCTTACCCTATTCCCCAGCACTCACTTGTCTTTCACCCCTCCCTGCCCTGGCCTCAATCCATGTATCCCCATTCCCCAGTCTCCTTTCCTCCTCCCAGGCTCCCTTTCTCCTCTAAGCCTTCATTCCCACAAATTGCACCCCCCCACCCTGCTTTGAGTCCCAATCGCCCAGCTTCCACTGTGTCACTCCTACCCCATCTCCACGTTTTAACTCGTCTACTAAATCAGCCAGAACACGACCATAGAGTCATAAATCTCAAATCTCACCATATCCGCTTGAGAGTTTGAATTTGGTTTAAAAAAGATCAGCATGCAAAACACATCTGTAGAAGCGACTATGAAGCTGTCGGATTGTTGTGAAAACCCAATGGTTGACTAAATGTCTGTTGGGGAAGGAAAGCTGTTGTCCTTGCCCTGCCTGTTTTATTTTTTAGTTAAGCTGTCATATTCCAAGTTTACGTATGCATGTCATTGGAGTTATTTTATTCGTTCATGGGATAGAGGCTTTGTTCCTCTCTGTCCCTTCCTAGTCCACTTTTTGCTAAATTTATTCTTTCACGGGATGTTGGCGTTGCTGGCTAGACCAGTATATGTCCCTTACCTTTAATTGTCCGTGAGAAAGTAATGTTGAGCTACTTTTTTGAACAGCTGCAGTCCATGTGTTGTAGCTACACCCACAGTGCTGTTAGGGAGGGAGTCCCACGATTTTGACCCAGCGACAGTGGAGGAATGGTGATATATTTCCAAGTCCGGATGGTGAGTGGCTTGGAGGGGAATTTCCTGGTGGTGGTATTCCCATGTATCTGGTGTGATTGTCCTTCTAGATGGTAGTGGTCATGGTTTTGGAGCCTAAGGAGCTTTGGCAAGTGCCTGCAGTGCATCTTGCAGATGGCACACGCTGCTGCCAGTGTTTGTCAGTGGTGAAGGGAGTTAATGTTTGTGGTTGGGGTGCCAATCAAGCGAGCTGCTTTGTCCTGGATAGTGTAAAGCTTCTTGTATTGTTGGAGCTGCATTCATCCTGGAAAGTGGAGAGTATTCCATCACATTCCTGACTTGTGCTTTTTAGATGGTACACAGGCTTGGGGAGTCAGGAGGTGATTTACTTGCTGCAGGATTCCTAGCCTCTGTCCTGGCCTTGTAGCCATGGTGTTTATGTGGCCAGTCCAATTCAGCTTCCTATCAATGGTAATCCCCAGGATGTTATTAGTGGGGGATTCGGTGATGGTAATGCCATTGAACGTCAAGGGGCGATGGTTAGACACTCTCTTGTTGGAGATGATCATAGCCTGGCAGTGGACTACCCGACTGTTGGATGACTGTGCACTTTGTACGGTCTCCTTGCAAAAGCTGGCCATGGAGTAGTCACTGGTGGAGGCCCTCACAGCCACTTGCAATGTCATCATTCCGGTTTGGACCAGTCTCCCCCATGGTTCAAGCTTACAGTGCAGCCTTGCAGTGCAGGTTAGGAGATTGCTCTCGGCTCAGGCGCAGGCGCAGTTTGCAGTCCAGTGGGCAAAGCTACCACCAATTGGTATGGTGGAATGGGGCGAAGGTAAGTGGGGTTTCAGGCAGCCATGCATCGCACTAAACTCTGGCCATCCTAGTCTTGGCCAGGACACTCCAGGATGTGTTTAGGGGCCTTCAAACTTAACCAAGAGAGGTTCTTAGGACACCCAAGCTAACCCACACATCTATCTTTCATCTTGCAGGAGGCGTACATCAGGAGCATGGAGCCTGGAGACCTAGCCGAATGCCTCGTGGTGTACAGGAAGCAGAGACAAATGAGAAGAGAGTGACGGAGGCACCTGGCTACGCAGAGGGAGGAGCAGCACCCTCAGGAAGAAGGGGAGGCTGGAGCTCCCACACGTTGCTGAAGAGCCACAGATAGCTGTCGCTGGTCGGCGCCTAGCTAGACCCAGGGTCTATAGATTCCGCCTTTCATCCCTGCAGATGACTGACAACCAGTGTCGCCGAAGACGGCACATGTCCAGGGAACTGGTCAGTCAGATCTGCCAGCTGCTGCAGGATTTGGCACCATGGGGATATGGAGGGCATCCACTGCCCTTGGCCGTGAAGTGACCACGGCACTCAACTTTTACTCCAGTGGCTCCTTTCAGCGCTCTACAAGTGACCTCTGTGGGATATCACTAGCCTTCACACACAAATGCATCCATGAGGTCACGGATGCCATCTTCGTGAGGGCACACAACTTTGTGCATTTTGCCCTGGACCAAGAAAGCCAGGATGCAAGAGCATTTGATTGTGCCCGGATTTCAGGTTTCCCGCAGGTGTAGGGTGTGATCGACTGCACTCACGTGGCGCTCAGACCTCCGCCGCAACAAGTGGAGGGCTTCCATTTTCTGAATGTCCAGCTGGTGTGCGACCACCACAGAAGCACCCTGCAGGTCTGCGCACGGTTCCCAGGGAGTGTCCACAACTCCTGCATTCTCAGTCCTTCACAGATCCCTGACATCTTCAGGGTCCACAGAAGCTGCAGAGATGCCTCCTAGGGGACCATGGCTATCCACAGAGACGTGGCTGATGACTCCTGTGCGGTGGCCTCAGACTACAGCAGAGTGAAGGTATAGCGAGGCTCATGCTGCAACTCGCACTTTGGTGGAGCAAACTATTGGGATGCTGAAAATGAGGTTCTGGTGTCTGGACCGGTCTGGTGGAGCCCTGCAGCAAAGTCCACAGAGGGTGTCATGCATCGTCGTTGCCTGTTGCGCCCTTTACAACCTGGCGCTGCAACGCAGAGTAGAGCTGGAGGTCGCCTCTGATGAGGAGGACGTCGACGGGGATGAGGGGGAGTAGGCCCTCGAAAGCGGAGTCCACTGCACTGGCTAGACGAGGCAGGTGTACTCGGGAGGCTGTCATAGCTGCTAGATTTGTGGAGGATGATGATGAAATGCAGTGAGGCAACACCATGGATCCTCACATTGCACCTGTGAATGTTTGACTCCAGCCTGGCTTATGGCAGCGCGCACACCCTCTGTGATAATGCTCCTGTCATGGGAACGCAGAGGAGACCCTAATCGTCACTCGATTGTAGGAGGAGGATGATGTCATGCAATGAGGACACTCCATAGATCTTCACTTAGCCTCTGTGAATGTCTGACTCCTGCCTGGCCGAGGGCAGATTGCTTGTGCTTTGCGATCAGGGCCATATCATGGAGACGCAACCATAAACTTTAAATGCACCTGTTCCTTTGTCACCCTTAAGCACCTGACCCCTTCAGGAGCACAGCATCACTGGTCACGGATGCTGATGAGATGGGGGCCTGCCCCACCTTAAAGGTGTTTAGAGCACATCGAGAGAATGACGGAACTCTGACGCCTGCCCACGACATTCTGGCAGCAATGACAAGCATCATCGTGGTGCAGGCATCAGTAATGTGTCCAGTGAGTGTGAGGTCGCACCATCACTTTGGTTTGAAGGCTGCAAAAAATACAGGGAAGAGGCCCCGGACTGAGACCCCTACCTCTAGTGCAGGAACCAAGGTTTCACATCTGAGTGACATGAGCACTGCTCATCAGAACAAGGAGCAGGGAGACATTCTTGGGAATTTATTTACAGTGGGTAATATTATGTACAGGTGATTAATACCCATGCCCAGGCTGTGCAGCTACATCTTCTTAACCCCTGAACCGTTCCTTGGGAGCTGGTGCTCCGCAACCTGAGTCGCCTCGTGGAAGTGCCCTCTGTGTCCTTTAGCATGGTGTGGAGGGGTTTCCTATGTGGGCTGCTGCTGCAGTAGACCCTTTACTTCCTTGCCCCCGCCCAGTGCCCGGACACACCCTGGCGTGCCTTGTTGACGTCGGCGACGGAGGTCCTCAGTGGGGAGCCCTCTATGGGGGTATCCTCCCATTTTCCATCGGGGACTTGGGGTGGAGAGTGTTGCACGCAGCAGCCCCATATGACCGTAGGATGTATCAGTTCATGGACTCCCAAGATGCCTGCGTTTTTTGTGGCCTCGTGGAGTCCGTGGACCGCACGAATGTAAACTGTTGTAGGCTGCACCCCCTTTTTAGTTACTTGAAAAACCTTTTGCTTCTGTTTTGTTTGCACTTCAGTCCCACACTCCTGATCTATGGGCACCTGATGCAGAGTGTGGCCGGGAGGGAGGAGGCGTTCCTCATGAATCTGCTCCTGGGCTTGGCCAAGTTGGCCATTAACAGGCCCAGGCAGCGGGTGATCGAGGGGGTAATCCGACCCGACTGTTTACCCCTTTACTGCAGCTATGTTCACGGCTGGATGTCCCTGGAGAGAGGGAGCACGTGGTGCCCGCCCGCACTGTCGAGGTCTTCCATGCTTGGTGGGCACCGAAGGGACTGGGGTGTTTTATTGACGCTCGTAATCATATTTTGGTTTAATGGTTGTATGTTTCCTTTTAAAATTTGTCTTTGTTTTTGCAGTTTCCCTTTAAGGGGCTGCCTTTTTAATTTGTCCCCAATAATAATGTTAATTTAGTTTAGTTGGTTGACTCAGAAAGAGTTCACATCTTCTTAACCTTCCTAACCCTACCGCAATGTCTTGGTGCTCCCCTGACATCCGCAGGGGAGATGGACCATAGGACCATAAGCTGTAGGAGCAGAAGTAGGCCATTCAGCCCATCGAGTCTGCTCCACCATTCAGTGAGATCATGGCTGATCTGATAATCCTCAACTCCACTTTCCTGCCTTTTCCCCATAACCGTTGATTCCCTTACTGATTAAAAATCTATCTCAGCCTTGGATATACTAAACCACCCAGCCTCTACAGCCCTCTGCAGTAAAGAATTCCACAGATTAACTGTCCCCTGAGAGAAATTCCTCCTCATCTCTGTTTTAAATGGGTGACCCCTTACTCTGAGATTATGCCCTCTGGTCCTAGACTCTCCCAGAAGGGGAAACAACCTCTGAGCATCTACGCTGTCAAGTCCCAGAGAGTTTTATATGTTTCAGTAAGGTCGCCTCTCATTCTTCTAAACTCTAATGAGTAGAGGCCCAACCTACTCAACCTCTCCTTGTAAGAAAATCCCTTCATACCCGGAATCAACTTATTGAACCTTCTCTGCACTGCCTCCATTGCCAGTGTATCTTTCCGTAGATAAGGGGACCAAAACTGTTCATAGTATTCTAGGAGTGGTCTAACTAGTGCCTTTTATAGTTTTAGCAAGGCTTTCCTATTTTTATGCTTCATTCCCTTTGAAATAAAGGCCAACATTCCATTTGCCTTCCCTATTACCTGTTGAATTTGTATGTTAGCTTTTTGGAATTCATGCGCAAGGACTCCCAAATCCCCCTGTGCTGCAGCCTTCTGCAGCCTTTCGCCATTTAAATAATATTCAGCTCCTCTATTCTTCATACCAAAGCGCATAACCTCACATTTTCCCACATTATATTCCATCTGCCACTTTTTTGCCCACTCACTTAACCTGTCTGTATTCCTCTGTAGACTCCTTGTTTCATCCTCACCACTTGCCTTCCCACCTATTTTTGTATTATCCGCAAATTTGGCGATAGTACATTCACTTTCCTCATCTAAGTTATTTATATATATTGTAAATAATTGAGGCCCCAGCACCAATCCCTGTGACACTCCACTAGTTACAGGTTGCCATCCTGAAAATGCCCCCCTATCCCAACTCCCTTTCTTCTCTTAATTAGCCAATCCTCTATCCATGCTAATATACTACCCCCAGCACCATGGGCTCTTATCTTATTAAGTAGCCTTATGTGCCGTACCTAATGGAACACCTTTTGGAAATCCAAATATATTACATCTACTGGTTTCCCTTTATCTATCTTGCTAATTATCACCTCAAAGAATTCTAATAAATTTGTCAGGCATGATTTCCCCTCAAGAAACCATGCTGACTCTGCTTGATTAGATTATGTAATTCTAAATGCCCTGCTATTACATCCTGTATAATGGACTAACATTTTCCCAATGGCAGATGTCAAGCTAACTGGCCTATAGTTACCTGTTTTTTGTCTCCCTTCCTTTTTAAATAAGGGTATTACATTGGCAGTTTTCCAATCCTCTGGGACTTTTCCAGAATCTAAGGACTCTTGGAAGATTACTACCAGTGCATCTGCTATCTCTGAAGCTGCTCCCTTTAATATCCTAGGATGCAACCCTTCAGGTCCAGGGGACTTATTGGACTTTAGCTCCAATAGTTTCCCGAGTACTTTTTCTTTAGTATTTTTCTCTAATAAATAGCATTCATTTCCTCCCCCTCTTTTGCCTCTCAATTATTTAGTATTGGCATACTATTAGTGCCTTCCATTGTGAAGACTGAAGCAAAGTATTTATTCAACTCCTCTGCCATTTCCTGGTTCCCCATTATTATTTCCCCAGCCTCATTCTGTAAGGGGCCTATGTTCACTTTGGTGTCTCTCTTCCTTTTTATATATTTAAAGAAGCTCTTACTGTCCATTTTTATATTACTTGCTAGTTTACCCTCAAAGTTTATTTTCTCCCACTTATTGTTTTTTTGGTCGTCATTTGTTGGCTTTTAAAACGTTCCCAATCCTCTGACTTACCACTAATCTTTGCAGCATTGTATGCCTTTTCTTTTAATTTAATACTATCCTTAACTTCCTTGGTTAACCATGGTTGGTTTATGCCCTTCCTTGAATCCTTCTTCCTTACTGGGAAATACCTTGAGTCATGAACTATTTTCTTAAATGTCTGTCATTGTTCACCAACCGTTTTTTCTGCCAAAATCCTATCCCAGTCCACTCCAGCCAACTCTGCCTTCATTCCTTTGTAATTACCCTTATTTAAGTTTAGGACAGTTGTTTCTGACCCATATTTCTTACACTCCAACTGAATGCTAAATTCTACCATATTTCCTATTTACTGCTACGCCCTGTCTTTGAAGACCTTGCTGGGCGTCCTCTGGAGGGCCAAGACCTGGAGGACCCCGGCCTGCTTTCGGTGCTCTGCTGTGTTGCAGTGGCACCCTCCTAGCCTGTGGAGCTGGAGCTGCTGGGGTCACAGGAAGAGATGATTTGGATGGGCCGGACACTCCCAGAGTCACCTGGGCGGGTGGCCCCGGGGTGTGCATCTGTGGATCTCTTCCCTATGGGTGTCTGAGGGACCCTGGCTGATTACTTGAGAAAGGGTAGCTGGAGTGAGATCAAGCTGCCCTGCACCCTTCTCGCGTACACACTGTTGGAGGGCAACTATGGCGTCAGCGATGGGGTTGAGCCCATGCAACAGCGCAAGACTGATGTTCTGGACCAAGGTCTCCATAGCAGCTGCCACCCCACCACTGTTGACATCGGTGCATTGGCATGCCAGCGCTATCGCTTCAGCCTATAGGCAGATGGACTTCTCCATCGTGCCTTGCAATCTGAGGAGTGCAGCAGACATCCCTTCCTGATATTCCCGAGCTTGCCTTTGCAGCTCCAGCAACTGAGACATGATCAAGTCCAGAGGCTCGTCATCTGACTCGGACTCAGCAGATTTCTGGCCTCCAGCAGTCCTCTGAGTGCCGGAGACCTGGGAAGTCCCTGCTGCCACCTGCTGTGGATCGGACACCGCGATGTGCTCACCAGGTTGTGATCCCGAACCTACTCTGAAGCTATGTCTCACCGAGGTACATTTCTCTGCGTTTGTAGAGGGTGTAGGTGAGCGCTGTCACGGGCCTTCAATGAAGGTGTCTTCAGATTCCTCTTCAGAGGTTATTTCGGGGCTTGATTGGAGGCCATAGGTCGTGGACTCCGTCGATTGTTTCCCAGATGTGCTTGTGAAAGCAAGGAGAGATAATTGGTGCCTGCCAGGGGTTTGTGGAACAGGACACATCACTCACAACATGGTTATCTGATGGATGTTGCACTCCTGAATCCTCACCTGTTAGAGCACCGCCAACCTCACCATCAGCACAGAAGCAGTCCAGATCCTTGCGGGCCAGCTAGATGGCTCTATTTTCAAAGTCCGTGAGGACCTTGATTTCAGACATTCCTCCACCACTCTGCGACCTCTCCATGTTGTGTGCCAGCTTGTCCTGCATGAATAGAAATGGAGAAAGTGTAATCAGGACACCTACCTGGCCAGCTTATATGTATGGCTGGCATGTGTGGGTGGTGAGTGGTCCCATGGGTGGGATGAGAACAATGAAGGTGTGTATGAGAGAGTGAATGGTGATGTCTCTTGAACTGGCAGTGAGTGAGATCACTGTGGATGTGTGATGGGTTTGTGAGTGAGAGCGTTGAGAGTAATGAGAAAAGCGACTTAGCCTGGTGGAACAGAAGCGATCATTCATCCTTTTTCAACACTGGGTGGTTGTCCTTTTTTGCAGGGTGTTGGTGCCTCCCATGCTGGATTAATGATGTTGCTGCCCCTCCTGTGGCCTGAGCGGGGACACAGACATCACAGTGGGCCTCCACTGTGTCCAAAAGGCACTTGAGGGATGTATCATTGAACCGGGGGCAGCAATCTTCTTGCCTTTCGGGGCCATGTCTTCTGTGTGGCAGTTCTGGTCTTGAAGCACCCAGAGATATGCATGTGGCTGCACTTTAAATATGGTGCTTGGCATGATGAAGTGGCGAGGTGATGGCGTGGCAGGTGAATGAGAGTGCACCTGCCATCAAAACGGCATTTTCCTGGGGATGCATATTAATGAGGCGGGACTGGGATGACACGGCATGAAAAGCGGTTGGCAGGTAAAACGTCTTTCTTTCCTGCCCACTACCGCACTGAGTGCGAGCCTGGATGCATCATCCACCCGGCACTTCTGGCTGAAGATGATTGCAAATGCTTCAGCCTTGTCTTTTGCACTGATGTGCTGGGCTCCCCCATCATTAAGGATGGGGGTATTTGTGGAACCACCTCCTCCAGTGAGTTGTTTAATTGCCCGCCATCATTCATGATTTAATGTGGCAGGACTGCAGAGCTTAGATCTGATTTATTGGTTGTGGGATCACTTAGCCCTGTCTATCGCATGCTGCTTCTGCTGTTTGGCATGCAGGTAGTCCTGTGTGGTAGCTTCACCAGGTTGATACCTCATTTTTAAGTATGCTTGGTGTTGCTCCTGGGATGCCTTCCTGCATTCTTCATTGAACCAGGGTTGATTTCCTGGCATTATGGTAATGGTAGAGTGGATGATATGCCAGGCCATGAGGTTACGTATTGTACTTTTATAATTTCATGTTTTGGCAATGAATGTAAGAAATAGTAACAAGTTGCGACTGAGGGACATTGGTAGGTTTTGGATCTTGAAACTTGCTATATATTTTACAGAAATTCAACTTCAGGTAAGTTCATTTGTGTGACTGTTATTCATACTTTTCCTTCATGTAATTGAACAATAGCATTTTTTCCAAAGGGTTTAACTTGGCTTGTACTGCTGGTAATGTTGATGACAGCAATTCAAGATCCTGAAGGCTGCTCCCTTCCTGCTGCATTCTCCAGGATTTTTAAATGGTTTTAAATATTTTCAGAAAAATTTTCTGTTTGCTGACATCCAAATTGAACATGCTGGCATATGTCTTCTATACAACAGTTATAGAAACATTTTTAATGTTGTTTGCTGATATGTTTGAGACATTCCTATTTTAATATTTCTTTTCATCATTCAGAGTAATTGTGGGCAGAAGATAAAGATCAGACGTGTACTAATGAATTGCCCAGAGATAGTCACCATCGGTTTGGTATGGGATTCTGAGAATTCAGATCTCACATTGGATGTGATTCGATATTTGGCACCACAGCTCTATCTCCCTGGAGTAAGTCAGAAGAGACTGCTCTTATACTTTGTCTTATTTCTAATATTAACTACTGTTTAGTGTCTGAATGTACAGTAGGACCATGTCCGAACTTGAAAAGGCTTTTTAAAATAGTTGTTTTAGGACAAGTTTAATCACTTTTCCCAAGTCTACAATGAGATGCTGGTAATTTGAGTGAAACTTCAATTGCAAGCTGCCTGAAACAGTAATTTGTGTGCCCTAGTGAGCGCTTGAAAAATCAGCAGCTGTTATGAAGCCATTTTGAATCCCTTTACTGAACTAACTGTGCCATTTTCAAGATTTTTTTTTATGGGCTGTTTCCATTTATGAGCATATTGTGACCTTTGCAGTGCCTTTCATCAAGAAGGCAGATGAGCCACTTTTCTTGCAGTTGTTTGTCAATCAGACTTCCTGATAGGAACATAGAACCAGGAATAGGCCACTTAGCTCAATGAGATCATGGCTGATCTGTGACCTGATTTCATATACTTTTGTTTGCCTCTTATCCCTTAATACCTTTTTGCTAACAAAAATCCATCAGTCTCAAATTTCAAATTAATAGTTGACTCAGCATCAACTGCAGTTCATGGAAGAGAGTTCCAAACACCTACCATCCTTTCTATGTGGAAGTGTTTCCTAATTACACTCCTGAAAGACCTGACTCTAATTTTTAGCCTACGCCTCTAATCCTAGGTTGTCGAATCAGCAGAAATAGTTCTTCTGTATTAAATAAGCCATTAATCTTCTAAATTGCAGAGAATAAACCCTGCTTCTATAAACTAATGTAATCTCTTTGTAAGCTAACTGTTGGAGTCCAGTGTGATGGCATATGTAATTTTTTGGGAGAAAAGCCTATATTTTGTGTTGGAGGTCATGGTCCCTTTGAGAGCGGGGTATCTGAGGTGATTTCTGCTTTTTAAAAAAAGTTTGCTTCCAGAAAATGATCATGTGACCAAGTTGCCCGTGAGGTTAACTTGTTGACCCATTTTTATTGTATATTATACGTGGCGGGGGGAGGTGTGTGTGTGGTGTTGTGTTCAAGCAGTTTCATTTTGAGTTTAGAACAACCTGGTTAGAACATTTCTTTCTAGGAGAAATCAATTGAAATTCTGTGTGTTGGTAAAAGAATTAAAACTTTTGTTAACTGAAGGACTCTACTAAACAGTGAGTTGATTTTCTGGGATAGACAAACTGATAGAGTGAGTTTTAGATACAAGACTCCAGAGTTAAAGAATATTAGAACCAGGAGAGTTCTGGCCCAAGGTGACTACGCTTTAGACGCTAGAGATGCCTGTATTGAATGATAAGTTCACAACAATGGGATGGTTGGAGGGAATGTGAAGGTACAACCTTGCTAGAAGTAAACAGAAGGTCCAAGAAAAAACAGCCTGTATAAGAATCTTTGAAACCACTTAGACAAAGTGGTTAACCTTCCAATTTTGGTAAGTATCTGACTTGAGTTATTGGAGGTCGAAGTCAAATGGGTGTAAAAAGAAAGTGGAGTTAAGAAGATCAGATTTAGAGTATAAGTAACTGCGTTCATTGTACTTTTAATATCTTTAACGTGACTGATTAACGTAGGGCTGAATAATTCTTGGGGGTGGGGTGGGGGAGTGGGTGGACGGATGGCACCCACCTCTTGGAAACCATGTCACTGTGAAGCTGACTGACTCCTCACTGAGCAGCCCTGCAGCAATAAAGCGTTGTCAGGCTGATTAACGAGGACCGAGTGGAGCCTAAGGCCCAGGTCTTCTGATTTGGTCAGTGGCCAGGAACAGGAGGGCGTGACTGCGGGTGAGGCAGGTAAGGGTACTCAGTGGACAGGAGTGTGAGCCTCTGCAATTGTCCAACAGGTTTGAGGTCTTTTCAGCTTGTTTGGTTGAGAGTTGGGGCTGCAGGGTGGATGAGCTAACTGGCCATGACACTGTGGTACAGGAAGCCATTCTAGTAGGTTGGCGGGGGAGGGGGGGTGGAGAAAAAGGAATGTAGTAATAGGGGATAGTATAGTCAGAGGGATTCACACTGTTCTCTGCAGTACAGAGTGTAAGTCCAGATGGCTGTGTTGCCTGCCCGGTGCTAGGGTACGGGGCTGGAGAGAAACTTGCAGTCGGAGGGGGAGGACCCAGTTGTCGTCGTCCATGTGGGTACCAGTGACATAGGCAGGATAAAGGAGGTGGTTCTGCATTGTCGGTATGAGGACCTAGGCATCAAATTAAGAAGCTGAACCTCAAAGGTTTTGGATTATTACCTGAGCCACGTGCAAATTGGCATAGGACAAATCAGATGAGGGAGGTAAATGCGTGGCTCAAAGCTTGGTGTGGGAGAAGTGGGTCCCGGTTCGTGGGGCACTGGCATCAGTACTGGGGAAAGTGGGATCTGTACAGTTGGGATGGTCTACACCCGAACTGGGCTGAGACAGGTGTTCTGGCGAGCTGCATAACTCGGGAAATAGAGATGGTTTTAATCTAAGTAGTGGGGGCGAGGGATCAAATTTGGGAAGATGTGGTAAATCAAAGAGCAGAGACAAGACAAAAGAAAAAAGTATCATTATGGGAAATGAAAACAACGCGACAGGAAGGGCTGGAGAGTACAAATCTAACAGTAAACCAACAGATGAAAGTAGAAGTTATGAAAATAATAAAAGGATAAAACTAAAAGCTCTGTACCTGAATAGTATTCAAAACAAAACAGATGAACTGAGAGCGCACATAGAAATAAATAATTACGATTTGATAGCCATGACGGAGACATGGCTGCAGGAGGACATGGATTGGGACCTGACTATTGAAGAATACAGGATATTTAGGTAAGACTGGAAGTGAGGGAAAGGTAAAGGGGTGGCTGTGTTAGTTATTGATGGTATTGGCACAGTAGAGAGCGATGATCTAAGTTCAGGAAAGCTAGATGTGGAAACGGTTTGGGTAGAGATGAGAAATGGTAAAGGCAAGAGGTCACTTGTGGGAGTTGTGTACAGGCCCCCTAATAATAATCACATGGTAGGGTTGAGCATAAAGGAAGAAATAATTGGAGCTTGTCAGAAAGGCATGGTGATAATCATGGGAGATTTTAATTTATATATAGACTGGAAAAGTCAGATGGGCAAAGCTAGCCTAGATGAGGAATATATTGAATGTTTTCTGGATCGCTTCTTAGAACAGCATGTTCTGGAACCAACCAGAGAGCAGACTATGTTGGACCTGGTATTGTGCAATGAGTTGGAGTAATGAATCATCTCATAGTGCAGGGTCCCCTAGGCAGCAGCAACCATAATGATTGAATTTTATATCAAGTTTGAGGGAGAGAGGAGTGCGTCTGAGACTAAGGTTTTAAACTTAAATAAGGGCAATTATGAGGGCAAGAAAGCTGAGCTGGCTAAAGTGAGTTGGCAAATTAGGTTAAGGGATAGTTCAATAGAGATGCAGTAGCTAATATTTAAAGGAATATTTCAGAATGCACAGAATAGATACATTCCAACAACTAAGAAAAAGCATCTAATTGTGCAAAGATAAGTGGAAGGCCAGAAGATAGGACAGAGTATAAGGAACAGCAAAGAATGACTAAAAGACTTAGTAAGGAGGGAAACATTAAAGTATGAGAGAAAGCTAGCCAGAAATATAAAAAGAGTTTTTTTATAAATATTTAACAAAAGAAAAGAGTTAACAAAGTGAGCGTTGTTCCTATAGAAAGCGAGTCTGAAGAATTGATAATGGAAAACAAGGTGATGGCAAATGAATTGAATAGGTATTTTGCATCAATCCTCACTATGGACGATGCAAGTAACATCCCAGAAGCAGCTATAAACCAGGAACTGGAAATTGGGAAGGAAGTCCGGAAAATTACAGTCACTAGAGAAGTGGTACTGAATAAATTGTTGGAGCTGCTGGCTGACAAGTGCCCGGGTCCTGATGGACTTCATTCTAGAGTCTTAAAGGAAGTGTCTAGTGAGATAGTTGATGCATTGGTTTTAAGTTTCCAAAACTCCCTAGATCTGGGGAAGGTCAAATCAAAAGTTATTGTGGTTAGATGGGAATGTGGAAATCGAAACACAAGATCATCAGCCATGATCTTATTGAATGGTGGAGCAGGCTCAAGGGGCCGAATGGTCTACTGCTGTTCCTATTTCTTATGTTCTTATGTCCCATTAGATTGGAATATAGCAAATGATAACTCCATTACTCAAAAAGGGAGGGAGGCAGAAAGTGGGAAACTACAGGCCAGTTAGCTTAACATCTGCCATAGGGAAAATGTTAGAAGCTATTATTGAAGAGGTTATAGCAGGGCACTTGGATGAGCTCAAGGTCATCAGGCAGAGTCAACATGGTTTTGTGAAAGGGAAATTGTGTTTAACCAACCTATTGGAGTTCTTTGAGGAAGTAGCATGTGCTGTGGATAAAGAGGAACCAGTGGATGTACTGTACATAGATTTCCAGAAGGCATTTGATAAAGTGCCACATCAAAGGTTATTGCGGAAAATAAAAGCTCATGGCATAGGAGGGAACATATTGGCACAGATAGAAGATTGGATTGCTAAAAGGGAGCAGAGAGTAGGCATAAATGGGCCTTTTTCAGGCTGGCAAGATGTAATGAGTGGCATGCCATAGAGATCAGTGCTGGGGTCTCAACTGTTTACAATTTATATAAATGACTTGGATGAAGGGATTCAAGGGATGGTTGCCAAATTTGCTGATGACACAAAGATAGGTAGGAAAGTGATTTGTGAAGAGGACATAAGGAGGCTACAAACAAATATAGATAGGTTAAGTGAGTGGGCAAAGATCTGACAAATGGGGTATTATGTGGGAAAATGTGAAATTGACTATTTTGGCAGGAAAAATAAAAGAGAAGCATATTGCAGAGATTGGGTGTCGTAGTGCATGGATCACAAAGGCTAGTATTCAAGTGCAGCAAGTAATTAGGAAAGCTAATTGAATGTTATTTATTGTGAGGGGAATTGATTACAAAAGTAGGGAGGTTATGCTTCAGTTGTACAGAGCACTAGTGAGACCACATTTGGAGTACTGTGTACAGTATTGGTCACCTTATTTAAGGAAGGATGTAAATGCGTTGGAAGCAATTCAGAGAAGGTTTACCAACTTAAGGTTTACCTACCCTAGTAAAACTAGAGTCAATGAGAATCGGGGGAAAACTCCCCTGGTTGGAGTGATACCGAGCACAAAGGAAGATGGTTGTGGTTGTTGGAAGTCAATCATCTCAGCTCCTGGACAGCACTACAGGAGTTCCTCGGGGTAGTGTCCTCGGCCCAACCATCTTCAGCTGCTTCATCAATGACCCTTCCATCATAAGGTCAGAAGTGGGGATGTTCACCGATGATTGCACATGTTCAGCACCATTCCCGGCTCCTCAGATACTAAAGCAGTCCATGTCCAAATGCAGCAAGACTTGGACAATATCCAGGCTTGGGCTGACAAGTGGCAAGTAACATTTGCGCCACAAGTGTCAGGCAATGACTATCTCCAACAAAAGAGAATCCAACCATTGCCCCTTGAAATTCAATGGCATTACCGCCACTGAATCCCCCACTATCAACATCCTAGGGTTACCATTGACCAGAACCTGAACAGGGCTAGCCATATAAATACTATGGCTACAAGAGCAGGTCAGAGGCTAGGAATCGTGTGACGAGTAACTCACTTCCTGACTCCCCAAAGCTTGTCCACCATCTATAAGGCCCAAGTCAGGAGTGTGATGGAATACTCCCTGCTTGCCTGGTTGAGTGCAGCTCGCATAACACTCAAGAAGCTTGACACCGTCCAGGACAAAGCAGCCAGCTTGATTGGCACCACATCCACAAAGATTCACTCCCTCCACCAGCGACGCACAGTAGCAGTAGTGTGTACCATCTACAAAATGCACTGCAAGAATTCACCAAGGCACCTTAAACAGCACTTTCCAAACCCATGACCACTAACATCTAGAAGCACAAGGGCAGTAGATAGATGGGAACACCAGCACCTGGAAGTTCCCCCCAAGTCACTCACCACCCTGACTTGGAAATATATTGCAGTTCCTTAACTGTCACTGGGTCAAAATCCTGGAATTCCCTTCCTAACAGCACTGTGGGTGTACTTACACCACATGGACTGCAGCAGTTCAAGAAGGCAGCTCACCGCCACCTTCTCAAGGGCAACTCATGGGCAATCAATGCTGGCCCAGCCAGCGAAGCTCACATCCCATGAATGAATATTAAAAACAGCCTGGAATGGGCGGGCTGTCTTATGAGGAAAGACTATAAGACCATAAGACATAGGAGCAGAAATTAGGCCATTCGGCCCATCGAGTCTGCTCCGCCATTCAATCATGGCTGATAAGTTTCTCAACCCCATTCTCCCGCCCTCCCCGTAACCTTTGATCCCCATACCAATCAAGAACCTACCTCTCTCGGTCTTAAATACACTCAATGACCTGGCCTCCACAGCCTTCTGTGGCAATGAATTCCATAGATTCACCACTCTCTGGCTAAAGAAGTTTCTCCTCATCTCTGTTCTAAAAGGTCTTCCCTTTACTCTGAGGCTGTGCCCTCGGGTCCTAGTCTCTCCTACTAATGGAAACATCTTCCCCACATCCACTCTATCCAGGCCTTTCAGTATTCTGTAAGTTTCAATCAGATCCCCCCTCATCCTTCTAAACTCCATCGAGTATAGACCCAGAGTCCTCAAATGTTCCTCATATGTTAAGCCTTTCATTCCTGGGATCATTCTCGTGAACCTCCTCTGGACCCTCTCCAGGGCCAGCACATCCTTCCTGAGATACGGGGCCCAAAATTGCTCACAATATTCTAAATGTGATCTCACCAGAGCCTTATAAAGCCTCAGCAGCACATCCCTGCTTTTATATTCTAGTCCTCTCGAAATAAATGCCAACATTGCATTTGCCTTCCTAACTACCGCGTCAACCTGCAAGTTAACCTTAAGAGAATCCTGGACTAGGAACCCCAAGTCCCTTTGCACACCAGATTTCTGAATTCTCTCCCCATTTAGAAAATAGTCTATGCCTCTATTCTTCCTACCAAAGTGCATGACCTCACACTTCCCCACGTTGTATTCCATCTGCCACTTCTTTGCCCTTTCTCCTAACCTGTCCAAATCCTTCTGCAGCCTCCCCGCCTCCTCAATACTACCTGTCCCTCCACCTATCTTTGTATCATCTGCAAACTTAGCCAGGATGCCCTCAGTTCCTTCATCTAGATCATTAATGTATAAAGTGAAAAGTTGTGGTCCCAACACTGACCCCTGCGGAACTCCACTAGTCACCGGCCGCCATCCTGAGAAGGACCCCCTTATCCCCACTCTCTGTCTCCTGCCAGACAGCCAATCTTCTATCCATGCTAGTACCTTGCCTCTAACACCATAGGCTCTTATCTTACTGAGCAGCATCCTGTGCGGCACCTTGTCAAAGGCCTTCTGGAAATCCAAGTAGATAACATCCATTGGCTCTCCTTTGTCTAACCTACTCGTTACCTCCTCAAAGAATTCTAACAGATTTGTCAGGCATGACCTCCCCTTGATGAAACCATGCTGATTTTGCCCGATTTTACCATGCACTTCCAAGTATTCTGAAATCTCATCCTTAATAATGGACTCTAAAATCTTACCAACGACCGAGGTCAGGCTAATTGGCCTGTAATTTCCCGTCTTTTGCCTCACTCCCTTCTTAAACAGGGGGGTTACATTAGCAATTTTCCAATCCTCTGGGACCCTCCCTGACTCGAGTGATTCCTGAAAGATCACCACTAACGCCTCCACTATCTCTTCAGATATCTCCTTCAGAACTCCGGGGTGTAATCCATCTGTTCCGGGTGATTTATCCACCTTCAGACCTTTTAGTGTTCCTAGCACCTTCTCCTTGGTAATGGCCACCATACTCACCTCTGCCCCCTGACTCTCTTGAACTTTGGGGATGTCACTCGTGTCTTCCACTGTGAAGACTGACGCAAACTACCTATTCAGTTCTTCCGCCATTTCTTTGTTCCCCACTACTACTTCTCCAGCGTCATTTTCCAGTGGCCCAATGTCCACTTTTGCCTCTCTCTTACCCTTTATATACCTAAAAAAAACTCTTGCAATCTTCTTTTATATTACTGGCTAGTTTACCCTCATATTTAATCTTCTCCCTCCTTATTTCTTTGTTAGTTGTCCTCTGTTGGTCTTTGTAGGCTTCCCAATCCCCTGGTTTCTCACTGCTCTTCGCCGCATTGTATGCTTTCTCTTTAGCTTTTATGCTGTCCCTGACTTCCCTTGTCAGCCATGGTTGCCTTGTCCTCCCTTTAGTATGCTTCTTCTTCCTAGGGATGAATTTTTGCTGTGTCTCCCAAATTACTCCCAGAAACTCCTACCATTGCTGTTCCACTGTCTTTCCTGCTAGGCTCATCTCCCAGTTAATTCTGGCCAGCTCCTCCCTCATGCCTCTGTAGTTGCCTTTATTCAACTGTAATACCATTCATCTGATTCCAGCTTTTTCCTCTCAAGTTGAAGGGTAAGTTCTATCATATTATGGTCACTTCCTCCTAAGGGTTCCTTCACCTTAAGCTCCCTTATCAAACCTGCCTCATTACACATCACTAAATCTAGAATTGCCTGTTTCCTAGTGGGCTCCACCACAAGCTGCTCCAAAAAGCTATCTCGTAGACATTCCACAAATTCCTTTTCTTGGGATCCACTACCAATCTGATTTTCCCAGTCTACCTGCATATTGAAATCCCCCATGATCACTGTAACCTTGCCTTTCTCACACACCTTTTCTATCTCCTGGTGTATCTTGTGCCCCGCATCCTGACTACTGTTCGGAGGCCTGTACATAACTCCCATTATGGTTTTTTTACCTTTGCGGTTCCTCAACTCTACCCACAGATTCTACATCATTTCTTGCTATCGATTTAATTTCATTTCTTACTAACAAAGCAACCCCACCCCCTCTGCCAACCTGCCTATCTTTTCGATAGGATGTATATCCTTGGATATTTAGCCCCCAGTCCTGATCCCCTTGCAGCCAAGTCTCTGTAATGCCCACCACATCGTACCTGCCAATTTCAATCTGCGCCACAAACTCATTTACCTTATTTCGTATACTGCGTGCATTCAGATACAACACCTTCAGTCCTGTACTTCCCGTCCCCTTTCTCATTGTCGTCCCTTTATCTGATATGCTTGAAGTTAGATTCTTAGCCCTTTCCAAACACTCTGTCCTATTTTGTGTTCTGGAGACTTTAATAGCCTCTCCTGGGCTCTCCTTTTCAGTTTTTTCATAATTTTCCATGAAGTTGAATCCACCCCCCCCCCCACACGCTAACCTGCTGCTTTGTTTCCCATTAGTCATACTTCTTGGAGTTTTACCCTTCCCTCCCCGCCCACTTCCTAGTTTAAAGTCCTGTTGACCACCCTATTTACCCTTTTCGCTAGAACATTGGTCCCAGATCGGTTCAGGTGGAGACCGTCCCAATGGTACAGATCCCTCCTGTTCCAATACTGGTGCCAGTGCCCCACGAAATGGAACCCCTCTTTCCCGCACCACTCCTTTAGCCACGTGTTTACTTCCCTTATTTTCGCGTCCCTATGCCAATTTGCAAGTGGCTTGGGTAGTAATCCGGAGATTATAACCCTTGAGGCTTGTATCTGCTGGAGTTTAGGAGAGTAAGAGCTGACTTGATTGAAACATATAAGATCCTGAGAGGTCATGACAGGGTGGATGTGGAGAGGATGTTTTCTCTTGTGGGAGAATCTAGAACTAGGGGTCGCAGGTCGAAGGCGGGAGAATGGGGTTGAGAAATTTATCAGCCATGATTGAATGGCGGAGCAGACTCGATGGGCCGATTGGCCTAATTTCTGCTCCTATGTCTTATGGTCTTATGGTCTGTTTAAAAATAAGTGGTCGTCTATTTAAAACCGACGTGAGGCGAAATGTTTTCACTGAGGGTCGTCAGTCCTTGGAATTCCCTTCCTGAAAAGGTGGTGGAAGCAGAGTCTTTGAATATTTTTAAGGCAGAGATGGATAGATTCTTAGTAAGCAAGGGGGTGATAGGTTATCGGCAGTAAATGGGATGCAGATTTCAGGTGATTATCAGATCAGCCATGATCCTATTAAATGGTGGAGCAGGCTCAAGAGGCTGAATGGCCTATTCCTGTTCCTTGCTTGTATGTGCTTGCGAACCCCGGAGTCTGGGCTGTTGGGCCAGGCGGGTTTGGGCGCGTTAGGGACAGGGGCAGTGAAGCAGAAAGGGTGGATTTAAGAGAGGGAACAGTTAGGAAGGAAGGGGGTTTCAGTCTAAGGGAGGCCTGCCCCATGGCAAAGGGCAGACCCGAAGAGCGACCCACTGCCCCCCTCCCCCGTACTTAACCATTTAAATTTTAAAAAACGGGTTTCCAGCTCCTGCCCTGCTGCCCATGCCAAACATATATTATGGTGCAAGCAGTGTGGTATTCTGGAAAATTGGTTTGATAAGCCTGATTAACCCTTAAATGCTAATTTAAATATAGTGGGTGCACTGCCAATTTTGGTGCCTGTCTGCGCCCCCACCCCATATTATTGGAATGAGCTCGGGGGTGGGTGGGAAGGAGGTGGAATGGGCGCCTGCACCATTTTACATGCCCCTCCCCGCCTCGCAGGAAACACACCTGCTAGGGGCACACAAAATTCAGCCAATAAAGTGTAGTTATTAGTGTTCATATTCTTTGATTTCGGTAGAGTAAAAATCTTTTGTTTACAGCAATGAACCTTGTGGCTTCATTCTTTTAGTAAATACCTGGGTTTTTTGATTTCCACACAAAAGAAAATAAAATAAACACATTACCGGCCTCTACCAAGATCATAACACCAGAATCATTCTATTAAATCTTAGCTACCTCCCTTCAAAGCCAGTATACCTTTCCTTAAGTGCGGTGCCCAGAGCTGAACACGATACTTCCGGGTGTGGTGTAACTGGGGCTTTGTATACCTTCAGTATGACCTTTATCTTCTTGCATTCTAGATATAAAGGCTAGCATTCCATTAGCCTTTTTGACTTTTTTTATACCTGTTCCTGACATTTTTAATCTGTCTAAATGGACTCCTAAGTGTCTCTGCATCTCCGCTGCTTCTAACTTTTCACCATTTAGAAAGAATTTTAATTATTCTTTGTAGGTCCAAAGTGCATGTCCTCACACTTGCCTATATTGAAACCCATTTGCCACAGTTTTGCCAATCACTTAATCTATTAATATCTCTTTATTTTATGCTTCCATCTGCAATGCTGCCAATCTTTGTATCATCAGCAAACTTGGATCTGTACCTCTCCATCCGGTCATCCAAGTCAATACTGTAAAGAGTTGAGACCCTAACATAGATCGCTGTGGGAGGCTATTAATCACATCCTGCCAATCAGAGTACCTGCCCTTATGTGGCTCAGTATCACATTTTGTTTGATGCTCCTAGTCTCCAAATAAAATCTGAAATCTGCCTTTTTATATCAATTAATAACGCTTTGCATTGATGTGCCTAATTTGTTTCTCCCTGGCCTAGCACATGGCAAGAGTAATCCTGAAATTATTACGTTGGGAATCCTGAGTTTTAATCAAGCACTTAACTCATTGAACTTCATTTACAAGGGTTCTTTGAAGGTGTTTCCTTCACTACCTGCACCTCAATCATTCTAGCTGAACCACGCTCCCCAACGGATAGCCATCACTTCCCTTGCACTGTCTCACTAACCTATTGTAGCCTCATGGTGACCATCATCTGCATTGAGCACTCTGGGAGCCCATCTTCTTTCTGTATAATGCAAGTCCCATTCAACATTGTCATAATAACTGGACTTAAAAAATCAAAAGAACTGAAAGTAGTTTCAAGCAATTATACTTTAGTGCTGAACTCCAGTTAAAACCAAACTCTTTGCTCACTCAGCTACCTTCTCTGGGGGTTGCTTTCGACTTGAAGCCTCTCTCATCTATTCCCTCTTTCTAACCCATCTTTCATGTTCCTTTCAATGAGAAATGCCTGGTCTGCTTTCCTCAACATGACCATGCAGAAATCGGTAGTTGTGTGGGTGGAGGATTGAAAAAGCTTAAGTCGAACCATCGCTACAAGAAAATGCTATTTTCAATCTTTTAATGCTAATTTTTTTCATTTTAATTGCAAGTAACGGGAATCGTATGTTGGGTTGAAGGGGTGAGGTTGGTTTATATTTAATTGAGTAGTCTGATCATGTGTGAGTGTTTTCAGTTGAGCATGAGATTAAACCCACTCTGCATATTGTTTGGCTTGATTTAGTAGGACAGTGAAAATGTATTCAGTAGGCTCTGAACATTATAATGGCATTTTTGTGCTTAAGTTTTCCTGCTTAAAAGAATATTTGGACTATGCTTACAAAAATAAGGTCAAAGATGTGAAAGGGCTGCCATTGGGAAGGAATTACATTGTTGGAATAAAATAATAACATTGCCCTGGGCTTGACACAGCATTGAGCTGAAACTTCAAGTTTAAAAATATAAATCTCTTGTTGGTGAGATGTATCTGATTTATTCCCAATATATGTAACTTGTGGTTAGAGAGAAAGAAGTCACTTTAAGAGCGAACAAGGCGTGAAAACTTATCAATTAAATTGTGATTTGTAGTTACGTGTTATGTGCAATGACAAAGCTTAATCTGCAATGCTTTTTCTTTTAAGCTTTTCTTCCAAGCAACTGATGAAGGGGCCCAGAGAAGCGAGTTGGTCCTTGTTGGGATGGTATGCTATTCCAGCAGACACTATTGCACCTTTGCCTTCCATACTAAAAGCTCTAAATGGATTTTCTTTGATGATGCTACTGTTAAAGAGGTGAGCTTTAAATCAGTAACTTGTAAATATGATGGCACATAAAATGTGTACTGTGCACAGTTCTGTTCTTAGTATTATTAAAAAGTATGTAAAGGCACTGGAGAAAATGCAGTAAAAGATTTACAGGGACAGAGGAACAAGATTATACATATCAACAAAGATTGAACAGGCTGGTGCTTTTTTCCCTAGAAAAGGGAAATTTAAGGAGGTGAATGATAGAACATATGAAATAGGCAAGCAGGGAAAATCCAGTTGGCCCATCAAGACTGCTTCAAAAGTCTTTAAGATTGGGTTTAACAGGATAGAGATGGAGAAGATTTTTCAACTTGTTGGGGAGGCCAAACTAGGAGTTATAAATATAGCCACTAATAAATCTAAGGGGAATTCAGAAAGAACTTTTTTTTAAACCTAGAGTGTTCAGAATGTGATACTTGCTACCACAAAGGTTAGTTGAGGTGGATTGCATAGATGCTTTTAAGGGGAAGCTAGATAAACAAGTGGCAGAGAAAAGAACCAAAGTTTATGCAGATGGGGTGAGATGATGAGTGTGGGAAATGGTTGGATGGAGCATAAACACCAACATGGACCAGTTGGGCTGAATAGCCTGTTTCTCTGCTGTTTGTTGTCCGTATCTCTCTTTTTTAAAAACTGAAATGTTGAATTTTTTTTGTAAAAATGTGTTTTTAGAAAAATTGTGTTTATACACAAGCTAAAAACTGTTCACTTGGGGGTGTTGCACACTTAATTCAGTGCTTCTTAGCCTATTTTCTGGCTGTAAGCATGTAATACCTTTATTAAGAGTACAGCTGTTTGAGAAATATGCTCAAAAGATGTACAAGCAGTGAAACCTTGATTGCTATGCTTCCATTATTATTTGCAAGAATGTAGAATAGTGTTGGGCATCAGAAATCCCTACTTATTTCAAAGCACAGTTTCTGTAGTGGTTAAAAAGAGCTGGTTCAGGTTACAGCTGCTGATTCATTGATGAATGTTCATGCCTTTCCCATGCAGCAGTTTAACTCCAGTTTTAACGTGTTCCTATGCCATTGTTGTAAATAGCCTAGAAATTCAGTGTTCAGATTTCTTGAGCAAAACAGGCACCTGAACATCTGATGTGCTTCTTTCATGCCTTGCTCACCATACTGGATTTCTCTGTAGGTGTCCAGTGTGCATGCCAGAACTATTTAAATTGGTAATTAAAATATGTAATTAAGAGTCATACACTGCTTCTAAGACCTTTGGATGATCTTTGGTACCTCAGCTCCTGACTCACCATATGATAAACTTGCCTAGCAACTTGACACTAACAGGCAGAAAGGACCTTTCAGCAGTGCCATTTAAAGGGTTCATTCACTACATGTTATTTGCTAGTTTGTCATTTAAGATTAATAGCTAACTTCTGAGGAAACAAACTACAATTGGGAGTGGCAAACTATTTCAAATCTTAATATTTTAATATTTCTCTCTGAACAGTGCCACTAGGAGTATCTTGGTTTGGTTAAACAAATCAACACGTTTCAAATCCAAACATATGTTTTTCTCTGCTTTAGCTGTTACTAATTAAATAATACACTAATTGTGTTTTTTATGAATCACATTAAAAAAAAATGTTATCTTTTTTCCCTACCTCTGCCAACACAGTGATCCGTATCCAACACAGAGGGGTTTGTGTTGATGATTGGTCCTGACCACCATATGTGTTTGTTGGCACTGGTTGCCCTTAGTAGGTCATTACACTAAATATCTTTTGAAATTAAATAAAAAATCTAAAACTTTTTTTAAGATTAAGAGACATAAGCCATTCTTGAATATGTACAGTGCTACAGTTTTAAATATTGTAGTTTGATATCCTAAACTCAGTATTTTGTTGAGATTGATAAAAGTTCAATTGCTTAACTATATACAGAAATCTTATTTTTTCACAGCTGTTTATCAGTACTATAAGATCAAAGTGTACGGAAAATCCAGTGCCAAAGGACAATAACTCTACTTTAAATTTGCGTAATATTTTAAAGAATTCAGGAAGGAAGAAAATGATTAACAAAAATATACTAAAAGATAGGATGGAAGAAAGCTATGCATTAATTACATTTTCACCTTATTAATTTACTTTTCACCTAAAGGCTATATTATAACTAGATCTGTCATACATACTTTCATCCATCTGATTGCATAGCTGTTGAATTAAAAAAATATTCATCTAATAGGTTGGATCAAAGTGGAAAGATGTGCTCTCCAAGTGTATTCGAGGTCACTTCCAACCTCTGTTGTTGTTTTATGCTAATCCCTATGGTATGCCAGTCAATACAGAGGATGTACCAAGACATGCCTTTCAGTCTGCTCACTATAAAACAGATGGAGAGGATTCAGGTCAGTTTTACACCTTTAAATAAAAAAAACTCCAGAAGTTACTTCCTTTTGTAAATTAAGTTTTCATAGGTATGTCAAGCATTGTGACTTTGCTGATTCTAATGGCAATTTATCAAAGTTTATCTGTCCTTCATTTTATGTTGCAGCTAAATATGTAAATGTATTCACCATTTAGCTATTGTTTATTTTTATTAATTTGCATACTGTCTTGTCAATTGCAAAGAAAAATATTCAGTAACTTCAAAAATGTTAACATTGAAATATCACCAGTAGTTTTTTATTTATATTTATTGTCCTTACTATCAGCTTGAATCTATGATGAGTTAAGGGATCATGGGTCCGCTCCAGAACTTGAGCGCTTAATCAATACAGGTACTTCTGTGTGGTCCTGACGAAGTGCTGCATTTTGGAGATGCCATCTTTCTTTAAACGAAAGCCGACCTCTCATTTTAGGTTGATGTAATTGATCCATTGCAACTTTTCTGAAGAAGAGGAATTTCCCACTTCCTGTTCAACATTTAAGCATCAACCCCACGAAAACAGATTTACTGGTCATTCATCTCATTGTTCTTGTTGGCCCCTATCAAAATCTTCAACTTGATTCCTGACTTATAACTGGAGGCTTTGTTGAAAAGAATTTCAGACGTAGGCCTAGCCTACTCAGTCTCTCCTCCAGCAGGTACATTACCCAAAATCCAACTGTCCGTAAACCGGACATGTTTCTCTCAGGAGATCTGGGTGTCGCTCCCAGAACAGTGATTCAACGCTTCTGCCCGCCCCCCCCCAACCCCAAACATACTACCATGCATAACACTGCAAAAAAAAAAATGAATGATTTCAGTAGACTCCCATGGCCACTATAATTTTGTATAATTGGTGAAAATGCAGGATATCACATGGGTCCTAAAATTTTACAACTTTTATATAATTTCAGATACATAACTGCTTATTACACAAGCGTTGAAGTCCGGTATCCCTTTTCTGTTGGATTGTTTGGTGTTCTAGTTCACAAGCTCAGACCTGAGTCCATTGCAGCACTTTAAGACCGGCCTCCCCCAGCCCCCTCTATTCCTCGGCAGAATGCTGCCTGTTCCACCTTTGGCTAACACAATATTCTGGAGAACCCAAAGTCAGGCACAGTCCCAGCCCGATGGTGTCGAATTTTGAACATCGGAACTGTAGGACCATCCCCTCATCCCAGTAATTGGCCTGGTGAAGTTGCAGCCCCTCTAAAGTAAACATATCCTTCTTTAGGTAAGGACCCCAGAGTTGTACACAGTACTTCAGGTGTGGTTTCAAGGCCGTAAACAACTGCAGTAAGACTTCTTTACTCTTATCCTCCAACCCTTTGTAATAAAGGCTAGCAGACCATTTACTTTGTTTGCTGTACTTGTATGTTAACTTTCTGTGATGCATATCCAAAGACACCACGATCTCCCTGAATGTCAACATTTTCTCACCGATTTGAAAAATATTCTGCTTTTCTATAATACTATAACTTCATAGGAGCAGGGGTAGGCCATTTGGTCCGTCAAGCCTGCTCCACCATTCAATTAGATCATGGCTAATCATCTGCCTCAATGCCACTTTCCCATGCTATTCCAATTTCACATTTATCCCCATTATATTCCATCTGCCACACTTGTGCACACTCACTTAACCTGTCTAAACCTTTTTGCAGGCTCTTAGTATCCCCCTCACAGCCTAGTTTCCACCAAATTTTGTATTGTCAGCAAGCACGTATACATTACACTCGGTCCCCTCATCTAAATCATTGATGTAGATTGTTAATAACTGAGGCTGTAGCACTGACCCTTGTGATAGCCCACTAGCTTACAGCCTTCCAACTCACAAATCATCTGTTTGTCCCTACTGTTTTGTCTGTTAATTGGTTCATAATCTATGATAATATATTACCCTAATCCTGTGAGCTCTAATTTCTGTAATAATTTCTTGAATGACAACTTATTGAATGCTCTTTGAAAACCTGAATACAATACAGCCACTGGTTTTCACTTCTCCAACTTATTGGTTACATCCTTAAAAAAAACCAACTTTATAAAACACAATTTCTCATTCTTAAATTAAAGCAGAAAAGAAAAGCCATATTGGACTCGAAACATTAACTCTGTTTCTCTCTCCACAGATGTTTCTAGGCCTGCTGAGTTTTTTCAGTATTTTGTTTTTTATTTCTCTTAAATCTGTGTTAACTCTGCCCATTCAAGTGTCATGTTGTCACATCCCTAATAGTAAATTCTGGCATTTTCCTTACTGCTGATGTCAGGTTAACTGACCGATAGTTTCCTGTTTTCTTCTCTCTCCTTTCTTGAATCTCTGGGTTACATTTTTTACCTTCCAATCCACAGGGACTGTGGCAGAATCTGTGCAATTCTGGAAGATCAAAACCAATGGATCCACCATCTCTGTCCAGATAATTTGTCATCTTTTCATCCCATTAATTTATCTGTACTACTTCATTTTTTTCCTTAAGTTTCTCATTTCCATTAGACTTCTAATTCCTGGCCTTGAAAGATTTTGTGCCTTCTACTATGAAGACAGATACGAATTATTTCTCATTATAATTTCTCCTGTCTCTGCCTCTAAGGGACCCACATTTAGTTTTGCTAAACTCCTTTTTACATAGCTATGAAAGCTTTTATAATTTTTTTATCTCTAATTAGTTTGCCCTCTTATCCTACTTTCTCTTTCTTTATCAATTTCATCCTTGCTGAATTTTAAAATCCTCCCAATCCTCAGGTTTACCATTGTAATATAGGACTCACCCTTTAATCTAGTACTACCTTTAACTTCACTTGTTGGCCATGGTTGGACCAACTTTGCTGGTCCTTTAAGGTACTATATAATCATTGCAAATCAAAATTAACTTTTGTATGTTTGCCATTACCTACCTACAGTCATATCTTTTAACCTAGTTTCCCAATCTAGGTTAGCCAATTTGCCCCTCTAACCTTTATACTTTGCTTTGTTCAGATTTAATCCCCTAGTTTTGGTCTTAACTAAATTACTCAAGTGTAATAAAAAAAATTTTCCCAAAGGACTTATTTACTACGGGTACAACCTTGTCTCTTTGCACAAAGCTACACCCAAAATAGCCTGTTGCCTAGTTGGGCCCTTGGCCTACTAATCTACAGAACTACCTTTAATGTATTCCATGAACTCATCTTCCACACTTTTGCTGCAAATTTGGCTTGCCCAGTCTGTGTAAAGATTAAAGTCCTCCATGATTGCTGTATTACCTTTGTTTCATGCATCTCCTAATTTCTTGAGTTATACTCTGCCTGACAATATACCTACTGTTAGGGGGCATATAAGCTACTCTACCATTGTCTTTTGACTTTGTTATTTCTTAGCTCTACTGAAACTGATTCTATGGCCAGAATTTTACTAGCCCTTAGATGACAAGTTGGGAGGTGGGAAGGCTGGAATTGCTACCAATTAAGGGCAACTTCCCACCTCCATGGCTATTTTTCTCATGGCAGAAGGTGTGTAGCCTGCTGCCAGCTGGGGAGACCGTCCAGTGAAACCTGGCAGTATCTCAGTGGGATCTGGTTGTCTGTGAGACAGACCCCCAAATCCAGATTTAATTGGACCTGCCTGCCTGGCCTCACCATCCCCCCAACCCCACTTTCCCCTCATTGTGGGTGCCCGTCCATTGAAGTGCTCTCTCTTTGCAGATGTAGCCTCAGCAATGGCCACCACTAGTAGTGTCACTGTTAAGGGGGCAGCAGCTCTTGGGGGTAGGCTGCTGTGCTTAATTGGGATAGCAGCTCTGGCAGTGGTCACTTAATAGGCCACTGCCAGAAATATGTCTTTTGGATCCTGCTGCTGGCTGAAGCAGGGTCGCCTCTCACTTTCAGTTCCTTCGGTGGGGCTTCTGCTGACTACACAAAATCCAGCCCTGTATCTTGATTTTTCAAGCTAAGATTGTTTCTTTGTAGTGCCTTCACCTCGTCTTTATTATTAGGACTATCCTCCTTCGTTTTCCATTTTCCTATTTTCCTATCTCTTCTGAAAGCCAAGTATCCTGTGATATTTCATTTCCAATCTCGGTCACTCTGCCATGCATCCCTGTTATGGTTATTAAATCAAACCCATTAATTTCTATATGTGCTATTAATTCACCCAGTTTACTGTAAAGGCTTTGCACATTAAAATATAGTGCCTTAAGCTTTTTTCTAATTTTCTTCAATGTTGCCCTAAGCATTAATGCCTCATTCCTTTGTTCCTCTATGCCCCTTCCTAGTCCACTTTTTAAAATTTATTCTTTCATGGTATGTGGGCAATGCTGACTAGGCCAGCATTTATTGCACATCCCTAATTGTCCTTGAGAAGGTGGTGGTGAGCTGCCTTTTTAAGTCGTTGCAATTTATGTGATGTAGGTATACCCACAGTGCTATTAGGAATGGAGTTCCAGGATTTTGACCTAGTGCCAGTGAAGGAACGGTGAATTAGTTCCAAGTCAGGATGGCGTGTGGCTTGGAGGGGAACTTGCAGTTATTGGTATTCCCATGCATCTGCTGCCCTTGTACTTCTAGGTGGTAGAGGCCGCGGATTTGGAAGGTGCTATCGAAGGAGCCTTGGCGAGTTGTTGCAGTGCATCTTGTAGATGGTACACACTGCTACCACCCACTCTGCATTAGTGGTGAAGGGAATGAATGTTTAAGGTGGTGGATTGGATTCTAATCAAACAGGCTGCTTTGTCCTGGATGGTGTTAAGCTTCTTGAGTATTTTTGGAGCTGCAGTCATCCAGGCAAGTGGAGACTATTCCATCACACTCCTGACTTGTGCTTTGAAGTTGGTGGACAGGTCTTCGGGAGTCAGAGGTGAGTTACTCGCCACAATTCTTAGCCTCTGACCTGCTCTTGTAGCCACAGTATTTATATGGCTCGTCCAGTTCAGTTTCTGGTTAATGGTAACCCTATGATGTTGATAGTCGAGGATTCAGCGATGGGTAATGCCCTTTTATATCAAGGGAAGATGGTTAGATTCTCACTTGTTGGAGATGGTCATTGCCTGACACTTGTGTGGCATGAATGTTACTTGCCACTTATCAGCCCAAGCCTGAGTATTGTTCACATCTTGCTGCTGTTATGACATAGCAGATGATGTGTGCCAGGCAGATCAAATCCATGAGGGAAACTTGATCACACGCTTACAACGATTTTGCAATTTGTAGTTATTTCGAGATATGTGCCCTGAATTCAGTCCACCAAGACTTTAGAGATTTTTTTTTAGAAAGTTAAATATTTATTAACAAAAGAAAAAATTTCAAGCACATATATAGATCTACAAATTACTACTATAATAAATCTTAAAACCCCTAATTAATCTGGCTTCCAGTTACGTCCCCGTTAAGGCAACGATAAAAAAAAAAGATTTTAAACAGATCCAGGCAAGTCAACACACTACCCTGGACAGTAGAATTCAAAGTGGCTTTTCCCAACTTCGGTTTCTGTAGAGAGCAGCTTAATGCACAACTACTGGAGGCTTTTCAAACTTCTGGTAGATCTCTCAACGTCTTCCCTGACACACAGCCTCATCTCCCTTTACACATGTTTCCCCTTTTTAATGCAAATTCCACTGTTCCTATATGTCTTTTGAACTTTATCTTTCTCATAACATTAGCATCATGAAATGATTTATATTATAAGTAACCTTTGGGGAAAAATAAACACACTGCTTGGCCTAGCTTCTCTGGCTAAGTGTAACATCCTACTGTCTCTTTGAAATTCAGACTACCCTGATTTATCTAAAAATGCAAATTCTCCTTACCTCACATTCTAAAACTTCAGCCATGTTTAGGTATTTAGCATTTCAAACCTAGCTTCTTCTGATGAGTCAAAGCATCCAGACCAGCTATCTCCACTTCAATTAAATCCTATGCACGCGCACACACACACACACACACACACACACACACACACACAATCCAAAAAACCCCACTATAAACCTACTTTTACGATAAATCACAATAATATTATGAGAATTATTATACTTTCCTGACACTGCATATGGACACTGTATGTTTCAGTATTTGAGGAGTTGCTAATGGTACTGAACATTGTGCAATCATCAGCGAACTTCTCAACTTCTGACCTTACAATGGAAGGAAGGGCATTGATGAAGCAGCTGAAGATGGTTGGGTCTAGGACACTACCCTGAGGAACTCCTGCAGCGATGTCCTGGGACTGAGATGATTGACCTCCAACAAACACAACCATCTTCCTTTGTGCTAGGTATGACTCCAACCACTGAAGAGTTTTCCTCCTGACTCCCATTGACTCTAGTTTTGCTAGGGGTCCTTGATGACACACTTAGTCAAATGTTGCCTTGATGTGAATGGCAGTCACTCTCATTTCACCTCTTCAGTTCAGCTCTTTTGTCCACGTTTGGACCAATGCTGTAATGAGTTCTGGTTATTTTTACCTAAATTGCTACTTTGTTCTACAGCCTTGACACTTCTCTTACTGCTTTTGAATTTACCTTTTCCTGAATCCTCCCACCCCCTCCCTTCATTAGTGTAAAGCTCTATCTACTGCCCTAATTATTTTATTCGCCAGATCACTGAACCCAGCCTAGCTTAAATAGAGCCTATCCCACTATCCTAGCTCACTCTTTCTCCAGTACTGATGCCAGAGCTTCATGAGTTGAAACTCCTGCCTCCCATGCCACTCTTCCAGCCGTGCAGTCAACTGACTGATATGTTTGTGCCTATGCCAGTCTGCATGTTATCTATGAAGTTCTGCTTA
Source organism: Cetorhinus maximus (assembly GCF_964194155.1). Taxonomy (NCBI): domain Eukaryota; kingdom Metazoa; phylum Chordata; class Chondrichthyes; order Lamniformes; family Cetorhinidae; genus Cetorhinus; species Cetorhinus maximus. The sequence goes on from NC_135879.1 coordinate 86,077,945, forward strand.
ATTTTGGCCCTTGCATCTCAGGCTATCAGCAGAACCTCATTGCTAGATCTATCTATGTTTCTGTGTGGGCCATGACAACTGGAACCTCTGTCTTCCACTTCAAGCTCTGACTGCGAGGAGATGTTCTTAAATCTGGCGCTGGACAGGCAACAAAACCTTTGGAATCCCTGGTCATGGCTGCAGAGAATTGTATTTATTCCCCCTGGCCATACTGTACTACCACCTTCCTTTTCATTCCCACATCCCACCACAGCTCCCCCACTTAAATGGCTTCTTGTGCCATGGTACCATGAAGAATTTGCTCATCCACTCTTGCTCCTATCTACACATGAAGAATTTGCTCATCCACTCTTGCTCCTATCTACATGGGCCACAAGAACGTCATAACTATTAGATAATGGCAAATTTCAAAGTGCTTCCAACATGGCACCTAGGGTCCCTTTATCTAGCTGGTTCGTGGTCATGCCCTCTGACCACTAACCAGACTTGCACCACCACCTAACCCAAGGGATGTGACTGCCTACCGGATAAAGTATTCAGACAAATTTCCTTCCATTTCTTAGGTAACTAATGTTTCTTCCTCAATCAACACGATCAAAAGCAATTTGCCTGGCCATTCATCTTTATCAGCAGTTTATGGGAGATTACGTGAAGCAAATTAACTACCATTTTTACCCTTCTAAGAATATACCTCAAAAAAGGTAGTTAAATATATATGAAGTGGATTGTCATCAGAGTCATGATGAATATTGACATAGAATGCATTCACTTGTTTCTCAGCTGTTTAATTTCCAGAGCAAAGAATTCTGCTTACATACATATCAATTCCCAAAGATAATCAAGTGAAATGGCAGAATTTATTCCCACCCAATTACTCCAGGATTCCATGCTAGAAAGCTAATCTCTATAAAATGTTTCAAAATGTGCTGTTTTATCATTAAACAGCAATTAGCAATTAGGCAATAGGCATTTTTTTTGATAGACCTGGTGGTATGGAAATAAAAGGACATTCTCCTTTTGTCTTGGTCACATCTTGGACTAATATACAGAGAATTTCTCTTCAGGCTTCTAGTTAGATAAACACTAGCAGCTTTCACTAGTTAATGATGTGATTTGACAATTTTGGATAACAGGTGCTTTGCTGCTACATTACTCCGAGCAGCATTGCTCCCCAAAGGTAATCCAGCAAAAGAGCAAAATATTTACCCACTATTGAATCCTAGCTGACTGCACTCTGCTTAGTATTTAGAATCTCGCCACTGATTTTTGTAGTGCTTGGGTACAGCTCTAACTGTACTTGTGGAAGTTAGTTAAGCAAAGAATGAATGTTGGGTCACTTTGAATTCTCTCCCTCATTCTTTGAAAGGGACTCCACTTCCAAATAAAAATATTCTATCCTACCCCTTGTTTCTTGATATGGTATTGCTTGGAAGTGTTATATATTTTGTTTACTTGTGTGTCTGATTATTTACATTGCCATGTGAGATCACTGCTATCTCATTTAAAGAATAAAGACTAGAGCTAAGAATTGGACCTTGTTTATAACTAGAGAGGAAATTGGTGGAGAGAAATTACTGAGGTTGATTTTCACTGTCCTTGCCTGGCACTAACGGAGCAATAATCCCTTTAAAATGGGGGTAGAAGCCTCCCTACTGTTCCATTAACATGGCAATGTAGGTGGCTCCATTTTGAAAGATGTCTATTGCCAGGGGTCCAAAGCACCTGCCTGCTTCAGATGATAGGTCCCTTTTTAATATGGAAATTGCACTTCCAACACAAATAAAGCCCTGATTGTCACTTTGATCTGAGCCTTTACAATTTGCCAGTTGGTTGTCCAAAAGTCAAAATTGATCCTGTTTTTCTTCTAAATCTTCATTTATACAATGCAGTTCACTTAGTGCTTGGTGACATTGCTATCAGCAGGGCTATATTTTCTCTAAGTGTTTGTGTCTTATGTAAAAGGTGGCTTGATTCCTGCATCTACATCTAGATGATTTCTGCATATTTTATGTAACAGAAATTCCTGCTGCCAGAATGGCTGATTACATGAGGGAAAATGGAACTGAAGGACATCCATCAAGAACCAGTGGTCCAAAAATGCCCCTAAAACAGCCATCTAATACTAAAGGAGGTTTCCAGAGAGGTTATATTCAAGATAGTCAGGGGCGAGGGCTCAGTAAGTAATTAATTATCTTGTGACACTGTTCATTTAAAACTTGGATGCTCTATTAGTAATAATAGGCAGTGCTGCTAGAGTTCTGCAGCACCAACAAACCTAATTTGTTTCAGCACCCTCACTAAATTCTGCAGCACAAGCATGTAGATTGTACAGCAAGTGTTTGGAAACTGTTGCTGAACTTCTAGTTTTTCTTCAGGGAATTTGTGCTTTTTCAAACACCAGCTTTTTTTCCATTCTTAACCTTAAATGCTGCTTAGCAGTTTCAGCTGACGTTCAAGATTTGTCTCATCTGGCTTTAAACTACCAAGTGTGACTGTTAGGTGATAAGTGGCAACGATTTGTTAAGTGGCCAATGAATATCTAGTATACTACTGATGCCTGTTGACTTGTGATCTTCTCATCTCTGTTGTTTTGCAGTTTATTGATCTTCATGCATTTCTCACTTGCAGGATTGCCTGCTAAACTGGACCCAAACCCTAGATGTATTGATTTGCTGCCTATAGATGTTACTAGTGCCCTTATTTACGCAGAATGCCAGATGCCACTAGTGATTATTAAAACATAGTTTCTGTATTTGTTTCTAAACAAAAACAAAAATACCTGGAAAAACTCAGGTCTGACAGCATCTGCGGAGAGGAATACAGTTAACGTTTCGAGTCCGTATGACTCTTCAACAGAACTAAGGAAAAATAGAAAAGAGGTGAAATATAAGCTGGCCCCGACGTCATTCCGCCCCTTTTAAATCTTCAGGAAGGCGGAGACGCAGCAAAATCAGCTGCGGGCCCGCTGACCTGTCAGTGGCCAATTGAGACCATTGACAGGATCATTAAAACAATTAAAGGACCTGCCCTTCCAACCTTAAGGTTGGCAGGCAGGCCAGGAGCCCCGGCGGGGAATAGAAAAAACATGAAACTTCATCCACTGGCGGGATGAGGTTTCAAGTAGGGATTTAGAAAGTTTAATAAAGTTTTAGTGTAAATTATGAACATGTCCCATCTCATGTGACATTGTCATATGAGGGGGACATGTTAAGGATTTTTTTTCTCTATTTTTAATATTTTTAAAAGTGTCAGCGATCTCCCTGAGGCAGCACTTAGCCTCAGGGAGATGTGCACTCTTTGGTGCGTATGCGCGAAAGAGCGCACTCTCGCTTTTGGGGGCATAGCGCTTCCGGTGGATATCACGCTGGGCGGGCCTTAATTGGACCGCCCATGTAAAATGGGACAAACACAAATGCCAAATTTCACAACAATTTATACTACAGGAGAAAAGGGTGCTGATTCTGATTGGCTGAGGTGTTGCCCTGAAGAAGGCAACCAGGAACAATAGGCTGCTCATGCTTCCAGGTAATTCACAAAAGGTGCAAGACTTGAACATGTTCCTTTTATTAATCACACCTGCAAACAAAGGGAATATGTTCAAGTCTTGCGGCATTTTTGAATCACCTGGAAGGATGTTCCCCGTTGCTTTCTCCATGGTGACAATGAGGGTTGATTTACCAACCAGTCAGCACTCCTGTAGTATGAATTGTTGTGATCTTTTTGAAATTTTGCATTTGTCCTAATGAGCACAAGATTAAAATCTTTGGCAACATGTCTCTCTTTTCAGCAATATTCAAGTTCTGTACCACCAAACAAGTATTGCACGTAAACAAAAAATGCTGGAAAAACTCAGCAGGTCTGACAGTATCTGTGGAGAGAGAGAGAGACAGAGATAATGTTTCGAGTCCGCAACCAAACACTGCAAGCCTTGAACATATTCCTTTTGTTTACAGGTGTGATTAATAAAAGAAACATGTTCTACAGATCTGTAGAAGTGTCATGCAGACTAGAAACGTTATCTCTGTCACTCTCTCTCTACAGATGCTGTCAGACCTGAGTTTTTCCAGCATTTTTTGTTTTTGTTTCAGATTTCCAGCATCCGCAGTATTATGCCTTTATTTGAGTATTGTAGGTATATTTGAACACCGAGATAAAAGCATTGAAGAAGAGTCGTGCAGACTGTCAACGCTAACTCTGTTTCTCTCCCCATAGCTGCTGTCAGACCTGCTGAGTTTTTTCAGCATTTTCTGTTTTTATTTCATATTTGAACACCACTCCCTCTAGCCCTATGCCCAAGTCATTTTTTTTTCAGAGCACCGAGGGAAATGATCACCAGCAGCTCCAAGAAACAAAAATTGTGCTTCCGAAATCTCTTGATATCGATTCCACACGGATAAAGCGCAAGCGCCTCATCCCAGTGCTATTCACAGCAGAAACCCTTTGGTGTACACAATGAAGAGGAATTCAATTGGGTAGAATAAAAAAACAGGGCCCATTAACCTCAGCTTTACGTGCCTGATTTTTCTCATTAAGTTTTTATTTTAAACTGACTCTTGAAAGGTTATCTTTAGTAAACTCATTAAAAACAATGGGTTTGTTCACAGATTTGTGTGGAGTAATGACAGTACAGTCAGAGAGCTGAAGTTATTGCATATTAATTATGGCGTGTGACTTGTATTTAGTGATAACACAAGCTATTACCCTTGGACTTGATTAACCCTGCCTTGTTTGCTTCCCACTCACTGCAAACGTCTCAGCTCAAAAATAATAGTGCCAGAGTCAAAGAGCTTAACAGAATATGTGCAGCAAATGATTAAAAAGTTGCCAATTATGTTACTTGTTGGACAAAAATTTAGGACATTATGAACCTTGTATCAATCACAAAAGTTCATGAACAAAAACTTTGTTTTATATGCGTATGTTTTTACACCCTTTAACTTCTGACAATAAAAAGCAAATGGAAATCCAACTGCAACATTTTTGGATGTAGGGAAGAAGAGCCCTTCAGTTTCTTTTCCTTTCATTGCATTAAACCTATTTGATCTGTCACTATTGAACAAAAATTACACTTGTGTTTTTACAGTTAAAGTGTTCCCTGATGAAAATCCTTTTCGATTGCGGGAACGTTCAAAAGAGCATGCTCAAAAGCCACTCAATGCAAGGAACTCTTCGCATCCCCAGAAAATAGAAAATGATAAGCCAACAAAAAGAGCTGACTACGGCAGACAGAAAGGTTAATGTTTTATGTGCTTTTTGCTGTGGAAATCAACATTGATCCTCTGAATAATTAAACTTAACGAGATATGCTGCCATTGTTTTTGAAAGCTTTCTTGCTGTTCAAGTTTAGAAGGAGGAATAAATTAAAATGTTTTCCTGCTGCCTTCTGGTTCTGTGTTAGCCCAATACCTCAGTTCCCCAAGGCTATTATTGGAAGCCCCAATCCAATTTATGTTCATTTTTGCCTACTTTGTTGTGTGCTCCAATGAAGTATGGCGAAATATTCTCATTCTATGAAGAGATGTTTAAGGTGGTGGGTGACTACGAAAGATTTGGATCACCTAGAGCATGAAGAGTTTGAACCTGTGTAGAGCAGTTGCCACAACAGACCTAGTAAGAAAGGAATTAATGTAGAAGTACCTTTGTTTCACTGTGTAGCGTTTTCAAATTGTTTAGGAATACACACTGGTGGCTTATTTGCTTTATTTGTTATATATATGGAAATTGTCCCCTCAAAAAAAGTTATTGAAATGCTCATAGAACCCAATTTGCAAAAAAATCCTTATTTTCCAAATTGGCACATTGCAAAAAGATGTATTTTCCCCTACCCCACACATTTTTTGAGAAATGTTCATTGTATGCTAATCAAGGTAGCATTTCATATTCATACCATACTGTACTGTTGAATATTGCATGCACAAAACATTACAACACCAAAAAATGGAATTCTGCTCAGATGGGGTTCTCATTATTTGTTAGTTGTACTTGCCTTGGACAATTAGTTGCTCTACATTGAACCTGAAAATATCAATAGGACAAAGGGATCATTATCTGTGTTTAATTGCAAACATTGTTGTGTTAGTATTGCAAAGTTTCAAACAACCGTATAGGTGCACTGACAACGCTTCAAAAATAACTAAGAAATTGCCTAAGTACAGAATTGTACTAAGGATAGAAAATGGGATAGAAGAGGGGATAAAACCATGGATAACTGAATAAAAATAAATGGATAAAAAAATAAAAATGAATGAATTAGAAAAGGGGCGAGGAGAGAGTTCATGATCTGAAGTTGTTGAACTCAGTGTTAAGTCCGGAAGGCTTTGCAGAGCCTAATCGGAAGATGAGGTGCTGTTCCTCCAGTTTGTGTTGGGCTTGACTGGAACATTGCAGCAGGCCAAGGATGGACAAGTGGGTATGAGAGCAGGATAATGTGTTGAAATGGCAAGCGACCAGAAAGTCTGGGTCATGCTTGCAGACAGACGGGAGGTGTTCCACAAAGCGGTCACCCAGTCTGCGTTTGGTCTCCCCAATCTAGAGGAGACTACGTTGGGAGCAGCAAATTCAGTAGACCAAATTGAAGGAGGTGCAAGTGAAGCACAGCTTCACCTGAAAGGAGTGTTTGGGCCATTAGACGGTGAGGGGGGAGGAGGTGAAAAAGCAGGTATTGCATCTTCTGCGATTGCATGGTAAGGTGCTGTGAGAAGGGGATGAGGTGTTGGGAGCAATGGAGGACTGGACTAAGGCGTCCTGAAGGGAACGATCCCTACGAAATGCTGACGGAGGGAACGATGTGTGGTGGTGGTATCATACTGGAGTTGGTGGAAATGGTGGAGGATGATCCTTTGAATGCGGTGGCTGGTGGGGTGAAAAGTGAGGACAAGAGGGCCTCTATCATGGTTCTGGGAGGGAGAGGAAAGTGTAAGGGGAGAGGCGCGGGAGATGGGTTGGACACGGTTGAGGGCCCTGTCAACCACAGTAGGGGGGAAACCTTGGTTGAGGAAGAAGGAAGACATGTCAGAAGCACCGTTTTGGAAAGTGGCATAATCGGAACAGATGCGATGGAGGCTAAGGAACTGAGAGAATGGGATGGAGTCCTTACAGGAAGCAGGGTGTGAGGAGTTGTAGTCGAGGTAGCTGTGGGAGTTGGTGGGCTTGTAATGAATATTGGTGGACAGTCTGTCACCAGAAATGGAGACAGAGAGGTCAAGAAAGGGAAGGGAAGTGTTGGAGATGGACCATGTGAAGGTGATGGGGGGATAGAAGTTGGAAGCAAAATTGATAAAATTTTTCCAGGCCTGATGAAAACATGAAGAGGCACCAAAATAGTCATCGATTTACCAAGAAAGAGCTGTGGAAGGGGGCCTGAGTAGGACTAGAACAAGGAAAGTTCCCCATAAAGAGACAGGCATAACTGGGATCCATATGGGTACCCATAGCCACACCTTTTATTTGGAGGTAGTGAGACAAGTTTAAGGAGAAATTGTTCAGTGAGCAAACAAGTTAAGCCAGGCGGAGGAGAATGGTGGTGGATGGAGGTTGTTCGGGCCTCTGTTCAAGGAAGAAGCGGAGAGCCCTCAGACCATTCTGGTGGGGGATGGAGGTGTAGAGGGATTGGATGTCCATGGTGAAGAAGTGGTTGTTAGGGCCAGGGAACTGGAAATTGTTGGTATGATATAGGGCATCAGAGGAATTCCGGATGTAGGTGGGAAGAGACTAGACAAGGAGAGAGAGAACAGAGTCCAGATGGGAAGAAATGAGTTCCGTTGGGCAGAAACAGGCTGACACGATCGGTCTATCAGGACAGTCCTGTTTGTCGATTTTGTGAAGGATAATTTTGTTTGTATAGCTGAATGAATAAAGATTAATATCATCCAAGAATATATTTCTGTCAAGTAAATTATGCTACATCCATCTCCATTGGAAATGTTTATGGTAACAAGTAAATGAAATTCAGGAACAAGTTCCATGTCAGTGCAAAGGCTCTCTTTATCCAGCACAGAAATAAAGGTGCATTTCCTCATATTTCTTATAATTTAAAGGTACCAGCAGATAGCCTGTATAAGTAATACCTTACTGAGCTGACAAACTGTGGCGTTCTAATATCATGGCGACGAGTAGATCCTACAAATATATGTAAAAAGGTTCAGCTCTCTGATGTATGAATATTACTTCTGAATCTGGAGACTTTCTGGTTGATTAATCATTGATAGCTACTGACTGACATACATATCTTGTTCCCCATCTTCCCCCAGCGTGATTTATGTACAGAAGAGCATTTACTAATGGGGTAATAACACAATAAGAAAAATTTACATTGTGGTATTTTGGTTAGTCCTATCTGCCCATGGCTCATAAAATAGAGCATCACTGCCACACAGTTTAAGATCATTTTGAAATGTTGTTTTGTTCAGATTCATGAGGCAGAGAATCATCTGACCTCGAGAGAGAGAGAGAGAGAGAGAGGTTATTTCTATGAAACATCAGATTTTTTGCCTTCTGAGATGTGTATAATTACTATCTGTATTTTAAATATAGGAACAGGAATAGGCCATTTGGCCCCTTAACCCCTTTCCACCATTCAGTGAGATCATGGCTGACCTGCAACCTAGCTGTGTGTATCCACCCCTGCCTTATATTCCTTTATACATTTGGTTAACAAAAATCTATCAAACTCAGTTTTAAAATTAGCAGTTTATCTAGCATCAATTGCCATTGATGTTCCGAATTTCTACCACCCTTTGTGCATAGAAGTGCTTACTAATTTCACCCCTGAAATGTCTGGATCTAATATTTAGACTATGGCCCCTCATTCTGGACTTCCCAGCCAGCAGAGATAGGACAGATAAGAGAAGCTATCTGCTCCCCTTAAGATCTTGAAAACATTCTATTCCATTATCAAAATAGCTAATAAATATGAAGGATAGTTGAGACCCCAACACAGATCTTTGCAGGGCACCAACTCATTTCATCCTACTAATTAGAATATCTGCCCATTATCCCTACTCTATCTCCTGCTACTCAGCCAATTACTTAACTAGGCTAATAATTAGTGTCTTCTGAAGGACTTACACTTCCAAAAGGGATTTGATATATGTTTGTAGGATGAAGTCAAAAAGGATTTAACGCTGTAGTGGGAGTTCTTCCTGATTGGCAGTTGTAAAGTGGTAGATTGTATAAATGCAGAGATTAGAGATTTGCTACATGTAGCAAAGGCACAGTGGCTTTAATGGGGGATTGAACTTTAGACATCAAGGGCAAGATAAAATGGCATACAGTAAGTGACTTCTCGTTTCTAAATGTATCTTATAGCAGTGGTCATGTAACTGTTATCTGAGATTGTACATGTATGGTGCTGGTCTGCTCTTAGACTAACACCATTAATTCTTAATATTCTATTCTTTGCTCACATTGTGACCATACCATTTTCTTCAGAGGACAGGTCTCCTTCAAAATCTGGAACACCACCTCATGGAAATGGTCTGAAGCATTTCTGGGATCAGCACGTATACAGTGGACACAGAAAAGGACCTTCAAGTGAAGGTAGAACTACTCCACAACCTAAGGCAACATCAAACAAATTATTTTATGCAACAGATGGTATACACCACAAAGCCAAAAGCAGCAGCTTCACTGGATATGACACTGATAGCAGTCAAGATTCGAGGGACAAAAGCAATGGTAGGAATAGGAGTAAGGTTAAGGTCTGGAAACCATCACGGGAAACACTGAATGTGGACAGTATTTTTGAGGAAGGTAACAAAAGGCAAGGGAGCCCTAAGCACAAATCAAGCTCTGCTGACCAACCACTGCATAGCAGAGGACTGAACTCTAATGATATATCGAGAGAGAACCAAAAGCCCAAAGGATTATTGACTATATATGAAGATGAACTCAAACAAGGAAGTGGAAGTTATTCATTGGAAGTTGATGGAAAGTCAAATCAAGAAAAAGACAAAAATAATGTCACTGAAAACTTAAAAGTCCATAATTCTAGCTGTCAAGTGCAGAGAATTGAACCTGGGTATGAAAGCAATGATCGACTCGGCAATGGTTCCTCTAGTCATGACACTTTGAGCATGGAAGCTTTCAATGGAAAGCACATGAAGAATACCCAAGATGCGTTTTGCAATAGGTAACTCTTTTTTGCTTTCATTTTCAGACTGGCTTGGTGCTATCAGTTGTCATTTTATAATGTACCATAACTCAAATAGTAAATTTGTGGTGTTTGTATTCAGATGTTTTAATATTCCATATTATTTCAAGATCTCTAGCCAACTGTAATACACTCAGAAAAAATTGCATCTCTACACACTTCCTGTCTGCACACAATTATTGCTTGCCACAGTTTTTGTGTCCAACTTTATCCTTTATGAATTCTTATATCAACATTCATAATGAGATTCTCCAGTGTATGCTTGTCATGCTGTTTGTGCAATTTTTGGTGCATGAGGAAGAAGTTTTGGTGCCACATGTAGCAGCTAAGTTATGTTTCTCTGGAATAATTTCCTTGGGTAGTAGTTAATATTTTCAATTTATTTTATATGTATTTTACCAATGTTTCTTACTGATTTCTTTTAAACCAGTAATGAGTGAGCACCATGGGAAGGCTTGTGTTCCTGGTTGCCCATTTGCTCTTAGCCTGCTCATCCTCCCTCTCCTCTTCATCCTCCCTCTGCTCTTTGTCCACTACCTCTGCCTGGACTCCCAGTCCTCTTGCCTCTGCCCTCTCTGATGTCATCTGCCTGCCCATATCCTCCATACTTGCATTACTGGGGCAGTGGATCCAGCTCCAATTTGACATTAACTTCTCTCCCACCTGGGCTTCTCCTCTGACCTCAGTCTGTAATAATACACTACACTTCTCTCACCCTTTTTCACCGACCCACCTTCCAGCAACAGCCATTTGCGCTCTAATTTTTTGGCCTCTCTGTGCTTCTAACCTGGCTTTACATTTGCCCCCTCCAACCACCCTCTATGTTTCCCCTTGCTCTACTACCACCAAATTCAAATCTTGGTTTCCTCTGCTACCTCCAAACCCACTGTACCTCAATCTCCAAACTACTCTACCTTTCCCCCCTCTTGCTTCATTGTAAGATGCTTGTAGTTCGGTAGGTCTCACAGAGGTTCTGGGTCTTATATAGTTTAACAGTAAGTGTTTAGTAACTATTTACATATATGCAGTATATGGTCTAAGCTAGGACCTGCCTCCGTGCTTGCTTCTCTGTTCAGTACAAGACTTGCTTCTTTGTCCAGTACACATCTCTGTCCAGTACAAGACTGCCCTTTAGACTTGGGTCATGTATTCTTTTACATCACAAGTGTGAGTGGTACTGCACCCAGTCCCACATTAACCCTTTCTATGTCAGACCCTTATACTACAGCTTCCATATTCTGCCTTACCTGTTTGACTGCCAGTGGTGCAGTTCTTCCTTGGCCCTTGGCCTTGACCAATTATTCCCGACACTCTACCCCCAGCTTGATCTGAAGGCTGCACTTGGTCTTGACTTCCCATATGAAACTCCAGAACAGGTCAACCACAAATAAATTCAAAAAAGAAATAGTGCCTATGTGCACTTCTTGTCAACTTTTCCAGTTATCGATTATGTCTACATTAATGAACAAAACTGCCTGTGTAAACTTGTTACTTTATAAGTACATCCTCCTGCCAATGGAGAAGCTGCAATATGAGAAATTTACAAAAACGGTTTCCTTTATAAATATGCATTAAAGATTAAATGAGAATATAAAAATGAAAAAAAATATGTAACTTTGAAATGGTGACTGTTATATCTGAAAGCCTGGCCTTGATAGAATATAATAGAATAGAATCCTCCTAAACCTGTTTCATCCGTAGTCTAATTTTGATCTCCAGTCTCCATGTTTAATGTTGAGGAACCAACTGGTCTGTAATCATTGAAATTTGCTTGTATTTTTCTGCCTGTCACACAACATCCTTTTGTCATATTTTTTGTCAATGTTTTTCAAATAAGAATGTAGGAAATTATAACTGGATTAGCCCTGGTTAATTCTTGCTGATTGTAATTAGTCGGCAGTGAGGAGAATTTGAAAACTTTCCCTTAAACCTTTAAAGTCTTGCTTTTAAGTGAAATTTCAGTTGAGTATTTCACTTCAGATAATCATGTAACTTTAAATTTTGATTAAAATATATGAATTTAAACTCTGTAAATTTGAGTTAATAATTTGATAGTTTTAGCAGCCTTCTGCATTGCATTTGCTATCACCCTCCCCATTACCTCCCTTCGCCCGCTCAAGCGTGCTCCCAATTATAAGGTTACTTTTTTACCATGCAAGTTTGGCTCCCTTTTAATGTGTTACTTTGCCAGCTCTCATCCGGCCCACTTTGAGCTAGCACTCTTGACTATTTACAAGCCTAATCAGTCCCAGCACCGTCTGGCCAGATTGATTTGCCCACTCTGCTTCTCACTACCATGCCAGATTTGTTCAAAGGCTCTTGAGGCCATTAACATCCTGCATCACTCTGTTTACCATGACCCATTTCTTGGCCTGATTTGTCAATGTCCTGCTATTTCTTTCTTGGAGGGAGTAGAAGATGAGATGGCCATACCCAGGTCTCAGTGTCATAGCAGAGTGATGGATAATGAACTGGAGTGAAGGATGTAGGGGTGACTGTGTTTCAAACGGAGCATCATCAGAAAAACTGTGATAGTGTTGTGGATAAAAGCCACTAGGAGTCTGGAGTAAACTGAAGTCAGAAAGTCTTTATTTCAAGCATAATGCAGGGAAAAGCCTTCGATGAACAGAAGTCTCTTGAAAATTTCTAGGTACAGAAGTTTCATTTATGCAGCAGTTTCAGAAAGTGGTGCCGCCTTGTTTGATCACATTTGCCTCGTTATTTGCTCATTTCCAGGAGAGTAAACAATTTTAACATTATGAACTCTAGTAACACTTTACTTCCCACATCAGTAGGTTGGGTTGATGAAGGAAAGTGTCGGGGAGGCAACAACGTTGAGCATGAAGGAAGTGTAAAAGCGTAAGCGGAAGGAGTGAAATGCAGGAACCACAAAGTGGCTAGGTTCTGAAGACATGGTTTGAACGTAGTTACTGAGGCCAGTGTAGAAAAGACCAGTATCAAACAATTGAGGGCAGTGCAATGTGTTTAATCAATTTCCATTAGAAGTGTGGATGTAGCAATTTAAAATGGGAAAATTGATAGTGCACGCGGAATCAATGTCCAATTTATTATTAGCATATTTCCCAGATGGTTACAAATACTGAGTCAAGAGCACATGGTCATAGAGTCAGAGAGGTTTACAGTACAGAAAAAGGCCCTTCAACCCATCAAGTCTGCGCTGGTCAAACAAGTACCTAACTATTCTAATCCCATTTTCCAGCACTAGGCCCATAGCCTTGTATGCCATGGCATCACAAGTGCACATCCAAATACTTATTAGATGTTATGAGGGTTTCTGTCTCTACCACCCTTTCAGGCAGTGAGTTCCAGATTCCCACCACCCTCTAGGGGAAAAAATTCTTACTCACATCTCCTCTAAACCTCCTGCCCCTTACCTTAAATCTATGCCCCCTGGTTATTGATCCCTCCACCAAGGGGAAAAGTTCCTCTCTGTCTACCCTATCTATGCCCCTCATAATTTTATACACCTCAATCATGTCCCCCCTCAATCTCCTCTGCTCCAGGGAAAATAACCCCAATCTATCCAATCTCTCCTCATAACTAAAACTCTCCAGCCCAGGCAACATCCTGGTAAATCTCCTCTGCACTCTCTAGTGTAATCACATCATTCCTATAATGCAGATTTCAGAACTGCGCGCAATACTCTAGCTGTGGCCCAACCAGTGTTTTATACAGTTCCAGCATAACCACCCTGCTCTTATATTCTATGCCTCGGCTAATAAAGGCAAGTATCCCATATGCCATTTTAACCACCTTATCTACCTGTCCTGCTACCTTAAGGGACCGGTGGACATGCACACCAAGGTCCGTCTGATCCTCGGTACTTCCCAGAGTCCTACCATTCATTGTGTATTCCCATGCCTTGTTTGTGCTGCCCCAGTGCATCACCTCACACTTACCTGGATTAAATTCCATTTACCACCATCTGACCAGTCCATCTATATCCTCCTGTAATCTAAGGCTATCCTCCTCAATATTTACCACCCCACCAATTTTCGTGTCATCCGCAAACTTATTGATCAACCCTCCTACATTCAAGTCTAAATTGTTTATATATTCCACAAACAGCAAGGTACCCAACACCGATCCCACTGGACACAGGCATCCAGTCACAAAAACACCCCTCGACCATCACCCTCTGCTTCCTGCCACTCAGCAAATTCTGGATCGAATTTGCCAAATTGCCTTGGACCCCATGGGCTCTTACCTTCGTTATCAGCCTCCCATGCGGGACCTTATCAAAAGCCTTGCTGAAGTCCAAGCAGACCATGTCAAATGCATTGCCCTCATCTCCATCCCTGGCCACCTCTTCGAAAAATTCAATCAAATTGGTCAGACGTGACCTCCCCTTAACAAAACCATGCTGACGGCCCTTGATTAATCCCTGCCTCTCCAAGTGTAGATTAATCTTGTCCCTCAGAATTGCTTCCAATAGTTTCCCCACCACTGAGGTTAGACTGACTGGCCTGTAGTTCCCTGGTTTATCCCTTCCTCCCTTCTTGAATAACGGTACCACATTGGCTGCCCTCCAGTCCTCTGGCACCTCTCCAGAGAGGTATTGAAAATTATTGCCAGCGCCCCTGCTATCTCCTCTCTTGCCTCACTTAACAGCCTGGGATACATTTTATCCGGGCCTGGAGATTTATTTACTTTTAAGCCTGCCAGACCACTTAGAACCTACTCCCTTTCTATGTTAATTTCTTTAATTATATCACAGTCCTTCTGCCTGATTTCCATACCCACGTTGTACCCCTCACTTGTGAACACAGACAAAGCACTCATTTAGAACCATACCTACATCTTCCAGCTTCACACACAAATTACCCCTATGGTCCTTAATGGGCCCTACTCGATCCCTAGTTATCCTCTTACTCTTAATGTACTTGTAAAATAACTTTGGATTTTCCTTTTTTTTACCTGCCAATGTTTTTTCATGCCCCCTTTTTGCTCTCCTAATTTCCTTTTTACGTTTCCCCCCTACACATTCTATACTCCAGGGCTTCTGCTGTTCTGAGCCCTCGGTATCTGCCATAAGCCTCCCTTTTTCTCTTTATCCAATCTTGTATATCCCTCGACACCCAGGCTTCCCTGGATTTGTCGGTCCCACCCTTTGTCTTTACTGGAATATGTTGGCCCTGTACTCTCCCTATTTCCTTCTTGAATGAGTCCCACTGCTGTGACGCAGATTCACCTAAAAGTAGCTGTTCCCAGTCCACTCTGGCTAAATTATATTTGATCTTATTAAAATTGGCCTTCCCCCAATTTAGAACTCTGATTTCTGAAAGGGTAATTTTTTCTCTCTCCACAGATGTTGACAGACTTGTCGAGTATTTCCAGTATTTTCTGTTCTTATTTCAGATTTTAAGCATCTCCATATTTCATTCTCAATTTTAAGAGTTGGTCCATACTACCCTATAGCTACTTGAGTGGCAGTGGTATTGGGAGTGCAACATTAAAACCCCCATGTCACCTAAACCAGCTATACTTGTCCTCTGTGCGTGTATTTCTTCAATCTCCAAAGATTAGGTGAAGGGAAGTTGCTTTATTCCACAGTAAGGTGGATATGAAGAGTGATAGTTATGATCCAATTCAGTTAGTTCAGTTGATACAATTTATCTCCACCTTATAATGTGAAAATATGAATGTTGCATACTGACTCATTGCCTTGGATAATTTGCTTGACTTAAACAGATCAACACCTCTGTACACTGGCCTTTCCTAGAGTTTCTTTGCTACAACTAAAGCTTTTGTTGCAAAAGTTTAAAACATTTTTAGATATTCTGTTTTATTTCAAGGCTACAACATTAGCATCATAACTACTCAATGTCTTGCACCTTTTCTTTTGCTAATTACATTAATGAAGTACACTTAAACATAAGTAGCATTTTTTTCCTTTTCGTGGACAAATGGTCAAAAAAGTACTGAAACTACTGCTTCCCAGTATTTCTCTTAATTGCAGCTTCCTGCTGCATTTGACTTTTGCCACTATGTTTCCTTTAGTCTTGTTCCCATTTTTTTTGCTCCCGTTTCCAGTGCTTCTCTTTTAGCCCTATTCTTTTCTTAAATACTACTCTTTTAATCTGCTCTCCCCTTTGTGCCTTTTTTTAAACAACCTGCAGTTAAATATCCCAAGATTCACCCATCCAAAATTATTTCTACCATTATCTCATGTTTTCCCTCACCAATCTCTTCATTTTAACTCTACCCGTTCCTCCTTAGACTTAATCCCACTAATCTTTAATGTGCTTACTGTTTTGGATAACCCCCATGATTTCTGGACTCTTGGAATGGTTCTTGGTTTACTAGTATGCGTGACCTATCTTCCCTTAGACAGACTGTAGTGGTACTCTGGTACTTGCTTAAAACCAGTTCATTAACACTACTTCTAAACAGGTTATAGAGTAGGTATGTTGCTCCTGAGCACTATGTTCCAACCTCAGAGAGAGAGAGAGAGAGACAGACAGGGAGAGAGTCTAACACATGACTGACTGATTTCAGTGATACATCATCATCTACATAACTCATTAGCATATCCATTCTGCTAGTCCTTTATACTTGCTACCACCAAATTCTCGTAAATCTTCTAAAATTTCTTCCCCTCACTCAATTTGTTACCATCCACTTGCCAGCATAACCTCTGTTGTTCACCAACCTGTTCCATTGCCCACTTTTCCTCATCTTTCCTCCCCCAATATTCTAGCACTTCAGTGTAACGTCCATCATTTGTTTAACTTGCCGTCTCCTTTCATAATGCCACAGCTGAGCACATTTCTAAATGTTAAATATTCTTTAATTATATAATTTAATATACAAAATGCTACAAATTGTTAAATTATATGCACTTTTTACTTAGAAGCTATATAGACTATATATACATTTTATTTATAATTTTTATAATTCATAATTAGTTTGTCCCTTTGCTTCACATCTCTTAGCTGCTCAGCCTGTATTGCAGAGAAATTCTTGTGTGCGCAAACATACTTCTCTGCTCCTTGAATTTCTAAGTTTTTCTATTTAATTGTAAATAATACAGAATCAACATATATATTTCTTTAAAAAGGGCAGAATGGATGATCTAGGTCCAATCTTGGATGAGCAACAATTTATTTTAATTAACCATTGGATATCAGAAGAGATCAGCTTCTGCTCAGTGCCTCAAAATTTGTATTCTTGCCATTGATTGCATACCCTCCCCTGCCCCCGACTCCCCGCAGTTGAACTAGACTGTTATCTGAAGATCTTTTTACGATCCTTAGCTGAACTTCTGATCCTATATACTTCCCATCACAAAGACTGCCTACCTCCACCTAAGTACATCACCTGCTTCTGACCCTAATCCAGTCCATATCCTGATGAAACTTATGTATATAGTTTTCACCCCCAGACTCTACCAATGATCTCCTAGCTAGCTCCTCACCTGCTTTTTCATCTTTCTCACCAAAGATCTGTTGCCTACATCATATTTTCTATTCAATCCCATACTGTCATGCTCATCTGTATGTTTAAACCTTTTCGTAGCCTTGCCCTTCACTAACCCTGTAATTTCTTCCAGTTTACAACTCTCATCCAGAACTTGCTATTCCCCCAACTCTGACCTCTTTCAGCTCTCCCTCGTTTTGTTCCACCGTTGGCAGCCTTGCCTTCAGCCACCTAGAGTCCTGTGCTTTGGATTTCCTGCCCTGAAACCCTATACCTCTCCATATCCCCCTTCTTAAGTTCCTTCTTAAAATTCACCCATCCTAATATCTCCTCCTTTGACTCAGTGTCCATTTCTGGTTGACTGGTGAAACGTGGGCATTTTATTCTATGTTCAAGGTATTGTATCAGTGTAAGTTGTTGTAGTTGCTGAAAACGTGTCCCGGTCCTCTGCTTTCTAGCTGTACTACACCTGAAGACTACATTTGTTCTTGACTCTGTTTGGGCAACTCCCTGGGAAATAGACTAATAACAACTTGATTGTGTGTGCATTTCCTGAAGCTGGTTGGCACTTCACACAGCAGTTACATACTTTTACCAATGAAGTTTCTGTATCGCCACCACTAGTTGGAGGGTGTAATTACAGAATAACAGGTTTAAATGGGTGCTTTCTACTATAAATCTGGATTTGGGGATTTAGAATTTAAATAAATAACATCAAAGACAGAATATATGACTTTGAAACACTTACTGAATTATGCCCGAACACCCTGATCCAAATTCCTACTGTCTTCTAACCCTACTTCATCTGTAGATTACAATTTTTCTTGACTCGGCATGTGTCTAATGTTGCTGCAAAACAACTCCTCATATTTTTAAAATTTTGCACCTGAATCTTGGTGATTTTTTTTTTAAATATCAATTCCGCTAGTTAAAGTTGGGACCATTGTGTTTATTTTTCTATTCCCTGTACAAATTAAAGATGAGATATTGGTGCATTTTGTAGTTTAACGCTTGACTTGCTAAATTTGGAGGTGGATTGAGATGAAAAAAATTTCATTCGGAGCCTTGCAGCCAACAGAGAAAGTATTTAATTCTACCCCACTGAAATTGATACAAATCTGGGTTTCAAGGGTGCTTGCTCTGCTGTCTAGTTCCAGCTATTCCTAAACTTTATTACTTGATCAGTCCTATCGCCACTCTGGTTGCAAACGTTCAGGACTTTTTTTAAAAAAGAAACAAATCTCACACAAATAGATGTTAATTATTAGGCCTGTTTTTATGGAATTCATATCAGAAACTTTAATTGAGACACAAACATAACTACAAACCATGAAAATCACTTTGTAATTTATGAATTGCTTGACAATATAGTCCTTTTTGAAATGCCCTTGTAATTAAAATAAGGAATATATCATACCATGTTAAAATGGATTGTGTACAGGTGTTTGACTGTCTTGTATATGGATGAAACTCAAAAGGGTAAGAGCAATTCAAATTGCTGTGTGTAGTGAAGACTGGTGTCAAAGTTGAGGATTGTCTTTGCAAATAACTTAAATACTCTTGGGAGTGAACATCTAAGTTTTTTATTTTGTATTTTAGGAATCAACAAGAATTACCCAAACCTGATGCATGTCCCAATCTGCCACACAGTGGATTTCCAGCTAACGAAGGTAAGATTTACCCTTACAATTTACTTCTGTATCATTCTGTATATTGCATAACTTGCAGTCTGAACTGCTATGGAATATTTTGTGAATTATAAGTAGGAGGAAATGCAGCCTTTGGGTAAAATAGGGTTTAAAGAATTTGATGCATTGGCAGTTAAAATTCCAAATTATTCAGGTTGGAAAAATTGCATACAACAATGGAGAGAAATTGTAAAATTACTAATGTAAATTTTAATTCTAATTTTGATTGATATGGAAACACTATCCCTTTTCATAACTCTGCCCACTAATTGCACCCTTCTGATGATTCTTCCTGACACTTAGCAACTCTCTGCAGATGCTTTTAAAATTATGTTTGACATATATTATTGTTGATGCTTTACAATCATTTGGTATTTCCAAAGATTACAAAAACACACTTTCTGTATTGCATGACATAAGATTCCTCTTTGAAATCTTTAGAATTCCCTTTCTCTCAGTAATTGAAGAAGGTGTCAATTCTTTATCAAAATTGTGTTTTATTTATGTTTCTGTAGGCTTTTGTTGGGTAATGTGTGAATAGCTTTTTAAGATAATAGCATAACATTTTGAACATAAAAAGAGATTATTTGGTCCATTACTCCTGTGCCATTGTTGACATTGCCTTTGAACTATTTGCTTTAACTCTACTTCCTTGCACTCTTCAGTATTTTTCTTTTAAGGGATTTATCTAATGGCCTTTTAAGTATTGGGATTGACTCTTAGTAACCCACTTGTATCGCACGTTTCAATAATCCTTTGAGTGGAGGGGAAATTCTTCTAACCTCACCCTTCATGCTTCTATTATTGATTCTAAGTTTATGCTCCATTGTTATCAACCCTTGGAAGTAATCTTTCATAATACTGAACACTCTGTCTCCCATTTCCCTGCCACCTTTGTGCACAAGCATCCCCAGGTGTGTCTCTTGCATTACTTTTTAAAAATTGTACTATTTAGCGTAACAAAAACAGAATTACCTGGAAAAACTCAGCAGGTCTGGCAGCATCGGTGGAGAATGTTGTCGTCTTATTCTTCCTACCAAAATGTATTCCTCACACTTTTCTGCCTTGAATTTCACCTGCCATGTTGTCTGTCCATTCTGCCAGCCTGGCCATCCTTTTCAATCTGTTATTATCTTCCTCACTGATTCCGACACTTAAAACTTTTGTCATCTCAAATTTTAAAATTGTGCCCTGTACCATTAATTCATTAATGTAAATTAAAAACAGCAGTGGCCTAATACTGGCCATTGGGGAACTCCACTTTATACCTCCTTCCAGTCCAAAAAGCAACCACGCGCCACAACTTTTTTTAAAAAATTCCTTAGTCAAGAAATTTTATATCCATGCTGCTGCTGTTACATTCTTCTATTCAGCGTAAACCTACCAGTCATATGACAAGGATTGGTAAAACAATAATGTCATAGAGGTCTACCGCACAGAAAAAGGCCTTTCGGCCCATCAAGTCTGTGCCGGTTAAACGAATACCTAACTATTCTAATCCCATTTTCCAGCACTAGGCCCATAGTCATCCGCGAACTTACTGATCAACCCTCCTACATTCAAGTCTAAATTGTTTATATATACCACAAACAGCAAGGGATCCAACACCGATCCATGTGGAACCCCACTGGACACAGGCATCCAGTTACAAAAACACCCCTCGACCATCACCCTCTGCTTCCTGCCACTCAGCCAATTCTGGATCCAATTTGCCAAATTGCCTTAGATCCCATGATAAAGAGGAACCAGTAAATATAGGGCAGAATTTTACATTCATTGTGTAGGCGCGCGCCCGACACACTGGAACGTAAAATGGCACGCAACGGCATCGGGCATGCGATATTTCATTCGACGGGCGCGTGCTATTAACTAGGTAATTAACCTGAATTTTGTGGGTTCTTTATTTGAATATAAGCCTAAATACACAGTGTTAACTGGGAGGCTGTGTATAGATGTGTGACTTCTATACTCTGTATCCTGAGTAGAATCATGGGACTCCTATATCACATCCTATCTCAGTGGTAGTGATTGACAGCAGTTTAAGATATGCCTTGTTAAAGGTATATGTACATCATATCACTATATCACCCATTTTTCTAAACTAGAGGGCCACCCCTAGAGAATCAAACTATTTACATGAAAGTAACGGAAAGTAACGTCGTGCCTGAATATCCCTTGATACAAAGCAATAAATTTACAAGTCTCTGAAACGTATTGGCAGTCCACTTATCTGTGCAGATTTAGTTATGGTGATCTTGGCTGGAGGCTGCCATATGTTTTTAGAATGTTGGTTAGATGTGCATTTGTTGTGTTTTAGGCAGTGTTCTGTTTGTAAAAGGATTCAAGTTGGAGGAGTGAAAAGGAATGTGGTAGTAATAGGATACAGTATAATTATGTTCTCTGCAAACCGTAACTGGGAGTTCTAATGGTTGTGTTACCTACTTGGTGACCAGGTTAAAGGCATCTTCACATGGCTGGAGATGAATTTTGAGTGGAAGGGAGAGAACCCAGCTGCGT
Source organism: Cetorhinus maximus (assembly GCF_964194155.1). NCBI lineage: Eukaryota > Metazoa > Chordata > Chondrichthyes > Lamniformes > Cetorhinidae > Cetorhinus > Cetorhinus maximus. The sequence goes on from NC_135879.1 coordinate 86,099,740, forward strand.
GCTCCACTTAGGAACTAACAACATAGATAGAACTAGGAATGATTTTCTGCTGAGAACGTGTTAAGAGTTTGTATCCAAATTAAAATGCAGAACCCCAAAGGTAATAATCTCTGGGCTCAAGGCTGGAGGAGGTGGAATTAATGCAAGCTGAGACTGGAGAGGGCATGAGGGGAGATGGGGGAGAAACAAAGATCAGAGACAGGCTCAGAGGTAGGTTACCAGGGAGCCTGTGACTTGACCATTGACCAGAAACTGAACTGGACTTGCCATATAAATACCACAGCTGCAAGAGCAGGTCAGAGGTTGGGAATTCTGAGGCATGTGAATATATCCTGACTCCCCAAAACCTATCTTCCATCTGCAAGGCTCAAGTCAGGAGTGCGATGGAATGCTGTCCACTTGCCTGGATGAATGCAGCTCCAACAACATTCGAGCTCAGCATCATCCAGGACAAAGCAGTCCACTTGATCGGCACCACATCCATCAACCTTAAACATTTACTCCCTCCACCATCAACGCACAGTGGCAGCAGTGTGCACAATCTACAAAATGCATTGCAGCAACTTGCCAAGGCACCTTTGACAGCACCTTCCAAACCTGCGACCTCTACCACCTAGAAGGACAAGGGCAGCAGATGCTTGGGAACACTGCCACCTGCAAGTTCCAATCCAAGCCACACACCATCCTGACTTAGAACTAAACTGCTGTTCCTTCATTGCCAAGGGATCAAAATCCTGTAATTACCTTCCTAACAGCACTGTTGGTGTACCTCTACCAGTAGACTCCAGTGGTTCAAGAAGGTGGCTCACCCATCTTCTCAAGGGAAATTTGGGATGGTTAACGAATGTTGGCCTTAGCAGCGATACCTACATCCCATGAAAGAATAATTTTTTTTATAATTGCTAAGTCCATGATTTTTGGTATAGAATGGGTAAGGATCTTGATGAAAAAATGTTGCCCTTAAGCTTTGCTCACTTCTTTGAAATTGTTCAAGTGAACCAGGCAGTAGGCATAAATATGGCCAATTGTTAGAGGGACTGTCATCTGATTGTTCTGCATTAACCACAAGATCCATAGTACATGGCCCAAATTGCTCCTAATTACTTCCAAAAAAGTTATGATACCAAGACTTAAATCCAATGAACTGTAGCATGCAAGTGCTAAAGCAAAGGTTAGCTTATGCCTAGCATCATTTTTCTTCGATGTACTGTGAAAGGATGTTCCCGTACAAATTGAAATTCCCTTACAATGTTAAAACTGTATTGTCATTCAAAGACTTCTGATCTATCAACAATATTGTTTATCCTGACTTGTTATGACATGTCACAATTTTTCTTTTGGGGCAAAAAACAAATCAACACCCGTTGTAAACTGTGCATCACGTTGGTCACTGAGTTTCTATCAAACCTAGCCCTGACATATGATTATTTTAGGGGTTATCTAAGCGGCAGACCACATTTCCCTATAAAAATTGTTTGCAGCTTTTAGCCATGCATGGTTATCCATGTCAGCAGAAGAGAAAAATAACGTGTCTATTTATAAAGGGTGGAATTCCATGTGCAGTCATCTTGGCACTAAACAAGGAGGACATGCAGTTTGCCAAAGTCCTGCATTTTTTTTCTAAACAGTGTTGGCAGGGCTTTGCTGCCTCCATCAGTTGACAATATACTATTGCTTTCTAATTAAATATATATTAACGTGACAATATTGTTCATAAGTTGCAATTATTTACTAACTAGTTGAAAACTTTGTGCTAAGAGTCTGTGGATTAATGCTAGTCTTTTAAACCTTCCCTGAATGGCTTCAGAAAATCTAATAATAGCATCCTAAAAATTAGTGAAGAAAGATTTTTGTAACTGGTTAGTTGAATACTGTGTAATGATTTGCACAGCTGTGTGTAACTGGTTTGAGTTATTAGCAGATACTTAGATTTTCTATTAAATGTTTCTCTACTCATAATTTTAGCTAAGATTATTTTGAAAGAAGAGGTAGTTGTTTATGTCTGGATAGATATCACCACTGCTTCATTTGTTTAAAAAATTCAGTGATCAATAATTGAAGATAATTTATATTAATTTATCATATGAGTAAATTCACTAAATTATTGGCAAAGGATCAGTGCTGTGTTTGCGTCATAGTTTATCTTCTGCACCCAGCTTACTGCATTACCGTTCCAAAATCTCCATGGCACTTGTGGCATTTTATTTCCATGATGACTGGGAATGTACTCGTGGTTTGATGACGATGTCCTTTGACAGTAAATATTCACTGATCTGAATCTAGCCTGTAACATTGCTTCAGCAGGAATATTATTTAATTTAATGAGGGAGTTTACAGCAAATATTCAAAACTGTGTAATTGAGCAACTTTAGTTAGGATCAGATGAATAGTTTGATCTAAGGTGCCATTTATCATTGTTTGATTAAGATTTTGACAGATCTGTATATCTTGTGCAGATAATTGTAAAAGAACAGAGTTTGTAGCATGGAAAATAGTTGAAAAAAGTTAGGGATAGTAGAATTATAGAATGCTTACAGCACAGAAGGAGGCTATTGGCCCATCATGTCTGTGCAAGCTCTCTGAAAGAACTCGGGAACTCCTTTTCCCTTTCCCCATAGACCTGCAAACTTCTTTCTCTTCGGATAATTATCTAACTCCCTTTTGAAAACCACGTTTGAATTGTCACCAAACTTTGGGCAGTGCATTCCAGATCCTAACCATGAAAAAGTTTTTCCATGTCACCTTTGGACCTAAACATCAATGTAATTTTGTTGCTACGCAGCAAGAGAATAATCTGGCATGTTTCACAAGAAAATGAGCCAATAATTGTTTATGAAGTGAAAAATTTGAATTATCATCTGTTTAAGAATGTACTTTTAAATTAGGAATTTTGAATATTAACAGGTTTCTCTTGTCAGTGTGCTGACCCAGGCTAAAATATGACTAATGCTGGGAATATTGTTTCTTGCACGGTCAGGTGTTTATTCCATCAAGTAGACAGTTACTAATAAATTATGTATGTGTCAAAACCTCAAGTAGAACATCAGGAAGACAGAAGCCATCATTTTTGACCTTTGCCATAAATTATGTCCCTTTGCTACTGACTTCATCCACTAGCTGAGCCACTTCAGGCCAAAGTAGATCATATGAAACTTGAGCATCCTGTTTGACTCCAGACCTACAATCTCTGTATCATGAAAACTTGGCTTTCACCTTTGCAACAGGGCATGCCTCTGCTTCAGGCACTTCACCGCTGAAACTCTCACCCACATATAACCAGGCTTAATTTCCCTAATGCTTTCCTTAGCAATCTCCCATCTTTCACCCTTCTTAAACTGCAACTTGTCCAAAGCATAGTCAATCATATCATGTCTAGGAGAGAGAAGCCTACTTGCCCATCCCCTTCCTCCCCATACTCACTGATCTATATTCATCTGCAAAGTGACGGAAGGTGTCATTGACAGTGCTATCAAACGACACTTAAACAGCAAAAATCTGCTCACAGATGCTCAGTCTAGGTTCTGCCAGGGTCACTCGGCCTTTGATCCAAACATGGACAAAAGAGCTGAACTCTAGTGCAGGTGAGAGTGACTGCCCTTGATGACATCAATGCAGCTTTTGACTGTGTGGCATCAAGGAGCCCTTGAAATTGAAAAGAGGGAAAACTTTCCACTGGGTGGAGTCCTACCAAGCACAAAGGAAGATGGTTGTGGTTGTTTGAGGTCAATCGTCTCGGCGCCAGGGCATCCCTGCGGGAGTTCATCAGGGTAGTGTCTTAGGCCCAACCATTTTCAGCTGCTTCAGTGACCTTCCCTTCATCATAAGAATTGAACTGGGGAAGTTCCCTGATGATTGCACAATGCTCAGCACCATTCGCGACTCCTCAGATACTGAAGCAGTTTGTGTCCATATGCAGCAAGATCTGGACAACATCCAGACTTGGGCTGATAAGTGACGAGTAAATTTTCATGCCACACAAAGAACAAAGAAAAGTTCAGCACAGGAACAGGCCCTTCGGCCCTCCAAGCCTGCGCCAATCATATTGCCCGTCAACTAAAACATTTTGCACTTCGGGTCCGTATCCCTTTATTCCCATCCTATTTATGTATTTGTCAAGCTGCTTCTTAAACACCACTATCGTACCTGCTTCCACCGCCACCTCTGGCAGCGAATTCCAGACACTCACTACCCTCTGCGTAAAAAACTTACCCCGTATATCTCCTCTATAGTTTTCTCCTCTCACCTTAAATCTATGTCCCCTAGTAATTGACTCTTCCACCCTGGGAAAAAGCTTCTGACTACCTACTCTGTCCATGCCACTCATAATTTTGTAAACTTCTATCAAGTCGCCCCTCAATCTCCATCGCTCTAGTGAGAACAGTCATGGATTTTTTCCAACCTCTCCTCATAGCTAATAACCTCCAGACCAGGCAGCATCCTGGTAAACCTCCTCTGCACCCTCTCCAACATCTCCATATCCTTCTGGCAATGTGGCGACCAGAATTGCACGCAATATTCCAAGTATGGCCTAACCAAGGTTCTATACAACTGCAGCATGACTTCTCAGCTTTTATACTCAATACCCCTGCCAATGAAGGCAAGCATGCCATATGCCTTCCTGACTACCTTATCCACCTACGTTGCCACTTTCAGTGACCTATGGACCTGTACACCCAGATCCCTCTGCCCGTCAATGCACTTAAGGGTTTTGCCATTTACTGTATAATTCCTGCCTGTATTAGACCTTCCAAAATGCATTACCTCGCATTTGCCCGGATTAAACTCCATCTGCCATTTCTCCCCCCAAGTCTCCAACCGATCTATGTCCCATTGTATCCTTTGACAATCCTCTTCACTATCTGCAATTCCTGCAACCTTAGTGTCGTCTGCAAACTTACTAATGAGCCCAGTTACATTTTCCTCCAAATCATTTATGTATACTACAAACAGCAAAGGTCCCAGCACTGATCCCTGCGGAACTCCGCTAGTCATAGCTCTCCATTCAGAAAAGTACCCTTCCACTGCTACCCTCTGTCTTCTATGACCAAGCCAATTCTGTATCCATCTTGTCAGCTCACCTCTGATCCCGTGCAACTTTACCTTCTGTACCAGTCTGCCATGAGGGACCTTGTCAAAGGCCTTACTGAAATCCATGTATATAACATCCACTGCCCTTCCATCGTCGATCATCTTTGTCACTTCCTCGAAAAACTCGATCAAGTCAGTGAGACACGACCTCCCCTTCACAAAACCATGCTGCCTCTCACTAATACGCCCATTTGCTTCCAAATGGTAGTAAATCCTGTCACAAAGAATCTTCTCCAATAATTTCCCTACCACTGACGTAAGGCTCACCAGCCTGTAATTTCCTGGATTATCCCTGCTAGTGTCCGACAATGAACAACCCCAATAAGAGAATCTATCCATCTCCTCTTCACTTTCAATGGCATTACCATCACTGAACCCCCATTATCACATCAATGGGGGTTACCATTGACCAGAAACTGAACTGAGCTGGCAATATAAATACTGTGGCTACAAGAGCAGGTCAGAGGCTAGGAATCCTGCAGCGAGTGACTCACCACCTGACTTACCAAAGCCTGTCCACCATCTACATGCCACAAGTCAGGAGTGTGATGGAATGCCCTCCATTTGCCTGGATGAGTTCGGCCCCAGCAACACTCAAGAAGCTCAACACAATCTAGGACAAAGCGACCCACTTGATTAGCACCCTATCCAGCTTTCCTCCCTCCTCCACTGCTGTACAGTGGCAGCATTGTGTACCATATGCAAGATGCACTGCACAAATCGCTGTGATTCCTTCGACAGCACCTTCCAAACCTGCAACTTCTACCACCTAGAAAGACTAGGGCAGCAGACCCATTGGAAGGCTACCACTTACAAGTTCTTCTCCAAGCCACACTATTCATTCATTGTCGCTGTGTTAAAATCCTGAAGCTCCCTTCCTAACAGCACTCTGGGTGTGTACTTACACCATATGAACTGCAGCGGTTCAAGAAGACGGCTCATCACCACCTTCTAGAGGGCAATTAGGGATAAACAACAAACGCTTGTCTTGCCAACAACATACTCATTCAACGAAAAAGTAAAAGAAAATCCTGTTCCCAGTGCAATACATCTAAAATCCTTATTCCCATATTGAAATTACTGCATTGTCTTATTCAGTCTTAACTCTGCAATATTCTCCAGACTTGTATGTTTATCTGCAGCCTTCTATCTCTGGCTTTTTTGTGTATACCTCCTCTTTTTACCAACTACTGGTGGCACTGCTTTCTGATGACTTGCTGTGACTGCCTTAAAAAACTCTCTTGTCAAATGCATTTAAACATCTGAAATTTTAAAAGCCTTTAAAAGAAGTTTTGTGACCAAGCTTCCGGTCACTCTTCCATAGCTCTCCCTACACTGGCCAACATCCTTTACCTTGTTTTCTATGTTGTTTCCTCCATTGAAGTTATATAAATGAAATTTGCTTTTAAAACGGCTTTTACAGGAATGAATGGTATGAACATACAGCCTTTAAGATAGAAGAGAAATACTTAGTATGCCAGCAATATGCTTGAGCTTTCGAAAGATGATACTTTCAACTTTTGAGGATGTAAAAGAAGAGCAATATCAAATCGGCCACCATGATTTTCCTTTCCATTGAAATCAGGGGAACTTGACAGTTCTGCCGTATTTGGAAGAAAATCTATCTACTTCAAGTTCCTTGTACCTCAACAAGAATCATTTTGCTTGTACACTATCTTTGTGTAAACTTTGATTTTTTTTAAAGCTATAGTCAACACTCAGCACAGCACAATCTCTTAAAAAGTTCAAGCAAAAAATATACGACAAGCAAAGTTGCTTGCAGCTTCCCATTAGCCAGACATTACAAATTGTAATATTGTTATGTGGGTATCTGTGCTTTTTTTTATGTTTTGTTACCATGGGCACAAATTGGACATGAAACCTGAAATGGCATCATGAGAAGAATGTCTTCATTCTAGTCTGAAAATGAAATATATGCGTAGCATGAGTTAATTATGTGCTGAGGGGTTTGATTTATTCTAAATCAAATTGTGGTGGCCTCTCCTTCCCTGTTTATTATGCAGTAACAGTAGCAAAGGTGTGAAGTACTGGTGTACTTTTGAAACTGGATTTAATTTTACTTAAAATATCTGTGCAAATAAATTGCATAACCTAATTATTAATTGATCAATGCACACCAGTAATATTTTTAAAAGTCATTTAGAAGCCTTTGTTAATGTTTTATAGCTTACTTGCAATAGCATGATACTTAATTGCTGGGATTCCTGAGCATTTTATTAATGCCATCAAGGGTAGATTTTTACTACACACTTTTTTAGTCAGTGAAATGAACTAGCTGCAAAAAGTTTAAAAAATGAAGAACTGTTCTTCAAATTAGTATTTCAGGAACAATTAAGTGAATGTTAATAACCAGAATATGAAATTTCAATTGACAGATGATCAGACGTGTTTTAATCTATGTCCATACTATTTCATCTGTCAAAGTGCAAATCTTTCATTAGCAGCTATTGCATAGTGTTAATGTGATTCCACTCCCTGTGCCCCTGCCACAGCCTTTCCACTTCTGCCTTTTGTCACCTCCATATTACCCTGCTCCAATACTTCTTTCCTTGCTCAACTTTTATCATTCAGCTTCAGCTTCGCTTATGCACACTTGTTCGTGTCCACCCAACACTTCAAATTTAAAATCCTTGTTTTCAGATCCATCCCTTATCATCTAATTATAAAATGTAAAATATAAAATGAATCTATTCAACATTTCGTGTAAATTTTAAAATAAACTTTCTATCTAATTTTATTGTACAATTAAACAGCTTTGATCAGTTCTATGTTAAATAAAAATTTTCCTCTTCTGCTAGTTTTCAGTATTTATTGTTAACAGCACCCTGTTTTCGATTACCTGTCAGGGTAGACCATTTTTGTTTGAGTTATTCTAAAAGTAAATCATTTTGTTGAAATATTATTCTGGAATATTTATTTTAAAAAGTTCATTTGTAGTGTATCTTGTTTCAAACACTCCAAAGTGTTTCACATATGACAAATTCCTTTGAAATGCAGTCACTGTAGTTTTTGGAATAGCATGGAATCAAATGCTCTGCTCTTGAGATCATCCTGTGTCTGGTACATTGTGAGATGTGTTGATGAGCCTTATTGCAGCTGTCCTTGTACCGAATGCGTCATGAAAAGGGAATCTGGTTGCAGGAGGCAGTATTTGCACGGTGGTTGTGTTCAAGGACTGACCAAGATCCAAAATAATGATCAGTATAGCCCTTCTTGCTTTTGAACTCATCTGGCTTGCAGTTTGTTATTTTTGTAGTTCTAGTTCAACAATCACAGTTTAACTGAAATAACATACATTTTAAAGTTAGAGACCTCTTTTACGTCACTATTTAGTCATAGTTTCTTCAATAAAAGAATGTTAAATTCTGATTCAGAGCATTAAGCCTTGGAATTACTGTTTTCAAAAATGTTTACACAGTGCCCTTTGAATAATTGCATTATCGTTGTATCCTGTGACAATCAGGATGGCAGTGGATGGATCATTTAGTAGCATTCCTTCTGTCCTGTGTTTTAAAATTAGTGTCTAAAGTTATGCGGTGTTCTAAATTAGTTTAAATGGTTAAAATAACCTATTTCAATTTGCAATCAAGTTCATTTGTGATCCAAGCTTGTATTTGTCCGCGTTGTTGGCAGATTCAGCTGGATTGGATACTTTGAATGACCAATCAGAAGACCAAGATCCACTTCTGCTAATCTAAGAAATGAATAGATATTTGTGCATATTAAAATGCACATTTTCCTAGATTTGTTTACTTGTTGCACCAGTAGTCTCGCTTATAGTGTGATGTTAACACTTGAATGTTTTTAGTCAAGTAAAATTAATGAACTCTTAAGTTGTGTCTTCATGTTGTTTATGATCATAACAGATAGCAAGAAATTCATTTTAAAAACTCCTATATTATTTTATTCTACTGTTAAATCATTTGAACAATTTATTCACACTATGCTGCCTGAATCAATTTTCAGTTGTAGTGAAATGACTTTATTAGTGGTTCTTCTTTCACATGTAAAAATATATTTCATAATGAAAAGAGTTGCCTTTTTTAAAATTAAATACTTAGTTTGAGAGACATACTATTCTCCTCCATAATGACTAACATTTTTAAACCATGCATTAATCAGATATTCTACAGTAAGACTCAATTTCCTTGACTATGAATGACACATAGACATAGTGAGTTTATGTCCATATGCAGATCACTTAAGGTTTGAGAACTCACCAAACTGAATGCTTTCTAGGCTAATGAAAATTCAAATTAAATTTAAAAATAATTTTGAAAGGTTTTGCAGTTTTTAATACATTTACAAAGAGAGAGTGATGGAATGGGTGCTGAAATTATGTATTTTGTCTAGTTTTTATTGTAAGCTTTGTTTAAGTGTTTTTGCCTTTCTCTGCACGTTGTCATCCGTCATTGTAAAAGCTTTTATTGCAACCACAGTGTCATATGCCTGTTAGAGCAGGTTCTTCCTGTTTATAGTACTTCAGCTCAGAGCATTTTCATACCTAAAATTGTAAAGGTAAGCTCTTAGATATATATGACATTGTTCGGTTGGGTAATATTTACTTTAAGGACTGGAATGGTATGCATGCATTAAAATGAAATCTGTATGCAACCAAAAATGCATTAAACCCATGTATTTGTTTTCTAAATAATATTAGAAATGTTCAGAATGTATGCCAATTGTCAACCTGAGCGGAATGGTCCCACTGTCACTTCTTGAGTCAGCAGGTTCACACTTAAGTGCTGTACTGAGGCAGTACTCCACTGTCAGAGGTACTGTCCTTCAGTTTCGACAATAAATTAAGGCCCTGTCTCTTTTGGGTAGGCGTAAAAGATCCCAAGGTATTATGGGAGTTCTTTCGGTGCCCTGGACAAGGTTCATCCTGCAAAGAACATCTGATCATTTAACTCATTGCTGTTTGTGGGAGTTTGCGTGTAAATTGGCTGCTGCATTTCCTAAGTACTTCATTGGGTGTGCACTTTTTGGGATGTCCTAAGATCATGATATGTAGACATCAAATCATAGGATTTTCTTTACCAAAGAAGCTAGTTGGCCCATTGTGATAGCATAACTTTACATCAGAACTTTATAAAGCTCTGGTTAGGCCACAAGTACAGTGTTGTCTCGAGTCCAGTTCTGGTCACGAGGCTTTAGGAAGGATATGAGGGTCCTTGACCAGGTATAGAGAAGAATTACCAGAATGGTTCCAGGGGTGAAGGATTTTAGCTACAAGGTCAGGTTGGAGAAGCTGGGGTTGTTCTCCTTGGAGCGAAGGAACCTGAGGGGAGGTTTAATAGAAGTATTCAAGATTATGACAGGTTTAGATGAGAAAAACTGTACCTATTAGCTGGTGCAAGGACTAGGGGATGCAGAATTAAAGTTTTGGGCAAGACATACAGGGGTAATGAGAGGAAGAACTTGTGGTCCTTCAGTGAGTGGTAATGACATGGAATGTGCTGTCTACAAGGGTGGTGGAAGTGGAGATGATCAATGATTTCAAAAGGAAATTGGGCACTTCTAGCCTGCAAGTTTATTCCCTTCAAGGGGAATGGAACTGACTGAATTGCTCAACAAGAGAACTGGTGTGTATTCAATGGGCAGAAAGGCCTCTATCTGTGCCAATTGGACTTAAGACTCTGTTCTAATTTAATTTCCCTGCTTTTACCTGATATATGCTAGGACGTTGCATTTGTGTCACTATTTGGGAAAAAGCACTTTAGAATTGTTTCTCAACATATTTTAAGTTGTTTGTGACTTAGTTCAACACAGGAACCCACATATAGCTTAAAGTTCCTGCCTAGCAAGGATTACACTGATACCTGCCCATGATGCTTTAGAGAAGTATAAACTCTGAGCACACACCATGAGTGAAGGGAGGCAAAATCTGCTCAGTTCAACAATGGATTGGGAAATAAGCCAATTTAACACCAGTGTTCCTAAAACATGTTCACTGTATTACTTTTGCTTTAAATTTAAACCTTTTTGGCATTCTCTCTGGTGTCAACTCCATATAGAATTAGAGCATTCTTGCCAGGTGTCCTTTACATTTCCAATGTAAACTTCATCTGCAAAAGGAGTATAAGATCGAGTTTTGAGGGCTATTTAGCATATTGCCATAAACATAAAGGATACCAGCTTTCCTGGTGAAAAAAAATCACAACCAGCCTTATGGCTTGGGCATATTTGTAACCAAGCACTACTTAAAGGTGGCAGGCCAGAAAATGAGGCCTTCAAATTGCTGCATCTCAAAGCTTCATATCAGTAAGGCAAAATAATTGTGATTTTTTTTCAAGTCAAAAAAATAAACTGCAAGAGTAATAGGTAGCCTCACATTAACTGCAGTGGGATGAGTAAATATTAGAAGTTACATTTCATGTCCCCATATTATCTGTGAATACTACGGAGGTCATTCATTTGGATAGGTAATCTAAGAAACTCATGTAGGTGGACAACCTATCATGGAAGCCCATGGTGCAGCTGCTTTCTATTTTAAACAGATATGTGTACTAAGACGATTGGTTATCATCTCTTGTGTGGGGGGATAATTTTTAATATCCTTTGAAATATCCAGACAGATATTTGTGAAGTGAAATGGTAGGTGGATGTGTGCAGTAAATAGGAAATAACTCATTAGCCACATCTTTACACAAGTAATTGGATAAAATAAATATTCTGACTACATTGATTAGGATTATGTAGTTACTTTACACAAGTAATTGGATAAAATAAATATTCTGACTACATTGATTAGGATTATGTAGTTGGCCCAATGGTTGTTGCATTTGTCTCAAACACTCCCAAAGAAGAGCAAGAGTGTTATCCCCGGTGTCCTGGCCGATGTTTATCCTTCAATCAACACTAAAACGGATTATCTGGTCATTATCAAATTGCTGTTTGTGGGAGTTTGCTGTGCACAAGTTGGCTGACACTTTTCCTATGTTCCAATGATGACTACACTTCAAAAGTACTTAATTGGCTAGAAAGCAGTTTGGGATGCCCTATGGCCTTAGAAGGCACTATATAAATTCAAGAATTTTTTGCTCCTCTCCCCACCTGCCACGCCCTCTATAAACTTCAACTCATCCAGAATCCTCCTGCCTGTTTTCCTGTCCCATTTACCCATCGCCCTTGTACTTACTGATTTGCACTGGCTCCTGGTTCCTCCTCCTTAAAAAAAAGACTATCTTGAATCTGTGCAGAATGGCTATGCCACATCTGGGATATTGTGCAATTTTAACCTTATTACCATAGGAGGGCTGTAATAGTTCTAGAAACAACTCGGTGCAGCTTTATCAAGATCATATGACTGATGAAGAATCTAAGTTATTCAGGACTTAAAGTACTGGGTTTACTAGTACTAGTTATAGTAATGGATGTGCAAACCAGAATTTGAGTTCAAGCCCATGATGCCAAGTTGTGATATTAGATTTTAAGAAAAACCTGCTAATGTGTGGCTATACCAGAAAAAAATGACTGTCAAATTATTTGTTTAAAAATGCAACTGGCTCGTCTAGTTCCACACTGTTGTTGACTCTAGGGCCACCACCCACTTTTCAGGACAATAAACGCAGCCTTGCTGATGTTGCCCATATCCTTTTGAGCAAATTATTTAAAAAATGACAATATAATTGTTTCCTTCAAACTGAGAAGATTTGGGAAGATATAATGCGGATGTTTAAAGTGACAAAAGGAAAAGCCAAGGTAAATAAATTATAAAAAAATTAGATGAGTGGTTGTGATTATAATAAACATTAGATACATAAAAGGATTATCAAAACATTTCACAGAGGAGTTATTGGAATATGCAATGCTTTTCCACAAGTGCTAGATATATGCTAAATTGGTTATAACATTTAAAAATATTGCATATGATTATGTAAAAATTAAGAATATGAAAAGTATGGGCTGAAAAATGGCGAGAGAGCAGGTAAGTAATGTTGTAAAAGCAGTCCAAGCATTATCTAAATTCAGCATGAGTCAGAGGGCCAAATGGCATGTAAAAATTACTGGCCCTATGTGGGGCATGAAGGCGTTTGTGTTTTGAAAAATGTAACTTTTGGCTATCTTTCATTTCCATGAGGAGTGTACTTTGTCTACGCTTTTACAAGTTTTTCATCCATTTACAACTACACAAATGATCAATTTTCTTTAACATGATATCTTGAAGCATCTTACAATGGTGTTGATTTGATTTCTGAATGTTTCTTAATACCTAGAAAAGATATTTATTCAGCCTGACTATTATAAGAGTGAGAACTAGTGACTGTTTGCAGTTGCAGTTATGTGAACTAACAAAATAGCTTTTGTTCCTCTTCAATCACAGCTGAACTGCAAGAAAAGGAGTCCAAACCAAGAGTTGACATTGGTGAAGGACCTAACGTGCAGAGGTAATTGTTGCAGTAAATTCAAGTAAAAAGTTCCATTTTAAACATTTATAGTGTCCCTTTTATCCTAGAGAGAAATACTTTGAACACACTGGGGGAGAATTTCAACTTGTAATGTTAAGTTAATCTTATTTTATTTTATTTTTAGATCACAGTTTGGTATAGACAGGTTTGGGAAAGGCCAAACATCACCTTCATTAGAAAGAACCAGGAAACCTGCTCCCTTCCTTAAGCAAAAGCCTTCGTTCCAGGAGTCATTGGGAATGAGCTTCCAGAACCACAGGTACTGTAAGGATAATGCAAATCCACCACACCAGCAGTTGAAACAACCGTCCACAGACAAACCTGCTCCAAATATTTCGGCCAAATCCAACAGCAAGGATACATCTGTGCCTCATGATCATCATGTATTTCCATGCAAAGACTTCAAGAAGGTTGCTTATGGGAAAAATTCTGGTCACAATTTCCAAATATCACTGAATTCTGCAGATCATGGGTTTCCTTCCCAGCCTCAGCATGCGGAAATAAATGCAGCAGCATCACCATCTGAATCACCAGTGCATTTGCATCCAACCAGCAGTTCCTCTGAGAATTCTCAGCCCAATCAATGTCTCCACTCTGGAGCGCTAAGCTCATACCATGGTTGTGAAATGAGAGAGAACTTTCTAGAATCTGCCCATCAAGAAAGGTCATTGCCGCCACCTCTGCCTCCAAAGATGTATAATCGGAGAGCCCAATCAAGTTTGGACAGCAATGCTTTAAATGTCAAGCCAGTAGATGAGCTAAAGGAGCAAAAGGAAAATGTTTCTATTTTGACTAAAGTGGCTGCATGTGTAAAATCCAGGTTTACAGATGATGCAATGATACCTCTGAACGAGGTGCCTAAAAGGATTTTTAATCAAGGGCAGGTTTCAAGTCCTACAGTAAACCTTGATCATGAATCCTCACATGATAGGATAATAAATATGTCTGACGATTCTGCAAAGCTTGAAACCAACGCTGCTTCAGCTGGCCAGGATAAACATGTTGCTCCAACAACCTATTTTTCTGTGGATAGTTGCATGACTGATACTTACAGAATCAAATACCATGAGAGACCTAAACTCTACTTTTCAGATATGAAAGCTAGTGAATCCCAGCAAGGAGCAGGAAATCCCTTTCAAGGTGAGTTGTGTTTAAAAATTGGAACTAGTTAAACAACTGATATAGGGTTAGCCTTGAAATATTAACACATTTCTCCTTCAGATAATGCTCTATTTGCAATGTATTTCCAATGTTTTATAGCTATTTAAGTATAACTGAATATGAATATGCAGGAATGTGCCTCCATTTGATTAATTATACATAATTTAGTTACCAGAGACACTGCAGTCAGGTATTAGTTTCATAGATTCCATATATTGTGAATAAACCATACCTATAAAATAATTTTATAATAAATGGTGTTTGAGATGCAAGGAAGCTCACATCTCAGTGGATCTTCAAAAGCTATCTGAAAAGAAATTGGAGCTCAATTAAAGGGTGTTACCTACATCTCATATTGCAACAGCTTGTATTTACAGGAGTACATCAAACAAAATTTGACACCAAGCTACCTAAGGAGCTATTAAGTGGTGCAGAGGTTGGACAAAGATGTAGATTTTAAGGAGTGTCTTCAAGAAAGGCAGGCAGGTCTAGGGAGGGATTTCCAGAGCAGAGCCCAAGCAGCATGTCAATTTATGGCAGCAGTTGAAATCAAGGCTGCACAAGAGGCCAGAGTTGGAGGAGTACAGAGATCTCGCAGGCCTGGAGAAGTTTATGTAATAGGAAGGGGCATTGTTGTGGAGGGATTTGAAAATGAGGGTGAGAATTTTAAAATTGAGATGCTGCCAGATTAGGAGCCAGTGTAGGTCAGTGAGGACAGGTGTGCTGGCTAAATGGAAGTTAGTGCAAGTTAAGATATGGAGAGCAGAGTTTTGGATGAGTTCAAGTTTAGGGAGGGTGGAGTGGAGCTGTTCAGGAGACCATTAGAATAGTCAAGTCTAGAGGTTTCAACGGTATGGATGAGGATTTCCTTCGATGAATTGAGCAAGGGCAGAGATGGGTGATGTTGGGGAGGTGCAAGTCAGCAGTCTTGATGATAGTGCAGATATGCAATTTAGAGGCTCATCACAAGTTCAATAAGGATGGTAAGGTTGTGAATGGTCAGATTTCATTTCAAACAGTGACAGGAGAGAAAAATGGGGCAGAATTTTGCCCTTAGCATGCGGGGGCGGGCAGGGGCAGTCAGGAAGATGACTGCTGCCCGCGATCCACAGCACACAGCGATTTCCACTGGCAGGCCAGTTAAGGCCCGCCCAGTGTGATACGCGAATGGCAGTGCTGAGCGCTGCCTGTGTGGGTGGCGGGGAGGAGGGCGAGCAAGCCTAACGCTCACTTCACGAATGCACACAAAAGAGCACAGAGCTGCCTCAGGGAGATGAAAAATACATTGAACAAATTATTGAACAACAGAAAAAAATGAATAAAACATGTCCCCTCATGTGACTCATGTCACATGAGCAGGGGCATGTTTTTAATTAAAAATTAAAAGTTTTTATTTCATTTGTATTTGCTTTTGGAAACCTCATCCCGACTATGGATGAGATTTCCAAAAAGTGCAAAGGCCGCTTGGCCTTTTTGCCTGCCTGTCAACCATTTGGTTGAACTGGCAGTGAAAAATTATGAACAATTGATAACTTAATGGCCATAAAAGGCCTTTTAATTGTCAGCCGACGCGCTGCCAGGTGCAGTGCGTGCCCACTGACCGAATTATTGCGAGATTGCGTGTTGACGTCGGTACGCCCGGCCGACGTCAACACATGTCATTTCGCACTCAGTCAAGTCAGGCGCACGCCCACCCGCTGAGCTAAAACTCCTGCCCATGGAGTTGGTGGCTAGGGATAGTTTTTTAAAAACTCATTCATGAGATGTGAGCTTCGCTGGCTGGGCCAGCATTTATTGCCCACACCTAGTTGCCCTTGAACCGTTGCCCTTGATGGTGAGCAGCCTTTTTGAACCGTTGCAGTCCATGTGGTGTAGGTAGCTTTGAGGAGTCAGGAGGTGAATAGGAAAGTGCTGTTAGGAAAGGAGTTCCAGGATTTTGACTCAGTGACACTGAAGGAACGGCAATATATTTCTAAGTCAGGATGGTGAGGGACTTGGAGGGAAGCTTCCAAGCCTTGGTGTTCCCATTAATCTGCTGCCCTCTTCCTTCTAAATGCTAGTGGTCATGGGTTTGGAAGGTGCTGCCTAAGGAGCCTTGGTGAATTCCTGCAGTGCACCTTGTAGATGGTACACACTGCTGCTACTGTGCGTCGGCAGTGGAGGGACTGAATGTTTGTGGATGTGGTGCCAATCAAGTGGGCTGCCTTGTCCTGGGTGGCATCAAGCATCTTAAGTGTTGTGGGAGCTGCACTCACTCACCCAGACAAGTGGAGAGCATTCCATCACACTCCTGACTTGTGCCTTGTAGATGGTGAACAGGCTTTGGGGAGTCAAGAGGTGAGTTATTTGTCGCAGGATTCATAGCCCCTGACCTGCTCTTGTAGCCACAGCATTTACGTGGCTAGTCCAGTTCAGTTTCTGGTCAGTGGTAACCCCCAGGATGTTAGTGGGGGATTCAGTGATGGTATTGCCATTGAATGTCAAGGGACGATGGTTAGATCCCCTGTATTTGGAGATAGTCATTGCCTGGCATTTGTGTGGCACGAATGTTACTTGCCACTTGTCAGCCCAAGCCTGGGTATTGTCCAGGTCTCAATGAATTTGGACATGGACTGAGTTTGTGGCAGAGGATAGTCTTTCCAGTTTTTAGTTGGAGAAAATTTCTGCTCACCCAAGTCAGGATGTCAGACAAGCTGCATGATAAATCGTAGAACATGGAGAGTTTGCGAGAGGTATTACTAAGGTAGAGGTGGGTTTTGTCCGCATGCACGTGGGAACTGATGAGTTTTCAGGTGATCAGAAATGGGCAGGGCCAAAAGATAGCTCCTTGGGAGACACCAGAGGCAGTTGTACGGTAGCAGGAATTGAAGCCATTGTAGATATTTCTTTGGCTATGGCTGAACAAATGAAAATGAGCCAGGCTAGGGAAGTCCCACCCGGCTGGATGATAGTGGAGAAACATTGGGAGAGGATGGTGTGTTTCAAAGGCTGCAGACAGGTCAAGATGGATGAGGTGGGATAGTGCATCATGATCAGAGTCTGAGGGTGCCACTTGTGACTTTGACCTGGGTTGTTTTAGGGCTGTGGTGGGGGCACAAACCTGATTGTTCCTGCAGCATCATGCTTGAACATTTTCAATGAGCACTGATTTGGGAGGCAGCAATATGTTGAAGAATTTTGAAGAGGAAAGAAAGATTGGAGGTGGGGCAGTATAGAGGAGTCAATAATGGCAGATTTGAAGGGAAGGGCGATGGTACCTGAGGAGAGGAACCTACTAATGATATAATAGAAATTAGGTCACTTTTAGCCTTTTTTGAATGAGAATGTCTAGTCTTGCAGATAATGTTTTTGATACAGTAAGATGAAATGTTATTTCTAAATTTATATTTTGTTATTAATGGTTGTCTTCTAAACTGAGCATAATTATTTTACATTTGATTCTATTTATAAAACATGTTTCCATTTTATTCAAATGTGGCTAAAATTTAATTTTCCAAATGTAATCGATGAGATTCTATAATTCTGAACTTTTCTTTATGCAGGTTCATCTGTGAATACATCTCAAATGATGCATAGCCCTAGAAAAGGAAACTCCCATTTATAATTGGTACTGTGAATCTCAACCAGCTATTTCCCAACAGCTCACCATTGCATAATCTGATTATGTTGTTATACTTAGTACCTATTGTTGATGGTAGTTGTGTTTGTAAGCAAAGGTACAGATTGTGGGTTGAGAAAGGTAAATATTTCTCAACAATGGGTGGTCGATAGGAAGGGTTTTGCTAGGATGGATATTTAATGCAATTACATTAGAGTTGTTTAAGAAACAACTGTCTTTGGCAATGGATAGACAGCGGAAATGGTATTCTGAGGGATAAGATTATTTCTAAATCACAAGACAACTTTAGATTAAAGACCATCTTCATTTGGGCTTATCTTGTGGCCTCGAAATTCTGGGAAAGTGTGTGCTATGTATTCAGCCATAAACATTCAGATCATTTCAGTATATCTGCTTTATAACCACTCTCCTGGGTAATACTAGGACAGAAGAAGTACTTGTAGATCCATAAATTGTAGACCAGGCACTCACGTTAGTGCATAAAATGCTTCAATAGTAATCTACAAAATATTTTTGCGTTCAGGTGCCATATTTAACTGCTAAATTGGGAAGGCAACATCATCTTAGCCCTGTTTCAATGGTGTTCTGACTTGGTTAACTTAAGTGGCACTGTGACCTCTTATACCAAGGTGGTAGAGCAGATGTTTATATCCATAATCCCCTAAACAACACATGCTCAATTTTATCTACTCCATTCAGGATTGAAGTATGTAGTGAAGAGGGAAATCTGGCGGTAAATCACATGGATTGCTTTGTGGCTGATCCACCAGCATTAAGTTTAGAGCAAGTTGCCTTCTGTTATCTGTCGGGGAATGAAAAATATTAAAAATTGGCAGACAATGTTGTTGTGTCTAAGATGAGACTTTGCCACTCGTACTGTCCTGTGAGTCTTGTCACAGCATAACATTGTCATTAACCTGGGAGTTCATCGCTCACTTATCTCCTCTTCTGCAGATGGTACTCCCTGAAAGTGAGGTTGATCAGAGATTCACTGTAGGTCAAGGAGCAGAGGTGATGGTGAAGAGGTGCAGGTTTGCTAATTGGCAGTGTTGAAGGAGCTTAAGTTAATGGAGGGTCGAAGGTGCGAGATCAGCCTGGAGAGCTTTGGAATAGTTGGGTCTGAAGGTAACCAAAACATCAATGAGGTTTCAGCGACAGATGGCTGAGTTTGTGTTAGAGACGAGTGATATTAAGGAGGTGGAAGAAGATGATCAGAGGATGTAGGGTTGGAATGTTGCAAACAGGCTTGGTTCAGTGCAAAAGTGGCCATCATATCTAAATTGCATTCCAGTATTGTTTTTAATACCTAATTTTCTTTTAAATGTGAAGTTGTGATGTATGTCATGTAATTTTGCATCATTACTTCAACTAATTCTATTTTAAAATAGCATTTTTAAAATTGAAACACATGAGCTATGAATCGTGTGTACCCATTAATAGTATTTGCAGCATCCATTTTATGAATCCTCTCAAATTCCATAAAACTGCCTTAATTTCCAGGTTACATTTTTTGGTAACATTGTGCATTGCATCAATCTGAGATTTTTTCTAACAGTTAAGATTTTCTAATTAGCCACAAATACAAGGCAGATTAATTAGTGCTAGTACAAAGTGGGATATATGACTACAAGCACAACTCTGACAATTTTGGACAATTCAATATGCGTTGCATTTTAGAAACATTTGAGATTGAATGTAGTTAATACTGGGCAAGTATATCTTGTGTCAGTGTGGTGTCAATTGTTAGCACTCTCATTTCTGAGTCAAAGTTCCAGGTTCAAGTTCCACTCTGGGATTTGAGCACAAAAATCAAGATGACATTCCAGCGCAACACTGAGCGGAGCACTACATTGGCAGAGAAGCTGTCTTTCAGATGAGATGTTAAGCCAAGGCTCGGTCTGTGCTCTCTGGTGGACATAAAAGATCCCATAGCACTATTCAAAGAAGAGTAGTGGAGTTATTTCTCGTACCCTAGCCAATATTTATCCCTTAGTCAAACATCGTAAAAGCTGACTAATCTCATTATGTTCTGAAGAAGTCATATTGGACTTGAAAAATTAACTCTTGTTTCTCTCTTCATGGATGCTGCCAGACCTGCTGAGTTTTCCAAGCACTTTCTGTTTTATTTCAGATCTCCATCATCCGCAGTACTTTTGCTTTTAATCTCATTGGCATTGCTGTTAGTGCACAAATTGGCTGTCATATTTCCTACATTACAGCATTAATAGTCTGCAAAAATACCTAATTGACTGTAAAGCACTTTGAGATGGGCATTAGCGGTGCTCTATAAATGCAGGTCTCTTGTTTTCCAATGAATGGTGTCATAGATCAACTTGTAATAATGTCCCAAATGAGGAAACAGAATATAAACAGAAATTGATTACCAGTGTGTAGTAGTTATGTCTTTTATTTTTGACTAGAGGCAACACTAGAGCCAAATCACAGCAAATAACTCCAAATTATTTGGCAGAATTTACCAAGGAGACCAGCTGTCCTGGATTTTCTGGGATTGTCTCAGAATTTAGCTTCCTGTCCTGGGCCTGGGTTTCCCAGCACGCCACTTATCCCAAATTCCTCCAGCCATCACATGAGGAAACTGCTCAAGGTCTGCTCTTGTTTCTGCCCTAGCATGTTCGGGTCTGCGCATGCGCTGTAGTGTTGGTGTGGTGTGCATGTGCAGACACTCAGCCACAAGGGAGCACTGGCCAGCAATCTCCTGTGAGAGTTACCCAACTTCAACATGTGGGTGCTTGTGGTTGGGTCGTCAGGCGGAGGGTGTCGGGCCTGTGTTGGTGTCAGCAGCCCTTGGGCCCGACTCTAGGTGGGGGCCTGAGGTGGAGGGAGTGACGGGCAGACCTGAGGTTGCGATCGGGGAGGCCTGAGGTGGAGGGGAGTGCGGTCAGTTAGGCCTGGGGTGTTGGGGCGGGGAGGTCCAGCAGGCCTGAGGAGGAGGGGGTTCTCCTAGCCCCCACTGCACTCCTCTGGTCTCGACCCTGCCCGTGTTCCTCCAGCAAAGTGTCCCCTATGTTTTTCTCCCAGAGTTGGTCACCCTGCAATTTACAATGATCCAAAAATGGCATACTGCTTTAATTTGTACTTTGAGTTTTATGCACAAAATATCCTCTTGAATAGAGGGACTGACAGATTTTTTAAAACCTTGTGTTTATAAAGTTTTATGAATGTGTCTCTGTATGCTAGTACATTACCAGTTTATAAAACATGATGTTGGGGTGTCCAATGTAATTCACAGCCAAAGAAGCATTTTTGAAGAAACATAGTCACAGTACTGTAGGGAAACCATAGAAAGAGGCCATTCAGCCCATCATGTCTGCGCCAGCCGAAATAGACGAAAATGAAACTAGTTGCTCCTTTTAGTGCCACTTTCTAGCACCTGGTCCGTAGCCTTGCAGGTTACAGCACTTCAGGTGCCAATCCAGGTATCTTTTAAATGAGTTGAACATTTCAACCTCCAACCACCAATTTAGGCAATGAATTCCAGACACTTACCACCCTCTGGGTGAAGAAGATTTTCCACGTCCCCTCTAATCCTTCTACCACTCATCTTAAATCTATACCCCCCAATAATTGACCCCTCAGCTACAGGAAACAGGTCTTTCCTGTCTACCCTATCTAGGCCCCTCATAATTTTTGTACACCTGAATTAGGTCACCCCTCAGTCTCCTCTGTTCTAAGGAAAACAACCCTAGCCTATCCAGTCTCTCCTCATAGCTGCAATTTTCTAGCTCTGGCAACATTCTTGCAAATCTCCTCTGTATTTTCTCCAGAGCAATTGTGTCCTTCCTGTAATTTGGTGACCAGAGCTGTAGATGAGATTCCAGCTGTGGCCTAACCAGCGATTATACAATTTCATCATTACATCCCTGATTTTGCATTCAATACTGGTCCAATAAACAAAGCATTCCATATGCTTTCTTTACCACTGTAACCGCCTGTCCTGCCACCTTCAGGGACCTGTGGACATGCACTCCAAGGTTCCTCACTTTCTCGGTCCCTCTCCATATTGCCCCGTTTGACTATTCCCTTGCTTTGTTTGCCCATTACCTCACACTTTTCTGGATAGAATTCCATTTGCCACTGTTCGGCCCACTCAACCAAACTATTGAACTATTAATATAATTCTGGAGACAACAGCTATCCTCTGCCATCTGCAAATTTTCCAATCATGCCTCCCACATTTAAGTCTAACTCATCAATATATACAACAAACAGCAAATGCCCCAACGCAGAACCTTGTGGAATGCCTCTGGAAACCACTTTCCATTCACAAACGCATCCATCAGCCTTTACCCTTTGTTTCCTGTCATTGAGTCAATTTTAGATCCAACTCGCCACCTTCCCCTGTATCCCATGGCATCTCACTTTTCTGACCAGTCTACCATGTCGGACCATGTCAAATGCCTTACTAAAATCTATGTAAACAGCATCCACTGCACTACCCTCATCAATCCTCCTTATCAATTCCTCAAAAAATTCTATTAAGTTAGTAAGACATGATCTTCCCCTAACAAAACCATGCTGACTGTCCCAGATCCACCCCTGCCTTTCCAAGTGACAGTTTATCCTGTCTCTTAGAATTGATTCCAATAATTTGCCATTCACCGAAGTTAGACTGACTGGCCCATAATTTTCTAGCCTTTCCCTCGCACCCTTTTTAAATAATGTACAAAGTTTGCAGGCCTCCAATCCTCTGATACCTTGCCTGTATCTAGTGAGGATTAGAAAATGATCGTCAGAGTACCCGTTATTTCCTCCCTGGGTTCCTTTAACAGCCTGCGATATAATCCATCCGGCCCTGGTCATTTAACCACCTTCAAAGATGGTCAGTCCTTCCAGTACTTCCCCTCTCATGCCTGTTGTATCTAATATTTCACACTCTTCCTCTTTAAATAAAATGTCTGCTTCATCCCTCTCCTTAGTGAAGACAGAGACAAAGTACTCAGAGAACCCTGCCCACATCTTCATCAACACAGAAGTTGCCATGTACATATCTTTCCTTAGTTATCCTCTTGCTCTAATGGTAAAACATGTTTGGGTTTTCTTTGATGTCTATCAACTGTTTTTTCGTATCCTCTCTTTGCTTTCCTAATTTTCTTCTTCACTTCACCCCTGCATTTTCTATACTCCTCTAGGCTTTCTACAATACTAAGCTTTTTGTGACTGTCATAAGGTTTCTTTTTCTGCTTTATCTTACCCTATATGCTCTGGATAACCAGCAAGTGCCAGATTTGGCAGTGTCACCCTTTTTCTTTGTGGGGACATGTCTACACTGCCCATAAAACCTTGCTTTTGAATGCCTTCCCCTGATTTTACACTGTTCTCCCTTGTAGTAGCTGTATCCAGTCCACTTTCACCAGTTCCCCTTTCAGCTTTGTTTGTCTTACCCCAATTTAAAACTTTTACTCCTGTTCTATCTTAGTCCTTTTACATAATGATGTTCAATCTAACTGTACTATGGTCACTATCTCCAAAATGACCCCCCACTGCTACTTCAGTCACTTGCCCAGCTTCATTTCCTAAGACTAAGTCTAGAATTGCACCCCCTCTTGTTGGGCTTGTTATGTGCCGGCTGAAGAAGTTCTGTTGAATGCAGTTCAAGAATTTTAAGCCTTCTGTGCCCTTCACACTGTTTGTTCCCAATTGATATTAAGGTAGTTGAAGTCTTCATCTATTACTGCCCCGTTGTTTTTGCACTCAGAAATGCGCCTACATATTTGCTCTTCTAACTCTCTTCCAATATTTGGGATCTATAGTGTAGCTGCTCCTTTTTTATTTCTGAGCTCAACTCATATGGCCTCATTTGATGCTTAATTTAGTACATCATCCCTTCTCACAGCTGAAATTGATTCTTTAACCACTAATGCTACACCCCCAACTTTTTTATTCCCCTCCCTATCCTGCCTAAAACTTTATATCCAGGGATGTTGAGCTGCCATTTTTGTCCCTCTTTGAGCCAAGTTTCCATTATATCGATAACATCATGCTGCCATGTGTCTATCTGTGCTCTCAGCTCATCGGCTTTATTTGCTATATTCCTTGCATTTTATATATATATATATATAGTGTGTGTGTGTATATATATATATATATAGCCTTTGAACACTGCCAAATTCCTGTGCTGTACACTTTTTAACATGTGCTGCTCCTGTCTTTCGGAGTGACTCAGTAATTCTCCATTTCTCGTTCCCTGCTCTGAGTTTGCCTTCAGGTTTCCATCCTCCTGCCAATCTAGTTTAAACCCCCACCAACAACACTAGCAAATATCCCTGCAAGGGTATTCATCCCAGTCCCATTCAGATATAAAGTGTCCAGCTTGTACAAACCCCACCTTCCCCAGAACTGGTCCCAATGCCCCAGAAACCTGATGCCCTTCTTCCTACACCAGCTTTCCAGCCACGTGTTCAATCATTCAATTCCCCTATTTCTATATCCACTAGCACATGGAAGTGGGAGTAATCCTGAGATTACTGCTTTGGAGACCCTGCTTTTCACACTACTTCCTAGCTCCCTGAAATCTGCTTTCCTACCATTGGTACCACAGTGGACCATGACCCCTGGCTAATCACCCTCCCCCTGAAGAAAGCCCTGCAGTTGCTTCATGACATCCTTGGCCTGGCACCAGGGAGGCAGCCTACCATCCTGCAGTCACGTCTACGGTTGAAGAAACACCTGTCTGTTCCCCTAACTAATGAATCCCCTATCACTACTGGTCTAGCTTACTTCTTCCTCCTCTCCTGTACAGCAGAACCACCTGTGGTGCTGCAAACCTGGCTCTGACTGCACTCTTCCAAGGAACCAATGCCCTCTCCAGTATCCAAAATAGAAAACCAATTGGCGAGCGGGACCCCAGGCGACTCCTTCACTAGCTGCCTTGTTCTCTTGGACTGCCTGGTGGTCACCCATTCCCTTTCTGCCTCCAGATCCCTAAGCTGTGGTTTGACCACCTCTCTGAACGTGCTACCCATGTAGCTCTCAGCCTCACGGATGTGCCACAGTGAGCCCAGCCCCCACTCAAGCTCCGAAACCTGGAGCTCAGGTTCCTGCAGCTGGTGACACTTGCTGCATGTGATCGTCTAGGACATCGGTAGCGTCCATGACTTCCCACATATTTCAGGACACGTATTCCACATGACCAAGCTGTCCTACCATGACTTCAATTTACTTCCCTCATGTTAACTTTATTTTACTTTGGTTTACTTATACTACTTTATTTTACCTGGCCTTGACTTATCTTTACTTCCCTATTACTTGTGTTTCTTTCTTAAATCTAAGTATCTCCTTTTAAAATAACTACGTTTTTCTAATTGCCAGCTACTTGAAGAACCTCCCTAACAGCAGTTTCTCGCCAACCAGTGAAGTTGTGTTTCTCCTTGGATGTTTTCATACTCGGCCCTCTCGTGCAGGGTTTGAACTCTTGATCTCTTGGAGGCTGAGAAAGATAGAGAAAGAAAAGAAGAAAAAAAGCACCTTCCTCCCCTCCTCACTGAACTCCCTCACTTACCAAACGCATAGTAATTCCACTCTATCAGTTGCACTCCATGGCAACAAATTATTGCACAGCAAGCCCACAAACAGCAATGAGATAAATTGCCAGATAATCTATTTTAGTTATGTTGGTTGATGAATTAATATTGGTCAAAACATCTGAGAGAACTCTTACAATAATGCTGCAGAATGTTCTGGTTCCACCTAAGAGAGGAGACAGGGCTTCATTTTAACAGCCTATGCAAAAGGCGGAATCTTCGACAGTGCCATACTCCTTCAGTTCTGCAGCTTTACAATAAAGTGCCAGCCTGGATTATGTGGAACAGGGCTTGAATCCACACCCTTCAGGAGAGAAGGCTACCACTCATCTGTGTCTGCTCTAAAGTATTTACTGTACTATTCTGAAATATCGTGAGCTTTAACAACCCCATAGACCAACTTTGAAAATGTTTGCATAAAAGCAAAAAATGCTATTTCCATCAACTTGAAACTCTGTTTCTCTCTCCACAGATGCTACATTACCTAAGCATTTCTAGCATTTTTTTTGCTTTTATTCAAACATCTTCAGTTTCAAGTTGTCAATTGTTTTGAACTCTGAATGTATGTTCTTATTCATCAGGGACTTTCAATATGTCTGACAAATTTAAGAATAGGTTTTGTTTTTTTTTGTAAATGAGTAAAAAAAAATGGTGTGCATTTAAATGGGTTGCATGCTATATACTATTATATTTATGCAGCTTAGAAAGGATCAGTTTCATTTTGATTTTACTTTTCCAGGCTATGGATAGATGTCCTGCTTTGTGTGCTCTTCGGCATATGTGGAATTAAAGACATCACAAAATGAATCCAAAGACTTGACAAGTGAGATAAACTATGAATAAAGTGGCCATGGAACCTAATTCTACTCAATTCCAAGTTGGTATTAAAGACTGCATAATCGGAGGACAATAAGTACAAAAGAAAGAACTCCAATTGAAATTGCCATGAAAAGAGTAATTGATGTTGCAGATATTGTCCAGCAGAGGGTAGCTGTCATTCATAAAGCTGAAGAAAGTCAAATAAAAATGGTCATACTGCTCCTTATTGTATAGACTCAAGTACTGTGCATAGTGAAGAAGTGTAAACATTCAACAAGTCAGTCAAAAACTTGTATTCTGTACATTGCTAATATAAGATTGTTTTATATTACTCAACCTTTTTGTATAAACCACAATTTTGAGTGTTCACGTAGAATCATTTTAAATATTCCTGTCTTGAATCCTATGCCAAGAAATTGTTAAACAAAATTAATTACTAATTGCTGAGAAAAAGTTAAAGTAGATAAAGCCTGTCTTGTTTTTTAATGATTTAATACGCTGATTTTTAAAGCTTTTATACCAGAAGAAACTGACATTACCATAAAAGGAATAGTTGCTGATAGGCAGAGATTAATTTCAAATTTATCTGGCTAAAATCTAGTCTTATATTTTTGAGAAAAATGCAGTTGTGCAGGAAATGAAAATATTTTTAAAGTTTGGAGGCTTATCCACTGAACATAAATCAATTAATTCTTTTCATGGTTGATTAAAGGAAAATCACAGAAGCAGAAGAAAGGGTAAAAGATCTGAACCAAAATATTTCAGTGGTTTCAAGCGGCTTTTTTTTATAAGTTCTTAACAAAACAGTCTTTTTTTATTTGTATGAGGAAATGCTTGTAAATATTGATGCACTTCCAGAGATTCCTGCCAAATCTCCAAGGCACTGTCAACTGTCCAATAAATAGCATGGAATATTTTTACCGATATATGAAATAGCAAAGCATTATTCCAACAAGTCAAGAAATACAGAATTTAATGATAATAGACATAAATCTTTATCCGTGCTTTTGAGGAACTGGCAAAAACAAAACATAACTTTTTTATTTCTGAAACTTTAAATGATTTTATCATTTTCTGTATTTACATTTGTCAAATGAGTTTGCGGAAATCAGTTTTATTGATAAAACCTATAATTTTACTGTAATTATGTGCAAGCTATAGACTAAGTCAAACATTTTGAAACAAATAGTACTTGCCAGCTGTAAGTATGTGCAGTTTGGAGGTTTTTTTTAAATCACTAGCTTACTATACAAATTAACTTTCAAAACTGCAAAAATCTAATCTCACAGTGAAGTGATTTACCGAAGGTTAATTATGACTATATACAAATATACAAGTACTGTACATCAAGGACACATGGAGATCTCCAGACACAAATGCCAAAATTCTGAAAATTTGCTTTTGCCATTTTCTGGAAAAAGCCTTTTACAAAAAAAATTTCTTATGCATTAAGGAAAGATTCTATGCAGGCTGAGATTTGAGGTACTGTAACTTATTATTTTAATATGCTAATAATACCTGCATGTAGATATTCTCCAACTTTTTTCATAAAAATAATACCTTTTCAATATCTGAAAAATACTATGTATTAACAGTAGACTTCTGTTTTCCTGTTACTATGCACACGTTTATGGCATTTGAGTTCCTTTTTTAAAATTACATCTTAAACGTCACCTGAAAGGCAGATCAATTATTTAACAATATTATTTCCATTTGTAACAAATGCTACAAATGCACTTTTGTATCAAAATGGATTTTCTTGTTCCAATTTGTTTTCTTTTCAAAGTGTACCTGTATCCTTTGGGCTACAACACCATTTGGCTCCAACAAAAAGTGAGGATATTTGGATATCCTCTTAATGTTGAATTTAGCTGTGCATTGAACTAACTTAGTTTATTATCAAAGGTGTCTGCATACAAGTATTTTACCCAGTTTCATTAACTTGCACAAATATTTCAAAGCAAAGCCTTAAGAGTTTAGGATCATTGTGATGAACCACACACAATACTAAATGTATCCTGACTATAACATAATTTTATTGTGCTGTAAAAATATTGTATTAAAAACTCTTGTCTCCAAACACCTGATTGATGCAGCCTATGGAACAATTAAATACAAAAGGACCAATATAGATAAGGCCAAACTGTGGCTAGTACAGAATGTCTATTTATTTTTCTATGTAAAATGAGGGAATATTTGTAGCACACTGATTTTTATTATGCTTTGGATATATATTGTGGAGTAACTATTTACTTATTTGTACAAGGTTATTTCTAGTTTCATATACTAATATCTTAGAGATAAAAGTGTTAAAACCTGAAGTAAAGAATTTTTCATCCTATTTTCTCAGTATGTTTACTTGTAAGGACATGCAATCAAGTATCAATAATGGAAGACCTACCCATCATGAACAACACTCGGCTGCAAATATTTATAAGAGCTAATTAAAGTTTAATGACATCAAAGCACACAAGGAAAGCACTTAGACGTACAAAATAGATGTGCTTTTTAGAAGTGTTAATTTTCTTAAGTCAATACCAAGCAAAAGAAGGAAACATTAGGTATGGTCAAAGAGGGCTTTAAGGAGGATCTTGCAGGTAAAAAGACAGAGGATTGGGATGTAAGAGCTTTCAGGCACAGCTGCCAATAATTGAGAAAAGGTGAGAATGATGTGCAAGATGGAGAGTGATGGTTTGGTGGCTGGAGAAGATTAGAGAGACCACGAAAGCATTTAAACATGAGATTGACTTTTAAATTTGAAGTTTTGGGGGACCAAGACCAAGTATAGGCTAGCATAGTCGAGGGTTATGAGCAAATGGAACTTTATGTTTAGAAGAGCTTTATGTTTGAAGGCTGTTGAAATGGTGACAACGGTATGGTTAAGGGCTTCAATGGCTGATGGATTGCAGTAAGATCTGAGTCAGGTTATGTGGAATTGAAAGTGCACATTGAGGCTAAATAGGTCAACAAGATTGAAAATATTCTGGTTCAGCCTAAAACTGCTAGGGAGAGGGTGGAATTGGTGCGCAGGTAGAGCATTTGTGTTTTGCCTTCCCAATGTTTTGTTGAAATTGTGGTGTAAGATGTGCAGTCTGACAACACAAGTGAGTTGAGAGAGGTAGAACTGTATCATTAGTGTACATCGGGAAGTGAACCCCATGTTTGTGGTTGATATAGATGAAGGATAGGAGGGACCTAAGGATAAATCAGGAATGCCAGAGTTAACTATCGGGGCAGAAAGAGGAGCTATTACTGATGATGCTATGGTTATGATAGGATAAGGAAGAGTAGAAACAAATGAGTCCTAATGACTTGAACAATTGAGGTTACAGATTTTTTTAAAGGAGGGGGGATTTCGTGGTATATCAGGAGAGGGAACCGTTTACAATGTTGTGTTGTTCAGGGGACAGGTTAAAGGAGGAATTCTCGGAACAAGCTTTGGGGGTTGGGAAGGCTGTAAAGGAAGATTTTAAAGGAAGTGAAGGGTGAAATAGAGTGAGGTTCTCACAGGAGGACTAGAGCCACACCTAGATACACTGGTCCCTTTCTGGTAATTGTTTTTTTGGACCGAGCCAAAGCTCCTGTTAGCTCTTTGGATGTGCATAAATCATTGACCTTCATATAATTATGCACATGTTAACAGCTATGTATATAATGCGCCACCACATGATTGTGAAAGTAAAAATTTGCAGCAATCAGTGGACTTTGTTAGGCAAAAATGTCACTGCTAGGAATTGTTTTTGGCACTTTTGCTCCAGTTGCCTGGTTGTACCTACAGGTAGGTAGGCTGAAGCAATACAGCCATCTGCATGGGATAGAATGAACTTAAAATCGTTTAATAAAACTGACTTCAATTTTTCCTATTGTGTTACATCAGGTCACTTATCACAAGCACAAAGATTATAGCATAAAAACAAAAACAGTGAAGCCCAACGCAAACTGGAGGAACAGCACCTCATCTTCCGACTAGGCACTTTACAGCCTTCCGGACTGAATATTGAATTCAACAACTTTAGATTTTGAACTCCATCCCCACCCCCTTACCGTTTCTTCCCCTTTTGTTTTTTCCAATAATTTGTATAGATTTTTCTTTTCCCACCTATTTCCATTATTTTTAAATCTATACCTTTTATGCCCTGTTAGTCTTTCCACCCCACCCCCACTAGAACTGTACCTTGAGTGTCCTGCCATCCATTTTTAATTAGCACATTCGTTTAGATAATATCACCACCTTCAACACCTATTTGTTCTTTCGTCTGTGACATCTTTTGATTATCTGCTCCTATCACTACTTGCTTGTCCCTACAACCACACCCCCCACCCCGACCCTACTTTTCTCTCTCTCTCCACCCCCCACCCCCCCCCACCTTAAACCAGCTTATATTTCACCCCTCTTCTAATATTACTTAGTTCTGCTGAAGGGTCATGAGGACTCGAAACGTCAACTCTTTTCTTCTCCGCCGATGCTGCCAGACCTCCTGAGTTTTTCCAGGTAATTCTGTTTTTGTTTAAGATTATAGCATATATACATCATAATATTTTTGTTGACAATCCCAGTGCTGTGAATGGAAGACAGCAGTAAATAACAGATAAAAACAAAAAACTGCAGATACTGGAAATCCAAAAACAAAAATAAGAATACCTGGAAAAACTCAGCAGGTCTGGCAGCATCTGCGGAGAGGAACACAGTTAACGTTTCGAGTCTGTGTGACTCTTCAACAGAACTAAGTAAAAATATAAGAGAGGTGAAATATAAGCTGGTTTAAGGGGGGGGGGGGGGGGGCGGTGGGACAAGTAGAGCTGGATAGAGGGCCAGTGATAGGTGGAGATAGCCAAAAGATGTCATAGACAAAAGGACAAAGAGGTGTTGAAGGTGGTGAAATTATCTAAGGTATGTGCTAATTAAGGGTAGAAAGCAGGACAAGCAAGGTAAATAACAGAGTTCATTGTGTCAATCTCATAAACAATCAGAGGATCTTTTTATGGTTGTTGACTCAGGCTGTCCTTTAGCCACTTATATGATGATACCACCCAGGGTGTAACAGAACTGATGTTAGTGCATTTCGTACATGTATTTCTTCAATCTCTCTGCAGCATTAGCTGTAGTGAGACTAGATTTGAATGGTTAGGCTCCTTTATTTTTGTGATAGGGTCCTCATTTGAGTATGTCCAAGCTGTAAATGTTTTCACATCTTCAGCAGGCCCTTTCATGACTGAGGAGTCCAATACAGGATTGGTATGAACGTCCATGTTGTCATTGGTGCTTGTAGGAACTTCTGCAGCTGTGCCACCTCTGGCAAGTTTGGTGTGGCTGTCCTCAACGTTATGAAACCCATTCATTTTGTGTCTCTGTGCTATGTAAGCTTGTAGTCTGGAGATTGTAACATTTATGGTACAAGATGTTCCAGGGCTTGTTACATTTGATCCTGCCTATTAATAAGGATGGGACCCTCTTGAAGTGTTGTGATAGCTGACCTGATGAGTCCAAGGTCAGTGAACACTTCTTGGGGAGTCAGTTGAGTCCATCAGCCAGCAAGTGCCCCAGGTGAGGAAAAAGATAAGGGACAGCAACAGGTCCCAGTTAATAAAAAAGAAATGAGCAGAGAAATGGACTGCAAGTTAGAGAAAGGGCTGCAGGGAGCAGACTTAGTGCTGTGTGCCATGGGGCAAAGGAACCCCTTTGGAGTAGTGGTGTTCTGCTTGACACGGCCCAAGATCTGAAATTGTGCTTGTAAATTGATGCTCCAGTCTACTCGGGAATCCAGCGCAATGAAATTTCGAAAGGCAAGATTGAAACCCTGCGAGTTGGGCTGTCACTAAAGCAGCCTGATTCAGAGGGACTGGTGGGGAGGATTCTAAGGTGAGATCTTTGAAGGTGAAGATTGGAAACTCTCATGAAGGAGATGGAGTTTCAATGAGATTGGTTGATTCACAGTGTGACTAATGTCTGGGTGGATTGTTGAGAAATCCATGGAATCTGTTTTGGTCGCATTTGGCTCTGTAGAGTGTGTTTGATCACAGTTTGCCTGTTAATTCACATGTATCTTGCACTTGCCCTGAATGTTAGAATATAAGATAGATATTGTAAATTATTTTATCTTTGTACAGTAAAGTTTATTTTTGTTTGTTCAAAACCCGTGGAATCTTGTAGCTTTATTCTATTAGCAAGTGACTTAAATCTCAAACTTTATCTACTTTAATCAAAATGTTATTAGGCCCTAAATGGATACCGCCCCATAACCCAGTGTCCATTTGCCCTCAGATGGTTCCCCATAGAAGATTTGCTTGGAGATTCTGTAATTATCCATGCAGGAGAAATGGCCTGTCCGTCTAGGTTGAGTTTTCTTGAGGCTGGTCACCATACTATTGAATCCATCAGGATGGAGGGCCTTTGTGATTTTGCCCTCCCATTGGATTCTTATGATGGAGCTCAGGTGTCTTTAGTGGAAACATTCTAGAACTTTGCTGTGGTGTCTATAGCAGACCCAGGATTGTGCACCATATAGAGGGGTGGGAAAGACAATGCCCTATTAAGAGTTTGATTTTAGTCTTCAGAATAATGCCATTTGGTGTTTTCAGACGTGATGATGAAGTCAGCCATTGGCAGAAGTTACTTTCTGGATGCATGCACAGATATCTTCTTCAATAGTGGCATCCCAAGAGAGCAAACTATCAAGATATGAGAACTTTACTTGAGACTAGTGCCATTAATGGTTATGTCCGCCACTTTATAATGTGAGACTGGTGCTGGTGGAAACATAATCTTGGGGCAGAATTTTATGCCCCTGTGGGTCAACGCATGCCCCACCCGATCGGGCATAAAATCATGTGAGATGACATTGGGCAAGCGTCCTGACGTCATCGTGGACTCACGCGATATTTTGCTTGGCGGGCGCAGAGGTCAGAAGATGTCTGCTAAAAATTAAGTGGGCAATTAAGCCCGCTAATGGTGCAATTGCCTCCGATGTTTTGTGGCCCGTCAACCTTATGGTTGGCGGGCGGGCAACTCGGCCAAGCAACCTTTACATTTTTCAGTAAACCTCATCCAAGGGTAGGATGAAATCTCCGTTACGAAATAAAATAAAAATAAATATCTGTGGACAGCATTTTTAAAATATATTTTCAGGTGATGCATGGACATGTTTTTGCAGATTTTTAAACCTTTATTTCATCATTTGAAGGTCATAGAGTTCAATAAGGAAAACGACTGGTCTCATACGCAACTGCACAAAGCCAATTGGTGCAGGCCATCTTTAAACAAACCTGAACCAGGTGCGATGAGATTCTTGGGCACCACTGACTTTTATCTTGAAGGTAGAACTTTTTTAAAGAGGAAGCTTTAGGTTAATGAGTATTCATGGGATGCAAATATATTGCAAGTACAAACATGCCAGAGGCTGGTATGGGACCCATGCCCGCAGTGATGTCATCGCCTGCCCTCTTCCCACCCCCACTCCGGCAGCACTGAGCTTTTCAGCACGTGTTTCAGGCTTGCGTGAAATCGTGGGGGGGCTGATCGCTGTCAGCGGTCCGTTTCCCAGCCACTCCTGGGCCCGCTGACGCATGTGCCCGGCAAAGAAAAAGCCTCCACAAGGAGTGGTCTTGGAGATGGCAAGGCAAAATGTACAGAGCAAATTATCAGATTGCTTTGTTTCATGATGTAGGAAAGCATCATGTTTTTATATCAGTTGGTCATTTTTTTGGTTGAAGATCAGGAAACATGAGGATTAGCCATCTTCCTATCCTGCATTTCTCACCTCTTTGCCACAGGAAAGACCCTCACATCTTTAAAATAAAAGGATTGTCCTTGAAGTCATAGTTTCACAAGTCTCCCTGTATCTTATCCCCCTTAAAGCCAGAGATCAAGTTTTCCAATTACCCATACAAGGTAATGATTTGCGTTATTGTCTGAAACATCAAAGCTAGTTTACCTTCTCACGAGCAATTAAAGGTGGGCAATAAAATTCTGACCTTGGAAGTGGCATGCACATGTGACATCCCATGAATTAATGTAAAAAAACTGCCTTCTAAGTTATCCCATTATCTGCATAGAATGGGAGTTTACTATATTTTAGAAACCTTTAAAGCCACTTTGAAATAGTTTGTGGAAAAATAGACAGATTAAATCAGCACCCCAGCTCCATACCCACCCCCCCCGCCCGCCCCCAATCCTCCATGATATGGAGTCCACAAGAGGAGGAAACATGGTGTGCAGGGTGACTGAATTAGGCTGAATTTGATTTCCTGACGGCGGGTTGAGATGCAGAAATAAAGTCAGTGGCGTGTTTGTGGTATGTTGGGTCTCATTCCAGCCTCTGGCAGGTTTGTACTGCAATATATTTGCATTCCATGAATACTGATTAGCGTAAAACTTTCTCTTTAATAAAGTTCTACCTTCAAGATAAAGCCAGTGGTGCCCAAGAATCTCATCGCACCCGGTTCAAGTTTGTTTAAAGCTGGCCTGCACCAGTTGGCTCTGTGCAGTTGTGTATGAGATCAGTGGTTTTCCTTGTTGAACTCTATGGCTCGAGGAGAGGAGCAAGAGAATGGCAGCTTGCATGGATGCTCAGGACCGGCAAGGGTGAGTCATTGGTGAGGTGGGGGTGGTAGGAACAGTGGGGGTCTGGTGAGGTGGGGTGGGTGGTGGGGTCAGTGTAGAGTGGGGTCAGGCACATGGAGGAGTGGAAGAGGGATCCAGGGGAGGACAAAAGGTGCAGTTGGGGCATGGAGGCGTGAAGTGGGAAGGGCCTGGTGTCCTGGGTGAGGTGAGGTGGGAGTGGTGGTGGTGAAAGTCACTCAAGGTAAGAAAATGAGGGGCCTGTCCAAATGTGGGTCTGCCTCTCGGTGTCGGTTGACAGAGTCCTTACAGGACTTTGAGTTCACCTACAACATTTCAATTATCCCCACAGTTAGTGATCTCTGAAAATGTCCTCGGTGATGCATTGATGAAAGGGCCAGCTGAGTCTGCAAGTTCAGCCAAATCCCAGAGTAGCAAGTACAACATTAGACACTAACCTGAATATTCATTAAATAATTAACAAAAAAACCCACAACCTTGTTTCTTCCACAATAAAGGAAATATCCCCAACTCCCCTGTGACCACCAGTGTATGTTAACCATGAGACATGCCTGTACATTTAACTCTGACTGAGCCATTCTCAACAAAAAAGATGATGCACACATGAATAAAGTGAAACTAATGTAAGGTGAATTATTTACAAGTGAAATTTAAATTTGGAATAAAAAAACACCTTTGTACTCTCAATAATTCTTATGGTAATAGCAATGGAGTTGGGCTCCCCTGTTTGTCCAGGAGGCTCTCAACAGCTCAACCATAGCTGCAGCATTGTTATTTGGCAGTGGGTTTCACCACTGAAAAGCATTCCCGCTGCAGAATCTCACGGGTTTCCCGTACACGTTGCCAGCATTTTAAATTTTAATTATAATCGTGTTGGGGACGGGAAAAAATGAGTGGAAGTGGCGCACACTTGCAGTACCGCCATCGGCAACGGCACATCGTTAACAAAGTTCCGCCCAGAAACCTGACACAAATTCATCAAAGTCCTGAGAGGACTTGATAGGATGGATACGAGGTGGATGTTTCCTCTTGTGCGGGAGACCAGAACCAGAGGACACATTTTAAAAATAAGTTGCCTCCATTTTAAAACTGAGGCGAGAATTTTTTTTCTCTTGAGGGTCCGTTAGTCTGTGGAATTCTCTTTTCCAGAAAAAAGTGGAGGCTGGGTCACGGAATTTATTCAAGGCTGAGTTAGCTAGATTTTTGATCGACAAGGGAGTCTAGGGTTATGGGGGACAGGCAGGAAAGTGGAGTTGAGACCTCAATCAGATCAGTCATAATCTTATTAAATGGCAGAGAAGGCTCGAATGACCACCTCCTGCTCCTATGTCCTATGCTCCTTTGGGCGGAATCATCCCGTGTTTGCACAAAGTGCAATAGCAGGTGGGAAAAAAGCTGTTTTACCCGTCGGCTTCAATGGCAGGTTTTCACGTTGTATTGTCCCATTTCTGCCTCATTAATTATGCGGCCACAGGAAACACGCTGCCTCGCTCGGTGGCCTCCAATTTGCTCGCCATGCCATTACCTCACTGCTTCCCCACGCAGGGTGCCATATTTAAACTGCAGCCGTGCGCACTCTTCTCAATGCTTGCAATCCAGGACTCTCCGGTGAAGACATGGCCCCAAAAGCCAAGAAGAGTCCAGCACCTCACCCCTCCGATTGAGTGACACATCCCTGGGACGCCTTCTGTACACCATAGAGGCCTGCCATGATGATATCTAGCCCCACTCTGGCAACAGGAGGCCTATCAACCTCACCACTCCGGCTTGGGAGGCGGTGGTAGAGGTGCACACAAGATGTCGGCCATCCAGTGCAAAAAACAGATGAATGATCTCATCCGTGCCTAAAGTCACATGATCACAAGGCCATCATACATTCGCTGGCATCTCACTCGCTGCCAGCTCAAGGGACATCACCACTCACCCTCATACGCACCATCACGCCTCATCTGCTCTGGAGACTGCCTCCTCAGCCCTCACCATCTTGATGGCATTTGCACAGATCAACATGTACTCCTACATACACCCTGGGATACCCCGCTTCTCCAGTAGAGCTCTCAACTTGCAGTCTCTTCCCTTGCCTGAATCTACTTCTTCCCCCTTCCCCAAGCAAGCCCTAGCCCTGCAGCTGTTGAAAAGCCACCTCTGCCTTACAGCCGGTTTGGTAGGCAGAGACCTGCCCTTGAGCCCCCCTAAAATTGACGTGGTGCTGCCTATGAAGCCTGGAGCTGATGACCATGAATGCTGCCCGAAGCAAGTTAGGCAAACAAACCTCAAAGTCCCGAGCGAAATGCAGCTCACCAGGTGCATGTCGCTTATGTACAGCTGTGAAACACGTCAGCGTGCAATCACAGTGATGTACCTGGATGATCCAGCAAGGGGGGATGGTTCCAGCGAGCAAGGCTTATAATGAGATGCTAAAGTATTGAAGTTAGGTTCCTGACATGTGGCAGCAAGAAAAGTGGCCCGCCATTGACGGATGGAGCGGGCAATCGCAATCTGGTTTCACAGCGGCATGAAACCGACTTTTGGTCTTCCCACCATATTGTCATCCTCTGTTCGCCATGACACCCTACGCCAATGGGGCTGGAAAATTCCGGCCTATATCTCCAATTTTAAGATAAATGAATTAATGTGGTTATTCGTAGACTCACTATGTAACGAAGACGCTGGACAAACACTGGTCTTTATGAAAACTAAGACATGGACGTAAGGTCTGACCTTGAGCTGAAGTGAGAGTAACAGTCCTTGATATCAAGGCAGCATTTGACCAAGTATGGCATCAAGGAGCGCTAGCAAAATGGGAATAAGGGAGAAAACTCCATTGGTTGGGGTCATACCTAGCATAAGGAAGGTGGTTGTGGTTATTGAAGGTCAATCATCTCAGCTCCAGAACATCACTGTGGGAGTTCCACAGGGTGGTGTTCTAAGCCCAACCTTCTTCAGCTGCTGTGGCTGCAAGAGCAGGTCATAGGCTAGGAAATCCGTGGTGAGTAACTGACCTCTAAGCTCTACAAATCCACCATCTAAAATGCACAAGTCAGGAGTGTGATGGAATACTCTCCACTTGCCTGAATGAGTGTAGCTCCAAAATCACTCAAGAAGCTTAACACTATCCAGGACAAAGCAGCCCGTTTGATTGACACCCCATCCATCATGTTAAGCATTCACTCCACCACCGACTCTCATTGGCAGCAGTGTTTATCATCTACAAGATGCACTGCAGCAACTCACCAAGGCTCTTTCGACAATGCCTTCCAAACCCACGATCTCTACTACCTAGAAGGGCAAGGGCAGCAGGTACATGGGAACGCCACCACCTGCAAGTTCCCTTCCAAGCCACATACCATCCTGACTTGAGCTATATCACCATTCCCTCACTTCACTGAGTCAAAATCCTGAAAATCCTTAACAGTACTATGGGTGTACCTATACCACATAGACTGTAGTGGTTCAAGGCAGTGGCTCACCACCACCTCCTCAAGGGCAAATAGGAATGGGAAATAAATGCCGGCCTTGCCAGTGACACCCACATCTCATGTAAGAATAAATAAAAAACTGAGAAAAACATTGGGCAGAACATTCATTCACAGATTCCGATCTTGTGGTCCACATGAAAGACAGCTGTGGAACAAGGAAATGCTGGCGGTGGGATCCTTAGGGAAATTTTGAAGGAGGTGATTAATTAAGATTTTGGTTCTGGGAGCCACATCCAGTTAAAGGATGGCGGGGGGATTCTACACCCGGAAGGGCCAATGAGAGTGCCCAAGGCTCTGGGTAGCTGGCAACCCCATTGGGAGAGGTGGGCCTTGCCGCTATAGGTAAGAGACCAAGTCAGCGCCTCAAGATGGAGGCGCCCTCTAAAGACTTTTCAATGTTTAAAAATAAAGTGAGGCTGCCAAACCAGTATTGTGGAGGGCTAAGACCTGCAGCAACAGCTGTGGACCTCTGGCAATCAACACTGTAGTGGGAGGGGGACATCAAATGAGACAATGCTGGGTCTCGGGTCTGCTGCCAGACAGGTGCCTCCACCCACCTGACAAGTTTCGGCCTCAACAAGGGGCCCCTATGGGGTATGGCATTAGGAAATCTCCAGATAATATGTTAGCGTAGAAAGGCTGTCATCATCTTGTTTTGTG
The DNA here is from genome assembly GCF_964194155.1 of Cetorhinus maximus. NCBI lineage: Eukaryota > Metazoa > Chordata > Chondrichthyes > Lamniformes > Cetorhinidae > Cetorhinus > Cetorhinus maximus. Next base: position 86,139,117 of record NC_135879.1, read on the forward strand.
TGCTCTGCCTGAAGGTAGGTTCTTGGCTCATTGTCTGCTGATGCTTCATGTCGAACTGTTTTCTTAAGGTTTTTGTCAGCGGTGGTTTGCCATTGCCTTCCACACTCAGGGACATGAGGAGGAGGCAAGTGCCAAGTCTACCTCAGCTGGAACAGGAATCAGACCCACACTGTTGGCGTTATTCTGAATCACACGCTAACCATGTAGCCAGCTGAGCTAACTGCCCCCAGAGCCAGACAGTGTCTGATGAGTGCCCTCAATAGAAACTTTAATTGGCTACCTGATGCGGGCTCCCTGAAGCAACCTCCCTCAAAAAAGGCCAAAGGGGGGTCGACATGCTGACCTACAGGGATGAGCGGTAGCCTGAAATTGCATAGCCACCTTCGAGTCTGCCTGCAGTCTGCCATGGTATGAAAATTCAGCCCATTATCCTTAGTAGGTTGAAATGCATTTGAACAAACAATAAAAGTCTACAAGGCCAAGGGTTAGATGTTAAAAATGTATATCCTCCTGAAGGCAACATGTTCCTTGCCCAAGTCTGCCAATTAATTGTTTCAAGAAGTGCAAGGAACTTTGAGATTTCAACACTCAATCACTACTTCAATATCAGAATTCATATTCAACAAGAAAACCCTGGCACTGCTGAATGTGCCCACAATACAGCTGCACACCATTTCTAAGGTCACTACAGTTTACTCAAAAATATTGAACACAGCTGCTTAAAAGCATCCATTAAATTCCTGCCAACCTGTTATTTACATTATTTAGTTTAAATTATGACCAATTTTGTAGCATCTCATATTACACAGAAATCATCCTCTTTTCCCAAATGAACCAAAAATAATTCTAAGTCATGTCAATATATTATTCAATCTGCCTCATTCCTACCATCAGTGTCCCCATCATCATTCAATGCATTTATATCCATTATTCATACCCACTTACTGAGCTATCCCATGGTGCATAGTAAATGCACAAGTTGTACCTTTTCTATTTTTACTTTACTTGAGTATATATTTAAGGATTTCGTTTTCTATGAATTAGCTATGGAAATTTTTAAAAATGTGGTTATTGCCTCTTCTGGGCATTTACATGGTTCTTGGTGGGTGGATTGTTTTGGGGGTCTCAATGCAACACGATTATTATACAGGTTTAAAGGACCAGCTGGTCTTTTTCCATCTTTTTTGTTCACATTTTCAAAAATGTTGCTGTAAATACTTTTGATTTTCTGGTAGAATTTTGTATATATTTAGATGAGGGTGCCCTGTAGCTCTGGGAAATGGGAACACTTGTTTCTACTTTTATCACGAGGTGTCAGCATGAGCACCATAACATGGAACAGCGGGAGAGTAATGCATGAAGTAAACTTGCTTACATTTGTAGAGGGCAGCTGTCACATAGTAAGATTTATTAATCAAAGAGAAGTAGCTTTTTTGTTTAAAAAATTGTCGTTTAAAATTAAGTATTCAGATATAAGTATTTAACCACCAAGAGCAGGCGAGTTAATTTTAGATCGTAATTGGAACCAGACTCCAACGAACCCACTTCTGAGTTTACTGTGAGTAACCTACTTGCTGAAGTTGGGACCTTAACTCATAAAGGTGGAGAGGTACTTGTCGCAGCACTTACAACCTCACTAATGTCTTCAAAAGTTGTGTCTATCTATCTTTAAATTTAGCATCAGCAGCACAACTTTCCCGGAGCTCAGGAAATTGGCCGAGAATGGAGGGGCAAGATTGCATATCACAGTTCAGGTGGGTTATTAAACTTGCAATTGCCCCACTGGATAACACCTCACCGACTACAGCTGCTTCCTCAGGCTTGGGTTTTTTGCCAAGTTAGGTTGACTCGGGAGCCCTTAAAAAATGGCAGGCGGGTCCAGGTTCCAGACCCTGTTCCTGGGCTGTCTGATTTTCAGGAGTGCCTTTAAAGGGTGCAGACTGGTTCCTGCCATAAGCCGTACCTCGCACTCCTGACCTAGCCAGCTCCATTGCCAAGATAAGCATGCCCTACTCCTTCCCCATTTTCATGGAGACGGGCCAGGTTTTTAAAAAGTCGTGGTTCACGGCTCCTCAGAGAATGTTGAAGATGTGCTTCAGGTGCCTATTTAGATCTGAAGGCAGCTTTCAGCATTCACGAGCATGGGTGTCATTTCACTTTGAAGGCAATAAAAGTGTCAATCCCTTTAAAGTATAAATAACAAAAACCACAAACTCAAAATGACTTTTTTTCAACTTAGTAGAAAGACATGAATGAATTGCTTTTTTCAAAGCTTTTTTTAACACATGCCATTACTATCGGGTTCATTGGCTCTATACAGTATAGTCGGTCGGTGGGCATTTAGTGCCATAGCTTGGCATAGGAGGTATGAGAGGCAATGGGTATGGGTGGCAGGGTATAGCTTGGCATAGGGGCCATAGGGGGTGAGTGGAGGACATGAGGCAGTATGGATGGGGTATGGGGAATGTTTGGAGGGTGAGGGGGTGTGAGGGGTGAGGGCTGTAGGGCCTTTGTGTTTCAATTTTAACTGGGACGAAGTTCCTTTGCATCAAGGTGGGTATTTTAAACATCTGCCTCTGCACATGACAGCCTCTGTGGCTGCCTACAAACTATTTCCTAGGTCAGCTGGCCTGACTCCAGCCCACAAATGCCCTGTCTCCTCCAGCAATGAGGATCCTGCCTTTGTGGGTGCTTTCTCCTGAGGCATGTGAACTGAGCTGGGAATTTTCTCAACTCCTACCCTGCTCGAGAATGAAAAATCAGGCCTCGGTTCCCCTGACAAAGGTTTGCCAGAGAGTTCTTGTGTTGATGCAGTTTTTTCTAAGCTGTGGAGACTTTCAAACTGGTAAAAGCAAGTTAGGATGCACATTGGATGTGTTTAAGTGCATATCAGAAGATACAGACCATCACCATCTCATGGCAGCGATGACCTGTTGTTGGGGTCAGGGGTCAGCACAGGAGAGGGGCCAATGTTGAAGGAGTTACTACCCACCTCAGGGTTGTACAAGCACTCAGCTTCCTTGACTCCTCCAAAGAGCAGAGTTTTTGCAAGCAGAGATTATTGTGTCAGGTGCTTCCTGAGATCTGCAAACCTCTTAGCAAAAGATCTACTCTCTGGTATATCATGGCAGACATCCATTACCTGTAGCTGTAAAAGCAACTACTGTCCTCAATTTTTTTGTCTCTGGTTCTTTCCAGGGTACTACGGGAGACATATTAAGGGTCTCACAGTCCCCTACACATAAATGTCATAAGGTGAATGGATTGTTTGCCAGAACTGAGGGTTTACAAACTTGCCCTGTGATGATGAAAGCCTGAATCAGTAGACAGATCCTAGAATCAGATTTGCCTCTCTGACTGGATTTCCACAGATTCAGGGTACCATTTAATGAGCATATATGGCAATCTGAGCATCGCCACAGCAACCAGGAGTTTTTCTAAATCATAAGGGATATTCATCCATCAATGACAAGAAGAGGCTCATGGAGGTGTTTGCCACATTCCTGAGAGCTGATGTGTTGCATTCATATTGCGGCAGCCCAACATTTTAGACATTTCTGTTTCAGGAAGCAGGCTAAAGTGCTGGTTGAAAGGTAAGAAAGGATGCCCCCTTCAAATTTAGATCATGATTCCTGTGAGGAGCCCCATCCATGAGATGCAGGAGCACCACAATGAGAGCCACATGACCAGCAGGTGTGTAATAGGACAAGCCTTTAGAATGTTGAAGATGTGCTTCAGGTACCTACGTAGACCCAAAGGTGCCTTTCAGTATTCGCCAACATGGGTGTCCAGCATAGGTGTGATATACTGCACAACATTGTGCAGCAGAAAAGATTACAGGTGTAAGAGAATAAAAGCACTCATCTTCAAATGAAGAGAAGGATGAAGATGAAGTTAAGGTGCCTATTGACAGAACAGATGCATACATTGCTTTCCAGGATACCCTAGTAGCCCTAAGGTTTGGCTAATATTGTCTCATACGCAGGAAAACTTAAAAAATAAAATCATCCAGCTCATTCCCATTGCCAGAACCAAACCCCAATCCCTTTTGCACTATAACAGATAATCAAATATGCATCTACCAAATCCACATGCACCCACTAGGCTACTTCCCGCAATGATGCTCACCATGAATGAGACAAGTGAAAGTGAGTTGGCCTTCTGGATGCAATAATGGGTAAGTCAGTAAAATTGTGCTGATCAATAGATTTTATGTGGCATAATTTAAAAAAACTTAATGTAACATTTTGTCAAACATCCATGTCCATGCCTTTGGTTAATTATAATTACTTTAAATTATGTTTTCTTATGGTGCATATCACATGGCTTCAGCAGAGCAGGTCAATGATGAATGAGATGAAACATTGGGCGGAATTTTCTGAGCCCGCTGGCGGTGGGCGTGATAGGTAGCGTGCGCGGAAAATATGGCGTGACCTGCTTCATGATGGCATGAAGGCAGGTCGCAATCGTTCACTCAGCCTACCGATGGCGGGCCGCGTTTCCCACCATTGGTCGGTGGGGAGCTAATTGTAATACATCAGCAAATAATTAAAAGGCCATCCTGCCAGGCTCTTGGAACACCGCCGTATCGTCCATTCATCTCACGGGAAAGCACACTGACGTGTTTCACAACAGCATACAGGCGACGTGCACTTGGCAGCCTTCACTTAGGGGGACCTGAGGTGAGTGAGCAGCAGCGTTCTCCACAGCTCGCCTGTTGTTTACAGGCCTCAGGGGTGCTGGGGAGGGCAGGGCCAACTGATGCCTGGCCCCAGAGGTGATCGCTGAGGGGGTAGTGCCCGGGGTCAAGTGCTGGCCAGCCTTGGAGACGACTGCTGAGGGGTGAGGTTTGTCCGGGGGCAAGTGCTGGCCAACCTTGGAGACAACCATTGTCGGTGAGGGGTGGGGGTCAAGTGCTGCCCTGGCACTACATCCTACACACAGGCAACCAGGGTGGGGGTCAAGGTAAGCGAGGGAAATGGCCATGCTTTAGGGACACCTGTATAAACTGACCATGCCTCTTCAACTGAGACTGATCATGCACAGCCACAGTGATATGATTGGGGTCAGGCTCCTAGCTTGTCTGCCCATGCAAGCAATGCGGTGGCACCAAAGGGCCACCAAGCGCTCCATACCTTACTCCCCCTCTCCCGCACCCCCACCTCCGTCCAGCACAGATTTTGAGTCCGCCACCACTTTATTGGACTGCAGAGCAGTTGGACAGCACACGTTGTACAATATCCTTGCCAACACTGGCCATGTAGCAGTCACTGCTGGAGGTACTCACAGCCCCTTGCAATCTCAGCATCCTGGTTTGGACCAGTGACCCCCATGTCGCAGGTTGACAGGACAGCTATTCAGTGCACTCATCTCTGACCATCCGAGGGGTGACCAGCACTCTCCGGGAAGCATTAAGGGGCAGTCACACAGGACCAGGAAAGGTGCTAAGTACAGCCATGATAACCACGTCTCTCTCTCTCTCCCATGCTGCAGGAGGACCACATCAGGATCATGGATCCTGGTGACCTAGCTGTATGCTGGATGGCCTACAGAAGACAGAGGAGAAAGCGACTGAGGCTCCTGGCTGCGGAAAGGCAGGAGCAGCAACCTCATGAAGAAGGGGCAGCAGGGCCTCCTGCACACACTGCCCAGGAGCAACAGCGAGCAGTGGCTGGTTGGCACTTAGCAACACCCAGGGTCTATAGAGGCCGCCTGCCAGTCCTGCAGATGACTGAGAACCAGTGTCGCTGACAACTGCGCATGTCTAGGGAGCTGGTGGCTTACATCTGCCACTTACTGCAGGACTTGGCGCCGAGGAGACATGGAGGGCATCCAGTGCCAGTGGCTGTGAAAGTGACTGCGGCGCTCAGTTTTTATGCCAGTGGCTCCTTTCAGGGCTCCACAGGTGACCTCAGTGGAATATCACAATCCACCACCCACAAATACACCCATGAGGTCACAGATGCCATTTTCTCCATGGCACACATGCATTTCACCCAGGACCGGGACAGCCAGGATGCAAGGGCCATTGGATTCGTCCGGATCTCGGGATTCTCACAGGTGCAGGGTGTGATTGACTGCACTCATGTGGCACTCAGGTCTCCATCGCTACACTCAGTGGACTTCACCAACTGCAAGGGCTTCCACTCACTGAACGTGCAGCTGATAAGCGACCACCAGAAAAGCCTCCTGCAGGTGTGCGCACAGTTTCCAGAGAGTGTGCACGGCGCCTACATCCTGAGTCACTCGCAGATCCCTGCAGTCTTCCAGGGTCCACAGAGACTGCAGGGTTGGCTCCTTGGGGATGAGCAGAGGCTGTGGCTGATGACACCCGTGTGGCGGCCTCAGACTGCAGCAGAGTGGCGATATAATGAGGCTCATGTAGCAGCTCGCAACTTGGAGCAGACCATCAGGATGCTTAAGATACGGTTCCAGGACCAGCCTGGTGCAATACAGTCCATAGAGGGAGTTGTGCATTGTCTTTGTCTGCTGCGCCCTTTACAACCTGGCACTGCAATGGGGTGAGGAGCTGGCTGAGGAGGAGATGGAGGAGCTGGAGGTCTTCTTGGATGAGGTGGACGCCGATGGCGATGAGGGGGAGGAGGTCTTCGGTGGTGACGATGATGGGGATGAGGCTCTCGCACTGGCTAGATGACAATGGTGTGCTCAGGAGACCCTCATAGCTGCCAGATTTGTGGAGGATGATGACGACATGGAGTGAGGTGTCCCCATAAATCCTCACATTGCAGCTGTGATGGTTTGGCACCAGCCTGGTTTATGGCAGCGCCAATACCCTCTGAGAGAATTCTCCTGTCATGGAGATGCAATGGAGGCCCTAATAGCCGCTCGATCGCAGGAGGATGATGACAACATGCAGTGAGGACACTCCATAGATCTTCACATGGCCTCTGAGAATATCTGACTCCTGTCTGGCCGAGAGCCACTTGCGCTCCATGATCAGGGCCATCTCAGAGACGCAGCCATGAAACTTTAGACACATCTGATGCTGTGCCCGCCTTCAGCACCTCAGCCCTTCAGGAGCTGGTGCACAGCACCACTGGTCACAGATGCTGGTGTGATGGGGGCCAGCCCCAGCTTAAAGGTGCTGAGAGCACACAGAGAGTATGAGGGAACTCTGTGGCGCCTGCCCATTACATTCTGGCAGCAATGACCAGCACTGCCGAGGTGCAGGCATCAGTAATGTTTCCAGGGAGTGTGAGGCTGGACCAGCGCACAGGGAAGAGGTCCTGGACTGAGACACCTGCCTTTTATCCTGTGCAGAAAGGTTTCACACCTGAGTGACAAGAACACTGCTCATCAGAACAAGGAGCCATAGGCTCGCTGTGGAAATGGTGTGTTTCGCGGGAGTGAATATATAATGAGGTGGGCTCGGGACGGTATGGCGTGAAAACCCGCCATTTTCGTTGTCAGTTAGGACTCCGTTTTACCTGGCTCGCAGCGCTCGCTTAGTGCAATTCTGGGAAGATTCCGCCCATTAACTCAGTTTCCCAACCTATAAATGCTGCCTGAGCTGCTGAGTGTTTCCAGCATTTTCTGTTTTTATTTCAGATTTCCAGCATTTGCAGTCCTTAGCTTTTGTCGAAGTAGAGGCAGGTTTTTCTGATCCCTGTCCTGACTGACGGGGTGCTTTTATCCTACACCCCTTGGGTTTAGGAAGCCTGAGGTCCCGTCAAGAACCACTCCATCTGCATCTGTGCACAAGCAAACTTGGCGACTGGGAGATGAGGCAGCATGATGGAGGAGGTAGCAGGGATAAGGAAAGTAAGATCACAGAGGGATTTGAACGAAGGATGAGAATTTTAAAATCAAGGCTTTGTTGGACTGAGGGTGGGGCAAACTGATGAGAAATGTGAACTCTTTGAGTAGAGTCCCCACTTCCATATTCTCTTTTGCCATCATCCCTCTCCTGAGCCAGTCCCACATCACACTCACCAAGGCAAATTGGAAAAGTATAATCAGAAATAAAGCAATACCAGCACCGTAGAATAAAAATGTTACAGCCTCATTGTCATTTTTGTAGTGTTCTCAGCAATAATTTTTTTTTCAATCAAACATATATTTCCATGAATATCTCCATGGAACAACTAATATAAAAAGACTTCTTTAACTTATAAAGATTTCCATATCATTTTGTTTTGCTGTGGAAGGGGAATGATTAATGAGCCTGGAATTGGCTGTGTGGTGGAGGTCAGTGATGCATTGTTAGGCCATGGATAAGGTACCTTCCACCCTTATTAAGGTGAAAAATTCCAAAGTCTGCACAGCTATGGCCATGGCCATTTGAAAGCCATTCTTTGAAGCTCTATGGTGGTAGCCTCTCCATAACAGACTTTCTTGCAATTCCCTGCACCACCAATCCACTAGTGATACAATTGAATTCCTCCATCCTCCCTGCTCTTGTAGAGAATGTGCCTAACACATCTGTCACTACCTGCCTTAGCTGGTGATGCATCATTAACATTCAATGGTAGGCCCAAGGGTTCAGCATCTGTGTCCAGCTGAACAGAGCTTGTAGATGAGTGTGCTCCTGACCCAGACTTTCCACAGCTGTCCCTGCCACCAGTATCTGCTTGTTCTCACTTTTGAGGTACGAATCACCAGGTATAACTAACTCTGTTACTGGACCCACTGAAGTGCATGTTACTGTGGTAGTGCGTGGCTGTATGTCTTGTGATGGTGCACCCTTAGCAGGAATGAAGTTCCCTGAGGAATCATCTTCATGCCCAGGAACACTTGCTCTATGCATGAAAACTCTGGAAGACTAAGGAAAACAATATGATTCAGTTGTGGCAAAGTTGCAATCTTTGATCAGCATAGTCGGTCTTCTCATAGTTCAATCATTGATGGGATAATAAAGTCAGCATGTGTGTCAGAGATATTTGTAATTCTGTCCCCAGCTTTCTATGTCTCTCCATCTCTGAGATTGATGCAGATGTGCCATTTATCCACATGGCATCCTCCTCTGCAACCGTAAGCTGGACTATTTGTGGAGGCTTCTCTCCAGTCCTCTCCCTTGAGTTTTGTGCTCTCTTCTCCTACAAGAGAAAAAAAAGCAGAGAAAACTGGTGCATCACATTGCATAAGGATTGGAGTGAGAAAGAGCAGTGGACAGATAAATGGGGATGAAATGCACAGAAAGTGAAGGCTGGGTGCTGCTGAAAGTTGAGTAGTTGTGAGGAGTAATGTGATGGAGCACACTTGGCAAGATAGATTGAAAGAGGGCAGAAGATAAACCATAAGGTCTAAGTCAATTAGCAATTGTAGCTCACTTTTCTTGACCTGGTTAGGTTATTGAATTGTTTCCTGAACTGTGCACAGTGGCCCTGCTGCTCACCTCCTTAACCACCTCAACCATACCACAGATTCTTTCTCCCATTGTTAGGAGGAGTATATTCCTCCTGAGTGCACCCAGCAGTAATTCCAGTGATGTGACATTGAATCTGGGTGCCGTGCTTGCTCCATGTGTGTCCATTGTGAATATATCCTTGCTCCTTTAATTTCCATTTGTACATTGTCCCTTTAAATACAGCTGAGATTATGTCATCCAGGTTCTTTTGAAACTCGCTGCACAGTTTGGAGAGTCAAATCCCAACATTTATTGCTTCATTTGAGCTGCCATGCTACGGATTCCTGTCTGCTGACATGAATTCCACCTCCCACTCAGAAGCTGCTTTATGATTAATTTTGGGGCTGAGGTAATCTTGAAAAAATATCCCTGCAGAAGGGGTTAGAATTGAAATCCTATGCACAGTGTCCATCCCTTCAGATAGGAGAGTTCCAACCCTCCACACACGCCCAACAACAACTTATTTAGCGCCTTTAAAATAGCAAAACTTTCCAATGAATATTGTCAAATAAAACATGGATCTGAGCCACAAAAAGAGCAGATGACCAAAAGCTTGGTCAAAGAGATAGGTTTTAAGGAGCTTCTTAAAGGAGGGAAGCAAGGTGAAGAGTTGTAGGAAGAGAATTCCAGAGCTTAGGCAACTGAAAGTACAGCAACTGATGGCGGACGATTGAAATTGGGGCTGTGCCAGAGGTAGAGTTAGAGGATTGTAAGACTGTAAGAGGTAACAGGGATAGCGAAAGTAATATCAGAGAGGGATTTGAAATAAGGATGAGAATTTTAAAACCGAGGCTTTTTTGGACTGGGAACCAATGTAAGTCAGTGAGCACAGGGGTGATGTATAAACAGGACGCGGTGCAAGTGAGGACACGGGCAGCAAAGTTATGGATGACCTCAAGCTTGCAGTGGTTAGAACACAGGAAGCTAGCCTGGAAGGTGTTGACATAGGCAAGTCTAGAGCTAAGAGCACAATGAAGGCTTCAACAGCAGATGAGCTGAGGCAGTGGCAGATTCAAATGATTGCACGGAGATTGAGATAGGTTCACCCAAACAGATTCTTGCACCAGGACACCCAGGCAACTTGTTCCTCCATTGAGCCACTGGCATATTTGCTTATCTATCTGCACCCTCTGTTTAAAAAAAAAAGTAGAAAAAATTACTTTCACCGAAAATTACTTTTTCCCTTGTGAAAGGAAAATTGTGTTTAATCAGCTTATTTGAGGAAGTAACATGTGCTGTGGGTAAAGGGGAACCGGTGGATGTATTGTACTTAGATTTCCAGAAGGCATTTGATAAAGTACCACATCAAAGATTATTGTGGAAAATAAAAGCTCATGGTATAGGGGGTAACATATTGGCATGGATAGGAGATTGGCTGGCTAACAGGAAGCAGAGAGTAGGCATAAATGGGTCTTTTTCAGGTTGGCAAGATGTAACATGTGGTGTGCTACAGGGATCAGTGCTGGGACCTCAACTGTTTACAATTTATTAAATGACCTGAATGAAGGGATGGATGGGATGGTTGTCAAATTTTCTGATGACTCAAAGATAGGTAGGAAAGTCATTTGTGAAGAGGACATAAGGAGGCTACAAAAATATATAAATAGGTTAAGGGCAAAGATCTCGCAATTTGAGTATAATGTGGAAAAATGTGAAATTGTCCATTTTGGCAGGAAGAATAAAAGAGAAGCATGTTATCTAAACAGTGAGAGATTACGGAGCTCTGAGGTGCAGAGGGATCTGGGTGTCCTAGTGCATGAATCACAAAAGGCTAGTATGCAGATAAAGCAAGTGACTAGGAAAGCTAATGGAATGTTATCATTCATTGCGAAGGGAATTGAATACAAAAGTAGGGAGGTTATGCTTCAGTTGTACAGGGCACTAGTGAGACCACATTTGGAATACTGTATACAGTACTGGCCACCTTATTTAAAGAAGGATGTAAATGCGTTGGAAGCAGTTCGGAGATGGTTTACCAGACTAACACCTGAAATGGGTGGGTTGCTTTTGAGGGAGGATCGGACAGACTAGGCTCATGTCCACAAGAGTTTAGAAGAGTAAGAGACAACTTGATTGAAACATATAAGATCCTGAGGGGTCTTGACAGGGTGGATGTGGAGAGGATGTTTCCTCTTGTGGGGCAATCTAGAACTAGGAGTCACTGTTTAAAAATAAGGGGTCGCCCATTTAAAACAGAGATGAGGTGAAATTTTTTTCTCTCAGAGGGTCGTGAATCTTTGGATCTCTTCCTAAAAAGGTGGTGGAAGCAGAGTCTTTGAATATTTTTAAGGCAGAGGTGGATAGATTCTTGGTAAGCAAGGGATGGGGTGATAGGTTATCGGGGGTAGGTAGGATGTAGATTTTAGGTTACTATCAGATCAGCCATGATCTTATTAAATGGTGGAGCTGGCTGAATGGCCTATTCCTGCTCCTTGTTCCTATGGAGGCATAAAAAATTGTTCAAAGCGCACCGCTTCAAATGGCGTAACATAGGCCAAGGCCATTCCCCAGTGGCAGACAGTGGAAGAGGGCATTAGCTGCGTGGCCCATACAGCGTTCCTTGGAAGGCACTTTCACCAAAGTTAGGTCTTGGCACATTCATCTCTTTGAAGATAATGACAATGTGAAAAAAAAAAATCAGAATTTTATCAGCATAATCAGCAACCAGAGGGAGTCTACATGTGGAGTGGGCATCAAATAAGGTTTTTAAAAAACTCATTTTGTATTTTTCATGCCGTGAAGTTAAATGCCTGATATCTAACTAGCATCTTAGTTTGATGATTATCTCATATAAATTTTCAATATTATCAAAGATTTTACGTAAATTAAAAGGGTGAAGTATTTTTAAATTTTGCCCTACACGACTGAGTTTGAGTTGAATTCATAACCAAAGATGCTAAAAAACATGCCTGATTTGGTACAACTTAAAATGAGCAAGGCTTTTGATTGCATCAACAACAATGTGCTTTTATATATAATAATGATAAACATCCCGATATGTTCCACAGAAGTGATTATGAGCCAAAAGTTGACATTGTGCCTCATAAGGCGATATTAGGACTGGTGATCAAAAGCTTGATCAAAGAGGCAGGTTTTCAAATACGTCCTAAAGAACGAAGAAGTGCAGGAGAGCTAGAAGGGTTAATGGAGGGAATTCCAGAGTCTAGGCTCTGACAGACAAAGAGAAGTTTGCCCAATAATGGGCAAAGAAAATCAGGATGTACTAGAGGGCCAATGTTTGAGAACCACAGAGTTCTTGGAGGGTTGTAGAGCTGGAAGAGCTTACAGGGATAGGGAGGATAAGGGCATGGAGAGATTTGAACTCGTGGGTGAGAATTTTAAAATTAAGGGACTGTTGGACCGGGAACAATGTAAGGTCAACAAGCACATGGGTGATGAGTGAGTGAGACTCGATGTGAATTAGGCCACAGGTAACAGTTTTCATTTAGCTCAAATTTAATGAGCTTCAAGTAGAAGATGGGAAGTTGGCTAAGAATGCATTGGAATTATCAAGTGCAAAGGTGTCAAAATCATACATGAGGATTTCGGCAGCAGACAACTTGGGGCAGAGACAGGTAATATTATGCAGGTGGATAAAGGCAATCTTGATTTTGGAGGATGAGGGATATAAAGTCAGCTCAGAGTTAAGTCAAACACCAAGGCTGTGTAAAGCCTAGGTCAATCTTAGGTAGGTTTTGGCATAGGGGTAATATCACTGGACTATCAGAGGCCCAGGCTAATGATCTGGGGATATGGGATCAAATCTTATCATGGCAGATGGTGGGATGTGAATTTTGTTAATAAATCTGGAATGTAAAGCTAGTCTCAGTAGCCTTCATGGCCATGAAACCATCATCAATTGTAAAAACTTATCCTAATGCCCTTTAGGAAAGGAAAACTGTCATCCTTAACTGATCTGGCCTACATGTGACTCAAGACCTACAGTAATGTGGTTGACTCTTAACTGCCCTCTGAAATGGCCTTGTAAGCCACTCAGTTCAAGGGTAGTTAGAGACTGGCAACACAGGCTGGCCTTGCCAATGTCGCCCACATCCCATGAAAGAAAAATGGAAAAAAAGATAAAGATCAGGGAGGCAGTTGGAATAAATGGCTAGATCTTTGGGGGAATTCCAGATTTTATGGTGTGGATGCAGATGGAGAATCCATTGCAGAGATTCTCTGGCTGTGACTGGATGGAGAATAATGGTGAGAACTGTCACCTAGCTGGATAACAGAGGAGAGATGTAAATGGATTAATTCATGACAAAGCTGCAGGCAGGTCAAGATGAATGAAAAGGGATAGTCAATCATGGTCACATTCATACAGGATGTCATTTATGACTTTGCTAAGGGCCATTTCATTGCTGTGAGAGAGGCAGAAATCTAATTGGAGAGGTTCAAATGTGGAGCTGTGTGAAAAAAATGAGTAGATTTGAAAAGCAACAATAAGTTCAGAAGCTTTGAAGAATAAAGGGAGGTTGGAGATGGGGTGGTAATTGCAAGGACAGAGGCATCAAAAAATGATTTTCTGCATAGATGTAGGCTATATATTTCCACCAACAGGCTAGCAGTGGTGCCTCACTAATATCTTCTTTAAAGTGGGCATGGCTATTGCCTTCTGAGTAAAGAAGAAAGGAATAAATAGGCTCTTTTACTTAAAACAAGTCATATCTCAATGTCAGACAATTATTATCCTTGACATACCACGGTAGATGAAGATAAACTGGAAATAAATATTGTGAAGGAACCCAGCGATGACATGTTCCACCAAATTGTTCCCAATGTTGGGGCTGCCATTGGGTCACTAGTTTCAAATATACAGAAGGACCAAAAGCTTCAAAATATGGTTGCATAGCACCTGTATTTTCAGAGCTACGTGTGCCATTTCAGTCCAGATTGGCATCTGTACCAAGCATGTGCCCTTCTGGTGCTGACCGTACTATATACCATTTTGGTAAAGGCCTTTTGCGGGCATAGAGAGTATACATTGGAAGTACGCAGAGTAGGCAGCACCCTCCAGTTAACATACTCTTAACATCCACTTAACACAGCACAGCTGAACATGTGTTGGGCAGCAGGGAGGATATTTCCCACCAGCACCATTTAAAGGGACCATCAACTACTTTGAGGTCAGTTGAAGATTGATTTCTACTAGCTCCTGTTGAGTTAGTAGAAGCGTTAGATGGTTTGTACTGCTTTTAAAAGTTGCTGAAAACTACAGGGACTGGTGTGGCACATGGTGAAGATCTTAAAGGTTCTGCTCAGACCACTTGCTTCCAGACATTAATGCAATAGTCACTATCCCTCTTCGGCTACAGCATGACACAAAGAATGAGCAGAAGTGACACAGGGGAGGACAAGCTGCTTTAAGAGGGAAGAGGAGGAGGAGAAGAAGGGCTCTCAGCCAGAGGGCACGCAGGGAGCAATTCTCTTTTCTTAACTTCCGCCAGGAACAGGGCATCGACCACTCTGCTTCACTAAGGAGGTACTGAAATCTGCCACCTTTTGCATCCTGAACTACAGCCATAGAACAGGGCAAGGATAGCACTGCCAGTGTGGCCATGAAGTTAATATGTTGGGCTTTTTCCAGGTTATAGCAGGCAATATTGCCAACATCTCACAATTCACCATCCACAGTTGCGCAAGGAAGGTCACTGAGGCCCTGCATGGAAAGAGAATTGAATACATCTCATTCTCTCTTGACAGAGATAGCAACTGGATTGAGCACACGGCTACACCTGGTTTGCAAGCTTTCCCATGATGCAGGGTCCCATTAACTGCACACATGCTACTTTGCGGGCATTGCACAAGAATTCTGAGATGGTGAATGACAATAAGACAATAAATGAATCATGCAGGTTAATGCCCAATATCCTGCAGCAGTTATGATGCCTTCATTCTGCACAATTCGTTGTGCTGTCTGCATTTAAGCCACCAGGAGAAATCAGAGGGTAGCTATTGGGTGAGAAGGGCTATCTGTTGACCACTTGGCTCCTGACTCTGGTGCGCAAACCATGCATGGCCAGCATGCATATAATGAGAGCTGTACTGCCACACAAAATGCCACTGAGCAGACTATTGGGCTGCTTAAGCAATGCTTCCACTGTCTGGACCACTAAGGGGGAGATTTGAACTACTCTTCAGAGCATGTGTCATGATTTGTGGCAATCTGTTGCATCCTGAACTACCTCGCCAATATGAAGGCACAGCTCTTGCCACCAGCTATGTGGGTGAGCAACAGCAGAGGAGGAGGAGGGATAGAGGAGGCATCCTGGCCTGGCAGTCAGTGATTGGCTCATTCCACCGTTGGACAGGTGAACACAACCCCAATTCCCCATTCTACAACAGTCACACAACTTAGCTTGCCTCTGTTAAATCACATAGTGTTATGGCAGGTGGATGGTAAATGCCGAGCTGCTCAAATCCCAGAGGGAAACTTGAAACAGCTGCCACAACTATTTGCAATTTGTATATATTTCAAGATGCAGGCTTTGAATGCAGTAGTAATAAGACCACTGAGTCTCATAGGTTTCTTACAAAACTAAACTAAATCTTTATTAGTAAAAAAATGATTTTAAGCACATACATAGGTTTACAAATTACTACTATGATAACTTCTAAATCCCCTAGTTAATCTAACTCCCAGTTACACCTCTGTTAAGACAACAGTAAAACCACATAGATTTAAACAGACACAGGGAAAGTAACGCGATACCCTGAACAGTCAAATTCAAAGTGAGTTTTCTTAACTTCAGTTCTTGCAGGTGGCAGTTTGAGACTTAGAGGCTAGAGGTTTTTCACACTTGTTAGATCTTAGAATTCCTTTTCTTGCATACAGCCCTCTTTCCTTTTTACATATTTTACCCTTTGAATGAAAATTCTCATTGTTTCACTATGTCTTTGGACTTTACGGGCAGAATTTTGCCCTTGGTGGGTGTGCGGGCCCTACCGGCTCGGCGGTGGGTGGACAACCGACCCCCACCACCGAAATGGGGCCTGCCGCCATTTTGAGTGGGCGAGCCAATTAAGGCCTGCCCAGCAGCCTGCCTGTGCTGGGGGTGGAGGGGGGTGGGGGGTGGAGGGAATCCCCAGCTGTCAAAGTGCGCTCTTTCGCGCACTGCTCCCTGAGACAAAGTACTATCTCAGGGAGATTACTGACAGTGTACAAAAGTTAAAAAATAGAAAAATAAAAATATTATTAACATGTCCCCCTCATGTGACAATGCCACATGAGATGGTACATGTTAATAAATATCACATGACATTTATTAAAGTTTTTAAAAAGGAACATGAAACCTTATCCCGCAGTGGATGAGGTTTCATGTATTATTAGAAGCCTGCTGGGGCTCCTGGCCTACCCGCCAACCTTAAGGTTGGACGGGCAGGGCCTATAATTACTTTAATTACCCTGTCAATGGCCTCAATTAGCTATTGACAGGTCGGCTGGCAGACAGCAGATTTCGCTGTCCACCCGCCTTCCTGATAATTTAAAGGGACCGGGATGACGTCGGGGGTTCCTCCCGATGTCATCCCGTGTCATTTTCCTGTCGGCGAGCCGGCCCTGCCCCCAAATTGCCGACGGGAAAATTCTGCCTTACATGTCTAATAATGTCTAATAAAAATCTATCATAGTACCAATTTTACCAGTAATATTTGGGAAAAATAAACACACAGTTTCTTAACTTCTCCTGGTTAGGCGAAACATTTTAGCCTCTCTTTTGAATTCAAGCTAGTCTGGTTTATTTAAAAATGCAAATATTCTCTTTACACCTCACATTCTAAAACTTCACCCATGTTTACCTACTTAACATTTCAAACTTAGCTTATCTTCTGATACATCAAAGCCTTCAGACCAGCTGTCTTTAATTCAGTTAAGCCCCACCCCCTTCCACACACACACACACAGACCCATAGACACAGACCCCACTATTTCTCTACTTTACAATAAATTCCAATAACATTATGAAAATTATTATATCTTCCTGACAATAGAAACATAGAAAACAGGAGCAGGAGTAAGTCATTCGGCCCTTTGAGCCTGCTCCGCCATTCAATATGATCATGGCTGATCCTCTATCCCAGTGTCATACTCCCGCACTCTCCCCATACCCCTTGTCACCTTTAGAATTCAGAAATCTATCTATTTCCTTCTTAAATATATTCAGTGACTTGGCCTCCACAGCCTTCTGTGGTAGAGAATTCCATAGGTTCACCACTCTCTGAGTGAAGAAGATTCGCTCATCTCAGTTCTAAATGGTCTATCCCGTTTCCTGAGACTGTGACCCCTTGTTCCAGATACCCCCAGCCAGAGGAAATATCATCCCTGCATCCAGTCTGTTCAAGTCTGTCAGAATTTTACATGTTTCAATGAGACCTCCGCTCATTCTTCTAAACACCAGTGAATCAGGATTAGTCGGCCCAATCTCTCCCAGGATTCCTGGGATGGCAGGATTGTCAATATGGTCATGGGGGCAGTCTCAAAGGGCCGAATGACTTACTCCTGCTCCTATTTTCTATGTTTCTATTGTCAGGAAGATATAATAATTTTCATAATGTTATTGGAATTTTTTGTAAAGTAGAGAAATAGTGGGGTCTGTGTCTATGGGTCTGTGTGTGCGTGTGTGGAAGGGGTGGGACTTAACTGAATTAAAGGCAGTTGGTCTGAAGGCTTTGATGTATCAGAAGATAAGCTAGGTTTGAAATGTTAAGTAGGTAAACATGGATGAAGTTTTAGAATATGAGGTGTAAGGGGATCTCTCCCAGGATTCAGTCTGGTGAACTTTGATGTACCCCCTCTATGACAAGTATAACCTTCCTTTGGTAAGGAGACCAAAACTGCACGCAATACTCCAGGTCCTGAATCTTCTGGTCAGCATGCGGGGGTGGGTCCCGCTCACTGACATGCAAAATGATGTGCGGTGACGTCAGGCCTGTGTCCCGACGTCACCGCGCGTCATTCTGATCTTCAGTTCGGCGGGCGCAAACTGGAGTTGGCTGCACGCCCACCAAACTGTCAAAGGCCTATTAAGGCCATTTAACAACTAATTAAGCTGATTGTCTGGGCTGCCTGTCCAACCATAAGGTTGGCGGGCAGGCGAAGAGCCTAGGCGACATTTGTATTTCTCATGCGAGGATGAGGTTTTATTAAAGTTATAAACCCTTCATGAAACCCTTCATGAAGGGTTTATAACTTTAATAAAAATTTTTAATAAAATTCATAGACATGTCCCCACTCATGTGAATAATTTTTAAAAATCTTTTTTTTTCAGTTTTTCACAATCAAATCTCCCTGAGGCAGCTCCGTGCCTCAGCGCATGCGAGAAAGAGCACAGGCCCCGACTCTCCCTCCTCCCCCTGCCCGAACAGGGAGCACTGAGTGCTTCTGGGTGGGCATCACGCTGGGTGGACCTTAATTGGCCTGCCCACGTAAAATGGCGCCGTGCAACCGATTGCAGGCGGCAATCGGCTGTGCACCTGCCCATGCCCGCTCCCGCTCAGCCCACATGACGGGGAGAAAATTCTCCCCCAGGTGTGGTCTCACCAAGGCCCTGCACAGCTGCAGTAAGACATCCTTGCTCCTGTATTCAAATCCTCTCGCAATGAAGGCCAACATACCATTTGCCTTCTAACTGCTTGCTGCACCTGCATGCTTGCTTTCAGTGATTGGCGTACAAGGGCACCCAGGTCCCATTTGGACATCAACATTTCCCAATGTAACACCATTTAACTAATACTCTGCCATTCTACTTTTCCTACCAAAGTACACTTACTTTACACTTATCCTGCATCTGACATCTATTTGCCCACTCACTCAACCTGTCTAAATCACCTAGAAGCCTCTTAAAACCCTCCTCATTGCTCACATTCCCACCAAGTTTCATGTCATCCACAAACTTATAAATATTACATTTGGTTCCCTCATCCAAATCATTGATATATATTGTGAAAAGCTGGTGCCCAAGCGCTCATTCCTGCAGTACCCCACTAGTCACTGCCTGCTATTCATGCATTTTTCCTACTACTGATATTAGGCTAACCAGTCTGTAATTCACTGTTTTATCCATCCCTCCCTCCATTTTTTTAAATAGTGGGGTTACATTTGCCACCCTCCAATCTGCTGGGACTGTTCCAGAATTTTGGAAGATGACAACCAACACATCCGCTATCCATAGTCACCTCCTTTAGTACCCTGAGATGTAGATTATCAGGCCGGGGTTTTTATCAGCTTTCAGCTCCATTAATCTGAGCATTATTGTTTCAGTAATACTAATTTCCTTTAATTCCTCCTTCACACTAGACCCTTGGTTCCCTAGTATTTCTGGGAAGTTATTTGTGTCTTCCTCCGTGAATTGCTTTGCTATTTCCTTGTTTCTTATTATAAATTCTCCTATTTCTACTGTACATTTGTCTTCACTAATCTTTTTTCTTTTTACATACTTATGGAAGCTTTTACAGTCCATTTTTATGTTCCTTGCAAGTTGACTCTCATACTATATTTTTCCCCTCTTAGTCAATCTCTTGATACTCCTTTGCTGAATTCTAAACTGCTCCCAATCCTAAGGCTTGCTACTTCTTTAGCAACTTTATATGACTCCTCTTTGGATCTAATACTATTCTTAATTTATTTTGTTAGCCATGGCTGGGCTGCTTTTCCTGTTGTATTTTTGTGCCAGAAAGGAATGTATAACTGTTGCAATGTGTACATTCATTCCTTAAATATTGGCCATTGTCTATCCACCGTCATGTCTTTTAATGAAGTTCCCAATCTATCTTAGCCAACTCGCGTCTCATACCTTTGTAGTTTCCTTTGTTAGTATTTAGGACCCTAGTTTCAGATTGGACTACTTCACTTCCATCCTAATGAAGAATTCTCTCATGTTATGGTCACTGTTCCTTAAAGGACCCCGCACAACAAGATTATTAATTAACCGCTTCTCATTGCACAATGTCAAATCTAGGATTGCCTGTTCCCTAGTCGCTTCCTCGACATACTGGTCTAAAAAAAATCTCGTACACACTCCAGGAATTCATCCACCACAGTAATATTGCTAATTTGGTTTGCCCAGTCTATATGTAAGTTAAAATGACCCATGATTACTGTAGCAACCTTGTTACGTGCATCTCTAAAATTCTGTTTAATGCTGTCCCCTCCCTTATCACTACTGTTTGGAGTTCTTTTAACAGCTCCCATTAATGTTTTCCTCCCCTTGTTGCTTCTTAGCTCCACCCTGGCTGATTCTGCATCTAGATTTTCTGAGCCAGTATCCTCTCTTACTGTAGCACTGATTTCATCCTTAACTAACAATGCTACACCACCTCCTTTCCCTTTTTTGCCTGTCCATTACATTATACATTAAGCACCATTGGATATTCAGCTCCCAGCCTTGGTCACCCTGCAGCCATGTCTCCGTAATTGCAATCATATCATACCTGTTATATCTATTTGCGCTGTTAATTTTATTTACCTTATTGTGGATGCTCCGTGCACTCAGATGTAGTGCCATTAGATTTGTCTTTTTAACATTTTTGCACATTTTTTTGTACTATGGCCTTATTTGCTGCTAGCCCTTGTTTCCTCTGCCTTCCACTTATACTTTTTACTTTACTATCTTTCATTCCTATCCTCGTTTCCCTTCTTGTGTCTCCCCGCTCAGGTTCCCATCTCGCTGCCAATCTAGTTTAAACCCTCCCCCACAGTACTGGCAAATACCCCTGCGAGGATATTGGTCCCAGTCCTCCTGGAGTGCAACCCATCCAACTTGTACAGGTCTTATCCTCCCCATAATCGGTCCCATTGCCTCAGGAATCTAAATCCCTCCCCCCTCCCCCCCTCCACCATTTCTCCAGCCACACGAACATCTGGCTCCTATTCCTGCTCTCGCTAGCATGTGACACTGGGGGTAATCCTGAGATTACTACCTTAGAGGTGCTGCTTTTTAATTTATTTCCTAACTCCCTATATTTTGCTTACAGGACCTCATCCTTCTTTTTATCTATGTTGTTGGAACCGATATGGACCACAACCTCTGGTTGTTCACCTGCCCTTCTCCCCTTCAGAATGTCCTGCAGCTGCTCAGTGACATCTTGACCCCGGCACCAGGGAGGCAACATACCAACCTGAGGGCATGTCTGCAGCTGCAGAAACATCTATCTGTTCCCCTTACGATAGAATCCCCTATCACTATTGCTCTCTCACTCTTCCCCACCCCCCCAACCTTCTGTGTAACTGAGCCATTCATGGTGCCACAGACTTGGCTCTTGCTGCATTCCCCTGAGAAACCATCTCCCCCAGCAGTATCCAAAACAGAAAATCTGCTGGAGAGGTAGATGGACCCAGGGGAATCCTGCACTGCCTGCCCAGTGCTTTTACTCTGTCAGGCGGTCATCCATTTCCTTTCTGCCTGTTCACTCCTTACCAGCTGTGTGACCACCTCACTGTACGTGCTATCCACAAAGTGTGGATGCTCCACAGTGACTCCAGCCACAGCTCCAGTTCCGGAACATGGATTTCGAGTAGGTGCAGCTGGAGACACTTCCTGCACAAATGGCCACCCTGGACACTGGATTTTTCTCTGACTCCCCACATCGCACAGGAGCAGCATTCCACTTGGCTGAGCTGTCCTGCCATGACTTACCCTAAAATTACTCCTTTTACTTTTGCTTCTTCTAGTTTAGAGAATATTAAGGGCAGAAGAAATACTTACCAGGCCCTACTTGCCAAGGCCGCTGGTCTTCTTACTGAGGAAAGGTTGAAAATAAAAGTGTCATCTCCTTCCCTCTTCACCGAGCTCTGTCTCTCACCAAACTCCAGCTGAAGCACTCTAATTCAACCCAAAGCAGCACTCCAGTGCAGACAAAGGCAGCACTGCAGATGACTTGTTTTTATGCTGCCTGAATCTAGCTTCTGAAAACCTGTTTAAGCCAGTTAACTACTTTACTAGCTTCAGCTGCAAGCAGAGCCTCTGTAACCCCTGTAACCCCTGTTTTAAAGCTGGACCAAAACTCACCTTCTCCCAACCCAAAGAGCATCTTTTAACTAGTTGCTAAATTAAAGAAGGATTAGACGTTAGATAGAAATTAACCCTTCAAAGTCCCGCTCTCACCAAACTCCAACTGACGCACTCTAATGCGGCCCAAAGCAGCACTGCAATGCAGACATCACAGTATCCCCTTTGCTACAATGCTGAAATAAAAACCACCAGAAAACAAACTTTATTAATTAAATGACCCAATATTCCATTCAAATGTCATCTAATCACTCTTGTGCATTCTGTTAGTGCTTGTATCCCATGTACCTTTGCCTGTCCTGGTGCTCCTACATAGTGCTACCCCAATGGCTGCAGCATGGCTGGTGGAAGGTTGCTGACTTCCAGCGGAGGAGACTGCAAATGCTCTGGGCCCGGAAGGCCTCGCTTTGGATGACATAACCTTAGCTTGTGTGGTTGCAGTCTGAACTGGCTGCCCGACAGGCAACAGCAAGAGCACAGGTGGATTGGCTGTGATGGGAGTATGAAGGCTGTCATGCCAAGAGAAGACAGCAGGCTTGGGCAGCACGGAGCAATTGCCACCCTGATGGGGTGGTACCGCAGCTATTCTGGCAGTGTGCTGAAGGACAGATTCTGGACTACAGTGACCCTGCAAGCCCCTTTACACAGTGGTATCTGCAGCTATGATGGTGGCAGCAGTTTGAGCTTCCATGACTTTAGTCTGAGTTTCCACTGTAGCAGCTAGATTTTTGGTGACTTCTGCATGCGTTGCAATGAAGCTGGAACACTGGTCAACAGACTCTGTGTTATGGCTGGTTCTGCAAATGTGCTCATGGAGTTGGCCACCACTTCCACTTTGGAAACAATGGGCCCCAAACTCTGTGCAAAGCCAAGGACAGCAAAGGAAGGGCAATAAATTCTGGTTAGCGAGAGATGCCCGTATCCTATGAATGCTGAAAAGCAAAGTCGGTTCAGGACTCCTCCATGCTCCTTGACATTGCACACAGGCTGTCTGTCAGCCCTGCAAATACACCAAGCAGTTCATTTCCCATACCATCAACCTTCTTCTGTAACCCAAACTATTGAAGAGTTCATCTGAGTCCTCTGCAGCAGTGGTAAAGATACTCCTTAAAATCTACCCCTTTTACAAAACAATGATCCTAATGTCTCTTTATGTGACTCAATATCAAATTATACTATTATGAAATGACTTGGGAAGATTCACCATGTTAACGATGCTATATAAATACAAGTTGTTGACATTGTTCTTTGCCTATTCATTTACTTCTGAGGACTGATGTACCTAATACATGTTTCTAGCAGTTTCTTGCTCATTTCATACCCGGGCCTCATTTCAACGTTGCTGAATCTGTGAAAATAGCTTGTTGATCAAAGAAGCATTGAGTTTGGGCTAGTATTAGTGCATGGTACTCCTTAAATAAGGGTTAGCAAGACTGGGGCCAGGTTTGGAACCGGGATCCAGCGCCAGCAGAGGAGGCTGGGAGTCTCGATCCAGGGTCGGGAGGGGAGTCTGTGGCTGACCTCTGACAAGTGGAAAGTGGATTAGGATTGCATACATTCAGGTAAGGTATTTACTATCTTTGTTGCATTGAACCCCAAGCTCTGGGTTCCCCGAGTTTTTTAAAAATTCATTCATGGGATGTGGCGTCACTGGCTAGCTAAATGCCCATCCCTAATTGTCCTTGTTCAGAGGGCAGTTAAGAGTCAATCATTGCTGTGGGTCTGGAGTCAAGTGTAGGCCAGACCAGGTAAGGACAGCAGATTTCCTTCCCTAAAGGACTTCAGTGAACCAGATGGGTTTTTATGACAATCGGCAATATGGCCATGATTAGACTTTTAATTCCAGATTTAAAAAAAATTGAATTCAAATTCCACGATCTGCCATGACGGGATTCGACCTGTGTCCTCAGAGCATTACCCTGGATTACTAATTCAGCGGCAATACCATTTCACCATCACCTCCCTCCATAATGGTGTGAACTGCTTCAGGGCAGTCATTCTTGGAGTGGGGCCCTCGGACAAGGGTCAGTCACCTGCTAAAGGCCTAATATTTGCTTCAAGTGTAGGTAATGGATGCCTCTTGTTTGTCATAATTTAATATGGCAGACATCACACTTCCATCATGAAACATGCGCACCCTTCCAGCCAATTAACTTCTTGAGGTCCTTGTTGTCCAAGCAACGTTCAAAAACAAGTGCTGTGGAACCAGTTTTGAGGCCTGTCCTCTTGGAATTTTGTTAGCAGTTGTTATTTGCAACGAAAAGAAAAGTATCCATTTTTCATGAAATAGAGATCAAAAATAACCACATTCAACACATTGAGTAATATGAGCAGGAACAATGATGGAAGGAATATATGGTATATCAGTGTAATCATAATAGGGAAATGTCCTCCTAGATTTTATGCATATCATGTGAAGCATCTGTAATTGTGCATGGGACACTTCAAACAATAATGATAAACCATCACCATGTCCTTTTAGCAATATAGAATTTATTTATTTATTGTTAGAAAATAATCACATTCACTTCAACCTGTACAATTTATTACTTACATCTCCTCATGAGATGAATTAATGGAGGCACATTCATTACCATTGCTAAGTTCAGAACTAACTGACCAGTTTTTGAGATGTCAGCTTTTGTTTTGCCTGAGATATCATATGGGCCAGAGAGATACAATGCTAAATGTCCATCAATCCAGGATTGTTACTCTTGGGTTTTCAGAGATTCATTGCAATAGGTTTCTATTCCTTTTTGAAGAATCTCTTGGCATCAATTCCTTCGTACGAGTAAGCCTGTAGAGGATTTCATAGAAGTTATTGTACTGGTTTTAAATCTGAGATAACTTTTCACAACAGTAAACCTAAAGTGTGCTGAACTGTTCTATGCTGTTGGTAATGCTGGGGAAAGAGAATATTTCCTGTTTAAAAATATGTTGCATTTCAAGTTACAGAAATTAATATTTGAAAATCTGTGACACTTAAATTTGAAAGACCCCAGGGAAATGGAATTAATCGTGCTGCCATATGTTCCTGAAGTCTGCCTCAGCAATGCCCCTGTCTCCCTTGAGGTGAGCTTCCTCATGCAGGTGGGAATCACACTTGGACTCACTGAGATAGTCAAGTGATCCTGAGCAGGGGAATCCTCTTGGGTCAAGGGGCAGAGGAATTTAGCAGGCAAAATTCTCACTTCACCCCGTCCCCCTCCGGGTGACAACAGCATTGGATCGATATTTCAGGGGTATTAAATTAGTCACCTTAAGCTGTTGGATCCGATAAACCTTCCAAGCCACTTCCCTGATTAGCACTGGAATTAAAGTGGCCACTTGATTTAATGGTATTAATCTTCCCTCTAAATCAGGAGGTTGTGGATACAAGTGGCACTCTGGACTTGAGCACTTAATCTGGGTGACACTTTAGTGCAGTAGTGAGCAAGTGCTGTACCGTTGAAGGCCTATCAGATAAATCGGAGGTGCCATCTGCCTGTCCAAGTGGATGTAAAAGATCCCCTGGACTGGTGTTCAGCTCAACACTCAACCCTCAACCAACATCACTAAAAATTACAATTATTTGCCCATTATTTCACTGCTCTTTGTGATATCTTTCTGTGTGTATTATTGACTCTTGCAGAAACAACAGTGAAATACATTTCAAAGGTAATTCAATGATGGCGGACTGCTTTTGGTGATCTGAAGATATGCTATATAAATGCAAGTTCTTTCTTGAAGAGCTTGAACAACATCTATACAAAAATTGAAAGAAATACCAGAATTTGAAAATGAATCATATTTGCTGAGGCTACTTATTAGTAAATGTCTAAATACTATGGAATAATACACTCAGCAATTAGGCAGACTTCCACAGATTGCTTTATTGTAACTGAGACCCAGTAATAAATTTACCTGAACAAGTTCACCACCAACAATTTCCCTTGTTGTCAGGAGTTCCTTGCTATTGTCCTTTCTGGTGAACTTTCCAACAAGCTTGTCCCCCTCACAGGTCCATGAACCCTAGAGCGAAGAAGTTCCTTCTATTAGTTCCAAAACGAACATTACTTTTCTGGACATTTTATATGAATAAGCCAATAAAATTAATTATAAGAATGCCCAGAGCAGTAGCAACACAGTTTGAAAAAGACCAGAAATCAACTATAGTTACTCTCTCCACCTTTCCCAAGAAATCTTATTAATTGCATGTTATTTTACTAATCTGAACAGCAGCAATAAAAAATGTTTCTGATTCTTACATTCAATTCTGTTCCATCTGCCATGGTGTAGTCGAATACTACCCCCAGTGTGAACTCAATATCTTTTGTTCGGAAGGCACTGGACTCTTTGACAGTGAACTTATTCCCATCTTGCAGAATTGTAAGCTTCAGGTTATCATGGTTTGCAAGCTTTCTTTTCACAACATTTACCCCTGTGGATTAAAGAGAGAACTGTACTGTTTTAAGGTCGAAATAGAGGCAGGTTATTTTGAAAACATGTTGTAGCATTTCCTTTCTCCTTTGTAATAATAATTATGTACATTTGTAATACTTACAATTCAAATTAGGAGAAGTAGCAAAATATAATTTGAGAATCACAAAGGATTCTCAAATAGGAATAGAACTTTAGCTTCTGATGCCAAAATGCACAAGAAGATTTTACAGTAATTGTGTTAACAAGTTACATCATGGTATTCAATTTTCAAAATTCAAGTTTATTCAGATACAAAAGAAGACTTGAAATCAATTCACATGTAAATTGGTTTCTCACAAAGTTCCTTTGTATACTACCAATGAATAAGCCTATTTGCCAATGATTGTTTTTGGCACTAGTAAGCACAGTAAAATTTAGGATTGTTTTGTACTCCTAATGGCTGGCCTGGCTATTACCTTTTCTTGCTAAAATACTTTAGTGGCGGTAGAAAAATAGTCAATTTAGGATTTTGTTATTTAATTAACAGTGCATAATTTCAAATAACAGAATCAGATATTTTCCAAATGCCAAAGTTCTATCAAATACTTTTATTTGTTCTTACTGACAGAACAGATTGCTTTTCTCTTTTAGCGGCTTTTTCTGAGGTTTACAATTTTTGTAAATTGGATGCATTCATTCTTGTATTTGTTTATACATTTACAAGCTATATATTCTTTGATTTTTTAATGTCATACTTACCCATCTGTTCCATAAACTTATCATAGTTCTCATTTCTTTCAACTTTCCAGGTACCGTTGAATGCCATGTTTTAATGACACTGAGCTCCTCTCACCAGTGTGGAATCACCTCTCCAACATCAGCTTTTAAAGCTTTCAGATTAATCAAACCCAGAGTTTTATCAGCATGATCATGATGTGGCTGGGTAAAGTTCAATTGCCACACATGACTCCTACCAAGGACATTATAGTGGGATATTACTTTAGTGTGTTAAAAGTTTAAAGGGTAGGACTTGATCAAATTGACTGATAATTTTAAAACAAAAAAAAATTATGTCCTATTTTGCAACTCTCCAGAAATATTGGCATATTTCTTTTAAAAAATACACTTGCTGAATAGCTGTGTTGAATAGCTGGAGTAGATTATGCAACTCCTTCATTTTTATTATATATTGTCAGCTCGCTATCAATATGTAATGTAAAGATTGTTAGCTGTGTTGTTAGAGTATTTTATAATTTAAGATTATGGGAATAAAGCCTAGCTAGTATGTAAGTGAAATGTCTACTAGATATAACAGTTAAATTAGAGCATTCCATATATTGGGATAGCATTAAGCATTTGTGTGGCTTAACAGGTATTGTTGGTGGCACAATTTCTAATGTTTTGATTCTTTCACTCACAATCTGCCAAATTACACTGAGATATTAGTGTGGTTTGTTCACTATCTCAACAGATATTGTTGAGTAACCATTAATAAATATGTTAATGCTTCAGTTAAAATAATGGATGAGGACAT
Organism: Cetorhinus maximus; assembly: GCF_964194155.1. Classification (NCBI taxonomy): domain Eukaryota; kingdom Metazoa; phylum Chordata; class Chondrichthyes; order Lamniformes; family Cetorhinidae; genus Cetorhinus; species Cetorhinus maximus. Next base: position 86,167,426 of record NC_135879.1, read on the forward strand.
TTCCTACCAATGTGGTAAGCATTACTTTGCTATTATCACAGGGTATCATTTCAAGCCTTACATGTTTTTGCTTTTTTTAGTTAACTTAATGTAAAGTTAAATAACATCCTTATCCACCTCACCACGACTGTCATTCAGGTGTGCTCGGCAGGCTACAACTGCATGTTCTTCCACATCTGGCACTTATGCTTCTGGACAATGTACGGTGCAGATACTGTGTCCTTTATCAATTAGGTACTTGTATCTGCTTTAGTTATGTTTATGTCATGTTGTGAAAACTAACCTATCAGTTATAAGTTATTAGGGCCAGAATTTTCTGTTTGGCGTGTGGGGGCGGGCCCCGCATGCCGACGCATAAAATGTTGATCTTCCATTCAGCAGGCGCGCACCAGAATTGGCTGCGTGCCTGCCGAACTGTCAAAGGCCTGTTAAGGTCATTAATAAACTAATTAATGTCATTGTCAGGGCTGCCCATCCAACCTTAAGGTTGGCGGACGGGTGAAAAGCCCAGGCAGCCTTTGCATTTTTCATGAAACCTCTTTCACGGGCGAGATGAAGTTTCATGAAGGTTTTATTAATTAAATAAAATTTTTTATGAACACTCATAAACATGTCCCAGCTCATGTGACACTGTCACATGAGGGGACATGTCTGAATAATTTTATTTTTAAATTTATTCCAACTTCAGCTCTTTGCCTCAGGGAGATTGCTGCGCTCTTCTGTGCGCATGCGTGAAAGAGCACAGGCCCCAACTCTCCCTCCTCCCCCACCACCCGCACAGGAAGCACTAAGCGCTACCGGGCACGTGTCATACTGGGCATGCCTTAATTGGCCCACCCACGTAAAATGGCAGCTCACAGTCGATCTGCTCCATGCCCACTCCCAACCAGCCCGCCTGACGGGGAGAAAATTCTCCCCTAGGCTTTTTTTATCTAATATGTTTTTTATTATTAAATGAAACATACTTTGCACATAAGGTGGAATATTTTAATTGGATAATTCAGGCTTCTCCCAAGCTTTCCTGTTTTTGTGCTGAAAGTAACAAGGCATTTTTATGTAGGCAGCTGACTTGAAACTTATATGTCTTGTGTATGGAGTGTATGGAATGAATGGGTTAGCATGATGAACAAAATTAATAACGAACTATTTCTTGAGCTACACGTTGGAAAAATTAACAATATTGCACTCAACTTTCTACGATATATTAAACTGCTTCCTGAGACTAAAATAACAAAGTATTTTGAAATGTTTATCAGCTTTTCTTTTAGAGCCCATAACTTAGATAATTTAGGTGCTTCACTGCTTTGGAATTATGCCTCTCTTCTGTATTATGGAGCTAAATGGTTCAAAGAAGGGCACTGAAGATATAGTGTAAAGCTATTGTAGACATACCACCCAGGCAGCATCTGACACCTCAGATTAAATGCAAAGCTTTTGTGATAAAGTAGCATTTGCGGAGAGGAATAAACTTTTTCAACAAACCATTAATTGATATTACTTTTATCATTAGGAGCCAATGAGAAGCCAGTATTCCTGCCATCTTGGAAGTTAATTATCACAAATGGCATGTCACCATTTTTCCCAATGCTGCTCTATTCCATCCATAAAAATTATGACTCATCCAGTACCTGCCACCCACATCACTCACCCATCATTCAGCTCTGGTTCCCAGTTCCCCAGTGCATTGAATTCAAATTTCACTTTTGCAAATCATTCCTGGGCTTTCTCTCTACTCGACCTCTGCAAAACTAAATTATTTTTAGGTTAGACTTCTGTGAATTTTGCCTCCTCCTTCTGCTCCACCATTGATGACAAGGACTTCAGCCGTCAAAGTCCCACACTTTTAAATTCTCTCCCTAAATACCTCTGTCTAGCTACATTAGCCCCGCTTTCAAAAAATTCTTCAAAAACTATGACTTTGACCATGCCTTTAAGTCACTATTTTAACCTCCTTCTTGCACTTCTTGATTGGTGTCTGTTTTCATCCCTTCTCCTCTGTCCAACTATAAAGCACCTTAAGTTGTTTCACTACGTTAAAGACACTTATATAAGTTGTGGTAGTTTAGCGCACAAGGCACAGATAATTTAGTTTTGGTTTGCGCGTATAATTCTTGCTTGCTGGTTTTCTCCGATTAAATATCAGAGATCTGTGACTCCATTTCTGAATAACCATTTAATCAGACACCAAAAATTTGTTTGCGTTGGCATATGTTCAAATCAGCAGAGTGTGCTGGTTTGGCCTTTACATATTCTTCAAACTTGTGGAACTAGGTACCACAGTATGTGGTTGAGGCAAATGCTTTCAAAAGATGAATGTATCAGGAGAAAATGGAATAGAAAGATATGCTGAAAGGCTGAGATGGGTTACATGGCATGTGAGGGGACTCGTGTAGTGTAAACGCCAGCACAGACTAGTTGGGACAGATGGAATGTTTCTGTCCTATATGTTCTGTGTAATTCTATGTAATTTTCACATACTGTCTAATGCAAATTTTTGTATTCTACCTCTCATTTCCCCACTCTATCCTGTAGCCCTGCAAGAGAGGAGGCACAGGGAGCGTGAGTGGAGAGGGAGATGAAAGAATCAAAGATGTACGGACAAATAATCCAGAAACAGAAAATCTTAGATGCACAGGTCTGTAGCTTTTAAACTGTCCTTTATATGAACTCACCCAGTGATTAGTGTACAACATCAATTAGGTTGTGATTTTGTAGAGTTAAAATTCTGGATAAGTGCTGAATACCATATTGGTTAAGGACAAAGACAAAGAATCAGGCATTGTGTCATTTCACTACTATACAAATAAGCAGCATCACACTTGCTTCAGCTCCAACGTTGGTTTGTCTTGAGGTAACCAGCGCCATCACTATCAAGTGGGTAAGTAACTTAACTGAGTGTAGAGCTGGGAGGATCACTTCTGTACAGAGCTGGAAACTGAAAGATAAACAAGCATCTTCATACAATCAAAGGAAAAGAAACTGGTGTAAAGAGGGAAAAAACAGAAGAGCAGGTGAGTGGTGGGATATCTCAAAAGCCCACATAATGCAACAGAATAGAGGTCTGGGGCTATTTTAACTTCCTGGCCTCATGCCACTGGGCTGTATAAAATTGGGCCTAGATTGTCTTTTCACTTGATTTTGCCTGATAGGATAACTGCAGCAATTTCTGCACCCAGGCTGGCATTAGAATAGCAATCTCCAATGCTCCTCAGACCTCACCATTTGTACACAGGATCATTCCCTGAAAATAGGCGTTCCAAAATTTCTAGCACAATGTATTTTGTCTGATATATTCTTGCATTAATAAACAGTACAACCTCTAACACATTGTGAGCACCACTGCAGATGATGTGTCACTGGCATACTTCAAAATGTCACACTGCTTTTTATCTGGAACAATGTTAAAGAATGCCAGTCATTAACCAGGAGCTTAAAGTGTACAAACACTTGCTTGGTGAATGATCCCAGCAGTTTACAATTAGCACCTAATTAGTGCAATAGCCTTAAATGGACAGGGCAAGTTAGGATGCGCCAAACCCCAGATTATCCATGAGCAACGCCACAGATCAGGAGATTTCATTATTTATTTAAACTGTATATAGTCTGAAAAGCTCCATTATATACAACCAAATAGTCCATAAAGGGACCAAAAAGTGGACATTCATGAACTAGATAACATCGAGTACTGTGTACTGGAAAATCTATGCTGATTATATGCTTGAAGAATTGTACAAGTATTATGCAAGAGAATATTAAAAGTAGAGAGACTTTAACTGAAAAAAATTATTATATTGTGTCAAAGTATTGTAGCTTTGTCAAACTACAGGAACTGTGTTAATTGTAAACTGTTGGTTTACTGGAGTGATTGGAGAACTATGATGAGGGAGGAAGTGCGCAGGACAATACTTGAGTTGTGCTAAGGGTACTTAAATAATTATACTCTGAGATATATAATACAGTAGAAGAACTATTTTGGAACGCACTAAAGGAATGTGGTTAAAGTTTAGAAAAGAGACTATTATGGGCATGATAGAGGAATCATGATCATGTACTGGACAAATTAATCTTGAGGTTCATTTATTAAATACCATGCAATAAAGCGCTGAGTCCAGAACAAGTGTTGAAAACAAGAGAAATAGAACAAAGTTACCCTCTGCCTGTTTCCAAGTGCGCGGAGTCAAAGGCTGGGATTTTCCGGTCCCGCCCGTCGAGGGACCCGAAATTCCTGCCCAAAGTCAAAAGACCTTTGGCTGGTCCACCCGCAACAATTCCTGTTGGGGGCCGGACCGGAAAATTCTGGTCATAGAGTTATAAAGACATTATGGAACTGAAGGAGGCCGTTTGGCCCATTAAGTCCATGCCAGCTCTATGTAGCACAATCCCGTCAACCCCATTCCCCCACTCTATCTCCATAGCCCTGCAAATTTATTTCCTTCCAGTGCCCATCCAATTTCCTTTTGAAATCATTAAAAGTCACTGTTTACACCACCTTTGCTGGCAGCGGGTTCCACATCATCATCACTCGCTATGTAAAAAGGTTCTTCCTCACATTCCCCTTGCAACTCTTTCCTAAAGCCTTAAATCTGTATCCGTTATTCCTTGTACCGTCAGCTAATGGGAACAGCTTTACTTTGCCTTCCTTAACTAAACCTGTCATAGCCCTAATTGTACCCCTCTATCAAATCTCCCCCCAATCTCCTTTGCTCCAAGGAGAGCAACGCCAGCTTCTCTGACCCAACTTTGTAGTTAAAATCCCTCATTCCAGGAATCATTTTGGTAAATCTCCTATGCACCCTCTCAAGGACCTTCACACTCTTCCTATAATATGACCAGAACTGGATGCAATACTCCAATTGTGGCCTAACCAGACCTTCATAAAGGCTCAACATAATTTGCCTGCTTTTTCACTCAATACCTCTATTTACGAAGCCCAAGATCCCATATCATTTGCTATCCACTCTCCTCAGTATGTCCTAAAAACCTTCTGTTATGTCCACCCCACCTGCTTTAGGACCTGGGATGAAAGCCATCTGGACCAAGTGACTTATCCACCCTGAACATAGGCAAGCTCTCCATTTCATCCTTTCTATTGTCTCTACCATCTCCACTTTTACTGATATTTTGTCAGTATCCTCTTAGTAAACAGTGATACAAGGTACTCATTAGGTACTCTAGTCTTGCCCTGCGCCTCCAGGCAAAAATCACCCCCTTTCCCCCTAATAGGATCCATCCTGCCTCATGTTCCCCTCCCCTCTCAACTTATTATATTTGGTATGGTTCTCATCTGATGAATTCACCTGACATCCACATCTCCCTTATCATCCAAGGAGCCCTAGCTTTAGTTCTCCTACCTTTCACCCTTGTACATGAAACATCTTCTTAAGGGGAGGGTTTAAATTAGAATAGCAGGAGGATGGGAGCAGAGAGACAGAGGAGGAGGAAACAAGGATAGAAACGAAAGACAGAAAAGTAAGAAGTAAAAGTGGAAGGCAGAAAAAACAAGAGTGAAAACAAATGGGGTTTTATTGCAAAATAAAGCCAAGATGACTAACAAGGTTAAAAAGACAGGTCTAAAGCATGGTATCTTAATGCGCAGGGCATTTGCAATAAAGTAGATGAATTAACAGCACAAATAGATATGAACAGTTATGATATAGTTGCAATTACGGAGACATGGCTGCAGGGTGACCAAGGATGGGAACTGAACATCCAGGGGTATTCAATATTTAGGAAGGACAGACAAATAGGGAAATGAGTTGGGGTAGCACTGTTAGTAAAGGAGGAAATCAATGCAATAGTGAGGAAGGATATTGGCTGGGAAAGTCAAGATGTGGAATCTGTTTGGGTGGAGATAACAAACACCAAGGGGCAGAAAATGTTGGTGGGGGTTGTCTATAGGCCCCCAAACAGTAACAGAGATGTAAAGGAAGGCATTATACAGGAAATTAGAGATGCATGCAATGAGGGTACAACTGTAATCATGGGTGACTTTAATCTACATATAGATTGGACAAACCGAACTAGCAATAATACTGTGGAGAAGGATTTCCTGGAGTGTGTATGTGATGGTTTTTTTTAGAGCAATACTTTCAGGAACCAACTAGACAGCAGGCTATCCTAGACTGGGTATTGTGCAATGAGAAAGGATTCTTTAACACCTTATTGTGCGGGGTCCCTTGAGGAAGAGCAACCATAAAATGATAGAATTGTCCATTAAGGTGGAGAGCAAAGAAGTTGAATCCGAAACTAGGGTCCTGAATCTAAATAAAGGGAGCTACGAGGGTATGAGGCACGAGTTGGCAATGATGGATTGGGTAACCTTATTAAAAGGGTTGACAGTGGATAGGCAATGGCTAATATTTAAGGAACGTATGCATGAATTAGAACAATTATTCATTCCTGTTTGGTGCAAAAGTAAAATCTCAGTAAAAGTAAAATGGCTCAACCATGGATTACATAAGAAATTAGGGATAGCATTAGATCCAAAGAGGAGACATATAAAATTGCCAGTAAAAGCAGCAAGCCTGAGGGAGCAGTTTAGAATTCAGCAAAAGTGGACAAAAATATTGATTAAGAAGAGGAAAATGGAGTATGAGAGTAAACTTGCAGGGAACATGAAAACTGACTGTAAAAGTTTCTATAAATATGTGAAGAGAAAAAGATTAGTAAAAGATTAACAAAAACGGGGTAAATTATAATAGGGAACAAAGGAGTGGCAAAATAATTGAACACATATTTTGGTTCTGACTTCTCAAAAGAGGACACAAATAATTTCCCAGAAATATTAGGGAACCAAGGAGCTCGTGAGATGGAAGAATTGAAGAAAATCAGTATTAGTAAAAAACTAGTGCTAGCGAAATTAATGGGGTTAAAGGCTGAAAATTCCCCAGGGCCTGATAATCTACATCCCAGAGTACTATAATACAGGAAGTGGCCCTGGAAATATTGGATGCATTGGCGGTCATCTTCCAAAATTCTATAGGCTCTGGAGCAGTTCCTACAGATTGGAGGGTGGCAAATGTAACCCCACTATTTAAAAAAGGAAGGAGAGAATAAAACAGAGAATTACAGACCAGTTAGCCTAACATCAGTAGTGGGGAAAATGCAACAGTCTATTATAAAAGACGTGGTAACAGAACACTTGGAAAGCATTAACAGGGTTAGACAAAGATAGCATGGGTTTATGAAAGGGAAATCATGCTTAACTAACCTGCTAGAGGTTTTTGAGGATGTGACTAGTAGAATAGATAAGGGAGAACCAGTGGATGGGGTGTATTTGGATTTCAAGAAGACTTTTGATAAGGTCCCACATAAGAGGCTAGTGGGCAAAATTAAAGCACATGGGATTGGGGGTAATATACTGGCATGGATTGAGAATTGGTTGACAGACTGGAAACAGAGTGTGGGAATAAATGGGTCTTTTTCCAGATGGCCGGCGATGACTAGTGTTGTACTGCAGGGATCAGTGCTTGGGCCCCAGCTATTCACGATATATATAAATGACTTAGATGAGGAAACCAAATGCAATATTTCCAAGTTTGCTGATGACACAAAACTGGGTGGGGTTGTGAGTTGTGAGGAGGATGCAAGGAGGCTTCAGGGCGATTTAGACAAGTTGTGTGTGGGCAAACACATGGCAGATGCATTATAACGTGGATAACTGTGAAGTTATACGCTCCAGTGTGAAAAACAGAAAGGCAGAGTATTATTTAAATGGTGATATATTGCAAAATGTGGATGTACAAAAGGATCTGGGTGTCCTTGTACACCAGTCAATGAAAGTAAACAGGCAGGTGCAGCAAACAATTAGGAATGCAAATGGCATGTTGGCCTTCATTGCAAGAGCAGTTGAGTTCAGAAGTAGGGATGTCTTACTGCAGTTATACAAGGGCTTGGTGAGACAACACCTGGAGTATTGCATGCAGTTTTGGTCTTCCTACCTAAGAAAGGATATACTTGACATAGAGGAGTGCAGCGAAGGATCACTAGGCTGATACCGGGGATGGCAGGACTGTCGTATGAGGAGAGATTGGTTCGACTGGGCTTGTATCTACTAGAGTTCAGAAGAATGAGAGGGGATCTGATTGAAATGTATAAAATTCTAACAGGGCTAGACAGACTAGATGTTGGGAGGATGTTTCCCCTGGTTGGGGAGTCTAGTACCAGGAGCCACAGTCTTAGGATATGGGGCAGGCCATTTAGGACTATAATGAGGAAAAATTTCTTCACTCAGAGGGTAGTTAACCTGTGGAATTCTCTACCACAGAAGGCTGTAGCGGCCAGGTCCCTGAGTATATTCAAGAAAGAAATTGATAATTTTTTTGGACATTAGGGGCATCAAGGGGTATGGAGAGAAAGCGGGAATATGACTTTGAGATAGAGGATCAACTATGGTCATATTGAATGGTGGATCAGGCTCGGAGGGCCGAATGGCCTACTTCTGTTCCTAGTTTCTAAGTTTAAAGATCACCTATTGTTCTGTTCCAGTTTTTCCTCTCAGTCTTTTGTTCCACTTTACCCTAGCTGGGTCCCCTCTTGTCCCATTGAAGTTAGCCCTCTTCCAAAGTAGAGGTTCTATTTTAGATTGTTCTTTGCTCTTCTCCATTACTAACCTAATCTCATGGTACCATGATCAATCTTACCCAAGTGTTCCCCGACAGACACTTGGTCCCCTTAGCCCACCTCATTACACAGTACCAGATCCAGCAATGCCTCCTTTCTAGAAGTAAACCATGCTGGTAAAGGTAGTTTTCCTGAACATATTTAAGAAATTCCTCTGCTTCCTTACCCTTTGCTGTAACATTATCGCAATTAATATTTGGGCAATTAAAGTTCCCAAAAATCTCCATTCTATAGTTCTTGTACATCTCTGTGATTTCCCTATGGATTTACTCTCTTTCGCTCCCCCCACCACCCTCACCTCCCCCATCTCTCTCTCTCTTTAATTCTATAAGCCTATAGAATAACCCCAGTCATGTGACCATACCTTTCTTGCTTCTCAACTCTAACCAAATGGATTCTGTGCTTTCCCATTCAAGGACATTATCTCTTTCCAACACTACACTGTCTTCCTGAATCAGAAGGACTTTAAGGAGTACACAGACAGGTTTAAAATGCATGTATGTTAATGCACACAGTGTGGTGATTAAGGTTGGTGAGCTCCAACCACGTCCCAATTTTCCTTGCCTATCTTTTCTGAACTTTTTTTTCTTTGAATATTAAGTGCCCAGTACTCACCATTTTTAAGCCCCATTTCTGTTATTGACACTTCTTCATATTCCCAATTAGCTTTTTGTGCTTGGAGCTCACCAGAATAAGGGGTAGGCCATTTAACACTGAGGTGAGGAGGAATTTCTTCACTCAGAGGGTGGTGAATCTTTGGAATTCTCCACCCCAGAGGGCTCTGGAAACTCAATCAATGAGCATGTTCAAAACAGAAATCAATAGATTTCTGGATACTAATTAAAAAAAGGGATGTGGGGATAGTGGGGAAAACTGGTGTAGAGGTAGATGATCAGCCATGATCTGTTTGAATGGCGGAGCAGACTCATTGGACCAAATGACCTTCTTCTGCTCCTATGTAATGCAACCAGCTTAGAATAGCATAGCTATAGGCCTAGGAACACATTTTTTTGGCTGTAGATAGTGCACAACTTCAGGTGGTTGGGAAGAACATAGAATTGTGTGATATGCTCTCAAAAATTGTGAAAAGGAAGAAATGTTATTGCTCTTCTTTGGACCAATTGATATTCTAGAAGACCTTGTTGATAAGTTAATCAATTGATATTGATGGCTTGGTTGATAACATAAGGTTCGAGCAGTTCTTCCTTCACTTTTTAATTATTCATTAGCAGCTTTTTAAATGAATTGTCAGTTACAATTCTATAAATTTGAACGTGCTGAGAAAATTAGGTAATGTCCCTTGCATTCAATAAATTTCAAGAATTTAAAAATCATAATCTCCTGTAAAAGAAACGTACTCATTTTTCAGATGTATGATGATTGGTCAGCAGCTTAAAAATAAAGTACCGCGAAATGCAAAACACAGCACATGCTGGAAACATGAAATAAAAATAGAAAATTCTGGAAATATTTAATAAGCCTGGCCTTTCTGTGAGAAGAAAAACAAAGGCCCAAAGTTTTGCACAGTTGGAGAGGCTTTCTGTCTGCGTGACAATGCTGGCAGATTCTCGATTCGGAGGTCCCGACCCAAACAGGGCCTCTGCCATTTTCACAGAGCTGGAGAAATGGAGTGGGTCCTAAATAGCAAATTCCTGGTTCATGGAGGCAGCTGCTCATATAAATTTGTGATTTTAGTGAGGTAGGTATCTGAAACCTGAAGTGTGCAGATTATATCAGGTAAGATCAGGTCTAAGCCTTGTGGATTCGTTTGGACAGCCAGGAGAGGTAAGGTACCCCTTTGGCTATGGTCCCAGGACACCTTTGAGAGAGGTAAGGCACCCTTTGAAAGAGGTAAGGCATCATTTAGGACAGGTCAGCTAACCTTTGGAATTGTTAAAATTAGACTTGATTGTGTGTTAAATGTGTGTAAACACATTAGAACTGCCTAAGCCATCAAGAAACTGTCAACACTCATTGGAACTGTCAAAGCTCAATGGAACTGTCAAAGATGTCAAGAGATTTAACTCTATTGGGCTTTAAATTTACAAAAAGTATGGAGTTTAAAAAAAATAAGTGCTTGATATTTCACTCTGTCGTTGACAGAAGCCTGAGGGCTTTAATTATAGGATTTCTACTGCATGGCTGATTTTACAACCTAACATTACCACAGTGGGACGCCTGTTATGTGCCATTTGATTCACAGTTCTAAGTTGTTACAGAATATAAATGTTTATTTTCATAAGAGATTAGTTGAAGGATTTTCAATGTATTGAATGTTTTATAAATCAAAAAGTTTTTTTTAAATAGTGATATCATCAAAAGGAATATTACTTTAAGTCAGCATGGCTCCTAATGTTTGCCCACACTGCAGGGAAAAAAATTATCTGGTGCCAACTAGTGACTTGCTGGCACATTGAGATTAGCTAACTCAGTATGGACTGAACCTAGGACTTTGCTGGGTCTGTATGACTCAGCCCTACACTGGCACCAAAATTTACTCATTGAGCCCCTCAAGATCTCTCCATCAAATTTTCCCCAATACACACCCCCACCCAACACCACCCCATCCACTGCGCCCCCCTGTACCCCTGAAGCTCCGTCTGGAAGCAAGTAGGTGAATTTGCTGCAGCTGTGTTGTCGGGGCATGGGTGGCATGAGTTGGAACTAAGTTGGCATAGGAACTATAAAGTGCCATGGGGATGAGTGGGGGGCATGAGTTGACATGGGGGTCTGAGGGGTCAGAGGGCATGGGTGAAGGGGCATGATGTGGCATAGAGGATATGAGGGGCCTTGGGGGTGGGTAGAGGGGTATAGAAGATATGAGGGGCCATGGGGTGGGGCATGGGGTAGCATAGGTTATGGTTATATAGGGTGTATGGGGGGATTGAGGGGGGTGAGGGCTGTTTTTTTGTTTTGTTCATATTTTCAATAGATTCAACAAAGTGCCAGAGCACTGAGGCAGGCCTTCTGCTCAGCCCGCCTCTGCACCCCGCAGTCTTCAGCCTCGTTCCGGGGGTGGCAAGCCCAATTTCTAATTCAGTCCACCCACCCTGCCGACCGAAAATCCGGCCTTCTGGGCCACTTTTTCCCAGATCAGGTTGGCGGAGCTGGGAAATGTCCGGTCTCTGCACTCCTGACCTGGGAACGAGAACCTGGGCCAAAGTTAATGTTTCAGGACAGTGACCTTGCTTCTGTGCTTTGAGAAACCTTCTACAAGCTTGTTTACATTATTTATTTTTATTAATTATAATAGTTATAATATCCTTACTTTATTTACTTCAAAAATATTTACATTCATCAGTAAAAATCACGTTTAATCTAATACAATAGTTTTAGCTGAAATTTGCTTTTTGAAGGTTTGTTTCTTGAGCGTGATTTGTCTTCCAACAGAGAGCAATAGGGCACAGATATTTCCAAAGCACTGAACTATGAGGGGACTAAGATAAAAAAATAACTTGAATGCAGTACATATTCCACGTCATTAATTCCAGTACCTTGATGATACCCCTGATAAAAACATATGTATTCATGTTGCTTGTTATATTTACTTAGCAGATATTGCACATGCAGCATTTAATTAAATTAAATCTAATAACCAGTCTTTACCTCTGTACTTTGTAACTCCAGCAATCAGAAGGTACAATCTGGAAAGTTAGCCAAGGTTTTGAAATGATAATTGCAGTTGATGGCTCAATGAGTACATTTTGGTGCCAGTGTAAGCATGAGTCATACAGACCCAGCAAAGTCCTAGGTTCAATCCATGCTGAGTTAGCTAATCTCAATGTGCCAGCAAGTCACTGGTTGGTACCAGATAAATTTTCTCCCTGTAGTAAGCAACACCTTCAGATGAAGAGACAAAGTCACAGCGAAGGAAGAAATTAGTTGAAGGGGTCAAGGTCAGCTCATGGGAGAAGATAAGTACATACTCCCAGCCCCTCAAGATCTCTCCATCAAATCCTCCCCCCATACATTGTCCCATTGCTAACACCCCCACCCAGCACCACCCACCCACCCCACTAGAAACAGTAAGTGATTTTGCTGCAGCTGTGGTGTCCTCCAGAATAAATGAAGGGACCAAATGTTTGATAGCTACATTTGCCGATGACACCAAGATAGGTCGGAAAGTAAATTGTCAAGAGGAGGTAAAGAGTCTGCAAAGGAACATAGACAGGTTAAGTGAGTGGGAAAAAATTTGGCAGATGGAGTATAACCTGGGTAAATGTGAACTTGTTCACTTTGGCAGGAAGAATAGAAAAGCGGCATATTATTTAAATGGAGAAAGATTGCAGAACTTGGTGGTACAGAGGGATCTGGGTGTCCTGGTACATGAATCACATAAAGTTAGTATGCTTGTACAGCAAGTGATTAGGTAGGCAAATGTAATGTTGGCATTTATTGCAAGAGGAATGGAATATAAAAGCCGGGACATTTTACTGCAGCTGTAGAGGACCTTGGTGAGACCACGTCTGGAGCACTGTGTGTAGTTTTGGTCTCCTTATTTAAAGAAAGATATAATTTCTTTAGAAGCTGTTCAGATTGATTCACTGGACACATTTCTGGGATGAAGGGGTTGTTTTATGAAGAAAGGTTGAACAGATTGGGCCTATGCCCATTGGAGTTTAGAAGAATGAGAGATGATCTTATTGAAACATACAAGATCCTGAGGGGACTTGATAGAGTGGATACCCGGAGGATGTTTCCTCTTGTACGGGAGAGTAAAACTATGGGACATAGTTTAAAAATAAGAGGCCTCCCTTCTAAGTCAGATGAGGAGAATGTTTTTCACTGAAAGGGTCCTTGGTACATGGAATTCTCTTCCCTAGAGAGTAGTGGAAGCTGAGTCATTGAATTTATTCAAGGCAGAGTTAGATTTTTGTTAGGCAAGGGAGTCAAGGGTTATGGTGGGGGGCAGACAGGAAAGTGAAACTGAGACCACAACCAGATAAGCCATAATTTTATTGAATGGTGGAGCAAGCTTAAAGGGGAACTTCCAGGTGGTGGTGTTTCCATGTATCTGTTACCCTTGTCCTTCCAGATGCTAGCAGTCGTGGATTTTGACGGTGCTGCCTAAGGTGCCTTGGTAAGTTCCTGCAGTGCATCTTGTAGATGGTACACACTGCTGCCACTGTGCTTTGGTGGTGGAGGGAGTGAATGTTTGTGCCACTAATGCTCCCTGCCTGACTGGAAACTGTCAATCAGGCTTACTTTGGAATGGAGAATCCACCACAGCAAAACTACTCATGCTGCGGAGTTAAATCTCCAAAGCATCTGTCCCAACAGAAATTCTGCCCGTCCACCAACACAGCCTTGCTCTGTCAAGATTCAGCCAAAATATTTTTTTTATATGGTTTTGAGTGCTTTTCCTCATTGATTACTAAATAGTGGAAGATGCTTTTTAAATAAATGCAAATGTGAAGTACATTTTTCTGTATTGTGAGTGTATGTCTTCTTCTCCGTAGGCAGTCCCTCGGGGTCGAGGATGACTTGCTTCTACACTAAAAATGAGTTCTCAGGTGACTGAAGAGTCCAATGGATGACCTACAGTTTCTGTCACAGGTGGTAGGGGGAACAGGTGGTAGGGGGAACAGGTGGGTGGGGTGCCCGGGTTGCCATGGGCTCCTTTCAGTGGCGACACTTGGCTTCAGCTAGCCCTTGGTGATGAGACTCGAGGTATTCAGCTCCTTCCAGATGCTTTCCCTCCACTTTGGGTGGTCTTGGGCCAGGTATTCCCAGATGTCATTGGGGATGTTGCACTTTTTCAAGGAGGCTTTGAGGGTGTCCTTAAAAAGTTTCCTCTGCCTTCCTGGGGCTTGCTTGCTGTGTTGAAGCTCCGAGTAGTGCGCTTGTTTCAGGAGTCTCATATCAGGCATGCGGATGCTGTGGCCCGCCCAGCGGAGCTGATCGAGTGTGATCAATGCTTTGATGCTGGGGATGTTGGCCTGAGCGGGAACACTGATGTTGGTGCACCAATCCTGCCAATGGATTTGCAGGATCTTGCGGAGGCAGCACTGGTGGTACTTCTCCAGAGTTTTGAGGTATCTGCTGTACGTAGGCACCGTCTCTGAGCCATATAGAAGGGCAGGTTTCACTACTGCTCTGTAAACCATGAGCTTGGTGGCAGGTTTGAGGTCCTGGTCTTCAAACGCTCTTCCATAGGCAGCCGAAGCCTGCGCTGGCACACTGGAGGCAGTGTTGAACATCATCGCCCATGTCTGCCCTTGTTGACAGTAGGCTCCCAAGTATGGAAAATGGCCCACGTTGTCCACCGCCTCATCATGGATTTTGATAACCGGGGGGGGGGTGGGCAGTGTAGCATGGAGGGGGCAGGTTGGTAGAGGACCTTTGTCTTACAGATGTTTCATGTAAGGCCCACGCTTTCAAACGCCTCGGTGAAGGCGATGATGATGGCTTGGAGCTCAACTTCTGAGTGTGATGCAAGCAACATCTGCACATTGTAGTTCAATGACAGAGGATGGGACGACCTTGGGTTTGGCCTGCAGGTGGCGGAGGTTGAACAGGTTCCCATTTATTCTGTAGTTTAGCTCCACTCCAGCGGAGAACTTGCTGAGATGGAGCATTGCAACAAGGAAGATCAAGAAGAGCGTTGGTGTGATGACACAACCTTGCTTGACCCTGGTCTGAACGTGGATTGGGCCTGTGGTGGATCCATTGGTCAGGATCACATGTCATCGTGAACAGGTGGAGGATGGTGATAAACTTATGGGGGCAGCCAAAACAGAGGAGGATGCTCCAAAATCCTTCACAATTGACAATGTCAAATGCTTTTGTGAGCTCAAAGAAGACCATGTACAAGGGTACATGAGAAGTACATTGTTCTGTATTGTGTGAATGTAGGTAAGAAGTTATCCACACGCCTCTCCTCCAACACACATACCAGTGATCTGCCTGTCAAGGCCTCTGATTCCACCATAAGGCTCCTGATTCCCCCTCCACCCAACACCCCCTGCCGAGGTATCAAACTCTTCCCAAGGGCTCCAATAACCTCCCTACTGATGCAATCCATTGGGAGGGTGTTGGTTACAGAACGTTGTCTCTTAAAGAAATCTTTGTAGTCTTCAGTAGGTTAACTGTAAGTCTTCATTAACAACTGAAACTATTTACACATGGGACAGTAAAGAGTACTAGCTAGGAGCTATCTCCATGCTAAGATCTTTTCTTATCTCTGCTCGACAGCACACTGACCCCTGGGTCTGGGTCATGTTCCTTCTCACATCACTGTGTGGGCGGTATTATACACAGTCGCACATTAACCCTATATGTGCCAGACACTTATACTGCACATTTGATCCCCTTTTCTCACACCTGAAATCCAATGCTTGACGCCTCCCATTCCCTCTCCTCAGGCGTGTGACCCCCTCTCCAGAAGGCTTTTGATGTAGGACCCCTCCATAACTGAGCCCCTGACCTTCTTTTGATTGTCACCCACAGCCCATCAGATTGGACACCCCCCAATTGATCTCACCTCCGATCAAAAGTGCTGTTAAGGAGGGAATTCCAGGATTTTGATCCAGTGACAATGAAGGGTCAGTGATATGGTTCCAAGTCAGGATGATATGTGACTTGGAGGGGAATCTGCAGGTGGTGGTGTTCCCATATGTCTGCTGCCTTCTCCTTCTAGGTGGTAGAGGTTATGGGTTTGGAAGGTGCTGTTGAAGAAGCTTTGGTGAGTTGCTGCAGTGTACCTGGTATATGGCACATACTGCTGCCACTGTGCACCAGTGATGGAGGGAGTGAATTTTTAAGGTAATCAGTGTCATGCAGGTTGCTTTGTCCTGGATAGTATTGAACTTCTTGAGTCTTGTGGGAGCTGCACTCATCCAGGCAAGTCACAGTCTTGACTTGTGTCTTGTAGATGATGGACAGTCTTTGGGGAGTCAGAGGTGAGTTACTTGCCACAGAATTCCTAGCGTCTGACATGCTCTAGTAGCCACAGCATATGTATGGCTCACCCAGTTAAGTTCTGGTCAATGATGACCCTAGGATATTTATGGTGGTGGTGGGGTGAGGTGTTAAGCGATGGTTGAATATCAAGGGGAGATGGTTAGTTTCTTTCTTGTTGGGGATGGCCATTGCCTGAAATTCATGTGGTGCTAATGGCATGAATGTTATTTGTCACCTATCAGCTGAAGCCTGAATGTTGTCTGAGTCTTGCTGCATACAGACACAGATTGATTCAGTATCTGAGGAGTTGAGAATGTTACTGAACATGGTGCAATTATCAGCGATGGAGGGAACATAATTGATGAGCAGCTGAAGATATTTGGGGCTTAGGACCCTGCCCTGAGGAACTCCTGTGTAGTGTAGAGCCCCCTCTACCCCCCTCTCTGTTGGTGAGGCATAAATAAATGTGAGGTGGACTCAGAGGCTTTCCTGACACAACACAGACTGCAGCGGTTCAAGAAGGCAGCTCACCGCCACCTTATCAAGGGCAATTAGGGATGGGCAATAGATGCTGGCCCAGCCAGCGATGCCCACATCCCATAAATGATTAAAAACAAAGGAAGTTGTACAATAATCACTGCCTATTGCGAATCCACATATTCATCTTTTCTCAGTGCAATAAACAACAGAAAGATGTTGACGAGTCTGGGATTGAATTTTTTTTAACATTTCGTTTGAGAAATTAAGGACTGTAACACGATTTTTCAAATACATAAAGTTGATTGAGAGGAAGTTGTTTGAAAGATTGTTCAAGTGCACAATGAGAGAGCACGATATATAATTGAAAAAAAATGGCACTGAAGAAACGTTTGGGGACAATGGGGAATTTCAATCCTAAAGAAGAGGATTGTTTTAATTAAGAAAAAAGGTTTCGCATTTCGCTAAAAGTGGAGAAAATAGAAGATGAGGCTAAAGTAAATGTTTTCCTCAACAGGATGCGGGGGGTGGGGGGTGGAGGCAGATGCTTCTGAGGTGGTGCCTAACCGATGTTGCCCAGGGGAACTGAGTACAATGGATAGTTCTGAAATGAATGAGATTGTAGATTCATATAATGGCACGAATAAGAATGTGATTGCACTGAGGGTTGCATTTCATAAAAGGGAGCAGTTGCCAAGTGAGATTATTGCAGATTACATTCTTGAATTAAGGGCACTCTCTTGTCACAGTGGGTATGTCACGAGCCATGGAAATGGCAGAAAGAGATAGTTGCAAATTGCAAGGGAGTTTTTTTCCCGAGCCGGCAGGGGAGTTCCCCCAGATTCCAGCAAGGTCCAGGCCAAGGCAGCCAAGCTCACAGCCTCAGTCAGAAATTTAAATGCGACCATTGCCATGATAGCCATCAGCCATTTAAATGCCTCCCGTTTCCGGTCAAAGTGCTATGCCTGTGGGAAAGTCAGTCACATTCTGACAGTATGGAGGAGTAGAGGAGTCAGTAATGCTCCAGATCGTGCTAAAGCTCCAGCTCTCAGCCATGTACCAGGTTGAGTTTGTGGTAGATCTAAAGCTAGTTCAGGAGGCTGAAAATCCTTGAATGCAGAAAAGATACATGTGGAAACAGAAGTTGATGTTATCAAACAAGAAGATCAAAAGTTGTACTCAATCCGAGAGCAAGAGAAACAGGACATGTGGGATGAAAGTAAAAGGGGTTAATTCCAGTTCCCACAGTTAAAATGAAAGTTGGAGATTCACAACTTCCTTTGATTATTGATCCAGCTGCAGCTGTGTTTGTTAGCTTGAGAGTACAAGAAGCCCTTAAGTCACATTCTCTTATGCAAATGAAACTGGCTAGTTATTCCAATGATAGTATTCCAGTGTTAGGTGAAGTTAGTGTTAGGGCGGAATGTGATGATGGATCTTATTACTTGCCATTGGGAATAGTAGGCGGGAACAAAGTCTCCCTGTTGGGAATACATTTGTTTAAGGAGACACAGTTAA
Source organism: Cetorhinus maximus (assembly GCF_964194155.1). Lineage (NCBI taxonomy): Eukaryota > Metazoa > Chordata > Chondrichthyes > Lamniformes > Cetorhinidae > Cetorhinus > Cetorhinus maximus. Next base: position 86,185,945 of record NC_135879.1, read on the forward strand.
ACTGGGCCGAGTTATTTACAGTAGGGACGGAAAAGACCGAGGGCAGAATCATTCCAGAATCACACTAAGTGCAGCAGCGGGCGGGGTAATTGGTGCTGATCCCATTGGCTGCAATGGCGGGTTTTCGTGCCATATTGCACCCTTCCTGCCTCATTAATAATGCATTCGCATGAAACCCACCAGGTTGTAGTCGGGCGGCCTCCGGTTTGCCAGCCTGAATGTGACCTCACTGCTTCCTCAGTGTGGGCTCCATATTTAAACGGGCATAACGCGCACAATTCACAATGCTTGCAGTGCAGGAGCACTCCACTAAAGAGATGGCCCCAGAGGCAAAGAAGAGTGCTGCCCCCAGATTCAGTGATGCCTCATTTGAGAGCCTGTGGAGACCCACCGCAATGTCCTCTACCCCCGCTCTGGCCGCCGGAAGGGCAGCAAAGTGACAATTCCAGCTTGGGAGGTGGTGGCAGCAGTGGCTGGTACAAACACAGCCCGGAAGAGGTCAGCCACCCAGTGCAGAAAGAGGATGAATGATCTCATCTGTTCCGCCAGGGTAAGTCACCTTTCTCATCATTCTCAACTCACACACACTCACAAGCCCTTCACGCATCCACAGGGATCTCACTCACTGTCAGCTCAATGGACACCATGTCTCACTCTCTCACACACACCCTCACATCTCCATGTGGCCCCATCTCCTCTGTTCATCTCATCCTCATTTCGTCCATGGCTCTACTAACTACCTACAAATGCCAGCCATCCTTCTCAACTGCCCTACCATGCGTATTGCTTACACCCTCTCCATCTGTCTTTATGCTGGACAAGATTGCATGCAATAAAGGGGATAGGTCCTAGACTAGGGGTGGTGTGGCAGACGTCAAGGGCCTGAGCAGCTATGAAAACAGAGCCATCGTGCTGGCTGGAGATCACACTGACCGTTCCTGTGGCGACGGGGAGGTCAGCGGCAAGTACTCATGTGAGGATCCTGCACCAGATCATCCCTCTGTCAATGCTACTCTAAGTCTATTGTTCTGTATGTTATGCAGCTGCCATGCACTAATAATCTCTACTTTCTCTCTAGGCACATCATCCACAGGCCCGATGCCCCCAGGCAACCTGGACCCCGGCTTCAGCGCCGAAAGCACCTCAAATGAGGACCCTGAGGACAGGACCATAGAAGACCTATAACAGCGCTCACCCACACCCTCCACCAACATAGCGACACACATCTTGATGGGACCTAGATGTAGATCAGGCTCGGAATCACAATGTGGTGAGCACAGCACATAATCTGGTCCACAGCAGGCGGAGGCAGGCACCTCCGAGGTCACCGGCATTCAGAGGACTGCTGGAGGCCACGATTCTGCTGAGACCGAGGAGGATGATGAGCCTCCAGACTCAATCCTTAATCAGCTGCTGGAGCTGCAAAGACTATCATGGGAACATCAGAAAGGGATATCTGCTGCACTCCTCAGATTGCAAGGGACGATGGAGGAGTCCATCTGCCTTCAGTCTGAGGTGATAGCGCCAGCATGCCAACACGTCAAGGTCAACTCTGGCAGGATGGCAGCCACCGTGGAGACCTTGGTCCAGGACCTCGGTCCTGCAATGCTACACAGGCTGAGCTCCGCCGTTGAAGCCATAGTTGGCTTCCAACTATGTCTACATGAGAGGGATGCGGGGCAGCTTCATCTTACTCCAGCTTCTCCTTGACCTCAAGGAGTCAGCCAGGGGTCCTTTGGCACCCATAGGGAGGAGGAGCAGCAGCTCAACACGCCGGGCCCATTCACCTAAGTGACTCTGGGAATATCCGGCCTATCCATATCCCCTCTCCCCGTGACCCCATCAGCTCCAACTCCACAGCTGAGGAGGTTGCACCTGGCCTACAACAGGATATCCTAAGCAGGCTGGGGCTCTCCAGGTCTCGGCCCTCCAGAGGACGCCCACCAAGGTCATCACAGACAACAGTGCTTAGCTGTCAACAAACTGCCTCCACCTCCGCTGTGGATGTCGGGGAAGAACCAAAATGTTGTGGTAGGGTGAGGAGTACAAAATATTAGGAGCACAGCAGTGTACAGGTGTTCCCAAGATGTACATAATTTGTACACTGTAAATAGAATATGACCCATTCCACATCTCCTCTTGTGTTTGCCTTCTCTTTTATTAACAGCTGTATTACAGTCAATTGGGTGACACGCCATGGTCCCTCCCCCGACTTATTGCAGATGTTGCTATCAGGGGCATTTGTTTGTGTAGTCTGGCTGCATGTCACTGCAATGTTTGATTATTTTCATCTCATTTCCAACAGCACTGATGTGGTGTCCATCATGTTATCTGTCCTTGCAAAAGGCATGTCATTCAAATACTTTTCAGGATCATCTCCTCAGTGTTGTCCATGTGACATGGAGGCAGAGGTGTTCTCCCATGCCATATGAATGCTTGAAAGGTGAAGGACAGTAGGGTTAATGCATGTAAGGGATTGAGTGATCCTTTCTGGTAGCTCCACTTGCGACTTCCTGACCGTACATTTGATTATGCAATAAGTGTGAGCACCTTGACACCTTAAGTCAATGAGACTCTGGCCCTCTCAGCCAAACTAGTGTCCTGACGTTCGAACCTACAGGCCTGAGCATCTATAACAGTGGTGCTGTCAGCCCCTGCAATTGTCTAACAGTTACCAGGTTCTTGCAAGCTGTGTGCACAAGAACAGGGACTGCAGGGAGAATGAGCGAACTGACTATGGCACCATGGTACAGGGAGCCATTCAAGTGGGGGGAGGAAATAGGAATGTAGTAGTGGTAGAGGACAGTATAATTAGGGGAGTAGATACTGTTCTCTACAGCCATAAGCATGAGTCCCGAAGACTGTGTTGCCTGCCTGGTGCCAGGGTTAAGGACGTCTCCTTAGGGCTGGAGAGGAACTTGGAGTGGGAAGGGAGTTGTCGTCATCCATGTTGGTACCAATGAGATTGATAAGACTAGAAAGGATGCTCTGCTGAAAGAATTTGAACAGTTAGGAGCTAAATTAAAAAGCAGAACCTCCAAGATAATAATCTTGGGATTTCTACCTGAGCCACGGACAAACTGACATAGGGTAAATAAAGTCAAGGAGTTAAATCCGTGGCTCAAAGATTGGTGTAGGAGGAATGGGTTTCAGTTCATGGGGCACTGGCACTAGCACTGGGGTAGAAGGGAGCTGTTCTGGTGGGATGGGCTTCACTTGAACCATGCTGGGACCAGTATCCTGGTGAATCAAATAACTAGGGCTGAAGACAAGGCTTTAAATTAAATAGAGGAGGGGAGGGTTCTGGAGAGGGGATATGTAGGTTTACAAAGCAAAAGGATATGGCAGCATTGCAGGGTACCTAATTAGGCAGTGATACCCATAGTGTGACAGGAAGGGACAGAGTGCACAAACATAAAAAAAAGCAGCAAATAGGGACAAAGGGGAAAAAATGATAAAAAGGCAAAATTAATGGCTCTTTACTTAAATGCGTGTGGTATTTGGAACAAAATAAATGAATTAAAGGCACAAATAGAGGTTAATGGGTATGATCTTATAGCCATTATGGAGTCATGGTTACAAGGAGATCAAAGCTGGGAACTAAATATTCAGGGGTATGTGACTTTTCAAGAGGAGAGGCAGGAAGGAAAGGGTGGTGGGGTAGCCTTGTTAGTATGAGATGGAATAAGTACGATAGCAAGAAATGATCTTGGCTCGAAGGATGTAGAATCCATATTGGTGAGGTAAGATATAACAAAGGGAAGAAGACACTGATGAGAGTAGTCTATTGGTCCCCTAACAGTAGCTATGCTGTACAACAGAGAATAAATCAGGGAATAATGAGGGCATGTAAAAAAGGCATGGGTGACTTTAATCTTCATGTAGATTGGGAAAATCAAATTTGCAGAGGTAGTCATGAGCAAGAATTCATAGAGCATGTTTGGGACAGTTTCCTAGAACAATATATTGTGAATCCAACCAGAGACTAGGTTATTTTGGATCTGGTAAAGTGTAATGAGGCAGGTTTAATAAATGATCTCAGAGCAAAAGATCCCCTAGGAAACAGTGACCATAATATGGCAGACTTTAGCATTCAGTTTGAGAGTGAGAAACTTGGGTTTGAAACAACTGTACCAAACTTAAATAAAGGTAATTCCAAAGGAATGAGGGCAGAGTTGACTGGAGTGAACTGGGAAAGGAGTTTAGCAGAAAAGATGGATGATGAACAATGGCACACATTTAAGAAAATAATTCATGACTCACAACAAAGATATATCCCAGTGAGGGAGAAGGATTCTAGGAAGTGGATTAAACAAACAATGGTTAACCAAGGAAGTTAAGGAGTGCATAAAATTGAAAGAAAATAAACATTCAATGTGGCAAAGATTAGTGGTAAGCCAGAGGATTGGGAAAGTTTTAAAAACCAACAGAAGATGACCAAAAAAATAATAGAGGGATAAAATAAACTTTGAGGGTGAACTAGCAAGTAATATAAAAACAGACAGTAAGAGCTTCTTTAAATACATAAAAAGTAAGAGAGAGGCAAAAATGAACATAGACTCCTTAGAGAGTGAGGCTGGGGGATATAATAATGGGGAACCAGGAAATGGCAAAGAAGTTGAATAAATACTTTGCATCTGTCTTCACAGTAGAAGACACTAACAGCATACCAAAAATACTAAATAATCAAGAGCCAAAAAGAGGGTGGGGGGTGGTTGGTGGAGGAAATAAATATCACTAGAGATAAAGTACTAGGAAAACTAATGGCTGTTAAGCCCCATGACCTGATGGGTTGCATCCTAGGTACCAAAGGAAGTAGCTGCAGAGATAGTAGTTGCACTGGTAGTAATCTTCCAAGAATCCTTATATTCTGGAAAAGTCCCAGAGGATTGGAAAACTGCCTATGTAACACCCTTATTCAAAAAGGGAGGGAGACAAAATATAGGTAACTATAGGCCAGTTAACTTAACATCAGTTATTGGGAAAATGTTAGTCTATTATAAAAGGTGCAATAGCAGTGCATTTAAAAATGCATAATATAATCAAGCAGAGTCAGCATGGCTTCATGAAGGGGAAATCATGTCTGACAAATTTAGTAGAATTCTTTGAGGAGGTAACTTCTAAAATGACAATCATCTTGTTAAAACTAATTGTCAGTTAAACAGGTGATAGGCATTAATTATCTCAACTGAATAGAATAAAAAGGTGCAGCTGGACCATTTTATGTGGAAGCTACTAGGAAGTTAGTAGCAGTCTGGGAAATAAACCATCTTTAAAAAAGACACTTGCCTGGATTAATTCTTCCATCACAACCTCTTATTGTGAATAACAGTAACAAGCAGGATAGCATAAAGGGGAAGCAACAGATGTAATATATTTGGATTTCCAGAAGGCACTTGATAAGATATGGCACATAAGGTTACTTAATAAGGTAAGAGCTCATGGTTATAAAAACAAAAAACTGCGAATGCTGGAAATCCAAAACAAAAACAGAATTACCTGGAAAAACTCAGCAGGTCTGGCAGCATCGGCGGAGAAGAACAAAGTTGACGTTTCGAGTCCTCGTGACCCTTCAACAGAACTAAGTAAAAATAGAAAAGGGGTGAAATATAAGCTGGTTTAAGGTGGGGGGGCTACCTTCAAAAACAGTTCCTCTGACATGTCCTCCTTCTTCCTTAACCGAGGTTTTCCACCCATGGTTGTTGACAGGGCCCTCAACCGTGTCCAGCCCATCTCCTGTGCATCCGCCCTCACGTCTTCTCCTCCCTCCCAGAAACATGATAGGGTCCCCCTTGTCCTCATTTATCACCCCACCAGCCTCCGCATTCAAAGGATCATCCTCTGCCATTTCCGCCAACTCCAGCATGATGCCACCACCAAATACATCTTCCCTTCACCCCCCTGGCGGCATTCCGTAGGGATCGTTCCCTCCACCCTGGTCCACTCCTCCATCACCCCCTACTCCTCAACCCCCACCTACGGCACCTCCCCATGCATACGTAAAATATGCAACACCTGCCCCATCACTTCCTCTCTCCTCACCATCCAAGGGCCCAAACACTTCTTTCAAGTGAAGCAGCATTTCACTTGCATTTCCCCCAACTTAGTCTACTGCATTCGTTGCTCCCAATGCGGTCTCCTCTACATTGGAGAGACCAAACGCAGACTGGACGACCACTTTGCAGAACACCTGCGGTCTGTCCGCAAGAATGACCCAGACCTCCCTGTCGCTTGCCATTTTAACCCTCCACCCTGCTCTCTTGCCCACATGTCTGTCCTTGGCTTGCTGGATTGTTCCAGTGAAGCTCAACGCAAACTGGAGGAACAGCACCTCATCTTCCAACTAGGCACTTTACAGCCTTCCGGACTGAATATTGAGTTCAACAACTTTAGATCTTGAACTCCCTCCTCCATCCCCACCCCCTTTCCGTTTCTTCCCCCTCCCTTTTGTTTTTTCCAATAATTTATATAGATTTTTCTTTTCCCACCTATTTCCATTATTTTTAAATCTATACCTTTTATGCCCTTTTAGTCTTATTTCACCCCATCCCCACTAGAGCTGTACCTTGCGTGTCCTGCCATCCATTCTTAATTAGCACATTCTTTTAGATAATATCACCACCTTCAACACCTCTTTGTTCTTTTGTCTGTGACATCTTTTGATTATCTGCTCCTATCACTGCTTGCTTGTCCCTACAACCACCCCCCCCCCGACCCCCCACTTCTCTCCCCCCACCCCCCCACCTTAAACCAGCTTATATTTCACCCCTCTCCTATTTTTACTTAGTTCTGTTCATGAGGACTTGAAACGTCAAGTTTGTTCTTCTCTGCCAATGCTACCAGGCCTGCTGAGTTTTTCCAGGTATTTCTGTTTTTGTTTAAGAGCTCATGGTGTTGGAGGTAGCATGTTAGCATGGATAGAGGATTGGCTAACAAATGGGCTACAGAGTTGGGATAAGGGGGCATCTTCAGGATGGCAACCTGTAACTAGTGGAGTGGCACAGGGATCAGTGCTGGGGCTGCAATTATTTACAATATATATTAATGATTTGGATGAGGGAAATGAATGTACTATTGCCAAGTTTGTTGATGGCACAAAAATAGGTGGAAAGCCAGTGGTGAGGATGACACAAAAAGTCTACAGAAGGATATAGACAAATTAAGTGAGTGGGCAAAAACTTGGCAGATGGAATATAATGTGGGGCTATGCACTTAAGCAGGAAGAATAGAAGAGCTGATTATTATTTAAATGGAGAAACACAGTAGAAAGCTGCAGCACAGAGGAATTTGGGGGTCCTTGTGCATGAATCCCAAAAAGCTAGCATACAAGTTCAACAGCTAATCAGAAAGGCAAATGGAATGTTGGCCTTTATTTCAAAGGGAATGGAGTATAAAAATAGGGAAGCCTTGCTAAGACTATACAAGGCACTAGTTAGACCACTCCTAGAATACTGTGAACAATTTTGGTCCCCTTATCTAAGGAAAGATTTACTGGCATTGGAGACAGTCCAGAGAAGGTTCATTAGGTTGATCCTGGGTATGGAGGGATTTTCTTATGAGGAGAGGTTGAGTAGGTTGGGTCTATGCTCAATGGGGTATAGAAGAATGAGAGGTGACCTTATTGAAACATAAGATTCTTAAGGGCCTACAGAGTAGATGCTGAGAGGTTGTTTTCCCCTGTGGGAGAGTCTAGGACCAGAGGTCATAAACTCAAAAGTAAGGGGTCACCCATTTAAGACAGATGAGGAATTTCTTCTCTGAGGGTAGTGAATCTGTGGAATTCTTTACCACAGAGGGCTGTAGAGGCTGGGTTGTTAAATATATCCAAGGCTGAGGTAGACAGATTTTTAATCAGTAAGGGAATCAAGGGTTATGGTGAAAAGGCAGGAAAGTAGAGTTGAGGATTATCAAATCAGCCATGATCTCATTGACTGGCAGAGCAGACTCGATGGGCTGAATGACCTACTTCTGCTCCTACGTCTTGAGGTCTTATGCGTATGTGTTGTGTCCAGACAACTATCATTTCAATGTATGGTTGCAGTGCTGTGCATCCCCTCTCCTGCCCACTGGCCATGGTCACTAATGCTGCATGGAAATGGTCACATGTGGTTGGTCATGGATCTGTTGAACATGATCAGGAGCCACCAGGTGTGCCTTCAGGCATTGTTGATGGGAGAAATGTGGCATGATGAACATAAAACTGAAGCTTCAGTGTGCTCCATATTGGAAACTACTTGTCACTGTGAGGACTTCATGCTGCCTGAGATCCTTCAAATCGCCAGGATCAGTGTTGCCCATGAGGGTACAATGTATGTGTGAAAGAAGAGGCATGTTAATTGTTGGCATGCAATTAATTGAATGTTGTCATCCTTAGGTGGTCCACATCCATAGTAAGGTGAGAAAATTTGGAGGCTACAATCCCTGAGTGAGTGCTAGGTGTCAATGGGATTGAGATGAAGGTGACAGGGAGGACTGAGTCATCTGTACATGGATTGAGACCTGCCGAACCTCCTCGGCTGCCTTGGCCCAAGTTTCACTCATCAATTGCACCATTGATGCAACTCAATGAATAATCACGTTGCTGGATGTGCATTGCCTAGTGGAGTGCAGTCCGCTTGATGACAATACGCCCTCCTCCACACATCTTTCGTTTTATGGTGACAGCCCCTCCTCCAGACAGTGCCCCATCTCAGCGTGGAAGCATGCTCCCAGGGCTTCATCAACCTTCAAAGGATCAGGCCAAGGGGAGCCTGATGTGGAAGTACTGACTCTCATTTTGAAGTGCAGAGTTGAAAAGTTAAGAGTTGCAAAGCTCCTGTTCATGTTGGCTTCTCATGTAAGTCACTTTTCCAAAAGGATGCTCACTCCATCTCGTCATCCTCCTCCTGGAATGTTGAGACTGAGGCTGTCCTGTGCATGCATGTCTCGTCTGGCCTGTGTTACGGCCTCTTCATCTGCAGTATCGGTTTCCTCAAACTCATCACTGTCATCCCCTTCGAGGTCCTCCTCATAGGAGGAGATGTGCAGCTCCTCCATCTCATCTGGCAAATCGTCACCCCTTTGCAGCGCCAGGTTGTGCAGTGCGCAGCAAGCCACGATGATCTGTGACACTCTCTGAGGAGTGTACTGGAGTGTTCCACCACATCTGTCCAGGCATCAGAATCACATCTTCAGCGTCCCAATAGTGTGACCCACCAATGTCCGGGTAGTGACAACAGCCTTGTTGTACCTTCTCTCTGCAGGAGTCTAAGGCCACTGCATGGGCATCATCAGCCACGTCCTTTGCAGGTACCCTTTGCCCCCGAGGACGCAGCCCTGGGTCCTATGTGGCCCCTCGAAGATCTCAGGGATCTGTGATCTACTCGATGTATGAGTTGTGGACCCTTCCTGGATACTGATGCAAACCTGCAGAATTTGTTATCATGGTCACACACCAGCTGTATATTGAATAAGTGGAAGCCTTTCCTGTTTATGTATTGTAGTGCCTGTTGCCAGCGAGCTTTGATAGCTGCATGAGTGCAGTCGATAGCACCCTGCAACTGTGGAAACCTGGAAATCTCTGCGGAGGTCAATGCTCTGGCACCCTGGTGTTCTTGATCTCTGTAGTTGATGTAATTGTGAGCCTTGGCAAAAAGGCATCTGTGACCTCATGTATGCATTTGTGCGTGGATGCCTGAGAGACCCCACACAGATCCCCAGTCGAGCCCTGGAAGGAGCCAGTGGTACAGAAGTTAAGTGTGGCTGTTACTTTCATAACCACTAGCAATGGATGTCCTGAGTCCACGTGGTGCCAATTATTTCAGAATATGGCAAATGTGAGTTACCAAATCCCAGGACATGCGGAGCCATCGGTGACACTGGTTCTCAGATATCTGTAGAAAAGACAGGCGATGTTAGTACACTCTAGGTGTAGCAAGGCACCAATGAACAACGTTTCTGTTTCCCTGAAGCTCCGTGCCTTGAGTGGACACCACTGGGCCTTGGCCTTGAAGGTTTTGCTCCTCCCTTTGGCGAGCCAGCCTCCTCCTTTGCAACCTTCTCCTTCTCGCATTCCTGTCTGCAGTTACACAGGCAGCAATGAATGCAGGCTCCATCATCCTGGTGGTCTCCTCTCCTCAGTATCACTGAGAAACAGACAAGAGTCAGGACTCGTCTGCAATACTAAATTTTGTGCCAATGACTCGTGGGCGACTGTGCATCAATGGCCCTAGTTCCTGAGCCGCCAAATGCTCACCACTGAAACAATCTACACTGCGGCATGCGTACCCGGGTAATTCCCCTCCCACAAAGCATAAGCTACTGAGATGAGACTGCTTTGACAGTGCGCTGGCTGTGCTGCTTTTAGCCCAGGTGTTGGCATTCTCATACACGTGTTATGATCCCTACTGGACAAGCCTGATCCCAGGGTGCAACCCAGCTTGATAGATCCTAACTTTGTTTGTTTAGATACATGGAGAGTGGCTACTGAACAGAGTCACTGAAGTCAGCTGATAAACTTTTAACAAAAAAAATTTATTCAACAAGAAAAGATGAACCATATTACAATACTACTTCATCCACAACTATACCTTTTACAGATATGTACAGATCTGTAAGGATAACACAAGTTACAAAAGCAATTTTATACTTTAATGTTCTCAGTAAATACACAGTCTATGTAAACCTATGGCACCCTGTGGTCAGATGCACCACAAGTGAAACCAAATGACAGATGCCACTTCAACCAGATATTATGGATCTCTCCTTAACCCAACCACCCCCACCCCAGACAAAGTGACTTACATGAGCCAACCAGTCTCACTGAACTCCGTCTTTCACATGAGGGTTTCCAACCTCCACTCTCTAAGAACATTATCCAAGAACTCGCTTTGGAATCTTCTCCCAAAGTAATGTTTTCTCTCAGACACCTTCCGCAAGGGTTCACCTCCAGGCTTTTGAATTCTCCTTCTGATGTTCCTCTCCCCTAGGTCACCACTTGCATTCAAGCTACCTTCCACGCACTCTCTGTCATGAACTCAGCCATCAATAGTACACCACTGTTTCACATGCCCATAGCAAAAAGTTACGGACCTTCAGCGATCTCTTTGGACCTTCTTGCCTCTTGCAAATTGTTCTTGTTTTAAATCTGCTTTCAGCACCTTTTGGCTCTTTAAATCTGAAGCTTGGAGCCTTTCTTGCTGCCTCTCATTCTTAACTTCATTTTCCAGGTTCCTGTTCTTCCTTTGACGAGAAGGTTGTCTTGGACTTTCCCCTCTTCCACTCCCCTGGATTTTGGGGCTTTCCTTAGTTTGGGGCTGGCTAACTGTCCCCTCTGCTCCAGTCTTAACTGGAAGCAACGTTTCAAAGAAACCAACTGAATTCTAGTGTGTGCGTGCGCGTGTGTGTGATTTTCAAGTGAAACTAAAACTCCATTTAACCTTTTTCAACACACTGACACAGAAATACAAATTAAAACTCATTACTAACACTTACAAATACCAATATAACTTACTTAAACTATCTCTATTTCATAACACACAGCACTGCAATACTACAGTGTTTGGAATATACATGAGCGTCAATTTCTACACCGGCTACACAAGATGTCAAGGTTAGCCTGAGGCTTGTCTTCTTGGAACTGTCCAGCGCCAATAATATAGCATGCCTCAAAAGCTTATCTGGGTGTTCAATTGCAATTGACTTCATCATTGCTGTGGGAAAGTGCCACACTGTGAGCAAGGGGTTAAACCCAGATCAGTTAGTGCCAGTTTGTGATTAATGCCACACAAATGCACATCGTTGCTTCAGTTTGCTGATTTCTTGCAATGCCACTAAGAGACCACTATCATCTCTCAGTGGTACCTGTCTGCACCTGTGGGAATGCTCAGTTCAGTTGGGTAGCCTTTAATCCTCCCTGCCCACCTTCATCATCCCCAAATAGCAGTTAGCTGGGGTCCAAGGCACCTGCAGAGCCCCCAGCAACAGGGTTTGGTCTCATAATATTTTTCACCTGTGCAATCATGGATGGTAACAAGGTGGTGGTGGTGGTGAGCTCTCACTGCCAGACCAACTCAGGGGCCCCCCTGTGTGAGAATGGAATCCACCACCCACCACCTTGTTGCCGAGGAAGTGAATATTAAGATTACCCTTCCTCATACTCTCAGTCCTCCCCTTGTATCCCATGATCCCATTGTTCTTGTGGTGCAGATCCATTAGTTAGCTCACGGACATTGAGTTGGAGGTGCCCATGCCTCGTGTCCACCTCGTCCCTCAACATCGTGAGGCCACTTGCACTGTTAAACGTGTACCCCTTTACCCTCACCCCCCCTCACCCCCCTTTGTCAAGCCGGCCCTCACCCTGGAGCCTCCAAACTTGCCTGAGGCCACTTCCCCCCTACACCAAGCCAGTCCTCCCTCTGCAAACATACCGCTGGTCTGGTGGGATCGGACTTTCGAGATAGCCCCCTGGAGCCGATGTGGCACTGCCGCTGAAGCCTGACACTGAATTGCATGAACATTGCCCAAGATAAGGTAGGTGAACAGCCCTCGAATAGAGGAGCAAAGCGCAGGTCGCCAGCAGGTCGCCAGGTGCATGTCACTTATGTACCGTTGTGAAACACGTCGGTGTGATTGCATGCCGATGTGGCCTCACGATCCAGCATAGCGGAATGATTCTGGCAAGCAGGGGTTATAATTAGGTGTAAACGAATGGAAATGACGATCCCGATGTTCAGAGTGGGAAACGAGACCCGCCACCGGCAGGAGGAGCAGCTTATCGTGAACTGTTTTTATGACGACGTATAACAGATTTTTGCGATCTCGAGATTTTCCACTCCCAATCGCCGTGACGCTCACTGCAAACGGGAGTGGAAAATCCCAGTGTATGTCTGTCGTTGAGGAATCGCAGAGAGTTTAAAGTGGTCTTTGCGTAAGGAAGACTAAATGATAAAATTAACAATCGGTATATTAAATATTTAAGTCAGCAGATCGTGCAAATGTAGACATTCTTTTGAGATTTCCTGTGAAGACAGATTCATTTCTAGCCATTGAGTTACCTGTGAATGACTTTACATACATTAATGACATGCCAGTGTCTGCCAGATAAATTAGTGAAGAAACTCACAAGGGTGAGGTGCTCAGTAAAGTGCTCAATATGTTATGAATGGCTGGCCTGAGGAGTGTGCTGATGAGAAATTGCAGGAGTATTTCACATGCAAAAATGAACTGAAAAAAGATCAAAACTGTCTCTTTTGTCATTTAAGAATCATTATTCCACTGAGGTTTAGAGTGAGATTCTTAGAGGAACTTCATTAAGAGTACACAGGGATAATCTGTATGAAAGCAGGAGCTATTTTTGGTAGATAGAGATATTGACGAGTTGGTGAAAAGTTGTGAAGTGTATCTCAATGAGAAATGACCCAACCAAAGTTCTTTTCATTCCATGTTCAAACACAAGAAAACCGTGAGATTGAATACATGTTGTATTCATCGAGGTGAAAAGGGAAGAGTATTTTGTTTTGGTTGATAGCTATAGCAAATGAATAAATATTGAGTCTATGCCCAAAACCACAGTGCCAAAACTATTGAGGTTTTGAGAAATTGGTTTGCAATGTTGGTGTCAGATAAGAACGTAAGAAATAGGAGCAGAAATAGGCCAGGTGGCCCCTTGAATCTGCTCTACTATTCAATAAGATCGCAGCTGATCTGATTATGGCCTTAACTCCAATTTAGGTCAAAGTCTGTTTAACTCCACCTTGAATATATTTAATGACCTAACTTCCACTGCTCGCTGGGGTAGAGAATTCAAAACACTAATGACTCTCTGGGAGAAGAAACTCCTCATCTCCATCTTAAATGGGAGACCCAGGTCCCTGTGTATCGCAACATTCTGCAGCCTCTCTATTTAAATAATATTCTACTCTTCTGTTGTTCCTGCCAAAGTGGACAAAACTCATATTTTCCGACATTATACTTCATCTGCCAATTTTTTTCCCACTCACTTAATCTACCTATAACTCTTTGCACTCTCTTTGTATCTTCTTCATAGCTTACTTTCCTGCCTATCTTTGTATCATCAGCAAATTTGGCTACAATTTGGTTGATCCCTTCATCAAATTTATCAATATGGATTGTAAATAGTTGAGGCCCCAGCACTGATTCTTGTGGCATTCCAGTAGTTACAATTTGCCATCCTGAAAATGACCCTTTTATCTCGACTCTGCTTCCTGTTAGTTAACCAATCCTCTAACCATGCTAATGTAATACCCCCAACATCATTATCACTTGCAGCAACCTTTTTATGTGACAGATTCTCGAATGCCTTTTGGAAATCCAAATACACATCTACTGGTTCCCCTTTATCTACCCTGCTTGTTACATCCTCAAAGAACTGTCTCCCTCCTTTCTTGATTTGCAGTTTTTCAATCCGTTGGGACCTTTCCCGAACCTAGGGAATTTTGGAAGATTACAATCTATGCACCCACTATCTCTGCAGCAACTTCTTTTGAGACCCTAGGATGCAGGACAGAAAATAGTCCACAGTTTACATCAGAAGAATTTGAAATATTTCTGAGTAAGAATAGAGTCATACACATTCTAATAGTACCATATCATCCACCATCAAATGGCTTTGCTGAAAGAAGTGTATAGATTGTGAAAAGATCTTTGCGGAACTATTTACTAGGTGACAAGTGAGGTGGTATTTTACATGTTTCTCTTCAACATATGCTAGATAATTTTCGGTTTGCTTACAGAATAACCCCACAGCCTGCAACAGATTGTTCACAGATTGTGTGTTGGTGTTTAAACACACTCCTCGGACAAGGTTTAGGTTGCTTAAGCTTGACATCAAGAGCGAAGCAAGAAAAAATGATGATGAATCATGAAACACCAGGCATAAGACTTTAAGAGTTCACTGCTGGTCAGAACATCATGGTGAAAACTCATGAGGTGATAAGGAGAAGTATGTGATTAGAGTTGTTGTAAATAGTCTAAGTGCATTCACATATCTACTGCAGATTGGAAAAAGGTTCCATCAATGTCATGCAAATCATTTCCTCGAAAGAGGAACTCTGAAAAAGGGAGAGCATGAGAAACATCCTATAGTCCAAATTCCTCCTATAGTCCAAAGGGAAAGTCACAAAGAGAAAAAGGGCAGAATTTTCCATGCACATTGGTATCGGGCATGTTTGGCAGCTTGAGCAGACAATATGGCGAAAAGGCCAAAAATTGATTTCACAATCTCGTGAAACCAGTTTGCAATCGTGCGCTTTGCCCGTCAACAGTGGGCCACATTTCCGGCTGTCGGACATCGGGAACCTCATTGTAATAAATCTATATATCGTTATAAGCCCAGCTTGCCAGAATCATCCCCCCACACTGCATCATCCAAGCACGTCGGCGCGCGATGTTTCACAATGGTACATAAGCGATGTGCACCTGACAGGCTGTACTTTGCTTGGAACTCCAAGGTCTGTTTGCCTGCCTTGATTCGGGCAGCACTCACAGTCATCAGCGCCAGGCTTCTCAGAGAGCACCACATCACCTTTAGGGGGGCTCACGGGCAGGTCTCTACCTACCAAACCAACCATAAAGCGGGTGTGGCTTTTCAGCAGCTTGGGGAAGAGGGAGAGGTGGCCTCAAGCAAGGGAAGAGGTTGCAGGACGAGGGCTGTACTGGGGAAGGTGGGTATCCCAGATATGTATCTGGGGCACATATTGACCTGTGCAAGTGGCCCCAAGATGTTGGTGGCTGAGGAGTCAGTCTCCAGAGGAGATGAGGTCAGATGGAGATGTGATGGTGTGTGTGAGAGTGTGAGTGGTGATGTCCCTTGAGCTGGCAGTGAGTGGGATGCCAGTGAATGTGTGATGGGCTTGAGTGCGTGAGTTTAGAGTGATGAGATGGCTGCCCTACCCTGGCAGCACGAATGAAATCATTCATCCTCTATCTGCATTAGATGGCCAACCTCTTCTATGCAACATTGACACTGATCACCATTGCCATGATCTACCAAGCTGGAGTGGTAATATAACTGCCCTTCCTGCAGCCAGAGAAGTGGTAGAGGACATCACAGGGGGCCTCCATGGCGTCCAAGGTGTGTGCAAGGAACGTGACCCTAAACTGGGGGCTGCAGCCTTCTTTTCTTTTGGGCCATGTCTTCTTAGCAGCAGTCCTGGGCTGGAAGCAATGAGAGGTGTGTGCGCAGCTGTACTTTAAATGTGGTGCCCAGCATGATGAAGTGGCAAGGTGATGGTGTGGTGGGTGAATCAGGGCCCGCCCGCCATTGAAGCAGCGTGTTTCCTGGGAATGCATGATTAATGAGGTTGGAAAGGAATGGTATGGCGTGAAAGCCGCCATTGTGGCTGGCAGGTAAAATATCCTTTTTCCCACCTGCTACCGCACTTAGTGCAAGTCTGGGACAATTCCACCCAAAATGTTTGCTGGTATCACTGAATCCTCTGGTATAGGAAAGTGAGACAAAGTCTTTGATTAAGACAAATCAATCAATGTCACAACCCAACTTTTAAGTGGAGTTGGTAGCCAAAGTAAAAGTTCAAGACTGACACAGAGAAGTTGAGAGAGCTGAGTCAAACTAACAGAAATGAAAGGGGCTACCCAGACAGAAAGAGAAAGACATCAGGTATTGGTTGAAAGTATGTAGGAAGGAAGAGGAAGTGAGTTGTTCTTTTCATTATTTCTTGTCAAATGATATTTTTGTAAAACACATTGTGTTAAGGAAAAAAAATTTTTTTTTCATTTAAATTAATCTAGTATTGCTGAGAAAAGAGGCATGTTGTCGAAGCTTTTCATCTCGCACTCATCAGGACAGTTCGCAAGAAAACCAACAGTAAAAGGAACAACAATTTATACTGCATGAGAAAAGAGTGCTGATTGGTTGGCAAGTGGACCTTGATTGGTAGAGGCATTGCCACTAAAAATGCACCAGGGAACAGTTAACTACCAAGCTTTTCTTCAAATTCAAACCAAGCATTGCCATGGGGAATGAATGGCTTTTGTTTAGTTGAAAAAAGCAACATGAGTGGTATTTCCCACTAAAAGGATGCTGCATCAAGCCAAAAAGATATTCTGCCTATCACACAAATGAGGAATGTGGTTTATAAATTTCAGTGCCAGTGTACCAGGTATGTAGGGTATACAACCCAACGACTGATGTTTCAAACAGCATATCCCTTCGCTGTCGCAATAGACAAAGTACAAACAGTATCCAGCCAGCCCATGCTTGCAAAACTCAAACCATAGGGCGGAATTTTATGGCCCCATCGCAGCAGGGGCGGGGCCATAAAATGCGGTGACCCGTTCAAATGTCCATTGACTTCAGTGGGACCGTAAAATCCCACTGGCGTAAATTTCTGCTCATAGTATCCAACATTTGATGTGATTCCATAATTGGACAATGCTTGTTAAACAATGCTGATTGTGCTAAGAATTACAATGAAAAGCAAATTTAAGATTATCAGTCGGGCTTGCAGTGTGGCTCACTTATGCATGCTAGAAGCCACATATGTTCACACACAAGGTCCTGTCCTTTGCAGACAGAAGGTGAATGTCCACAAGTTGCACTTTTTTCAACTAAACAAAAGCTTGGTGGACAGACATTCCTTGGTTCAATCCCTATGGCAATACCTTGACCAATCAGAGCCCACTTGGACAGGACATATGTAGGCAATTTTCCAAATTGTCAGGTAAATGCCAATATTGTAGCTGCAATATGGAACAGCTTGGCTAGCAGCGCAGCGAGTTCCAGAGCACACGTTTGTTATAAGGGCCCATGGCCTTTGCAGTACTTAATACATTTAGATGTTTCTTGATATCATGTGAAGTGAACCAAATTGGCTGAAGACTAGCATCTGTGATGGTGGGAATTTCAGGACAAAGTGAAGATGGATTATCCACACACCTCTTCTGCCTGAAAATAGCAGCAAGTGCTTCTTGCAGTCGCTTGTCAGGCCACCACTGATGTTGGGGACATTCCTGGAGACACGTCCTCCATTTAGTTGTTTAATTGTCCACCACCATTCACAACTGGATGTGGCAGGACTGCAGAGTTTGATCTGTTGATTGTTGGATCACTTAGCTCTGTGTTAGTATGTTGCTTCTGCTGTTTAGCATGTATGTAGTCCTGTGTTGTACTTTCACTTAGTTGGCACCTCATTTTAAGGTATGCCTGGTGTTGCTCCAGGCATGCTTTTCTGCGTTCCTCATTAAACTGGGATTGTTTCCCTGGCTTGGTGGTAAAGGTAGTGGAGGGATATGCTGAATACAGATTGTGGTGGAATATTATTCTGGTGCTGGCGGCCCACAGTGCCTCATGGATTCCCAGTCTGAGCTGCTAGGTCTGTTCTGAATCTAACCTATTTAGCAAGAAGTTTGTGGAAATATTATAGAAGGATTGTTGCTGCAAAGTTTGTTTTTAAAAAAATATTTGAAGAAAAGATGTTTAATGCACATTCGACACAGTGAACTGCACTTTGTATTTGCTTAATAAATAAGGAAGTAAAATTTTCACTGAGGTTCTTAATTCCAATCTGCTGTAACTTAGATGGGAAGGCTCCCAAATGGCCATTTATGATCATCCACTCAGAACTGGGGCAGGAGATTGGGGGTAGAAGCTTCTGTTTGGATTGCAGGGGATGGGCCCCGCACGCCGACGTGTAAAATGACTCGCGGTGACGTCGGGTGTGTGTCCCCACGTCACTGCGCATCATCCTGATCTTTCGTTCGGCGGGCGCGCACCGGAGTCAGCTGCAAGCCCGCCGAACTGTCCAAGGCCTGTTAAAGCCATTAATAAAACAATTAACCCAGCTGACAGGGCTGCCCGTCCAACCTTAAGGTTGGCGGGCAGGCGAAGAGCCCAAGCATTTTTCATGAAACCTCATCCATGGGCAGGATGAGGTTTCATGAAGGTTTTATTAATTAAATAAAAATTTATATCAAAATTCATAAACATGTCCCAGCTCATGTGACACTGAATAATTTTATTTTTTACCTTTTTCCCCAACTTTACAATTGCACTTAATCTCGTGCCTCAGGGAGATTTTTGCGCTCTTTTGCGCACATGCGCAGAAGCGCGCAGGCCCTGACTCTCCCTCCTTCCCCCGGGCGCTCGTCATGCTGGGCGGGCCTTAATTGGCCTGCCCACATAAAATGGCGGCGCGCAGCTGATCGTGGGCAGCGACCGGCTTTGCGCCCGCCCGTGCCCACTCCCGACCGACCCGACCGACGGGGAGAAAATCCCCCTTTGGGAAATTTTCTGTTACCTGTTCAATAGGTAAAATCTGACTGATGTTTCTTACTCATTGTGTGGTGCTGCGTTAATTGGCAACAGAAATGCAACTACAGAGCAATTATATCGTTAACACCAATAATGACATACAAATATTAACACTGAATTATCAATGACATTCTAATGGAAAGAACAATTAATTTTTTTCAAAGATCCTAATATTGCAGAATTATTACTCAATGGATAAAAAGTATAAAATTGCCCTCCAACTAAATGCAAGCTGCAAATAATCAACCCTTTTCCTTCATGCACTTCTGCTTTTCAGCTCAGGATTGCCCTCCGGTGGAGCTTGCTAAAGTTTTACTATGTGCTAAAGTTTACCTGTTATTATATAACATTTTATCCAAGTCCACTGGGCGTGCAACCTGATTCTTTAAAATTATAGTTTTTGTCCCAGGGTTTCCTATTGATGGACAGAAATAGCAATGAATTCCTGAACATATTGGATTCATTATTTTCTCTATAGAAGCTGAGTATAATGGGTGGACTGTCCTCCAAATCAGCAAGAAGATTAATTATTAATTAATATTAGATTAATTTTTAACCCAGCAATTCAATGTTTACTGGGACCTGGATGCTGCTAATAGGACGCTATTGCTTGTAGCGGCTAATAATCTTCCAGGGAAATGATCCCATTACCCTTGTGAAAATGAGACCAGGCCCTAACTGAATCTGGCTCACTGAAGAGCGGAACTTAGGGGCCTAACAGGTTGCCAGTTTGCCCTCTTCCTGCGTAAGCAGAGACAGCTCAGCAAAAACCCTTTGCTTTTACCACTAAACATGGTTAAAAAAAAAATCAGAATCCTTATTTTAACTAAAGCTGAAATGCTATAATATCGCTCATGGTTAACACTGATCCTAGGTACAATCAGATGGGCAGTCTATTGTATATCTTTCCAAATTAAGGTACTTTTAATTGTAACTCTACAAAATATAACTGTATATTATTGTTATATTTCCACATGTAATTATAAAAGAAAATTAATGACTACTTTGGAGAAGTTGTCCTTCCAAGGTGTGACTAATTAATAGTAATTCAAACTGTCAACTTGTGTACACAACTGTATTTTATTACTAAATGTACTTTTGATTAATTGATGCAAGATTAAAAAGTGCTTGCAGAAAATGCTGGAAATACCCAGCAGGTCTGGCAGCATCTGTGAAGAGAGAAATGGAGTTAATGTTTCAGTTCATTGACCATTCATCAGAAAAGTCAGAAATCTAAAGAAACAAAAGACATGTCAAGGGGAAGTGTGAATAACAGACTGAAGTCTGAAAGCAAAAAAGGAGAAAAAACAAGATAGCAAAACCAGAACCAGCAGCGAAAAAAGGAAACAAAATGGGGGCAGGGTTGACATTATGGTCTGAAATTGTTGAACTCAATGCTGAATTCAGAAGGCTGCAAAATGCCTAATTAAAAATGAGGTGCTGTCTCTCGACCTTGCATTGAAATTTATTGGAACGAGCAGGAGGCCAAGGACAAAGAGGTCAGAGTGGGAGTAAGGTGGAGAATTAAAGTGGAAGGTGACTAGCAGCGTGGGAGTATGCTTGTGGAATGAAGGTAGATGTCCTGCAAAGCGGTCACCAATCTGCATTCAGTTTCCCCATGTAGAGCAGACTACATTTTGAGAAATATCGCATACTAAGATGAATGGGGTGCACATAAATTGCTGTTTAACCTGGAAGGAATGTTTGGGGCCTCGGATAGTAAGAAGGTGGAAGGTAAAAGGGCATGTTTTACATTTCTTGCATTTGCATGGGACAGTGTTGTGGGGAGTGAGTAATGAGTGGAGCAGGGTGTTGTGGGGAGTAAGGAGTATAGCAGGGTGTTTGGGGAGTAAGGAGTGGAGCAGGGTGTTGTGGGGAGTGAGTAATGAGTGGAGCAGGGTGTTGTGGGGAGTGAGTAAGGAGTGGAGCAGGGTGTTGTGGGGAGTGAGTAAGGAGTGGAGCAGGGTGTTGTGGGGAGTAAGGAGTGGAGCAGGGTGTTGTGGGGAGTGAGTAAGGAGTGGAGCAGGGTGTTGTGGGGAGTGAGTAAGGAGTGGAGCAGGGTGTTGTGGGGAGTGAGTAAGGAGTGGAGCAGGGTGTTGTGGGGAGTAAGGAGAGGAGCAGGGTGTTGTGGGGAGTAAGGAGTGGAGGAGGGTGTTGTGGGGAGTGAGTAACGAGTGGAGCAGGGTGTTGTGGGGAGTAAGGAGAGGAGCAGGGTGTTGTGGGGAGTGAGTAAGGAGTGGAGCAGGGTGTTGTGGGGAGTGAGTAAGGAGTGGAGCAGGGTGTTTTGAGGAGAGAGTAAGGAGTGGAGCAAGGTGTTGTGGGGAGGGAGTAAGGAGTGGAGCAGGGTGTTGTGGGGAGTGAGTAAGGTGTGGAGCAGGGTGTTGTGGGGAGTGAGTAAGGAGTGGAGCAGGGTGTTGTGGGGAGTGAGTAAGGAGTGGAGCAGGGTGTTGTGGGGAGTAAGGAGTGGAGCAGGGTGTTGTGGGGAGTAAGGAGTGGAGCAGGGTGTTGTGGGGAGTGAGTAAGGAGTGGAGCAGGGTGTTGTTGGGAGTGAGTAAGGAGTGGAGCAGGATGTTGTGGGGAGCGAGTAAGGAGTGGAGCAAGGTGTTGTGAGGAGTGAGTAAGGAGTGGAGCAGGGTGTTGTGAGGAGTGAGTAAGGAGTGGAGCAGGGTGTTGTGAGGAGTGAGTAAGGAGCGGAGCAAGGTGTTGTGAGGAGTGAGTAAGGAGTGGAGCAGGGTGTTGTGGGCAGTGAGTAAGGAGTGGAGCAGGGTGTTGTGGGGAGTAAGGAGTGGAGCAGGGTGTTGTGGGGAGTAAGGAGTGGAGCAGGGTGTTGTGGGGAGTAAGGAGTGGAGCAGAGTGTTGTGGGGAGTGAGTAAGGAGCGGAGCAGGGTGTTGTGGGGAGTGAGCAAGGAGTGGAGCAGGGTGTTGTGGGGAGTGAGTAAGGAGTGGAGCAGGGTGTTGTGGGGAGTAAGGAGAGGAGCAGGGTGTTGTGGGGAGTAAGGAGTGGAGGAGGGTGTTGTGGGGAGTGAGTAACGAGTGGAGCAGGGTGTTGTGGGGAGTAAGGAGTGGAGCAGGGTGTTGTGGGGAGTGAGTAAGGAGTGGAGCAGGGTGTTGTGGGGAGTGAGTAAGGAGTGGAGCAGGGTGTTTTGAGGAGAGAGTAAGGAGTGGAGCAAGGTGTTGTGGGGAGGGAGTAAGGAGTGGAGCAGGGTGTTGTGGGGAGTGAGTAAGGAGTGGAGCAGGGTGTTGTGGGGAGTGAGTAAGGAGTGGAGCAGGGTGTTGTGGGGAGTAAGGAGTGGAGCAGGGTGTTGTGGAGAGTAAGGAGTGGAGGAGGGTGTTGTAAGGAGTGAGTAAGGAGTGGAGCAGGGTGTTGTGTGGAGTGAGTAAGGAGTGGAACAGGGTGTTGTGGGGAGTAAGGAGTGGAGCAGGGTGTTGTGGGGAGTAAGCAGTGGAGCAGGGTGTTGTGGGGAGTGAGTAAGGTGTGGAGCAGGGTGTTGTGGGGAGTGAGTAAGGAGTGGAGCAGGGTGTTGTGGGGAGTGAGTAAGGAGTGGAGCAGGGTGTTGTGGGGAGTGAGTAAGGAGTGGAGCAGGGTGTTGTGGGGAGTGAGTAAGGAGTGGAGCAGGCTGTTGTGAGGAGTGAGTAAGGAGTGGAGCAGGGTGTTGTGGGGAGTGAGTAAGGAGTGGAGCAGAGTGTTGTGGGGAGTTAGGTGTGGAGCAGGGTGTTGTGGGGAGTGAGTAAGGAGTGGAGCAGCGTGTTGTGGGGAGTGAGTAAGGAGTGGAGCAGGGTGTGGTGAGGAGTGAGTAAGGAGTGGAGAAGGGTGTTGTGGGGAGTGAGTAAGGAGTGGGGCAGGGTGTTGTGAGGAGTAAGGAGTGGAGCAGGGTGTTGTGGGGAGTGAGTAAGGAGTGGAGCAGGGTGTTGTGGGGAGTGAGTAAGGAGTGGAGCAGAGTGTTGTGGGGAGTGAGTAAGGAGTGGAGCAGGGTGTTGTTGGGAGTACGGAGTGGAGCAGGGTGTTGTGGGGAGTGAGTAAGCAGTGGAGCAGGGTGTTGTGGGGAGTGTGTAAGGAGTGGAGCAGGGTGTTGTGGGGAGTGAGTAAGGAGTGGAGCAGGGTGTTGTGGGGAGTGAGTAAGGAGTGGAGCAGGGTGTTGTGGGGAGTAAGGAGTGGAGCAGTGTGTTGTGGGGAGTAAGGAGTGGAGCAGGGTGTTGTGGGGAGTAAGGAGTGGAGCAGGGTGTTGTGGGGAGTGAGTAAGGAGTGGAGCAGGGTGTTGTGGGGAGTAAGGAGTGGAGCAGGGTGTTGTGGGGAGTAAGGAGTGGAGCAGGGTGTTGTGGGGAGTGAGTAAGGAGTGGAGCAGGGTGTTGTGGGGAGAGAGTAAGGAGTGGAGCAGTGTGTTGTGGGGAGTGAGTAAGGAGTGGAGCAGGGTGTTGTGGGGAGTAAGGAGTGGAGCAGGGTGTTGTGGGGAGTGAGTAAGGAGTGGAGCAGGTCGTTGTGGGGAGTGAGTAAGGAGTGGAGCAGGGTGTTGTGGGGAGTAAGGAGTGAAGCAGGGTGTTGTAGGGAGTGAGTAAGGAGTGGAGCAGGGTGTTGTGGGGAGTAAGGAGTGGAGCAGAGTGTTGTGGGGCGTAAGGAGTGGAGCAGGGTGTTGTGGGGAGTAAGGAGTGGAGCAGAGTGTTGTGGGGAGTAAGGAGTGGAGCAGGGTGTTGTGGGGAGTGAGTAAGGAGTGGAGCAGCGTGTTGTGGGGAGTGAGTAAGGAGTGGAGCAGGGTGTTGTGGGGAGTGAGTAAGGAGTGGAGCAGGGTGTTGTGGGGAGTGAGTAAGGAGTGGAGCAGGGTGTTGTGGGGAGTGAGTAAGGAGTGGAGCAGGGTGTTGTGGGGAGTGAGTAAGGAGTGGAGCAGGGTGTTGTGAGGAGTGAGTAAGGAGTGGGGCAGGGTGTTGTGAAGAGTGTGTAAGGTGTGGAGCAGGTTGTTGTGGGGAGTAAGGAGTGGAGCAGGGTGTTGTGGTGAGTAAGGAGTGGAGCAGGGTGTTGTGAGGAGTGAGTAATGAGTGGAGCAGGGTGTTGTGGCGAGTGAGTAAGGAGTGGAGCAGGGTGTTGTGAAGAGTGAGTAAGGTGTGGAGCAGGGTGTTGTGGGGAGTAAGAAGTGGAGCAGGGTGTTGTGGGGAGTAAGGAGTGGAGCAGGGTGTTGTGGGGAGTGAGTAAAGAGTGGAGCAGGGTCTTGTGGGGTGTGAGTAAGGAGCGGAGCAGGGTGTTGTGGGGAGTGAGTAAGGAGCGGAGCAGGGTGTTGTGGGGAGTAAGGAGTGGAGCAGGGTGTTGTGGGGAGTGAGTAAGGAGTGGAGCAGGGTGTTGTGGGGAGTAAGGAGTGGAGCAGGGTGTTGTGGGGAGTAAGGAGTGGAGCAGGGTGTGGTGGGGAGTGAGTAAGGAGTGGAGCAGGGTGTTGTGGGGAGTGAGTAAGGAGTGGAGCAGGGTGTTGTGGGGAGTGAGTAAGGAGTGGAGCAGGGTGTTGTGGGGAGTAAGGAGTGGAGCAGGGTGTTGTGGGGAGTGAATAATGGAGCGGAGCAGGGCGTTGTGGGGAGCAAGGAGTGGAACAGGGTGTGGAGGGGAGTGAGTAAGGAGTGGAGCAGGGTGTTTTGGGGAGTGAGTAAGGAGTGGAGCAGGGTGTTGTGGGGAGTGAGTAAGGAGTCGAGTTGGTTGAAGTAAAAGGAAGGCATATCCGAAGTGTGGGCACAAAAGGTTGCATCATCAGTACTGATGGATTAGGGACAGAGAGCAGGAGTTTGCATCCCGTGGGCGCTGCGCACCCGACCCAATCAGATGAGCATCACAATGTCATCGCGCACTCGCACGATATTTCACTCGGGGGCGTGTGTGGCAGTCGAAAGCGTGCCCGCCGACAATTAAGAGGCCAATTAAGCCAACTAATGGTGCAATTGTCAACGATTTTTTTTGTGGCCAGTCCAACCTCACGGTTGGCAGACGGGCGAATCGGCCAGGCGGCCTTTACATTTTTCATGAAACCTCATGCAAGGGCGGGATGAAATCTCCGTTAGGAAATAAAATCAAAAGAACTATCAGGGGACAGCATTTTTATGAGTTATGCTTTCAGGTGCTTGATTGTGCTGCTTGGACATTTTTTTGCAGCTTTTTTTAATGCTTTATTATTTGCAGGTCTGCAGCTCGCTGAGCTAGCTGTCTGCCTTCAGTGACCTCTCCTGCAGCGCTCACCCGCGCCCACGTTAATTGGCCAGACAGCGTGGAATTGCAGTCGGGGGTCGATCGTGGTCGGAGGCCCGTTTCCCGACTGCTCCTGGGCCTGCCGATCACGTGTGCTGGACGAGAAAAGAATTCAGGCCAGAGGAACCGAGAGAATGGAATATAGTCATTTCAGGAAATGGGTTTGAGGAAGTGCATTAAGGTAGCTGTGGGGTCAGTGGGATATTGTGAACATTTGTTGATAGCCTATTCCAAGAAATGGAGACAGAGAAGTCAAGGAAGGGAAGGGAATACTAAGATGAAAGCAAAATTCTACGGATGCTGGAAACCTGAAATAAAATCAGAAAATGTGGAAAAATTCAGCAGGTCTTCTGTGGAGCTGTCAGACCTGCTGAGTTTTTCCAGCATTTTCTGTTTTTATTATATAAGGGAGGAGAACAGTTGGAGATAGACTTGTGAAGGTGAGAGGAAGGTGGAAATTGGAAGTAAATTTTCCAGCTCAGGGAGAGAGCAGGAAATAGCATTGACACCATCATCAATATACTTGAAAAAAGGGTGAGGGAGAGGGCCCGAGTAGGAATGGGACAAGTAATGTCCAAAAGGCAGGCATAGCTGAGGCCCTCGCGGTTACCCATATCAACACCTCTCATTTGGAGTAAGTGTGGAGATAAAAGAGTTGTCCAGAGTGAGAACAAGGTTGGCAGGGTAGAAGAGGGTTCTGGTGTTTGGAGACCAGGTGGGCCCCTGTTCAAGGAAGAAGCGGAGAGCCCTCAGACCATGCTGGTGGGGGCATGGAGGTGTAGAGAGATGGGATTTCCATAGTGAAGAGGAGACAGCTAGTACCAGAAAACTGGAAGCTGTTAAAGTGACAGAGGGCATTGGAAGAATCACAGATGTAGGTGGGACTTCAATCCTCTCTCTTCTGGGTTTTCATACAAATTGGTGACTGATCCTCTGTAGAAAGGAGATATACATTTACAGGTGAAAACAAATTATCCCCTGTCTCACTGCCTGAGGTGGCTGTTTAGACAAGGTTCTGCTCTCCTTGCTGGTTGGTGGTCCCTCTGTGCTGTTTGTCCCCAACTGACCTGTCCCTGGCTGTTCCTTGGAATAATAAGATGTATTACCTCAGGTCATTTTTGATCATGTGACCACAGAATCAGCACACACAAACATACAAACATGTGCAATAGAATAATGGAAGTACGCCATTCGACCCCTCAAGCCTGCTCTGCCATTCAATAAAATCATGGCTGATCTGTTTGTCTTTCAAGTTCCACATTCCCATCTACCCCAATAGCCTTTGATTCCCTTGCCTATCTACCTATCTACCTCTGTCTTCAAAATATTCGGTGACCCCGCCTCCACTGCCTTCTAAGGTTGAGAGTTCCAAAGGTGCACAAACCTCTGAGAGAAAAAGTTTCTCCTCATCTCGGTCCTAAAAAGACAAGTCCTAATTTGAAAACAGTGCCCCTAGTTCTGAACTCACCCACAAGAGGAACCATCCTTTCCATGTCCACCTTGTCAAGGCCGTTCAGGATCTTGTATACTTCAATCAAGTCACCCCTCACTCTTCTAAACTCCAATGGAAACAAGCCCAGCCTGTCCAACCTTTCCTCATAAGACAACCTGCTCATTCCAGGTATCAATCTAGTAAACTTCCTCTGAATTGCCTCTAACGCTTTTACATCCTTCCTTCTATTATCCAGACAAGCGATACAATGTTAGAAGCCATTACCACACAATGGGGGATGAATAATGGTCATTCAAACTGCTTGTGATAAAGATAATTTCTTCATAGCCTTTTGTTAGGTTTCGAGTTTGCAGATACCAAGTCTGGGGTGACCATTGTATTTGAGCTTCTGCAAATGTCCAGACAATAGGAGCTGTGAACTCCGCAAGTGATCTTGCACCCTGAATATCTTTTCAAGGGAGGGTCCTCTACCTGGACATTTACATTTTAATGACTTTCCAGAGACATGAGTTAGCTCCTGTTGGTACAAAAGTCACCTGACTCCCCGGACTCTATCTTGGGTCAAGGTAAGTTGTCTATATTTCTTGCTCCACTTCCAGGGTCTTGGAACCCCGCCGTATCGTCCATCCAAGTCGGTGAGAGAGCACGCCGAAGCGTTTCAGAACAGCACGCAGGCGACATGCACTTGGCGGCCTTCACTTTCGGGGAAGTGAGGTGACTGAGCAGCAGCGTTCTCCACAGCTCACCCGTTGTTTACAGGCCTCGGGTGCCAAGGGGCGGGGGAAACCCTCAGGCGACTGCTGAGGGATGGGGGTGTCCAGGGGCAAGTCCTGGCCAGCCTCAGAGGCAACAACTGGGGGGGGGTGGGGGGCGGTCAAGTGCTGCCCTGGCACTGCATCCTGTACATAGGTGGGGGGCAGGGTAAGCGAGGGAAGTGGTCACGCATTAGGGACGCCTGTATAAACTGACAATGCCTCTGCAACTGAGACAGATCAGGCACAGCCACAGAGATATGATTGAAGTCAGGCTCCTAGCCTGCCCGCCCACGCAAACAACGCAGAGGCACCAAAGGGCCACCAAGCCCTCCAGACCTTAACCTCACTCACCCCACCCCCCGGCACAGACTTCGAGTCCACCACCACTTTATTGGACAGCGGAGCAGTTGGACTGCACACATTGTACAATTTCCTCGCCAATGCTGGCCATGTAGCAGTCACTGCTAGAGGCGCTCACAGCCTCTTGCAATCTCAATATCCTGGTTTGTACCAGTGTCCCCCATGTCACAGGTTGACAGGGCAGCCATGCAGCGCACTCATCTCTGGCTATCCGAGGAGTGACCAGCACTCTCCGGGAAGCGTTAAGGGGCGATCACACAGGGCCAGGAAAGGTGCTAAGTACAGTCATGATAACCACATCTCTCTCTCTTTCATGCTGCAGGAGGACCACATTAGGATCATGGATCCTGGTCACCTAGATGTATGCCTGATGGCCTACAGAGACCATAGAAGATAGGGGAGAGAGCGACTGAGGCACTTGGCCGCACAAAGGCAGAAGCAGCAACCTCAGGAAGAAGGGGCAGCAGGGGCTCCCGCACACACTGCCCAGGAGTGACAGCGAGCCGTGGCTGGTTGGCGCCTAGCGACACCCAGGGTCTATAGACGCCGCCTACCATTCTTGCAGATGACTGAGAACCAGTGTCACCAGTGACTGCGCATGTCTAGGGACCTGGTGGCTCACATCTGCCACTTACTGCAGGACCTGGCACCAAGGGGACATGGAGGGCATCCACTCCCAGTGGCTGTGAAAGTGACTGCGGTGCTCAATTTCTATGCCAGTGGCTCCTTTCAGGGGACCTCTGTGGGATTTCACAATCCACCACCCACAAAAACACCCATGAGGTCACAGATGCCATCTTTTCCATGGCACACAACTTTGTGCATTTCGCCCAGGACCAGGACAGCCAGGATGCAAGGGCCATTGGATTCGCCCTGATCTCGGGATTCCCATGGGTGCAGGGTGCGATTGACTGCACTCATGTGGTGCCCAGGTCTTCATGGCTACACTCGGTGGACTTCATCAACCGCAAAGTCTTCCACCCACTGACCGTACAGCTGGTATGCGACCACCAGAAACGCATCTTGCAGGTATGCGCGAGGTTTCCAGGGAGTGTGCACGATGCCTACATCCTGAGTTGCTCACAGATCCCTGCAGTCTTCCAGGGTCCACAGAGGCTGCAGGGTTGGCTCCTTGCGGACAAGGGCTAACCACAGAGGCCATAGATAATGACATCCGTGCGGTGGCCTCAGACTGCAGCAGAGTGACGCTATAATGAGGCTCATGCAGCAGCTCGCAACTTGGTGGATCAGGCCATTGGGATGCTGAAGATGCGGTTCTGGTGCCTGGACCGGTCTGGTGGAGCCCTGCAATACAGTCTGCAGAGGGTATCACACATCGTCATCGTCTGCTGCGCCCTTTACAACCTAGCGCTGCAAAGGGGTGAGGAGCTGGCTGAGGAGGAGATGGAGGAGCTGCATGTCTCCTCCAATGAGGAGGATGCTGATGGGGATGAGGGTGAGGGGGCCCTCGGTGGTGACGATGACGGGGATGATGCTCGTGCACTGACTAGACGAGGCAGGCCCACTCGGGAGGCCCTCATAGCTGCCTGATTTGTGGAGGATGATGACGACATGCAGTGAGTTGTCCCTGTAGATCCTCACATCGCAGTTGTGAACGTTTGGCTCCAGTCTGGCTTATTGCAGCACCAATACCCTCTGTGAGGTTGCTTCTGTCATGGAGATGCAGTGGTGGCCCTAATAGTCGTTTGATTGCAGGAGAATGATGACAACATGCAGTGAGGACACTCCATAAATCTCCACATAGCCTCTGAGAGTGCCTGACTCCTGTCTGGCCAAGGGCAGCTCGCTTGCGCTCTGTGATCAGGGCCATCTCAGAGACACAGTGGTGAAACTTTAGACACATCTGCTGCTGTGCCCACCTTCAACACCTCAGCCGTTCAGGAGCTGGTGCACAGCATCACTGGTCACAGATGCTGGTGTGATGGGGGCCAGCCCCACCTTAAAGGTGCTGAGAGCATACAGAGTATGAGAGAATTCTGTGGTGCCTGCCCACTACATTCTGGCAGCAATGACCAGCACGGCTGAGGTGCAGGTATCAGTAATGTTTCCAGGGAGTGTGAGGCTGGACCATCACTGTGGTCTGAAGGCTGCACAGGGAAGAGGCCCTGGACTGAGACACCTGCCTTTTATCTTGTGCAGAAAGGCTTCACATCTGAGTGACACAAACACTGCTCATCAGAACAAAGAGCCACAGGCAGGGAGACATTTTTGGGAGTTTATTGACAATAGTGAACATTAGGTACAAGTGATTAACACCCATGCCTAGGCTTCGCAAATAATTCTCCTGGACTCGATCAAAGTCTGGAACATGGTCACTGCACGACGCAGCTCTCCCCCGTCAGGAGTAGCGTCTATCGTCAGAGAGCCGCTACTCAGCAATCCACCCTTCCGTCCATTTCAGTGGTTGGCAGAGAGGAGGGCTGTGGCTGCCGGGGTGACTAGGATCGGGGACATGCTGGGTGGTGGAGGAGTGGGCTGGGAGCTTCCACAGGAGTTGACGCGTTGCGTGTCCATGGATGTCCGGCTCGCGGCCAACGTCATATTGGGTCTTGAGGTGCCCAGGTGCGCGGTGGTCTTCCGTCTGAGAGTACCCCTGTTCGGATGGAATTTGACATTGGCCCCAAGCCCTGAACCCTCCCTCGGGAGCCAGAGCCCTGCAACCTGAGCCGCCTCGGGGAAATGCCCTCCGTGTCCTTTAGCATGGCGCGCAGGCGTTTCCTGTAAGGGCTGCTGCTGTATACCCTTCACTTCCTTGCCCTCGCCTGCCACCTGGACACGCTCTGGCGTGCCTTGTTGCCATCCGGCGGCGGAGGTTCGCGTTGGGGGACCCTCTATGGAGGTGTCCTCCCGCTTTCCATCGGGGACCTGGGGTGGAGGGTGTTGCATGCAGCAGTCCCCTACAATAGAAGGATGTTTAGGTTCACGGACTTCCAAGACACCTGCCCTTTTTGCGGTCTTGTGGAGTCTGGGGGCCATGTCTATATAGGGTGCTGTAGGCTGCACTCCCTTTTCAGTTATTTAAAAAACCTTTTATTACTGTTTTGTTTGCACTTCATTCCCACGCTCCTGATCTATGGGCACCCGGTGCGGAGGAGGGCCGGGAGGGAGGAGGACCTCCTCGTGAACCTGCTCCTGGGCCTGGCCAAGTCGGCCATTAACAGGTCCAGGCAGCGGGTGATCAAGGGAGTCGTCCGACCCGACTGTCTGTCCCCTTCCGCGGCTACGTTTGTGGCCGGGTGCCCCTGGAGAGGGAGCACGTGGTGTCTGCCGGCACTGTCGAGGCCTTCCGTGCCCGGAGGGCACCGCGGGGACTGGGGTGTTTTATTGACCCCTTTAATCACATTTTGATTTGATGTTTGCAAGTTTCATTCAAATTTTGCCTTTGGTTTTGCAGTTCCCTAATTTAGGTGCTGTGTTTTATTTTTTCCCTCGTTTTGTTAATTTAGTTTATTTGGTGGACTCTAAAAGAGTTAACTGTCCTAACCCTGCCGTTATGTCTTGGTGCTCCCCGGACATCCACAGCAGAGGTAGAGGCAGCCTGCTGACTTTGATGACTTTGTCTTTGATGAATTTGGCGGGTGTCCTCTGGAGGGCCGAGATTTGGAGGGCCCCAGCCTGCTTTCGGGGTCCTGCTGTGTGGCTGTGGCACCCTCCTCAGCCTGTGAAGCTGGATCTGCAGAGGTCACAGGAAGAGGGGAGTCAGATGGGCGGTTCACTCCCAGAGTCACTTGGGTGGATGGCCCCGGAGCATGCACCTGCTGATCCCCCTCCATAGGGGTGCCCTGTGAGTGGAAGGGGTAGCTGGAGTGAGATCGAGCTGCCCAGCACCCCTCTCACGTAAAACCTGTTGGAGGCCAACTATGGCACCAGCGATGGAGTTAAGCCCACACAGAAGTGCAGGAGTGACGTCCTGGACCAATGTCTCCATGGCAGCCACCATCCTGCTTAGTGTTGACCTCAGTGCTTTGCAATGCTGGCACTATCACCTCCACCTGAAGACGGACGGACTCCTCCATCATGCCTTGCAATCTGAGGAGTGCATTGGACATCCCTTCCTGTTGTTCCCTAGTTTGCCTTTGTAGATCCAACAACTGTGACATGACTGAGTGCAGAGACTCATCATCTGACTCGGAGTCAGCAACTTTCTGGCCTCCAGCAATCCACCGAGTGCTGGGAATCTGGGAAGTTCTTGCCTTCGCCTGCTGTGGATCAGAAAGTGTGATGTGCTCACCACATGGTGATTCCGAGGTTACTCTAAAGCTAGGTCCCACCGAGGTGTGTGTCTCTGTGCTGGTGGAGGGTGTGGGTGAGCACTGTGACGGGACTTCAAGGAGGGTGCCTTCAGATTCATCTTCAAAGGTTTCTTCGGAGCTTGCTTGGAGGCTCTGGGCCATGGACTCTGTTGGCTGCTTCCCAGATGTGCCTGCAAAAGCAATGGGAGTTAATTAGTGCACGGCAGTGGCCATGAAAGAGGACACGTCACTCACGGCATGGTTATCTGATGGATGTTGCACTGCTGGATCCTCACTTGGTAGAGCAGCACCAACTTCATCGTCAGAACAGGACTGGTCCCGGTCATTGCCGGCCAGCTGGATGGCTGTTTTTGAATGCTATCAGAACTTTGAATTCCGACATCCCTCCACCTGTCTACGACCTTTCCCCCTTGTTGTGAGCCAGTTTGTCCTGCATGGATGCCTGCTGTGTCAGATGATAAGTATGCCTGGCCTGTGTGGGTGGTGAGTGGTCCCATGGATGGGATGAGGACAATAACTGTGTGTGTGAAAGAGTGAATGGCGATGTCCCTTGCACTGGCAGTGAGTGAGGGCCCTGTGGATGTGGGATGGATTTGTGACTGTGTGAGTTGGGAGTGTTGAAAAGAGTGACTTATCCTGGTGGAACGGAGGAGAACCTTCATTCTTTTGCGGCACTGGGTGGCTGTCCTCCTCTGCATAGTGTTGGCGCTGACCACCGTTGCCACTGCCTCCCAAGCCGGGTTGATGACATTGCTACCCATCCTGCAGCCAGAGCAGGGGTAGAGCACATCCCGGCGGGCCCCCAAGGCATCCAGCAGTTGCTCGAGGGACCCGTCATTGAAGCGGGGGGCTGCAGTCTTTTTGCCTTTGCTCCATGTCTCCCAGGCAGCGGTGGTGAGCTGGTGGCGATGAGCGCTTTGCTGGCAGCTGCCTTTTAAAGATGGCGGCCGGCGTGAAGGCACAATGGGGTGATGGCGGGTGGGCGAATGGAAATGGCGTGTTTCGCAGGAGTGAATATATAATGAGGTGGACTCGGGAAGATATGGCATGAAAACCCTCCATTTTCATTGATGGGTAGGACTCCATTTTACCTGCCCACTACCGCACTTGGTGCATTTCTGGGAAAATTCAGCCCTATGTTTCCCACATTTAAGTCCAAATCATTAATATATAAAACAAACAGCAAGGGACCCAACACAGAGTCCTGTGGAACGTCACTGAAAACTGCTTTCCATCCACAAAAACATCCATCGACCATTACCCTTTGTTTTCTGTCGTTGAACCAATTTTGGATCCAACTCACCACCTTCCCCTCTATCCCATGAGATCTCACTTTCCTGACCAATCTGCCATTTGGGACCTTGTCAAATGCCTTACTGAAATTCATGTAGACAACATCCACTGCGCCACCCTCCACAATTGTCCTTGTTACTTCATCAAAAAATTTGAGTAAGTTAGTAAGACACAATCTTCCCCTAACAAACCTGTGCTGACTATCCCTGATCAATCCGCACCTTTCAAAGTGACAGTTTATCCTGTCTCTCAGAATTGATTCCAATAACTTGCCCACCACTGAAGCCGGAATGACCGGCCTATAATTTTCTGGCCTATCCCTTCCACCCTTTTTAAATAATGGCACAACATTCGCACACCTCCAATCTTCTGGTACTTTGGTTGTGTCTAGTGAGGATTGGAAAATGATCCTCAGAGCACCTGTTATTTCCTTCCTGGCTTCCTTTAACAGCCTGTGATACAATCCATCCAGCCCTGGTGATTTAACCACCTTCAATACTTCCTCTCTCATTATGTGTATTCTATCTAATATTTCACACTCCCCCCACCCCCCCTCTTTAACTAGAATGTCTGCACCATCCCTCTCCTTAGTGGAGACAGAGACAAAGAACTCATTGAGAACCCTGCCCCCATCTTCTTCATCAGAACATAAATTACCATATACATCTCTGATTGGCCCTACCCTTTCCTTAGTTTAGTTATTCTCTTGTCCTTAATCTACTGGTTAAACATCCTTGGGTTTTCTTTGATTTTACCTTTCAATTTTTTTAATCCTCTCTTTGCTTTCCTAATTTCCTTTTTTACTTCACCCCTGTACTTTCAATACTCCTCTAGGCATTTTTACAGTATTAAGCTTTTTGTGATTGTCATAAGTTTTCTTTTTCTGCTTTATCTTACCCTGTGTGCTTCTGAGGCCTCTAGATTTGGCAGTACCACCCTTTTCCTTTGTGGGGACATGTCTACACTGTGCCCCTAGAATCTCACTTTTGAATGTCTCCCACTGATTTGACACCATTTTCCCTTCCACTCGCTGCATCCAGTCCACTTTCGCCAGTTCACATCTCAGCTTTGTAAAATTGGTCTTCCCCCAATTTAGAACTTTTACTCCTGTTCTACTTTTATGTTTTTCCACAATGATGCTAAATCTAACTGTATTAGGGTCACCATCTCCAAAATGGTGCCTCATTGCTACTTCACCCACTTGCCCAGCTTCATTTTCTAAGACTAAGGTGAGGATTTTCCGGCCCTGTGATGGCAGAAATAGTCACAGGAGATTCGGGAGCCCAGCTAAAAGTCCATTGACTTTCGGCAGGACTGGACGATCCTGCTGGTGGGCAGAGGTGGAATATCCCTCCCCTAAATCTAGAATTGTGCCCCCTCATGTTGGACTTGTTACGTGCTGGCTAAAAAAGTTCTCTTCAAATGCGGTTCAAGAATTTTTTGCCCTTTGGGCCCTTCACACTATCCGTATCCCAATTGATATTAGGGTAGTTGAAGTCTCTAACGATTACTGCCCTATTGTTTTTGCACTCAGAAATTTGTCTACATACTTGCTGTTCTAATTCCCTTCCACTATTTGGGGGTCTATAGCAGTGTGGCTTCCCCTTTTTTATTTCTGAGCTCAACCCATATGGCCTCATTTGATGATTCATTTAGTAAATCATCCCTCCTCACAGCTGTAATTAATTCTTTAACCAATAATGCTACGCCCACCTTTTTTATCCCACCCCCTATCCTGCTGAAAACCCTATGTCCAAGGATGTTGAGCTGCCATTTTTGCCTCTCCTTAAGCCAAGTTTCCATTATATCGATAACATCATGCGGCCACATGTCTATCTGTGCCCTCAGCTCATCGGCTTTATTTGCTATACTCCTTGCATTTACATATATACCTTTGAACACAGCCAATTCTTGTGCTGTACACTTCTGTCTTTTAGAGTCACTAATTCTCCATCTCCCGTTCCCTGCTCTAAATTCCCATTCCCCTGCCACTCTACTTTACATCCCCCAGCAGCACTAGCAAATCTCTCT
This sequence comes from Cetorhinus maximus, assembly GCF_964194155.1. Classification (NCBI taxonomy): domain Eukaryota; kingdom Metazoa; phylum Chordata; class Chondrichthyes; order Lamniformes; family Cetorhinidae; genus Cetorhinus; species Cetorhinus maximus. The sequence continues at coordinate 86,221,595 of NC_135879.1, forward strand.
GCGAGGACATTTGTCCCAGTCCTGTTAAGGTGTAGTCCGGCTTGTACAGATCTCACTTTCCCCAGAACTGATCCCAATGCCTCAGAAATCTGATCCACTCCCACCTACACCAGCTTCCCAGCCATGGTACCATGACCTCTGACCACGACCACGACCCTCCTCCAGAAGAGCCCCTACAGCGGCTCTGTGGCATCCTTGACCCTGGCACCAGGGAGGCAACATACCATCCTGGAGTCACGTCTATGGCCACAGAAATGCATATCTGTTCCCCTAACTAACGAATCCCCTAATGCCTGGTGGCTAGCCATTCCCTTTCCGCCTCCAGGCTCCTAAGCTGCAGTGTGACCGCCTCTCTGAATGTGCTATCCACCTAGCTCTCAGCCTCACAGATGCTGCACACAGTGACTCCAGCCACCGCTCAAGCTCCAAAACCCAGAGCTCAAGTTTCTGCAGCTGGTGACACTACCTGCACATGTGGTCATCTAGGATAGTGGTAGCATCCATGACTTGCCACATATTACAGGATACACATTCCACATGATTGAGCTGTCCTGCATTGGCTTCAATTTACTTCCCTATTGTTAACCTTATTTTACTTTGATTCACTTATACTACTTTATTTTACCTGGTCTTGACTTAACTTTACTTTCCTATTGCTTGTGTTTCTTACTTAAATTAAAGTAGCTAATTGGTTCAAAGGAATGCATTTTCTAATTTTCATCTACTTGAAGACCCTCCCTCACAGCAGTTTCTCACCAACCAATGACTTTACTTTTGTTCTGTGATGTCACTCTTGGATGTTTTCAAACTCAGCCCTCTCATGCAGTGTTTCAACTCCTGGTCTCCTGGAGGCTGAGAAAAATAGAGAAAGGAAAAGAAAAGAACACCTCCCCCCCTCCTCACCAAACTCCCTTACTCACCAAACTTGCAGTAATTACACTCAGAACCAGCTGTACTCCTCTATAAGAACTTTTAACAGGAGTTGATGAATGGATGAGGATGTGCACACATGATGGGACTCACTGACTGATTATATTAAAAACTATTCCACTGCATTAAAATATTTTAATCAAAGTTAGTTTTTTGTGATAGGGTAATTTTCTTTCCTATTAGTGTTATTATTCATTTATACTCTTTTTGAACGAATGAACAATGTATCTAAAATGAATTTCTGTATGGATAATAAATTCAAACTGAATTGAACTTAATTGCATTTTTGTATCATTTAATGTAATTCTGGCAGGACTTATTTTAATTTTATTGGTATGAGTTCAAGATATTTGGTAATAAAAGGAAGGGTATACAATTTTGTTAAGGATAAGGGACTACATTGAAGCTGAATGAATTGTTTCTTAACAGCGGAGTGGCCTGTACCCAATCTGTGCAGAAACAAGCATTGGGTCCCTCGCACACGTCTCTTCAAAAAACTCCAGCAAGTTGGTTAGACACGATTTTCCTTTAACAAATCCATGCTGATTCTTCCGAATCAATCCACATTTTTCCATGTGACTATTCATTCAATCCCGAGTAATTGTTTCTAGAAGCTTTCCCACCACCAAAGTTAAACTGACTGGTCTATAATTGCAGGGCAGATCTTTACTCCCTTGTTCAAAAAAGGATGCATTGTTTGCAATTCTCCAGCCCTCCGCCACCTCCCCTGAATCCAGGAAACATTGAAAGATTTTTGCCAGTGCCTCTGCAATTTCCATTCTCACTTCCTTCAATATTCTTGGATGCATCTCATCCGGTCCTGGTGCCTTATCAACTTTGAGTACCGACAGCTTATCCAATACCTCCTCTTTATCAATTTTAAACCCTTCTAGTGACTGAGTTTCCTCCTCTGTCACCATGGCCTGGGCAGCATCTGCTTCGTAGGTGAAGACAAAGTGCTGAATCTTCTGGCTGACGTGCGGGTGGTGGAGCCCGCCCATCAGCGCTTAAAATGTTGCGTGAGCATCCCGACGTCAGCGTGCGGCATCGCGATGTTTAGGTCGGCGGGCGCGCTATGCAGCGCAATGTGCACCCGCCATTAATTAAAGACCTCGTTAAGGCCATTAAGTCATCAACTAACGAGGATTTTGAGGAGCCCGTACGAACTTCGGCTTGGCGCACAGGCCCAACGGGCAGGCGGGTAAGTGATTTTTTTAACAAACCTCATCCTGTGGCAGGATGAGGTTTGATTTCGGATTAAAAAAAGTTTAATAAAGTTTTTGTGTACTTCATGAACATGTCCCATCTCGTGTGACATTTTCACATGAGGGGGATATGTTAATGATTTTTTAATATTTCTATTTTTAATGTTTCACAGCCTTTCAGCGATCTCCCTGAGGCAGCACTTAGCCTCAGGGAGATGTGCGCTCTTTCATGCGCATGCGCGAAGGAGCGCACTCTCGCAGTTGGGGAATTCCCCCCCCCCCGTCGCCCACACAGGAAGCACATAGTGCTTCTCATCGGGCGTCACGCTGGGCGGGCCTTAATTGGCCCACCCACGTAAAATGGTGGCGGGGCCCGTTTCGGCGGCGGTGATCGGCTGCCCGCCCGCCACCGAGTCTGTCGGGCCCACCCGTCCATGAAGGGCAAAATTCAGCCCAAAGTATTCATTGAACATCTCAGCCATGCCTCTTGTCTCTATGTGTAAATCCCCTTTTTAGTCCCTAATCAGCCCTACTCCTCCTTTTACTACCCTTTTACTATTGATGTGCTTACAACTAAAGTTGTAAACACGATTCCTTTTAATAGAATTTTTGTCAGGAACCAATACGAAAGTCATTATATCTGTCAACTCATGATTGAGCAACTTTAAAAAAATTATTTTATACTTTTATTTTAATAATTGTCTATAGCTATGTTTTGAATTATGATTACTTGTTTTATTGGTATCAGCATCACAATTCAGTACCTGCCACCATGTTGGTTTTTCAATAAACCAATTATCTATCTATCTATCTAACGTCACTATTTTTAAAAAGAGAAAATTGTGATCACTCATTAGAAAATGAAAAATAACTATTCATAAGTACTTATGAATCTGCAATAACTGCATTATGCACAAGATAAGAGTACACAAACACAGACTCATTCTATTCTGTGTAATTGCTGGTGTCTGCTGTCTTCACATTTATTGACAATCACACGACTGGAACAGCTAGATTGAACCATTTCCCAGATAGTGTTGAGCCGTGTGTTTTGTCAAGGGGAAATAAAGAAGCTGATGCATAGCAATGAAATTGGAATATGTTGTGAATTGGAAACATTACGGCAACCAGAATAAAACCAGAAGTACACTATCATTCTATTTATTTGCACACTCACACCATACAGTATTATAAGAAACTCTACAAATGTTGATATTTTTAGAAACGTCATCTCCATAAAAATAAATGATGGAATTCATGAGTAGATCTTAAAAGCTAAATAACAAAATATACCATATTGTGCAGTTCTCTGACATTAAAAATAAACTTGGGAAAAAGTTTCCAAAAGGATGCAAGAAGCCGGTTTCAAGCACAAATGTGGGAATGCAGCTGCGACACACTAAAACCAGGAAGTGAGGGGCCAGCACAAGATTGGGCCTAAGGGTCTCAATTAAATAATCTGGTGAGCTGCCAGGCTCCACAGCCAGCTCTGCCTTTTGCAGCATTCCTGACTCCATGGGCAGAATTTTACATTCGGCGTGCGGGCCTGCACCTGAAACACCAGAACACAGAATAACAACTTAACCCCATGCTAATACACATAATGTTAGCTGATTTTGATTCTTGGAGCAGAAAATGTGTGGAAGATGAAGTTTTATGGTCAGTCAGTAAAGACAAACCGAATATGCTGTTAACAATTTGACTGAGAATTCCAGGTACTTTATGGATCATTAACACCTTCAGCTAGCGCCAATAAACATCAAACGTCCTCCACAACGTGATTAATTGTTTCAAAATGCTTCAATTTATTGTTTCCAACACAGAAGTAAAACCCAGTGTAAATACATGTGCAAGCTTGTGGAATTACAATCAATAGTGTAAAAGACCACATTGGTGATGGGCCTGCCTGCTGAACTACAAGTTTTCAGCCAGTTTGATTTTTTTCTTCAATACAGAATTAATTATTAATGCCTGGGCCAGCTGCGAATGGAAAAAGTACTCCTGCATCTGTGATTTACCAAAACAAAAGGCAGTAGGCCATGCCAGGAGTAATTGGGTCAGCTGACTGAGTCTCGGAACTGAGTTTAGGAGACAGAGGAAGAAAGAACTTGCATTTATATAACATTTGATGTCTTCAAAACATTTTAAAGCACTTTATATTCAACAACTTATTTTTACAACAATTCAGGGAAATGCCAATTCTGTACAGCTAGTTCCCAAAATAGAAAATCCATGAATAACCAATTAATTTGTTTTTCTTTTGGTGGCATTGGCTGAGGGTGGATTATTGGCCAGGTCACTGATTTCCCTTCAAGTAATGTCACGGTATTTATTACATTCATTTGATGAGGCAGGTTGGGCTTGGCTCGCTGCTGCATCCAAAGAAGTAATAGGATCGAAATTTCTCTGTACCCGGTTTCAGGCACCAATGTGGGAATACAGCTGCGACACCCTAAAACCAGGAAGTGAGTGGCCAGCACAAGATTGGGCCTAAGGGCCTGAACTAAATAATCTGGTGAGCTGCCAGGCTCCACAGCCAGCTCTGCCTTTTGCAGCATTCCTGACTCCATGGGCAGAATTTTACATTCGGTGTGTGGGCATGCGCCCAAAACGCTGGAATGTAAAATGATGAACGATGACGTTGGGCGTATGTCCCGATATCATTGCGCACTCGCATGATATTTCGTTTGACAGGCACACGCTGGGGTCAGCTGTGCGCCCGCCGATAATTGAAAGGCCTATTAAGGCCACTAACTAGGTAATTAAGTTGCATTTTAAGCTGCCCGTCCAACCTTACGGTTGGTGGGCAGACGAAAAGGCCAAGCGGCCTTTACGTTTTTTAGGAAACCTCATCCCGGGATGAGCGGGATTTAATACAACTTAAATAAAAGAGTTATTTTCAAATTAAAAACAAGTCCCATCTCATGTGACACAGTCACATGAGATGGGATATGTTTCATTAAATTTTTCATGTCTTTATTTTTTTACAAAGCGCTTCAATCTCCCTGAGGAAGCTCCGTGCCTCAGGGAGATTGAAGCGCTCTTTTGCGAACAGCGCTCTAGGCCCGGCTCTCCCTCCTCCCCCGCCCACACAGGTCGTGGTCAGCACTACCACTCGCAAACCACACCGGGCTCGCCTTAACTGGCCCGCCACACGTGAAATCACGGTGCGGAGCCGAATGCGGGCGGCAGTCGGCTCCGCTCCCGCCGAGCCCGCCAGACCAATGTAAAATCCTGGCCCATATAGACATGGCTATGTTAGAAAGCTTACTTTTTTGGTGGCGGCTGCTTACTAGTCTAAACCTGCACTGGCAAAACCAAAGTGCAGTGGGGATGGTGCCTGCTTTGCTCACGGTAGCCCAATTTCCCAGAGTGGCCCTAGAATAGGATGTAGGCCCTTTATTACCATTTGTCATGAGTCTGGCTGCTTTAGGTAGTCATCTCAGATGCCTAAAAAACTGACTCAACCCAATGTTGTGTAATGAATTCCAATTTCTAGGTGAATACCTCTGACAATGCAGCATTTTCTTAACACAGCACTGAACTGTCAGCTGAGATTATTTGCTGACACCCTGGAGTGAGCCTTGAGCCCGCAACTTTCAAATTCAGTGACAAGAGTGATATCAACTGATCAAAACAAAAAGCCAATATCTCTGTTTATTTCTGCTTTAATGCGGTTAATACAAAAGCAGCACACATCAATAAGTAATTACTGCCTGAAATGATGGTCAAGGAAAAGTGTTTGCTTGTGGAAATTTGGCAGCAAAATGTGAATTACATAGTGCCTGTACTTCTTTAAATGTCAGATAGAAGAGGCAAGCAGCTGGCAAAATTTCACAAACTGTGTCCAATACCATGAAATGATTTCTGCTGCACCCCAGTGTGCTTTAAAAAGGTTCCAAGTTTGAAAGGATTGTTCTAGGTATTATTAAACATGGCAGCCAGCCACCATAACAGTTTAACTCTCAACTTAATTATACCTTATTTGAACTCTTCACTATTGCTGTAGCATGATTAAAGGTCAATCCCATGCATTCCCAATCAATTTACACATCAAAATGCTATTCTAATCTGTAAAGCTGGGTCTTTGCTCAAATTTATGAACTGTAGCAGGAGCTGAATCAACTGCTGCTTCAGCAAGAGGTTTTATTATGGTGTTTCTAGAACCCAGGTATTTTAGAAGCTGCACTGTTTATATTGTGAGGCACAATTTAGAGTAGTTGGAACACCAAAATCAGTCAGCACTCTCTTCTCATGTAGTATAAATTGCTGTTCCCCTTACAATTTTGTATTCTTGCAAATGTGCTGATGAGTGCAAGTTGAAAAGCTTCGACAACATGTCTTTATTTTTGCAATGCCAAAACAACCATTTGCATTCAAGTTTGAACACAGTTATTGTAAAGTTGCTGCTGATGAATAGATGGTTGGCAGTGGTACTTTCACTACAGTGTGTGGCGATGGTCAGCAAGCATCAAACTACTCCATTCCATATTCAATACAGCAGAGAGTACACTTCAAAAGCACTTCATTGACTGTAAAGTTCATTGAGATGTCCTGAGGTCATGAAAAGCACCACATAAATGCAAGAATTTATTTTCTGCTCCAGAGGCATCTTACAGGCACCACCATGTTTAGAATTTACCATTGATGCTTTTCTCCCGAGACCATAGCAGCAAAGTAAATTGGGTAAAAACAAGGTTTGGTCTGCCCTCTCAGGTAGTCAAATATGAGCCGAGGAATTCATCCTGGTCAATAATTATCCCTCAAGCAGCGCCTAAAAACAAATGATCTGATCATCTTCACATTGCTATTTGGGGCATTGCTGTTGTGCAAATTGGCCAATGTATTTCCTGCTCTATAACAGTGACTACATTTCAAAAATCCTTTATTGGTTGTAAGGTATTTTGAGATGTCCTGAGATATTGAAAGATGCTATGTAAATGAAGCCTTCCTTCTTTCTTGTAAGATAAAGGTGCAATTTGGACAGCAGCTTTGCTCGTACCTAGATTGCTGGTCTCATTGTAACTTCCTACTCTCAATAATTACATGCCTAACTTTGTGAAACCTTAAAAGGCATGAAGTTAAAACTGGAACTGAGTTGCAAAACCCAGCCTGGAGACAGCACAATTTGAGGGTCGGGTGTTGTGAACACTGAGGATGGGGGCAGGTCAGGAAGCAGCATCACATGCTCTGTGTAAAAACTTAACTCAAAACTTGCATGTTTGATTTACACACTAGGCAATTAGGAATAATAATCAGGAATAATAACATAACATAATAATAATAATCAGGAATAACAACTATTTTATTTTGAATTGTTCATTTTTTTTTATTGGTTCTAAATGATGGCTGGTAAATTTTCAGCCTGGTGAATAATTCAAGCTGACAGCATAATGCAATTTCACAAAATTTAGATGAGGGATGGTGGGAGGAGGCTGCAGTGGAGCATTAACTCCAGCAAGGACTTTTTGGGCTGAATGGCCTCTTTCGGTGTCATACATCCTGTGTAAATTATTTTAACTGGTTGAATTTTATGACTGGTCAGATTGAAATTGGTGGCTTTGGAAAAATGTTGGAGAAATTGACTGCTTAGTTTTCTGCTGCTCACTAGTCATTGGTACCTATTGACTGAACTGAACTGCCTTTGGCTCATTCCTGTTGGATATTTGATTGGTAACTTCACAATTAAGTCCTTGCTTCAGACAATCACTAATTTATGCTGAGTCATATGTGAGGTGTGGTGCCCTGAAGTAAAAAAGTGGTTATTATTCCTGATTATTATTATGTTATGTTATTATTCCTGATTATTACTCCCAATTGCTTAATGTGTAAATCAAACATGCAAGTTTTGAGTTAAATTTTTACACAGAGCATGTGATGCTGCTTCCTGACCTGCCCCCATCCCCAGTGTCTTTGAAAAGCATGAAACAGCGAACATATGCTAGACTGCAACATTTGGATTTATAAATAGTTTCAGCTTATTGATTTTCACCCCAGTTGATACAGAATGACAGATGGTGCTTTAAACTTTAATTTTAAATTTAACAACTTATTTAGGTCTAATAGTGTTTGATAACCTCAAGCAAATTCAGCCTGCAGCAGTATGTCTAGAGTGCATGCTTTTATCAAAAGAAAGGGGACTTTTGACGTAATCTCTATTGTTGATGTCAAAAGCAGAAGTTCATTTTTCTTTGTCGTGTTTGTGCATTCAAGATAATTGCGATTATTTTTGAAGTTGTTACCTTCAATCTCCTGTCCGTATTTGATGTTGCAATCCAAGCTTATTATCTACAGAAATAGTGCTTTGATATCTAATCTAATAAAATGCATTCCTAGTGAATTGCCCAGGGAAGCAACGGCTGAGTGACAAAGAAGGGCATCTTTTGTGATCATGACAGCCAGCAATCTATTGCTACCCTGGGGAACTAGCATCCTTTGAGAATTTAGCTAATGGAAAAATAGACCAATTTCACCCCACAGAACATATTTCAGCATCTGTCCATGTCCAGGCACTGTGAATAAAGCAGTGTTACTTTGCCATATGCACATAAATTACAACATTTCAGTTTTACATTCAGCTCAAATGAAATGTTAATAAAATAAGTGTCCGTTTATGATCTTCATTTTGCTCTTTTTACGGTGCAGGGAAAACTCTAATCACTATCTCCGCTAATTTTACAGTTAACATTTACTATTGGACTGAATGTGTCCCCATCTTTAATCCACGTATGAGCCTTATGAAGAAATTTGATAATGATAAGGGTGTCTGCGTGTTTTTCTGAAAGATGCATTGTAAGGATTGAATTCTTTTTATACACTCTCATTGTACTGGGTCAAGCCTGCTTAAAATGGAATTTTCTAATAACATCAAAATAATAACACCACAAATGGCTAGATTGTATTGATATGTAAATAATAAAAGAGTAAATAGTCTTGCTAATTGGGTTGCATATTGGATTTGTAAATGAAGAAAGTTTGGGTTTTGCTTCTGATTAGAACACTGTTTATGAGCTTTAATAAAGTATTGCCATTTCTTGTAACAATCACGTGGAGTGGCACAGCATCAGTTGTGGCCAATAATATACTGGGAGTGTAGTGCAGAAAGCAGAGAAACAATGTTGTGTGAGGCGCAAACTAAGCAAAGAAACAGTTTTGTGCTGCTTCGAACAGGAAAATCAGCAGCAGAGATTGATAAAAGCAACAACACTGCCTGTAATATTGGGCAGAATTGTCCCAGATTTGCACTAATTGTGGTAGCGTGTGGATAAAACAATGTTTTACCTGTTGGCCGCAATGGTGGCTTTTCACACCGTATCATCCCAAACTCACCGCATTAATTATGCATTCCCGGGATACATGCTGCTTCCATGGTGGGCAGGCTCCGATTTGCCTGCCATGTCGTCACCTCTCTGCTTCACCACACCAGGCACCACATTTAAAGTACAGCCACGCTCAGTGCTTCCAGCCTAGGATTGCAGCAAAGAATAAATTGCCCCGAAAGGCAAGAAGATTGCAGCCCTCAAGTGCCTTTTGGACGCCGTGGAGGCCCACTGTGATGTCCTGTAGCCCAGCTCTGGCTGCAGGAGGGGCAGTGACATTACCTCTTCGGCTTGGTAGGCAATGGCAGCGGTGATCAGTGCCAATGCTGCACAGAAGAGTTTGGCCACCCATTGCAGATAGAGGACGAATGATCTCATCCATCCCACCAGGGTATGGCAACCATCTCATCACTCTAAACTCACACACTCAAGACCATCACACATTCACTGGCATCTCACTCACTGCCAGCTCAAGGGACATCACCACCCATTCTCACACACATACCCTCACATGTCCATCTGGCCTCATCTCCTCTGGAGACTGCCTCCTCAGCCCTCACCAGGGTCACTTGCACAGATCAACATGTGCCTTCACACACACCCTGGGATACCCTCCTTCCCCAGTACAGCTCTTGCCCTGCAGCCTCTTCCCTTGCCTGAGGCCACTTCTCCCCCTTCCCCAAGCAAGCCCTGCAGCAATTGGAAAGCCACCCACATATGGCTGATCTGGTAGGTAGAGACCTGCCCCTGAGCCTCCCTAAAAGTGATGTGGTGCTCTCTGTGAAGCCTGGTGCTGATGACTGCGAGTGTTGGCTGAAGCAAGGTGGGTAAACAAACCTTGAAGTCCTGAGCAAAGTGCAGCCCACCAAGTGCATGCCTTATATATGCTGTTGTGAAACATGTTGGTGTGTTTTCCCACCAATGTAGTTGTACGATCCAGTAGGAGGACTATCTGGCGGGCTGTGTTATAATGATATGCAGTTGTATTACAATGAGGTTCCCGACGTCCAATGGCTGAGAACGCGGCCCACCATCAGAGTGGATGATTGCAAACTGGTTTCACGATGTTGTGAAAATGATTTTTGGCCTTCTTGCCATGTTGTCCACTCACACCACCGAATATGCCCGGTGCCGGTGGGCACGGAAAATCCCAGCCATTGTCACTATACAGTGAACATTGATAAATGTGACTAAAGTTTTATCCCTTCCTCACCCCTGTGCAATATTGAGGAACTTCTTCCTGCCCCAGAACATCTGTAAATTGTGAGATGTAACGTTTGTGCTGGACCTTAGTTCGGTTTGATTGTTACCGTTGGGTCGTTCTGATGTAATGTGTTCCTCTGGTTCCAACTACATCAGATGATATACTTATATTCATTTACACACTTTAACAATTCACAATTACCTTTGAATGTACTGATGTGAAAAACTAATGTTCTCTGTGTTGAACTGTCGAGCGTTAGATTGACCCTTGGGATGAGAGGGTTGCCCAGTGGGGAGAGATTGAATAGAATGGGCCCATGCTGCCTGGAGTTTAGGAGAGTGGACGATGATCTCATTGAAACATTTAAGATTCTGAGAGGGTCTAACAGGGTAGAACCTGTAAGGCTGTTTCCCCTGGCTAGAGAGTTTAGAACAATGAGGTATAGTCTCAGGAAAAGGGGTCAGCCATTTAGCATTGAGATGGGGAGAAATTTCTTCACTCAGAGGATTGTGAATCTTTGGAATTTCCTATTCCAGGGGGCGGTGGATGTTCAGAAATTGAATATTCAAGGCTGCGATCGCTAGATTTTTGGGCTCTAAGGGAATCAAGGACAATGGGGATAGGGCAGGAAAGTGTTGAGGGTGAAGGTCAGCCATGATCTTATAAATTTGCAGAGGAGGCTCAAGTGATCATATGATCTACTCCGGCTTTATTACGTCCTTATGTTCTTAAGTCGTGCAGAATAGTTGCTTTGTAAACTGGTAATCAATAGCAAACATTTGGGACACTCCAGCTGGTGACTGATTCTCTCCAGTGACTCTATTGATTCAGGCTGGATCTTTTGTTCAAAGGGTGTCAAGTCCTTTGATGCATCGCTGTCACCAGTATCAACGCGGATCTGTTGTATATTATATTTCTCTGTAAAACTCATATTGTTCCCATGGCCAGGATTTTGCCCTCATTGAGCGGACTGGGCAGGGGCGAACGGTCGGGAAGCTGACAGCCGCCCATCATCGGGGCCTGACCACAATTTCACGCCAATTAAGGCACAGAGCTACCTCAGGGAAATGAAGATTTTGAAAAATAAAAAAGAAAGGTTTTAAAAATGTTAACATGTCCCCACATGTGACTCTGACACATGAGCAGAGACATGTTAGAAATTAGTTTGAACATTTTTTTTTAATGACGGATTGAAACCTCATCCCGGCCGTGGATGAGCTTACGCAAAAAATCCAAAGGCCATTTGGCTTTTTCACCTGCTCGCCAACCGTAAGGTTGGGCAGGCATTGAAAATTTTAATTCTATTAGACCTTTAATGGCCTTAATAGGCCTGTAAATTGTTGGCGGGTATGCTGCCAACTCCCGCGCGCGCCCACCGACTGAAATATCACGCGAGTGCACGATGACATCAGGATGCTCGCCTGACGTCATTGCACGTCATTTTACGCTTGTTCGGGTCGGGCGTATGCCTGCCCGACGAGCAGAAAACTCTGCCCCTTGTCTTCTCAGTATGTCATACTGGGCTGGATTTTACCAGTCGCCTCATGCAACTGACGCTGAGACCACACCCAGGTCCCGAACCTGATCGGGGCCATTGCGCAACATCCGGCAGAATTTTGTGGGAGGCAACCAGTTAGTGGCTGATCTCCACGATCACTGCCCAATTAGAGGTGGCAGGTACGCTTAGGAGACAGAGATAGACGTGGCAAGCCCCATCTAAAGGGAGTCCATGAGCCACCAATGTGGCTGCAGTCTGAATCTTTCATTACAGAATGTGTAAGAATGGGGAGCAGCAACATGACAGGCAGTGGTGGAAGGGCAGCTTCACAATTCCGTGAGGTCTTCCTGGAGGTCCTGATGGAGGCGGTGAGAGCCTGCAGGAACATTTATTTCCTGAAAGTGGCAGGAAGAGGCCTGCCAACCAGACTAAGCAAACTTGGCATGGGATACTCAAGAGGTCAGCAGCCACAGTGTGGTAAGCAGGACAAGGTTCTAGTGCAGGAAACACTTTAATAGCCTTCTGAGCTCTGGCAAGGTGAGTAAGATGCAAAGCCCAGCTGGTAACAATGAAGTAAATACATGCTGAGTCCACCTCTATGCAGAAGGAGCATAAGGCAGGCATCACCCAGGAACACTTACCAACTCCTCACCTTAGGGAATTGTCCATAGCTTTTGGAGGATGTTAAATTAAACCCATGGGCAGTAAATTGTAAATGTGCCTCAAGATGTTGCGATGGGAAGGATCACAGCCATAACACTCTTGATTTGCACCTTGCAGGATAAACAGGCTCACAATGCCTGTGAAATGAGTTGTTCTGAGGGGGGAGTGGGGGGTGTGGTGGGGGGAGTAGCCCACCCAGCAGTTTTGATGTTGATAGATGAAGAGGCCCTTGATTTTGGCTGGGTGGCTGCAGGACAGTCAGTTGCCGAGAGTGAATTGGTTGTCCAGCATGGAGAGGGTGAAAACATCTTGTCCATGAATGCAGCTTGGAGCAGCTTCCTCCTTCGTGTATGCGTATCTGGTTGATCGCAGTTGATGGTCAGTCTGATGAAGTAGACATCGAAGGTAGAGTAACTGATGTGTTCTCTCTCTCCCACAGGGGCAATGCTGGAGGAACAGCTGGAGACAATGTTGGTGGCTGCGCCAACCACAGGGAAAGAGATATACTCATCACAGGAGCGAAGCTCACCCTCCCCACCAGTGCAGATACACACACCTCCATGAAAACTCAGAAACAGATAGAATGGTCCGAACTTGGAGCTAGCCCCCATGTCTGATTCCTGACCCCTCATTAAAATTTCAGCCCAAATTTTCTGCAGGGGGCCACGGGCCATCCAGGAGTATAAAAGGAATGGGAAAGATAGACAATGCAAAGTCTCTGGCCCCGAGAATCTGGCTGCAGTGCCGGAAAAAGTTCAACGTCCTCAAACGGGTAATCAAGGTCAGTGAATGCATCTTCAAATGCTATCTGCTACCCACGGCACAACAAACCTTTTATACCGCTCAATGCACTACATTCCCATTGCTCGCTGATCAACAATCTCTAGAAATCAGGACTCATGCCTAACATTATTCTGTTCCAATTCACCCATATGCACTTACCACTGATCAAAACCTCACAACCACATCACACAGCTTTCTCATACTTCCAGATATTCAGTTATGACAGGTAAATCACCCAAACACATTGAAACACACTCACTGACATTTCTCCCTCTCTCTTAGAGGATAAGATGGCCAATAACAGGAGAGAGCAACAGAGAACCAGCGGGGAACAGGCACAACTGCATCTCCTGAACTCTTTGGAGGAGATAGTGCTTTGAATGGTTGGATTGTCAGTCACTGAGCCCATTGCAACCGATGCCGCTGAAACCATCCAGGATGACGGCATATCCCTGCTTTATATATGCACCTTCTTCACTCTCATCTCACTATCTGGTTTGAGAGTTGCAGGCGGAGTTAAACTTTTCATTTTACATCCATCCCCTCTCCTTCACCCGAACCCTCCCCTTCTGCATTTACACTTTCAGACTCCAAACACTCACTGCCTGGCCAGCCAGAGCTGAGGTTGAGAGGTGAGAACAAGGGAAGGAATCTGAGGAAGAAACAGGGGCCTGTAAGTTCCAAGCTCTGGGGTGTCATTACTGGGGGGTATCCAAAAGATGTGCTGGGGAACACCCCAGAAGTCCCCACATAAGGATTGCACAACAGTTGACTGGGAAATTCAAACTTACGTTAGGCAATTGACCTGCAATAGGAACCATCCAAAAGTATGATTGAAATTGCAAACTTAAAAAAATTCTTTCATGGGTTCACAGGACGTGGGCATCGCTGGCTGGGCCAGCATTTTTATTGCCCATCCCTAATTGTCCTTGAGAAGGTGGTAGTGAGCTGACTTCTTGAACTGTTGCAGTCCATGTGGTGTATGTACACCCACAGAGCTGCTAGGGAGGGAGTTCCAGGATTTTGACCCAGCGACAGTGAAGGAACGGCAATATATTTCCAAGTCAGGGTGGTGAGTGACTTGGAGGGAACTTCCAGGTGATGGTGTTCTCATCTATCTGCTGCCCTTGGCCTTCCAGATGGTAGCGGTCGTGGGTTTGGAAGAAGTAATCTAAAGAGCCTTGGTGAGTTCCTGCAGTGCATCTTGTAGATGGTACACACTATGCATCGGTGGTTGAGGGAGTGAATGTTGGAAGTGGTGGATGGGGTGTCAATCAAGCGGGCTGCTTTGCCCTGGTATGGATGGTTCCAAATGTCTTACAGTAATAGTTACCCAGACTACCCCCCACCCTCCCCATCCACCCCCCAACTACCCCTTAACCCCACTAACCCCCCACCCTCCCAACTACCCCTTAACCCCACTAACCCCCCACCCTCCCAACTACCCCTTGACCCCCCCCCCCCCCCCGCCATGGGACTACCCCACAGGATGACCCACACCCCGCTGACCCTTCCTTGAAGGACACCCCAGACTACCTCTCCTCCTCATACCCCCGACTACCCCTACCCCTCCAGTAACCCTCAGCCCACCCGACCATCCCCTGATACCCCACGGGACTCCACTGACTCCCCCGACCCCTCACAGGACCCCTGGGCTAAACCCTCCGACACCCCATCGGACCTCCTCCACTCCCCAACCGCTCCACTGGACCCCCCTAATTTCCCTCCCCTCTCTCCGGCTATCCTCCCTTCCCCACCAATCTCTTGCCCCCCCCACGCCCTCCCAACTACTGACCAGCATATCACTGACCATTGCTCTGGCCACACTCCCCGCCATTGACCGCCCAACTCATTCTCTCCACTGACCTACCCGCCACTGACCATCTCTCCTGACAGTCCGACTCCCCCCCACTGACTACCCAATCCCCCCACCACCTGACGACCTGACCCCCTGACCCTCCCCCACCCCACCCCCGAGCCCCAATCCTATCCACTTACTTTATACACTTAGCTTCTCCCTGGCATCTCAAAGTGGCTGGACCTTTAAAATTATCCGCTTTACGGCAGCAAGTGCCATAAAAAATGGGGCATGTCTTCTTTACCTCCAATTCAGTTGCCCTTGACCCAAGGCCTCAGGAACCTGTTACACTACACTTTCTTGCCTGACCTGAGTTTGAATGTCGTGAGAAAGGAATAACTTCATTTCCAGGTGAGTTGGAGTGGATTGGCTATCCGACTCTGATTGCCAGTCCACGGAAGTTACGGACCAACGTCTTTTGCTCCAACACTGGCAGCCACCAATTCAGACAATGGCGATGTATATACTTTAAAGAGTAGTATAGAGGTAGGATTAGTATGTGGTGAGTCACAGTGCATGAGTGAGCTTCAGCAAGGGAAAGGATAGTGCTTCTGTCAGCTCCCCGGATGGTGAAGTCATACATCAGTTCTCCTGCAGGGAACTCATATGAGGGCATTGTACAGAAAAACACCAATGGGTATGCACACAGAAATGGTCATTGCATTAGCAGGCCTGTGTGAAATCCTGCAGTCACTGTCCAGGAGCGTGGAGGAGCCTGGCACCAACTTGCCACAGATCTTCAAGCAAAGCTTGAAGCCCATCCTTTCCAACTTGGAAGTGGTGGCCACAGCACTTGAAGAACCTGTCATGTTGCAACATCTGATGGCCAATCTTCCATTGCGATAGAGGGCAGAAGCCACCCAACATCTTGAGTGTTACTATGGAAGCTTCAACTGAGGTCATGAGGTCTCTGCTTGTTCCCATGCAAGCCCAGCTTGGTGCCTTGCAGGCTCAGACTGCTGAGGATGCCAGTGCTCAAAGAGGCTTGCAGTCGTCCAGGGACCTGCGCTCCAGCAGATTGCTGTGATTTCTGAGATGCTGCTCTGGGGAATGGCAGTGGCTCTGTGGTGCACTCTCTCACAGGTCAACCTGCTGCCCTCTCTCAGAATAACAGCATTTGTGCTCCAACCACTGTAACTCCATCAACAGTGCCACTGCTTTTGCCTCTCAATCAGTCAACCCAGACTGCTGCCACCCACGCTGAGGTGATGCAGTCTGAAGCTGACCCCTCAGAGCTAAGAGCTGCTCAAGTGCATCCTGCAAGGCCTTCTGCAGCCTTCTCCACCAAGTCAGCAGCCTTCCACCAGCCATGCTGCAACCGCTGGGGTTTCACTGAATAGGAATACTAATCCAGGCAAAGACACTCACAAGACAAGCACTAAGGGAAAGCCCACGGGTGACTAGTTCAGTTTTGTATATATTATTGGAAGTATTATTGAATAAAGTTGTTATAGACAGGTTGTTTTGTGCTGTCATTTATTTCAAGATTTTGACCAAGAGATGTTGTAATGATCCATAGCTGAGGGAAAAGAAAGTGGCAAGTTATGGAGCAATGGTAATGTGGAGAGGTATTCAGGGGAACCGGAGTCTGACGAGCCAATAATGGGCAGCCCACCCAGAATGATTATGTGTCCTCCTCCTCCTCATCCTCTGCTTTCTCCTCCCCTTCTTCCTGTTCCATTTCTTCCTCCCGAAAAGTCCTCCAAAGGCCTGGTTGCTACACTCTCATGATTGCCAGGTTATGATGGATGCAGCAGACCACCAGGAATTTGGAGACATGCTCCAGCGAGTATTGGTGGACTCAGCGGTCCAGGTAGTGGAACCATTATTTGAGAATGCCAATGGTCTTCTCCACCACGTTCTTTCATGGCTCTCATTGTATGAGCATTGTCCACATGGATGGCATAGGGGATGCATGCACCATGCATTGAGCAGGTAGCCTTTGTCTCCAAGCGGCCACCCTCAAGTCCACTGTAATGGCTTGAAGGTAGCAGATATGGCTCACTGGTGCACGATAAAGCATTGTGCCAGCTGCCAGAATAGTGGGCATTCACCAGCATGATGCTCTGTGCATTGTCACACACCAGCTACACATCGAATTCCATTCCATTTTCCCATTGAGATTTGACACCCATTGTGCCAGGTGCATGCAGTTAATGACTTTCTTGCACCATTGGGTATTTCGCTATCCTGGCAAAGTCACAAGACCACTGATCCTATGCCTGTGTTAAGGGAAAGCAATAAAGTTCCCTCTCCTCTAGTACAGGACATCTGTTCTCTTCCTGATGCAGCGATGCATGACAAATGGTGAGATGTTGACAATGTTGCCAGTTGCAGCCTGAAGGGATCCTGAAGCATAGAAATTGGGAGCCACAGTCATCTTGATGGTCACTGGCAGTGTCATCCTCACCTAGCTCTGCAGCTGCAGATTCATTTGGAGGAGGTGACATACTTTAGTGAGCATCTCCTTGGTGAATCTTTGCTGTTCAGACACTGCTCCTTGCCGAGGTAGAGGAAGGAGAAATACTCCCTGAATAAACGAGGTGGGTATTGTTATGACTGCAACTGATGTTATTCACTGAGCAAGCCAAATCCCAAAGGGAAACTTGTCTTACCGAACATAACTTTTTTTGTATTTTGAAAATGAGGGGAAAACTACTAATCCCAGAAGCATAGAATCCCAGTAACACCTTTTCGGATTTTAAAATTAAAAGATTTCTTCACAAAAAAAAAGCTTAAGCACACAAGATTAAAATTACAGTTAAAACAGTCTTATAAAACATTTCCTAAAACACTCCCACTTGGTCAGAACACACAAATAAACTACCTGGCAACAGCTCCCTTATATGTTTAACCATAAAAATCCAGTAATATTACCCAAGGCAAAAACTGCAGCTAACTTAATAGAGTATACCACATGACTTCTCATTCTCTTCTACTCTGCTCTGGAGCTGAAAGAAGCTCAGAAACAGACTGCTTTCTGGAAACAAAGACTTCGCTGGCTTAAAACTGGATGGCTACTTCAAATTCACAACTTTCCTCTGTACAGAGCTGGTCTCAGGACATTTCCCCCATACAGCGACTTCAACTCAACTAAACATCCTTCCTTAAATATTTTTTCCCTTTCATCCTAGATTCCATTGTCCTAAGAACCTCTTTGAACTCAACTTTTCCAAAATATAAAAACCTTTCATGTCTTCCATTGTCTTCACCTCTGGGTCAAATAAAATTGAATTACCTTCCCTTGTTTACTTATGAAACTTTTCTAAGTTGTAAAAGCCCCTTGTCATCTCTATTACCCTTTGAAATTTAACCGCTGAAAAGTCTCACCTAATGCAAATTTTAAAGCCCAGCCTACTTACTTGTACCTTCACCTTCACCATGGCCTCGCATTACACATGCATTCCATCTCTCAGTTCCCACAGACAAGCTGTCTTTACTAACCTTCCCTCAGTTTAATTACATATGGACACACACACTCACACACACAGCCTTCTTTACAGATTACCACCATATTCCCAAAATTATTAAAACTATAACACCCATCTTCACAGTATGACTTCATTTGAGAACACTGCTCCTCCTCCCTTTGTGCACATTTTCTCTTCCTTGCTGCCTCAGCTCAAGCTCCCTGGGCTGCTGCAATTCAAGAAGACAGAAACTATAGCGCCTATAAATGAGAACAAGTTTTCTGCTCAGAGGCCTTCAAATTCCATTGGGCACATTGCACAAGTCCAGCACCATTTCCTTCTGCCTCTAAGAACATGTGACAGCTCCCCCAACACTACAATACACAGTGCTCCCATTAACTCTACAACAGAAAAAGGAAGTCAAAAGCAGATCACCTGAAAGTCCCATGCTGATACCTTAGTCCAAAATGTCAGATTGGCCCCAAATCAATGCTAGAGACTGACTGACATCTGCCCACTTTGCATGCTGCCAGCAAACCTCCAGAACACCCCGTGCTATTGCCCTTCCTAAAATGACAATTGGTCAGGCTGGAACTAAAGTCAGTGGTTGCAGACTCTGCCTCTTTTTTTGATCTCTGGGCTCTGTAGCATTGAAATTTAAGGTCTTAATCTTTTCATTGCACTATGTCCTCTTGTTAAGAGGAAGGGGTAAATTAAGAGTGAAAATCCACATCTTAGCTCTACAGCACAGAGAATGTTAGTGTTCAAATGCACCTTTCAAACTCACAACCTCTACCACTTAGAAGAACAAGGGCAGCAGATGCATGCAAACACCACCAAACCACACACACTGACTTAGAACTATATCATCATTCCTTCACTGTTACTGTGTCAAAATCTTAGAATCCCCTCCCTAACAGCACTGTTGAGCACCTACACTGCATAGTGGTACAGGAAGGCAGCTCACCATCAACTTCTCAGGGCAATTAGGGATAGACAATAAATGCTTGTCTTGCTCGCATCCCAAGAACGAATAAAAAAATGCTACCATCATTGACAGGAAGCTATGCAGAGGGTACCTATAATATCCTAATGTCTACCATTGGTGATTGGTGGGCTCCATCACAGAGCAAGATTATTCAGAAAATTGTTTTCTTAATGCAGTATAAAATTACTAATGGAATTACAATCAAACTAATCCAATGATCTTATGCAATGCCATAGCTTCGCTTGACAAACCATTTCTTCCAGTTTAGCCACATGCTCATTCTGTCCATGAGTCAGCAAAGAGACTGAACTGATCTGTAGCATTAACAATTATAGACTGATGAGGGAGAATTTTCTCCCTGTCGGGGGGCTGAGCGGGAGTGGGTGTGGGCGGGCGCCTGCCCAGTGTGACGTGCACCCAGAAGCGCTGAGCGCTCCCTGTGCGGGCGGGGAGAGTTAGCTGAGTTGGGGCCTGCCTCCCTCTGTGAGGTACAGAGCTGCCTCAGGGACTTTAATTTCATTATCAAAAAGTCAATAAAAGATTTTTTAAAAATTATTTGGACATGTCCCCTCATGTAACAGTGTCACATGGGCTGGGACATGTTTATGAATTTTAGTAAAAACATTTATTAAAGTTTAAAAACCTTCATGAAACCTCATCCCGCCTGTGGATGAGGTTTCATAATAAATGCGAAGGCCGCCTGGTCTCTTCGCCTGCCCGCCAACCTTAAGGTTGGATGGGCAGCCCTGTTAATTCTTTTAATTGATATTTAAATGGCCTTAATAGGCCTTTGACAGTTCAGCAGGCACGCAGCTGACTACGGTGCACACCCGCTGAACTGAAGATCTGAATGACATGCGGTGATGTTGGAACGCACGCCCGATGTCACCGCGTGTCACTTTACGCGTTGGCAAGCGGGGCAGGTCCCTGCACGCCAACCAGAAGATTCAGGCCATAGTCCTTTTTTCACACATTTTAATTCATAATGAAAGTCAATTTGAACAAATCTTTCATCAACACGCGCAATTGGTTCTATAACTTAATATAGTAATAGTATAATGTATCATCATTTCAAACAAGTTAAATTGTGAGAGATTCAGATTTTTGTTTTTTTTTAAGTTTTCAAGGCAAGTACAAGAAAAAAGTCGTCTATAGTGAGCCTCCTTGTGGAAAGACCTGTCTGTCAGAAATCTTTTTATTTAAAGAGTCTCTTTATAGTGAATTTCCTGTTATAAATGTTCTATTCAGTATGGTGAACCTTCTTGTATGTTATTTAAGTAGTTCTTCAAAATTGCTGCACAACCTAATCTCTTTTAGATAATACTCCTTCAAGATAAAATACCCGAACAGATGTAGCTCCGATTTTCTCATTAGCCTGGCTGCCGTTGACCTTAAGGCGAGAATGTGATACCATGGCAGATCTCAACCTCACTTCCACTTCAGTTTGTTATCTGACAGCTGAAATATATCTTCCTAATTTAGGAAGATGGGGTGGACAACTGCTATCAATTTCCTTCACTAGTGGCTGAAATATGTTTCTGTGTACAACAAAATGGCAACCAATGAGCACACGGTTATTGTTATGCATACATAGCTGCATTTACAACACAAGTTTATGTTTGTAGCGCATCACAAACCCTGATTTTAACTTTGACAGTAAAAATAATTGCAGGAGTAAATATATGTGTTTATCGTTGTGCAGGCCTAGAATGTAGTATCCACACACTACAGTAACCTTAATCCTCTCTCAGCCTGTTATTTCACAATGGCCTCTAAGTAGCATGGATGGGTTTTATTTTTCCAGCCTCCCTACTCACAAACTGTTGACTATTTATGTTTTTTTTCTCTCTGCAAAGAAAGGAATGTAATGCAGGCAAGAGAATTTTGAAGAGGGAAGACAACAGAACACTGCATTGCTATAATGAGGTCCACGTCGTCACTGGACCTATGGTCCAGTAGCAGACTTTTGGGATCAATTTGACTTTGAGCAATGGTATCAAAGTGTGTGATATCAGCTCAGGCACCCCTTATATTTCTCCCAACTTGCATTCCCAATGAAGTTATTAAATTCATTTCAAGATGCTCAGCTTCACCTTCAAATCTAAATATGACTTTGCCCCAGCTACTTAAGTGAATTCCCTTAGTTATACACACAAGCTCTTCACTCACTTTACTACCTTCAGGACTTTACTGTTGTTGACATATTGACAACTGCTTATTCAATCCCTGCTGCTCCTCCCTAAACAGTTTCACCCACTAAACCCCTCACATTACCACCGCTCTCCTCACTTTCAAAATGTTCTTAAAGATCCTGCTCTTCAACTGTGGTTTCTTCTCTCACTTTCCAACCCCTTTCTCCCTCCTGCTCAGTGTCCATTTTTTCTCTTAAGTGGTCAATTAATGGCACTTAAGGGCCTCATTGCGTTTCCACCAATAAATTGCATGCCACAGGGGAAGGCAGAGGCAAGGCAGGCAACCCAGTAGTTTTCACTTGGAGGGCTGCTGTTGGGCAGGAAGGCAGTACCTCCTTTGTTAGGGGCAAGTTGTGCCCATTGGAGGCTCCAACCCCCCCTCAAGAGTTTATCACTCCCCCTTTAAACCTCCCCACCAGTTTCTGAAACCCACCCCATTCCCTGGGGTCTGCCAGACAGGCCCATCCAAAATCCCAAATTTACCTGAGGCCTGGTCTCCATGGCACTTCCTTCTTTGGGATCACCTGCAATCCCAGCATTGGCCACTGCTCAAATCTGACACCGCAGAATTGCCGGCCAATCAGATTGACCCGTAGCTCTCTAGGGCGGAACTTCCTCCCACATGGTGGGCAGAAGTCCAAATCTGAACCAATTAAGGCAGCTCCCACTTATCACTTCAGGGCAGCCAGATTCTGAGTTGGTGGGGTCAAGACCAACTTTTCCATTAGGGTGGCAGAGCATCTCCATGTAAAATTCAGCCCAAAGTTTTTTTTTCCCTTGGAGTTGAACTATTATGGTTTGGAATTGGAATAAGAAATTACAAATTTTCAATGAATTAGCACTCCTGGTGGAGATTGACAAATGAGAGGTTGCTTATTTATTAAAAGTAACCGTTATTTCCTTCTATTTGAAAATTGCTTTTATTCAGTTAAGATTTAACTTAAAGACTGTTTCAAAGTACTTGTCTCCATGAAAAAAATCTGAAATGGAGATATTATAAATGAAAATCTGTTTAAGTTAAAATAATTGATCCGTGAATTGTTTAATAAATACATACATGTGCAGATGGATAAGATAGTGTTGAGATATGGCTGATCAGTAAGAGGACCAGCAGCAACCCCTTAACGATACACAATAAAATCAAATTTAGATGATATATGGATGGATGCTTCACAGAATCATAGGGTGGAATTTTCCATGCCCATTGGCGTAGGGCATCATGGTGGGCATGAGCGGACAATATGGCGGGAAGGCCAAAAATTGGTTTCACGCCATTGTGAAACAAGTTTGCAATTGTCTGCTTCATCTGTCAATGGTGGGAACTTAATTTTAATACATCTGCATATCATTGTAAACCCTGCTTGCCGGAATCACCCACACATGTAAAATTTACCACCCACCTCAGCAGGAAAACTCACCTCAGCTGCTGCAGAACATGACTTGACAAGTGTGACGTGCAGAAATCAGGACTTACCGACAGGGCCTTGCTCACATCGTGGACATCCGAGGATGCTGGAGCCCTAGAGCAACAGGGCCCTGGAGGAACACATGCGTCACATGCTGGGTTGATTCTCATGGACATGGCTCCACTGCGAAGCAGCTCACGGAAGGTGGAAGGTCACCGCTGAAGATCTGCTTTGGGACATCAGTGTCTTGGACATAGTCTGTTACAGATGATTGCCGAGGGGGTGGAGAGGAAGGTCCAGCTGTGAGTGGGAGAGGGAGGTGTATTTTCTGGGTGGGAGAGGAAGATCTAGATTTGACTGGGAGCGGGAGGTGTACCGGGGTGGGGGAGGGGAAGTTGGGAAAGGGAGAACGATGGTGTCAGTGGGGGTGAGGCTGGGAGGGAAGGGAGGGAGTACGGGAGGGAGGAGGATGTAACAGGGAAGAATGTGGCAACTGGGGAGGTAGGTTTAAGGGGGGTGGAAGATGTTAGGGAGGAATTTAGAGGGGGTGAAGGAGTTTGGAGGGGGGAAGGACTTTGAGTGGAGGAAGGAATCTGGGGGAGGAAGGGGGAGGATGGGCTGCAGGTCTTCAGGTGGAGGAAGGGGTTCAGAGGGGAGCAGGAGTCCAGGGGGAGGTGGGAGTCTGGGTGGAGGAAGGAGTCTGCGGGAGGAAGAAGTTTAGAGGGAGGAAGGTGTCTAGGGGGAGAAAGGAGTGAGAGTGGAGGAAGGAGTAAGGGGCGGGATGCTGGGGTGATCGTGTAAGGGAGGGATGACTTCCTCTTGGGTGGGTGTGGTATGAAGGAATGGTAAGAATGGGAGAGGGCAGAGTGAGCCGGTAGGGTGGGAGGGTGAGGGTGCGAAAGTAGCAGTGGAAGGGACGGTGAGAGTAGTTGGTGGAGACTCGGAGGCAGACACGGATCTTGGGGTTGATTGGGAGGTTGGGGAGGTCAATGTGGATGGGGGTGGGATTCTCAGGAAGATAGGGAATTCTCAGGAAGATAGGGAATGCGCACCTTTACCTAGACATCCTGGAAAGAAAAGGATTCTGGTTGGTCGGTGATGGGAGGGAGGTGGAAGGTGATGCCAGGGGGTTCAACAGTGATGGGGGAAAGGACATGGGTGACTTGGGTAGGGGGAAGGATGCGGGAGCTAAAGACATACTTCACCAGTACCATTTTGCAAAATCGGAAGTGAAAGGAGCCTCATGTTAGACAGGAACAGGTGCTGCATGGGAGTGTGGTCAGTGGGTGGGCGGAGATGCAGGTCAGCTCAGATAGATAACTGAAAGTGAACCCCAGCCGGCAGCATTGAAAATTCCTGAAACAGTGAGATGAGTGTGATGGAGGAAGGTTCCACTTGCGTGAGAGAGTGCTTGTACGAGTCTTCAAAAGACCCTGCCACAAACATATTTCTCCCTCCAGATTCACTCATGGGTCTGCTGCGTGCAGCTGAACTGCTGGTGGTGGGGGGAGTGCAGAGGGAGGTCCCATGAAGCCTGTTAATGAAGCTGAAGGACAACATTACTCATTATTCAGTGGAAGTGAATATATTTTCAGATTACAAAGTGACAAAATGTGTTCATCCATGCAACCACTTGTGATCAGAAATGCTTAACTTTTCTAGGCCAACCACTTCTTCTAGGTGCTGCCCTGACATCTGCAGCAGGGGTGGAGACAGCCTGTGCAATGGTTGGCCCTGTTGCCTCTGATGACTTTGGCGTGCATCCACTGGGGAGCTGAGGCCTTCGGGTCCTGGCTTGCTTTGGCTGTCCTCCTGTGGGCCAGCTGCTCCCTCTGCGGTGACAGAGGATGAGGTTAAGGCGCTCACAGGCAAAGGGGACTTGAAGGGAGAGGACAGTCTCTGAGATTCCTGAGTGGATGACCCAGGGGTGTCCAGCTGCCACTCCTCCTCCCATTGGGTGCCCAAGGACCCTGGCCTGACTCCTTGAGGGGAAGGAGCACCTGAATGGACGTTGAGGTTCCCTTTGACGTTGCCATTGCAGGAGCTCACCCATGGCTACCAAGATGGGCTGCAGGTCTGCGCACATCTCCGCGTTCTGTTGGACCAGAGTCTCCATGGCATCCGTCATCCTTCACATGGAGACCTCCATATGTGCACATGTGGGCAACACTTCATCAGAGAGCAGGTGGACGCACTCCTTCGATTCACGTGCCACTCTGTTGAGGGCTTCCAACAGCTCTGCATGATGTTCCCCTGCCTTCTGTAGGCATTGGCTCTCCATGATGAGTTGGAAGGCCAAATCCAGAGGTTTCATCATCTGACTCGGACTTCACAGATGCCTCTTTCCCAGCAGTCCTCTGAGTGCCGGGGAGCTCGCTGACCCTGCCTCCTCCTGCTGCGGACACGTGTCCATGCAGTGACAATCACGTTGTGAACCCAAGCCTACTCTAGATCTAGGTTCCACCGAGGTATGCGTCTCTGCATTGGAGAAGGGTGTGGGTAAGCGCTGTGATAGGTCTTCCAGGCTGTTTTTTACTAGCTCTTCAATGGAGCAGGTGTCCTCTTGGCTGGAGGTGAGGACCTGGTTGGAGCTGAGGGACTGACCGACTGAGGGTGTCGATCACTTGGCAGAGCTCCCTGTGAACTAGAGATGATTGGTGCATGGCAGCAGGGTCAAAAGCAGGAGAGAGAGCACACATTTGCATTGAGGGAGGAATGCTGTGGTGCAGGATCCTCACGTGGGTGTTCACTGCTGACCTCACAGCTGCTGCAGGCACGGTCCAGATCCTCACCAGTCAGTGCAATGGTATGCTTCTCAAGGTCATTTAGGGGCCTAATGTGGGCCACTCCATCCCTGGCATGGGACCTCTCCCTGCTGATGTGTGCAGTCTTCCCCTGCATGAAAACAGATGGAGTGAGTGGGAGCAGAACACATGGTGGCCGGAGCCATGGGTGGGATGAGGATGCAAGCTCCATGAGATAGCAGCCTGATGCAGATGTGAGGGTTTGTTTAAGAGTTAGTGCTGTTCCCTGTGATATGTGATGTGTTTGTGAGTGTGTGAGTTGAGAGTGCTGAGAAGGTTGACTTACCCTGGCAGAACGGAGGAGATTATTCATCCTCTTTCTGCACTGGGTGGCTGTCCTGTTTTGCAGGGCATTGGCGCTAACCACTGCTGCCACTGACTCCCATGCTGGATAGGTGACTTTGCTTGCTGGTCTTCACCCAGAGTGGGGGTAGAGGACATCACAGCATGCCTCCAAGGCATCCAGAAGGTGTTCCAAGGATGCATCACTGACTCAGGAGGCTGCAGTTTTCTTGCCTTTTGGGGCCATGTCTTCTGTGCAGCAGTCCTGGGCTGGAAGCACTGAGAGGTGTGCATGCAGCTGTACTTTAAATATGGCACCCAGCATGAGGAAGCAGCGAGGTGATGGCGTGGCGGGTGAATGGGAGGCCGCCGGCCAGCAAAACGGCGAGTTTCCTGGGAATGCCTGATTATTGAGGCAGGATTGGGATGATGCGGCACGAAAACCCACCATTGTGGCCAACGGGTAAAACATCCTTTTTCCTGCCCGCTACTGCACTTAGTGAAAATCTGGGACGACTCCGCCATAGAGGTTTATAGCATGGATGGAGGCTACTCTGCCCACCATGTCTGTCAGCAGAAACAGCTATTCCAGCTCTTTGTCTGTAGCCCTGGAGCTCAAGTCACTTCAAGAGCAGGCCAAATACTTTCTCAATGCGGCAACTGTGTTGCTACCCAGGATACAATCTTACAAACAATAATTGCTGGAGATTTCTGGATAACTAAATTGGCACATTTAACAAAGAGGTTGACGAACAGGTTTCAAGTGTGGATAAAGATGTTTGAACGTTGTGCAGAATGTGCAGGTGCCTGAATTCCTGGGAATGTGAAAATATCATGCCAGAGAAGGAGAGTTTTCCCATAGCTGAGTGTGTTATTGAACCTCATCACACGTAGCCCATCCTTTTCCTGAAACTTCACATTTGCCAAAACCTCAGACTAATACACCTATAACAAACTATTAGCTACATATTACTGGGCCCATTGCTTCCCACCAAAGTACTTACCAGGCTGAGTCCCATGTTAAGAATTTCCATGGTGGTAAAAACTTCTTTTCTTATTTCTTTGTTTCTTAGAGAAACTGTGGACAAAATATTTGCCTGGGCAGATAATGAAACTGGTTCGTTCACCCCAGCATACTTTCAAATCTAACACTGGAGTGAATTAGGGTTTGTTCTGGCTTTCACTGAGATGTTGTTTTTCATATCTAATTAATGGCAATACTTATTCTTGAACTGATATCAGAATCAAACCAAATCAATGCCAGGAATTGTACTGTTGATATGATCTAATTGCACTGTTCACAGGGCAATGACCTTTTTTTTTCACAATAGACTTAAAAATAGCATTCCACATTTAACCATCATTTATTTTGGGAATATCCATCAAGTTGAGACAAAATAAGATTTTGCAATAACCAAACGATGGGACAAATTTTAACCCACAAAAATGCTCCTAAAGTGGGAAGGGATGGGGGAGGGATGGGGTGGTGGGTGGGGGGTGATTTAACCTGATTTAACCGTGTCAGGCTGGGTTGCCCAGGACTCAGAAATCCTGCACCTGAAGAGAGTTGAAGAAGCTTCGGAGAGAAGGTAGGTGCCTTCACATCACAGTACTGCTCGTGGGCCAAGAGGAGTGCTTTTCCCTTGCTACACAAACACCCAACCCATCAGCCTCAACTTTATACAAGACCCCAAGGGATCGGGGATTGGGCCTGCTGGAATCAGATCTCCTCCACCACCCAGGGTCGGGAATTTGGCTACTCCCATGCTCCCACTAGCAGCAGCTGACCTATCTGCTCCTGTGGTCTGCTCTGGAGTCCTCTCTGTGAATTGTGTTTAATTATATGTAGGTGCTGGACATTAACTGGGGATTCACTTGTACCCTTATAAATAGACACAGCCTGAAACTATGGTTGTGGCGTTAGGATTTACATGCTTATAGTGTGTAACTTTGTAAATAAAAACTTATAAAAATGTGTAACAATTGGCTTCAGTTCTATCTTTCACCAACTGCCTTTCTGGAACATAACAAGGTAGCAGAAAATGATTGTTGAAAGATGAAGGTTGGAAACTAATCAAAAGAAAAACCTCAAAGATTGAAAATCCTGTTGGCTACCCTTGAAAATGGCAGAAAACAAGTTTAAACTGTTGATTACCCTCTCGTGTTGTCATAGTTTGAACCATATGACAAGCTGAAGAAGGAAATCATTATATGGACACAGGTTACATCCCTACCAAATAGGAAACAACATAAAGCCCTGACATTGCCGCTTCCTACAAGAAATAAATCATTTTTCATTCAGCGGGCAGGCACGCGCCCGACACACTCAAGCGTAAAATAGCGCGTGATGACGTTGGGTGAGCGTCCCGACATCATCGCACACATGCGCGATATTTCAGTCAGCGGGCCCGCACAGGAGTCGGAGCTGCGCCCGTCATCAGTTATGAAGCCAGTTAAGCCCATTAAAAAGGCAATTAAGCTAGATTTTATGTTGCCCTTGTGATTTCACGCTCGTCGCACGGGCAAAATGGGCAGGTGGGTAGCCGACAATTTGCTAAACCTCATCCAAGGGCGGGATAAAAAGAGTCTGCAGCATTGCCAGTGTTAGTAGTGAGGAGATTAGGAGATAGTTTGCTGCTGGTTGCTTATTGGTACTTCGCAGCTTCATCTCTGTTCAGGGTTTCACTGTTAGTATTTCCAGGCTTCATTTTTGGACTCATTGGTGTCTTCAAGGTTCCCGGAGGATTCTGACTGTGCGGGCCATTCCAGGTATCAGACAGCCTTCTGTTACCCTGGGAATGGAGATTGTGGTCTCCGCTGGTGGCACATGCTCTGAGGAGGAAGAGAGGAGCAGAAGGGAGAGGAGGCCAGGTGTCCCAATGCAGCTCCCAGGGGAGTGACCTGTGGGAGGAGAGGCACAGACACAAGGGGTGCAGGGCCAGCAGATAGCCCAAGGCAGAAGGGGCTGCAGAAAATGCCACTATCCTGCTGCCAGGGTTTACAGGCGGCGATGCAGCTACCTCAATATGTCAGAGGTGCAATGCCGAATGCAGCTTCGCCTCTCAAGGGAGACCGTGACCTCCACCTGTCAGATGATTGGGCCTGAGATCCTGGGAGGGAGCAGCCAGTGCCACGGCTGGCATCTCCCCTGTCATCACAGCCTCATCAGGCACCACAGTCACTTGTGGAGGGGCAGAGGATCTCCAGAGCACCCTGAGACGAGCCCGCAGAGACGACAGGCAGCTCATGCCCCAACATGAGGTCAATCTGGACCTCCCTGCTCACCATTGATGGATGGGCACCCATCTGGGGTACTGGGTGTCTTATCCATCTCCCACACTGGCACTGACCACCTGAGGTCAGTGCCTGTGTGAGGGCTTGCAGACCCAAATGCAACCCCAGGAACCCCTGATTCTGTCCCTCTTAATGAGAGTTGTCACTCTCTCAATGGAAGAGGCATTGCACTTGGCCATGAGGGGCAACACTGTGTTCATGCTCCACATAGACTCTTCCATCATGGAGACCATGGCATGCAGCCCTTCATGGATCTCTGCCAGATCATCCCACACATCCTGCTGGACATCCAGCATCAGCTGCATAATGGACGACTCCAGAGGCTCATCATCTGCCTTCGACTCAGCCTCATCTTGGTTCTCAGCAGTCCTCCCTGGGCTGTCTCTGCCTCTGCCTGCGTCTTAAGCCAGTGTGAATTGCACTCAGCAATGTGCACTGACATTTTAACCGCCAATCTAATGCCCACCGAGCTGCTGGTATTTGTGCTGGTGCCTGCTTCAGAAAGTGGGTGTGACGCAGGCGTGAAGCCTGGTGGTCCTCCAGTGTCAGGGGTGGCTCTTCGGGGTCCAGAGAGTGAGTGTGTGCTGGAGAACCAAAAAGGGAGAACAAGGACTTGTCATTAGTTAGCGTCATCACACTGTCACTGTGCATGCCAGGCACCATGGTGAGACAATAGAGATCTGCATCATGGTGCCATTGTCTTTCAATGATCAATGAGGACTCCAGGCTTGAGGCTCCCATCAATGAAGAGGCTACACTAAAATGGTTGCACAATCCAAAAGTCTCACCTCTGTGCACTGCGCTCCGACTGGCAACCCCGCGTCTCCACGTCTGATTGCTCATGGGTCATGCCGGCTCTCCAGCTCTAGGGCATCCTGCTCAAATCTAGTGAGCAGCAGCATGTTGGGCGGGCCTCTGCCTGTACATGACCTCTCTGATTGGTTATGGCTCGTCTTCTCCTGAAAGAACAAAGGAGCATTGATTAGTCCACTCCCTACCTGCAGTGCCATTGCAGCCTGGCCAACCCCAGCTGAGGAACACCTCGCAGGTCACATCCGAGTCATGGCCCTTGAGCCGCAAGGCACTCAGTCCAAGCAGCCAGGGCTCACCCCCTTGGCCAGCTCCGGAGCCATTGACAGTTGGCACTCAGACTCTAGCACTCCTGAGGTCCATGGGGGGACGGCCAGACCTTACCAGTTCTGCACACTGACCCATGACATTACTCACCCTTCCTGAGTGCAGCAGGTCATTGAAGCGCTTCTGGCACTGTGCCCATGTGCATCACACCAAATCATGGCTGCTTACCAGGCCTGTTACCTCCTCCCATGCCCTCTTTGTGAGGTGCGGTGGCCTCTTACTCCCATCTCTGGGAATAAGAGTGCCCCTCCAGGCAGCCACCTCCTCCAGGGGGACCGCTAGGCACTCATCTGAAAAGCGGGAGGCCGAGTGCCCACCTGACCTGCCCTCCTGCCTGGCATCTCCAGCTGCACTGGACTCCGTATCTTGGCTGATGAAGAAGCAGAAGGGACATTCTTCCACGGCAACCTTAAAGGGGCTGCCTGTGCCGTTTTTAAACCGGCCGCCTGGTCGCCATTAGACCTGGCGGCCGACAGGCCCCAGCCCTGCCCTTCCCGACCAATGGGGAACCACATTTCATGCTGGGTGGGCCTTAGTTGGCCCGCCACTGTGAAACCGTGGTGGAGGTCCGATCGCGGGCAGCAGTCCATTTCCTGGTCGATCCTGGGTCTGCCGACCGCGCCCACCCGCCGAACTGAAAATCCTGCATTTTGTGAGATGGATCCCCATAAGTTGCAGAGAGACAAAGGTTTGAACATTCTATTATAGTTCCTAAATGAAATCTGCAAGAAAGATAATCTGTTAAATGCCTCTGAGTCAGTGTCAAAAAACAGATGGTCATTCCACAGAAGAATTTATCATGGACTTTAACAGACTGAATGGCGTAGGGCGGCCCACCTGCCAGTGGACCAATTGAGGCCCTTAAGTGGGTAATTAATTCCCACTTAAGGGCCTCATCCTGCCACTATCATGATTTAACCAATGTTAACATACTGAAGATAGCATACTCAATGACTGTTGTGTCGTGTACATTGTAGGATAATGCACACTGTACAGTGTGAGTGTGTAAAAGGTTATGGATTGCCCTTGTTGTCTTGAAACAAATGCTAGAGAGAAAATAAATCTCTAAAATTAAATGGGTGGTTGCAGCTCATCAACTGTCTGACTGTTTTACAAAAAAGAAATGCATTTATAAGGAACCAGTTATGGGGCATCCCACAATGTAATGCTTTGTTTTGAAATTTTGGTTGCACATATAAACTCTAATCTTTATTTAGAGAGAGAAGGGAACCTGTTACTTATGTGTAATTGTGTGCATGTGGTGGGCGTTAATGGGGGATTCACATGCATACTGAAACTGTGGTTGTTGGTTTGAGATGCTTGTAACGTGTAACTATGTAAATAACTGCTTAGAAAATTGTACAAAGATTGGCTCCGGTTCTGTCCTTCACCAACTGGCTTTCTGGAACATAACAGTCCTTGCCGAACTGGAAGCCAAGTCTATCAATCAGCTTGACTTCTGGGCAGCGAATCTACTAAGGATAAAAGTTGGTTGACTCAAAAGAGTTACTAAGGATAAAAGTCACATGCTCAGAAATAAAGATTCCACAGCATATGACCAAACCCAGGTATCTGTTTTTCCCATTTGAAACTCCACCCTTCCTGCCTAAGCAACTCAATCTTTTCATACTGGGTCCAATGCCCCTTAAAGATATCTGTCTCAAGCTTACCTTGATTCAGGATATTTTAAATCAGATTTCATTATAAAGATTTTTTTATTCGTTCACAGGATGTGAGTGTCACTGGCTAGCATTTATTGCCCATCTCTATTTGCCCTTGAGAAGGTCTACCTGTGAACAAATAAATCAGATGACCTGATGAAGATTTTTTAAAAATCTCCTGAAGTTGAAGGTATGATAACCATATACTTAGGAAAAGGATGGAAAAAGACCATCTTGCCCATTAAACCCACTTTATCCCAATGTGGCACAGATTTTTAGACCATTAACCCAGCCTCTAGTCACACAATCTCCCACAGCCTCCCTTTTAGAGCTTGCAATGTCCTCTTCTCTCTGGCAGCTTTCCAGTTCCCTTTCAAAGGTCTATTGTGGTTGATGATACAGTGAAAGCCTCAATCTTTGCTTACTTATTCAAAAGTCAGTCCCTTTGCTTCTCACATCCCTATACATCTCAAACAACATATCCAACTGGTTAGAATCTGTCATCATTTTAAAACTTCCTTTAATCATGTCTACCTCCAGTGAAAAAAAAAAGTATCAGTGACCTGGGCCTATCCTGAGAATTGCAAGCACTAAGATTAGATATAATTTTGTTTGTCCTCTTCTGGATCTTCTCAAGTCCCTACCGCCACCCCGTCTCCCAACCCCTTGGCAACATGTGAGGGGCCCAACAGTATTATTACCATTGTTTTGCACAGCCTAAATACAATATTCCTAGTTTTACAATGAACTGTCTAGGCAGCACAACTTATTTGTTTGCACGTATAGCTCTTCATGTTGATTGTGGAAGTTCAATGTTTCATGTAGGCTTACCACCACTCCCTGCCATCCCCCGGCCTTCAAGTCCTTCTCCTGCTCTGTTCATTAATACTGTTACAATTTCTGTAGAGACCAGTAACTTAAAAAAATTAAAACTTCCAATTATTAGCTGCAAGAATGACGCAACAAGATTTCATGTTTTAAAAATTTTACTGTAACAAATCACTGAAAAATTATTGACTAAACACAATTTTTTAGGCAACTTATACTTTGAACTACAGAAATGAATGGTTCCCATTTATACTTATCCCACAATACACTCTCCACAGAATTAGAGTCCTTGTAGCAATTAGTCCACAGACACTCCAAACTTCCAAGGGTTTGCAGTTTCCCATTTCACCAATAATAATAATATATATAACTTTGAAAACTTGCCTCCAGGTGATTCCTTTAGATTTTTGAGAGTATTTTAAGTCCACTACCAGCAATAAAACCCATCCTGATGATTCTTCCCCTTTGGTAATACCAGGATGAAACGTCTGGATTTCTTAAATGGCTGCAGGATGCATCTCATCAACAAGAGAACATCTCCCTGTGGTATTAGGCTGTGGTAGTTTGCAAAACTAAGCTGCCTCTTCTCTCTGCTGACCATACCAAACTGCTATCTGTCTGTGATATTCATTTATTTGTAGGAAGCCTATAACCTGATCTCAAAAATGGCTTCCTCTGCACTAGAAACCACTGTAACCACTAGGCAAACTAGGCAGTCAAATAGAGCACCAAAAATTTGGGTTGGGGGGGTGCGAGGATGGCAAAAAACTGCCAGCCTTTTTCAAATAGCCTGAACTGAAAGCTGACCAGAAACCCACAAAACTATCCAAAGGTCAGAAGCAGCAGTTACCGATTGGAGCAACTGTCAGTTAAACTGACAGCTCGATTTTTAAAAAAAGTTGGCCAACCACAAGGCTGCCAGAAGGGGCCCAATAGTTCCCACTCACTCGCTCACTCACAAGAACTGACTGCAGAGAGGTGATTGGAGGAGCAGCAGTTGTGGGAAAGCAGAGCTGTCTTAAAGCTCACAGCTCCAACTCCTCCAATCCCAGCTTCCCTCTCTCCCACTCTTTCAGCTCCTTCAGAGACAGAATCTATGATTGGAGGAGCAGCAAGAGCAGAAGAGTGGGAAACTGTGATTGGAGGAGCTGGAGCATTTTTTCTGGCTGATCCTACTGCCGCCATTTAGGAAACTTTCTGCTACACTTTTGTGTCACTTTGTGACATCTTCTGCATAGACAGAGGGGAAGAAGTGGAAAATTAAAGAAGAGGAGAGAGTCTCTGCCAGTAATGAGGCCGGATCAGGCCTGAGGGAGCCATCATTCAGCTGAAGTTTATGGTTCTTGATTTATAATGTTCTGGTGGAATCAGTAAGAAAATTGTTTAGAGATACAGCCTCAGTCACTCAGCCTTATGTCAGGCTGGACCTGTCTTGGCCTAAGCTGGACCCTAGTGCTACCCAAGCACCCGGAGATGGAAGAGGCTGTGCTCCCTGATGTGCTTGGATCTGAGCCCCCCGGGGCCCAAGCTCCTTCTCAAGTTGCACGGATCCCCAACAGTTATGCCGGTCGAGGAGGAGCTGCAACCACCCACTAACAGGGGAGGCGGCTGTGGAGATGTGTCCGGGCAAAGTGGAGAAATCCAGATAAGGGGATAGGATGGAGATGGGAGAGGGGATGAGCGAGTAGATCTGGGTGGATAAGGAGGGCATGAATGAGTGAGGGGAAAGGGATTTGGGCAGAGGGGCTGCTGAGTTAGTGAGTAAGTGAGTGAGGTGAGGGGGACAGGGAAGAGGGTTATGTGTTTGTGTGTGTGATGTTGGGAGATGAGCTAATTGCAATGTGTGTGGGGGGAGAGGGGCTTCACCGAGTCTCCTGTCATCAGGTAATATGGAGAACTTGGCTGAAGCCTACATGATTACATAAAATGATAACATTTTTACAAAGTACTTTAAAAACACGTTTTTATGTGATGTATTATTTTATTTTGATCTATAATACATGAACTTTAATAATAACACACTGAAGGCTGCTTTATTGCTGCTTTGTTTTTGCTAGTGTCTGTGGTCATGTTCATTTTTGAAAGTTATTTTTTTATATTAGAATTTGCTCGTGGTATGTGGGCACTGCTGACAAGGCCAGTCTTTGTTGCCCTTCCCTAACTGCCCTTGAGAAGGTGGTGGTGAGTTAAAATAGCGTCACATTGGAAAATAGTTTGCAAAGCACCGCCATAGCCCTTTGCTTCACTTTGCATGTACATAATCAGCAAAATCATGTGGTATGGGCTTCATCCTGTATTATATGCACTAACTACAATAAATGCTGAAATGTTGAGGTCACTTTGGTGATTTGATACCAATGCATTGGTCCACATTCTTGACGGTAACAAAGGTAAACAAAGGGAAAGCCAATATTTTTACCCACTTAATGTCTAACAATTCTACCCATTTGAAATGGCCTAGAAATATTTGCATTTTACTACAGATAATAAATGTGCTATAATTACATGATTCCTCATCACAAAAAAAATTTCAGACCTTTTGTGCTCGGCCACTAATGTTCAGGCTTTTTGTCTTCAGCCACTTTCACCCCTGATACATAAGTAAACGAACAGGCTTCAGCAGTGGGAATGAAAGGCCTAGATCTATTTATATACACACACTTATACTGACATACATATAGATTTCCATGTATTTACATTGCAATATGATTTCCTCATTCTGTTTATGCAAGTTTAACAAATTTGTACGTCTATGTGACTATTTCAAAACTGCTCGATGCCTCTGCGCCATTGAGACACATACTTGAACAACATCGGAGCTCTGGCTTCAGATTAGATCTAGATCTTCAATGGGAATGCAAGCCCAGGAAAGGGAAGTGGCGAGAGGGTGGGTCAGGGAGCGGAAGGTTTGGCGAGAGGGTGGGTCGGGGACAGGGAAGAGACCACAACTCAGAGGTCGGGGAGGGGGGTAGGCCGCAGCTCAAGAGGTCAGGGAAAGGCGAGAGGCTGCTCCAAAGTGGCATCAGTCACATGGGAAATGACGTTAAAATGAATCTCGTGACACTCAACAAGATTACAGATTCCATTAACTTACCAATGTGGAGTTGGGGAGCCACACTTAGGCATGAATTTTACCTTTGGCGTGCGCATGTAATTGGTGGGCCCAGGAGTGGCTGGGAAATGGACTGCCACTTTGGCGTGCGCATGTGATCAGCTCCCAACCGCGGTTTCACACTGGCTGGCCAATTAACGGCCAGCCAGCGTGAAACGCACGCTGAAAAGCTCAGCGCTGCTGGGACGGGGCGGGAAGGTGATGTCACCACGGGCGGGGGTGAGTGGCAGGAAAGCTCCCTGAAAGCAGACAGCTGCCTCGGGGAGTTGCAGACTTTCAAATGATGAAATAAAGGTTTAAAAAGCTGCAAATAAGAATGTCCATGCATCACAGTCAAGCACCTGAAAATATACCTCATAGAAATGCTGTTCACAATTATTTACTCTTATTTTATTTCATAACAGAGATTTCATCCTGCCCTCGGATGAAAAATGTAGAGGCTGCCTGGCTGATTCACCCGTCTGCCAACTGTAAGGTTTGACAGACCCCGAAAAATCAGAGACAATTGTGCTGTTGGGCTGAATTATCCTCTTAATTGTCGGCGGGCATGCTTACAACTTTTGCATGTGCCCGCTGAGCGAAATATCACACGAGTGCGCGATGACATCGAGATGCTCATCCGATGACATCTTGTGTGATTTTACGCCCGATCGGGTCGGGTGTGTGCCTGTCCGTGGGACGTAAAATTCTGGCCTCAGAGCTGATGGGAGCCGTTGCAAGCTCGTGGGCCTTGCAATGAGGAACGCTGGACTAGGGTGTCTAATGCTCTCATACTGTCCCTGCTCTGCACTCTTCTCTGTGGCAACATGAAACAGATTAGCCTTGCATCCAAGTAGAAATGCTGACAAGCTATCCTTGACCCTAACTTCCTTTCATCTTAGAAATAAATTGACAGTTTACAGCACAACTGTGTACAACGTGATACTTTCAACACCTCTCTGGGACTATGGGAGACTCGGAGGCTACACGTTGTGAACTCAGACACTGCTACATTAGCTGGAATTTTCCAGCCACGTTGGCATCTAGTGTCATGGCGGGCGGTGGTGGGGGAACAATATGATGAGAATGCCAAAAAATCGGTTTCACACCGGGGCGAAAGCACAGCGGGATCAACCGATGGTGTCTGCCATGGCAGAATGTCACTCCTGCTGGAGGCCAGCGTGAACCCAATTTGCTTCCCACTATTGAGATGCAAAGCAAGACCCAACCAGAATTGTTCCCCCCACGCTAGATTTACGATTGTGCCCGTGGAAAACACGCCGGCCCAGAACATGTCTGGACAAGTGTGATGTGCAGAAGTCGGGACTTACGTCAGGGCCTTACTCAGATCGCGGACATCTGAGGAGCACAAGATGCTGGAGCCCTACAGTGATCGGACTCTGGAGGAACACATGTATTGCAGGTTGGGTGGATTTTCATGGACATGACTCCGCTGCGAAGCAGTTCTTGGAAGGTGGAAGGTCTCCATTGATGTCTCAGGTCTGCTTTAGAACAGAACGGGCCTGGCAATGGCCTGCTACAGATGATACACGAGGGTGGTGGAGAGGAAGGTCCAGTTGTGAATGGGATAGAAAGGTGTACCAGGGGTGGGAGAGGAAGGACTAAGTTTGACTGGATGAGGAACGTGTATTGCAGGGGGAGGGGGGGGGGGGGGGGTGGTGGTAGTGAGGTTGGGAGGGGGGGGAAAAATGTGTCGGGGGGTGAAGTTCGGAGGGTGAAGGAGGGGGTACAGGGGGACGAGGGAGAATGCGGCAATTGGGAGGTAAGTGTAAGGCAGGAGGAAGGTGTAGGGGAAGGAGTTTGGCGGGGGGGGTGAGAAAGCCCATGGGGAGGAAAGAGTTCAGAGGGGGGAAGGAGTAAGGTTGGAGGAGGGAGTAAAGCTGGAGGAGAGAGTAAGGGGATGATGTCCAGGTGAGCATGCAAGGGAGGGGTCTGTGAAGTCAATGACTGCCTCCTGGGGAGTGAACTGAGGGTGGGCATGGCAGGAGAGAATGGTGAATATGGGAGCGGGCAGAGTGAGCAGAAGGGTGGGAAGATGAAGGTGCAATGATAGCGGTAGAATGGATAGCGAGGGTGGTTGGTGGGGTCTCGGAGGCAGCCAAGGATCCTGGGGGTGGGAAGAAGGAGGTCAGGGAGGTCAATGTAGATGGGGGTTGGATTCTCAGGAAGGTAGTGAACATACACGTTCGGCTGGACATCCCGGAAAGAAAAGGGTTCAGGTTGGTAGGTGATGGTAGGGAGGTGGAAGATGATCCCAGGGGGTCAAGAGTGATGGGGAAAAGGACATGGGTGACTCGGAGGGCAGAGGAGAGGATGGGGAAGCTGAGCAGAAACATGACAACGACCATTTTTTTCAAATCGAAAGTAAGCGGAGTCTCGTGTTGGATGGGTACAGGTGCTGCATGGGCGTGAAATCAGTGGGTGGGAGGGCACACAGCTCAGCTCAGATGGACAACTGAAAGAGAACCCCAGCAGGCAGCATTGAAAATGCTCGGGAGATTGAGATGAGTTGATGGAGGAAGGCTCCGCGTGCGTGGGAGAGTGCTTGCACGAGGCTCCGAAAAGGCCTGCCCCACACACACACTTCTTCCTCCAGAATTACTTATCGTCTGGCTGTGTAAAGCCTAATTGCTGGTGTGGGGGTGGGTGGGGGGGCGTTGGAGAAACGCAGGGGGAGGATTTGCGAAGCTTGTAAATGAAGCTGAATGACACCATTAC
Source organism: Cetorhinus maximus (assembly GCF_964194155.1). Lineage (NCBI taxonomy): Eukaryota > Metazoa > Chordata > Chondrichthyes > Lamniformes > Cetorhinidae > Cetorhinus > Cetorhinus maximus. The sequence goes on from NC_135879.1 coordinate 86,260,887, forward strand.
ACACTATCCAGTGAGAGTGAATATATTTTCAGATTTTAAAGTGACAAAATGTGCCCCTTCACTTCCTCTCTCCTCACCGTCCAAGGGCCCAAACACTCCTTTCAAGTGAAGCAGCATTTCACTTGCACTTCCCACAAGTTAGTCTACTGCATTCACTGCTCCCAATGCGGTCTCCTCTACATTGGAGAGACCAAACGCAGACTGGGTGACCACTTTGCGGAACACTTTCGGTCTGTCCGCAATCATGACCCAGACCTCCCTGTCCCTTGCCATTTCAACACACCACCCTGCTCTCATGCCCACATGTCCATCCTTGGCTTGCTGCATTGTTCCAGTGAAGCTCAACGCAAACTGGAGGAACAGCACCTCATCTTCCGATTAGGTACTTTACAGCCTTCTGTGCTGAACATTGAGTTCAACAACTTTAGATCATGAACTCTCTCCTCCATCCCCACCCCCTTTCCAATCCCCCTCTTTCCAATAATTTTTATAGATTTTTCTTCTCCCACCTATTTCCATTATTTTTAAATGTATTTCCATCCATTGTTTTATCTCTGCCTTTTATCCTATTTCGATCCCTTCCCCCCACCCCACCACCACTAGGGCTCTCTGTACCTTGCTCGTCCTGCTTTCTACCCTTAATGTCACCATTAGAACATTTCTTAGCTAATATCACCCCCATCAACACCTCTTTGTCCTTTTGTCTATGACATCTTTTGGCAATCTCCACCTGTCACTGGCCCTCTATCCAGCTCTACCTGTCCCACCCCCCCTTAAACCAGCTTATATTTTACCTCTTTTCTATTTTTCCTTAGTTCTGATGAAGTGTCATACGGACTCGAAACGTTAACTGTGTCCCTCTCCGCAGATGCTGTCAGACCTGCTGAGTTTTTCCAGGTATTTTTGTTTTTGCACTGTGTGGAATGTTTGTGTGGTGAGCGGAGCCATGGACAGGATGAGGACGTGAGCTCCAGAGGGTATGAGCCTGATGGAGATGTGAGGGTGTGTGTGAGAGTTAGTGGTGTTGTCCCTTGAGGTGTGAGATCCCCGTGGATGTGTGATGGGTTTGTGAGTGTGTGAGTTGAGAGTGATGAGGTGGTTGATTCACCTTGGCAGAATGGATGAGAGCATTCATCCTCTTCCTGCACTGGATGGCTGTCCTTCTCTGTGCTCTGGTGGCGCTGACTGCCTCTGCCACCGCCTCCCAGGCCGGATTGGTGACTCTGGTGGACAGCCTGAGGCCATAGCAGGGGTAGAGGACATCGCAGCGGCCTTAAACTGCCTCCAGCAAATGCCCCAGAGAGGCATCACTAAATTTGGGGGCCGCCATCTTCTTTGCTTTTGGGGCCTTCTGTCACCTGGAGCAGTCCTGGTCTAAAGACATGAAGTTAGCTGCGATGTGGTGCGCTTTAAATATGGCACCTGGTGCAAGGAAGCACTGAGGTCACGGTGTGGTGGGAAAATCTGAGCCTGCCCGCCAGCGATCCAGTGTGTTCCCTGTGAATGCATAATTAGTGAGATGGGACGTGGTGGGAATGCAACTATATGGCGTGAAAAGCCACCATTGCAGCTGGCAGGTTAAACATTGGTTTCCCGCCAGCTAAAACACTTGCTGCAAATCTGGGACCATTCCGCCCATTGTCTCCAACTGTGAACACCTTACACCATCATCCCAGTAACACAATCTGGGCCTCCTTTTGACCTTTAACCGCCCCAGGTCTGTTGTCAAGCAGACTTCAGAGCAGGTCACATGGCCCCCTTTGTTTCATCTTAAATTAAAGACACAGTTCCAAAGCAGAGCAATCGCATAAATCTCATAATTGTAACAACACTGATTACAAAAGTCAGGATGTGGTTCATTTACCACTCAGCAAACGATTTGATCTCCAGTCTTAACTCTCATGTGCATTTTTGTGTCACCTGTAAGCTCGTGAATGTTTCCATCAATGTCCTCATCATTATATGACTTCACAGGAACCCAAGCTGACCTTCCGTAGAATTTAATTTGATCATCACTGAAAGCAAGTTTATAAATATGAATGGAATGACTGCTCAAAAACATTATTATGAGCATCTGGGATGATTGGTTTGTTGTCAATATTTTTTTTGATTTTCAAAAAGTTATTATTTTCTGTGGCAACAACTCATTGGCAAAACAAATGTGAATTTCTGAATACCTCTGGTGTATTTGAAATCCAGAAAAGGAGCAGATATTGCTATAGCAACCTTGCACTGCTTTGGATGTCTAATGTCATAGTGGCTGGCGTCGATACAGGAAGATATTAGACTTCAAAGAAAAGCAGAGCTTCTAATTTCGCTAATAATGTGCAATATTTATGTCTCCTGTGTAGGTCTCAAACATGCTAGTCATGTACAGGTAATTGGTATTTTCTAAACTCTCAAAATTGCTTTACAGAAAATTCTGCTGGATAAATTGAAATTGGTATGTATGAAATGTAATTTACATCTTACAAGAGCACATTTTGCAAACCTGATTCTACATAATGAGAAAGAAAAGCAATAAAAAGCTGATTTATCCAGCGTGTACTTTATCATGACTTTTAGCATTAATGTTCACGAAAAAGGGAGGACAATCAAAAATTTTTGCAGCAGCCATGTCTTTCTAATGCTAGTTTGATAAGCAGAAATAATGGGATAAACTTACAGCAAAGATGAAAGAGGAATTGTGTTAAATGTGGGAACTGTGGTGCTATTTCTTTGCATCATTAACTACACTAATTCCTATAAGAATCCTTTCGGCAAATATTCCATGATTTCATTTTACTTGTTGATTGGTGTTGCAAGTTTTTCCCCAGCTGTAGGTATTTTCACAGACAGTGCTGGTCACATTTATAAGTGGTGTGAGTGCCTTAGGGCCATGATTTCCGATGGAGTGGCAATTGGGTGGAATTGCCACCCGCTCAAAAACTTTAAAATGCAGATGATCCTATTTTGCCTGACCTTCTGAATCAGGCCAGGCGAGACCTGGGGTAATGCAATGCGTCCCCGGAGCCTAGCATCAAAGGGCTGTAGAGTCAAAGGCAAGTAAACCCCGTGCCCTGTGCACTAGCTACCATCAACCAGGTAAGTTTAAAGGTCCAGCCAGGTTTAAAGGTCTTTGACAGGTAAGTGGGTAGGATTGGTGGGGTGGGGAGGTGGTCATCTCTGGCTGTGGGGGGGCAGGTGAAGCCTCTGGGGGGGGATTGAGCCTTGGAGGGTGTCAGGCAGGGCCTTGGTGGAGTTGTGGGTAAGATAGGGCCTGGGAGGGTGTTGGGTCAGGCTGCAGGGAGGGTTCGGGCCTCGGTGGGGGATCGGGTTGGGCCTTTGGGCGAGGTGGGGGTGGGTTTGGGCCTGGAGACGGGGAGGGGGAGGGGTTTCGGGTCAGACCTGTCAGGGTGGGTGGGGGAGGAAAGAATCCCCGTGGTGGTTGTAGAAATCCCGTGGGTTGTGGAGTTCCTGTCGGCGGGGGGGTGGGGGGGGTGTAGTCCCTTCGCTTTGGGGGAAGTCCCATGGGGGTGTGGACGGGGGTGTGAGGGAAGTCTTCTGCAGGGGTCTGTGTGGGGTGTAGGCAGGGGGTGGGGGTAGTCTCCTGGTGAGTCGGGGTGTGTGAGGGGAATGCAGTTGCGGGGGGGTGGGGCGTGCACAGTAGTAAGGTGGTGGGGAGAGTCTCGTGGAGGGGTTGGTGTGGCTCTGTGCAATAGTTACTCAGAAGCCAGAAGTGGGTTTAATTCTTCTAACTTCTGGGTAACTATCGATGTAACCCAGTCGGAACCATCTGAAAATTGTGATTTAAATCGCATTTTCGGATGGTTCCCAGTGCAGGGCAATTGTCCAGAGGAAGTTTGCACTTCCAAGCAATTGCCCTGTAAACCTTATCTGTGAGCCTCTGGGGTGGGGGAGGGGAATTGCCATGCATCTTTGGGGTACCACGCCGCCGCCCCCCCCCCCCCAAATATGACGCCATGGAGCTTGCTCGAAAGTTGCAGCCCTTACATTCAGAATGCCCCTGCTGCCCTATCCTAATATACAACAGTGTAAGCCAGGTGTGCAACAACAAGAGCCTCTTATGACTTGAACTAGGGTCAGGATTTTCCCTTTATCGGGTGGGCGGGCCTGGGAGCGTCCATGAAATGGACTGCTGCTTGTGATTGTGCCCCAGCCACGATTTCATGTTAGCTGGCCAATGAACGGCCGGCCAACGTGAAACGCACGTTGAGAGCCTCAGCACTGCCGGGGTGGGCGTGGGAGGAGCGCGAGTGCTGAAGTCTGCGCATGCGCGGTGGGAGCGTTCAGTGGGAGCTCGCTGAAGGGACAGAGCTGCCTCAGGGAGCTGAAGAATTTTATAATGAAAAATAAAGATTTTAAAAATAAGGGAAATGCCCCCACATGTGACTCAGTCACATGAGTGGGGACACATTAAAAATGATGTTTCAAACTTTTAAAAAAAATTACTGTTGGAAACCTCATCCTGCCCATGGATGAGGTTTCCTCAAAAACGCAAAGGCCGCCTGGCCTATTCGTCTGCCTGCCAGCCGTAAGATTGGACGGGCAGCAAAAATAACAAATTAATTGCTAGTTTAATAGCCTTAATAGGCCTCTTAATTGTTGGTGGACGTCAGCGCTTGCTGACTGAAATATCAAACGAGTGTGCGATGACGTAGGGACGCTCGCCTAACGTCATCACGCACTATTTTACTCCTGATCAGGTCAGGCACACGCCCGACGGAGGGATGTAAAATTCTACCCTAGTTATTGTGTCTTTCACATATGGCCTCTTGCCAACTGAAACATTTTCATGAGATGAAGTTAGACACGAATCATTAAATTGCTCTTATTGTGCAGACAGCAAGTGAATTTACATAACGTAACAAAATCCTACTTCAACTCAAACAACATCAGAGCTCACCCCAAGAACAGGAACACAACAAAATAACATACTGTACTACACTATCCCTATTAGTGCCCATACATCTTCTTCATCGCAAACATGGCGTCCTTGACAGAATGTTTCAATGCACATCTTCCCCTCATTCCACCAAGTAAGTAACTTCAAAATTTCGCACTAAAAAACCAAAATTTAACGCAACCAGGATTTTAATGTAACTTTTTTTGGTAAGTCTTCACTGCTTTTTCCATTTGCGTGATGACCAACCTCATGCTTATCAGTAATTATCTGAGTGGCAGGATTATGTGAGTTGGCTGACAGCTGCAGAAGTAGAATGATGAAAGTTATGGAAGTGAAGGAGGCCATTTGGCCCATCATCCCTTTACTGATTCTTTGAAAGAACTATCCAAGTACAGAATTTTAATATAGCTGAAAAGAGAGACATGTTACTGAAGCTTTTCATCTTGCATTCATCAGGACAAACACAAGAACAGCAACCCTAAATCAATTACAACAATTTATACTACACGAGAAAAGGGTGCTGGTTGGTTGGCAAGTGGATTCTGATTGGCCGAGGCATTGCCATAGAGAAAGCAACAAGGAACTATAGGCTTCCCAAGCTCCTGGGTAATTAAATAAAAATGTGCAAAGCTTCAACATATTACTTTTATTTGCAGAGAACAGGTCCCTGTGTATGAATATATGCCGCTTCTCTCAAGTCTAAATGTGCCATGTTATGAACTGGACTGATTATCTTAATTTGGTTGTTAGTGTAGCTATTAGCATACTCAAGATTGTTCAGCAAGTGCTGACCAATTACGGAACCACATCAAACAGCAGACATTTTGTTTTGGGTTTTGCAAGCGCAGGCTGGTTGGGTACAGCCTGTACTCTGCCTATTAAGAATAACCGAAGGAACATGCTATTGATTCAATCAGCCTATCATTGGGATATACAGTCTGCCATTAGATGTGATTCTGGAATTGGGCAGCACTTGCTGAACAATCCTGAGTGCACTAACAGCTATACACTAACAACCAATTTAAGATAATTTATCAAGCTGGTACCATGGCTCATATTCACTTGTTAGAAGTGACAAACGTTCAAACATAGGGACCTGTTCTCAGCAAAGGGACGGAATACGTTCACGCTTTGCACCTTGTTTTGAACTACCCAGGAGCTTGGGGAATCTTTAGTTCCTCAGTGCTCTCTTTATAGCAATGCCTTGGCTAATCAAAGTCGACTTGCCAACCAATCAGCACCCTTTTCTCATGTAGTACAAATTGTTGTGAATGTTTGAAATTTGGCATTATTGTGTTTTTCCTGATGAGTGCAAGATGAAAAGCTTCATCAACACATCTTTCTGTTCAGCAATATTGGGGTGAATTTTATGGCCAGCCCCTACCAGTGTATTTGATGGCAGGGCATGTAAAATAAAATGGGTGGCCATCCCACCGCCTTTCCACCCACCTCTAACCTGTCCCCCATATTACTGGTGACAGCTAAGGCAACAGCCAGCCCACCTACCCTTAGACCTATAGAAGCCGTTAAGTGGCCTATTCACGGCCACTTAAGGATCTCATTCCACTTCTGTCATAATAATATATGTGACTGGGAAGGCGGAAGGAAGGCAGCCAGCCCAGCAGGTTTAAACTGCATGGTAAAGACGGGAAGGATGCCAGGTACATCCTTTGGGGGGATTCCCCTGTGCCCATTGGGGGCACCCCCAAAGTGGTACTCCCTTTTTATGCCACCATGCCTCTAAACGCTCACCCCTGCACTCGCGCCCTTACCGCACCCCCCCTTGCTCCCAGCCCCCAGTTAGAGTCTCCAATCCCTCCCAGACCAAAATATCTGGACTTGCCTAAGAGTCCAGTATCCATGTTCTTCCTTCCTAAAGACTGCCTGCAGTCCAAGCAGAGGCCACTACTTGATTCTGGCACTGCTGAGACTACTCGGTTCTCGGCTGGCAGCTCTCGAAGGTCCCCAGGGGTGGAAATCCCACCTTTACTGCTGAGGTTGATGCTTTTCCAGCATTTTCTGTTTTTGTTTCACATCAGTAAGGCTGCCCCCAGTGTATTATCACTGCCAGGCAGCCAGATATAAAGTCGGCATGGTGCAGGCTGACTTTTCAACTGGAGAGGATGAGGGCAGGGAATACTCCCCCATAAAATTCACCCCATTCAACTTTTTTAAGTAGTGCTACTCCCCTACCCTTTTTCCATAGCTCAACAAGTTTTCTCCCTCCAAGTTGAGGTTGGATACAGATCAACCATGATTTCATTCAATGGAGGGAAGGGGTGATATGACCTAGTCATCTTTCTATGGGTGGAGTTCTCCATGCTTGCTGGTGTCGGGCGTGCTCAGTGGTGTGAGTGGACAATATGGTGAGAAGGCCAAAAATCAGTTTCACAGCGTTGTGAAACCTTTTTGCGATCGTCAGCTCAGCCCGTCAATGGCGGGCCATGTTTCCAGCCATTGGACGTTGGGAACCTCATTCTAATACACCTGCACTACAAGGCTAGCCCACCGGAATCTTGCCCCACCCTGCAGGACCATCTGCTCTATCATGCCGACATGTTTCACAACAGCTTATATAAGGCATGCTCTTGGTGGGCTGCACTTTGAGGGGTCTCAGAGGTGAGTGCACATTAATGTTGCGCAGCGCTTGCAAGGGTCGCCTGTTGGATTTCAAGGTTGAGGCAAGGTGGGGGTTGGGGGTGGGGGGTTGTATAGGGCAAGGGCTGCCCTTTGGTTGAAGTGACTTTTGGGGGATGCAAGTGCTGCCCTGTGGTTGAAGGTGGTGCACAAGCACGTGCGGGGTGGGGCGGAGGGAAGTAACCACTCATTAGGAAAACCTTGTATGAAGTGACCATTCCTCTGCAGCTGAGGCAGTTCAGGCATATCCACATTGTTATGATTGGAGCCTCTAGCTTATCGGCCCACACAAGCAACGCAGAGGCATGAAAGTGATACCAAGTGCTCCAGAGCTTTCCACCCCTCGGGCACAGACTGCAAACTAATGAGCATTTTAGTGGACTGCAGAATAGTTGGATGAATGGGCACGTTTTTACAATCTCCTTGCTAAAGCTGGCCGTGGAGCAGTGTCTGATGGAGGCGCTCACAGCCTCCTGCAATTTCATCATCCTAGTTTGGACCAGTCTCCCCCATGGTTCAAGCTAACAGTGCAGCCTTGCAGTGTGGGTTAGGAGAATGCCTGTGCCTGAGTTGAGAGCACAGCATGCAGTCCAATGGGCAAAGCTGCCACCAGTCAGATGGAGTGGGGCGGAGGTGGGTGGGGTTTCAGGCAGCCATGCAGTGCACTAATCTCTGGCCATCCAAGTGGTGGCCAGCACTCCCTGGAATGCGTTAAGAGGCCTTCAGACTTAACCAGGACAGGTTCTTAGAACACCCACGCTAACCTATGTGCCTCTCCCTTTCATCCTGCAGGAGGAGTACATCAGGGTCATGGAGCCTGGTGACCTAGCTGTATGCCTCGTGGTGTACAGAGAAAGAAGATGACGGAGAAGAGAGCAACAGAGGTGCCTGGCTGCACAGAGGGAGGAGCAGCACCTTCAGGAAGATGGGGCTCTCACACATGCTGCTGAAAAGCCACGGCGAGCCAGCACTGGCTGGCGCCTAGCTAGGCCCAGGGTCTATAGAAGCCGCTTTTCTTCCCGCAGATGACCGAGAACCAGTGTCGCTGAATTCTGCGCATGTCTAGGGAACTGGTTGATCACATCTACCACTTGCTGCTGGCTTTGGTGCGATGGGGATGTGGAGGGCATCCACTGCCAGTGGCCGTGAAAGTGACTGCGGTGCTCAATTTTTACACCAGTGGCTCCTTTCAGGGCTCCACAGGCGACCTCTGTGGGATATCACTTCTGAGATGATTTTTTTTTTTTTTTTTTGTAAAAATATACTTTATTCATAAAAATCTTCAATCACATTCAAAACCATTTCAAAAACAACATTACAAGGGTACAATCCAGGTTAAACTTTTACAAAATGTATCACCAGGTGCATCAGTACAAACAATATTACAGTCATTTACAGCCTTTCATTTTGATCTGTACAGCCCGAGGGGCTCTAAACAGTTCCCAGTCTCTCGGTGCGCTGTGGTAGAAAGGTCTTAGACAGCGACCCTTCCCCATTGCGCCTTTGCGGCAGCTGCCCCAAGCTTTAGTGCGTCCCTCAGCACGTAGTCCTGGACTTTGGATTGTGCCAGTCCGCAACAATCGGTCGGGGACAACTCTTTGTGCTGGAAGACCAACAAGTTTCGGGCAGACCAAAGCGCGTCTTTCACCGAGTTGATGATCCTCCAGCTGCAGTTGATGTTTGTCTCGGTGTGTGTCCCTGGGAACAGCCCGTAGAGCACAGAGTCCTGTGTCACAGAACTGCTCGGGATGAACCTCGACAGCAACCACTGCATCTCTCTCCAGACTTTCTTTGCAAAGGCACAATCCACAAGGAGGTGAACAACGGTCTCTTCCCCACCACAGCCACCTCGAGGGCATCGTGCAGAGGGGGTGAGACTCCTGGCGTGTAGGAAGGATCTGACGGGGAGGGCCTTTCTCACCACCAGCCAAGCTACGTCTTGGTGCTTGTTGGAAAGTTCTGGCGATGAGGCATTCTGCCAAATGACTTTGACAGTCTGCTCGGGGAACCATCCCACAGGGTCCACCCTCTCCTTATCCCTCAGGGCCTCTAGGACGTTACGTGCTGACCACTGCCTGATGGACTTGTGGTCAAAGGTGTTTTTCTGCATAAATTTTTCCACCAGGGACAGGTGGTACGGCACGGTCCAACTACTTGGAGCGTTCCGCGGCAGCGTGGCCAGACCCATCCTTCGCAACACCGGGGACAGGTAGAACCTCAGCACGTAGTGACACTTGGTGTTTGCGTACTGAGGGTCTACGCACCGCTTGATGCAGCCGCACACAAAGGTGGCCATCAGTATGAGGGCGATGTTGGGCACGTTTTTTCCCCCTTTATCTAGAGGCTTGTACATCGCGTCCCTGCAGACACGATCCATTTTCGACCTCCAGATAAAGCGGAAGATGGCTCGAGTGATCGCCATCGCGCAGGAGTGTGGAATGGGCCAGACCTGCGCCACGTACAGCAACAACGAGAGTACCTCACACCTGATGACCAGGTTCTTACCCGCAATGGAGAGGGAGCGTCGCTCCCACATGCCCAGTTTCCTTTTCACCATAGCCACTCGCTCCTTCCAGTTTCTAACGCATGCCCCGGTCCCTCCGAACCATATCCCCAGCACCTTCAGGCCGTCAGCCCTGACAGTGAAGGGGACAAAGGATCGGTCAGCCCAGTTCCCAAAGAACATGGCCTCGCTCTTCCCACGATTTACCTTGGCTCCCGAGGCCAGTTCGAACTGGTCGCAGACGTGCATCAGTCTGCGCACCGACAGCGGATCCGAGCAGAAGACGGCGACGTCGTCCATGTACAGGGAGGCTTTTACCTGAGTGCCTCCACTGCCTGGGATCGTCACTCCTCTTATGCCCGGATCCTTCCTGATGGACTCGGCAAAGGGTTCTATGCAGCACACGAAAAGGACAGGCGAGAGAGGGCAGCCCTGCCTGACTCCAGATTTAATCGGAAAGCTATCTGTTTCCCACCCATTGATTGAGACTGCGCTACTGATGTTAGTGTAGAGCAGTTGGATCCAATTTCGAATTCCCTCCCCAAAGCCCATTTTGGAGAGCACATCCCCCATGTAGGTGTGCGATATTCTGTCAAAGGCCTTCTCCTGATCCAAGCTGATGAGGCAGGTATCCACACCCCTGTCCTGTACATAGGCAATCGTATCCCTGAGCAGCGCCAGGCTGTCAGAGATCTTCCTGCCTGGCACAGAGCAGGTCTGGTCAGGGTGAATCACCAATTCCAGAGCGGATTTGACCCGGTTGGCGATGACCTTGGACAGAATCTTATAGTCCATATTCAACAGTGAAATGGGTCGCCAATTTCTAATTTCCTCCCTTTCCCCCTTGTGCTTGTAGATGAGGGTGATGATGCCTTTCCTCATGGATTCTGACATGCTGCCGGCCAGGAGCATACTCTCGTACACTTCTAGCAGGTCTGGGCCGATCAAGTCCCACAGAGCCGAATACAACTCCGCCGGCAGGCCGTCGCTTCCGGGGGTTTTACTCTTCTCGAAGGACTCGAGGGCCTTAGTCAGTTCGTCAGGAGTTAGCGGTTTGTCTAGGCTCTCCCGCGTACTGTGGTCTAGGACCTCCGTGATAGAGGACAGGAAGGACTGGGAGGCCGTGCTGTCCGTGGGCTTCACGTCATACAGTCCGGCATAAAAGGATTTGCTGATCCTCAGAATGTCGGACCGTGATGACTTTACTGAGCCGTCTTCTTCCTTCAGGCTGCTGATCACAGAGCGTTCTCTGTGTACCTTTTGGAAGAAGAAACGTGAGCACGTCTCATCCTGCTCCACGGAGCGGACTCTGGAACGGAAGATGATCTTGGAGGCCTCCGAGGCAAAGTGCGAGGCTTGCTGGCCCTTCACCTCTTGGAGCTCCTCCTTGACATCGACCCCCATCGACCGCAGCCGGAGCAGATTCTGCATCTTTCCCTGGAGTCGGGACATTTCCCTCTGTTCCTTTCTAGCTTTCTGGGTGCCTTTGAGGATGAAAAACCTCTTGATGCTTCCCTTGATCACTTCCCACCAGTGTGTCAGGGACTCAAAGAGGGGTTTCACGGTTCTCCAACCTTTGTAATCCCTCTTGAGCTCCTCAATGTTCTCTGGGGTCAGCAGTTGCACATTTAGCTATCACTTCTGAGATGATCCATGTGTTTCCTAATAATCCTGTTTTCCACTCCTACTTGATAAGCTAAAGGTCCTGTTTCAGAGATGACTGTACCAGGGACCCATCTTGGTCCAGTTGCAAAATTTTTTTACAAAAACTGTCTGTCCCACAGTAAACTCTCGACCTTTACTGTGAACATCACGATTCACTTTCTGACTATCCTCGTTTCTCTCCACCTTCCCCTCTAAATTTGGGAATACTAGACTCAATCTCATACGAAGTCTCTGCTTCATTAACAATTCTGAAGGTGTTAAACCAATGGTTACATGAGGAGCTGTGTGAGAGCTGAACAGGAATCTTGAAATTTGTGTTTCTAACATTCCTGCTGTTAGTTTCTTTATGCCTGTTTTAAAGGTTTGTACTGCTCTTTCTGCTAACCCATTGGACAAGGGATGATAGGGTGCTGTACTGATGTGTTTAATCCCATTTAGGCTCACAAATCTTTGGAATTCAGTGCTAGTGAAAGCCGTACCATTATCTGACACAATAACTTCAGGTAAACCATGAACACGGAAACTCTGGCGCAGTTTTCAATGGTTGCAGATGAAGTAGGTGACCTCACTTCAAACACGTCCATCCATTTGGAATGTGCGTCAATAATCACAAGAAGCATGGTACCTAGAAATGGACCTACATGGCCTATATGTAGTCTAACCCAGGGTTGACCAGTCCATTCCCATGGATGTAGTGGAGCTGAAATGGGAAACTTCTGCTGTTGCTGGCACTGGAGACAGTGTTGCACCATTTTTTCTATATCACTGTCTATAGCTGGCCACCAGGTATAACTCCTGTGAGCACCTTCATTTTCGAAATACCAGGATGCGCGCTATGAAGTTCTTCCAATAACAGTTCCCTTCCTTGCACAGAGATAACGCTCTTGCTCCCCATAACAAGATACCATCTTGACAACCTAGTTTGGATCTACAGGTAAGGAATGGTTTTAATTCTTCAGAGACTTGTGCATTTGACCAGCCTTGCAATACTTGTTGACGGACTCTTGCTAAAACTGGATCCTGATTTGTCCAATTCTTTATCTGTCTCACGTAGGCTGGTGAGGAGTCCAGGAAATTAAACACAAGTACAAACTCTTGAGATACTGGTATGTGTGTGTTACTATCTGGCAAAGGGAGATGACTGAGGGCATCTGCATTTGCTATATGCACTGATGGTGCATTTAAACGTATTCATATGCTGACAAAATTAAATCCCATCTTTGAATGCTAACAGAGGCAATCGGTGGGATTGCCTTATCTTCACTAAATAATCCTAACAGCGGTTTGTGATTTAACACCTTGTAGATATTGATGGAATATTTTTACTATAAATATGATAGATAAGCCTTTTTTTCAATTTGCGAGTATCCTTTCTCAGCTGCAGAAAGGGTACATATCCTATTGGTCTTTCAGATCCATCCTCCATTTTGTGTGACAATATTGCTCCCACTCTGTACAGAGATGCATCACAAGTGAGTATCAATTCCTTAGATGGGTCAAAGTGCACAAGCAGACATGACGAGTATAAAAGTTTCCTGACTCTTGTGAAGGCTTCCCCTTGCTGTGCCTTCCAGGACCACCTGTGATTCTTCTTCAATAATAAGTGTAAAGGGGTTAACACTGTAGGTAGATTAAGCAAGAATCGACCATAATAGTTTACCATGCCCAAAGAAGACTTGAGCTCCGTGATGTTGGTGGGAGAGGGCGCTTCCTTGATTGCCCTGGCTTTCTCCCCTGATGCATGCAACCCTTGGGCATCCACTCGATGACCCAGATACGCAACTTCCTTTGCTTGGAAAGTGCACTTTCCTTTTTTTAAACGAACGCCAGGCTCTAAAAATCACTTCAGAACCTCCTCCAGATTGGCCACACATTCTGCTTCCAAAGATCCTGTGATTAGGATATTGTCCAGGTACACTATAACTCAGGGGAGTCCCTGTAGTAAGCATTCCATGGTTCTTTGGAAAATTGCACAGTTAGAGGACACACCGAAGGATAGGCGTGTATATCGGTACAGGCCCCTGTGCGTGTTTATAGTGATATAACCTCTTGATGTGTTGTCCAGCTCTAGCTGTTGATGTGCATGACTCATGTCCAGTTCAGTGTAGGATCTTCCTCCTGCGAGTTTAACATACAGATCTTCAATCTTTGGGATTGGGTATTTGTCTAATTTCGCAGCCTTGTTCACCATTAATTTATAATCCCCACAGATGTGAATGGCTTGGTCCGGTTTTAGCACAGAGACTATGGGTGCTGCCCATCCTGAAAATTGGAATGGCTGTATTATCCCTAACTTCTCCAAATGACATAATTCCACATCTACCTTTCCTTTTAGAGCGTAAGGCAGAGGTCTTGCCTTAAAAAACTGGGGTGTAGCTTCAGAGTGCATAGGCAGAATTTTGAATTTGGCAGGTGGGCGCAGCCGGCAGGCCTGGGGGCGGCTGGGAAATGGGCCACCGCCTGCGATCAGCCCCTGACCGCGGTTTCATGCTGGCGGACCAATTAAGGCCCGCCCAGCATGAAATGCAGCTCCTCACTGGTCGGGAAGGGCCGAGTGGGGGTGGGGGCCTGTCGCATGCCGCGTCCAATAGTGACCTGGCGGCCGGTTTAAAAATTTCCCAAGCAGCCCCTGGAAAGCTGCCAGTGAAGAAGATATCTTCAGTGTTGTTAACAGGAAATTATGGCTTCCAGTGTGGCTATATACACCAGGTGGGAGGGCAGGTCGGATGGGCACTCGTCCCCCCGATTTTCCGATGAGTGCCTCGCGATCCTCCTGGAGGAGGTGGCTGCCAGGAGGGACACCCTTATCCCCAGGGAATGAAGGAGGAGGACACCACACCTGACAGAAAGAGCTTGGGAGGAGATAGCAGCGCTGATCAACAGCCATGATGTTGTCCTATGTACCTGGGTGCAGTGCCGCAAGAGGTTTAACAACCTGCTGCGCTCAGGAAGGGCAATTACCATGTTGGCATGGATCAGTGTTTTGAAATATTAAGGTCTGGCCATCTCCCCCTTCCTCAGGGGTGTTAGAGTCTGAATGCCAACCGTCTGTGACGCCGGAGCTGGCCAAGGGGGTGAGCCCTGGCAGCTTGGACTGAGTGCTTTGCGACTCGAGGGTCACAACTCGGATGTGCCCTGCAAGGTGTTTCTCAGCTGGGGTTAGCCAGGCTGCAATGGCGCTGCAGGTAGAGAGTGGACTAATCAAAGCTCCTCTGTCCTTTCAGGAGAAGATGGCCCATAACAACATTGAGAGGTCACCGACCGGCTGAAGCCCCCAGAACCTCATAATCCTTACAAGGTACAAGCAGGGTGCCTTGGAGATGGAGAGATTACAAGCACCTTGGTCAACCGGCCGCAGAGAGGCTGGGTGTCAGACAAAGGAAGAGTGCAGTGCACAGAGTTGAGAGTTTTGGACAGTGCACAACATTCTTATGTAGTCATTGATAAAAACTGGATTCCTCATGGGTCATTGAAAAACGATGGCACCATGATGCAGATCTCCATTGTCTCACCAGGGTGCCTGGCATACACAGTGACATTGTGATGACTTAAACCACGCACACGTCATTGTTCTCCCTTAGATTCGCCACCACACACTCAATCGAAGGACCTCGAAGAGCCACCCCTGACGCCAGAGGACCGCCAGGCTTCACATGCACCTGCATCACATCTGCTCTCTGAACCAGGCACCAGCGCAGATACCAATACCTCGGTGAGCATTAGATTGGCGGCTAGAATGTTGGTGCGCATTGGTGAGAGCACTTCATACTCGCTTGAGGTGCAATTGGAGGCAGAGAGTGCCCGGGCGCTGGCAGTCAGAGGGCTGCTGGAGACCAGGACGATGCTCAGTCGAAGGCTGATGATGAGCCTCTGGAGTCATCCATTAGACGGCAGATGTTGGATGTCCAGCGGTATGTGCAGGAGGATCTGGTGGAGATCCATGTACCATGGTCTCCGTTATGGAGGAGTCCATGCAGAGCATCAGCAGTGCATTGACCCTCATAGCCAAGCAATCTGCCTCTTCCATTGAGCAAGCAGTGACTCTCATGGAGAGGCAGCTCCAGGAATAGAATCTGGGGTTCCTGGGGTTGCACTCGGATCTGCAAGCCCTCACACAGACACTGGCCTCAGGTGGTCAGTGTCAGTGCAGGAGATGGATGAGGCACCCAGTATCCCAGCTAGGTGTCCGTCCATCAATGGTGAGCAGGGAGGTCCAGAGCAACCTCACAAGTTGGCGCACGAGCTGCCTGTTGTCTCTGCGGGCTCCTCTCAGGGCGCTCTGGATGATGACCGTAGCTCCTCTGCCCCTCTGCCAGTGACCGTGGCATCTGATGAGGCTGCGGCGACTGGGGAGATGCCAGCTGCGGCACTGGCCGCTCCCTCCCAGGCGGGGACAGCACAGGCTCCACTGGCCAGAGACCGACCGCCAAGGCCATCAAGGCCAACAGGACAGCAGAGTCAGCAGGCTGTCTCCAATGCCGGTGCCAATGAGGCAGGGGTGGTGGAGGGGGTGGTGGTCACTTAGACCTAGCACTCACAAATGTAAGTTTAAGGCACCATGAGCATAAGAGGGACAATGTTTTATTTATGTGTACTGGTCCGGGGTTCAAGACTAGAGAAGTTGGAGATGGATGATTGTTTGGACTGTCAAAATGAGATAAATTTTCTTTTCTCGTAATGGCCTGAGTATGCTTCACCTTTTTTATTTATTCGGTGTAGGGTATGCCAATGTGTGATGCTGGACGCAGGTGGCTCTAAACTTTATTGCACAGGCACTGAGTGGACTTTGGGGTCAAAGCAAAGGGTCATCCAACACGGAGACAACAACCCTGACATGAGGTGGCAGTGCTTATTTGGCAGCCTAGCTGAAGGACCATTGAATCAAGGCTTCCTTGGTGTCCCTGCCTCCCTGGAGGTTACAGAGGTCTGCCTCCACGCCCTCAGCAATCTCTTCATTGTGCTCCTCTTCAGATTCGTTACTGGATTCATCCTCTGTGGCCTGTGCAGCTGCGTCAAGATCCTCTTCCTCCAGTAGGTTCCCCCCTTGCCAGCGACAGATTGTGGAGAGCGCAGCATACGACCATTTTCAGTGACACCCGCTCTGGGAGGGGTATTGTAGTGTTCCCCCTGAACGGTCCAGGCATTGGGAGCATATCTTCAGAAGACCCATGATTCTCTCTACCGCCACCCTTGTGGAGGTGTGGCTCCTATTACAACGCTGCTCTGCCTCTGTTCATCGGTGGCAGAGAGGCGTCATGAGCCACCATTTCAATGGATAGCCCTTGTCACCCAGCAACCATTCATCCAGTCGGGCTGGAGCACTGAACAGCCTTGGGACTTGGAAGTGTCTGAGGATGTAAGCATCATGGGAGCTGCCAAGGCACCTTGCACAGACTTGCAGAATCTGCATTCTGTAGTCGCACACTGTCTGCATGTTCATGGGGTGAAGTCCTTTCCTGTTGTCGAAGGCACCCAGTTGACCCACTGGAGCCTTAATGGCCACATGTGTATTGTCAATTGCACCCTGGATGCAGGGGAACCCAGTAATCGCTACAAACCCTCTAGCTCGCTCAGCCTGACTGGCCTCATCTGTATGGTAATGAATGAAAATCAATACCCACCTCAACAGAGCTTCTGTCGCCAGCTTGACACAATTGTGGACAGCTGATTGGGAGGCTCCACACACACAGATCCCCCACTGACCCCTGGAAAGAGCCCGATGCATAGAAATTGAGGGCGACTGTGACCTTCAGATCCACTGGCATGGGGTGTCCTCCCACATAGTTGGGAGGTGATTTCAGGCCCAATCATCTGACATATGGCGGTCACTGTCTCTCTTGAGAGGCGGAGCCTCCTCTGGCATTGCACCTCTGACATATTGAGGTAGCTGCACCACTGGTTGTAAACACTGGCAACAGGACAGTGGCATCTTCTGAACCTTGGACTTCCTGCTGGTCCTGAGCCCCTTGTGCCTGTACCTCTCCTTCCACAGGCCCCTCCCCTGGAAGCTGCATTGGGACACTTGGTCTCCTATCGCTTCTGCTCGTCTCTTCCTCCTCAGAGGAGGTGCCTCCAGCGGAGACCACAGTCCCTATTACCATGGTTACAGAAGGCAGTCTGATACATGGAAGGGTTCACACTGTCTGAGTCCTCAGGGGGCCTGGCAGACAGCAATGAGTTCTGAAATGAAGCCTGGAAATGCTATGAATGAAGCCCCGAACAGAGATGAAGCTGCCAAGTAGCAATAAGTCACAAGCAGCGAACTATCTACCAAACTCCTCACAACTGACACTGGCAATGCTGCTGACCCTTTTTATCCCACCCGTGGATGAGGTTTTACAAATTGTCGGCTGGCTGCCTGCCCATTTTGCCCATGCAAAATCGCAAGGGCAATGCAAAATTGGCGTCAATTGCCTTTTTAACGGCCTTAACTGCCCTCTTAATTAATGGTGGGCATGGGTCCGACTCCCACTCGTGCCTGCTGACCGAAATATCACGTGAGTGTGCGATGACATTAGGACATTCCCCCGATGTCATCACGCGCTATTTTACCTTCGAGCGGGTTGGGGGCACACCGACTGCTCAGCGCAAAATTCTGCCCCATGTATATTTTACCTTGTAGACCTTTGATTTTCCTCAACTCATCTCGGAATACTCTGTCATACTTTTTCAGCAACTCTGGAATTTCTCCTTCCAGACCTGAAAAGTTTCTAACCAATTTAGTTTGATTTCTTTCAACCAATTGTGGCCCAGAAGGCTCGGTCCTTCTCCAGTTACAACAATTATTGGCAGCTGAGCTTTCTGTTACCTGTCTGATACAGGGACAGAGGTGATGCCTTCTGTATTGCTTCTGTATATGTTTTTAACTGAGCAGCGGTTTTCTCCAAATTCTATGACTGGGTACCTTCTCTGGGGTATTTAAAGATGTATTTCTCCCACCACTGTGGTCAGTGCTCCTGTGTCCACTTCCATGAGCAGAGGCTTTCCATTTACTTGAAGTGTAACAGTGATTGATTCAACTTTCCTGGCCTTCAGATTGTGTAGGGAATAAACATCAGCTTCATTAACTTCTGGCTCATCTATATCGTGTACGTCATTTAACTTGACCTGGTGTCTGGATGGCTGCCTTGATCTAGTCCTGCACTGTTTAACGACATGTCCTTTAGTGTGGTAGTAGTGACATTCTGCCTCTTTAAATCTATAGGTGTCAGGTGCATGATTCCCCCCACAATGGTAACACTTATACTGCTGGGTTACTGGTGAGCTATTTCCAGCATTTCCTTTTATTTTTCTAGAGGTAGGGACCGTGACCCGCTTTGCTGGAGCCTCCCTGATCTTCATGCCACACCTGGTGGCATGTTCCCTTCCTAGCTGCAGAACGGTGCCATGTTTCACACTCCGCAGAGCCTGCGAGTCCCTCTCAGCACTCGCCATTGCTAGCACTATCTCCACGGCGTGTTTCAGGTCTATCTCAACTTCTGCAAACAAACAGTACTTCAATCATCATTTATGTTGCAAACCAAATGATCTCGCAACATGTCGTTTAAAGTATCACTGAAGTCATGGTGCTCTGTTAACTGTTTTAACTTTGCAATGTACGTTGACTCTTCGCGATCGACTCACTGGGGCCCTTACTGGAGAGTTAAACTTGAATCTTTGCATGATCACTGAGGGTTTAGGCTGAAAATGTCCTTTCACGAAGTCAACTAGCTTGGTGAAGGATATGGAATTTGGTGCGTTCGGAGCCATCAAGCTGTGGATTAGGTTATAGGTTCTGCTCCTGCAGACACTTAGGAGAATTGCCTCCTGTTTCTGCTCCATCGTTATTTTGTTAGCTACAAAGTAGAAACTTAATCGCTCAATGTATTGACTCTAGTCCTCGACGGATGAGTCATATGGATCAATTGTTCCAAACAGAAGCTTTGCTGGTGAGTATACTCTTTTTTTCCTTCCCTTAAAAAAAAATTGAAATAGTCACATGACAAGGTGCTGCATCAGCACTATTTATCCTCGTCGCCAATTGTAATAGAACAAAGAACAAAGAACAAAGAAAAGTACAGCACAGGAACAGGCCCTTCGGCCCTCCAAGCCTGTGCCGATCATATTGCCCGTCAACTAAAACATTTTGCACTTCCGGGGTCTGTATCCCTCTATTCCCATCCTATTCATGTATTTGTCAAGCTGCCTCTTAAACACCACTATTGTACCTGCTTCCACCGCCTCCTCTGGCAGCGAATTCCAGACACTCACTACCCTCTGCGTAAAAACTTGCCCTGCACATCTCCTCTAAAGTTTTCTCCTCTCACCTTAAATCTATGTCCCCTAGTAATTGACTCTTCCACCCTAGGAAAAGGCTTCTGACTATCTTCTCTGTCCATGCCACTCATAATTTTGTAAACTTCTATCAAGTCGCCCCTCAATCTCCATCGCTCTAGTGACAACAATCCGAGTTTCTCCAACCTCTCCTCATAGCTAATAACCTCCAGACCAGGCAGCATCCCGGCAAATCTTCTCTGCACCCTCTCCAATGCCTCCATATCCTTCTGGTAATGTGGCGACCAGAATTGCACGCAATATTCCAAGTGTGGCCGAACCAAGGTTCTATACAGTTGCAGCATGACTTCCCAGCTTTTATACCCAATACCCCTGCCAATGAAGGCAAGCATGCCATATGCCTTCCTGACTACCTTATCCACCTGCGTTGCCACTTTCAGTGACCTGTGGACCTGTACACCCAGATCCCTCTGCCCGTCAATGCAATTAGGGGTTCTGCCATTTACTGTATAATTCCTGCCTGAATTAGACCTTCCAAAATGCATTAACTCGCATTTGTCTGGATTAAATTCCATCTGCCATTTCTCCGCCTAAGTCTCCAACTGATCTAGGTCCCGTTGTATCCTTTGACAATCCTCTTCACTATCTGCAACTCCCCCAACCTTAGTGTCATCTGCAAAGTTACTAATTAGCCCAGTTACATTTTCCGCCAAATCATTTATGTATACTACAAACAGCAAAGGTCCCAGCACTGATCCCTGCGGAACTCCGCTAGTCGTAGCTCTCCATTCAGAAAAGCACCCTTCCACTGCTACCCTCTGTCTTCTATGACCAAGCCAATTCTGTATCCATCTTGCCAGCTCACCTCTGATCCCGTGCGACTTTGCCTTCTGTACCAGTCTGCCATGAGGGACCTTGTCAAAGGCCTTACTGAAATCCATGTATATAACATCCACTGCCCTTCCATCGTCGATCATCTTTGTCACTTCCTCGAAAAACTCGATCAAGTTAGTGAGACACGACCTCCCCTTCACAAAACCATGCTGCCTCTCACTAATACACCCATTTGCTTCCAAATGGTAGTAAATCCTGTCACAAAGAATCTTCTCCAATAATTTCCCTACCACTGACGTAAGGCTCACCGGCCTGTAATTTCCTGGATTATCCCTGCTACCCTTCTTAAACAATGGAACAACATTGGCCATTCTCCAGTTCTCTGAGACCTCACCTGTAGCCAGTGAGGATACAAAGATTTCTGTCAAGGTCCCAGCAATCTCCTCCCTTGCCTCCCTCAGTACTCTGGGGTAGATCCCATCTGGCCCTGGGGACGTATCCACCTTAATATTCTCCAAGACGCCTAACACCTCCTCTTTTTTGATCTCAACATGATCCAGGTTATCTAAACTTGTTAAAAACAGTAAACTTTATTTACAGACTCCAAATGAGGCCACATGCTTGTTCCACAACCAAGGCTAAAAAGCTCAGTTCCTTAAATTCCCCACACTTAGGGCTTATTCGTCTGTATAGTCACTTTGTCCCCACAACAGTAAGAAATGGTTTAACTTTCAATTACTGAAGATCCAGAGGCTACTCTAAAGCTAGGTCCCACCAAGGTGTGTGTCTCTGCGCTGGTGGAGGGTGTGGCTGAGCGCTTTGATGATTTTTCAGGGAGGGTGCCTCCAGATTCCTCTTCCGAGATGTCTTCGGGGGTTGGGTCATGGACTCTCTTGGCAGTTTCCCAGATGTGCCTGTGAAAGCAAGGAGAGATAATTAGCACATGGCAGCGGCCTGTGAAACAGGACACATCACACACAGCATGGTTGTCTGTTGGAAGTTGCACTGCTGGATCCTCATTTGGTGGAGCATCGCCGACCTCATCATCAGCACAGGACAGGTCCAGATCCTCGCTGGCCAGCTGGATGGCTCTGTTTTCAAAGTCTGTGATGACTTTGATTTCAGGCATTCCTTCACTAGTCTACAATCTCCCCCTCTTGTTGTGCACCAGCTTGTTCTTCATGAATAGAGATGGAGAGAGCATAAGCAGGGCACCTGCCAGGCCAGATGATAAGTATGCCTGGTATGTGTGGATGGTGAGTGGTCCCATGGATCGATTAAGGACAATGAAGGTGTATGTGAGAGAGTGAATGGTGATGTCCCTTGAACTGGCAGTGAGTGAGATCCTTGTGGATGTGTGATGGGTTTGTGAGTGTGTGAATTGAGAGTGTGAGAAGAGTGACTTACCCTGGTGGAATGGAGGAGAACATTCATCCTCTTGCGGCAGTGTGGCTGTCCTCTTTTGCAGGGCATTGGCGATAACTACCGCCTCCCAAGCCGGATTGGTGAGATTGCTGCCCATCCTGCGGCCAGAGCAGGGGTAGAGGACATCATGGTGAGCCTCCACTACGTCCACAAGGCACTCAAGGGACACATCATTGAACCTGGGGGGCTGCAGTATTTTTGCCTTTTGGGGTCATCCTGTCTTCCATGCGGCAGATCTAGATTGGAAGTGCTGAGAGGTGTGTTTGCGGCTACACTTTAAATATAGTGTCTGATGTGATGAGGCAGCGAGGTGATTGCGTGGCGGGCGAATGAGAGCCTGCCCACCACCGAAACAGCGTATTTCCTGGGAATGCCTAATTAATGCGGTGGGATTGGAACAATATGGCATGAGAAGCCACCATTGTGGCCAGCAGGTAAAACATCGTTTTTCCCGCCTGCTACCGCACTTAGTGCAAATCTGGAACAATTCTGCCCTATGTTCCAAAGTATTTATCTGATTCCATTTTGAAAGTTGTTATTGAATCTGTTTCTATCACCCTTTCTTGCAGAACATTCCTGATTATAACAACTTGCTGCATAAAAAAAACTCTTCTCTTCTTTCCTCTGGTTCATTTGCTAATCACTTAAAGTCTGTGTCCGTTGGTTACTGATCCTTTGCTACTGGAAATAATTTCTTCTTATTTACTCTACCAAAACTCTTCATGATTTTGAACACCTCTAATAAACATCCCTTAACATGAGGAGAAAAAAACACTATGGCCCAGATGGTGAAAATCCTGGACATGGCCGAAATTTCCAAGTCCTGCCCCTGAACCTTACATTTCCCATCTTTACAGGTGGGGAGTAGAGTTGGGCCAGGGTTAACATATGTGTGATTCGCAGAGGCAGCTACCTCCACTGAAGTGGGATTTTTGTATGAGTGTGAAACCTGGAGTGTGTAAATTAGAACAGCTAAGAGGACGTCTTAGTTTGGTGGATTTGTTTAAATCGCCATAACCCTTTGCAGAGATAAGGAACCCCTTATAATAGGGCCCTAGGACACCTTTGGGAGAGGTAAGGCACCCTGTGGGAGAGGTCAGGCACCCTTTGGGATTGTTAAAAGTGACATGATCATGCACTTTTACGCACAAACTCATCGGAACTGTCCAGCTGTCTAAGAACTGTTAAAGAACTGTCCAGCTTTCAAAGAAGTGTCAAAGCTGTCAAAACAGTCAAGGAAGTCTCAAAGCTGTTGAGGAAGTACCAAATGATACTAGGTGAGTTTTTATGGAGGGGACAAGGACAGAGGATGGTGGGTAGAGGCATGCCCTTGTCCCACCATCAGTTTTCTTGCTTCTTTTTCCAGTTGCTAGGGACTTTACTTGTTGTTTTGTGTTTTCCACTGTCACCATCTGTTATCATCATTGTGGATTTTAGATGTGGTTGTTCATGGTCTGGGTTTACAGATACTGCTGGAGGCAAGGCTGTTGGTAAAGTTTACCTTTTATTAAACATTATACTAACTATGTACAGTATAGGCTTAACATGAGGCTCTACATAGAACTATCTCTCAGCCTGCTCTGTTGTCATGTGATCTTACATCACTGATGATGTAGACTATATATTTACGTATTTAACAGTAACCTTTTATACTACATCCTAGTTTGCAGTGAGTGCAATGTTGTAAGTTCAGCTTGTGTGCAACCAAAGGCAGCACATCATGCAGGTGAACCCCCATTATACTGACAGTAGTCAGAATTCCTTCATTCTGTGGCAGTCACCTGTTCAATGTGCATTTGGACTCAGTCACTTCAGTGTGAATCTAATAATTTATGACCAAGCAAACCTGTCATTCTTCATTGAGCACAATGTCAAATGTTTAACATAAAGATTAAATGGACTCTTTCAATACATTTTTCAATGTTTAACATAAATCAGATATGGCATATCCAGGGGATAATATATTTATCACCTGACTCTGACTTGAAGACACCAAATACAGCCTCTGCTCATTTAAATCAAAAAGAAATATCTGTTTCCAGTTTATCCAATCAAAAATATTTTATCAAAATAGTGGCTTGTTACAATTATTTCTCTCCTCAGTATCGGAGAGGCTCTCCCAAGATTAAATGGTCCCTTTCAATGCATTTTTCAAATGAAGTACAGAAACAAGTTTCTATTGTGCAAAAAACAGAATGACCTTGAAATTAAGCTCTCTGACAGAAATCCCCATGAATAAACATCAACAGATCATAAACCGCTCAGAACTTCCAAGTTCTTTTGCTGTCATCTATTCCTGTTCAGAATTTGTTTACTGTTTCAAATAAAGAACAACTTTATCAGGCATTAACCTAACAAGTAATAATTGTATATAAAGTAACTAGAAATAGGCTATAAATGCAGTCTTGCCAGTATCCTGAGAACAAGTAAAAAAAAACCCTAAAAACCCTTTTACCCACATACTTTTAAGTGGAAAACACAGTTCCAGAATACTGCAGCAGATTGTACTCAATATCTACAACTGAGCAAAGGAGATTGCTCTAGGGAATTTTACACCGGTGGGATTTTATGGTCCCGCCGAAGTCAATGGGGTTTAGAATGGCTCACCATGTTTTACGGCCCTATCCCCACCGTGGAGCTGTAAACTTCCGGCACTCAGCTTTTAGTCTTTAAGGACCTTTAGTCTTTAGAATACCCTAAAACAAACAGAGAGATCGATGATATACTGAGACTTCTCAAGATTGCTCTAGAGCTTCTTGTGATTGACATCAATTGAAAAGAACAATTATGCAGGACATTTAGTAACTGTGATCTTCATTTATGAGGCTGATGTTAATGTTTATATTTACATAACATTAATCTGTTTATACTTCAATAAACTTGATTCATTTTCGTGGAAGCTGGTCTTGACCAACATGTCGACTGATGGACGAAAATATAAATAAACTAAATAAACAAGTATGTTATTGTTATTTTTATTGGTTTCATTCTCAATTTAATTATTTAGTTTTGTGATTTCAAGTAACCTAAACAAATATCTTCCATAATATTTATATGGAACTCATGCAATATTTTTTTGGATTTACTGTTATTCTAAGAGATAGAAATAAAAATCACAGAATCACAGATTGAATTAAGAGTGAGAGAAACAAGAAACAGAAAGAAAAACTAAAAAATAGAAAGGTTTAATTTAAAATTTGACATTTTAAACAACTAAAATACCTGAGGGAACAAGATTTCACAGTTATAACAGTTGATTTTCAATGACAGAATGTTTCACAGTAATTATCACATATCACTTGATTAAAAGTGTACTTAGATGTAAATAGATAAGGCTTAACTTTCTTTGGTGCATTTAGTTTGTATCAACATACTGCACAAATACAGAAAATTCAGGCCATTCAATGTATTTCAATTGTGAAGAAACAAGATGAAACAGATTCTGACCTTCCATAGTCAACCACATATGCCAGGATTGATCCTGCTGAGCTCCTTCTGACTTCCCCACACTCAGGCCTGCACAGTTTCAGTTTGACTCTAAAGCCAGGATTTTCCATGCTTGCTGGTGCCGGCCATGTTCGGTAGTGTGAGCAGACAATATGGTGCGATAGGTTTCACGACGGCATGAAACCAGCTTGTGATCATCCGCTCAGCCCGCTGATGGTGGACCGTGTTTCCTGCCATTGGATGTCAGGAATCTCATTGTAATACATCAACATATTATTAGGTCAGCCCGCCGGAACTGTCCACCCTCACTGGAGGCAAGGTAAGAGGCTGCAGGGTGAGGGCTATACTGGGGAAGAAGGATATCCCAGGGTGTGTGTGAGGGCACATGTTGATCTGTGCAAGCAGCCTCAAGATGGTGAGGGCTGAGGAGACAGTCTCCAGAGGAGATGAGGCCAGATGGAGATGTGAGAGTCTGTGTGTAAGAATGGGTGGTGATGTCCCTTTAAGCACCCATAGATTGAAATGTGTTCTATCTTTTGTACATTAATAGCCTATTTAAACGAGATACAGTTTTTATAAACACAGATTTTTTTTTTTATCCCACTTAAGTGTTAGAACTAAAAATATCACCTGCCTGTAAAACGGAAAAACAGATCTCCTTTCATGGAGGCAGTTGCTGTTGTTATGCAGAGTTTTGAATGCTTTATAATAACTTGTAAATCCTTTCTTTAATTCTGTCTGATTGCATTTACTGCTGTATTCCTTTGAGTATAGTAGTTGGATCCAAACATTTACTCTGTGAAATGCTGTAGCCTTTTGGGTTGAGTTGAGTTTTACCAATTGCCTCAACTGTCTGCTGACTTCTCGATTATTGTTTGTCAGCATGGGTTCTACCTTTAGCATTGGTCAGTTCGTCAGTTCATAATTAACCAACAGCTTCAGCTTTTTTAACAGTGTGAGTAATATATCTTCATTCTGTTATTTAGTGCTGTCTCATCATCCATTAATTAAACTGAGATGCAAAATCAATCGGTGCAGCTTATTACAACTGAAGACAATAAAATATCTCATCTACTTTCCTGCTCAGTATATTTGTCTTTTAATGTTATTTAATTGACACTTAGTGCAGTGTCTGGTTTCTGATTGATTTCAAAATGGGCTTCAAATGCAGGCCTCAGCTTTCATTTTGGTGTCTAAGCACATTATGTTTCACTGAGATTATAGGGGGAATTTTAGCCTCCTTTGCCTGGTAGCAATCCTTGCACAACAGGGGGCACGGGAGAAGCAGTACACCTGCTGCTTGATTCCCATGCCACAGTCATTTTTATTGCCACTCAGGTAGCCTAGGTGTCTGCCTGATTCAGGCATGCAGCTCATAAATTTATACAAACCAGTAAGACCTGGATGTAATTTTAATGCAGGACTCAGTGGGCGAACAATGTAGGTTACACATTTGTTCAAAAAAGGGTATAAACCCAGCAACTCAGGCCAATTTAACCACATGGTGTACTGCTTTTCCCTCGCTTCCTGTTCGAAATGATAATTTGGGACAAAATTAAGTGACTCAGATAAATGTAGATTAATTAAGGAAAGTCAGCACAGATTTGTTAAGGACAAATCATGTTTAACTAACTTGATTGAGTTTTTTTGATGAAATAACAGACAGACTTGATGAGGTTGATACGGTTGATGTAGTGTATGTGGTCTTCCAAAAAGTATTTGATAAAGTGCCACATAACAGGGTTGTCAGTAAAGTTAAAGCCTATGGAATAAAAGGGATAGCAGCAGTATGGCTACAAAGTTGGCTGAGTGACAGGAAACAGAAAGTGGTGGTGAATGTTTGTTTTTCAGACTGAAGCAAGGTATATAGAGGGATTCTCCAGGTGTTTGTGTTAGGACTACTGCTTTTCTTGATATATATATATATATATTAACGACTTAGGTGTACAGGGCATAATTTCAAAATTTGCAGATGACACAAAATATTTTTAAGTATGAGGAGGATAGTGCAGCACTTCGAAGGGACACTTGGGGAAATGAGCGGACAAGTGGCAGATGAAATTTAATGCAGAGAGGTGCGAAGTGATTTATTTCGGTAGGAAGAATGAGAACAATATAAAATAAGAGATTTAATTCTAAACGAATGCAGCAGCAAGGGATCTGGGGGTATATGTGCACAAACCATTGAAGGTGGCAGGACAAGTTGAGAAAGCAGCTCATAAAACATACATTATCCTCAGCATTAGAAATAGGAACAAGGTACAAAAGCAAGGAAGTTATGTTGCAACTGTACAAAACTTGTTCGGCCTCAAAGGGAGCAGGGTGTCCAATTCAGAGCACCACACTTTAGGAAAGACGTGAAGGCATTTGAGAGGGTACAGAAAAGATTTTTGAGTATGATTCATGTATGAAGAACTTTAGATACATTGGATAGATTGGAGAAGCTGGTGCTGCTCTCCTTGGAGAAGAGAAGATTAAGAGGAGATTTTATAGAGGTATTCAAAATCATGAGGGGCCTGGACAGAGTAGGTAGGGAGAAACTGTTCCATTAATGGGAGTGTTGAGAACCAGTGGGCGGTGATTGGCAAAAGAAAGAATAGCAACATGAGGAAAAACCTTTATACATAGTGAAATTTTAGGATTCTGAATGCATTGCCTGAGAGTGTGATGAAGACAGGTTCAGTCGAGGCTTTCAAAAGAGAATGGGATAATTATCTGAAGAGAAAAAATTTACAGGGCTACAGAGAAAAGGCAGGGGAACAGAACAAGGTGAGTTGTGTCTGCAGAGAGCCTGCATGGACACAATGGGCTGAATGGCCTCCTTCTGTGCTGTAACCATTCAATGATTTTATGATCCTATGAAAAGCTGGCAGTCAAGAAGTGGAAGCTGTGTCATACAGCTGTTACAGTTTTATATGTGTGGCCAGGAGGAGCATAAGTGCTGCTTCAGGCCCCATGAGCAAAGTTTGTGACTGCACTGCTATGGGCTCTGACCCTCTACTCATCCTGGAAACCATCCCCTCCTGCTACTCAGCAGACTGCTAGCCTGGTGATCCCTGAGTGTATCTGAATGCCATGGGCTAAAAACCAGAAAACTGCCCATTTTGGGCAGACAGTTAGTAGGAACAATGTAAATGGAACTTTGACGTTATAATGGAGTTGGTCTTCAACTTCAGTCTTAGGCCAGTGGTCCATGCTTCTCACCAGCTTCCTGCCTGGAAGCTAGAGCTCCCCCTTTTTAGTGCTACCCACTGAAAATCCAAATTTGTTTTAGAAATGCGATAGAAATTTATTACAGTGTTGGCTGACTTCCTGTGAAGGATCTTTACTTTTTAATTGCAATCATTAAATGAAGAACTCTAGTTTCCTGACCTCATGAAATACTTGGTCCATGATCGTACTTTATTCTAATTTTGAGACTTAGTTTTCCATTACTAGTGAGTCAGATGTTACGATATCTGAGAGGCAGGTGGGTACTTGGCTGTGGAACTAGATGATGGACTGCAATCTCCGAGCTCCCCAGTGTGAGATTTGGGAGATACCCCAAAGATACCCTGCGGAATCCTCTGGGAAGTTCCCAGGTAAGGGTTTGCACGGCAATTGCCCAGAAGTGGACACTTCCTGTGGGCAATTGCGCTGCGTTGGGAACCATCTGAAAATGCGGTTAAAATTGCAAACTTCGGATGGTTCCGCCAGAGTTATACCAATAGTTACTCACAAAAAGTTACATGAATTAAAACTTCTTCTAACTACTGGGCAACTATTGGGGGGTCCCAGCCCGATCCCTCCTGTGGGACTCCCCCCACAGCCTGACCCCCCTGGGGACCCCCCTACCCCTGACTAACACACATCATGCTATTCCCCACCCACCGACCCCCACACGGGATTCCCCCCAACCACACAGGACTCCTTACCTGAACACCCAACCCCCAAATGTCCAGTTGCTCCACCCCCTCCCAATATTCGCCCCCCCCACCTCCCTGCCCTCCCGATGTATGACCCCTCACCCCACCCCCAGGAATGTCCGACCCCCCAACCCCCCCACCCCCCCCACCAAATGTCTGGCCCATTGCACCCCCTGCCAATGCCTGACTCTTCCCACACCACCGCTGATATCTGACCCCCTCCCCCCACCCCCCAAATCCTTCCCACCTACCTTAGGCTACCTTTTCCCTGGCCTGTCAATTTCAATGGGACCTTTAAACTGACCTGCTTTACCGCAGCTAATGCCATAAAAAAGGGGGCATGTCCTCCTTCAATTCAATGGTGCTGGACTTCGACGCCAGACTTTGGAGACAGCTGCGCTGCCTGGGTCTCGCCCTGCCTGAGTTGGAAGGTCAGGCAAGACAGGCATGGAAGAAACTTGGCATAGGTAAGTGGGCATGGAGTGGAAATCCGATGCTGATTGCCACTGTGCAGATGTTACGGCCTGATGTGTCTTTCCCTCCAGTGAAGGAATATTGCAATAAAATTTATAAGAGAGCTTTCCAGAGGCAATGAAAAAACTTGATTAATTTTTAAGTGTAAAAGCCAAAATGGACATGTTGCTGACCCCAGCAGTTTTTTGGGACCAAGGAGGTTCCCTCATTTCCATTCAATTGGCTTGTACCATTAGGTGTCATAGGGGATTCTACCCATTGAAGGAGGCAACAAACTGTAAACTGATTGTTGATTTACAGGAGGTAGTGTTGCATTAGCCCCATTGTAAGTGGAGAAGAATATGGGATGGAGACAGTTAAAGTCTTAAAAATTAAAATCGCAACCCAAACCCACATCTAATTCACCCACTTTCAGTTTTAACTCGTGCGGGAAAATGGGTGAATTACCAAGTCGCTCCAAGGAGGTGGGTTGGCACTTTAAATATTATAATGAGGTTGTGAGCCTCACTGTTATCCTTTTTGAACTTAACCATGGAAGGGCAAGTTTCCCAAGCCTCAGCTATATTGAGGCCAGGACTGCTATATCCAGGGGTTCAGTGCCTTCACACCTAATTGCTAGATCCAGCATATGTGCCTGGGCAGTCCCTGCGATCGGCCACCTTCCCCCAACCTTCCTCACTGAGCTCCAGCCCATAGGCCTCTGACCGCCCACCCCAGAACTGCCCTCCCCTAGCATCCATCTTCCCTTCCTACCATACGAAGACACTAGTTAGGAGCAGGAGTAGGCACTTGGCCCTTTGAGCCTTCTTCGCCATTCAATAAGATCATGGCTGATCTGTCTATAAACTTCCACCTCCTTGTTTATCAAAAATCTATTTACCTCTGCCTTGAAAACATTCAAGGACTCTGCTTCCACTGCCTTTTGAGAAAGGGAGTTCCAAAGACTCACTAACATCTGAGATAAACAAATTCTTCTCGTCACTGTTTTAAATGGGCGGCTCCTTATTTTTAGCAGTGAATCCAAATTCTAGATTCTTCCACAAGAGGAAACATCCCACAAGAGGACATCCATCCTGTCAAGAGCCCTCAGGATCTTGTGTGTTTCAATCAAGTCGCCTCTTACTCTTCTAAACTGCAGTTACAAGCCTAGCCTGTCCAATCTTTCCTCATAAAACAACCTGCCCATTCCTGACATTAGTTGAGTAAACCTCCTCTGAAATGCTTCGAATGCATTTACACCCTTCCTTAAATAAGGTGACCAATACTGTACACAATACTCCAGATGTGGTCTTACTAGTGTCCTGTACAAACGAAGCACAACCTTCCTACTTTTACATTCAATTCCCCTTGCAATAAATGATAACATTCTATTAGCTTTCCTAATTGCTTACTGTACCTGTCCACTGGCCTTTTGTGATTCATGCACGAGGACACCCAGATCCCCCTGAACCTCAGAGCTCTGCAATCTCTCAGCATTTAGATACTATGCTTCTTTTTTATTCTTCCTGCCAACATGGACAATTTCACATTTGCCCACATTATACTCATTTGTCAGATCTTTGCCGGCTCGCTTAACCTTACTACGTCCCTTTGTAGCCTCCTTATGCCCTCTTCATAACTTACTTCCCTACCTTTCTTTGTATCATCAGCAAATTTAGCAACCATACCTTCTGTCCTTTCATTCAAATCTTTTGAATAAATTGTAAAAAGTTGAGGCCCCAGCACTGATCCCTGTGGCACAACACTCACTATATCCCGCCAACCAGAAAAGGACCCATTTATGGCTACAGAAGGGAAGTGTCAGAGATGGACCATGTGAAGGTGAGAGAGGGGTGGAAATTGGAAGCAAAATCGCTAAATTTTTCCAGGTCGAGACAAGAGCATGAAGCAGCACTGATACAGTCATCGATATACCGGAAAAAGAGTTGCAGGAGGGGGCCTGAGTAGGACTGGAACAATGAATGTTTTACATACCCCACAAACAGACAGGCATAACTGAGGCCCATAGCCACACCTTTTATTTGCAGGGAGCCAGACAAGTTAAAGGAGAAATTGTTTAGTGAGCAAACAAGTTCAGCCAGCAAGATGAGAGTGATGGCGGATGGGGATTGTTCAGGCTTCTGTTCAAGGAAGAAGCAGAGAGCCCTCAGACCATCCTAGTGGAGGATGGAGGTGTAGAGGGATTGGATGTCTATGATGAAGAGGAGGCGGTTAGGGCCAGGGAAATGGAAATTGTTGATATGACATAGGACATCAGAGGAATTGTGGATGTAGGTGGGAAGAGACTGGACAAGGGAAGAGAGAACGGAGTCAAGATAGGAAGAAATGAGTTATTTTGGCAGGAACAGGCTGACTTGATTGGTCTACCAGGATAGTCCTGTTTGTGGATTTTGGGAAGTAGGTAGAAGTGGGTTGTCTGTGTTTAGAAGACTGAGGTTGGAAGCTGTGGAGGGAAGATCTCCAGAGGAGATGAGGTCAGTGACAGCCCTGGAAACAATGGCTTGATGTTCAGTGGTGGGGTCATGGTCAAGGGGGAGGTAGGAAGAGAGTTGGTGCTCAGCCTCTGCAGGGTAGAAGTCAGTATGCCAGACAACAATAGCGCCACCATTGTCAACAGGTTGGAGAACAAAGTCACAGAGTGCAGCAAGTTCAGAAGGAGACAAGTTGGAGTGGGTGAGAGAAGCAGAGAAATTAAGATGGCTGATGTCACGCCGCCAGTTCTCAATGAAAACGTTCTACTGAAGTTCAACATAAATCAGAGGAACAGCACCTCATCTTCCGATTAAGCACTTTACAGCCTTCCAGACTTAACATTGAGTTCAACAACTTCAGATCGTGAACTCTCTCCTCTATCTTGACCCTTTTTTTAATCCAAATTTTTTTCCCAACCAGCGCTACCCCCCAGTCCCACCCCGCCCCACCAACAGTGCCATCTGTCACTTGTTTCTATGTTTTGTTTTCACAGAACGCTGACCCTTGTTCTGCCATTAAAACATTCTGCTATCTTACCTTTATGTCACTATTAGCACCACCTTTAGTCTTTAACACCACCATTAACACTCCCATGTCCTGTGTCCATGACATCTTTGTCAAATCTCTCCTTAGTTCCCACATATCACTGACCTTCCATTTTGCTCCACCTGCTCCACCCCCTCTTAAACAGTGTAAAATCCATCACATTTCTACTTATCTTTAACTATAAAGAAGAGTCAAAGAGACTCGAAATGTCAACTCTGTTTCTCTCTCCACAGATGCTGCCAGCCCCCTGCTGTGTTTTTCCAGCATTTTCTATTATTTTTTCCAGATTTTCAGCGTTTGCTTTTATTATTCTGCTGTAGAGGACTCAGATGAGTACTTCAAAGGAACAGGCTATAGAAGAAGGCTGATGGCTATGCAAACTGAAGTGCCTGCCAGAAAACCTGCATTCATTGTTAAAGAACGTGGAGGAATTTCACAACAACTTGGCATAGGGCTTTGCACAGAGTGTGGAGCCCATCCTTTCCAATGTGGGAGTTCTGGCTATTCGCACGATTGCAGACCCAACCATGATGCAGCGACTGATGGTCAATGTCTCAGCTTCCATTGTAACACAAGTAGAAACCACCCAATGTATAGGTGTTGTAGTGGAAGTTCACACCTTTGTAATGCAGCAGTTACTCACCACAGATTTTCCAGTCTTTGACCTGCTCTTGTAGCCACAGTGTTTATATGTCTGGTCCAGTTCAATTTCTGGTCAATGGTAACCCCTAGGATGTTGATAGTGGGGGATTCAGCAATGGTAATGTTGTTGAATGTCAAGGGGAGAAGGTTAAATTCCCTCTTTTTGGAGATAATTATTGCCTGGCGCTTGTGTGATGCGAATGTTACTTGTCACTTATCAGCCCAAGTCTGAATATTGTCCAGGTCTTGCTGCAAATGGACAAAGACTGCTTCAGTATCTGAGGAGTTGTCAATGGTGCTGAGCATTGTGCAATCATCAGCAAACGTCCCCACTTATGACCTTATGATGGCAGGAAGGTCATTGATGAAGCAGCTGAAGATGGTTGGGCCTAGGATACCAGCCTAAGGAACTCCTACAGTCATGTCCCAGGATTGAGATGACTGACTTCCATCAACCACAACAATCTTCCTTTGTGATAGGTATGATTCCAACCAGTTGAAAATTTTCCCCCGATTCCCATTTACTTAAGTTTTGACAGAGTGAAATCCCTTTCAGCTGTGGTGTATCTCAAAGTTGACATGCAGCAGTCACAAAATGGTGTATGCACAGCCAATGTCACTCTGTAATGTGGGGTCACCTACAATCCTTATGAAGCTGTGTGTTTGCTCTTCCTGCCTCTCTCTGGCAAGAGGGAATGAAATGTGTTCAGCTCCCTTGGAGACAGAGGCTCAGTGACACTGGATGGAATACTAGCTGGGAGCTGTTCTAGTTATTGCCTGATCCACTCTGGAAGGAGCCCGGCAGATAAGAGTTCATGCTCATGGTCACATTCACAGCCACTGGCAATGCTGTCCTTGTCTTTCTCTAAGCTAGCAGTTCTGGCTGTAGCAGGTGATAGGTTTTAGTGAGGATTCTTTACTCAAGTGCAGAGTCTGGATTCTCCCTGTGGGTTTCTGAACCCTGCCGTTAGGTTCAAGTGGGGTTGGAAGCTTACATTGTGTGGGAAACGGTCACTCATTGTGATTTTCCACAGGCTGGCAAATTCATGCCCAAAGGGTGGGTTCATTGTCCAATTACAGATGTTGGGTGGGCGCTTAAAGCTGAAGAGCTAATCAGAAGCTTTCCAGTTTGAAAGCAGCAGCACAATGCAATGGAAGGTGGGTGAGGGTGTGGCACTTCAAAAAGAAGCTATCCTCTCCCCAAATTTTTAAAAATTTAATTACAAAATCAGTTTTGTAGCCAGGCCATCACTGTCCTGTTGATGGGGGAGAGGAGTAGGTGGGGTGTGGTGGGGACCCTTCTAAAGGGCAGCTTGTGGCTGTGCAGCACCTAGGCAGGGAGGGAGGGCACTGGCTTACTGCTGTGAGGCCCCTTCCAGGCAGTCCAGACTGCCTCCATTTGCAAATGACAATTTGTTTCATTGGGCAGCTACCTTATGCAGGCAGCCTGCCATCCAAGGTGACCAACTGTCCCATATTTTAAGGGATTGTCCCTTATTTTGACTGTTTGTCCCAAGATTCTTAAGGGACACATTTTAACCCTTATTTCTAGGACAGCCTGTGGGAGACTGAGCCCGGGAGTCTCCTTTTACCTTTTTGCTTGTTTGTCTTTTTTTGTCAGAGTTTGAACTGTGGCTGTTGGCCACCAGGGGGAGTTAAGATCACCAACACCTCCTGAACTCCCAGCTCTATATGCACCACGCCCCACCCCTGGTTGAAGTGCCCCTTATTTTACTTCATAAGAGTTGGTCACCCTGATACCACCACCCCCTATCCTGCCCCCAGGGGCTGGATGGAACTGGGAGACAAGCAGGCAGGGTAATGGTATTATTTTTAGCATCCTTCTGCCTCCATTCCCAGCTGCAGCCCTGATGGGGCTTAAAAATCAGGCCCCTGATGTCTGACAAACAGTTCCTTGTTGAAGTTCAGGT
Organism: Cetorhinus maximus; assembly: GCF_964194155.1. Taxonomy (NCBI): domain Eukaryota; kingdom Metazoa; phylum Chordata; class Chondrichthyes; order Lamniformes; family Cetorhinidae; genus Cetorhinus; species Cetorhinus maximus. The sequence goes on from NC_135879.1 coordinate 86,296,548, forward strand.
AGGACAATTGCTCCCTGAACACATTGGGCAGATATACCCTCCTGCTGCGAGCTCTTCTACCCCCTCCTCCTCCTCCTCCCTCTTCCAGCAGCTTGTCCTACTCTGGGTTTCACCTCTGTTCATTCTCCCTGCCCTTCTCTAGTCTAAGGGGAATATGTATTATTGCACATATTTATGGGAGTGAGTAGTTTGTGCAGAATCTTTGCAGTCAGAACAAATTCTTCCAGCATGTGCCACCACTCCCTGTAGACTTTGGAAATTTTACAGACCTTTCGAAATCATCAAACCTTAATCACAGCAGGAGCCAGTGAAAATTAATCAGTAACTAACCTGTAAGTAGTTGATGGTCCCTTTAAATAGCACTGATGGGGGTTCTTCCTGTGGCTGAATTTATGTTCAGCCTTGTGTGCTTAAGAGACGGCGTTAGCTGGAGTGTTGAGCTCCAAAATGGCAGCTCTGGTGTCAAATTAGCATTCCACACTGGCTGATGTCATAAGCTGCATACTTTATATACTTCCGATAGATATACACCAAATTTTGCGGGCACTGAATATATTCTTGGTCTGCTACCAACCATCCTGTCATAAACATTATGGAAACACAAACTATGTCGATTCCCTGGGAGTAAGTAGTGCACTTTGCAGTCTATGTGTTGTTCATCAATGATATCAATGAGGAAACATTGCGGGCTACCCAGGAGTGGCCCGTGCTGCTGTTTGCCTCTGGGTAATCAACATAAGTCCATTTGAGGCAGCACTATATGAATACATTTTTCCCCTTATAAATGTTATATCTGTTTATAATCCTGTAACATGCTGCTACTGGAGATCTTCATAATGTTCTGATTGCTATAGTCAACTTAATATTTGTGATTAGCCAGACTTTTTGTTGTTTATATATTGTAAATCGAAGTTTTTTGGAAAATAGTTTGAGAAAACGTGTTCACACATTTCAGTTATGGAGAAATTGCCCATTCTTCCTTCTCAATTGCACCGTTGTGCTGAGCATTGTATAAAGATTATTTTTTCCCCATTAGGGATGGAGAGAAAATATAAGCAAATGTCATTCTCTGGTCAGATTCCTGCAGTCTGCCAGGAGGTGACTCAGAACAGCACAAGTAGAGCTGCAGAACCTTCATGGAAGGAGACAAATAAAATCGATTGAAAGTTCAAGCACAGTGTAGCTGGTGGGAAGAATTGGATTTGCAGTCAGGCAGTTTAAATCAGAGCACTCCCAGCTGTGAGTGGAGGTCAGTATCTATAGTATAACTATAACTTTTAGTTCTCTGCACTTCCCAGATCCAACCTCGATCATTAGAAATGCACAGAGAAACAATTTAGTAGGTCACTTAGCAAATTAAAAAAGATAATTAATTTAAACAGTGAAAAGTTCCTCCATACATAAAGGGTAAATGAAATGCTGTGTTTACCAAGCTTTTGTGCTGCTGCACTGTTTGAATAAATATTATCAGGTGACACTCTGTCAATATCACAGTGAATTCTTCTTGCAAGCAGAAAGAAAAGCTCAAAGGTCAATGATTGCTGTAATTATAAAGCTTGCGTGCTTCTCGGCCCAGTCTTTGTACTCTATATTACCATCTCTGAACTTATAATATATTCATCCATGGGATGTGGGCGTCGATGGCTAGGCCAGCATTTATTGCTATACCTAATTACCCTTGAGAAGGTGGTGGTGAGCTGCTTTCTTGAACTACTGCAGCCAATGTGGTTTAGGTACACCCACAGTGCTGTTAGGGAGGGAGTTCCTTTGATCCAAAGTTCTCAGTTAATAGACCCCCTTTCATCAACGTTAAACTGGTGGGTGTCCACTATCATAGATAAATACTAAAACTCTATTGAGTTAAAAACACCACAAAGCATTGCATGCAGTGAATGATTTATTGCATTTTTAAGAGAATTACTGTACAAAGCTGGATATTACAGTCAGTAAGTGAATGCTGTAGCTTCAATCATCACAGAAGTATAGGTTGTAGAATGGTTCCATTTCACGTCAACTTTTGTGACCACAATTTTTGATGCAGTGGTAAATTATAAACCTATATATATTGATCAAATGATAATATAATACAGAATCTGTAGAAGATGCATTATTAAGCAAGGGGACATAATCTAATCATAACCTGCAACCCTGCACTAACTCCCAATGGAATTGGATGCATACAATAACTAAATTCAAATCCCCAGTACAACCACAACCAAATTCAGAACCAAAGTTACTTTGTAGATTAATGGAAATTTCGTGTTGTGCATTGCAAGATATGAGCGTTTTGTTACATTTCCCTTTCTGCTGCCCTCTCTGTTTGGGAGGTGTAAGTAAAGGTAGATTAAAAATGGCTGCCTGCAGCTAAGCATGTCTTATTCACTGCAATACACAACATTTTGAACCAGTTGCAAATAAGAAAACACTCATCATTACTGACATGTATTGTCTTGTGGTTGCTCAGCAATGGGGATTTAAATACCCAAAATACAAGGCAAAATACATGGCCTTAGATCACCAACAGCAATGCAGTTGAATATACATGTTCTGAACTTGAATTTGATATCAAAGAGAATGTGAAAAAAATCTATCTTGCTGGACAAACTGGCAGAATCTCTGATGGAAACAAATTGCATTATCATAACTGAAAGAGTTAAAAGAAATTGGCATTTTGGAACATTGCTGAATTTTTTAGCCAAACGATTACATTTGCTTACACTCACAAAAAGTATTTAAAATGTTTCTGCTCTATTGTTTTTGAATTGGTATCACACTTTTGTTTGATTCAGCCTTTTTATAAGTGCAATTCTTTTTATTTTCTTGATTTTTCACTGGCCATAATCAAATTCTCTGGATTTTATCCCATTAAGGGTATTGGACTGAGCTGACTTGCATATGTAATGTTTCAGCCACATTTTATTGTATTCTGAAGTGACCTTTTGCCCTAAATTGCATGCTAGAGGTACTCAAGCAAAAGGTTTGAAAACTGAGACGAAGCCTGTTCCTTATACTAGGTGCTTAGCATCTGTTGGTGGCAGAGGGTGTCTGGATTTGAGGCTGTACCATCTGTGAACTGCTGTGTCCTCTTATGTACCTCATCTAGAGTGACAATCTGTTTTGGACATGTCATAATTACTTTTCTTTCTTTAGTATCGTTAACAGAATAAAACTTCCCTAAGTGCATCGCACAGTGCAAAATATAAGCTGCAAGTCATTCATTGGGGAAAGCTGGGGAAAAAAGGTAGTTTTCAGGAGACTTTCGAAGACAGGGTGGAAGGTAACAGGTGGAGGAATTTTGGAAGAGAATTACAGAGTACGGGGCTGAGGTGGCTGAAGGCTCTGGTCCAGAAATTGAAATTAAGCTTGAACTGAGCCGTGGTCTGCGAGCAGCAGGTGGAAAACTGGTCTACCAGCCCCTTAAGTAGAGAGCCGGTGAGCTCCGGGGACCAATGACGATGTCAGAGGCAGCTAATAGGTCATTGGTGGGGGGATGAAGGGCAGCAAGATCAGCAAGGTAGTTACTGTTTGTGGGCCTAAGTTGAGTCAGGGATGGGGGTGCAGAGGAAGGGGGGGATGGGAGGGAATGAGCTGCATCATTATGGAGCTGGGAGGTGTCATGACAGCAGATCACAACCCCAAATTACGTTTGGGCATATTGAACTTTTTAAAGGAAGATATGTGTTTTTTTAAAAAGACATACAAGCAAAAGCTGGCTGAGAATGTAAAGTAACCACTTTTTAGAAAATTCCTATGTGGATTATACTTGACTAGAGAGACCTGGAATGTCACACTGAAAAAAGTGTCAAGGCCTACTTCAGACAGAGACACTTGAAAGAAGGAGATGCAATGCCAAAGACTGAACTTTAATCTCCTGTGGTTGCAGAGACAATGGAGAATGATTACCACATATCAGCAGAAACCATCTCCTGTTGAGTTATATCTTGGAATGTGGAAATGGTCTGAGTTGAAAGAAAGCAGATTCTGGGTGAAAGACATGTTTGCTTTTCCCTTCCAAGAATACACAAGAAAAGGGGTTAAAAAGCCAGCTGTAAACCTGATCTGTGTGTTCTAGTTCTGCTGTGCTAGTGTGTGCTGTGAAGGTCACAGAGGAAGAACATCAACGAGACATCCCTGCAGCTTGCATGTAAAAGTCTATCTCTCTCTGGCTGGATGCAAGTCTGCAGAGCCACAGTCAAAAGGAAACAGGACAACTCCTTCATCTAACCTGCAGAAACAAATGTCTCCAAACCGACTGCTCAACTGCCAAAGTCAGCTCTACAGGAATCACACAACTTAATGGCCGTAATGTTTCACCACCTACACGTCACAAACAAACCAAAGACTGATTCATAAATTTCTAAACTTTTATTTTTGGACTTAACTTCTCATTTCTGATCTGTGTGTATGTGTGTTGCATTTTTATTATTTTTCCTCAGGTTTTTAGTAACTAATAAACTTACTCTTTCTTTGACTCAAGAAAGCCTGGTTAAATTGGCTCATTCTAAAACATAACTACATTTGGACTAGGAAAAGATATCCACAAGGGAAGGGATCCCTTTTAAATTAAACCTTGTTGCTTCCAACCGAGGGGGTTGAATAAAGAAGGGGAGCTAGCTCATTCCTCCTCACTCGGGGGCATAACACAATTCGGGACCCATTGGGGAAGTTAACAATTTAGGGCATCTCATCCAGAATCATATCAAATTGGGGGATGTTGCCCAGGGACTGGTTGTAACAGAGGAGCACTCTCATATTCTTCCTAATGGCTTCACACTCTAGTAAGTATTGTTAAAAGGCTTACTATTTTCGTGAGGCCTCCAGGGCTTTTTAAAGACAGCTTGTCAAGCAGTACGGAGACCTGGTAATTGCAACAGACCTGATTCTTGCTGCATTCAAGGATAGCTAATGCTGGTTTGGGTCCTAACAAGTCAGAAGGAAAAACCAGTAAAACTTGGAAATGACTGGTACTGGTCTGAACTGGTCCATATACCTTAAAATGGAACTCCAGTTCAGACCAGTACCAGTCATTTCCAAGTTTCACTGTTTTTTCCTAATGCTTGTTTTAGGTGTCTGCCAGGATCCCTCGACAGCATCTAAATCAATATATCTCAGACTTGTCTGCAATTGCTATTTGAGTGTGGGAGGTTGGCCCATTAATTTGGACCCATTTGTACCCATGTTCCAGGTGCAACGAGAAACAATTCCACCTCCTGTGCATTTGAAGGCTATGTGGAGAAAGAGGAAAAGCAAACTAGGCCTGATGGATTCTCATGGACGTGGCTCTGCTGTGAAGCAGCTCACAGAAAGTGGAAAGTCACCGTTGATGCTTACAACGGATGGTGGTCGAGGGGATGGGCAAAGAAGGTCTAGGATCGACTGGGAGAGGAAGTGTCGGGGGATGTGAGGTTGGAGGGGGAATGAATATGTCGGGGGGGGTGAGGTTGAGGGGGATGAAGGTGTTGGGGGGGTGAGGTTCGGAGGCAGGAGGGGGTATGTGGGGAGGAGGGGGTAACGGGGGAGCAGATGGCAACTGGGGAGTTGGTGTAAAGTGGGGGGTGGAAGGTGTAAGGGAAGGAGGCTGCTTATTTCAGCACTGGGTGGCTGTCGTCTTTTGCAGGGCATTGGCACTGATCACTGCTGCCACCGCCTCCCAAACCGGATTAGTGAGGTTACTGCCCATCCTGTGGCCAGAGTGGGGTTAGAGGACATCGCAGTGATCCTCCACTGCATCCAAACGGCACTGGAGGGATGCGTCATTGAACCTGGGGGCTGCAGTCTTATTGCCTTTCAGGAAAATCTTGTCTTTTTTGCAACAGTGGTGAGCTGGAAGCACTGAGAAGTGTGTGCGCGGCTGCACTTTAAATATGGCGCCCGGCATGATGAAGTGCCAAGGTGAATGAGAGCCCACCTGCCATGGAAACTGCGTGTTTCCCTGGAATGCATAATTAACGCAGTGGATTTGGGGTGATATGGCATGAAAAGCCGCCTGCTACGGCACAGTGCAAACCTGGGACAATTCCTCCCATTGTCTTTAGAATATAGAGTTTGAACTGTTCCTGGTCAAATGGGCTACTGAGGTTCACCATTAGGTCCAGACTGAGAATTTGCAATTTTGACTGCCTCCCACCTGAGTTATGTCAAAACTAGAAAGTCAAACCTTACCTCATGTCTGCAAATTATTCACCGAGAGGTACCATGTGGGGAAAGAGTGGGGGCCTTTGATGAAACCATGGGACACATCTCATGTAACCTGAGGTGTGAGAGCAGAACCCATTCCAGGACATGTGTTGACTGTGTTGGTACAGGTAGACATCAGAGCAAGTCAAGGCAGTTTCATAAGGTGAGCTACAAAGGAGGAAGGTGGAGTGGCTAACTACATGAAATGCTGCAGGAGGATGGAAGAGGGCAGAGCGAGACTGTACACCATGGTCACGATCACAAATGGTGTTAATGGTGTTTTTGAACAGGACAAAACTTGGTGTTGTGAGCATGGTAAAAGTAGGACTGAAGAGAGTCAACTATTTTAACAGAAGAGCTGGCAGTGGAGTTGCTTGTTGATGACACATTTGAAATACAGTGGTTGTTAGATAATTGGTGGGCATTTTGAAGTGGAGATCTTCACAAGATGCTTGAAGGATGGCTGATGGAGGCTGAGGAAAATGAGCTACTGGGGATGTTGGCAACTATTAGGCCGATCATGCACCAGCTATGCTCAAACCTGCACTCACCAGCTTTAAGGGTGGAATTATAATGGGACCTATCTGTAGTGTTGGAATATCAGCCTTGCTTCTCAATAACCAGGACTGGGTGCAGCATTCAAGGTGTGGTCTGACCAGAGTACCGTACAGCTTGATCATTAACTCCTCTGATTTACCTTCGACAATTTTGCCTTTATTGTTCCATATTCTGTTGGCTTTGTTTACTACTGCTCTGAATTAGTTAGATATGTTTAGCATTGGTCTAATAAGACTCCTAGGTTTCTTTGAGCTCCAATCTTAGCTATTTCAGCACAATTCATGGATTATGCTTGTCAAATATTTTTCCATCTTACTTCCAAGCATTAATTTTAATCTCGTTGTTCTACTAACTTGCAGATTCTGTTTGACTCATTGGGCGGAATCGTCCCAGATTTGCACTAAGTGAGGTAGCAAGTGTGAGAAATGGTGTTTTACCCACTGGCTGCAATGGCAGGTTATCATGCCATATCGTCCCCTTCCCTGCCCCATATTAATAATGCATTCACAGGAAAAATGCTGGATTGCTGGTGGGCTGGCTTGGATTTGGCCACCACGCTGTGACCTCAGCACTCCCTCGCTCCAGACACCATATTTAAAGCAGTCTACTTCATGTCTACAGACCAGGACTGCTCCAGGCGACAGATGGCCCCAAAAGCAAAGAAGACAGCAGTCCCCAAATTTAGTGACACCTCTCTGGGGCGCCTGCTGGATGAAGTGGAAGGCCGCTGTGATGTCCTCTACCCCGACTCTGGCTGCAGGAGATCCACCAGAGTTACCAATCTGGCCTGAGAGGTGGCAGCGGCGATCAGCACCACCGGAGCACAGAGGAGGTCAGCCATACATTGCAGGAAGAGGATGAATGCTCATCACTCTGAATTTACACAGTCAGAAACCCATCACACATCCACAGGGATCTCACACCTCAAGGGACAACATCATTAGCTTTTACACATACTCTCACATCTCCGTCAGGGTCATATCCTCTGGAGCTCGTGTACCCATCTTGTCCATGGCTCCGCTCACCACACAAACATTCCACGCAGTGCCATGTGTCCTGCTCACACTCTCCCCACCTGTTTTCATGCAGGAGAAGCTGGCTCACATCAGCAGGGAGAGGTCCCAGACCAGGGATGGAGTGGCCCACATTAGGCCCCTCACTCACTTTGAGGAGCATCCCATCACGCTGACTGGTGACGACGTGGTCTGTGCCTGTGGCGACGGTGAGGTCAGCACGCACATGAGGATCCTGCACCACATCATCCCTCTCTCAATGTGAGTGCTCTCTCTCCTGCTTTTGACTCTGCTGCCATGGACTAATTATCTTTACTTTGGTTCACAGGGAGCTCTGCCAAGCGACTGACACCCTCAACCAGCCAGTCCCTCAGCTACATCCAGGTCCTCCCTGCAGTGTAGAGGACACCTGCTCAATTGAAGAGCTGGAAATAAGCAGCCTGGAAGACCCATCACAGCGCTTACCCTCACCCTGCACCAACACAGAGACACACACCTCGGTGGAACCTAGATCTTGAGCAGGTTCGAGTTGACTATTTGGTGGTCACCACATGGACACGTGTCCACAACAGGAGCAGGCAGTTTCAGCTGAGCTCCCCGGCACTTGGAGGACTGCTGGGGAAGAGATATCTGCAATGTCCGAGTCAGGTGACGAACCTCTAGATTCGGCCTTCCAACTCATCTTGGAGAGTCAGCATAAGGCATGGGAAGATCACGTGAAGCTGGTGGAAACTCTCAACAGAGTGGCACGTGAGCCAGAGGAGTGCGTGCACCTGCTCTCTGATGAAGTGCTGCTCCTACGTGCACAAGGAGGTTTCCATGGGAAGGATGGCGGACACCATGGAGACCCTGGTCCAGCAGAACACAGAGATGCATGCAGACCTGCACTCCATCACGGTAGCTGTGGGTGAGTTCCTGCAATGGCAACACGAGAGAGAAAAATGGGACACCTCGACATCCCTCCAGGTGTTCCTTCCCCTCAAGGAGTCAGGCCAGGGATCTCAGGCAGCCGCAGGGAGGAGGAGTAGCAGCTGGACACCCCTGGGTCATCCACTGAGGAATCTCAAAGGCTGTCTTCTCCCTCTGAGCCCTCTTTGCCTGTGAGCACCTCAACCTCATCGTCTGTCATTGGAGAGGGAGCAGCTGGCCCAGAGGAGATCAGCCAAAGCAAGCTGGGGCCCTTAAGGCCTCGACTCCCCAGAGGATGCATGCCGAAGTCATCAGAGGCAACAGGACCAAACATTGCACAGGATGTCTCCACCCGTCCTGTGGATGTCAGGGCAGCACCTAGAAGTGGCAGGCCTAGAAGAGTTAAGGAATCCTGATCACAAGTGGTTGCCTAGGTGAACACACTTTGTTACATTATAATCTGAAAATATATTCACTTTCACTGAATAATGTGTAATGTTGTCTCTCAGTTTCATTGACAGGCTTTGCGAATCCTCCCACTGCACCGTCCCCACTAGCAGTTGAGCTGCACGCAGCTGGACCACCAGTGATTCTGGAGGGAGAAGTGTGTGTGGGGCAGGGTCTTTCGGAGCCTCATGTAAACACTTTCCCACGCATGCAGGGCCTTCCTCCATCACACTCATGTAACTGTCCCGAGCACTTTCGATGCTGCCTGCTGGGGTTTTCTTTCAGTCGCCCATCTGAGCTGACCTGCATCTCCACCCACCCACTGATCACAAGCAGCACCTGTACCCGTCTAACATGACGCTCTGCTCACCTTCGATTTCAACAACCATGGTCATGGTCAAGTATATTGTCAGCTCCCCCTTCCTTTCCCCTCCCCCGAACGTGCACATTCCCCACCTTCCTAAGAATACCACCTCCATCCACATTGACGTCCTCAACCTCCTTCTTCCCATCCCCAGGGTCCGTGTCTGCATCTGAGTCCTCACCAACCATTCTCGCTGTCCCTTATACTGCTATCGATGCACCCACACTCTCCCACCCTACCGGCTCCCTCTGCCCACACTCACACTCACTACTCCCTCCTACCACACGCACCCTCAGTTTGCTCACCAGATGTCAGTCATTGACTTCACAGAGCCCTCCCTTACATGTTCACCTGGACATCCCCCCTCCTCTTACTCCCTCCTCCCTCTGGACACTTCTGCCATCCGAACTCCCTCCTTTACACCTTCCTTCCTCCCTCTCCCCTTACACCTACCTCCCCGACTTGCTGCATCCTTTCCTGTTACACCCTCCTCCCCCCGTACACCCTCTGCCCCCTTCCTAATCTCACCCCCCACCAACATCTTTGTCTGTGCCCCCCACCAGCCCCCAACCTCAACCCCCCCGGTATGCCTTCCTCTCCTAATCACACCTAGACCTTCCTCTCCCACTTACCCCTGCCTCCGCAAATCCACCTTCCTCTCCTACGCAGACCTGGACTTTCCTGTCTCCCCACTTTGCCGATCATCCATACCAGCCCATAGCCAAGACCATAATGTTCCAAAGCAGACCCGAAGCATCTATGAAGACCTCCCACATTCTGAGAGCTGCTTTGCGGCGGAGCCATGTCCTTGAGAATCCACCCAGCATGTGATGCATGTGTTCCTCCAGGGTCCGGTAGCTGTAGGCCTCCAGCATCTTCTTCTTCTTGGATGTCTGCGGCCTGAGCAAGGCCCTAAAGGCGCGTCCTGGCTTCTGAAGGTCGGGCTTGTCCAGACGTGTTCTGGGCAGGCGTGTTTTCCCGCTGGCACAATGGTAAATCAGGTGTGGGGGGCCGATTCCGGTTAGGCCTTACTTTGCATCCTATTAGCGGGATTCAAATTAGGTTCAAGCCAGCCTCTGGCAGGATTTGTGTTCCGCCGTGGCAGACACTATTGGATGATCCTGCTGTGTGTTCATGCCGGCATGAAACCACCGAATTGTCCCTGCTGCCCGCCATGACGCCCGCCGACAATGGGACAGGACGATTCCGCCTATTTTGCAAGTTCTGAGCTGGGCCCTCTTCATTCAGTTAAACCCAGTTAGAATAAATTCATTAAACTGGCAAAGGATTTTCATGATACTTTTACATGTCTGTTATAAATAATGCACAGCCCAGCTTCAGCCAAAAGGATTTGGACTGCATCATGAACTGTGTAACATCCTAAAAATCACTTGAGAATGTAGACCCCCTGAGAGTGACTGACTGTGCCTAACATCTAGTCAGTGTGCAGACAGGTTTTGCCAAATATCTTAATAGCTTGATAAGACTGACCCCTGGGACGAGATGAAACTTTGGCCTTAAGCAATTTATTATTTTATCTGATTGTCTCTGCCCCAGTTGCCATTCAGGGCAATGATTCCGTTCTACTGTCAGAAAAGTTATACACAAACATAACAGAGATTTCCCCAGTAAGAATGTTAATGAAGAGCTTTAATTTATGAGCAGACAATGTAACATTCCCTCACAGTAAACTAAATTAATTAATGAGGTAGTCCAGTTAGTTTGGTTGTGAACACAATCTTTATTAAAAAAAAAACCTTTAAAAACAAAATACCTGCTTCTAAAGGCTTACAACCACTTTCTGTAAAGTAGGATAGGATTTAAAAAGTGACCTTGAGGATTAAGCACAATCCAACACAATGATATAGAGTTTTCAGAAAGAAGAAATAAAGGCCATTAAGCCCAATGAACCGATTTCTTTCTAATAGTTCTGCCTGTAGGCTGGATACCTTTATGTTTACTGGTGCTCAATCACAATTAGGTAATTGTAAACAAAGAAGTTGCATATTTTGTGTCATTGAAATATATCTTTGTCAATGCCAATTATATGAAATAGTTATCCCCCCATGAACTATTTCTCATTAAATTCCAAACTGGCCAGTGAGCTAACAACTTTATTATAGCAGTACATACAGTAACTTGGGGCAGGACTTCCCCCTCATCGGGTGGGTGGGTGCGGTTGGCCCTGGAGCGGCCGCGAAACCGACAGCCGCCCACAACCGGGCCCGGACTGCGATTTCACGCTAGCGGGCCAATTAAAGCCAGTGTGAAACGCGACTCATCACTGGTCGGGAAGGGCTGAGCTGGGGCGGGAGCCTGTTGGCTGCTGGGTCCAATGGCGACCCGGTGGCCAGTTTAAAAACGGCCTGGGCAGCCTCAGGAAGGCTGCCAGGGAAGGACCTGCTGCACTCAGGAAGGGTGAGTACCGTGTTGGTATGGGTCAGTGTGCAGAAGCGTTAAGGTCTGGCCGTCCCCCCGTGGAGCTCAGGGGTGCTTGAGTCTGAGTGCCAAATGTCAATGACACTGCAGATGGCCAAGGTGGTGAGCCCTGGCTGCTTGGACTGAGTGCCTTGTGGCTCGAGGCTCACAACTCGGATGTGCCCTGAGAGGTGTTCCTCAGCTGGGGTTGGCCAGGCTGCAATGGCGCTGCAGGTAGAGAGTGGACTAATCAAAGCTCCTCTGTCCTTTCAGGAGAAGATGAGACATAACCAGTCAGAGAGGACACATACAGGCGGAGGCCCATCCAAACTTCTGCTGCTCTCCTGGTTTGAGCTGGAGAGTCAGCACGCTCCAGGTGCAACCGGGCGTGGAGAGGCGGGGGTGCCAGACAAAGGTAAAAGCGCAGTGCACAGAGGTGAGACTTTTGGATTGCGTAACCATTCTAGTGCAGTCTCCTCATTGATGGGAGCCTCAAATCTGGAGTCCATATTGATCATTGGAAGATGATGGCACCATGATGCAGATCTCCATTGTCTCACCAGGGGTGCCTGGCATGCGCAGTGACAGTGTGATGACGCTAACTAATGACATGTCTTTCTTCTCCCTTTTAGGTTCGCCAGCAAGTGTTCGATCTGCAGACCCCGAAAGGCCAACCCTGACACCGAAGGACCACTGGGTGTCATCTTCACCTGCGTCACACCCACTCTCTGAAGCAGGTGCCAGCACAGATACCAGCTCCTCGGTGGGCATTAGAGCAGTGGCTAGTATATCGGCGCACATTGGTGAGGGCACTTCACAGTCGCTTGAGGTGCAGGCGGAGGCAGAGAGTTCCCAGGGTGCAAAGGACTGCTGGAGACTAGGACAATGCTCAGTCAAAGGCTGATGATGAGCCTCTGGAGTCGTCCATTAAACGGCAGATGCTGGACATCCAGCTAGATGTGCGGGAGGATCTGGCAGAGATCCATGAGGGTCTGTGTGCCATGGTCTCAGTGATGGAGGAGTCCCTGCAGAGCATGAGCACTGCACTGACCCAAATGGCTGAGCACACTGCCTCCTCCATTGAGGGAGTTGCGACTCTCATGGAGAGGCAGCTCCAGGGACAGAATGAGGGATTCCTGGGGTTGCATTTGGGCCTGTAAGCTCTCACACAGGCAATGACCTCAGGTGGTCAGTGTCAATGTGGGAGGTGGATGAGGCACCCAGTATCCCAGCTAGGTGCCTGTCCATCAATGGTGAGCAGGGAGGTCCAGAGTGACCTCACGTTGACACATGAGATGCCTGTCATCTCTGCGAGCTGTTCTCAGGGTGCTCTGGATGACGGCAGCAACTCCTCCACCCCTCCGTCAGTGACCGTGGCATCTGATGAGGTTGTGGCGACTGGGGAGATGCCAGCTGTGGCTCTGGCCGCTCCCTCCTAGGCGGGGCCAGCACAGGCTCCACTGGCCAGAGGACGCCCACCAAGGTCATCAAGGCCAACAGGACACCAGAGTCAGCAGGCTGCCTCCAATGCCAGTGCCAGTGAGGGGCGGGGGGACACCTAGATGTAGCACTCGCAAATGTAAGTTAGAGGCACCATGAGCACAAGAGGGACAGGTCACAGGTGATTTTATGTTCATTTATGTTTACTTTATCCATACTGGCCTGGGAATGAAGTTTTAGTAAATCATTTGGATTTGTCAAAATGAGATAAATTTTGTTTTTGTCTTCATGGCCGGAGTATGCTTCACCTTTTTATTTAATTGGTGCGGGGAATGCCAGTATGTAATGCTGGATGCAAGTGGCTCTGAACTTTATTGCACAGGCACTGAGTGTTCTTTGTGTTGAAATGAAAGGGTCCTTTCAGTCATCCAGGATGGAGGAGGCAGCCCCGTCATGCGGTTGAAGCTGATCTTTGGTAGCCTAGCTGAAGGAGCGTTGGAGCAAGACGTCCCTGATGTCCCTGCCTCCCTGGAAGTTACCCAGGTCTGGCTCTATGCCCTCTGCGTTCTCCTCACCGTGCTCATCTTCTGTAACTACTGGATTCATCCTCTGTGGCCTGTGGAGCTGCATCAAGATCCTCTTCCTCCAGTGGGTCCCCCCTTGTCAGTGCCAGATTGTGGAGCAATCACTGCAAAGCCTTTGGCTCACTCAGTCTGGCTGGCATTATCTGTACAGTAAAGAATAAAGGTCAGTACCCATCCGATCAGAGCTTCTGTCACCAGCTTGACACAGCTGTAGACAGCTGATTGGGAGATTCCACAAAGATCCCCCACTGACCCCTGGAAATGGAGGCATAGAAGTTGAGGGCCACTGTGTCCTTTAGAGCCACTGGCATGGGGTTTTCACCCACACAGTCAGAGCTGATCTCAGGCCCCATCATCTTGCAAATGGAGGTCACGGTCTCCCTTGAGAGGCGAAGCCTCCTTCGGCATTGCACCTCAGACATATTGAGGTAGCTGCATCACCGCCTGTAAACCCTGGCAGCAGGACAGTAGCATTTTCTGTGGCCCCTTCCACCTTGGACTACCTGCTGGCCCTGCGCCCCTTGTGCCCGCGCCTCTCCTCCCACAGGTCACTCCCCTGGAAGCTACATTGGGACACCTGGCCTCCTCTCCCTTCTGCCCCTCTCTTCCTCAGAGGAGGAGGTGCCACCAGCGGAAACCACAATCCTCATGACCAGGGTAACAGAAGGTTGTCTGATACCTGGAAGGGTCCACATGGCCAGAATCCTGTGGGGGTCTGGCAGACAGCAATGAGTCCTGAAATGAGATCTGGAATGCTACAAATGAAGCCCCAAAAAAAGATGAAGCTGCCAAGTATGAATAAGCAACCAGCTGCAAACTATCTCCAAAACTGCTCACTGCTCTCACTGGCAATGGTGCTGCCCCTTTTCATCTCGCCCTTGGATGAGGTTTATGAAAACGTTGGCTGGCCGCCTGCCCATTTTGCCCGTGCGATGAGCAGAAAATTGCATGGACTGTTAAGGGCCTTAAATGGCCTGTTAATTAATGGTGGGCTCTGTTCTGGCACCTGTGCGCACCCCCTGAGTGAAATATTGCGTGAATATGCCATGAAAATGCCAGTCGTGACACTCACCCGACCTCATCGCGCACTATTTTACTCCCATTCAGGTCAGGCCCGCGCCCGCCCAAGGAACAAAAAGTTCTGCCCTTGAACTAAGTATGTTAACTGCTGTACTAGAGCACACGGAAATAATTCAGCCCTGATGTATATGGTATAACTGCAGCCAAACCAATATTTTAGTCTTAGCTTCAGTTTCAGTTTTGTGGCTTGGTTAAGGAGAATGACTCACACCACTTCATACATCCCTGCCATCAGTGTTGCATGCTGCTGGCTTTTTATACTTGCTGTCTGCTTGTCAGTGTTTATTGATAACAACCTGCATGCATCAGGCCCCAGCTTCCCTGAAAACTGCTCTGAGCTGTCTCCTGCTACCATTTGAAGTGATGTCGACCACAGTGTGCCGCAGACTAGCTTTCCCACTACACTGTAATTGGAATTACATCAAAATACAGCAGAACTCAAGCCAGAGCTTGAGGGAAGGGGATAAATAGGGGGAGAATGGGGAAGTGTGGAAAAACTGGAATCAGTGCTCTTGGGGTGGAAGAAAGTTGGTGTTAATGGGAGTGAAGGAAAGGGTGAAAGTTTGTGGAGGAGGAATCTATCTGGTTGAATTGAGAAGGGGCAGGGAGAAAAGTGTTAGTATGAAGTCGTAAGCTTGGAAGAAGGGTTGAATAGACTTTTGCCTTTACTACCTCATTATAAAACATTGCCTGGGGACATTGCAGAGAAAAAAATTGGGCAGGGAGAATTGGAAACTGGTTAAAGCAGCCGAAGGTCAGAAGTTTAATATAGCTGCAGGGGCTGAGATCTTCTTCCTTTGCTTTACCTCTGCACCCACTTCTTTGGCCAGAAGTCCTTCTCCCACACAATGGACTCTTTCATCATCTCTAATATTTTCCCTCCACCTGGACCCGTCTCTCTGGCCTCTTATCTTCACTAGACTTTGAGAAATGCCAGTATGGCACTGATCATCTCAATTTCTCTGCTCCACTCACTCACTCTAACCCACCTCCCTCTGAGCTTGCTGTACTCTGTTCTGTCAGGTCCAACCCTAGCATTGTCATCAAACCTGCTGACAAGGTTGGTACTGTTGTTGTCTGGCATACTGACATCTACCTAGTAAAGGCCAAATGGAAACTCTTTAACATTTTCTTTCACCTCACCCTGGACATGACCTCACCATCGAACATCAAGCCATTGTTTCCAGGTTTGTCACTGACCCCATCTTCTCTAGAATTTGTCCCTCCATGCCCTCCAACCTCCAACCCCACAACCCTGAACAGCGTGCTTCCACCTCCTTCCTAAAATCCAAAATAAGACAGCCCAGGTAGCTCATTGTTTCATCTTCTTCCTGCCTCACTGAATTTATCTCTTCACAACTTGACTCTATTTTTTTCTTCCCTTGCTCAGCCTTTCCCCAACTACATCCATGATTCTTCTGATGCCCTCTGTCACTTTAACAGTTTCCAATTTCCTGGTCCTAATAGTCTCCTCTTCACCATGGACGTCCAATCTCTATATACCTACATCCCTTACTAGGACAGTCTGAGGGCTCTCTGCTTCTTCGTTGAACAGAGGCCTAAACAGTCTCCATCCCATTTCATGCGCCTCTCCTCTCACCTCTTCCACTCTCCACAAAAACCATGATGGGCTCGCTTTGCCCTCACGTTTCACTCCACCAACCTCCTTATTCCTAACTTTTCCCAGTTCTGATGAAAGGTCATCTACCAGAAACGTTAACTCTATTTCAATCTTTACAGATGCTGCCTGACATGCTGAGTATTTCCAGCATCTTCTGTTTTTACTTTGCTTTTCAATATTTTGCTTTTGAATGATATTTTGGTCGATATTTTTCCCTCCCTCAACATCACAAAAGCAAATATCTGTTCACTAGCACATTGCACATCCTCTCCTCCAAGAAGAGCAGCACCAGCTTCTCCAATCTATTCGCATAACTGAATTCCCTCATTCCTGGAACCATTCTCACAGGGCAGAATTTTTCATTTGGCATGTGGGCACACGCCCGACATGCCAGAACGTAAAATGACAAGCGATGATGTCGGGTGAACGTCCCAACGTCATCGCGAAGTCGTGTGACATTTCATTCGGCGGGTGCGTGCCGGAGTCAGCTGCGTACCTGCTGATAATTGAAAGGCCTGTTAAGGCCATTAACCAGGTAATTAACCTGAATTTTACGCTGCCCGTCCAACCTTATGGTTGGTGGGCAGGCGAAAAGGCCAAGCGGCCTTTACATTTTTCAGAAAACCTCACCCTCGAGCGGGATGAGGTTTCCTGAAGCTATTACAAATTAAATAAAAAATTTAATTTGAACTTAAAAACATGTCCCATCTCATGTGACACAGTCACATGATGGGACATGTTTCATTGAATTTTTCTGCTCTTTATTAATTTGTTCAAAAAACGCTTCAATCTCCCGGAGGCAGCTCCGTGCCTCAGGGAGATTGAAGTGCTCTTTCGCCGCATGCGCAAACTGTGAGCTAGGCCTGGCTCTCCGTCCTTCCCCCGCCCGCACAGGTAGCGCTCACTCGCGATCCACACAGGGCGGGCCTTAATTGGCCTGCCCGTGTGAAATCGCGGCGCGGAGCCGATCGCAGGTGGCGGTCAGCTCTGCAACCACCCCTGCCTGCTCCCACTGAACCCGCCCTACGAATGGAAAATCCTGGCCATAGATTTTTTTTCTGCATCCATCTCAAAAACCTGTGCAACATTCATAAAGTGCAGTGCGATGTTAGAATCTATTATAAAAGATGTGATAACTGGGCATTTAGAAAAGAATGGTAAAACTTGGCAGAGTCAACATGGTTTTGTGAAAGGGAAATCATGTTTGACAAATTTGCTAGAGTTCTTTGAGGATATAACAAGCAGAGTTGATAAAGGGGAACTAGTAGATGTAGTGTATTTGGATTTCCAGAAGGCATTCGATAAGATGCCACATAAAAGGTTATTGCACAAGATAAAAGCTCACAGTATTGCGGGTAATGTATTAGCATGGATTGAGAATTGATCAACACACAGAAGACAGAGAATTGGGATTAATGGGCCATTTTCAGGTTGGAAAGACGCAACTCTTTGAGTGCCACAAGGATCAGTTCTAGGGCCTCAATTATTTACTATCTATATTAATGACTCGGAGGAGAGGCTGGAGTGTAATGTATCCAAATTTGCTGACAATATAAAAATAGGTGCGAGGGTATGTTGTGATGAGAACATAAGGAATCTGCAAGGGGATATAGATAGGTTGAGTGAGTGGGTAAAAACTTGGCAGATGGAGTTTAGTGTAGGAAAGTGTGAGGTCAAGCACTTTCGTGGGAAGAATCAAAAGGCAGACTATTATTTAAATGGAGAGAGACTCTAAAAAAGTGCAGCACAGAGGGATCTGGGTGTTCTTGTTCACAAAACAGAAAAGGTTAGTGTGCAGGTGCAGCAAATAATTAAGGCAGCAAATGGAACTTTGGCCTGTATTGCTAGGGGGTTGGAGTTTAAAAATAGGGAAGTCTTGTTACAACTGTATAGGGTGTTGGTGAGGCCACACCTGGAGCACTGTAAACAGTTTTGGTCCCCGTATTTAAGAAAGGATATACTGGCATTGGAGGCAGTTCAGAAGAGATTCACTAGGCTGATTCCTGGGATGAAGAGGTTGACTTATCAGGAACAGCTAAACAGGTTAGGCCTTTGATCATTAGAGTTTAGAAGAATGATGCGTGATCATATTGAAACATAAACAATTCTGAGGGGGCTTGACAGGTAGATGTTGAGATGTTTCCACTAGGGGACATAGTTACAGAATAAGGGGACACTCATTTAAAACTGAGATGCAAAGAAATTTCTTCTCTCAGAAGGTAGCGAATGTCTAGAATTCTCTACCCCAGAGAGTTGTGGAGCCTAGATCACTGAAAGTATTTAAGTAGGAGGTTGATAGAATTTTGAAATATCGAGGAGTTGAGGGCTAAGAGGAGCTGGCACAAAAGAAGAGTTGAATCCTGGGGCTGATCATGACCTTATTGAATGGCGGGGCAGGCTTGAGGGGCCGAATGGCCTATTCCTGCTCCTATTTCTTACGTTCTTATGTTCATCACGAGGGAGTTTGAGTACAGGAGTAAAGTTGTCTTGTTGCAGTTACATAGGTCTTTGGTGAGACCTCACCTGGAGTATTGTGCACAGTTTTGGTCTCCTTATCTAAGGAAAGATAAGCTTGCCATAAAGGGAGCACAACAGAGGTTCATCAGATTAATCCCTGGGATGGCAGGATTGTCGTATGAGGAGAGATTGAGGAGACTGACGGCTGAATTTTATGTTCTCCGGGCGGGCGCAGGCCCGACCTGATCTGGCGTAAAATCCTGCGAGAAGACGTCAGGCGAGCATCCCAATGTCAACGCACGCTAACGCGATATTTCATTCGGTGGGCGCGCACAAAAGTCAGAAGTGCGCCCACCGACAATTAAGAGGGCAATTAAGCCCATTAGCGTTGCAATTTTTTGTGGCCCGTCCAACCTTATGGTTGGTGGATGGGTGAATTGGCCAGGTGGCCTTTGCATTTTTCATCCAAGGGTTGGATGAGGTTTCTGTAATGAAATAAAATAAACATAAATATCTGTGGACAGCATTTTTATCAGCTACATTTTCAGGTGATTGGGCATGATGCATGGACATTTTTTGCAGCTTTTCGAACCTTTATTTTAGCATTTTCAGGTCTGCAGTTCCCTGAAGCAGTTGCCTTCCTTCAGGGAGCTTTCTCGCAGTGCTCACCCGCACCCGTGGAATGTCATCACCGCCCTCTTCCTGCCCCCACCCCGGCAATGCTGAACTTTTCAGCACATGTTTCATGCTGGCTGTTAATTGGCCATCCAACATGAAATTGTGGTCGGGGCCAATCATGGCAGGGGGCCTGATTCCCGACTGCTCCTGGGCCCACCAATCGCACGCACCCGCCCGCCAAAGTTAAAATTCATGCCTGAGTCTATATTCCCTAACATTTCAAAGAATGAGGGGTGACCTCACTGAAACCTACACAATTCTTACAGGGCGTGACAGGGTAGTTGTAGATAAGATGTCTCCCCTGGCTGGTGGGTCTAAAGCCACGGGACATAATCTCAGCACAAGGGTCAGGCCGTTTAAGACTGAGATGAGGAGAAATTTCTTCATTTAGAGGGTGGTGAATCTTTGGAATTCTCTACCCCAGAGGGTTGTGGAAGCTCAATCATTGAGCATGTGTAAGACAGAAATTGATAGATTTCTGGAGACTAATGACATCAAGGGATATGGAGATAGTGCGGGAAAGTGGCATTGAGCTAAATGATCAGCCATGATTTAATTGAATAGTGGAGCAGGCTTGATGGGCCAAATAGCTTACTCCTGTTCCTATGTTCGTATGCCCAGAACTGGGCACAATGCTCCAGTTGAGGCTGAACCAGTGTTTTATACAGGTTCATCATAACTTCCTTGCTTTTGTGCTCTACGCCTTGATTTATAAAGCCCAGGATCTGTTCGTCTTTTTAACCACTTTCTCAACCTGCTCTGCCTCCTGCAACAATTGTGCTCATGGACTCCCATTATATACATTTCCTGGACCATTTTGCAAATGGCATCGAGCTTTCCCTTTAATACTGCCGGTTGGGCTCCTCAACACTATTACAACTTGGCAGGGCAAACATCACACATGCTTTGCCCTTTTATATATGAAAATTGCAAATGGGGTTCATTATTTGCACAGTTAACCAGCCTGACCTAAGCAAAGAGCTGCTCGTTCCTTTAAAAGCCCAATGAAAAATTGCATCGGTCAGGCCGAGAGCTCCAATTGGAGTGAGAACCTTTGCTTTTCAGGTGAGACGTGGACAGTTGAATATCTAAGACATTGAAAGGCCACTCATTCTATTAAAATTTTCATTCATCTTTAAGTTTTCGGTTCTGAAGGACACTGATTGCCTGAAGCATTAATTTGCACCCTTCTTTCTACAGGGTCTGACCATGTGTTTCAGGCTTTTTATTATTTTGTTTTCAATTTCTAGCATTGTGCATCTTTAAAATTGTTTTTGAAATAGTTGTACATGGGTCTAATATAAACCAGGTATGATACGAGGTATGTATTGTCAGTGAGACGCTAGGTATAATCTTGCTGAAGGATCTATTTAATAATAAGCTGGCAATTATGTGTTAGGAGCAAAATGAAACAACTAAAAAGTGATTAGTGGCACCTTTTGCTATTGAACCTTAATTTTGTTTGCAGAGGTAATCACAATCTGATATGAATGCTTTTATTAATTGACTAAAAACCTCTTGTTAGCCTCACAGCAATTATGTAAGTTAATAAGCAGGCAGTTGGGATGCTGGCTGGAAATGATTTGGCAGGGAGTTGTTTATTTGAATAGCAGTTTTAATGTGTGAGTACTAGAAGCTCAAAGCAGAATATTCCAATCAGCATAATTGGGACAGTAAGAATGGGTCCTCTGCGCTCAGTGAAGTGCCAGTGTGGGCAATGACACATTAGTAATGAAGACTAAAACACATCTTCATTCAATTTAATGGGCATTGGGTCAAATATTATGCAAGCTAAATTCTGCAAATTGTCAAAAAAAGTTGGACTTCCCAGTTCTGCCAGTGGCTCAATGAGCAGCTGAGCTACACAGAACAGAGAACCGCAAACCTGACATCTTGTCTGTACTGGGAGTTAGTTAGGAAATGTGTTTGCTGGGTGATGATGTGATAAGGCTCGGTGTGTTTTGTGTCTCTCGCTGTTCAATAAGCTTCCATGAAAATATAGCCCAGTCACGAATCAGAATCAGTAGGGAAAAAAGAAGAGGGAAACGAGTGAGCAAAAAAACCACTTTGGGCGGAATTTTACTCTGGCGGCATTTTATGGTCCTACTGAAATCAATGGACTTTTGAATGGTTTGCCGCATTTTGTAGCCCAACCCTGCCACGATGGTGCTGTAAAATTCTGCCCTTTTTAATTTTTCTTTTCTTTTCCTTTACGATCTTTTCTTTCCTGTACACCGAGCTCTAAGCTGAGAGACTAAGCAGTAACAAGAAATCAAACTACTGTCAATAACTTCTTAAGGAAACGTTCAGGGCCAACATGTTAAGGGGAATGTTCAATACTTAGATGAAGCAACGAGGAATAAGGTCCAAGCACCCTGATTGCAGAAAAGTTACATTTTTAGAGCTTTTGACATTGACAAGTATCTGAATGTACTCAGGAGTGTTTTTGATGAGTTTCTGCATTTGCCAGAGAGATGGACCCTCACAGGGATAACAGACGAGTAGGCGACCTGTCCACACAAAAGCTGCAACAGGTATGGGGGCAGCAGTGCCGGCTGCTGCAGGGTCCATATTGCTACTTCATGCTTCCTTTATCAAGACAAGACAACATACACTTTTCCATGATCTGCATTTTCCATGATTTGCAAGAACCTCTTAAGCAGTACTGTCGCAATAACCTTGCTGAAGTCTAGATAAGCAGGTGTTCCCTGCCAGATTTAGAGCAGGGCACCCCTGCAGTGGATCCCCACAGATCTGCAGCCCCACAATGCTCATATATTTCCTTTATACATAAGTTCCAACCGCTCTTGAAATAATTTACCATCGTTGTTGAATTAAACTGATATATTGTAACATAATTGGGATAAATTACATGCAGAATGAACAAGGAATAGTTATGCATTTTAGAATTCTACACCAACACTGTATGTAACTGGATTTCCTGAAAAAAGGATTGTTATTAAATCATCTTGTTGAAAAATTAAGATTTTGTAGGTGCTTTAACAAGAAGTGGTTATCTAGAAGTGATCATCTTACTGTGTGTCAGGCTTTTTACTGAACAATTGAAATTGGGGTAATGAATATTTAAGTAGATGTTTTTAATTTTAGTAGTTCAAAATATTATTTGCATACCTATCCCAAAATCTCTATATTCTCACTTATGGCTATATAAATAATGTTGGATAATTTCATCTGATTCTAAATTCATGAGTTCAACCAGGTAATGAGGTAAGTGTAATGTTACATGAAGTAAATAAGATATAGTCTGTTACACAAAAATGCCATTACTGTAATTGCTATGGCTGGTCATACAATAGAGAATGTTTTACAATTTTGAAACTCTATCTACTTAATCATTTTTACTTGTCTTGTATTCCCTTAAGTTACCTGGAAAAACTCAGCAGGTCTGGCAGCATCGGTGGAGAAGAAAAATGTTGACGTTTCAAGTCCCAATGACCCTTCAACAGAACTGAGTAATATTAGGAGAGGGGTGAAATATAAGCTGGTTTAAGTTGGGGGGGTGGGGGTGAAACCACCTTAAACCAGCTTATATTTCACCCCTCTCCTAATATTACTCAGTTCTGTTGAAGGGTCATGAGGACTCGAAACATCAACTTTTTTCTTCTCCACCGATGCAGCCAGATCTGCTGAGTTTTTCCAGGTAATTCTGTTTTTGTTTTGGATTTCCAGCATCCGCAGTTTTTTGTTTTTATTCCCTTAAGTTGTCCTGTTACTATGCAGATAGACGTAGCCCATTGCAAATTGAACATTAAGCCAGATAGTTTGTTTGCAAAAAAACCCCACAAATCTGTAGTTACACTGGCACTGCCTTCAAAAACTCTTAACAAATGATTCATTTATCATATGTCATTTTTTGTAACAATGGTCTTTTTCAGTTTCTTTGGCATGGTGAAATGTAACATTTTGCTAGGATTGCAAAGATAGGACCTGACATTCCTGTAAAATAATGTATTTTGTAAGACTGCTCACAGCACTCAGCTCATGGACTTTGAAAGATTAAATGACCCAGATTTCCACGTCAGTGAATGAATGATGACATAAATTCATTACACTTACCCACAGACTTTTCATGGGCTTTTTTGCTGGAACTTGCAGTGATCAGAAATCCATTTTGGTGCAGTGCCATCTAATACAAGAAAGAAAAAAAGAAAGACTTGCATTTATATAGTGCTTTTCATGACCACTGGATGTCTTAAAGTGCTTTACAGCCTATGAAGTACTTTCTCAGGCATAGCCACAGTTATAATTTAGGAAATAAGGCAGCCAATGTGCTCACAGCATACTTCCACAAACAGCAGTGACCAGATAATCTCTCTTTGTGATTTTGATTGAGAGTCAAATATTGACCAGGAGACCGGGATTCTGCTTCCTTCTTCACAATAGTGCCATGGAGCCTTTCACATCCACCCAAACAGGCAAAGAGCGGGCCTCAATATAACATTTCATCCAAAGGCAGCATCTCCAACAGTCCAGTACTCACTTGTTTTTTGTGCGTAAACCAACCTCATGACTCAGAGGTGAGAGTGCTAGCCATAGCTGACGCAGGAGACCTATGTTCCTGTGTGAATAGGGCCAGCAACTATATATCTCATTAACAATCAGATTGAAAAATCCTTACTGCGGCATTCAGATCCAGAGCCATGAAGTGTTAGTAGAACATTGTTACCCAGCCATGCTTTAAAAGGAAAAATGACTTTATGTGTTCACTGGCTGAAAATCACTGGCTAAGTTTTAAAAGGACTAAAACACCAAGTCATTAAGAGGGCCACAGAGAATCAGGTGACTTTTCTAAGTTCTGCACAGATCCAGAATTACCTCAAGGCACTGGAAAGTTCTTAATTAAATGACCCTGGGTGGGATGTCCTCCCTTGAATGGACATGATGGAACAAAATAATTTGTGAAATTCACACCCCCTATTGTTTGTGCACTTACCAAAGCTCAAAGTTGAGACCCATTCCTCGAGCACAAAGAAAGCTGCAGAGAAACCAATTCATTATATCCTGGTATATAGGTGTGAACTGTTGCCTTGCATTCCTCATTTTGTAGCAATGTCTGCTATCATTGAATCATTGATGTGGACAATGGAAGCATTGATCATGTGGTCGCCTGATAGAAACTGACTTCAGATAACAAATCTTATTTACTTCAAGAACCAGGGAGGAACAAGCCAGACTGGAAGCCAACAGCACAGAAGAGCCAGGGGACAGTGGGCATCTTCTCTCTCTCCCTCTTCCTCCAACCACCTTGCAAGCTCGAACCCTGACTGCTGTTTGACTATCCATGTGCCACAGGAAGGGATTTTAAAAGAAAATCAACCCGGCAGCTGCTGTCTCTGGAAGAAAAAATACATCAACCATCAAAATGTTTAAATCGCCTCAGCGTCAAATCCTGAGGGACCACCAAGCCAACCCAGAAGCATCCAAGTCATCAATCTACAAGATCAATATATCTTTAGCTTTCACTGGACTCTGAAAACCCTGTTTGATCTATTCCTCCCGCTTTATAACCTAATTTTGTATGTGTGAAGTTGAGTGTGTGTGAGCGTGTGCGAGTGAAAGTTGAAGCATTTTTATTATTTTACTTAAACTGGGTTAAGTACAATAAATAATATTCTCTTTTCTTTTCAAGAAAACCTGTCCATGTGTGTCTTTATAGTCACAGCACATAAATAGTTAAATACTCACTGAATTGGCAAGTGCATCCTTTTTAAAAAAAACCCATTACAGTCAAACGAGGAGTGGGAAAAAAGGGGAGCCACTTCACCTCTCCTCACTTGATCATAACAATATTTAATTCAGTCTCAATCAAGTAGAGAAAGCAAGAGAAATGAGGGAAATAAAGTCGGAATTAAAAAGAGAGATAAAAGAAACAGAAAGCAAAAGTTAAAGAAATTATTTTATTTTTAAATTAAAAAAAAATCTTCTTGCATGGCAACATGCAGAGACCTCATGACCTCAGTCTGAGTTCCCACTGCAGCACCGGGAGGTTATGTGGTTTCTATTTGTGCTGCAATGAAAACTGAAACATTGGCTATCAAATACCACATCACAGCTCGATCCAAAAATGCTGTCATTGAGTTGGCCACTATTACCAAGTTGGAAAGGATGGGCTTCAAACTCTGGACAAATCCATGTAACAAGTTGGAGTTGGACTACTCTATGCTCCTCGACAGTGGCAATAGATATTATGTGTACATGAATATCAGCCTTTTTCTGTATAATGCCCCATCAAAGTCCTCATCTGAATCCTCTGCAGCAGAATCTGTCTCTGACCTTGTCCTCCAAGGAGCTGGCACACATATTGGCCAGAATTTTATGCTGGTTGTGTGGGTGTGCTCACCCCCAACCCAACAGCGCGTGAAATCGCATGAGAAGACGTCGGGTGCACGTCCTGACGTCATTGCGCACTTGCACAATGTTTCATTCAGTGGGTGTGCCGACAATTAAGTAGGCAATGAAGCCCATTAACGAAGCAATTGAAATCAATTTTATGTGGCCCCTCCACTTTTATGGTTGACGGATGAACCAATCGGTCAGGCAGCCTTTACATTTTTGCTGAAACCTCAATCCAGGGCAGGATGAAATGTCCGGTGTGCAACGTAATAAAAATTATATCTGGGGCTGATGTTTTTTGAGTTATGCTGTCAGGTGCTTGAATGTGTTACATAGGCACAGTTTGCAGCATTTTCTTCTTGTCATTTAATCTGTCCAGGTCTGCAGCTCCCTGAGGCAGCTCCACAGCAGCTGTCTGCCTTCAGGGAGCTCGCTAGAATCGCCCACCTACACCCTCACTTTTGTCAGCACCTGCTCTCTTCCCACCCACTTCGGCAGCGCTGAAGTTTTCTCAGCATACAGCCAATTAACGGCCAGCAAGCGTGAAATTGCATTCGTGGGCCGATCGCAGGCGGAAGCGCATTTCGTGTCCATTTCTGGGCCCGCTGATTGCGCATGCCCGACAAACCTAAGATTCGAGCCATTTTCTCTGGCTATGCTGCAGCCCACTAATGCCCAATGACTCACCATGTGCTGATCCCACCTCTATGCTATCCTTTAAGGTACACGTAGTGCTAATATCTGAGCTGGAGGCAAGTGTCAGATCAATTGACGATGCTTCTTCATCAGATGTTTGCTGTTCTTCATCGGGCTGTACTGGCTGGCCAGGCAGCAGTTCTTGGATTTATAAAAGCAGAAATGCAGAAGGGGAGGGTTAGGGTGTGGAGGGAAAAGGGGCGCAGGCGGAAAGCTAGAGGTGCATGGTCACACCATCTTCAGATTGTTCACCATATGAGATGGAAGGATGAGGATGTAGCGGGATTTGAGAAGATGCATAAGGCAAGAACAAACTGTCATACTGGATAGTTTCAGTAATGCCAGTTGCAGTGGCCTCAGTGATTTGCCGCACCAATGATTTAGAGTACCATCTCCTCCAAAGGGCTCAGGTGATGCCACCGTGCCTGGTTCTATGCTGTTCTCTCCTGCTAGGTGCCATGTTGTCCTACAATAGAGATGGAAGAATGTCAATGGATGTGTCGCAAAGTGTTTGGCTGATGTACCCGCCATAACTAAATTTCTGGAAGTGTGTGAAAACTACGAGATGTGGGTGTAAGGCTTGCAGCAGTGGTAAGTGTGCTGCTACAATCTCCCTGGGGAAACTGTGAAGAAACAAGAAGCTAACTTTGCTGATTGACTCCCAAATGAAGAAACTACCAACAGCATTCCACTTTTTGTAACTTTTACTTTGATATGAATCAGAACCAATGCAAATAACACATGAATTAACAGGTAAATGATACTTCAAATAAAAAGATAAGTTTCACTGTAAATAGTTGATGCAACAAAAATATATGTTACACAAGCACAAGCATTCGCATCAACCCCCACACGAATGGGGAACTACCAGCCACACAGTTGCACAATTTGCTGTCCTTTATTCATGCAGGGCAGGTCAGGAGTCCTATCTGACAGCTTTCACCTTTGAGGTTCACATGTACTATTATCATTAGTAAGGCATGCTTCTATGATCCTTGTCTGTCTCAGGTCATGGCAGCCCTAATGGTGTAACTTTCCAAAGTTCCTTTTCACCAACCAAACAATAATACAGTTCATGTTTGGCCACATCCAGAAAAACACCCAGCTCTTTAGTGTCTCTGAGCTGCTCACGCAGCTTTCTAGGTTTTAGACCATTTTAACCAGCTGGCACATTGCCTTTAAACTATCCTATTTCCTTTTCTGTCAAACAGAAAAAGAAACATTTCTTTCTGAAATTGATTTGCTTCTTCTCCTCACAAGAATTCTCTGGGCAGAATTTTCTGGCTAGCGGGTATTTGGAGCAGGAGCGGGAGCGGACATGATCGCCGCCCGCGATCGTGTCTGTGCTGCCATTTTACGTGGGCGAGCCAATTAAGGCCCGCCCAGCGTGAATTGCGACTCCCGAGGACAGTGGGAGTGGGTGGGCAGCAGTGGGACTACAATGACCACCGGGTCCAATGGCGACCTGGGGGCCTGTTTTAAAAACTGCTGCAGCCTTTCAAAGGCTGTGACTCATGGCCAATGAAGGGCTCCCCAGAGCACTGCTGGTGAGCAGGCCAGGCAGGAGGGTAGGGCAGGGAGGCACTGTGCTCCTTGTTTTTCTGATGATTGCCTTGTTGCCCTCCTCGAGGAGGTGGCCGCATGGCAGGAGGTCCTCGTACCGCAGGACGGGAAGAGGAGGCCCCCCCACATGACCAAACGTGCCTGGGAGGAGGTGGCGGAGGTGGTGACCTCCTATGACATGGTGCGGCGCACCTGGATCCAGTGTCACAAGCACTTCAATGACCTTTTTGCGCTCAGGAAGGGTGAGTGCCATGTTGGCATTGGTCATTTAACCCAGCAGGTAAGCTTTCCCCCCGGTGACGTCCCCACTCCCCAAGTATGAGTATAGTTACTGCATTGAATCATTGACGGCATGTGTCCTTCGCTGGGTGGGCCAGCAGATATTGCTCATGCTGAGGTCACCCTGAGAGGATGGTGAAGAGATGGGTTCTGCCCCCGCAGCATATGATACACTGAGACCCACATGACTGTTTTGGGGGCAGCCTGGAGGATCTGCCCCTAGGCACAGTGCTGGAACTCCAGGACATGTCAAAGTCAGGGTGATGACATGCTGGGAGGGGAGCTTCAAGGTGGCGTGGCACCGATCGATCTGCTGCCCTCTGCGCTCCACATGCTTGCGCCTCCTTGCTATGGGAGGTTAGACCGTGTGGTGCCTAATGTGATGTAGGCAGCATTTGGCCAAAGGGGTTGCCGGGGGGGGAACAGGCCTGGCATCTTTGTGTGAGTGTTTGGCAGCAGTGGGGTGAGGAGACACTGGAGCCCTGCAATGTCCCACTCTGGCTGGGCTGGGCCGTGCGCGAAGAGAGTCCAGGTACAATTAGCACTAATAAATGCACTTCTCTCCTTTTGAGGAGAAGAATGTACATAATCCCTCTGAGTGGGTGAGGACTGGCAGCGGCCAGGCACAGTTGGCAATTCTCAGCTGCTTTGAGCAGGGGGCCCTAGATTTGGAGATGCGCCATGCGCCCAGGTCCACCGGTGTCGGTGAGGCTGGGGTGCCACAGGCAGGTGTGTTTGCCCAGCAGTGAGGTCAGCGTTGTTGTCCCAACAGCCATGGCAGTGCTGAATGTTCAGTGATTGAAATTTGCAACATGGCTTGACCATTGCTTATGGAAGGATGAGCACATAATAACCTGGGGGACAGGGATGCACAGTGACATTGTCTCCATGTTAACTGTTCCAATGTCCTTGTTCTTCCTTTGAGCATCAGCAGAGCAGGGCTGGGAGGAGGAGCAGCAGAGTCCCCCTCTCACACCTGAGGGGCCTGGAGTCTCACCCACATCACACCATCTCTGTCAGGCAGGCACCAGCGCAGATACTAGCACCTCGGTGGGAGTTAGAACATCGGCTAATGTCCCGGGGCATGGCGGTGAGGGCACTTCACAGTTGCTGGAGGAGCTGGCAGAGACAGAGAGTGCCCATGGCGCCAGCAGTCGGAGGACTGCAGGGGACCAGGCACATGCTCAGACGGTGCCTGATGATGTGCCTCTGGAGTCGTCTGCGATGCAGCAAATGCAGGAAATGTGGCCGGGTGCGCGGGACCATCTGGTGGAGATACATGAGGCTATGCTTGGTTTAGTGTCCATGGTGGAGGAGTCTACGCGGACCATCGCTGAAGCAATGAGCCTCATGGACGAGCACCATGCGTCCTCCATGGAGAGAGTGGTGACTCTCGTGGAGATGCTCCTCCAGGAGACTCATCAGGGCTTCCTGGGGATGTGCTTGGACTAGCAAGCCCTCACATCGGCATTGGCCTCAGTTGGTC
Organism: Cetorhinus maximus; assembly: GCF_964194155.1. Taxonomy (NCBI): domain Eukaryota; kingdom Metazoa; phylum Chordata; class Chondrichthyes; order Lamniformes; family Cetorhinidae; genus Cetorhinus; species Cetorhinus maximus. The sequence goes on from NC_135879.1 coordinate 86,326,672, forward strand.
ATTGCTGGTGTGGAAGATGGTCTGGGCACCAACTTTCCCAGCTTGGTGTCCATCCATCCACGGTGAGCAGGGAGGTCCGAAGCGACCTCACATCGGCGCAGCAGCTGCCTGTCGTCTCTGTGGGCTCCTCTCAGGGCGCTCCGGATGAGGGCGGCAGCTCCTCCGCCCCTCTGCCAGTGACCGTTGCATCTGGAGAGTCTGCGACGACTGGGGAGATGCCAGCTGTGGAACTGGCAGCTTCCTCCCAGGTGGGGCCAGCACAGGCTCCACGGGCCAGAGGACGGCCGTCAAGGTCAACGAGGCCAACAGGACAGCAGATGCCACTCCCAGCGAGGGGTCAGCACCAAGACGTAGCACCTGAAAACGTAAACATAAGGCACCTTCGGCACACCACGGGTTTATCACTGGTGCTTTTGTGTTGGCCTGCAATGAGGTCTTTATGAGTTGGTGTGATTTTTAACATCTTTTTCATTTTGTTTTATTAAGTTTATTTGGTTGGCTGAGGTTGCCTCTTATCTTCTGCAGGTGGATGGTTTCCAATAATGTTATGTGTGATTTGTGGCACATTCAGCTTTATCAACAAGGACCTTAATTAATGTTAATAACTGCCAGATTTTGCACTTAGGTATCGAGTACGGAGCCTACAGCCCAGGCTTGTCCTGGAGGTCCATATGTGGTGTACTAGCTGAAGGTTCGTTGGATTAAAGCTTCCTGGGTGTCCCTGCCTCCCTGGAGTATGCCTGGGTCAGCATCAACCCCCTCAGCATTTCCCTGTGTGTGCTTATCCTCGGACTCACTGCTGGACTCATCGTGTGCAGCTGCAGCCACAGCGTCGACGTCTTCATCGTCCACTGCATACTCCCCTTTCCAGCGCAAGATTGTGCAGAGCGCAGTATGCAACCACTATCACCGACACACAATCTGGGGGGTACTGGAGTGCATCCCCTGAGCAGTCCAGGCATCAGAAGTGCATCTTGAGAAGACCAATGGTTCTCTTCACCACAGCCCTTGTGGTGCCCTGGCTCCTATTGTACCACTGCTCAGCTTCTGTTCTTGGATAGCGGAGAGGCGTCATGAGCCACCTTCTGAGGGGATAGCCCTTGTCACCCAGCAGCCATCCATCCAGCCGGGCTGGAGCACTGAAGAGCCTCGGCATCTGGGAGTGTTTGAGGATGTAGGCGTCGTGGGAGCTGCCTGGGTACCTTGCACAGACTTGTAGAATCAGCATCCTGTGGTCACACACTATCTGCACGTTCATGGAGTGGAAGCCATTCCTGTTGACGAAGCACCGGGCTCACCTGCTGGCGCCTTGATGGCCACATGTGTACAGTCTATAGCACCCTGGATGCGGGGGAAGCCAGCAATGGCCGTGAAGCTTCTGGCTTGCTGTGTCTGGCTTGCCTGGTCCCAACTGTAGTGGATGAAGGTCAATGCATGCCTGAACAGAGCATCTGTAACCCGCTTGACACAAGTGTGAACAGCTGATTTGGAGACACCATAAAGATCACCCACCGACCGCTGGAAGAAGCCAGGGGCATAGAAGTTGAGGGCAGCTGTGACCTTTAGAGCCACTAGAATGGGGTGTCCACCCACACAATTTGCGGAGATCTCAGGTCCAATCATCTGACAGATATAGTTGACTGTCTCCCTTGAGAGATGGAGCCTCCTTCGTCACTGAATCTCAGACATATTGCGGTAGCTGCCTCCTCGCCTGTATACCCTGGCAGCAGGATAGTGGTGTCTTCTGCGGCCCCTTCTGCCTTGCACTACCTCTTGGCCCTGCACCCTTGTGCCTGAGACTGACCTCCCAAAGGTGGCTACCCTAGAGGCTGAATGTGCATTCCTGGCTCCTCCTCAGAGGAGGTGCCTCCAGTGGGAGAGTTCAGCTCCCATTCCCAGGCTAAGAGAAGGCTTCCTGAAACCTGCAAGCCCAGAAAGGATTCCTCACTGCAGAGTGCTGACTTGAAGGCTGTGAGTCCAGACCAAGCAGCTGGTATGCATTTTGAAGTATTGCAGATCACACAGGCAAGTATCAGAAACTTTGAAAAATCAATATTTGACAGAGCACAGTCGCGACCCCACTGAGCCCTCTTATCCCGCCTGTGGATGAGGTTTATACAAATGTGTCCTACCCACCTGCCCGTTGCGTCTGTGTGCCGACCTGAAGATTGCATGGGCGCCGAAAAATCGCTGTTGATTAGCGCCTCAAAGGCCTTAAGTGGCCGGTTAATTAATGGCAGACGCTCATCGGAGATCAACGTGCGCCCACCCAACATCACCGCGCATCATTTTACACATGTGTGTGAGGGGCCCGCCCCCGCATGCCAACAGGAAAATTCTGCCCTCCATGTTGCTCTTTCCATCTCTGTCTGCTTTCTCTCTGTGTCCGCATCTGTGCCTTTGCCTGCCAGCTCCTCTGTTTGTAGCTCTCCTTTAGTGCCTGACCGCAAAACTTCTTAGCTTTCTTCCTGCTAATATTGCTTCCAGGTCACGGGTTACCAGGTCACATGGACCAGTATTTTTTATTATCCAAAAAAATTACAACTGATTCCTTTACAATTGATGCAAACTCTTAAAAGTTGTTTTCAAACATCCTTAAAAACAATTACAGATTCCATGAACAATTTAAAGAAATTTAAGGAAATCCTAACTGTCCTGCATTTGGGTCAAAGGTTGGCACAGTTTAAGGGTGAGGTGGAGCATCTAAGTGTTGCTTATGAGTCCTGATTGCCAGAGATTTCTGATGGGTGAGTGATGGGAATGTGGTGCTTTAAACTGTATGTTAGGTTGGTGGTGCAGTGTGTAGAAGATGAAAGGATGCATTAACTGACCCTATGACTTCATTGAACTTTTAATGATATCATAGCAAAGCCCTCCATGTCAGTGGTACTGCCACTGGCTTAGTAATCTAGATGCCCAGGCTGGGATGGGTTCAAATTCCACCATGAACTGAAACTGAAAGCTACAGTCCTTACTTAGTCTGGCCTACCTGTGACTTCAGACCCACACCATTTAGTTGACACTTAACTACTCTCTGAATCCACTCAGTTGATGCAATTAGGGATGGGCAACAGACACTTGCCTCTTCACCTATGCCAACATCTCATGAAAAGAATTTTAAAAAAGGTTCCTTGCATTGACCTCAGTGACTATCTATTCCCATTCATTTCAAAGCATCTGCTTTTTATTTTTTTCTTCCATGAGATGTGAGCATCACTTGCAGGGCTAGCATTTGTTATCCAATTGATCTTGAGGAGGTGGTTGTGAGCTGCCTTCTTGAATCACTGTGGGTCTTCCTGGTGTCAGTACACCCATAGTGCTGTTAGGAAGGGAGTTTCAGATTTTTGATCTAGCAACAGTCATGGAACAGCAATATAGTTCCAATGGTGTGTGACTTGGAGGTAAACTTGCATGGTGGTGTTACCATGCATCTGTTGCCCTTGCTCTCCTAGGCGGTAGAGGTCATGGGTTTGGAAGGTGCTGGTCAAAGGAGTCTTGGTGATTTCCTGAAGGGCATTACTGAACCAGATGGGTTTTTATGACAAGGCAATAGTTTCATGATCATAATTACTGCAACTAGCTTTTAATTAAAACCTTAAATTAAATTAACTTTGTACTCCACCAGATGCCATGGTGAGATTTGAACTTGTGTCCTCAAAGCATTAGTTGAGGTTTCTGAATTGGTAGTCTAGTTACATTACCATTAGACTATCATCTCTTGCACTATGCACAGAAGGGCTCCAGGCCTCCTGTGAAAACATGGCCCCTTTTCTCCTTTCGTCCTCCTGCACTAAGGCTCCTAGCTGCAATGGAGAATCTGGGAGCCCTTTCTCTTGCCTGCTTCTTCATTTCTCCTCTTCCTTATGTGAAAGGGATGGCTCCATCATCTGCTGCAGGCAGAAGTTATCTCCCATTTAAGAGCTACAGGCGAGCTTTAATTGGAGCTAGCTTCACATGAACCTGCGCTCCTGCTCTGTGTACAGCTAGTCAGCACTGCATTTAGTGTTGGGCTGCACGCCACAATAATGGAGATGAGCAGGCAACATGAAGCTTAGATGCTTGCATATCTTCCCTTGGGCGTAGGGCAATTGTGCATCTCAACCCCTGCATCCACCAATGAACTATATCCAACTTTTAGCCTATTTTTTAATAATGCTGAGGGCTGATACCCATACAATAATATCCAGGCCAAAATTCTATATCACAATGATTGAACTGGATGCATTAAAATGTGTATTATTCAGTGAAGATGTGATTAATGTTAGCCAGTTTGTTTTGCTGGCCTCTACTGTTCATGTCTCTGAACACTGAATTAGATCTGAAATGTGTGAGTGACAGATAGCAAATGGAGCAAATAACTTGCATGTATTTTGACATTTAATTCCCCTATGCCAAAGATCACTTTATTTTTGGCAGTGTTTTTTGTAGACTGTTAGAGAAGAGTTGAGTGCACTGGAAGAATGACAATTTTCCACTTCATATCTTGTGAAATAATATTTACAGTTCAAGCATAGTACCTTACAGACAATGTCTGCTCCAACATGACTATATGAAAATAACATCCAATATTTGGAATGCCATTTCATTCTCCTCATAATCCTCTCTTAAGGTTGAGCCTGAGAATTAGTAGTTGTCAAAATGAGAGATTATATTAAGACAACTATGGAACTATGGAAGATTTGTGCCCAATCCTAATTTTATATTTGGGAAACGTGACTGTTTATATATTGTGCTTGACACAGGAACCTTGTATGATGATGTTTCAATGCTCACATTCTTTGATTCCCTGTTGTGTTCCAAGACAGAAAGCTTGGACATGAGCTTGTCTAAGATCATCCAATTTAGCTCCTGACATTTACAATGTAATCCAAACATTAAAACTAAATTCAAAAACAAAAAGCTTCGAAAGCTGAAAATCTAAAATAAAAACAGAAAATGCAGGAAATACTCAGCAGGTTGCACATCAACTGTGGAAAGAGAAACAGAGTTAATGTTTCAGGTCAATGACCTTTCATCAGAACATGCTTGCAACTCAGAAAGGGAATTTTCAGCCCATTTGGTTGGTGCTGACTCTATGCCAGTGCAGGCCAAAACAAATCCTCCTGCCGCACTCCTTCGACCACCATCCCCTGTATGTTCCTCTGCTTCGTAACATTTTTTACCTTACAATTTGTCTCAACTATTCTCTGTGGCAAAATATGGCATGATAGGAACCAATTCAGTCTGAAGCATGTACTGACATTCTAGCAAATAATGGCTGATCTATACTTCAACTCTTATCCATTTTTGATCCATATCCTTCATACTCTTACTTAGCAAAAAGGTTATTGATTTCAATCTTAAAAATTTTAATTGACTCAATATCTACAGCCTTAGAGAGTTTCAGAATTCTACAGCCCTTTGTGTGACAATGTACTTATATACAACAGTAAAGTGATGGAAGGGGTCATCAACAGTGCTATCAAGCAGCACTTGCTTAGCAATAACCTGCTCACTGATGCTCAGTTTGGGTCCCGCCAGGGCCACTCAGTTCCTGATCTCATTATAGCCTTGGTTCAAACATGGACAAAAGAGCTGAGCTCCTGAGATGAGGTGGGAGCTACTGCCCTTGATATCAGGCAACATTTGATTGAGTGTGCCATCAAGGAGCCCTAGCAAAACTAGGGTCAATGGGAATCAGGGGGAAAACTTTCCGCTGGTTGAAATCATATCTAGCACAAAGGAAGATTGTTGTGATTGTTGGAGGTCAGTCATCTCAGCTCCAGGGCATCACTGCAGGAGTTCCCAGGGTAGTGTCTTCGGACCAACTATCTTTAGTTGCTTCTTCAATGACCTTCCTTCCATCATAAGGTCAGAAGTGGGGATATTCGTTCATGATTGCACAATGACTGCAACAGCCCATGTCCAAATGCAACCAGACCTGGACAATATCCAGGCTTGGGCTGACAAGTGGCAAATAACATTCGAGTCACACAAGCACCAGGCAGTGACCATCTCCAACAAGAGAGAATCTGAGCATCACTCCTTACATTCAATGGAATTACCATCACTGAATCCAGCACTTTCAACATCCTGGGGGTTACCATTGAGCAGAAACTGAACTGGACTGGCCACATAAATACTGTGGCTACAAGAGCAGGTCAGAGTCTAGGAATTCTGTGGTGAGTAACTCACTTCCTGACTCCCTAAAACCTGTCCACCATCTACGAGGCTCAAGTCAGGCATGTGATGTAATACTCCCCACTTGCCTGGATGAGTGCAGCTCTAACAGCACTCAGGAAGTTCAACGCCATCCAGGACAAAGCAGCCACTTGATTGGCTCCACATCCACAAACATTCAATCCCTCCACCACCGATGCACAGTGGCAGCTATGTGTACCATTTACACGATGCAATGCAGGAATTTACCAAGCCTCCTTAGACAGCACCTTCCAAACCCACGACCGCTACCAACTATAAGGATAAGGGTAGCAGACACATGGGAACACCACCACCTGGAAGTTCCCCTCCAAGTTATTCACCACCCTGACTTAGAACTATGTCGTCATTCCTTCTCTGTCGCTGGGTCAAAATCCTGGAACTCCCTCCCTAACAGCACTGTGGGTGTACCTATATCACGGGGACTGCAGTGGTTCAAGAAGACAGCTCACCACCACCTTCTCAAGGGCAATTAGGGATGGGCAATAAATGCTGGCCTAGCCATTGATGCCCATGTCCCACGAATAAATAAAAAAATCATGGGACATGGGAGTAGGAGTAGGCCATTCAGCCCTTTGAGCCTACTCCGCCATTCAAAAGGTCATTGTTTATCTGGTAGTGGTGTCAACTTCAGTCTCCAGTCTGCTCCTCATAACCCTTGACTCCCTTGTCTATTAAAGGTCTGTCTAACGCTGTGTTGAATAAATTCAGTGATGCAGTCTCCACTGCTTTCTAGGGAAGAGAATTCCATATATTAATGACTCTTTGAGATATAAAAAAAATCTCCTCATCTCCATCTTAAAAGGGAGATCTGTCATTCTTAAATTGTGTCCCCTTGTTCTGGTCTCCCCCGCAAATGGAAACATCCTCCCAGTATCTACTCTATCAACATCTTTTATGTTTCAATAAGATCACCTCTCATTCTTCTAAACTCCAATGGATATAGGCCCAACATGTTCAACGTTCCTTCATAAGATAAGCCCTTCATCCCAGGAATGAGTCCAATGAACCTTCTAGCTCACTCCTGAATGCCCCCCCTTATTCTGAGTCTCCCACCAGAGGAACTAGTTTATCTGCGTCTAACCCTTTGAATGCCTCTATCGTTTTAAAGACCTCAGTCAGATCAGCCCTCACCTTTTTAAACCCAAGGCAATACAAGCCACGTTTGGTCTTGAGTATACAGGGCAGAATTTCAAAGTTTGCAGACGATACAAACTGCAGGTAAAAGCAAAATGCTGTACATGCTGGAAACCTGAAATAAAAACAATATGCGGAAAATGCTCAGCAGGTCAGGCAGCATCTGTGGAGAGAGAAACAGAGTTAATGGATCAAATCTTCCAGCTTCCAGATAATTGGAGACTGGAGTTAATCCTAAAGATACGCATGGGACCCCTCGGAACTCCTGTCCTAAGCACATCCACAGTATGTATGTGGGAAGTTTAAATTTCCAATTGCCAGTTTTACCCTGCCTTGATTGCTCCAGGATTGGCCAGAATCATGAAGACTTGGGCTGTTTGCCCTATACTTACTCAACTTTTCACATGGATTTAGTTAGAGATTTTCATAACAGGTATAAAACCAGCAAAACTCTAAGGGTGGAATCATCCTGTCCAGGTTGGCGGTGAGCGACATGGTGGGCGGGGGGGTGGGGGGGGTGTTACAATTCAGCATGAGAGGCAGAAATTGGTTTCACACTGCAGTGAAAGTACAGCGGGATCATCCGATGGTGTCCGCCATGGTGGAACGCGAATCCCGCTGGAGGCCAGCATGAACCTGATTTGCATCCTGGTAATGGGATGCAAAGTAAGGCCTGACTGGAATTGTCAGCCCATGCCCAATTTAACGTTAGCCAGCAGGTAAACACACTGGCCCAGAACATGCCTGGACAAGGACATGCAAAAGTCAGGGCCTTGCTCAGATCATTGATATCCGAGGAGAAGAAGATGCTGGAGCCCTACAGCTACTGGGCCCTGGAGGAACATGCGCATCGCACGGTGGGTGGATCCTCATAGACATGGCTCCGCTGCGCAGCAGCCCAGCAAGGTGGGAAGCCTCTGTTGATGCCTCGGGCCTGCTTCGTGTAAAGGAACTATCATATTTTTCCTGATACTTTCTGGGATACTTTAAAGCAGGCTTATGTTTGTGTGTGTGTGTGTGTGTGTGTGTGTGTTCATAATTTAAGTAATCTGTGGACTGTTAGACTGTAAGGTTTGAATCATCAAAGGGTTTAAGCGGAAAAAAGCAGGTATTTGAAATGCTAATGGACAAGCTAAGTAAAATAGAATTTGCATTTTTAGAGCAGTGGAGCGGTTGTTGGTTTTTCAAGGGGACGTAATAAGATGTTTACAACTGGCAAGATAAGTAAGGCAAAGTTATTACATTCATTTTTCCCAAGGATGGAAAAATGTATGGGAGTGGCCATGTGAGATCTTGAAAGCTGCACTGTGTGAAACAGACTTGTGGAAAAAGCCTCTAGCTAATCTGGAGAAATGTGTTGTTCCAGTAACCAAGGTTTTGTTAAAAGCCTTTGGAATTCCATTATCAAGTGAGAGGGAGAGAGAAGCTGTGAGATACTTCCCACAGTGGGTGTTTGTGGTAATCTTGCTGGATGTTTTAAAGATTAAGAATCTATTTTGGTCTGTTGCCTGAAAGGGGTGTGTAGTTGGGATTCTAGTTAAGTAGAAATTTTGGGAACTGTTATAAAACTAAAGATAACTGTGTAGCTGATAATCTTGTGTGTGTTTAAGTTTTCTTTTCTTTTGTTAATAAATTTTTAAATTTAGTCTTTAAAATCTCTAAAGGTGGTAGTGGACTCGTTACTTCTGACTTCAGTGCACAAGTTGCAAAATCATTGTGACAATGTGGCTGAGTTTCCCTCTAGGGTTTGGTCAGCCTGGCACATACCATCTGCCAAATCATAACATTCGGACATCATGGTCTAAGCCATGAGCTGCTACGATGGTTGGTGAGGTGGGGGGAGAAGAAGGTCCAGCCGTGAGTGGGAGAGGAAAGCGTATTGGTGAGGCAGGGTGTGGGAGTGGGGGAAGAAGATCTAGGTGTGACTGGGAGAGGAAGGTGCACCGGTGGGGGCATTGAGGGGGGGGCCAAGGTGTCACCAGGGGGGTGAAGTTGGGAGCGGGGGGAAGGGAGTATGAGGGGAGGAGGGTGTAACAGGGGAGAATGCAGCAAGTGGGGTGGTAGGTGCAATGGGGGAGGAAGGTGTAAGGGAGGGAGTTCAGAAGGGGGAAGGTGTCTGGTGGGGAGGAGGGAGTTTGGAAGGGGAAGTTGTCCAGAGGAAGGAAGGAGTTCAGAGCAGGGAAGGAGGGAGTAAGGGTGGAGGAAGGGGTAAGGGTGGAAGAAGGAGTAAATGGGGGGATGTAATGTGAAACATGCAAGGGAGGGGCCTGTCGAGTCAATGAACCCCAGCAGGCAGAATTGAAAATGCTCAGGACAGTGAGATGAGTGTGATAGAGGAAGGCTCTGCACGCATGGCAGGGTGCTTGCAGGAGGCTCCAAAAGGCCCTGCCACACACACACTTCTCCCTCCAGAATCTCTCCTGGCCTGGCTGCGTACAGCTGAACTGCGGCGGGGGAGTTGCAAAGCCTGCCAATGAAGCTGATAGACACCATTGCACATTATTTAGTGAAAGTGAATATATTTTCAGATTATAAAGTGACAAAATGTGTTCACCCACGCAACTGCATGTGATTGGAATTTCTTAATTTTTCTAGGCCGACCACTTCTTCTGGTTGTTGCCCTGACATCTGCAGCAGGGGTGGAGACAGCCTGTGCAATGGTTGGCCCTGTTGCTTCTGATGACTTCAGTGTGGGTCCCCTGGAAAGCTGAGGCCTTGAGGGTCCCGGCTTGCTTTGACTGTCTTCCTGTGGACCAGCTGCTCCCTCTGCAGTGACAGAGGACAAGGTTGAAGGGGTCACAGTCAAGGGGGTTTGGAGGGAGCAGACAGCATCTGAGATTCCTAAGTAGATGACCCAGGGGTGTTCAGCTGCCACCCCTCCTCTCTTGGGGTGCCTGAGGCCCCCGGCCAGACTCCTTTAGGGTAAGGAGCACCTGGAGGGAGGTCGAGGTGCCCCGATTCGCTCTTGCATCGCCACTGCAGAAACTCACAAATGGCTACGGCGTTCTCCTGGACCAGGGTTGCCATGGCATCTGCCATCCTTCTCATGGAGACCTTCATATGCGCACATGTGGGCACCACTTCATCAGCGAGCAGCCGGGCGCACTCCTCTGACTCGCGTGCCACTCTGTTGAGGGCTTCCAACAGCTCCACGTGATGTGCCCCCACCTTCTGCTGAAACTGGAGAGAGAGCGCTCACAGTTGCGTTGAGAGGGGGATGATGTAGTGCAGGATCCTCATGTGGGTGTTCGCCACCAACCTCACCGTCACTACAGGCATGGTGTACATCCTCACCAGTCAGTGTGATCGCACGCTCCTCAAAGTGAGTGAGGGGCCTAATGTGGGCACTGAGCCAGCTTCTCCTGCATGAAAACAGATGGAGAGAGTGTGAGCAGGACACATGGCACTGTGTGGAATGTTTGTGTAGTGAACGGAGCCATGGACAGGATGAGGATGTGAGCTCCAGAGGACATGAGCCTGATGGAGATGTGAGGGTGTGTGTGAGAGTTAGTGGTGTTGACTCTTGAGGTGTGAGATCCCTGTGGATGTTTATTGGGTTTGTGAGTGTGTGAGTTGAGAGTGATGTGGTGGTTGACTCACCCAGGCGGAACGGAGGAGATCATTCATCCTCTTCCTGCACTGGATGGCTAACCTCCTCTGTGCTCCGGTGGCGCTGACCACTGCTGCCATGGCCTCCCAGGCCAGGTTGTTGACCCTGGTGGACCTCCTCCGGCCAGAGCGGGGGTAGAGGACATTGCGGCAGCCTTCCACTTCACCCAGCAGGCGGTCCAGAGATGCGTCACTAAATTTGGAGGCTGCCGTCTGCTTTCGGGGCCATCTGTTGCCTGGTGCAGCCTGGCCTGTAGGTATAGAGTAGGCTGCGCTCTAGTGCGCTTTAAATATGGTGCCTGGAGCAAGGAAGCACTGGGATCACAGCATGGTGGGCAAATCCGAGCTCGCCTGCCAGTGATCCGACATGTTTCCTGTGAATGGTTTTTTAATGAGGGGAGGGTATGATACTGCTCGATAAGCTGCCATTGTGGCCAGTAGGTAAAACATCTTTTTTCATGCCCACTACAGCACTTAGTGCAAATCTGGGATGATTCCTCCCTAAGTAAATCAACTGGAGTGGTAAAAAATTCCAGAACCCATGGCAATGTTCAGCCCCACTCCTTACCCAACATTGCTCACCCCATCCTGCATCTCAGACAGTGCTCACCCACTCCCCCTCGGACAGTGCTCACCCCCTCCCCCTTGGACAGTGCTCACCCCCTCCCCCTCGGACAGTGCTCACCCCCACCCCCTTGGACAGCACTCACCCCCTCCCCCTCGGACAGTGCTCACCCCCACCCCCTTAGACAGCACTCGCCCCCTCCCCCTTGGACAATGCTCGCCCCCTCCTCTCGGACAGTGCTCAGCCCCTTCCCCTTGGACAGAGCTCACCCCTTCTCCCTTGGACCATGCCCACCCCCTCCCCCTCGGACAGAGCTTACCCCCTCCCCCTTGCACAGTGCTCACCTTCTCCTGCACCTGGGATAGTGCCCACCATGCCGGAGAGTGCTCACCCTTGCAGCACCCACCCCCCACCCCCACCCCCAGACAGTGCTCACCTATTCCCACACCCCCTCTTCCAACTCACCTTCTAGAATCCCTGGCTCCTGTCCTGTCAATGTCAGAAGAGTCAGCATTGTCAGTGAGGGAGTACTGGAAGGGGTTGAGCATTTTCATGGGGTGAGCGGGGGCAGGAGGGGATGTATTTGTCGGGGTTGAAGTGGGGAAGAGAATACTGTTGGGGTGAGGGAGGCAGAAGAACACTGTCAGGGATGAGGGAGGGGGGTGAATATTGTCCGGTTGTGAGGGCAGGGAGGTTAGCACTGTCAGCAAGGTAAGACTATGGAGTTTCAGTGGTTGGCACCTCCAGGCAATCTTAAACCCACGACTTTTTCCCTCAGCCTCGGTGTGTTCATTCAAAGAATTGGAAGTAGTTTGATTTTCCATTGTGAAACAGAGCTGGAAATAGCACAATTAACACAAGCTTTCGGACATTTAAACTCTTACCAGAATACGGCAACTAGTGCCATAAAACGGGGGCACAGCTTGGCCTCTTGCGCTGTACTCCCAGTTTTCCACCATGGGGGCTTCAGGGAGCAGCCAGCATTGGGAGCCTGGCCTTAAAAAACCCTGTGAGGTAAGTGTGTAATTTTTCCTGTGACTGGCTCAGTTGGAACTGTCCCGATGCTAATCGGAAGATTTGGGCCAATGTTTCTCTCTTCACAGATGCTGCCTGGCCTGTTGAGTATTCCCCACATTTTCTGTCTTTGTACGAAACTCAGGACTGTAGTAGATAACGAGGAGGGTAGTAACAGACTTCAGGAGGTCACAGACAGACTGGTGAAATAGGCAGACCCATGACAAGTGAAATTTAACACTAGAGAAGTGTGAAATGATAACTTTTTGTAGGAAGAATGAGGAGAAAAAATAGGAACAAAATGGTACAACTTTGAAGGGGAAGACTGTAGAACAGAGAGGGGTCACATGTACACAAGTCTTTGAAGGTCGCATGACACAGTGAAAATACTGCCAAAAAAGCATATGGAATCCTTGGCATTATTAATAGCAAGGAACTCATGCTAAACTTTTATAAAACACTGGTTAGTCCTTAGCTGGAGTACAATTTTGTGTTCAATTCTGGGCACAGCAGTTTAGGGAGGATGTTAAGGCCTTGGAGAGGTGTGCGGAGTGTAGTAGAAGAGTCTGGTATATACTGGGTTAATGTGGGATTGAGTACAGTACCACCCATACAGTCATGTAAGGAGGCACATACCTAGACCTAGGGTCAGTGTGGTGCTGGCCAGACACATGATAAGACCTAGGACGGAGACAGCTCCATACCTGTACCCTTTACTGTATATAGTTACAAGTAGTTAATAAAGGCTTTCTGTTAGCATACAGAACTTTACAAAGACTTCTTTAACAGACATGTCCTGTGACCAACACCATCCCAACACAGAAATGATTTATTAGAATTGTACCAGGGGTCAGTTATGTGGAGAGACTGAAAAAGCTGGGATTGTTCTTCTGAGAGCAAAAAAATGTTAAGAGGAATTCAAAACCATGAATGCTTTTGGTAGAGTGGCCTGGATTTTTGCAGAGTTGTATAAACGCTACAGTGTATCCAAAATGGTGACGGACCGTGGATCCGGAAGTCCCACCTCCATATCTGGCAGAAACCATTTTCGGAGGATCAGGACTGGGAAGCGACTCCCATATATGGGAAACCTGAAATCAGCAGGGCCATTTGAACTCAGTGCTGAAGATTGGGGTTACCAAACCTGAGGAGTTACAAAGTCCAGAGGCTAAGAGGGAAGAGCAGGGAAGATATCCCTATAAAAATCAACTTTGCAATAAAGAAAATTCTCTTCACTTCACAACCTTCATGCCAATATTAAATTGAAGACCTTCTCAATGACAGTCCAAAAAAAAACCCTTTTCCTATTCCCACCATCAAAACACTTCACAATTTACGAAACCTTTATGTGCATATGAACATACAAATTAGAAGCAGGAGTAGGCCATTTGGCCCCTCGTGCCTGCTCCGCCATTTGATAAAATCGTTGATGATCTGATTGTAGCCTCAACTCTACTTTCCTGTCTACCCCCTATTGCTTTTGGCTCCCTTGTCAATCAAAATTTATTGAATCATCCCTTAGCATCTGTCCTCCAATGGGAACAGTTCCACTCGTTCCTAGATGCACCATCTTAGTGAAATATGCTATGCATTCTCTGTAGCATTAATAACCTTTCTATAAAAGAGCACCCAATACTGAAGGCAGTATTCTAACTGTGTGTAACTCTTTCTTACACTAATTGATCCTCATCCCTTTACTCTTGTACTCTATGCTCTTATAAACCAAAAACGCTATTGGTCTTTTTTACAGCTTCATCTCATATCTTCAAGAAACCATGGAGTGAAATTGGTTTACACCAGTAGCGCAAAACAATCATAGTGAATTGCAGCCTGCTACCTCGTTCTCAATTTCCTTTTCTATTGACTTCTCTAAAGAGAGGTTTTGTGAACTTGGATGCAACCCTCAACTATTTATAATGGGATAAGACTTTAAGGTCACATTGTTAAATCTGGTAGTCTATGTTTATTAAAGCACATAGCTTCTATCAGATTGATGGGCAGCAGGACCTTTGAGGGCCTGCCAAAATTGTCATAATGTGACTTTCAAATTTCAAATTTATTTTCCATTTTAGTCAGTATTAGTGTTTATCAAGTAAAATGATAAGCACTTAGAAATAATCAGTAGAGAATATTTAGATTTCAAAGATTTTAAAAAGTTGATGACACGAAAGAAACTGCCTGTTTCCTCATCTTTTGCTGTGTTTCTTTTTGCTGCTGAGCTGTTAATTTGTGTAAAATCTAAATCTTCTATAATTTAATCAGAGTATTTTTATCCTATTACTAATATTACATGTTTCAGTATTTGTGTTTTCTTTTGCTTTCTCAAAATGTTTTCAGTTCTTGGCATCTGTGGTAATCTGATGTGTATATACTTTTAAGAAGAATGTTATAATAGAGGATCACTTATCTTGGGCCTGGATTTTTCTTATGGTGGGCTGGGGCGGGCGTGGAGCCGATCGCTGCCTGTGATCGGCTGTGCGCTGCCATGTTATGTGGGCAGGCCAATTAAGGCCCGCCCGGCGTAATACGCAGCTGGTAGCGCTCAGTGCAACCTGCGTGGGGGTGGGGGGAGGAGGGAGAGTCGGGGCCAGCGCTCTTCCGCACATGCACGAGAAAGAGTGCAGCAATCTCCCTGAGGCATGGAGCTGCCTCAGGGAGACTGAATGGATTTTAAAAAAATTAAAGAATCAAGTTAAAAATGTATTCAAACATATCCCCTCATGTGAATGTGTCACATGAGTTGGGACATGTTTGTAAAGGTGGGAAAATTTATTTATTCGTTTTATAAAAGCTTCAGAAAACCTCATCCCGCCCATGGATGAGGTTTCCTGAAAAACGTGAAGGCCGCTTGGGCATTTTGCCTGCCCACCAACCTTAAGTTTGGACGGGCAGCATTCTTAAATACTTAAATTAATTTCTTAATGGCCTTAATAGGCCCTTAACATTTCGGTGGGCATGCAGCAGACTCCAGCACGTGCCCGCCAAATGAAATATCGCAATGACATCGGGACGCACACCCAACTGGAAGATTCTGCCCTTAGGATCCAATGACAGAGAAGCGCAGGCTACCTTAGTAGTCTGTAGTCTGTAGTTGGTAGTGAGGAGCCTTAGAGTAAGAGTCTGTGATGTAGAGACAGGGCTTTAGTTGTGAGTGCACAAGTGTAGCTGTTGAGTTCCTTTGTAAATAAGTTGAATGTATTCTACATAAGAACTGTCTTCTGACCCGCTATGTCTATGGTACCAACTCGGTCATCCTGAAACAAGCGTGCAACCCGGATCCATTAGTGCAACTAAACTAGTGACCAAGAGTCCAACAAACTGGCAGTGAGGTGAAAAAAGCAAGAAAAAGCAAGGAAGGATGAGAAAAAAAGAAAGAAAAGCGAGGGTAGAAATGAAATGAACCAAAATTGGGCCATTGGGCCGTATGTCGCATGGTAATTATAAGTAGAATTTCCATCCTTATCGTCGAAGCAATCCCCTCGAAGCATTCCGCAGTCTGGAAGTGTTGATGCTTTCAACCCAATGGTGGATGATTGCTCTCATTATGTCGAACGCCTCACATTCTTTTTCCAAGCTAATGACATTTCGGTGGGGAGGAGAAGAGGTGCGCGATGCTCTTATCTACGTGTGGGAGTAAGACATATGGATCGATCCAAAGTTTAATAGCACCCAGTGCCCCGGATTCGAAAAGTTTTGATGATTTAGTGAACCTTGTGAAGAATCATTACCAGCCCAAGCCCTCGGTAATGATGCAACGGTTCAAAGATAACTCAAGAAATAGAGCCCCAGGGGAGACAGTTGCTTGTTATGTGGTAAGTCTGAAACAGTTAACAGAATATTGTGAGTTTGGTACGTCTATAAATGAAATGCTTAGAGATCGTTTGGTGTGCGGTAAAAATGAAGATTCCATTCAGAAGAGATTACTGCCTGAAACAAATTTGGATTTTTCGGAAGGCACAGGAAATAGCACTGGCTATGGAAGGCCCAGCGAGGGACTTGAGAGCCATAAAAGGAGTGCAAAATGGCGCTGTTCTCCTCATTGGGCCAAAAAGGGCATGAAAATGTACAGCTCTGATGAGAAGCAAGAAGCAGCCACAGCTTACAGACAAATAAAAAGAAATGACTCAGCAGCTAAAACATGGAATAATAGTAACAGAGGTGGAAGCAGACAACCTTGTAATGGATTGAAGTTTAAAAAAATCAAATGTTTTTACTGACATCGAAACAGACACCTCATGAGACATTGTAAGCATAGAATCAGGCAGGCTTTCAATCAAAAGGATAAACCCTGTGAGATTCATAAGATAGAAGATCCTGAAGCAACGGGTTGAGATAATTATTCATTGTATAATTCAAAGATAGGAAGAACAGAACCAATCTATGTATTAGTGACGGTGAATAATAGGCCTATCAGAATGGAAGTGGATACAGGAGCTTCCCCTATGGTGATAGGTAAGCATACTTTCAAATACCTGAATAATGGGGAATGTAAATTAAACTAGGAAGAAACCGATGCCAAATTGAAAACTTACATGGGAAAATACATTAAAATCAAAGGCATAAGCAGGGCTACTGTACAGTATGGAAGTCAATCAGTGAAATTACCCTTGATGGTGATAGCAGGTGAGGGCCCAAGTCTCCTTGGATGAAACTGGCTGAAAGAAATTAAGTTGGATTGGACTGAGATCTTCCAGCTGGGAGCCACTGGATTACCTGAAGTACTACTAAAATATGCCTCAGTTTTCCAAGATGAACTTGAGAAGATCCAAGGGCTGCAAGCAAAAATTCATGTTGATCCAGACTCTACCCCCCTAATTTACAAAGGCAAGACCACTACCTTATGCAATGCGGGAAAAGGCTGATGCCGAATTGGATAGATTAGAGAAACTGAGAATGATACAACCTGTGCAGTTCTTGGAATGGGCAGGACCAGTAGTCCCCGTACTTAAGCCTGACTAAAGTGTACGAATTTCTGGAGACTACAAATTGACTGTCAATAAAGTGGCTAAGCTGGACAGACAGCCTGTTCCAAAAATTGAAGACGTGTATGCTAACTTGGCAGGTGGAACCGCCTACATGAAGCTTGATATGAGCCTTGCTTATCAGCAATTGGAGTTAGGGAAGGCCTCCCAGAAATTTGTCACAATTAATACACACTAATAGTTGTACCAATACACCCATTTGAACCTTTTGGTGTATCCTCCGCATGCACTATATTCCAGAGAATAATGGAAAGTTTACTGCAGGGATTGCCTCATGTTGTAGTTTATTTAGATGACGTTTTAGTGACAGGACTCACTGAAAAGGAGCATTTGGCAAACTTGGAAGAAGTTTTGAAGTGTTTTTCACAGGGGGGAGTGCGTTTAAAAAAAAGAAAAGTGCACATTCCAAGCGAAAGAGGTAGTCTATTTAGGTCACAGGGTAGATGCACAGGGCCTCCACCCAGTTGAAGAAAAAGTGAGAGCTATTGGAGAGGCACCAGCACCAAGGAACACCTCCGAACTTAAAGAGTTCTTGGGGATTATCGATTACTATGGACGCTTCTGCCTAATTTGTCAATGGAACTGGCACCCTTGTATTACCTACTCAAGAGAAACCAACGTTGGTCTTGGCAAACACCACAGAAAGAAGCTTTCACAAAGGTGAAACAGCTGTTGTATTCATTCATCCTATTATACATTTTGACCAAAGAAAAGAATTACTCCTGACATGTGACACATCTCCTAATGGAGTGGGAGCAGTGCTCTCCCATTGAATGGACGATGACTCAGAATGACCTATTGGATGTGTATCAAGAATGCCCAACACAGCAGAAAAGAGATACTCACAGATAGAAAAAGAAGGCCTGCCAATCATCTTTGGTGTCAAGAAATTTCACCAGTATGTACACAGTCATCATTTCACTATCGTTTCAGAACACAAGCCTTTGCTAGGATTGTTCAGGGAGGACAAGGCTATACCACCCATAGCCTCAGTAAGAACACAGTGATAGGCATTGATCTTGGCAGCGTATAAGTATACTTTCATCCACAGGCCTGGAAATCAGATTGCAAATGCTGATGCACTTAGTCATTTGCCTTTGAAAGAAAGCGATGAGGATGTTTCAGTTCCTCGAGAACTCATTTTATTATTGAACTCCTTAGATTCATCACTGGTATGTGCTAGACAGATCAGAGATTGGACAAGTTGAGAGCCAGTCTTATCCAAAGTGTAAGAACAAGTTCTTCACGGTTGGTCACAAGAACAGGAACCTGACAAAATGAAACCATATTTTCACAGAAGACATAAGATAACCAGCTAGAATGGTATCTTATTGTGGGAAGCTGGAGTGATTGTTCCTCAAAAAGGACGAAAGTCTTTGTTAACTGAATTACAATAGTCTTGTCCAGGTTTTTCCCGAATGAAGACCATAGCACTCAGATGGCCTCGAATGGATGGAGAAATAGAGAGCTTAGTGAGAAGTTGTATGCAGTGTCAGCAAGTGCAAAAGTTACCTCCAACAGCTCCGTTACACCCTTGGGAGTGACCAGGAAGGCAATGGGTGCGATTACATTTGGACTATGTGGGACCTTTTATGGGAACAATGTTTCTCCTTATTGTTGATGCTCACTCAAAATGGATGGACATATATGAGGTAAAGTCACCAACATCTTCTGCTACAATTGACGAGCTACGTCAAAGTTTCGTCATCAACGAACTATCAGAAGTGGTCGTATCAGACAATGGCACGGCATTTACGAGTGCTGAGTTTCAACGGTTTATCAGCCGTAACGGTATTGCTCGTGTAAAAACTTTACCATTCTTCGAACTGGCCAAGCGAGCAGTTCAAACATTCAAAAATGGTATAAAGAAATTAACTGGAGACTCCATAGCAATCAAGTTTGCATGTTTTCTTTTCCATAATAGAACCACCCCTCACATGACAACAGGTGTTACAACTGTGGAATTTTTGATGAATCGCCGTCTCAGAATGAGATTGAGTTCAGTAACGCCAAATTTAGGGGGAAGGTGGAAGGGAGCCAGGGAAGTCAGAAAATTGTACATGATAGGCATAGTCATGACAGAAAACTTACCGTAGGAGAGACGGTATATGTGAAAAGTTTTGGTGCAGTCCTAAGTGGTTATCAGATGAAATAAGTGCAGTTACTGGATCCCTTTCTTACCATGTGAAAGTAGAAGACCGAATCATACAGAGACATATAGATCATACAAGAAGGAGAGAAATAAAGTACCAGGAAATGATTCCTCCAGTGTTCATGACTGTGTCAACATCTCTTGTTGAAAGAACTAAACTGAGTACAGGTTTATTTGAAGGATCGGCTGTACCTACGAGAGTTGAGGAAACAGATTTGCAGGTGCCCACCGAAGAACCTGATGTTCGGACAACACCAGAAAAGGTGGTTCTTGACAAAACATCTGAAGTTGTAGAGCTGAGACATTCTACACACATAAGGAAACCCCCCAGAAAGACTGAATTTGTAAATTACTTACCTGTGTAAATAATTTGATAATCTGGGAAAAATTGTAATTGTAACTGTAAAAAGTATTTCTGAGTAAAGGAAGAATGTGGTACTCTGATGTGTACTATACCTTTAAGAAGAATGTTATAATAGAAGATTACATGGTCTTATTGTCCAATGACAGAGTAGCGCGGGCTTCCTTAGTAGTCTGTAGTCTGTAGTTTGCAGTGAGTAGCCTAGAGTAAGAGTGTGTAATGTAGAGACAGGGTTTTAGTTGTAAGCATACAAGTGTAGTTGCTGAGTTCCTTTCTAAATAAATAGAATGTGTTCAACATTACAACTGTTTGCTGACCTGTTATTTCTATGGTGCCAACTTGGTCATCCTGAAACAATCATGCAACCCGGATCCATTAGTCCAACTAAACTAGTGACAAAGGATCCAACAGCATCTAATTACTGTATTACAATGAAAAAGTTGGATGAGTTTCAATGTATCCACTTAGCCACAAAATGAGGATGAACCCAGTTCCCTCTCCACATATTATTCATTTGTTGATATAACGTGAGACTCAAAAATATTCTGAGCTGTAGTGTCGGTTCACTAATATATTGAATGCAGAACTGAGCTTTGCATTTCTCTGCTATAAATGATCCTGACTTAACCCATTCATTTCACAGCTGGCATAGTTTACTTGACATTCATCCTAGTAGACACACCTGTAACACTTCTAATATGTCAATTAAGTATGAATGTTTTTGTTTCACAATATTTAAAGTTATATTTTAAACTGGATTTTTCTATGGACAGCAGATGGCTGTTTTCTTGTATATTTGCATGGCAAAGAATTTTTGGTACATCGTATGATGCGGTGACTCAGTGGGTAAGTGTGCTGAGCCAGCCAGCCGTATTATAAAGGCCTAGGTTTAACTCCCTGACCGGTGAAGTGTTAGCTGACATCAGTTGGAATGGCAAAGGAAGCATTACAATTAGCTTAGCATCCCCAGGTGAGAAAGGAGGACGTTGAGCAGGGTAGCTGCTCCTTAAGTTTGCCCACTGGCTCCAGCCAGAAAGTCAGGTCACGATTGGACTGGTTAACTCATCAACTAACTCTCCAGATCCCGGTTGAAACATAAGGGGCGATTCTATGAATTGGATGCTTTTTCCATGACTAAAGTGAGCACACAAGGTTTCTGTGTTGTCTAGCCTGTTTTGAATGGGCATGGGCAGGCCCTGAATCGAGACCATTGCACCAAAATAAATAAGGCTAACCAATTTCTAGCCGTGTACCTCTTGTCGTAAAACCCAGTATTCCTTTCTTTTATTTAATGATCTTATTCATTTGAAGTGGTGTTTTTAATGTCTCAGAAACTTGAAACCTGAAATCCCTCTGCTCTTCCACATAATCCAACCTTCTTCCATTCAGTGTATAATTATCATTTGTTTAACCAAAGGATGTTATCTGACCTTCGCTGACATTATGTTCCATCCACCAACTTACCAATATTTTGTCACAGCTTACTTTCATCCTCAGAATTATTTACTATGCCTCTTATTTTGATATCACCTGCAAATGTGAGCACTGGTTCCTTTGACTATATGTGCCAATCATTGATCTATACAGGCAAAAGATGCAGTCCCAAAACAGTACCCTGTACGACACCACTATTTACTTCCAACCATTCTGTGTCACTGTCCTTCACTCTTACTTACTATGTAATCCCTTCTAACTTATTTTTTAAACCAAGTTGTTACTTTCCTTAATTCCATGTTTCTTAATCTTCTCCAATTGTTTCATGTGTGCTACCTGTTGAGGCCTTTGCTAAGACAATGTGCACCCCTGTAAATCTGCCATCCACTGACATTGACTATCAGATGCTGCATCATGGTTCAGTCCACAAGTGTGCAAATGGAATTGACCACTACCACTTCCACAATGGAAAGGTTGGGCTTCAAGCTCTGCCCGAAACTTTGTGCCAAGTGATGCTCACCTCCTCCATGCTCCTTGACATTGACCACAAGCTTTTTGGTAAGCTACCCAATATATCAAATATTTCTTGTGCAAACCACCAGCTTTCTTCTATATGCTGTCCCATTGAAGTGCTCATCTGTGCCCTCAGCAGCAGGTCATTTGCGACCTCTCCCTTTGGCAAGCTGACACTTGCCCCTTCCTTGCCCCTAGCCAGGCTGCTAGAACTCATGTCTAGTCTCTCATCATGTGCAGTTTTCACCTCTATGCTATCCTCTAAATTCACTGCAGAGTCAATATCTGAGCTGGTGGCTGCAAGCATGTAATTAAGAGATGGTGCATCTTCAACATAGCTAACTTCTTGCTCTTCTTCCACTGCCTGGCCAGACTGCACCTCTGCATATCTGAAAGGACAAGGGCACAAGGTAATGGTATGTTGCAGGGAGGGGAAATGAGAGGTGGATGCTTACACCAAATGCAGCATGCAAATCAGAACAGCATGAGATGAGGCGTTTGGGTAGTGATGTGAGAAGGAGGATTAGGAATACAGACACTCTCAACTTCGATGGTTTCAGCCTGCTGCTGGCCAGGGCCTCAGCAATGGTTAACCCAATAATGACCAGCAACATCTCCTCCATGGTGGTTAGGACATGTAGATACATTCTGCCCACTCTGGTTAGCTCATGCTGACTCCAGTTGTGTGCCAACTTATCCTGCAAGAGGGAGGGAAGCATGTTAGTGAGTATGGTTGCAATCTGTTTGGGTGATGTGGCTGTCAAGGTTGAACAGCTGGCAGTGCGTTCAAGCATTGAGGAAGGAGGCTTGCAGGAGTGTTAAGTGTGAGGGTGGGGTCAAGCATCTAAATGTCAGGTATGTGTCCTGATTAATTACATAGAATTACAGAAGAAATACAGTGCAGAAACGGGCCATTCGACCCAACCAGTTTATCCTCCACTCAAGATTCCTCTTGCCTTCCTTCATCGAACTCTATCTGCATACGTCTTTATTCCTTTTTCCCTCATATGCTTGTCAAGCCTCCCCTTAAATACATTAATGCTATTCACTTCAATCGCTCCCCGTGGTAGCAAATTCCACATTCTTAGCACTTTCTGGGTAAAGAAGTTTCTTCAGAATTCCCTGATGGATTTTTTGCTGACTATGATGTAATGATGACCTCTAGTTCTGGCCTTCCCCACAAGTGGAAACATTCTCTCTGCATTCACTCCATCAAAACTTTTCATAATTTTTAAGGCCTCTATCAGGCCGCCTATCAGCCTTCTCATTTCAAGAGAAAAGAGGACCAGCCTGTTCATCCTCTCCTGATAATTATACCCCCAAATTTCTGTATTATCCTTGTAAATCATTTTTCACCCTCGCCAGTGCCTCTATGGGTGGAATTGTCCCAGATTTGCACCAGGTACAGTAGCAGGCAGGAAAAAGGACGTTTTCCCTGCCTCCTGCAATGGTGGGTTTTCGCACCGTAACGTCCTGATCCCACCTCACTGGTCATGCATTCCCGGGAAACATGCCATTTCGATGACAGATGGGCTCTCATTCGCCCACCACACTGTTACCCCTCCACATCATCACGCCGGGCACCATATTTAAAGTGTAGCCATGTGAACACCTGTCAGCGCTTCCAGCCCAGGACTGCTGCACCGAAGACATGGCCCTGCAAGGCAAGAAGACTGCAGCCTTCCCAGTTTAATGACGCGTCCCTCGAGTGCCTTTTGGACGCAGTGGATGGCTGCTGTGATGTCCTCTACCCCCACTCTGGCCTCAGGAGGGGCAGCAACATCACCAATCTGGCTTGGGAGGCGGTGGTCGTGGTGGTCAGTGCCAATGCCTTGCAAAAGAGGACAGCCACACAGTGCTGCAAGCAGATGAATGGTCTCCCCCATTCCGCCAGGGTAGGTCACTCTTCTCATCACTTTCAACTCACACTCATAAACCCATCACACATCCACAGGGATCTCACACCTCAAGGGACAACACCACTAACTCTCACACACACCCTCACATCTCCATCAGGCTCATACCCTCTTGAGCTCGCATCCTCATCCCGTCCATGTCTCCGCTCACCACACAAACACTCCACGCAGTGCCATGTGTCCTGCACACACTCTCTCCATCTGTTTTCATGCAGAAGAAGCTGGCTCACAGCAGCAGGGAGAGGTCCCAGACCTGGGGGTGGAGTGGCCCACATTAGACCCCTCACTCACTTTGAGGAGTGTGCCATCGCACTGACTGGTGAGGAGGTGGGCCGTGCCTGTGGTGATGGTGAGGTTGGCAGCAAACACCCTCGTGAGGATCCTGCATCATATCATCCCTCTCTCAAAGCAACTTGAGTGCTCTGTCTCCCAAATTAACTCTGCTGCCATGCACTAATTATTTCTACTTTGGTTCACAGGGAGTTCTGCCAAGCGACCGACACTCTCAGCCAGCCAGTCCCTCAGCTCCATCCACATCCTCACCTCCAGCCAAGAGGACACCTGCTCAATGGAAGAGCTGGAAATAAGCAGCCTGGAAGACCCATCACAGCGCTTATCCTCACCCTCCACCAGCACAGAGACACACGCCTCAGTGGGACCTAGATTTAGAGCTGGCTTGGTGTCACAATCTGGCGGTCACCACATGGACACGTGTCCACAGCAGTCAGAGGCAGGTTCAACCGAGCGCCCTGGCACTTGGAGGACTGCTGGGAATCAAGCATCTGTGAGGTCCGAGTCAGATGATGAACCTCTGGATTTGGCCTGCCAATTCATTGTGGAGAATCAGCAGAAGGCAGGGGAACATCACACAGAGCTGTTGGAAGCCCTGAACAGGATGGCACACAAGTTGGAGGAACGCATCCGCCTGCTCTCTGATGAAGTGGTGCCCATGTGTGCGTGCATGAAGGTCTCCATGGGAAGGATGGCGGACGCCATGGAGACCCTGGTCCAGCAGAACGCGGAGATATGAGCAGACCAGCACTCCATCGTGGTAGCCATGGGTGAGTTCCTGCAGTGGCAATGCGAGAGGGAAATGAGGCACCTTGACATCCCCCCAAGTGTTCCTTCCCCTCAAGGAGTCAGGCCGGGGCCCTCAGGCACCCAATAGAGGAAAAGCGGCAGCTGGAAACCCCTGGGTCATCCACTTATGAATCTCAGAGGCTGTCCTCCAAGTCCCCTTTGCCTGTGACCCCCCTCAACCTTGTCCTCTGTCACTGCAGAGGGAGCAGCTGGCCCACAGAAGGACAGACAAAGCAAGCTGGGGCCCCAAGGCCTTGACTCTCCAGAGATCCCATACCAAAGTCATCAGAGGCAACAGGGACAACCATTGTGCAGGCTGCCTCCGCCCCTGCTGCGGATGTCAGGGTAGCACCCATAAGTCTAAGGCGTTCAAAAGTTAAGAAATTCTGATCACAGTTAGTTGCACAGATGAACACATTTTGTCACTTTGCAATCTGAAAATATATTCACTTTGACTCAATAATATGATGGTGTCTTTCAGCTTCATTGGCAAACTTTGTGAGTCCTCCCACTGCACCCCCCACCACACCCACCCCCCGCCCCCCCGCCACCCACCCCACCACCCCCAACAAGCAGTTCAGCTGCACGCAGCCAGACTATGAGAGATTTTAGACGGAGAAGTGTACATGGGGCAGGGCTTTTCGGAGCCTTGTGCAAGCACTCTCCCACTCACGCGGAACCTTCCTCCATCACACTCATTTTACTGTCCTGAGCATTTTCAGTGCTGCCTGCTGGGGTTCTCTTTCAGTTGTCTATCTGAGCTGACCTGCATCTCCGCACACCCACTGATCACACTCCCATGCAGCACCTGTGCCCGTCCAACACAAGGCTCCGCTCACTTTTGATTCCAACAGTCATGGTCGTGACAAAGTTTTGGATCAGCTCTCCCCGACTTACTTTCTCCTTCCCTAGTCACTCATGTCCTTTCCCCCATCACTGTTGACACCCCACCACCCCCCAACCCCACCGGCATCACCTTCCATCTCCTCACTATCACATACCAACCTGAACACTTGTCTTTCCAGGATGTCTACCTTCCCGAGAATCCCACCCCCATCCATGTTGTCCTCCCCGACCTCCTCCTTCCCATCTCCAGGGTCCTTGTCTGCCTCCGAGTCCCCAACAACCACCCTCGCCATCCCTTCTACTGATACCATCATACCCTCAACCTCCCATCCTACCGCCTCACTCTGCCCTTGGTCATTCTCACCATTCCCTTGTATCACATTGACCCTCAGTCATGGACTCAACAGAGCCCTCCTTTGCATGTTCACCTGGACATCCCCCCCTCAGGACTTCTTCCCCCATTGGAACTCCTTCCCCTCTTGGAATTCCTTCCCTCACACCCTCCGGACTCCGCCTCCCTTGCCCCCCCGGAACTCCTTAGTCCTTAGTCCTTCCCCCTTCCTGACTCCTTCCTCCATTCTTACTTCTTCCTCCAGCCTTACTCCTTCCCCCTTCCTGACTCCTTCCTCTAGCTTTACTTTTACCTCCACCCTTACTCCTTCCCCCCTCCAAACGCCTTCCTTCCCCTGGATTCCTGCCCCTTTCTGGACTCCTTCCTGCCCCCAGACTCCTCCCCCTGGACTCCTCCCCTCTCTGGCCTGCTTCCTCTTCCTGGACTTCCTCCTCCCCCTAGACTCCTTCCCCTCTTCGGATCCTTCCCCACCTGAACTCTTTCCCTTACAATTTCTTCCCCTCTTACACCTACCACCCCAGTTGCTGTCTTCTCACCCATTGCCCCCTCCTCCCCCATACTCACTCACCCTCAACCTCACCCCTCAATACCTTCATTCCCCACCTCCCAAACTCACCCCCTCTCCGACACCTTCATTCCTCCTCTCCCAACCTCAGCACCCCCCTTCGACAACTCTTCCTCTCCCTGCCAATCCTAGACCTTCCTCTCCCACAGCCCCGGTAAATCTTCCTCTCCCAATCACAGCTAGACCTTACTCACACCCCCTCGACCACCATCCATTGTGAGCAGACCCTCAACGATGACTTTCCACCATCCGTGAGCTGCTTTGCGGCGGAGCCATGTCCTTGAGAATCCATCCAGCATGCCATGGACGTTCCTCCAGGATCCCGTTGCTGTCGGGCACCAGCATCTCCTGCTCCTCAGGTGTCCATGATGTGAGCAAGGCCCTGGCAGTAAGTCCCGACTTCTGCACATTACACTTGTCAAGACGTGTTCTGCACCTGCATGTATTCCAAACGACGTGCTTGGATGATCCAGCGTGTGGGGTGGGGGTGGGGGGGGATGATTCTGGTGAGCTGAGCTTATAATGATATGCAGATATATTACAATGAGGTTCTCAACGTCTGACAGCGGGAAACACAACCAACGTGGACAGGCAGACCAGACGATCGTAAACTGGTTTCACAGCGTCATGAAACTGATTTTTGGCCTTCTCGCTATATTGTCCACTCATGCCGCCAAATATGCCCGACACCAGTGGACACGGAAAATCCACCCTATATCTTTTTTATAATAAGGTGATCAGAATTGTATGCAGTACTCCAGGTTTGGTCTAACCAAGGTTCAGTGCAAGTATAACATCACTTCTTTACTTTTCAGTTCTATCCCTCTGGGAATAAACCCCGGTGCTTATCTTTTTTATGGTCTTATTAACCTGTGTGGCTAGCTTTAGTATATTCTGTATTTGTACTCCCAGATTCCTTTGCTCCTCTCTCCATTTAGATTCTTATTCTGAAGTAATATGCAACCTCTTTGTTCTTCTGACCAAAATGTAATACCTCACATTTATGTATGTTGGAATTTATTTGCTAATTTTACATGTTTGTTAATATCTTCTTGTAATTTGTTGCAGTGTTACCCCCGCCTCCCAATTTGGCATCACCTGCAAATTTAAAAATTGTTTTTGACTCCAAAGTCTAAATTGTTAATATAAATTTCGAACAATAGTGGTCCAAGCACTAGTGTTCCTTATTGTTCCTTACTGATCCTTATGGAAAACCACTTTGCACCTGTCTGCATAGATACTATTTATCCCTACTTTCTGCTTTGTATCTTGAAGCCAGCTAACTATCTATTCTGCCACTTGTCACCTGACCTTGAGGTCTCTGACCTTATTCAATAGTCTATCATCTGGTACCTTATTGAAGGATTTTTGAAAATCTAAATAAATTGTATCTATTACATTACCTTGCTCTACTTTCCCTGCCACCTCTTCAAAAAATTTAATGAAATTGGACCTTACCTTTTGAAATCCATGCTGACTATTAATTGATAAAGATTGTTGATAGGTGAGTGATGGCTATATAGTGTAGTGAGTAGTGTCAGAGGCTAGTGGTGCAGTTGGTAGGATATGACATTTGAGGATGCATCCAGTGACCTAAACCACTTGCCTGATGTCATTGGCATTCTTGCAGCACTGCATCCAGGTCCTTGGGATACGACTCCTGGAACTGGTCTCCATGGCTATCTGCTCCTCTGCCATCTAACCCACTCTCTCCCATGTTTTGCCATTCTTCAATATTTCTCCTGACACAGTCAAATCATGCACGACCACCAGTACCTGAACCAGCTAAAATGCACCACCCCTTTAAGAGGTGTAGGCTTGCTTTAAGTGGCGATAGATACAATATTAGCACCCTGCTTTTGCACCCAGCCAAGCAACAAGTTAGTGCTGGTTGGTTGCTGCAATCACTTAAGTAAGAAGGCAACACAAAGTCAGTATGTTGCTTGTATTACAATCAATGGGCGTGAGTGAATTGCACATTTTGCAGGTTTTCGGGAGCTATTGAGTTTAGGTTCCAACTTTCTTATTGGAAATAGAATCAGGAAAATTTTTCTTTCTGAAGAGCTCGCCTGATCATTTTCTTAGTCCCCAATAATAAAGTGGAGTTACACCATTATTTAATGTAAAACGGGGAGTTTGATTCACTGTCGCCTATTTTACGCTATCACACAATGTTAAGATCTTTGCTAGTGGCTAACCTTCTAAAGTTGCTCCTGTTTGGGGGTCAGGCAAGGGCAGGAGGCAATAAAATTATCCCTAATTGTCATGTTTGGCCACAGTTGTTATGGTGTTTCTTTAATCTCTATTGACTTCAGTTAACTCACCAAAGCAATAAAAAAAAGTGCCAGGAAATTTCCTCAGGCCTTCTTCAGTTCTGACACCATAACTCCCAGATTTACTGAATGAAAATTAAAAGATTTTGGACATAGTTTGAATTATAAAGTAGGTTTAATAAGCATGCCAAAGGATCCAAGCCTTCATTTAAAAAAAGGTTGGCAAGTTTCTGTTGAATGATACCAATTCTGCTGAAATGTATTACTGCGTCATGGGGAACTGATAGCATCTTGATGAAAATGACATACTCAACTTCTGGCTCTCCTCCTTCCCAAACAAAAAGACAAATATTCTTTTCCATGAACACAGTGTCCCTGTGAATAAACCATAGAATATAAATGTTGCCAGATTTAGTGTCTCCAACAAAACTTTTTTGACTGTTTGCCCTTTTAACTATTTGTGTGATGTCCCTCTGTCTGCAATTTTAACAGAGATGTTGTCAGTTTTATATTAAACAGGTTAACATGACAATAAAAATAATGGATGCAGGGATGTCATACAAACACATTAAGCATTCATACATTAATATTGCCAACAGTAATTTCTAGGCTTATAAAACAAGGAAAATCCCAGAATCCAAAAACAAAATTCTGCAGATTCTGAAAATCTGAAAATAAAACAGAAAATTCTGGAAATACTCAGTAGGTTCAGCAGCATCTGTAGGGAAAGAAACAGAGTTAATGTTTCAGGTTGATGATCTTTCGAAGCCCCTTCGGTTATACATATTGTTGTATTATCTGTAAATAGCTAGGAACTACTTAGCTAGGAACTAATGTGATATGTGTACATGTTTCAGGTGGCCACATTTCATGTCTGCACTAGAGAATCATGTGAGGTACAACAGAACCAGTTCAATCCAGTCCTTCTTTGTACCAGAGAGCATGACAAAATTAAATGTAAAGGGAGGAATTGTCCAAGATTTGCACTAAGTGTAGTAGTGGGCGTTAAAAATGACATTTTACCTGCTGGTCACAATGGTGGCTTTTTGCATTGTATCATCCACTTCCTGCCTCATTAATTATGCAACCAAAGGAAGCACGCCAACTCGCTTGTGAGTGGCTTCTAATTTGCCTGCCACACCGTTACCTCACTACTTCCTCACACCGGGCGCCATATTTAAACTATGACTGCGCACACACTTCTCGGTGCTTGCAACCCAGGACTGCTCCAGTGAAGACATGGCTCCAAAAGCCAGGAAGAGTACAGCCCTCCGATTCAATGATGCACCCCTGGGATGCCTCTGGACGCCGTGGAGTCCTGCCGCGATGTCCTCTACCCCTGCTCTGGCTGGAGGAGGCCCATCAGTCTCACCACTCTGGCTTGGGATGTGGTGGCAGAGGTGGTCATTGCCAGTGCTGCACACAAGAAGTCAGCCATCCAGTGCAGAAAACGGATGAAGGATCTCATCTGTGCCACCAGGGTGAGGCAACCATTTATCAGTTTAAACTCACACTCACAAGCCCATCACACATTCACTGGCATCGCACTCACTGCCAGCTCAAGGCTAAAGGGACATCACCATTCACTCTCTCACACACCCTCAGATCCCCACCTGGTCTCATCCCCTCTGGAGACTGCCACCTCAGCCGTCACCCTTTTGAGGCCATTTGTACAGATGAACATGTGCCCCCATACACACCTTGGGATACCCCCCCACTCCTACCCCTTCCCCAGTACAGCCCTCACCGTGCAGCCTTTTCCTTGCCTGAGGCCACTTCTCCCCCTACCCCAAGCAAACCCTAGCCCTGCAGCCATTCAAAAGCCACCCTCGCCTTATGGATGGTCTGGTAAGTAGAGACCTGCCTATGAGCCCCCACTAAAAGTGATGTGGTGTTGCCTGCGAAGCCTGGCGCTGATAACCATGATTGCTGCCCGAAGCAAGGTAGGCAAACAAACCTCGAAGTCCCAAGTGATGTGCAGCTCGCCAGGTGCACGTTGCTTATGTACAGCGGTGAAACACATCAGCGTGCCTGGGTGATCCAGCCTGGGGAGCTTATTCTGGTGAGCAGGGCTTACAGTGAGATGCTAAAGTGTTGAAATTAGGTTCCCGACGTGCAGTGGCAGGAAACGCGGCCCACCATTGACAGGAGGAGCAGACGATCGCAAACTGGTTTCACAACAGCGTGAAACTGATCTCGCCATATTGTCTGCTCATGCCCGCCATGATGCCCGCCACTAATGAGATCAGATGATTCTGCCCAAAGAGTTTCTGATCTTTCCAAGCTTTAAGTGTGATTATTTCCTGACATCTGGGAACCAAAAGACAACAAGAACACAGAGCACGGTGACAGCGGGTGTCTTTGAGTAAGCCTAAAGTATTTCAAATTAATTAAGTGCAGATTTAGAAAATTGACCCACAATAGTGCCAGAAGAAAAACAAAATGTCAACTGGCACAGCAAACCTGTGGGAGTTGGCAAAAGAAGATGTGGAGTACCAGTGGTCAGAGTCACATGACAGGAGTTTCCACAGACTTAGAAAGGTAATATATCAGGAGACAGCTCTGTCATATTAGGACAGGAAGAAACCTGTCATTCTGCGAGTGGATGCTTCAATAAAAGGTCTGGGAACAGCCTTGGTACAAGAGGGAAAGCCAAAAGCATTCACATCCAAAGTTCTAACTTCAGCTGGAACCAGATACGCCAACATAGAAAGAGAGGTTTTGGCAGCCGTGTATGGATGTGAGGAGTTCCATACATATCTCTACGGGAGAAAGTTCATAGTACAGAATGATCATTGTCCACTGGAGCAGATCTAGCAGAAGAATCTGTGCAAAGCACCAGCAAGACTGCAGGGATTACTCTTGAGGCTTCAGCATTATGATTTCATGCTGAAATACAGGCCAGTAAGAGGAATGGCCTCGGCAGGTACCCTGCCTCAGCTTTCGCCACAGGAGAAACACGGGGCTGCATTTTTCTCTCCTTGGGTGGGCGGGCGAGTGTCCCGACATCATCGCGCACTCTCGCAATATTTCGCTCGGTGGGCATGCGCGAGAGGCGGCTACGCGCCCGCCGACAATTAAATGGCCTATTAAGGCAGTTAATCAATTAATTAAATCTAATTTTTTGCTGCCCGTCTAACCGTTCGATTGTTGGGGGGCTGAATAGACCAAGCGGCCTTTGCATTTTTGGCGAATGAGGTTTCGACCAGTGATTTAAATAAAAACTTCTAAAACTCATATTTAACATGTCCCTGCTCAAGGGACAGAATGTGAGGGGACATGTTTTCAATGTTTTTTAATTCTATATTTTGATTGTTGTAAATCTTCAGCTCCCTGAGGCAGCTTTGTGCCTCAGGGACCTTTCATTGCGCGCACTCACTTGCATGCACGAACTTGCAGGCTCACCCTCCTCTTGTTCCTACCCCGGCAGCGTTGAGCGCTGCAGTGCACGTTACACACTGGCTGTCCGTTATTGGCCAGCCAGCGTGAAATCGATGTTGGGGTTCACGACCGTTCCCAGCCCGCCCGCCCACTGCGCCCACACGACCAGGGAAAAATTTTGCCTTCGAGACAGAAGATCTAGGTATAAAGATCCATCCAGTGAGTGCAACACCACTGAAACTTGAGATGAATGACAGAAAATGACAGAAAAGTTCAAGGAAGAAAGAAATCAAAAGACTGTAATTTTTAGTTTGTATTATATGACACTTATGTGTAATCTATGTAATTCAGCAGTATTTTTGAAGCATATACACAACACAGAAAATAAATGGATGAAAAAGGTTTTTTTGACTTATTTCACCTGCCCTGGCATTTTACTGATCAAACGGCATTGGGGCTAATTATAAGTGCATTTGGCTGGTGTAAATTGGGTGGTAGCAGCCTGAAAAAAGTATTGGGTCACTTACCACCTCATTAATGCTGGCGTAGAGTCCTAAGTTGGGTGCCTGTTCGCATATTGTTTTCAGGCAGGCCCTTGTAATATGCTGGGAACCTCAACGCAGTATGCAGCCTTCCCTATTTGTACCAGCATTGAGCCAACTATCCAGCAGTCCTTAAAGGCAACTTTGCAAATGGCCAAGAGTTTTTTTATACTTCATGCGTTCTTGCTGTTCCCTGCTGGCGAGATCAAAGTCAGAAAACAACACTGATGTTATCTCACTCAACAATTTGTCAGCTAACAATCGGATTTGTCAGTTTTAGTCCAACAATTCTTAAATTTGGTGCTCTTTTTCTTGTTGGCTGACACTACCAAACTTTCTACTGTTGTAACTATTGTTTCATTTTGATAATGACTTCCACATTTTTGTAAAGGCTGGATTGTCTTTTAAGTGGTGCAAAGAATGGTTTCTCTGTGCTGTGCTGGAAGGAAAACCTTTAAAGCCCAGGCTGAGCAATGGTTCACAGGTCAGAAAGTGCAACCTCCTACAGGGACTTTGATATCCTGACAGAAGGATTACGAGGCTCTGGGCTGCCTTATTTGAGACAGGGGCTGTCAAATAAATCAAAAGAGGCTGCAAAGAGGTTGGCACAAGATCACTGAGAAAGTGAACTTTGACTCCACCAACATCCGGAAAGACGTGCATAAAAAGGCCAATGACCTGAAGAAGACAATCAAACTAAGTAGAGAAAAGTCTGCTCTCTTTTTAACAGAGAAGCCTACAATGTGAATTTTGCCTGCAAAAGGATACAGATAAGCTTGAGGCCCAAGGCTACAACTCAGTTGCTTTAATCGATGTGTCAGTCCCTATTGCATGGTAGATCCAAGTGTTCTTGCAGCTGATGCACAGTGCTGTATCAGCCTCTCTGTCGACCCAGACCATTAAGATAATTTCCTAGGACATTGCCAGGTACTTGTGCCAGTGCCTGCAGATGTTATACATTGTTGTATTCTCTATAAATATCTGTAAAGAACTAGGAACTATTTAGCTAGGAACTAATATATTATGTTTAAATGATCCAAGGGACCACATTTCATGGCTGCACCAGAGAAAGATATGAAGTATAACAGAACCAGTTCAACCTAGTCCTTTTATTAATTGTACCAGACAGCATTGCAAAATTAAGCATAAAGAGTTTCTGATCTTTCCAAGCTAAAAATGTGATTATTAACAAAATCTTGGAACCAAAAGTCAACAAAAACACTTAGCAGCAAACATGGTTAGTAGCATTTGTCAAGTGCAGCCTATCAGGGTACACAAGTTATTGATCATCTTTCTCAAATGCAGTAACACTGAGAAAAGGACATGTTGTGAGCGGTGTTGCTCCTGAGGAATTTTCGGCAATTTTTGTGTTTATTTCAGAGTGGCACCCTGCTGCTCCATGTCAGGCCACTTGAGGACCAAAATAATTTAAGAAAAGTGGTTTGAGAAAGCAGCCAGAATTTTCTCCTCCTGCCATAAGTTCTATGGCGGGAGCAGGAACTCAGAGTGTTGCCTGCCGATGAATGGGGCAGGCCCTTAGATGCAATTGTGTGCTCCCCGCCTAATTAATTATGCATGCGCATGGTTTGCAACACATCTCGTAGCAGGGCCTGGCAGGAAGTTGCATGCCCACCGTCATGTTCGGGTGCCATATTTAAAAAGCACCCGGACAGCCGGTGATTCAGCGCGCCAGAATTTCAGGGCACTGAGTTGGTCTTGAGAAGGCACGAAACACCCTTCAGTAATGCTACCTTGGAGACACTCCTCCAAGCTGTGGAGGACAGGGCGGACATCCTCTTTTCCAAGGATGGGAGCAGGAGGCCCATCTGACCGAACACACCAGCCTGAGAGGAGGTCGCCAGGGTGATCAGTGCCAGAGGGGTGCAGAGGAGGGCCGCCCTGCAGTGCAGGAAACGGATGAATGATTTAATCTGCATTGCCAGGGTAAGTGAACTCTCTGCTCTCTAAACTCACCTCACCATTTTTCTCAATCTACCATCAATACAAGGCCAGCACCTGTGTTGCGCATCCTTAAAGGCCCTTGCGAAAGTGCTGGGATGCTGCCTCATTGCCCCACTGCAGCCCATGTGGTCTGCTGGTAGGGAGGCAACTGCGGGTTGCTGACCCAGCCACACTGAGGGCACAGCCATTGTGGGGGGTGGGCGGGGGGTGGTTTGGAATAGAGGGAAACTTGCAGATATTGCTGAATCCATGCCCCTACTGCACTTGTCCTTCTAGCTGCTAGAGCTTGCGGGTCCCGAGGGTGCTGCTGAAGTAGCCTTAGGGACTAACAGCAGTGCATCTTTCACAGGGTACACATAGCTGCCACTATGGGTCATTGGTGGAGGGACTGGACTGAATGTTGAGGGTGATAAGCTGGATGAGGTGTCAATCAAGCAGCTTACTTCATCCTGGATGGTGTCCAGCTTCCTGAGTACTGTTGGAGCTATACTTACCCAGGTAAGTGGACAGTATTCCCTCAAACTCCTCACTTGTGACTTGTGCATAGTGGACAGGCTTTGGAGAGTCATGAGGTCACGTATTAGCCTCTTTGAGTTCCTGGAGCTCCCTCTCCATGAGAGTCACCTCTCTCTATGGAGGAGGCTTTGCATTCAGAGCTCCAGGTCAACACAGCGCTCAGACTCTGCATGGACTCCTCCAAGACAGGGACCATGGCATGTAAACCCTCAGGGATCTCCGCCAGATCTTCCCGTGCATCCCGCTGGACATTCAGTATCTGCCGCCTGATGGACGACTCCGGAGGCTCATCGTCTCCCTCGGACTCAGCATCACCCTGGTCTCCAGCAATCCTCTGGCTGCCAGTGCCCTCTGGACTCTCTGCCTCCACCAACTCCTCAGGCAAATGTGATGTGCCCTCACCACTGTGCAGTACCATCTGATCCGACATGTTAATGCCCACCGACATGCCTGTGATGCTCTGGTGCTTGGTTCAGAGGGAGGATGTAATGCGAGTGCATCTGTGAGCGGCTCCTCCTCGGGGATCAAGGGAGGATCCTTGGGGTTTGCTTGGCACCATGTGGATGGCACATCTGAGGGAGGAAGAAAAAATGTCAGTAGCTAACCACATTATGAAGTCACAGTGCATGCAGAGGCATTGTAAATGGACGAGCAACAGGGATTATTTGTTTAAGCATCTTATTCAAAATGCCACTGCCCTACTTCTCTTATACCCTCCTGCAGTATCTCCCCTGTCCACTGGACTCTTACCCTCCTCCAACACCCCTGCCTTTCTACGACCTGTGGACCTGGCTTCATGCTCACAGGTCATCTCCAGAGCTTCCTCCTCTGCCTGTGTCAAAATCAGGAGGTTGAGCTAAATTGTGTGAATTTGGCAAGCTTGAAGAATCACTCATCCAAAATAGAATAATTTGCAGAATTGGAAATTACACTCTGAGAGAATGGCCCTTGAGAGAAGTTGATCTCATCCTGTAAAAAAGCAATAAATATCTGCAGAGTGGTAGAGACAATGAAATGCCAGATTAAACAGATGACAAAAGATTTTAAGCCACACACAGTCAAGCAGTTAGATGCAGTTAAACCGAAACAGCTCCAGGAAAGAACAAATAGACAGTCTGAGCATAAAAAGAACAAAACTACTATTAAAACATTTAAATGCAGCCAGTGCAGAAGAAAGTATTTATCACATAGCTATCCAGCCTACGGAAAGCAGTGTTAGAACTATGATAAACTAAATCACTTTGCTAAGATGTGTAAATCGAAGAAAGTGCACACGATTGACACAGGCACTGAAACTGAATTTTTTGTTGGTGCAGCAACAATAAATTCCAAAGAAGACGAATGGAAGGTTGATTTAAAAATTACCAACATGATGATGAATTTCAAGCTTGACACAGGTGCATAAGTAGATGTCATTCCCATAAGCCTGTATCATAAGATAAGCAAAGAAAAACAGCTAACTAAAACAAAAGTGAAGCTGTATATTTATTTGGGTGAAAAAATTGCTGTAGAAGATAAGTGAACGACAAGAAACAGTCTCAAGCACTTCCATTCATAGTGGTGAAAACTGATGCAAAACCCATTCTCAGAATCAAAGCTTGTGAAAATCTGAAGCTAATCAAGAGAATAATGACTGTCACCACTGATGACACCCTGAGTGAGTATAAAGATGTATTCCAGGGTTTTGGCTGTGTAAAAGGAGAACACACCTTCAAGATTGACGAAACTGACACCCAAACTACACCAGCCCAGGAAAATCCCAGTAATGCTGAGAGACCGATTGAAAGCAGAATTGGACAAAATGGAGAAACTTCACATCATCAAGAAAATTGAAGAACCGACAAAGTGGGTTAATCCAAATGTAATTGTAGAAAAATCAGATAGGAATCTGAGTCTGTTTGGATCCCAGGGACGTAAACCAGGCAGTACAAAGAAAGCATTACCAGCTGCCCACGGTAAGTGAGATCATGTGTAAGCTAGCTGATGCTAAATGATATTTAGTCTTCGATACGAGTTCAGGCTTCTGGCAGGTCAAGCTGGAAAAACGCGGCTCCTATCTCTGTACCTTCAACACACCATACGGCCGATACAGGTTTTTACACTTACCTTTTGGTATTAATTCAGCTCCAGAGGTGTTCCACAGAACAGTGAAGCAGCTGTTTGAAGGGTTAGAGGGCATGGAAATCTATATCGATGATGTTCTGGTCTGGGGAGCCTCACGAGAAGAATATGACCATGGACTGAGGTAGGTGCTGGGCAGAGCTAGAGAAAGGAACCTCAGGTTGAAGAAGGAACAGTACAAAATAAGTCTTCATGAAATCAAGTACTTGAGACATGTGCTAACAAGTGGGGGACTGAAGCCGGACTCGAATAAAATCGAAGCAGTCGTGAACACGCCACCCCGAGAATGTAAGAAAGGCTTGGAGGGGTTTTTGGGAATGGTGACCTATCTTGGGAAATTCATTCCGACATGTCAGACCTGACAGCATCTCTCAGAGAACATCTACAAAATAATGTGGAATGGCACTGGGAACAAAGTCACCAGGAAGCTTTGGCCAGTCTGAAGAAAACAATGACCCGGGCACCAGTGTTAAAGTATTATGACAAGAACAAAAATAAAAATACCTGGAAAAACTCAGCAGGTCTGACAGCATCTGTGGAGAGGAATACAGTTAATGTTTCGAGTCCGTATGACTCTTCAACAGAACTAAGGAAAAATGGAAGAGAGGTGAAATATAAGCTGGTTTAAAGGGGGCGTGGGACAGGTAGAGCTGGATACTTGTCCAACCACCCCCCACCTTAAACCAGCTTAAATTTCACCTCTTTTCTATTTTTCCTTAGTTCTGTTGAAGAGTCATACGGACTCGGAACGTTAACTGTATTCCTCTCCGCAGATGCTGTCAGACCTGCTGAGTTTTTCCAGCTATTTTTATTTTTGTTTTTGGTTTGGATTTCCAGCATCTGCAGTTTTTTGCTTTTATCTTAAAGTATTATGATGTCAGTCAGCCGGTCAAGATCTCAGTGAACGTTTCAAAGACTGGCCTTGGATCTGTCCTCTTGCAAAATGAGGCACCAGTGGCATAAGCTTCAAAGGCAATGACTGAAACACAGCAGCAGTCTGCCCAAATAGAGAAAGAAATGCTAGCAATTGTGTTTGGCCTAGAATGGTTCCATCAGTGTGTCTATGGCAAAGACATTGAAGTAGATTCTGTTCATAAGCCTTTGGAGGCTAAACTTAAAAAGCCCCTGAACTGTACACCACCAAGAATTCAAAGATTATTAAATTGCCTGCAGAAGAGCAGTGGGAAACCAGGGGATTGGGAAGCCTACAAAGACCAACAGAGGACAACTAAAAAAGAAATAAGGAGGGAGAAGATTAAATTTGAGGGTAAACTAGCCAGTAATATAAAAGAAGATGGCAAGAGTATTTTTAGATGTATAAAGCGTAAGAGAGAGACAAAAGTGGACATTGGGCCGCTGGAAAATGACGCTGGAGAAGTAGTAGTGGGGAACAAAGAAATGGCGGAGGAACTGAATAGGTACTTTGCATCAGTCTTCACAGTGGAAGACACGAGTGACATCCCCAAAGTTCAAGAGAGTCGGGGGGCAGAAGTGAGTATGGTGGCCATTACCAAGGAGAAGGTGCTAGGAAAACTGAAAGGTCTGAAGGTGGATGAATCACCTGGACCAGATGGATTACACCCCAGAGTTCTGAAGGAGATAGCTGAAGAGATAGTGGAGGCATTAGTGGTGATCTTTCAGGAATCACTGGAGTGAGGGAGGGTCCCAGAGGACTGGAAAATCGCTAATGTAACCCCCCTGTTTAAGAAGGGAGTGAGGCAAAAGACGGGAAATTACAGGTCGATTAGCCTGACCTCGGTCGTTGGTAAGATTTTAGAGTCCATTATTAAGGATGAGATTTCAGAATACTTGGAAGTGCATGGTAAAATCGGGCAAAGTCAGCATGGTTTCATCAAGGGGAGGTCATGCCTAACAAATCTGTTAGAATTCTTTGAGGAGGTAACGAGTAGGTTAGACAAAGGAGAGCCAATGGATGTTATCTACTTGGACTTCCAGAACGCCTTTGACAAGGTGCCGCACAGGAGGCTGCTCAGTAAGATAAGAGCCCATGGTGTTAGAGGCAAGGTACTAGCATGGATAGAAGATTGGCTGTCTGGCAGCAGGCAGAGAGTGGGGATAAGGGGGTCCTTCTCAGGATGGCGGCCGGTGACTAGTGGAGTTCCGCAGGGGTCAGTGTTGGGACCACAACTTTTCACTTTATACATTAATGATCTAGATGAAGGAACTGAGGGCATCCTGGCTAAGTTTGCAGATGATACAAAGATAGGTGGAGGGACAGGTAGTATTGAGGAGGCGGGGAGGCTGCAGAAGGATTTGGACAGGTTAGGAGAATGGGCAAAGAAGTGGCAGATGGAATACAACGTGGGGAAGTGTGAGGTCATGCACTTTGGTAGGAAGAATAGAGGCATAGACTATTTTCTAAATGGGGAGAGAATTCAGAAATCTGGAGTGCAAAGGGACTTGGGAGTCCTAGTCCAGGATCCTCTTAAGGTTAACTTGTAGGTTGAGTCGGTAGTTAGGAAGGCAAATGCAATGTTGGCATTTATTTCGAGAGGACTAGAATATAAAAGCAGGGATGTGCTGCTGAGGCTTTATAAGGCTCTGGTCAGACCACATTTAGAATATTGTGAGCAATTTTGGGTCCCGTATCTCAAGAAGGCTGGCCCTGGAGAGGGTCCAGAGGAGTTTCATGAGAACGATCCCAGTAATGAAAGGCTTAACATATGAGGAACGTTTGAGGACTCTGGGTCTATATTTGATGGAGTTTAGAAGGATGAGGGGGGATCTGATTGAAACTTACAGAATACTGAAAGGCCTGGATAGAGTGGACGTAGGGAAGATGTTTCCATTAGTAGGAGAGACTAGGACCCGAGGGCACAGCCTCAGAGTAAAGGGAAGACCTTTTAGAACAGAGATGAGGAGAAACTTCTTTAGCCAGAGAGTGGTGAATCTATGGAATTCATTGCCATAGAACGCTGTGGAGGCCAGGTCATTGAGTGTATTTAAGACCGAGATAGATAGATTCTTGATTGGTAAGGGGATCAAAGGTTACGGGGAGAAGGCGGGAGAATGGGGATGAGTAAAAGACAAAACAGACTGGTCAAAACAGAGTGAGAAAGAATAGATAAGAGACTTTGTGTACTTGAGTTTTATAAAAGTTTGACTTTCTTTTTAAAAAAAGGGAAATGTCATGATAATAGCTGATTGTGGTAG
This sequence comes from Cetorhinus maximus, assembly GCF_964194155.1. Taxonomy (NCBI): domain Eukaryota; kingdom Metazoa; phylum Chordata; class Chondrichthyes; order Lamniformes; family Cetorhinidae; genus Cetorhinus; species Cetorhinus maximus. Next base: position 86,367,365 of record NC_135879.1, read on the forward strand.
TGGACTCCAGTATTAGATATTATATGGTACTCTGTGCTAGATAGGGGGTCACCTGACCTGGGGCTTGAAGGTCAGATAGCGCAAGTTGGAACCTGTCTTGTTAGAATTCGGTTACTGTAGATATGCATTTATGTCAGGCAAATGTGTTATCAATAAAGTTAGCTCAGCTACAATGTCAACGGCCTGTGTGCATCATTAAAACAAAAAACAAGACAGGGCACACCTCCACCTGTTTGTCTTTGCTCCTGAGCATTATGACTCCTCCTGTAAGGATGAAAGTGCTTTCATGAGTCCCCCTTCTAAATACAAGAACATACCAACCCCCACTACCTCCAAGATGCAGGTGCCCATCAATTTGGCACACTTCACCCTTGCACATATCCAAACCAACTGGTCATATTTTTCACTCTCTCAAGAGATATGCGCCATTTGGCACCATGCATTTCACAACCGTGAGTGCCAACAAGTCCTGCCATCCACTAAGACATCTATACATCGTTCCAAATGGACTCAGTATTCACCCTTGCAGAGCACAGGTCACTAAACCTTTCCTGCACTGGAGCCAATTGCAGAGCACATCATGGCCGCTCACCTGAGCAGCCACCTCCATCCATGCCTTCTTGGTTTGATGAAGTGGCCTCCTCTTACCATCCAGTGGGATCAATATGTCATGCCAGGCACTCACTACCTCTAGAAGAACAAGTAGGCGATAATCAGTAAAACAGGGAACAGAATGCCCACAACTATTGCCCATTGCCTTCCCGCCTGGCATGGGATGCAGGTCCTGAGACCCTGATTATTGCTCCGACAGAAAATATCCTTCCAGGCACTGACACACTCAATTCCAGCTCCCTGAGGGTTCTGACTACCTCTTGGAAGGCTTCAGGGAGCTCCATGTCCACTTTTAAATCACACCCCATCCCCTGGAACCCCATTGGACCCTGCGCCCGCCCTGCTTCTGTCTCTGCCCCACCACCCCTGGCAACGTTGAGCTAGCCTCAGTGCTAATTGGCCAGCCAGCGTAAAATCGGGATCTGGAGCCGATTGCAGGCGGAAGCAGATGTCACATCCACTTCCAGGCCCACTGATCGTGTTCCTGTGCCAAGCATAAAACTCAGGCCAGTGTTAAATTTGCTGTGCTGTGGAGGTGGAATGAGGACCATAGTTGGTAGTGATTAAATGGCAAATTGAGTGGCAAGTTATCCACCAGTCATGACGTATCAAAGAATAATGGGAATGTGAGAAAGTCCATGCAAAAGTGTCACCTTTACAATGACTGGTAATTATTTTGAATGATAGACTAGATGAAAGTAAATATAGTACTGAGTCAGAGCTAAGGCTAATACCATCATCTAAGCCTGTACAATGTAGCCATTATCTTCTGAACATATTTGTACAACACCACTGCAATGCTATGTCAAATGATTTTTTTTAAATCAGAGGATTCGATTTTTCTTCATTTTATATTGAAACTGCATATTTTTCAATAAGAACTGTTACTTTTGGCTTATTTTAAGCTAATTTGTATTTTTTTAATAAATGCATCTTTGAATCTTATTTATTTCATAGTGATGTCATGTCCAAAATTGATAATTGGTTAGTTTAGAGCTGATCTGTAACTAGGTCTTTAACTAGAAGCAATTTTGTGTGGAAAATAAAAAACTATGGGCGGATTTTACTGTTGGCTATGGGGGACCTGCCCTCCAGCTGGAAAACCAGTGGGAACCCCACGTCGCTTTTCTTCAGGGGGCCTGATGCTATTTCGGGGCATTTAGGCTCACCTGGGTAGCATCTGGCCTCCTGTTGACTTAAGCCCCGAGCAGTGCAGAAATCCTGCTCCCGAGAGCTGCTGGCCAATCAATGGCCAGCAATTCTCCGGTACCAGCAGCATCACTGGGAGAATGGTGGCCACTGCCAGTACTACACTCAGGCACTCAGGAGGGATTGTCACTCGATCTCTGGAAAGAGCTGAATGTGAGTGGATTGGGGGTGTCACAAAACTATAATATTATTGTGATTTATTGTAAAGTAGGGGTGAGTATGGATGATTCTGTCTGTGTGTGATTTAATTGAATTGGAGTTAGGTAGACAGCAAGCTTGAAATTGTCAAAAGGAGCTAGGTGTAGAAGGGTACTTGAAATGCTAATGAGTAAATATGAATGAGGTGTTAGCATATAAGGTGTAAAGGAAATTTTCATTTTTAGATAAGTGAAGGAGTTGTTTGGATTTCAAAGGGGTGGTAGGATGTTTGCAACTGGCAAGATAAGCAAGGCCATGAGTTGTGTTTATTTTTCCCAAAAGGAAAGAAGTCATATTGGGCAACATGACAAATTTTTGTATTATGGGAAAAGTAAATTTGCAAAGAAATATGGAATAATAGAATTTACAGATTAAAGAGAGAGAAACATTATATAAAGAGGAATGAAAGGCTATGTTGGAGGGCGGGGGGGCCGGGGGGGGCATGTAAGATCTAACAGTGGTGCATGAAACAACCTTGAAGAAGCTTCCAGCCAATTTTGCAAAAGACTGCTGTGTCCAGTAACTAAAGTTGGAGAAAAGCCTTTGGAACTCCACTGTCAAGTGAATGCTGTGGTAACTTGCTAGCTTGTTTTTTAAATTTAAAATCTATTTTGGACTGTTGCCTTAAAGGGGGAGTGTAGTTGGGAGTTAGGTTAATTAAGAACTTGAGGATTTGTTATGGCATTAAGTAACTGTGCTCTTATGTATGTGCTTGAAATCTTTTCTTTTGTTAATAAATATTTTAATTTAATTTTTAAAATCCCTAAAGGTCTTAATGGACTCATTACTTTTGAATTCAATACACACGTCTCGTAAGAAATACAAATTGCAAAACCATTTTGATAGCGTGACCAAGTTTCCCTTGTGGATTTGGTCTGCCTGGTACACATCATCTGCCACGTCACAACAAAACTGAGGGCTTTTTGCAGGATTTTTGAAATTCCTTGATTGTCTTGGAATTGGTAAGAAAGAGGGTGGGTGATGATATCAAAGCAGGCGCGAGTGAGCGCTGCGAGAGAGCTCCCTGAAGGCAAAGAGCTGCCTCAGAGGGCTGCAGACCTGGAAATAATGAAATAAAGCTGTATAAAGCTGCAGAAAAATATCCATGCATCACAATCAAGCACCTGAAAGCACAGCTTATAAAAATGCTGTCCCCAGGTATTTATTCTAATTTTATTTCCTAACGAAGATTTCATCCCACTCTTGGATAAGGTTTGATGAAAAATGCAAAGGCTGCCTGGCCAATTTGCCCGTCTGCCAACAGTAAAGTTGGATGGGCCATGAAAAGTCCCAATTGGGCTGTCAATGGGCTTAATTGCTCTCTTAATTGTTGGCAGGCGCACTTCCGACTTTTGTGTGCTCCCGCCGAGCGAAATATTGTGCAATGACATCAAGATGCTCGCCCGACATCACCTCATGCGTTCTCACACCTGTTCAGGTCGGCCCCCAATCTTTTAGGTCGAGATAAAATTTGACTGGCCCAAGATATTTCACCTAAAATCAGTTGGAATTCCAGAACTTCTGAAGAAATGCAACATGGTTTTTCAGGATGAATTAGGAAAGTTGAAAGGCATACATATCAAGATATATGTCAATCCCCAGGCAACACCATGTTTCATCAAGGCCAAACCTGTGCCTTATACACTGAAAGAAAAGGTGGAGACAGTGCTGTGCAGGCTAGAAAGCCTGGGAGTAATCCAACTGGTCCAATTCCATGAGTGGGCAACACCCACAGTTCCAGTGGTCAAGCCCAACCAGACCATACGTATTTGTGGAGATTACAAATTGACAGTAAGTAGCAAAACAAGACACATACCCTATTCCAAGGATAGATGACTTAAATGCCAAGCTGGCCAGAGGCAAGTCATATATGAAATTAGATATGAGCCATGCCCATCAACAATTAGAATTGGATAGCACATGAAGAGAATATGTGACTATTAACACATCCAAGAGTGTCTATCAGTCCACTCTTCTACCTTTTGGAGTCCCATCAGCAAGGGCTATTTTTCAGAAAACAATGGAGAGTCTTCTGCAAGGCCTTCCATGAGTGATTGTACATTTGGATGATGTTCTCATTACTGGGTTAGCCAAGATTGAACCCTTAGTCAACCTGGAGGAGGTGCTGGGAAGGTTCTTAGAAGCCGGTGTATGGTTAAAGAAGGAAAAATTCACATTTCAAGCATCAGGAATGACCTATCTAGGTCACAGGGTGGACACCAGGGGTTTACATCTTGTGTAAGATAAAGTTCAGGCAATAAAAGATGCACCATCACCATCCAATGTAACAGAACTCAAGTCCTTCCTGAGTATGATCAACTACTATAGCTTCTCCCTACCTAACCTATCAACTGTTTTGGCACCATTACACTTGTTACTAAAAAAGAACCACCATTGGTCATGGGCGCACAACAGGAAGAAGCATTTGTGACAGGAAAGAAATTGCTGCATTCATCATGTTTATTAGTACACTACGACCCATCGAAAGAGCTGGTGATAAGCATGGGATGCTTATCCTATGGGGTAGGAGCCATTTTATCACACAAAATGGAAAATGGATCAGAAAGGCCCATTGGCTATGTCTCGAGAACCAAGCCAAAGAGGGCTATTCTCAATTAGAAAAAGAGGGATTATCAATAGTATTCAGTGTAAAAAGTTCACCAGTACCTACACGGGTGGCATTTTACCATTGTGTTGGACCATAAACCATTAACGTGATTATTCAACGAGGACAAGGCTATCCCATCAATGGTATCAGCAAGAATACAATGCTGGGCTCTGACATTATCTGCCTATGAGTATACTTTAATGTACCACCCTGGTTTACATATTGCAAATGCGGATGCACTCAGTCATCTCCCATTACCAGATAGTGTTGTAAATACTCCTGTTCCACAAGGATTAGTGCTATTACTGAATTTCTTAGACTCCTCGCCTGTATGTGTGAAACAAATTAGAAATTGGATGAACAGAAATCCAATATTGTTGGAAGTCAGAGATTTTGGGCGGAATCATCCCAGATTTGCAGTAAGCGCGGTAGCGGGCAGGGAAAACAACGCTTTACCCGCTAGCAGCAATGGTGGCTTTCACACAGTATCGTCCCAAACCCGCCGCATTAAGTGTGCATTCTGAGGAAACACACCATTTCCATGGTGGATAGGCTCTCATTCGCATGCCAGGCCAGCACTTCACCGCTTCATCATGCTAGGTGCCATATTTAAAGTCCAGCTGTACACACACCTCTCAGTGCTTCCAGCCCACGATTGCTGCACTGCTGCACAGAATACAGGATGGCCACAACAGGCAAAAAGACTGCAACCCCCACGTTTAGTGACGCGTCCCATGTACCTTTTGGACACCGTGGAGGCCCGCCGTGTTGTCTTCCACCCTCACTCTGGCTGCAGGAGGGACAACGGCATCAGAAATCCAGCATGGGTGGCAGTGGCAGCGGTGGTCAGCGCCAATGCCCTGCAAAAGAAGGCAGCCACCCAGTGCCACTCCAGAATGAATGGTTTCGTCCGTTCTGCCAAGGTAACTCACTCTTAAGAACCATAAGAAATAGGAACAGGAGTAGACCATTCGGCCCCTCAAGCCTGCTCCGCCATTCAATAAGATCATGGCTAATCTGCTTGTGTTTCAAATTCCACTTTCTCATCTAACCCCAATAACCTTTGGTTCCCTTGCCTAACAAGTATCTATCTACCTCCTCCTTAAAAATATTCAATGACCCCGTCTCCACCACCTTCTGAGGCAGAGATTTCCAAAGTCGCACAACCCTCGGAGATAAAAAAAGTTCTCCTCATCTCTGTCCTAAAAGGGTGACCCTTAATTTTAAAATAGCGTACCCTAGTTCTGGACTCACCCACAAGAGCAAACATCCTTTCCACGTCCACCTTGTCAAGGCCGTTCAGGATCTTATATACTTCAATCAAATCACCCCTCACTCTTCTAAACTCCAGTGGAAACAAGCCCAGTCTGTCCAACCTTTCCTCATAAGACAACTCGCTCATTCAAGGTATCAATCTAGTAAACCTCCTCTGAACCGCCTCCAACGCATTTACATCCTTCCTTAACTCATAAATAATCATCAGCTCACACACTCACAAACCCATCACACATCCACAGGGATCTCACACCTCAAGGGACAACACCACTAACTCTCACACACACCCTCACATCTCCAACAGGTTCATATCCTCTCAAGCTCACGTGCTCGCACCATCCACGGCTCCAGTCACCACACAAACATTCCATACAGTGCCATGTGTCCTGCTCACACTCTCTCTAACTGTTCTCAAGCAGGAGGAGCTGACTCACATCAGCAGGGAGAGGTCCCAGACTGGGGTGGAGTGACCCACATTAGGTCCTCAATCACTTTGAGGAGTGTGCCATCGCACTGACTGGTGAGCAAGTGGATCGTGCCTGCAGTAACAGTGAGGTCGGCAGCAAACACCCAGATGAGGATCCTGCACCACATCATCCCTCTCTTAGCGCAACTGTGGGTGCTCTCTCTCCTGCTTTTGACTCTGCTGCCATGCACTAATTATCTCTACTTTGGTTCACAGGGAGCTCTGCCAAGTGACCGACACCCTCAGCCAGCTCCACCCATGTCCTCACCTCCAGCCAAGAGGACACCTCCACCATTGAAGAGCTGGAGATAAGCATCCTGGAAGACCCATCACAGCGCTTACCCACACCCCCTACAAGTGCAGAGACACACACTTCAGTGGGACCTAGATCTAGAGCAGGCTTGGGTTCACAGTCTGATGGTTACCACATGGTACATGTCTGCAGCAGCAGGAGGCAGGTTATGCCGAGCTCCCCGACACTCGGAGGACTGCTGGGGAACAGGCATCTGTGAGGTCCAAGTCAGATGACGAACCTCTAGATTTGGCTTTCCAACTCATCCTGCAGAGTGAGCAGAAGGTGGGGGAACATCATGTAGAGCTGTTGGAAACCTTCAGCAGAGTGGCATGTGAGTCGGAGGAGTGCGTCCACTTGCTCTCTGATGAAGTGTTGCCCACATGTGTGTGTATGGAGGTCTCCATAGGGAGGATGGCAGATGCCATGGAGATTCTGGTCCAGCAGATTGAGGAGATGAGCACAGACCTGCACTCCACTGCTTTAACCATTGGTGAGTTCCTGCAGTGGCAACATGAGAGGGAAACGGAGCACATCGACATCCCTCCAGGTGGTCCTTCCCTCAAGGAATTAGGCCTGAGCACTCGGGCACCTGAAGGGAGGGCGGTGTGGCAGCTGGACACCCCTGGGTCATCCACTCAGGAATCTCAGAGGCTGTCCTCTCCCTCTGAACCCCCTTTGCCTGTGGGCCACTCAACCTCATCCTCTGTCACCGCAGAGGGAGCAGCTGAACAATGAGTGATTCTGGAGGGAGAAGTGTGTGTGTGTGTGGGTGTGTGGCAGGGCCTTTTGGAGCCTTAAGCAAACGCGCTCTCACGCACACAGATCCTTCACGTATCACAATCACTTCAATATCCTGAGCATTTTCAATGCTGCCTGCTGGGGTTCACTTTCAGTTATCCATCTGAGCTGAGCTGTATCCCCGCCCACCCACTGATCACACTCCCATGCAGTGCCTGATCTCATCCACCACAACTGCCATTTCACTTTAGGTTTAGGCAGTATGCTCTGGATTCGCTTTTTTGTAAGCTCCCCATCTTTTCCCCTCCCCCAGTCGTCCGTGTCTGCATCCGAGTCCCCACCAATCACCCTCACTGTTCCTTCAACCACTACCGTTAAACCCTCACCCTCCTACCCTGCTGCCTCACTCTGCCCTTGGTCATTCTCACCATTCCCTCGTACCACACCCAACCTCACTTCGCTCTCCAAGAGGCAGTCATGGATCCACCCGACCCCTCCCTTGCACATTTACCTGGGAACCCCTCCCCCCAGACTCCTTCCACCCCCAGAACCCCCCTTCGCCTATCCGGACCCCTTCCCCCCCAACCACTCCCCCACTCTGGACCCCTTCTTCTGAAACCCCTGGCCCCCCCTTAGTCCTCCCACCCCTGCACTACCTCGCCACATTGTCCCTCCCCCTTCCTGAATCCCTCAGATACCCTCACTTCTTCTGCCACCTTTACTCCTTCCCGTTCCCAACTCCTTCCTCTGCCCTTACTTCTTCCTCCACCCTTACTTCCTCCCCTCTTCACACTCCTTCCTCCAACCTTACGCCCTCCTCTCTCCGCACTCCTTCATCCCCCTGAACTCCCACCCCTCTTTGCACTCCTTCCTCCTCCTTCAAAAGGAAATAAACATGTTGGTGGATTGGGCAGACAAGTGGCAGGTGAAGTTCAATGCAGAGAAGTGTGAGGTGATTCATTTTGGTAAGAAGAACATGGAGAGAAAATATAAAATAAGGGGCACAACTCTAAAGGGTATGCAGGAGCAGAGGTACCTGGGTGTATATGTGCATAAGTCATTGAAGGTGGCACGACAGGTGGAGAGAGCAGTTGATAAAGCATACAGTTTCCTAGGCTTATTAATAGGAGCATAGAGTACAAGAGCAAGGAGGTTATGCTGAACTTGTATAGGGCACTAGTTAGACCTCAGCTGGAGTATTGTGCACAGTTCTGGACACCACATTTTAGGAAGGATGTGAACGCATTAGAGGGAGTACAGAAGCGGTTTATAAAAATGGTTCCAGGGATGAGAAACTTTAGTTATGAAGATAGATTGGAGAAGTTGGGACTGTTCTCCTTGGAGAGGAGAAGGCTAAGAGGAGATTTCATAGAGGTGTTCAAAATCATGAGGGGGCTGGATGAAATAGATAGGGAGAAATTGTTCCCGCTCATAAAAGGATCGAGAATGAGAGGGCACAGATTTAAAGTGACTTGCAAAAGAAGCAAATGTGATGTGAGAAAAACTTTTTCACACAGCGAGTGGTTTGGGCCTGGATTGCACTGCCTGAAAATGTGACAGAGGCAGGTTCAATCGAGGGACTCAAGAGGGAATTAGATGATTATTTAAATAGAAACAATGTGTTGCAGGGAAAGGGTAAGAGAATGGCACTGAGTCAAAATGCTCATTCAGAGAGCTGGTGCAGACACGATGGGCCGAATAGCCTCCTTCTGCACTGTAACAATTCTGTGATTCCAACCTGAATTTCACACTTGGCATGCACGGCAAGCTGATGGGAATGGAAGTGGATGTGGAATCCGCTCCCGGCTGCAGTCGTGTCGCAAATGTGATTTCGTGCTGGATGGCCCCCACCTATCACTGACCTGCTATCCTGCTTTACCTGCTCCAACCCCCCATTAAACAGTATAAATTCCATCACATCTACTTCTCTTTAGCCCTGAAGACAGACACGCAGACTCGAAACATTAACTCTGTTTCTGTCTCTGCAGATGCTGTCAGACCTGCTGAGTTTTTCCAGCATTTTCTGTTTTTATTACTGGGAAAGATCTCTTCAGTGCACTATGTATAAATGAAATGATAAATGCATTCCTTCTGAATGGATGTTATTCACAATATATGGAGCAAATTTCCACTGTATTTAACAAAGGCCAGGAAATTGCTTAAAGCTGATTTTACTAAACCACTGTAATATCACTAGAAGTGCAGTAAAGCCTCTTTGTATGAGTAAACAGCCTTTCCAACGCACTTCCAGCGATGTTATGACATTGAAACAGAAACTACTTTGAGGAAATTTCTGGCTTTTGTTCAAAGCAGTGGAAATTTTCCCTGAGCATCAGCAGAATTTGCTACATTTATCTGAATGTTATCCAGCTTTTGTAGCTTAAACTGTTCCAAAGTACTTTTAACAATAGCATTCACTGACAATTTTAGCGCAAAAATGTGTACACCATTTGGTGCTTCAGTATTTTACAAAGTATGCAGCAGCAGTTTTATTAGGATTAACTTGTAGAATAAGGAGTGCTTATTCACTAAATTGTAAATCCTTCCATGAGCATTTTGTTTTATGGATTATCTCACTGACATCTCAACATTAAAAGGGCAATTTGAGGACACACTACCAAAGTTGTCATTCTACTTGTACTTGCTATTCTGGTGGAATTGCAATGTATTTGTGCACTTACACTGGAGGGCGGGAAACCTCTGATCCTAGTATAAGGACAGGATTGGTGTATCAGCAAAATCTGCCTCTGGCCACATCAAACTTTGCAAGGACAGAGGAGATTACTGCATTTAATTAACTCTGACAGGGAGCCCACACTACCAGTGGCACATTTCAAGTGCCTGACAGTCAGAGAAGGCTGAAAATTGAAATTGAGGATGGTCCTCATCCTTATTCCCCCTAAGAAGGGGGCTGACAGTACCTAATCTTTTCTGACTCACAAACTGGTGTAAGTATGCACTTCTTAGTTTCTCCTCCTGTCACCAGACCCAAACCCATGTCCATTTATCATTTGAAGTACCCAAGAAACTTCCCCAGAGGAAGAGGAAGAAGACAGTGAAAGTGAAGAGATTGTTGACCTGCTGTCACGCTAACAGCTAGAGAGATTTTGTATTTTAGAGGCTTTGATAAGACAGGGATCTGCACATCGTGAAAGAGTAGTTACAATTGCAGAAGAACCAGGGTGGGGGAAAAGGACAGTGCAGATGCTGGCTCGCCCAAGACTGAGGTGTTGCGTATATCTCCAGCAGCAGCCTGGAAGGAGCCAGATGCATAAACACTAAGAACCACAGTCACCTTGTCAGCCACATCTAATGCTATCCTTGCCAAACTTTGAAGTTGCAGTTCCAGCTATAGCAGTTAGCAGATTTCAACATGGCCTATTTTGTGAAATGGAGAGGTCTCAAGCATTAGTCCTCACTGAAGTTGAGGTAAAATAAATGCTTCCTAATGACCCTCATCAGATATGACCTTCTGCTGAGAGTTCTTCCCCAACTCTTCCTCCTCCCTCTTCAAGCAACTTGTCCTGTAATGCACGGCCTCTCTTCATTCTCCCAGTCATGCTTTATTCCCAGAGGAAGTCCTACCAGTCCACCCATGTCTAGAAGCAACTTGCTTCAGCATAAGCTTTTAAATGACCAAAAAGGTGCTTCAGCACTAGCGAGACCGCTAGACTATTCAAACCTTAGGCAAGTATAGGAAAGCTTTAAAAACACATGCAATTACATCAGTAGCTAAAAGAAGTGATCAAGCAACTAACCTGTAAGTGTATCATGATCCCCCAAGTGTTTGTTTCTAGCATTTATTAGCTTTAATAAAGATTGTCCAGGTCAGCCAATTTGATTGTCATTTTAGGTACAGTGAATTATCCTTGAGATAACGTCCTACACTTACAGTATAATCAAATGGACATACTTGGCCACAAAGGATACAGAACCATTTTCAGCCAATCCCATCAGGATGATAAAATGCAACAAGTACTGTTTGATGTAAGTTTCATCATTCTGCCATTACCTCCCTGTAATTAAATTAGTCATCATCTGGGATTTACTTCATCTCTCTAATACCATATGGAACTTTATAAACAATCTTTGCACTCTGGGATCAACTTTCTTATTTCAATTTTCCATCAGCATGGTATATTTCTGGTCTATTTATTTAGACACTTTTTCAGCAATCACACAATTTGTATTGCAATTTGTAATAATAATAATTTGTAATTTGCATTTAAATGATATATTATACAGCTTGCAAGTTTTCAAAAACTAAACACTAACGATGTTTCTGTATGTCACAGGCTGTTGAACTTGAAAAACCTCAGTAATGTTTTAATGTGTTGCAGAGCTTGCGGTAGTATTCTGGTTTCCTGCTGCTGCCATCCCACCGGCATGGAAGTATCATAAACTGTTCCAGCCTCTACAAAAAGTTCAAAACATTGCGTCCTTTATTCTAAGTACATTACTTATTTACCAACCAATTTCCTGTGGTGTTGCACATAGATGGTCAAAGCCATCTTCAGGTCAAGTGGATTTAAAGGGCAGAGGGGTAATTGGATCTGGGTGGAGCAAGAGCAAGGAAGGAGGGGAGGGATGAGGAAAGTGGAGGGGTTGAAGTATTTGTGGGGTGTGGGGTGGGATGTTGTGACGAAATAGAAGGCTTTGTAATGATAAAGGATTTGATAGTATTGATACAGATAAATTATTTACTTTATTGGTGGAATCCAGAAAAAGTGGACATAGTCTTAAAATTAGAGCCAGGCCAATTAGGAGTGAAATCACAAAAGAAATAGTGGAAATCTGTAACTTGCTCCCCAAAAAGGCTGTGGGTGCTGGCTCAATTAAAATGTTCAAGATCAATAGAATTTGGTTAGGTAAGAATATTAAGGGATAGTTGAGTAAATGGGATTGAGATTTCGATCAGCCATTCTCTCATTGAATGGTGAAATGGGCTTGAGGGGATGAATGGTCTCCTACTGTTCCTATGAACCTGCTAACTTTAGCAAATTCAGCACAGATCCTGATGCTTACAATGGTATCAAAAGTGGCAAGTTTTCAAATCCCAAAATCCGTTACACTTCCTTTATCAATGCAGTCCATTACTTTCTTAAACAGCATACATTGCATTCATCAGACATGAGTTGCCTTTTAGAAATGCATTCTGGCTATCTTTAATTAATTTATGTCGTTCTAGATGAACTTGAATGTTGGCTGTGTTACGGCCCCCATAAACTTACCCACGTTAGACTGACTAGTCTATAAATCCTCATTCCTTTCTCCTTTTTTGAACAAATACATTGAATTATTACATTGGCAACCCTCCATGTTCTCTGCACAATTTCCATATCAAAAGCTGTTTTAAAATTTGTGATCCAAGGGTTTGCTTTCTCTGTCCGATTTTCCCAACATTCTAGGAAATATGCCAACAGGACCCGATGCCATTTCCACCATGAGTTCCACCAGTTTTTTTTTTCCTTATCTATGATTACCTGGTGTAACCACCCTCCACCTCATATATCCATCACTGCAATTTTCTGCAAAATACAAAATACTCATTGACTATCTCTGTCTTCATCTTCCAAAAGATTTTATTCGTCTTTATTTATCTTCATCTATTCCTTTAATTATTCTTTCAATTTTTAGATGTTTATAATATATTTTTTAATATTCCCTTTTATGTTAAACTTCCTCATGCCTTTCTTGGCTTTCTAATCCTTTTTTTCTTGTTTGTTCTTTTTTATACTTGGCTTGATTTTTGGGTTGTATTAACCTAATGCCTTCCTTTAAAGCCTCACTTTAATATTAATTTCTTTGTTGATCCAAGGACCTTCAGCTGTTGCTGTGCTACCATTATGTTTTGTGACAATATGTCTGATGTGATCCATAATCATCTCCTGTTTGAAGGTTTCTCGATGTTTATCTGCTGTCTTATCTACCAGGGTTTTTTCCTTTCCAGTGTGCCTGGGCTAGTTATCTTTTTATCTCACTGAAACTGGCATTTTTCTACACAAACACCTTTATCATTGACTTTTTCTTTCCAATTTTGTTATCAATCTAATTGCTGTTTATGTCACTGTTTCCTTAATGCTCCCTTGCACTTATTATTTACATACCCACATAATTTCCATCGTCTCCTTTCTCCTTAGATTAGGAACATACTGATGTAGAAAGAAACTCTGAAGCCACTGGTCTCGAAAGTCCCTGAGATGACTCTGCCAGCATAAATGCTGCAGTGCGTGTGACAACGACCTCCTGCTTTTCACTCCGCAGAAGCACCTGGATAGAGGGAAGTCGCCGATCTACAGAAATTAATTAGGTGGGGCATCTTAGGGTGCTTATTTCCTATGAAAGATGGAATTTTTTTGTGGGACCAAGGGTTCATCTGCAGGGTTATCAGTTCAAGGTTACTGAGCGGCAAAAGGACCTGAAGGCATTAGTCCATCACCAGACCTGTAAGACAATAGTAAAAGTGAGCTGGATGCTAAGGTGTACAGCTGCAACCATTAAACATGAAATGATAAATACAACTCTTACATCCAGTTTAAAGGCAATTAGTTATCAGGATAGTCTTAGAGAACTGAAGTGTTTTAGACTGCAAAAGTATAGATTTTGGCCAGAATTTTCCGGCTGACATGCGGATGACATAGCCCGCATGTCAGCACGTATAATGACGCACGCCGACATCAGCGCGAGCGTGCCGACGTCAGCGCGCACCATCGTGATATTTCTGTGGGCGGGCACGATCAGTTCGCCCGCCATTAATTGAAGGGCTCGTTAAGCCCCTTAACTTGCTAATTGTGTATGATTTTGAGGGGCCCGTGCGAACTTCGGGCCGGCACACGGGCCCAACAGGAAGGCGTGTAGGAGATTATTTAAGAAAACTTTTGCAATGTCGGGATATGTGGACTCAGAGGGTTGTTCATGTTTTTCATGAAGTTATAACTGATGAAAGTGTTTAAAACATACCTGTGTGATTGTTAGTAGCTCTCATCGATGTCCAAGAGGTTTTTGTGTAAAGTGAAAGCATTCTGCAGAGAGCATTCTTTTTCGGCCTTGCAGCTTTCTGGAGGCCTCTATTTAGCCTGGGGCTATGGGTTCTGACCTCTCCAGTGGAGGCAGCTCCCCTTAGGAGGAAGGGAGGGATGGAATCAGGAGGAGGCCAGGACTGGACAAGCAGCCTCCAAGGGAGGCACCTTTGGGTGTCCAGGCGCAGGCACAAGGGGCACAGGGCCAAGAGGTTGTCCAAGGTGGAAGGGGCCACAGACGACACCACTATCCTGCTGCCAGGGTATACAGGCGGCGAAGCAGCTACCTCAATATGACTGAGGTGCAGTGCAGAAGGTGGCACCAACTCTCAAGGGAGACAGTCAACTATATCTGTCAGATGATTGGCCCTGCGATCTCCCTTAACTGTGTGGCTGGACACCCCATGCCAGTGGCTCTGAAGCTCACAGTTGCCCTCCACTTCTATGCCTCTAGCTCCTTCCAGGGCTCGGTGGGTGACCTTTGCGGTGTCTCCCAATCAGCTGTCCACACTTGTGTCAAGCAGGTTACAGACGCTCTGTTCAGATGGGTATCCACCTTTATCCACTTCCGCTGCGACCACGCAATCAGGCACAGTGAGCCAGAGGCTTTGCAGCCATTGCTGGCTTCCCCCATGTCCAGTATGCTATAAACTGCACACATGTGGCCATCAAGGCGCCAGCAGATGAGCCCGGTGCCTTCGTCAACAGGAAGGGCTTCCACTCTATGAACATGCAGATAGTGTGTGACCACAGGATGGAGATTTTACAAGTTTGTGCAATGTTCCCAGGCAGCTCCCACGACACTTACATCCTCAGACACTCTCAGGTGCTGGGGCTCTTCAGTGCTCCGGCTCGGCTAGATGATTGGCTGCTGGGTGACAAGGGCTATCCCCTCCGAAGGTGGCTCATGACACCAGTATTCCGTCCCAAGAACAGAAGCTGAGCAGCCAGAGCACCACAAGGACTGTGGTGGAGAGAGCCATCGGTCTTCTCAAGATTCTTCTGTTGCCTGGACCGCTCAGGGGGTGCACTCCAGTACCCCCCAGATCACGTCTCTGTGATAGTGGTTGCATGCTGCGCTCAGCACAATCTTGCGCTGGAAAGGGGGGACGCAGTTGATGATGAAGACCTTGACGCCCTGGATGAGGCTGCACATGATGAATCCAGCAGTGGCTCAGAGGATGAGGAAGCACAGGGCGATGATGAGGGGCAGCACGCCGACCCGCTACTACACCAAGGAGGCAGGGACACCCGGGAGACTTTAATCCAGCAAACCTTCAGCTAGCTCCACACACATGGATCAGCAGGACCAGCATTGCCTGGCGCTTCCACACGCGGCACTTAGGTGCTACATCTTCCACCTCATCAGCTGCAACTAAGGGCTTAGTACAGAAACATCAATGTCCACTCAAACACTCATGATGATTATGTGAAAATGAAAAAAGCACCACAATGAAAAGACGCTCAGCCATGGTAACAAAGGTGGACTTTATTCTGTCCACAATTAAAGCCCACATGATTATTCAACAATGTTACAAAAAGGGGTCCCTATTCTAAGGCCAACACAAAATCACCAGTGATATACCCAGGGAGTGCCTAACATGCCTTATGCTTTCGTTTTCGGGTGCTACGTTTAGGTGCCGCCCCATCGCTCGGAGTGGCTTGTGAAACAGCCTGCTGACTCTGCTGTCCTATTGGCCTAGATGACCTTGGCGGGCGTCCTCTGGCCCATGGAGCCTGTGATGGCCCCGCCTGGGACGGAGTGGCCAGCTCCTGAACTGGCACCTCTCCAGTTGTCGCAACC
This sequence comes from Cetorhinus maximus, assembly GCF_964194155.1. Classification (NCBI taxonomy): domain Eukaryota; kingdom Metazoa; phylum Chordata; class Chondrichthyes; order Lamniformes; family Cetorhinidae; genus Cetorhinus; species Cetorhinus maximus. Next base: position 86,383,589 of record NC_135879.1, read on the forward strand.
TCAACAGAAGCAACGTTAACTGGCAGAGGGGCAGAGGAGCTGCTGCCCTCATCTGGAGCACCCTGAGAGGAGCTCGCAGTGACGGCAGGCAGCTGCTGTGGCAACGTGAGGTCCAAATCTATGTCCCTGCTCACCGCAGATGCATGGGCACCGAGTGCCAGCGCTTGGTGTCCACAACATCTCCCACAATGGAAAACACCACCTGTGGCCAGAGCCGCTGTGAGGGCTTGCAGGTCAGAGCATAACCCAATCATATTTTGATCCATTTGGTGGAAGCCCCTCTCTATGAGAGTCACCAATCTCTCATTGAAGGAATCCTGATGCTCTGCCCTGAGGGCGGATTCTTCACGTGCACTCTGCCTGGACCCCTCCGTTGCAGAGTGCAACTGAACCATTCCCTCATGCAACCCTGCCAGATGCAAACGCACTTCCTGCCGCCTGTCCTGCAGCTGCTGCAATGGGGACAACTGCAGAGGCACATCATCCGTGCCGGACTCAGCATGTGCCTCGTCCCCTGCAGCCCTCCGGCTGCTGGAGCCATCGGCACTCTCTGTCCCTACCATCTCCTCCAGCGATTGTGATGTGCCCTCTCCACTGTGACCCGGGATACTAGCCGACGGTAAAGTCCCCACCAAGGCGTGTGTGTCTGTGCTGGTGCCTGGCTGGCTGAAATGATGTGCCGCAAGTTGCACATGTTGCCCCTCAGGTGTGGAGGGGGGGCTGCGTTGAGGACGTGCAGGTCGCTCTGGTGGTGATGCTGAAATTAACAATAAGGACAGTGCATCAGTTAGCGTACATTCACTTTAACCTTTCATCCCTTTTCCCCCACCCTCATAAGTAGCTCACCCTTAAAGACCCTTAAAACAAGAACATTGGTGAGGTCCAAATGAGTCAAGACGGGCCCCAAGCATTAAAGGCACATGCAAACAGGCTGGTTAGATGGCCTCAGGAATGGCACATAGCTTGTAAAGAACCAGAGGGGTGGGGAAAGTGCAGAGGTATCTGATGTAGATGCATTGTTGCCTGGATAGTTGCAGGGCTGAGGAAACATTTCAAACAGTTGTGTCATTTTTCGCCAAACTCAGGAGATTGAGAGGTCATATTATTGCCTTTCATTCTGTAAGGAGGGGCATAGACTGGGTGGCCAGAAGGCAACATTTCCCCTTGGCGCAGGGATGAGTAATGTGGTGGCATTTATCTAAGTTGAGTGCCATGAGGTTCACAGCTGAGGTGCTAAGGACCTTCTGGACAAAGTAATGTGGGGCGCACTGGCTGAAAGGGTGCAGGAGTTCCAAACCCCCGAAAATGGAATAAGTCTTTGGGTGTGCAGTGGCAATCCAATGGCATATGAGACCATGGTGATACTGGTCACAAATGGGATAAGGTGACTTTGGAAGATGGTGGAGAGGCTATTCCTCAAGGGGACGAGGGTCCCTCTTGTATGACCCAGACGTCAGAATGCCTCAGTCTGTGAATGAGCAGTGTTGCAGCATTAACGATTGCAGCAACCATCAGTGGTTTGGATGGTGGGCACACAGAGTGGATGGGACTGTGGACCTCAAATACCTGCCCGCCGGACCTCAGCCTCGCTGCCCCCAGCCGCCCTGGCCTCCTGCTTCCTGCCCAGCTCCATGGCCTGCTCCTCGAATGGGGTGAGGCGATGGAGGAGGGTGCACTCAGCACCAGTCCTCAGGTGCTCCTGGGCATTGTGGTTACTTTTTGCCTGCAAAACACATAAGAGGATTTATTGGGGCAATTCGCTGATGTACTCTGCACGCACACGCCGCACCCCAACCACAGTGGGCCATCTGAGGCCTCCAGTGGCTCCTGTCCACAATACTAGTGATGACTCCCCAGAAGATAGTATGGCTGGTCCCAAACCCCTCCCACAACCGTCCCCTTGGACACATTCGGCGTTCATCACTTTGAATAACACACAGGTCCTAGTGCCCATGGAAAGGAGGATCAAATAGGTGCGGCGCTGATGCCAGCAGATGGGACTTGCCCAAAAGACCTTGAGGCACCCCTTGGACCATGTCATTACCATCAATATGACATGTGTTGGAGTTCTGGGTATGTGTCTACCGGCCTCCTCTGCAGCTTGCCCCCAAACTAATCAAATGCCACAGAAACCAACATATGTTGCACAGAAAGCCCTTCTTCTCCTCAACTACTAAGGCTGATGTAAGTGTTGTCAGTACCCATTTGCCCACCCAGTGTGCGACAGATGCCATATGCAATAACGGCAGGCAGCCATACATGGGGGGGGGGGGGGCAAAGGCTAAGACTGCCTTCTGCCTCAAATAGCCAGACAGACATGGTACTCACCCATCCAGAGCACAGCAAATCATTGAAGCATTTTCGGCACTGTGTGCCAGTGTGTCTGATGTCATCATGGGCACTTACAGCCTCGCCCACCTCCTCCCACGCCTGGCTGGTAACATGGGGGGGGCCCTCATCCTCCCATCCTCAGGATACAGAACATCACGTCGCTGGCCCACCTCTTCCAGGAGGACAGCAAGGCATGCGTCCGAGAACCTGGGTGCACAGTGGCCCCCCCGCTGGCCTCTCCTGCAGCCTGCCCCCCTCCTCCTCCACCTCCTCCTCCTCTGCCCTCCTTGGAGCATTTCTTCCTTTCTGAGTGGCCATGGTGCACTGTGTCAAGCAGGCTGCCTGGCCACTCTTTAAGCAGGCTGCTGGCTCCCCATTGGAACCGGCAGTCTGAGGCCGCCCGCCCCCGCGTCTATTTTCCTGTTCTCCACAGGAGTCGCAAAGCCACGGTGCAGGCCTTAATTAACCTGCCCGTGGAAAATGGCGGCGTGGCCCATTTTGCCAGCGGCAATCGGCCGCCCGCCTGCCGCCCAGTCAGTCGGGCCCGTCCGACCGACGAACATAGAATTCTGCCCTTTGAGGGGGGATGACTGAGGCTTTTAAAGTTATAAAGTAACAAAGGGATTAAATTCTGTCAATGTGGATAGGCTATTTGAGCCAACTAAGCCATAGAGAACTAGAAGGCATCAGTACAAATGACAAAAGCAGGTAACAAGGTTAGATGCCAGGAAATACTTATTTTTGCAAAGAGTCATCAACACCTGGAAGAAACTGCCAGTTCATGCAGTGGGTATGGATTCACTGCAGATGTTCAAAAAGCGAGCTGGAAAGAGCTCCTTTGAGTGGGAGCTATCTCATCTTACAGAAGTGGGTGGATTAAGCTGTGACTGGTGATATGGATCACCATGGTCACCTGAAGCATGTTTGATTACCTTCAAGATTTAGAAAGGAATTTGTCAGAGCTCTTTCTTAAATTGACCTAACTTATGCCATTTGTTATCACTGTTGACACTGCAGGAAATTTGGGCCTGGTCTGGTCTGAAAAATAAGATCTTGATCCCTAAAAAGGGAACATAACACAATGTTACTGTGTCTCCTTGCAAAGCTCTTCAGTGATGTCAGGTTTCCCTTTCCTCCTTTATAAAACATAAGGGTATAATTTCAAGCTCTGAGGGTGCACCAGAAAATTACGGGCAAAGGGTGGGCAATCATCTAATGTATGCTTATGGTACATATGCAAGGACTTGGAAAATGTCCTTTGTAATGTCATGGTGACTGCCAAGGATCATCTTGCTTAGAGATTACACTTAAATCTACTCAAAAGTTGCAACACTGTGAACACAGGAGGCACAATAAGTGCTATTATTTGTAAGTATTTTACCCTTCAACATTATTTTAAATTGCATTTCTTTTTATATATATAAAATAGTATCCTTTGTTTTTTACATAAAATTTACAGGAGCAATAACTCTGTTGGCCTAATTGTGCATTTTCTTACTGTGACATTGCATATTTCCTGATCAGGGTTGCCATCGTGTGACTAACCAATTAGGGATACTAGGGCATGATCCAGAAAAATATACCAGCCAGAACCTGCATGAAGATTCTCCCAGGCCCACTCCTATGCCTGCACTTGAAATTTTAGAATTCCTCTTAATGCACAGACCAACACAGCTTTCACTGAAAATGACAAGAAGAAGCATGTCTTTGTTTTGACAAAAACTACTCCTCCAACATCCCGTACCATCATACCTTGCAGACAGAATGAGAGGCTTTTCCAAAAGTGGAGATGGAAATGCTTTGTCCTTTCATTTGATGTGGGTGTTGCTGGCAAAGCCATTGTTTATTATTGCAGGCGTTAACACATTTATCCTCAATGAATTGGTGCCACCCATAAATTTGCAGATAGAAAGAACTGATGAATGCATTAATAATTTAACCATTAACACATTAATATTGTCAAGTTATCTTTAGGCTATGATAATATTGTTATGTTAGCTTACTCCCACTAATGATCAATTTAACCGTATAATTTCTTCCTTAACTTCCTTTCTAGCATTTTATTGGCTGCCAAGAGTAATTCCAAAACTCTTTAAACTGGCACAGGCAATGCTATGACTAAAATGGCTGTTAATAACGGTAAGTTAAATCAGAGAGAAAAAAAATCAACATGCACTTGGAGAGATCTGAGTTAATTACGGAGAGCCATAGGTCATGTTTGACTAATTGAAATTTTGTGATGAGTATTGTGTGCAGTTTTGGTCGCCTTACCTAAGGAAGGATATACTTGCCATAGAAAAAGTGCAGCAAAGGTTCACCAAACTGATTCCTGGGATAGCAGGATTGCCGTATGAGGAGAGATTGGGTCGACTAGGCCTGTACTCACTGGAGTTTAGAAGAATGAGAGGGGATCTCATTGAAACATATAAAATCCTGACAAGGCTGGACAGACTGGGTGTAGGGATGATGTTTTCTCTGGCTGGGGGGTCTAAAATAAAGGGTCACAGTCTCAGGATACGGGGTAGACTATTTAGGGCTGAGATGAGGAGACATTTCTTCACTCAGAGTGTGGTAAACCTGTGGAATTACCTACTGCAGGAGGTTGTGGGGGGCCAAGTCACTTAATATATTTAAGAACGAAATAGATAATTTCTAGACACTAAAGGAGTCAAGAGGTATGGGAAGAGAGCAGGAGCATGGCATTGAGATAGAGGTTCAGCCTCATGTTGAATGGCGGAGCAGGCTTGAAGGGCCAAAAGTCCTACTCCTGCTCCTATCTTCTATGTTTCTATTAAGTAACAGAGAAGGTTGATGAAGGGAAGGCAGTGGATGTTGTCTACAAGGATTCTAAGAATGCATTTGACAAAGTGCCACATAACTGGTTGGTTAACAGAATTGAGGACCATGGAATAGTAGAGTCAGTATCAACTTGGTTGACTCCCCTACTGTGTATCTTCAATTTCTTTAATCTATGAAAATCACTTCCTTTATGCACAGTTCTATATAGCAAGAAAAAGTGACTTCACAAGTCTAAGAGCCCAAACACAAAATGGGTGTATTCAAAACATGCATGAGTTTCTATTCAATTTCCCTATTGGCTAGGGCTGGGCGCAAAGCTTCTATCAATGGTAATTTCATTTTGCATCTTATAATGGCAACACAAGTAGACTATTAACCAAAATGACAGGAGAGACCCAATCCTTTGAAAGCCGTTTGTTGGCCGTAAATTCAGTTGTAAAAGGGATCTAATTGCAGACAGTATGCAAAATTAAATCCTAAGTAGTTTTTTCAGGAATTGTGCAATCTTTCATTTATTGATCAACAGACTGTAACAGGTGAATGTGCAATCTATCACCTTGGCAGCTCTGCAAGGTTGCGTCTGTCACAATTGCACAGCAACAATCCCTGCTCACTGCAGCCTGTTTCCATTTGTCTGATGGTGCATTGTCATGAGGTTCATGGCTGCATTTGAAATGCTGACCTTAAATGATTATGGATCAATGTATATTGAGGAAAGCATTCTAGGCAAAATGAGTTATATATAAGAAAGGACGGTGAGATTAATTAGCAATTTAATCCAAATAAAAGTGTTCACAGTAATGGCCTTTAAACATTTGACAGTATTGTGAATAAGGGGCTAAACTCCCTTGCCTTGGCAACACTGTTTAAATGTGTCAAAGTAGAGCCAAGCTTTTCCAGACCAAAAACTGATCAATTGCATCAGTTTCACTAACTGTGTGGAGAGTGAACAATGCCCAACATGAGAAAAAAAACTGAACTCGGCTGAAAGTGACAAAGTGCATCACGTTACATTCCTGCTTCTCTGTTTAAGTGCATCACATGTTACAGCGCTGCATCTCTGTTTGAGGTGCACAAAATAACTGACCTAGTTCTGTCACAAAGGATTATTTTATTTTTTCTAACTGGGCTGCAAACTCAACTAACTTCCCAGCTCAGTTTGACTTGCTGCATGTTGATACCGAGGGGGTTTAATTTATTTTAGTAGCGCACTGGATAGCATTGTTATGTAAAATCCCTTTGAGCACTAATTTCATTAAAAATCAGCCAAGAAGGAATTAGATACAGTGATACAAAGACTGTAGGCTTCTAGAGGAGGGTGAGCTAGATGGATTGAATGGCCTTCATCATCTATACTTATATCTGAGCTCTTGTTAACTTATTTATATTAAATGGGTTAACAACTGCATTAAGATATCGCACACATGAATTTTACACACACAAATTAACCAGTTGGTGGCAGGAAGGACACCCAAATGAAATTGGAGGTGCGCTGCTTTAAATATGCAGATCGGCCTGCTATGACATCATTGGACCCCAACTGCAGTATTGACCTGAGTCTTCGCGGAACACTTGTAATGGCTTCCAAAGCCAAATCTGCCGGGAGTTGCATTGAGTTCTACAAGAGGTCCATCTAGGTTTAGATTTATAATTTAAGACTTTCTGACAAATCCCCAATGGCGACCTCCTGCCATCTGAATTCCTGCTCCTACCCACCAGATGGTGATTCCTGTTGGGGTTGAGTGATAGTCTAACTACGTTAATGCAATTTTCAAGGGAGACAACTACCCTGGAGATAGATGCCTCACAAAAATGTCTGGGAGCATGCGTACTGCAAAAAGGCAAACCAATTGCATTTGCTTCAAAATCTCTGTCCAGACCGCAGCCCTACTATTCCAACATTGAGCAGGAATATTAGCTTTAATGTTTGGAATCATGCATTTTCATACCTATCTATTTGACAAAAGATTTGTGGGAGAGAACAATTACAAGCCACTGGTGATGATTTGATGAAAATCATTGACCAAATGATTTAATTGCCAAGATTGCAATGTCTCTTGATAAAGATTCAAGGTTACAATTTACAAGCTTACAACTGTGAGATTAGGTTTAAGCCAGGAACTTGTTGGTCACATTGGATATACTTAGCAGATCGCCTAACCCAGTAAAAAAAAGATATATACTTAAATCTTCAAGTTGACTTCATTGACATTGAACTTGAAGATGTTCTTCAAATTGACCTGGTATATTTTACATATCACAAATGCTAGCATCTCCAAGAAGAAAAGGCAAACTATTCTACACTGCAGAATCAGTGGAAAACCACCATTGAAGGACGGCCTGATTCAATTCACCATGTCCACGAACATTTGAGACCATTTTGGCCTCTTTGGGATGAGCGATACCTCTCCCAGAGAGTCATTTTTAAAGGCAAGCAGGCCAGCATACCGGAACCTTTGCAACCTGATATTCTTCAACAACTTCATCACTCACACATGGGCATAAATCTTACAAGAAGACATGCAAGAGAGACAGTCTATTTGCCAGGTATGAACAATGATATTGAAGTAGTAGTCAAGAAGTGCAAGGCATGTCAAGAGCATATGCCAAATCAGCACCATTGATTTCACATGAAGTTCCTAACCATCCTTTGTCCAAAATTGCATCCCGACCTCTTTCATGTCCATGGCATTGACTTCATCATCTTCACTGACTACTTTACTAAGTACCTCATTGCTCGATAATACGTCAAGCACAACCATCGCGCACACTCTAATTGCTATTTTCAGTTTATTTGTTGTGCCTAGAGAGATCAATATGGTCGGCAAATATACTGGTAAACCATTTCAGGTTATGTGTGAGAAGTGGAATATCAATCACACTACTTCTTCGCCTTATTACTGTTATGGCACAGCAGATGGTGAATGCTGAGCTTCTAAAATCCCAGAGGGAAACTTGAAACAGCTGTCACATCTGTTTTGCAATTTGTATTTTTATTTCGAGATGCATACCTTGAATTCAGTAGTAATAAGACCACTGAGTCTTGGGTTTTTTTACAAAACTAAATTAAATATTTATTAATAAAAGAAATTATTTTAAGCACAAGCATATGGTACTATAATAACTCCTAGCTCTCTTAATAAACCTGACTCCCAGTTACACCTCTGTTAAGGCAGTGGTAAAACAAGATAGATTTCAATAGACCCAGGCAGAGCACACAATACCTGGGCAGTGATATTCAGAGTGAATTATTTTTGCTTCAGTTCGTGGAGACAGCAGCTTGGTACATACAGGCTGGAGGTTTTTCATGCTTGTTAGATCTTAGAATTCCTTATTTCCTTATGCATAACCTCATCCCTTTATACATATTTCTCCCTTTTTAATGTAACTCCCATTGTTCCAATATGTCTTTGCAACTTTACTTTTTCCATAATATATATCTTTCATAGTACTCATGTTATCAATGATCTTTGGGAAAAATAAGCACACTGTTTGGCTTAGACTCTTATGGCTAGGTGTAACATCTTACCATCTCTGTAAAATTCATGACTCTGGTTTATCAAAAAATGCAAATGTTCTTCACACCTCAGGATCTAAAACTTCAGCCATGTTTACGTATTTAGCATTTCAGACCTAGCACAAAAGAAGATGGCTGTGGTTGTTGGAAGTCAATCATCTCAGTTCTAGGACATCACCACAGGGGTTCCTCAGGGTAACGTCCTAGACCCAATCATCTTCAGCAGCTTCATCAATGACTTTCCTTCCATCATAAGGTCAGAGTGGGGATGTTTGCTGATGATTGCAGAACAGTCAGCACCATTTGCAATTTCTCAGACACTGAAGTAGTCCATGTCCAAATGCAGCAAGACCTGGACAATATCCAGGCTTGCGCTGACAAGTGGCAAGTAACATTTGCGCCACTCAAGTGCCAGGCAATGGTCATCTCCAACAAAAGAGAATCCCTATCGCTGCCTGACATTCAATGGCATCACCATTGCTGAATCCCCCACTATCAACATCCTGGGGGTTACCATTGACCAGAAAATGACCTGGACAAGCCATATAAATACTATGGCTGCAAGAGCAGGTCAGAGGCTAAGAATCCTATGGCGAGTAACTCACCTCCTGACTCCCCAAAGCCTGTCCACCATCTACAAAGCATAAGTCAGGAGTGTGATTGAATACTCTCCACTTGCCTGGATGTGTGCAACTCCAACAACACTCAAGAAGTTTGACACCATCCAGGACAAAGCAGCCTACTTGATTGGCACCCCTTCCACAAATAGTCATTCCTTCCACCACTGACGAACATTGGCAGCAGTGTGTACCATCTACAAGATGCACTGCAGCAACTCATCACGGCTCCTTAGGCAGTACCTTCTAAACCCACGGCTGCTACCATCTAGAAGGACAAGGGCAGCAAGCGCATGGGAACACCACCACCTGGAAGTTCCCCTCCAAGTTATTCACCATCCTGATTTGGAAATATATTGTCATTCCTTCACTGTTGCTGGGTCAAAATCCTGGATCTCCCTCCCTACCAGCACTGTGGGTGTAACTACACCATGTGGACTGCAGCAGTTCAAGAAGGCAGCTCACCACCACCTTCTCAAGGGCAATTAGGGATGGGCAATAAATGTTGGCCTAGCCATCGAAATACACATCCTGTAAATTAATTTTAAAAACATGTTGGTAGACCCGCAATTGCTGGGCTTTTAGTTTCCACGATGTAGAACATCTGTGATACCAAGAGGATTGATTATACTTGCACTCCAGGACTATAGATCCTGCATATGGAATTAGAGAGCCATTGTACATCCCTGTATTTAATCTTGCTGCCACCTGTTTTACCACTGCTGATTACCATGCTGTGTTATTAAAATGACATAATACCTTCGGCTTATTTACTGTACAAGACACAAGGCACCAATTGCTTATAAGGTATTGGGTAAACACGTTATGGATTCATTTATTAAGATTAGACACATGAGAACAGTTATACATAGGTATAAAGCTTGAAGACATTAGAGCTGTGTATGTGTTCTTCTCAAAGCAAAAGTGAAACTAAGACTGGATCATGTTATGACACATGATAAAGGCTGAGTTATTTAAAATCCCAGAGGGAAACTTTAAGCAAATGTCATAATCTATATTTTCAATTGGTATGTTTGAGATATATCTCTGAAATAAGAAATGAAACCACCAAGCCTCCAGAGGTTTTTATACAAATTAAATTAAACATTTATTAATTTAACAAGGAATTAAACACATACACATGTCTACAAATTACTACCATAATAACTTTTAAACCCCCAAAATTAATCACTCCTAGGTAAATCTTCACCAAGGCAACAATAACCCATAGACTTAAACAGACTCCAGGCAAAGCAGATTTTATCTTACAAATTCAAAACGAGGTTCCTTTCGATTTGATTCCTTCGCACGGTTGTGTGCTTACAGGCGCCATGCCTCTGACCAACACACACAAAACTCTTCTGTATATACCCAGCCTTCCCTTTGAATGTACATTCTCATTGTATCACCAGGCCCTTTGAACTCCACCTCTCCTAACAATAAAACCCCTTTCCTAGTACCAATTTTGTTAGTAATATTGCTAGGTATCTCCTAGCTAGGTGCAAGATTTCACCCCCATTTTTTGAATGCTTTATTCAACAAAATACAAATGTACCCTCTACCTTACTGTTTAACATCTCAAAACTACTATACATCAAAGTACCCAGACTAGCTGGCTTTAATCCAATTAAGACACACACAACCACACCCACAGACACAAACCCTACTACAAATCCCCATTTAAAATAATTTCCAATAACAATATATACATGAATATCTTCATGACAATCACATGATACATTTCCTTTCTAGTGCTGTCATGCTGATAGCTCTTAAAGGCAATACCCTTGTTCTCTAATCACTGATTAAGCCTCCCAGTAAAAACACCTCCTATGTAGATCACAAGGGCAAGGAATGGCAGGTGAGTGGGACTTCACACACATCAGGATACAGACAGCTGAATTGGAGTTGACAGAGGAAGTGCATGGCAGGACAATGTTGGAAAATTTAGTCAGTATTTTCCACTTCAGTGTGCCTAATGCTTATAGAGAGTACAAATAAGGGAATTTGGCACAGCTCCTGCAATTTTCCAACTATTATTATTTTTTAAAAATTCATTCACGGGATGTGGGCTTCGCTGGCTGGGCCAGCATTTATTGTGCATCCCTAGTTGCCCATGAGAAGGTGGTGGTGAGCTGCCTTCTTGAACTGCTGCAGTCCATGTGGTGTAGGTACACCCACAGTGCTGTTAGGAAGGGAGCTCCAGGATTTTGACTCAGCGATAGTGAAGGAACGGTGATATATTTTCAAGTCAAGATGGTGAGTGACATGGAGGGGAACGTCCAGGTGATGGTGTTCCCATTTACCTGCTGCCCTTGTCCTTCTAGGTGGTAGTGGTCGTGGGTTTGGAAGGTGCTGTCTAAGGAGTTTTGGTGAATTCCTGCAGTGCATCTTGTAGATGGTACACACTGCTGCTATTGTGCGTTGGTGGTGGAGGAAGTGAATGTTTGTGGATGTGGTGCCAATCAAGCGGACTGCTTTGTCCTGGATGGTGTCAAGCTTCTTCAGTGTTGTAGGAGCTGCACTCATCCATGCAAGTGGGGAGTATTCCATCATGTTCCTGACTTGTGCCTTGTGGATGGTGGATAGACTTTAAGGAGTCAGGAGGTGAGTTACTCGTCGCAGGATTCCTAGCCTCTGACCTGCTTTTGTAGCTACAGTATTTATATGGCTAGTCCAGTTCAGTTTCTGGTCAATGGTGACCCCTAGGATGTTGATAGTGGGGGATTCAGTGATGGTAATGCCATTGAACATCAAGGGGCGATGGTTGGATTCTCTCTTTTTGGAGATGGTCATTGCAGGACACTTGTGTGGCGTGAATGTTACTTGCTACTTGTCAGCCCAAGCCTGGATATTGTCCAAGTCTTGCTGCTTTGGACATAGACTGCTTCAGTATCTGAGGAGTCGCGAATGGTGCTGAACATTGTGCAATCATCATAAAACATCCCCACTTCTGACCTTATGATGGAAGGAAGATCATTGATGAAGCAGCTGAAGATGGCTGGGCCTAGGACACTACCCTGAGGAACTCCTGCAGTGATCTCCTGGAGCTGAGGTGACTGACCTCCAACAACCACAACCATCTCCCTTTGTGCTAGGTATGACTCCAACCAGCGGAGAGTGTTCCCCCTGATTCCCATTGACTCCAGTTTTGCTAGGGCTTCTTGATGCCACACTCAGTCAAATGCTGCTTTGATGTCAAGGGCAGTCACTCTCACCTCACCTCGGGAGTTCAGCTCTTTTGTCCATGTTTGAACAAAGGCTGTAATGAGGTCAGGAGCTGAGTGGCCCTGGTGGAACCCAAACTGAGCATCAGTGAGCAGGTTATTGCTAAGCAAATGCCGCTTGATAGCACTGTTGCTGACCCCTTCCATTACTTTACTGATGGTCGAGAGTAGACTGATGGAGCAGTTATTGGCTGGGTTGGATTTGTCTGGCTTTTTGTGTACAGTTCATACCTGGGCAATTTTCCACATAGCAGGGTAGATGCAGTGTTGTAGCTGTAATGGAACAGCTTGGCCCCTAGCCCTAGCTCGGCAAGTTCTGGAGCACAAGTCTTCAGTACTACTGCTGGAATATTGTCAGGGCCCATAGCCTTTGCACTATCCAGTCCCTTCAGTCGTTTCTTGATATCACGTGGAGTGAATTCAATTGGCTGAAGACTAGCATCTATGATGCTGGGGACCTCCGGAGGAGGCCGAGATGGATCATCCACTCGGCACTTCTGGCTGAAGATTCTTGCGAATACTTCAGCCTTATCTTTCACACTGCTGTGCTGGGCTCCTCCATCATTGAGGATGGGGATATTTGTGGAGCCTCCTCCATTAGGGAGTTGTTTAATTGTCCACCACCATTCATGACTGGAGATGTGACAGGACTGCAGAGCTTAGGTCTGATCTGTTCGTTTTGGGACCACTTAGCTCTCTTTATCACTTGCTGCTACTGCTGTTTGGCACGCAAGTAGTCCTGTTTTATAGCTTCATCTGGTTGACACCTCATTTTAGATATGCCTGGTGCTGCTCCTGGCATGCCCTCCTGCACCCTTCATTAAAGCAGGGTTGATCCCCTGGCTTGATGGTAATGGTAGACTGGGGGATATGCCAGGCCATGAGGTTATAGATTGTGTTCAAGTACAATTCTGCTGCTGCTGATGGCCCACAGCACCTCATGGATGCCCAGTCCTGAGTTGCTAGGTCTGTTCGAAATCTATCCCATTTAGCACAGTGGTAGTGCCACACAGCAAACGATGGAAGGTATTCTCAATGTGAAGGTGAGACTTCATCTCCACAATGACTGTGTGGTTGTCACTCCTACCAATACTGTCATGTATAGATGCATCTGCGGCAGGCAGGTTGGTGAGGATGAGGTCAAGTATGTTTTTTCCTCACCTCCTGCCGCAGACCTAGTCTAGCAGCTATGTCATTTAAGACTCGACCAGCTCAGTCAGTAGTGGTGTTAACGAGCCACCCTTGGTGATGGACATTGACCAGAGAACATTCTGCACCCTTACCACCCTCAGTGCTTCCTCCAAGTGATGTTCAACATGGAGAAGCACAGATTGAGGGAGGGTGGTAGGTAGTAATCAGCAGGAGGTTTCCTTGCCCATGCTTGACCTGATGCCATAAGACTTCATGGGGTCCAGAGTCGATGTTGAGGACTCCCAGGGCACTTCCCTACCGACCGTGTCTGGGACATTATCTGTAAGGTTCATACCTTATCTGTGGGTATGACTATGTCAGGCTATTGCTTGACTAGTCTGTGAGACAGCTCTCCCAATTTTGGCATTAGCCCCCAGATGTAAGGTGGGCATTTGCGATTGCCGAAACCGGGTGGCCCGTCCGGTTTCATTCCTTTTTTGTGTCTTTGTAGCGGTTTGTTACATCTGAGTGTTTCTCACGTGCAGTGTTTCTCGGTGCAGATTCGATGGGCCGAAGGGCCTCTTCTGAACTGAGAAACACTTCTATGAGTGGGCCATTTGAGAGGGATTTAAGAGTCAGCCGCATTGCTGTGGGTCTGGAGTCATGTGTCGGCCAGGCCAGACCAAGTGACAGATTTCCTTGTGGACTTATCATTGATTTTTAATTCCAGATTTTTTTATTGAATTCAAATTCCGCCACCTGCCATGGTGGGATTCGAACCCGGGTCCCCAGGGCATTACCCTGGATCTCTGGATTACTAGTCCAGTGACAATAACACTATGCCATCACCTCCTGTGTTACTGTTAATTTAATGAAATTCATGGTCATGTGGTATCAAATTTTGGAATATGTCCTCCTGGCATGTACCAGCTGCACTGAAATGGAAAACTCAAATTATTACCGAAGGTAACAAAAACATGTAGTAAGGTTTCACGCTCTGGAAGTGAGGCGAAGCAGTGATAATTGATGTTGTAGATCTAGAAACAATAACAACTTGCAGTGATCCAGAACCTTTAATGCACTTCAAAGAGCTGTAATCAAACATGGCCGCTGAGCCAAAGAAGGAGACATTAGGTTGGATAGCCAAAACTTTTGTCACTAAGATGTGGGTTTTAAGGGAGGTCTTCAAGGCGGCGATGATTATGGAGGATAGAAGGGGATTAGAAAGGGAAATCCACATTTTGAAGCCTAGGTAGCTCAAGGCACTGGAGTGGAGAGAAGAAGAGGAATGCAGAAGAGGTCAGAGTTTCAGCAGTAGAATGTAAAAGTGTCAGTGGGGGGAGCAGTGTTGTTTATGCTGAAGGAAGTTATAGCAATAGGACAGGGGTGCACCCATGAAAGAGTTTAAGCACAAGGGTGCGATTTTCAAATTTGAGGCTTTGGGTGATTGGGAACCGATGTAAGTCAGCGAGGACAATAGGGATGGGTGAACAAGATTTGGTTCAGGATTGGATATGGGCAGCAGTGTTTTAGATGAGCTGAACTTTACAGTGGGTGGAGGATGGGAGACCAGCCAGGAAAGTTTTAGAATAGTTGAGTCTGATGGTCACAAAGCATGGATGAAATGGAAGTAAGCAGTCATGATGGATCAGTTAGCATTTAAACTGAAGTGTGGTTCAAACAAAATACTGAGGTTTTGAGTAGCCTGATTCAGCCTGTGTGAATAGCTGAGGAGCGGGATGGCCTGAAACAATGGCTACCATTCAAACCCAAATTGGCCAGAAAGCACTAACCATCTTTCATTTCAATTATAGTCATTTACAAAGTGGTTTGTTACAATGTGTTAAGAATGCCATGTACTTTGAACAGAAACAAGTGTTTACGTAGTTTATTAAGGTGCAATTGCCTTTTAGTATTAATTGTCTCTAACTGGTGTCAGGTTACAAAGAGCACTAACTGCAATAACAAGCATATTTAATATGTAAATAACATTGTTATAATCCAATTACCTTGTGTAATTAATTCCCTTTAAGCGGTATAGGCTATAATTTGTACTATTCAGCACTGAATGCAATGAAAGAGTTCTAGAAGAGACAGACAAGAAAGCTGAACTGACTGCACTCCAATGTGTAAAAAGAATCTCTCCCTTAACTGCTGTCCATCCATTGAAAGATACCAAGATAGCTGTTAATCAACAAATAATCCAACATCACGTCAAGAGAACATGGTTTTTTAATGGCAGCGAGACACATGCTGACAGCGTTGTGGTGGGAATGGAGACTGTTACAGCACCAGACAACAGAGGGAGAAATTGTTCTGCTGTGTTGCCCTGGTGACCACAACACGAGAGGTGATTGGTGAAACCTGAGGAGGGAGAATAGGAACAGAATCTGAACAATAAAGAGAATATGGTAAATGATGCACAATGTTCAGTCGACAGTTCTCACGTT
Source organism: Cetorhinus maximus (assembly GCF_964194155.1). Classification (NCBI taxonomy): domain Eukaryota; kingdom Metazoa; phylum Chordata; class Chondrichthyes; order Lamniformes; family Cetorhinidae; genus Cetorhinus; species Cetorhinus maximus. The sequence goes on from NC_135879.1 coordinate 86,399,661, forward strand.
GCACATTCTATGGAGCAGCATCTTAACACCAGACTGCAGGCGCTCAGAACAGTGAACATAGTTTGGTACTTATACTGCCAGAAAAACAGTGCCAACTCGGCTTCTAGAATTTGTTGGCAAAGACATGCAGGACTGTTGTGGCGTAAATTACTTCCATGTTATCGTTTTAAATGTAGAATTAATTGCTTTAATAACTATTTAACATTAAATGTTTTAACCTGCATTTGACTTTCTAGCATGTGTTGTTTAGATAACGCCCTGACCTGAACTGAACACCCCCCCACTGACACAACCCGAGCCTCTCGCGACCCGACCAGACCCGATGCCCCGACCCTACCCCCCACCCCCGACCTCCGACCCACCCCCTCCAACCCCTAACCCACCCACGACCTCCCACCCACCCCGATGTTCGACCCCCCTCAAGTCCCCCTGACCTCTGAACCCCGCCATACCCCCTGATCTCCGACCCGCTCCTCTGCCCTTAAAAAAAAAGGGTGTGCACCCTCTTTCAATTCAACAGAGCTGGATTTCAGCGTTGGGCCTCGAGGACGAGCTACGCTGCCTGGGTCTCACCCGGCCTGAGTCAGAAGATAGGGCGAGACAAACACGGAAGAAAATCCATGAAGGGAATTGTACACGGAGCGGCAATTTGATGCTCATTGCCACTCCGAGGAAGCTACAGCCCATTCAGTCGTGTTTAGTTTATTCAGTAGTAATTTGCTAAAGTCTTTGTTTAATATTAATATTGCTACCTCTTTAAACCATCCAATCGGTGGAGTTTTCTGTACCCACCTGCCGCCAGGATCTTCCGGTGCCGCCGCATGTCAATGGACTTCTGGCCTCGCCCGCGACAGGGCCGGAAAATCCCGGCCAATGTGTATAACAGAGAAATCACTTTGGGACCAATACTCCCCATAAGCAGTGGGGACTGTATTCAGATGCAGGAAGTTTTGACTCATTTGCAACATGTTGACAGTGACAGCAGAGTTGGTCGTGAGAAACAGCAGAGAAATAATGGGTATTATCAACAAACATATGGGAATTGACTCTATACTACACGCTGTCAAGGAGCAGCATACGGACAAGGAAGATCATGAGAAGTTACTAGCTTCCTGTAAAAGGGGAAAATTTCTCGGCTTATTTTTTTTATTCATTCACAGGATGCGGGCTTCGTTGGCTGGGCCAGCATTTATTGCCCATCCCTAGTTGCCCTTGAGAAGGTGGTGGTGAGCTGCCTTCTTGATGCTGCAGTCCATGTGGTGTAGGTACACCCACACTGCTGTTCGGAAGGGCATTCCAGGATTTTGACCCAGCCACAGCAAAGGAATGGCGATATATTTCCAAGTCAGGATGGTGAGTGACTTGGAGGTCCAGGTTCCCAACAACCTGCTGCCCTTGCCCTTCTAGATGGTAGTGGTCACGGGTTTAGATGGTGTTGTCTAAGGAGCCTTGGTGAATTCCTGCAGTACATCTTGTAGATAATACACACTGCTGCTACTGTGCATCGGTGGCAGAGGGAGTGAATGTTTGTGGATGTGGTGCCAGTCAAGTGGGCTGCTTTGTCCTGGACGGTGTCTAGATTCTTGAGTGTTGTGGGAACTGCACTCATCTAGGCAGGTGGGGAGTATTTCATCACACTCCTGACTTGTGCCTTGTAGATGGTCGACAGGCTTTGGGGAGTTAGGAGGTGAATTACTCGTCATAAGATTCCTAGCACCTGACCTGCTCTTGTAGCCACAGTATTTATATGGCTAGTCCAGTTCAGTTTCTGGTCTCATCTCATACCTTCCTCCTGCATTGTGGAGCGCTGCAAGATCTTGGGGACTTAATAACTTTAGATTGTAAGACACCCCTTGTTAGGTTCAGAGATCCAAAGTTTTCTAATTCTGCTGTTTATTGCCCAAGAGAAAAGTGATTAACATTATTTGCCATGGTGGAAGTCAGCCACCTACTAGGGCTATGTGTCAGTAGCTCGGAATGAGTCAGATGGATAAAAGTTCTTGGGTATGATGAGTTAGCAGTGCTGTGCCAGTAGTGGAGATTGGTTGGATGTTAGTTTCTAGTGATGGCATATCTCTGTCACTGCTCCTTAATTGAAGAGCAGAAAAGAATACCTCCCTTGACAAGTTAAGATAGTTGTACCTCTGTCTGTAGGTATGGGTTCATGGGTAACAATAAGTATAAGTAGTCGATCATATGCCTCTTACCAAATTATAATGAAGCTTTTAGCTGTTGTTTGTAAAAACTCCAGTGGCTCATTTTAATGAAGCTAACCAGAAATTCACACCAGTAAAAATCCTGCAATTGTGAACTTCACTTGATTTTCCAATACACTCTCTATGCCCATTCAAACATTCAAAAAATTTCCCCCTTGTGTGTTGTCCCTATCATCCAGGGTTGTAGCTGAACATTGAAGAAAGTTTGACCTCCTTATTTGGTCAACTATTCAGCAACTACATCTCTGTAGTTAAATGTGTAATGGATGGTTTATTTGCTCTGTGCTTTGCTTACTTTATTGGTTGACTGTGAAATAGAACTTTCAAACGATTGTGCTTTCATCTGTTTTATGATTTCATCTGGCTCCACACTGCAAGGAATTTTGCCAAGTCAGAGGAATCAACAAGGGTAACAATGTTTGGAGAGTACTCTCCTCTGAAAATGAAGTGTAAGAGTGCAAGATTTGATCAGTAGCGCCGCTAGGGGTATGTACCTGTCACCAGCCGCTTCCTGAGTGACAACCCAGCTTGAGCAAGCCACTCATGTGGGTGACCCCTGTGAGCACTGGAAGAAACTGAACTGACATGAGCGTGACATCACACTGCCATACTGACTGAAGTGACACCCATTTTCCAAATGGAGACCATACAGGCTCATTGAACAAATGTGCGTGCCACTCAGCAATGAACAAGTGTTCAGCTGCTAATATGTCCTGCAGCAGCACTATTTAAAGGGCCAGTCAATAAGTTGCAGGTGAGAAGCTTTGACTTGCTTCTGCTCAGGCTGAGTTAGTGGAAGCACTGTGCAGATTTGACATGGAAATGGGGGCTGTGGTAAAGTTCCCCTTGGTATGTGAAATGACCAGGTGATGGAGTTCAGTTTGCAGAGGGGGGAGCACTGTGAGGATGAGAGGAAGTAGGGCTCTACTCAAAAGGCCCTGCCCCTAAATGTACTTTGAGAGCATTTCGAATACCTCTACCTCACCCAGCAGCAGTGCCTGAGGTGACTCAGGTTCTACAACGAGATAGTTTCTTAATTGTGCCACCACCTACAACACAACCTGAAGCCTCACAGCAGGGCGAGGACAGCCCAGCAAATAGCCATCAAGGTTACTGGCACTCTTAATTTTTGTGCCTCTGGGTTCTTCCAGGCGTGATAGGGACTTGATGAAGCAGTCTGTGTCCATATACTTCAAGACCTGCACAACGTTCAGGCTTGGGCTGAGAAGTGGCAAGAAGCATTCATGCCACACAAGTGCCAGGCAATTACCATCTCCAACAAGAGAAAAATCTAACCGTCGCCCCTTGACATTCAACGGCAGTACCTTGTTGAATCCCCCACTATCAACATCCTGAGGGTTACCATTGACAAGAAACTCAACTGGGCCAGCCATATAAATACTGTGACTACAAAAGCAGGTGAGTAACTCACCTCCTGACTCCCCAAAGCCTGTCTACCATCCACAAGGCACAAGTCAAGAGTGTGATGGAATACTCTCTGCCTGTCTGAAGGAGTGCAGCTCCAACAACACTGAAGAAGCTGAACATCTTCCAGAGCAAAGCAGCCCACTTGATTGGCACCCCTTCCATCTCCTTAAATACTCTTTCCATCTCTGGTGTTCATCGGCAGCAATGTTTACAATTTACATGATGCACTGCAGAAGCTCGCCAAGGCATCTTTGACAGCACTTTCCAAATCTACGACCTCTACCTCCTTGAAGAACAAGGCAACAGATACATGGGAACACCAGAGTCTACAAGTTTTCTTGCAAGTTATTCATCATTCCGACTTGGAAATATGTTGCTGTTGTTTCATTGTCGCAGGGTCAACATCTTGGAACTCCCTATCTAATAGCACTGTGGCTCTACCTACAACACATGGATTGCAATGGTTCAAGAAAGCGGCTTACCAAGGGCAAATAGGGATGGGAATACTGGCTTTGCCAGCATGACCTACATCCTATTTTGTAAAAAAAGTAGAAAACTCAGGAGATCACACATTTTTTCAGATACCATTTCATGTATCCTGATGGTGTGACTGTTGCCAAATATTCACTGGATATCATCTGGCTCTTCAGAGTTTATTGCTCCAATGGCTTATTCAGTTTATTCTCATCAGAGACCTGTATAGAAAGTCATTGAATCATAGAATAGTTACAGGACTGAAGGAGGCCATTTGGCCCATCATGTCCATGCTGGTCCTCTGCAGGAACAATTCACCTAGTGCCACTCCCTGGCCTTTCCCCGATAGCCCTGCACATTTTTCCTTTTCAGTTAATGATCCAATTCCCTTTTGAATGCATTAATTGACCTTGCCCCCACCACATTCTCAGGTCGTGCATTCCAGATTCTAACCGCTTGCTGCGTAAAATAGTTTTCCTCATGTAGTCATTGCTTCTTTTGGCAATTACCTTAAATCTGTGCCCTCTGGTTCTTGACTCTTCCACCAATGGGAACAGTGTTTCCCTAGGTACTCTGTCTAGTCCCCTCATGATTTTGAATAGCTCTATCAAATCTTTTCTCAACCTTCTCTCCTCCAAGGAAAGCAATTCCAGCCTCTCCAATCTCTCTGTGTAACTGAAGTTCCTCATTCCTGGAACCATTCTCATGAATCTTTTCTGCACTCTCACATGCTTTCACACCCTTCCTAAGGCGCGGTGCCCAGAACTGGATGCAATACTCCAGCTGAGGCTGAACCAGTGATTTTTTTTTTAAAGGTTCGACATAACTTCCTTGCTTTTGTACTCTATGCCATATTTCTAAGTCTTTTTTTTTGACTGAACCACATTCAGTAACATATATAGTGAAAGTTCTCTAACCTGGTTTGCTGCAGCAGTTTATTTGTACCTAATGTATACCCGAAGGAAAAGACAGAAGTTGCAAAATCACTACAAGCTGTGATTTTATAAATACTATATATATATATGTAGCTAGGGGATCTGGCAATTACAATACTCTTATCGAGTTCGCTTAATGATCAAAGTGTGTTTACAATCCTCTCCTCCTACGTCTCCATGCAAACTTTCAGCTCAATTGCTTAATGTTCAAATCTGGAATCTTTGCCAAGTACCGGTAATTTATTGTCAGATAAAGTAAACCATACCAATGACCTCCTCTAGGTGAACAGGAATAATACACCAGGCAGTGATGACAGTACTTTTCTGCTTTTATTGAAATAGGTTAGGTTTTGGTTGGCGGGACTCGCACCCGGAAGTGGCTGGATAGCCGACTCTCGCCCTGTTGTCGTAGCGCACTGTATAAAACAGCAATAAACCAATTAATGGCTGCAGGGATCACCCTGAGACAGGGAGTGAGTCGGACACATCCCTGGAGAAGTGCCCGGTGTCATCGCGCTGCATCACGAGGTTACACTAGGTGGGCATGTGCGAATGTTGGAAGCGCATCCGCCGTCAATTAAAGGGACTATGAAGGCAATTAAACGGCCAATCGACTCCAATTTTGAGAGGCCTGTTCATTTTTATGGTTGGCACACGGGCGAAACAGGCTTGTGGGAATTGCGAATGTTCAACTTTTTGGATCCAGGGCGGGGTATAAGGGCCGGAAGGAATAGAGACGTAAGGAGGTAGGAGTTCCAAAGTGAGTTGTGAGCCTGTGCATTACTGATTATTTAGGGAAGCATCCTGTTCATTTACTATAGTTTAGGAGGAGGCTTTTTGCGGATAGGCCTCATCTTAATAAAGTTTAAACCTCTGCCAAGCAGGAGGCTTGATATGGCATTGTTTATTCTGCTGGAGGGACTTCCTCAGATGAGGAGGAGAGGGAAAGAAGGGAGGCGAGGCCAGTTGGCTGCAGACAGCATCATAGAGTTTGCCCTCAAGACCAAGAAGCTCAACCTGGAGGGGTCGAAAAGCAGCAAGCCTTGCAAAGGAGAAGGGGCAGGAGAATGTGCCAATACCCTGCTGGAAGAGTCTACAGGCTGAGATCCAGTTACCTTGAGGTGACCAAAGTCCAGTGCCGAAGAAGTGTCCACCTCTCAAGGGAGACAGTGACCTCAAAATGTGACATGATAGGCCCCAAGATAGCTTCCAACTGTGTAGGTGGGCACCCAATGCCAGTGGCACTAAAGGTAACAGTTGCCCTTGCGGAATGTCACAATCCACAGCACATAGCTGTATAAAACTTGTGACAGATGCACTGTTCAGAAGGGTCAGCACCTTTAAACATTACAAGATAGACGAGGACAGCCAAGCAGATCTTTCCAGAGGATTCACAGCTATTGCTGGCTTCCCAAGGATTCAAGGAGCCTTTGATTGCACATATGTGCCCATCAAGCAATCTGTTGAAGACAGGGGCCTTTGTAAATAGTAAGGGGTTCCAGTCTCTGAATGTCCAGCTAGTGTGCGATCACCAACACCAGATCCTGCATGTTTGTGCCAGATATCCTGGGAGCTGCCATGATTCATATGCTCTACATCACTCTCTCAAGTGCCAAGGCTGTTCATAGCCCCTGCGTACTTAGATGGCTGGCTGCTGTGGCACAACGGATATCCTCTCAAATGGTGGCTAATGACACCAATCAGACATCCAAGAATGTCCATGGAGCGGGAGGTACAGCTGAAGCCATGCCACCACTCAGGCCATCATTGAAAGGACAACAGGCCTCCTCAAAATGAGGTTTTGATGTCTGGACCGCTTCGGATGATCTCTGCAACATCCTCCAGAACGTGTGTCCCTCATTACGGTTGTGTGCTGTGCTCTTCACAATGTTGCTCTCTCAAGGGGAGATCAGATGGAGGTTGAAGAAAACACTGAGGAAGATTCTAGCGCTGATTCTGAGGAAGAACCTGCTCAGCCACAGGGTTGTGATGAAGAGGCAGCTTTTGGGAGCCAGAGAGACCAGGAAGGCTTTGATTCAAAGGAGCTTCCAGTAGGTCTCCAAAGTCAAGACTCCAAATCATAGCAAAGAACCAGTCACTTTATTAGTTGGAGCTCATGAGGTCATCCTGCCACCATCTTCTCCCATCCCTCCTTCTGAAATAAACTATCCAGCCCAATCAATGTCTTGCTCAGAGTTGCAGGCCTCCTATCTCACCACCACATAAAGAAAAATAAGGCCATTTGATCTGAGGTCACATTTTAATAGTGACATGTGACAGCTATTCTAACATTACACAAGTGACAATGAGAAAGTATTCGTCCATGAAAGCCCTTCTGTGATTATAATGACTTAACGATCTGCTAATGAGTGCTACATCTAGGTGCATCCCCCTCACCGGCAGCTGCATTGGAGGCCTGCTGCTGACCCTGATGTTCCTTTGGCCTTGCTGACTTTGGCAGCCGTCCTCTAGTCACCAGGCCCCAACTGGGCAGGAGAATCCAGCGCCATGGCTGGGCACCCCTTGGTCATCGCGATTCCTCAGATGCAACAGCCACTAGCAGAGGGGCAGAGGAGCTGCTGCCATCATCAGGAGCTCCCTGAGAGGAACCCCCCAGATACATGGAGCTGCAGGTCATCCACCAACATGAGATTTGCTTGAACCTCCCTGCTTAGCAGAAATGGACGGACAGCGAGCAGAGTCACTAGGTCCCTCATCCATCTCTCACATTGGCAGTGACCTATTGAGTTCACCACCAGTGTGTGGGCTCACAGGTTTGAACACAATCCCAGAAAACCCCTGAATGTGTTCCTCGAGCTGCCTCGTCATGAGAGTCACCTCTCTCTCTATGGAGGATGCTGAGGGTCAACACTCATACTCCGCATGGAGTCCCCCATTACATGCAAACCCGCAGGAATTTCTGCCAGGTCTCCATGTGCATTCTGCTGGGAATCCAGCATTTACCACCTAATAGACAATTCCAGAAGCTCATCTGCCTAGGGCTCAGCATCATCCTGGTCTCCAGAAATCCTCTGATTGTCAAAGCCGTGGGGACTCTCTGTCTCCAACAGCTCCTCAAGCGTGTGTGACATGTCTTCCCCAGTATGTTCTACCATCTATCTCGGAGTGCTCAAACCCACCGAAGTGCCTGTATCTGAAGTAGCACAAGGTGCAGATAGAGGATGTGATGCAGATGCATCTGGCTCGTCTTCATCCTCCGATGTCAATTAAGGGTCTTCCGGGTCATTTACTGGTCTTGAGGATGTTCCATCTGAGGGACGATAAACATGTTTGAATATCTACCAGCATTTAAGGTTCAGAGTAGATGCATTCTGGTAATTTCTGAAATTGGTAATCTGGCTAAGCAAAGCCTTCTGAATGGCCTTCTTCCTCCGAACGCCTGCCTCTCCATGACCATTGGATTTCGCCCCACGCTTGTATGCCGGCTCCAGAATCTGCTCCGCCAATGGAGTTAGCAAGGCCAGTTTCGGTACTCCACCAACAGTAATGCTTTGCTCCTGGGCATTATGACCTGGGCATTGTGACTCCTAGTGCTTTCATTAGTCTCCCTCTATATGCCCAAATATTTCATCCCCCTCCCCACTATTGATGGTCTATGTCGCCAGCACATTGCGGGACTTCCCCCTTCCATACATGCCAGCCATCCTGTTCAGTCCCAGGCAGTACTCAAGGGCACAGGAAGTTAAGCTCACGGCTTTGCACCCGAGAGCCCCAACAAATGCAAGCCCACACATGCACATTTATTCAAGGTTAAATTGGGCCTTATAACTCAGCCTTTTAGAATGAAGAAGATCATTGACCCTCTCCCAGTAATGCATTTAGGTCCTTCAGATGATCCCCTGGCTGCTGACTAGTGCTGCCATCTCTGACCAAGCCTTCTTGGTATTATGTGGAGACCTCGTCTTGCCGTCTCAAGGCAGTAGTATTTCCTGGATATCACTGACAGCATTGATGAGTACCCACAAGCAGGCATCAGAGAAGAGGGGGGACTGCTTGGCTTGGGCCATTTGCATGCCTTTTGCCATGGCTTCCAGCCCCTGAGGACATTGCTAGCTTTCGTATACACTTTTCTCCTCACTTTCAGTCTTCGGTTTATACTGTTACTTAAAAGTTGCACCCCAATCTCTCCCACAGTTCTTCCTCAGATACATGCCTTCATGCATCTGTTTTTAAAACCCTGTTCCAGAGTTGACCTGATTCAGGTGTCCACCCTCTTCCCACCCAACTCGACAGTGCTAGCCCTCTCTCTCCGTGAGAGTTTCACACTGGCTGGCTGTTATTTGACCGATTGCGGGAGGGAGTGGATTTGACATCCGTTCCCGCTCCCACTGATCACGCTCGCCCGAGGAGCTGAAAAGTCAGGCCACTCAGTTGTATCAAACTGCTACAGAAAAAAAGCACGGTACATGTACCTACACCATATGGGTTGCAATAGTTCAAGAAGGTGGCACACCATCACCTTCTCATGGGCAATTAGGGATGGCAATAAATATTTGCCTTGCCAGCACCACTCATATCCCAAGAACAAATTTTAAAAAAGAATAATGTGGAATCTTATATACTTTTGATAAGGATGATGCATCAAAGCATCACAGCTATATGAGGATTTCCAAATAATGGAACAAATGGACAATGGTTACAGTACATCAGAATTCTATCTTTGAATCAGGTCCTTTTATCTGCAGAGCCATCTGTTCTCCTTATGCGCATAAATGAGAATTTATTGTTGAATATGTTAATAATATTTCAGTACACACCAGTGCGAAGAATTTTAATTTAGAGAAAAAAATCAAAAAGGATGATGATCTATTTTAATTAAGCTAAAGCTTTGCCTATATTAAATAACAAATGGACAAAGATAGGATATTCATTAATATTTTCTGAAATCCCCCAACATCACAATCATTCATCTGCCTAGATGGCTAAAGTAACAAAGAGATTAGAATCTAGGTGTAATGTTTCCACCTCTGGTGGTATCCTGACCATCACAGTAGATCCCACAGATGTACCCCTAGTGTTGTGGTCATCGATGAAATTTATGTAACATAAGTGACCTTCTCTGGCCCAACAAACATTGATGAATCCAATGACAGAGGCCAATGACATTACGAACTGTTAGACCCGAAAGGGATACATTCCTGTGGGTGGCCTCCCACTCTTGCTCCTTAACTTCAGCAAAAGAATCATGGTGCTCTAATTTCTGTGGTTTTCTGTGAATCTTCCACCAAAGTTATGGAGAATGAGCAGGAGGACTGACTGGGGAAATTAATGGCATAATATGTTTGAGGGGATACAATACAACATTTATTTTCTCAAGATATTTTTTAAAAGGCCTGAGAAGTTCAATGAACTGCCTGAGCACTTAAACCTAGCTTGATCCTGCACTGGCATTATACTCCAGAAGATGTCAAAGCCAGCTGGTGTGAGTCTGCCTAAACATATATCGCACTGTTTCACTAAGATAAATCATTGTAATCAGTACAGGGTTTGGCTCGGAAGTTATGTATCCACCTTTTGCTCCATGTGCAGTGAAAACTTCTCACGTCGACACAAAAGTGGTAGTACGACTGTACCCTAAGACTAAACAACAGAAAAATGTTGCCCTAATGAAGCTGTATAAAATTGTGTTATTGTTCTCAAGAACAGCATAGCTGAAGAGTTACACTGGTATTTGATTGCATCCATTGATAATCGCCTGGTAAACAAATTAAGATTTACTCATGGACATGTAAGCATGAGGATGTGGAAAATATTTAATATATGCTCCTTTGTTTTGAGTGAATGTCATAACATCAGTCCTGAATATTGAATCTCAACAGCAGTCTGTGCTGACTGAAAGCCAGAGTTGATTTCAAATGGAAAAAATGTAAAATTCCTTCAACCCAATGACTCATTTAGATTACCAGGAAATTACAAATGCTGTAAGACATGTTAAAAATGTTGCAAAGAAATAAGTACATTGAAGGACTGCATTTGTTAATATTTATTATCAATATAATGTAAGTCATCGAAGCAAAGCACTTTTAGTATCATAATATTAATTGTGGCTTATAACTTCAAGTTGCGGGTATGATGAGAGCATATCCTCTGTGCTGGTTAGCAAGTATCAGGGGAAATGCAGTCAACATTGCTCAGCTGATCAGTTTAGGTTCTCAAAATGCTTCTGAGACTTTGCTTGTTGATCAGGAGAGGAAAGCAAAGGTTCTCCATAATTCCAGGTGTGATTTTATCTAGCATTCCCAATCAATTTTTAAATTATTCTTGGGATGAGGGCGTCACTGGCAAGGCCCATATTCATTGCCCATCCCTGAATCACAGAATCACAGAATTGTTACAGTGCAGAAGGAGGCCATTTGGCCTGTTGTGTCTGCACCGGCTCTCTGACCCTAATGCCATTCCCCTACCTTCTCCCTGTAACCCTCCAGGTTTCCCTGAAAAAGGTGGTGATGGGCCTCTTTAAGAGATTCCAGGTAGCAGTTTGATACAACCAAGTGGCTTGCAAGGCCACTTCAGCAGGCAAAGAGTCAGCCATGCTGATGTGCTTGCAGATTTTCTTCCCTAAAGGGTATTGATGAACCAGTTGGGGTTATGACAATTATTTGCTTCAAAGCCACCAATTATTTCGAAGGAATTTTACGCCGGTGGGATTTTAATAGTCCTGCTGAAGTCAATGGACTTTTAAACGGCTCACCGCATTTTACAGCCACCCCCCGCCCCTCCCCCACCCCTCTGCGATGGGGGCGGTAAAATTCCGCCCTTTATTTCCAGTTTTTGAAAAGAAAACTGAATTCAAATTCTTAAACTGTCATTGTAGGATTTGGACACAGAGCATCTTGGATTATTAGCGCACGTTTCTGAATTACTACATTAACATGATTTAACATACAGCCACTGTACCACCACAGCATTAGCAGGGTAGATATTTTCACAGCTGCCAAGAAATAACCTGACCAATTTTCTTCCAATGAAGCTTTCCAGGATAAAATCTATTACTGCTGTCTTAAACAGATTCCAAAATGTTCCAGCCTGTCGACCTACCACACACTCTCTAGGAAATGGAATCAAGCCATTCACACAGCTATAAAATGGTGCTTTTGCAATCAATATAGCAGCAGGAGTAATGTTCCACTGATAATAAATAACTGCTGTTTGGTGAGCTATTGATGTCAGAAATAGCAACATTTGTAGTTTTGTCATCACCCTGCTGATTGTGTGGATTTCTTTCAAATAGCAGTGAAATAACTGACAGCGCGCAGAGCCTGTGGTTGTGAGGAAACCCTGTCACAATATTTTATGTTTTACATGAAAAAAGACGTCGATTAGCAAAATGATTAAAGCATCTTGGAATTTTAGTTTTGGATGAATAGCTATATGACTGCAATGGAAGCTTCCTTGCCTATCTGCAGTTCTCTAAATATGATCTTCCCACCAAGACAAAGGGCAGAATTACATGACCCTGTCGCAGTGGGGCCAGGGCCAGGGCCGGAAAATGTGGTGAGCCGTTCAAAAGTCCATTGACTTCAGCGGGACTGGAAGATGGCGGGAGGGGCCGTAAAATTCCACCCAAAGTGACTGGTACCCCCTGATCCCCACACTCCAAGTACTGGAATAGACTCAATAGGCACCACATCCACAAACATTCACTCCCTCCACAACCGACACACAGTAGCAGCAGTGTGTACCATCTACAAGACGCACTGCAGGAATTCACCAAGACTCCTTCAACAGCATCTTCTAAACCCATGCCCACTGCCATCTACAAAGACAAAGGCAGCAGGTAGATGGGAACACCACTGCTTGGACATTCTCCTTCAAGTCACTCACCATCCTGACTTGGAAATATATCGCCTTTCCTCCACTGTCGCTGGGTCTAAATCCTGGAACTCCCTTCCTAACAGCACTGTGGGTGTACCTACACCACATGGACTGCAGCGGTTCAGGAAGGCAGCTCACCACCACCTTCTCAAGGGCAACTAGTGGTGGGCAATAAATGCTAGCGCAGCCAGCGAAGCCCACATCCCACGAATGAATAGAAAAAATAATAACTGGTGTCAATGGCATTTCATTCTGGGATATGCTAGCAGAGCAGTTATGTTACTAGTATAACAATCCAGAAGGGAATAGGTTAATAATCCAGTGATATGAGCTCAAATCTTTATTGCTGCTTGTGAATTTGAATTTCACTTCAGCAAACAAATCTGGAACAGAAAATCAGTATCAGTAATGGTGAACATGAAATTATCAGAAATCATAAAATCACAGCTAGCAAAGAGTTTTCCCCTTTTTTGTGGTTAGACAATACACGGGAATTTTCCAATCTGTTGGGTAGATGCCAGTGCCATAGCTAACCTTTAACAGTTTGACTAGAGGCAAGGCTAGTTCTGGAGTACAGGTCTTCAACATCACAGCCGGGATGTTGTCCGGGCTCAAAGCCTTTGCTGTAACCAGTGCCTTCAACCATTTCTTGATATTATGTGGAGTGAATCAAGTTGGCTGAAGATTGGCATCTGTGATGGTTGGACCCCAGCAGAATGTTGAGATGCATCACGTACTCGAAACTTATAACCAAAGACGGCTGTGAATGCTTCAGCCTTGTCTTTGCGCTCACGTGCTGGGCTCCCCCATCATTGAGGGTGGGGACATTTGTGGAGCCTCTTCCTCCAGTTAGTTGTTTAATTGTCCACCACCATTCATGACTGGATGTGGCAGGATTGCAGAGCATTGATCTGATCCATAGACTTTGGGTTCACTTAGCTCTGTCTATTAAATGTTGCTTCTGCTGTTTAGCATCCTGCGTTGTAGCTTCATCAATTTAGCACCACATTTTTAGGTACGCCTGGTACTTGTCTTCAGCACAGGTTGGCGTTATGAAACCAGCCCTATTTACTAGCATGCTGTCAGAGTGAAAACTATTTCTTATTTTTTTTTTTTACACAAAATCTTGCTCCTTTGCATTGTTACTTTAACAATTATCTTCTGGCAAAAATCAATTCTCAGAAATACTCAGGTCTCAGAGATGCCCCAGGATTTGTATTTGTAAGCTGTAGGCTCCATGTCATTCACCAGGATCAAGCTTCCAGCTTTACAAGCTCCCTTAAGGCCAAGTGCTCCATCCCCATTAAGCAGCCACACACCTTCAAGGCCTCCAGCATTTTTTTTCCCTGTAGATCTCAGAACTGCACCAATAGGAGGCCTTAGTATGCACTCACAAAAACCATAATATGAAATTAGCACTGAGAGGAAACTGGGGAGCAGTGAAGCAACATCAGGGTCAGTGCTGTTCATGTGTACCGCCCATCCATAATGCTCATTTCCACCGGCCCCAGGAAAATTAGCCTTAATATCATTTCGAGCATATTTACCAACTTTTGGGGTTACAATAAGTCTATACATTTCTCAACAGAATTACCTGGAAAAACTCAGCAAGTCTGGCAGCATCGGTGGAGAAGAAATCAGTCAACGTTTCGAGCCCTCATGGCCCTTCAGCAGAACTGAAGCATAGTTTCAACAAGGGAGAAATATAAATTGGTTTAAGGTGGGTGGGGGGGAAGAGACACATTGAGGGTGTGGTGTGAGCAGATAATCAAAAGATGTCAGAGACAAAAGGGTCAAAGAGGTGTTGAAGGTGGTGGTCTTTGTCTGAGAAAAGTGCTAATTAAGAATGCAAGACAGGATATTCAAAGTACAGCTCTAGTGGGGGTGGGGTGGAAAGACTAAAGGTTTTAGTTTTAGATTTAAAAATAATGGAAATAGGTGGGGAAAGAAGAATCTATATAAATTATTGAAAAAAAAAGGCGGGTGGGGGGGGGAAAAGAAATGGGGTGGGGATGGGGGGAGGGGGAGTTTAAGATCTAAAGTTGTTGAATTCAATATTCAGCCCAGAAGGCAGTAAAGTGCCTAGTCGGAAGATGAGGTGCTGTTCCTCCAGTTTGCGTTGGGCTTCACTGGAACAATGCAGCAAGCCAAGGACAGACATGTGGGCAAGAGAACAGGGTGGAGTGTTAAAATGGCAAGCGACAGGGAGGTTTGGGTCTTTCTTGCGGACAGACCGCAGGTGTTCCGCAAAACGGTCGCCCAGTTTGCGTTTGGTCTCTCCAATGTAGAGGAGACCGCATTGGGAGCAACGAATGCAGTAGACTAAGTTAGGGGAAATGCAAGTGAAATGCTGCTTCACTTGAAAGGAGTGTTTGGGCCCTTGGACGGTGAGGAGAGAGGAAGTGAAGGGGCAGGTGTTGCATCTTCTGCGTGGGCATGGGGAGGTGCCATAAGTGGGGGTTGAGGAGTAGGGGGTGATGGAGGAGTGGACCAGGGTGTCCCGGAGGGAACGATCCCTACGGAATGCCGTCAAGGGGGGTGAAGGGAAGATGTGTTTGGTGGTGGCATCATGCTGGAGTTGGCGGAAATGGCGGAGGATGATCCTTTGAATGCGGAGGCTGGTGGGGTGATAAGTGAGGACAAGGGGGACCCTATCATGTTTCTGGGAAGGAGGAGAAGGCGTGAGGGAGGATGCGCGGGATATGGGCCGGACACGGTTGAGGGCCCTGTCAACGACCGTGGATGGAAAACCTCGGTTAAGGAAGAAGGAGGACATGTCAGAGGAGCTGTTTTTGAAGGTAGCGTCATCAGAACAGATGCGACAGAGGCGAAGGAACTGAGAGAATGGGATGGAGTCTTTACAGGAAGTGGGGTGTGAGGAGCTGTAGTCGAGGTAGCTGTGGGAGTCGGTAGGCTTGTAATGGATATTGGTGGACAGTCTATCATCAGAAATTGAGACAGAGAGGTCAAGGAAGGGAAGAGAAGTGTCAGAGATGGACCATGTGAAGATGATGGAGGGGTGGAGATTGGAAGCAAAATTAATAAATTTTTCCAGGTCCCGACGAGAGCATGAAGCAGCACCGAAGTAATCATCGATGTACCGGAGAAAGAGTTGTGGGAGGGGGCCGGAGTAGGACTGGAACGAGGAATGTTCCACATACCCCATAAAGAGACAGGCATAGCTGGGGCCCATGCGGGTACCCATAGCCACACCTTTTATTTGGAGGAAGTGAGAGGAGTTAAAGGAGAAATTGTTCAGTGTGAGAACAAGTTCAGCCAGACGGAGGAGAGTAGTGGTGGATGGGGATTGTTGGGGCCTCTGTTCAAGGAAGAAGCTAAGGGCCCTCAGACCATCCTGGTGGGGGATGGAGGTGTAGAGGGATTGGACATCCATGGTGAAGAGGAAGCGGTTGGGGCCAGGGAACTGGAAATTGTTGATGTGACGTAAGGTGTCAGAGGAATCACGGATGTAGGTGGGAAGGGACTGGACCCTCAGGGCCCTCAACCGTGTCCGGCCCATATCCCGTGCATCCTCCCTCACGCCTTCTCCTCCTTCCCAGAAACATGATAGGGTCCCCCTTGTCCTCACTTATCACCCCATCAGCCTCCGCATTCAAAGGATCATCCTCCGCCATTTCCGCCAACTCCAGCATGATGCCACCACCAAACACATCTTCCCTTCACCCCCCTTGACGGCATTCCGTAGGGATCGTTCCCTCCGGGACACCCTGGTCCACTCCTCCATCACCCCCTACTCCTCAACCCCCACTTATGGCACCTCCCCATGCCCACGCAGAAGATGCAACACCTGCCCCTTCACTTCCTCTCTCCTCACCGTCCAAGGGCCCAAACACTCCTTTCAAGTGAAGCAGCATTTCACTTGCATTTCCCCTAACTTAGTCTACTGCATTCGTTGCTCCCAATGCGGTCTCCTCTACATTGGAGAGACCAAACGCAAACTGGGCGACCGTTTTGCGGAACACCTGCGGTCTGTCCGCAAGAAAGACCCAAACCTCCCTGTCGCTTGCCATTTTAACACTCCACCCTGTTCTCTTGCCCACATGTCTGTCCTTGGCTTGCTGCATTGTTCCAGTGAAGCCCGACGCAAACTGGAGGAACAGCACCTCATCTTCCGACTAGGCACTTTACAGCCTTCTGGGCTGAATATTGAATTCAACAACTTTAGATCTTAAACTCCCCCTCCCCCCATCCCCACCCCGTTTCTTTTCCCCCCCCCACCCGCCTTTTTTTTCAATAATTTATGTAGATTCTTCTTTCCCCACCTATTTCCATTATTTTTAAATCTAAAACTAAAACCTTTAGTCTTTCTACCCCACCCCCACTAGAGCTGTACTTTGAATATCCTGTCTTGCATTCTTAATTAGCACTTTTCTCAGACAAAGACCACCACCTTCAACACCTCTTTGACCCTTTTGTCTCTGACATCTTTTGATTATCTGCTCACACCACACCCTCAATGTGTCTCTTCCCCCCCACCCACCTTAAACCAATTTATATTTCTCCCTTGTTGAAACTATGCTTCAGTTCTGCTGAAGGGCCATGAGGGCTCGAAACGTTGACTGATTTCTTCTCCACCGATGCTGCCAGACTTGCTGAGTTTTTCCAGGTAATTCTGTTTTTATTTTGTTTTGGATTTCCAGCATCCGCAGTAGCTTTTAGCTTTTTGTTTTTATCTATACATTTCTCAATCCTTGCAGGAGCTCACAGCTGAAGGACTTTCTCTGTCCTAATTGAATGTTGGCCTTTATCTCCAGGGTGCTGAATTCAAAAGTGAGAAAGTGTTTCTTCAGTTGTACAGAGCCTTGGTCAGACCTAACCTGGTGTACTGCCTTTAATCATTGGGCATGGGAATCTACATTGGCCTTGGAAATAGTGTGTTGCTTCACCAGAATGAAACCAAGGCTTAAAGGGTTAATATACAGGTTGTATAAACTCGGTTTGAATTCTCCTGAGTTTAGGAGGTTGAGGGGCGACCTAATAGAGGTGTTTAAAATTAATAGGGTAGACTTTGTTAAGGTAAGCACAAAGAAATAAAAACAAAAAGCTAAAAGCTACTGCGGATGCTGGACATCCAAAACAAAAACAGAATTACCTGGAAAAACTCAGCAGGTCTGGCAGCATCGGTGGAGAAGAAATCAGTTAACGTTTCGAGTCCTCACGACCCTTCGGCAGAACAGAACCCTTCTGCCGAAGGGTCGTGAGGACTCGAAACGTTAACTGATTTCTTCTCCACCGATGCTGCCAGACCTGCTGAGTTTTTCCAGGTAATTCTGTTTTTGTTAAGCACAAAGAAACTATTTGCTATGATGGGAGAATGCAGTACAAGAGGGCACCTTAAAATTAGAGCTGGGCTATTTAGGAGTGAAATCAGGAAGCATTTTTTCATACAAGGGGTATTGGAAATCAAAGATTTTATTCCCTAAAATGCTATTGAGGTTCGGTCAAATGAAATATTCAAAACCGAGATCCCTTGGTTTTTGTTGTGTAATGGATATGGAGCAATGGCAAGTAAATAAAGTTCAGATACAGCTCAAACACTAATTGGTGAAACATGCTTGAGGGGCTGAATGGCCTATTCCTATGTTCGTCAGGCGTTGATTTTTTTTATGATCATCCTTCAGTTGCATTTTCACTTTAATGACAACTTTGTAATATCTTTATATTTCTAGTTTCTTGACAAATCACCAGCTTCCTGTAGTTTAGATTATGTTAAATTGTTGAGTTGGCTTCTTTCATGCTTCCCTTCTTGGCTTGCGATTCCAGACTATTTTATGTTCTCAAAGGTGAAAGACCCATGCATCATTTCCTCCAGGTAGAATTACCAAAGAGCTCAATGGGAATAACAGTGTACTTTCCAGTTGGTTACTATACATTTATCAATGACTGTCTGCATTTTTATTGTAAAAATTTAACTTTCCACTGCTGGGACCTCATGTGATTGTATTGGAACATTTGATAGAGACTGTTGGATCGATTTTTATTTTCTCCAGTGTCCAAAATATGCCAGAAGTGCTTCTCTACCTGACACCTGGAAAAATCATCTAGACTATATTTTAAGTTTATTTATTAACATTTATTGTTTGAGATTGGAGTTACTGTCTTTGTTATATTGAATGACTTCCAGCTAAATTTTAGTTAGACAGATGATTATCTGATTATTTTGCACATTCGAGGCTGCAGATTGAATTATGGCATAAGTTTTTTGCAGGAAAGTTGGCCTAATATTATTTAGTGAGGTCACATGCTTTGTGCATCAGTGCACAGCTAATTGTGTTATTTTACATATATTTTATACTGTTGCTTGAAAGGATCCAGAGCATAAAAATTCAAGGTTCTGATGAACTTAGCAGCCAGGTGCACTGATGTTCGACCGGAACTGTCTGGCTTGAGGAGTCATTTTCTTTACTCCAACCTATGGATAGGTGTGATGCTGACAAGGCCACATTTATTGCCCATTCTTAATTGTCCTGAGGAGATAATGGTCAGAAAAGGCTGGGAAAACTCAGCAGGCCTGGCAGCATCTGTGGAAAGAGAAAAAGAGTTTCGCATCTGTTTGACTCTTCTGAAGTTTTTCCAGCATTTTCTGTTTTTATTTCAGATGTCCAGCATCTGCAGTATTTTGCTTTTATTTATTTGAGATAGTGGTCAGCCCTGTCCTTGTGGTGAGGCACACCCAAAAGGATGTTAGACAGGAAATTCTGGATATTGATCCAGTTTTGATGAAGGAACAGTGAATGTATCCCATCAGGGTGGTATGTGACTTGAAGGGAAAATCATAGGTGATGTTCCCATGACATTGCTGCTTTTGTCTTTCTCAGTAGTCAAAGTCATGGAGCTGGGAGATGCTGTTAAACTAATCTTCATAAGTTTAAGTTTCGCAGTCCATCCTGGAGATGGTACATTCTTCAGTCACAGTCTGCCAGCGGTGGAGGGGTTGGATATTAAAGAGGCATGTGATGACATTTTCTTTTCTAGATGCTCCTTCATTGCACCTATGGTGGGTGGTGAGTATTCCATCAAACTCCTGATTTGTTCTTTGTAGATTTTGGAAAAGCTCTGAGAGCTTAAGAAGTGAGCTGTTGATAACAGAGTACCCAGCTTCTGAGATACTCTTTCAGCTACAGGGTTGATATGATTGATCTAGGTAAGTTTTTGATCAATAGTGATCGCCAGGATATTGATAGTGGGATATTTGGTGAGGGTATTCTCCCACCATGGCAAATTGTTTCTCTGCACCTACCTTATCAAAGCAGTGAATAATTTTAAACACCACTGTTAGATCACTCTTCAACGTTCTGAACTCAGGGGAATTCAAGCCACATGGTCACATAATTTAACCCTTTAAGCCTTGATATCATTCTGGTGACTCTACACCACTCTTTCCAACAGAGAAAAGTTGGGTTTACAAATCAGATAGAAATGACCATTAGTGGTCTAGTTTAAAACAGTCCAGTTTGCGATCAAGCAGGTGATTTCTAAGGCAAGATCAAGGACATTATCCTAAGGAACTCCTGCAGTGATGTCCTGGAGCTGAGATGAATGGCCTCCAACAATCACAACCATCCCGCTTTGTGCTAGGTATGACTCCAACCAGTGAAGCGTTTTCCCTCTGATTCCCATTGACTCCAGTTTTGTTAGGGCTCCTTGATGCCACACTCGGTCAAATGCTGCCTTGATGTCAAGGACAGTCACTCTCACCTCACCTCCGGAGTTCAGCTCTTTGTCCATGTTTGAAACAAGGCTGTAATGAGGTCAGGAGCTGAGTGGCCCTGGCAGAACCCAAACGGAGCATCGGTAAGCAGATTATTGCTAAGCAAGTGCCACTTGATAGCACTGTTGATGACCCCTCCCATTACTTTACTAATCACCGAGAGTAGACTGATGGGGCAGTAATTGACTGGGTTGGATTTGTCCTGCTTTTTCTTGTGGACAGGGCATGTCTGGGCAATTTTCCACATAGCCGGGTAGGGGCCAGTGTTGTAGCTGGACTGGAACAACTTGGCTAGGGGCGTGGCAAATTCTGGAGCACAAGACTTCAGCACTATCGTCGGAATATTGTTAGAGCCCAAAGCCTTTACACTATCCAGTGCCTTCAGGCATTTCTTGATGTCACGGGGAGTGAATCGAATTGGCTGAATACTGGCATTTGTGATGCTGAGGGCCTCCAGAGGAGGCTGAGATGGATCATCCAGTCGGCACTTCTGGCTGAAGGTTGTAGCAAATGCTTCAGCCTTATCTTTTAGACCGATGTGCTGGGCTCCCCCATCATTGAGGATGGGGATATTTGTGGAGCCTCCTCCTCCAGTGAATTGCTTAATTGTCCACCACCATTCACGATGGTATACCTGAAGCAGGATACTTAAAGAGTGAATGCATTTCTTAAAGGAGGTTGTATTCATTGAATTTCAATATAGCTTCCATTTTAATTCTGTCTTTTGCTGCATGGTTGGGGGTAAATATTGTCCTAAATTTTTTAGATACCTCCATGCAAGTATTTTCAACAATTGTAAAGACTGGGGACTGTTCTTCCCACAAAATGGGAGAAAGATGCCCAACAACCTCTCAAAGAAAATGTATTGAGGCCCCTCAGAGTGGAACATGCTGCATGAAGAAAAGTTGAATTCTATTGCACTGTGTGTAATTTTTCAGTTTGAAACATTTTTTCCTCAGGCTGTATGCCTAACATGGAGTGTATATTGTAAATATCAAGAGTATTGCAATTGCTTAGAGGCACCCAGGAGTGGAACATACTGTACGGAGACATGTTGAATTTTATTGCACTTTCTGTAATTTTCAGGTCAGAATGTTTTGTAATGCACTTTTACAAATTTTATGAATAAAGTATATTTTTGGAAAAGATCCTAATTAGGATCCACAGGCATGAACAAGATTCAGGACACTTAACAATAGTATTACATACTGTACTAGAAAAACGCCGATCTTAGCTTTGCCTGCCAGACCAGAGACCCATATCCTATCTTACATCAAGTCATTCTTGTACATCACCCTATCACTGGCCTACATAAGCTCCTGGCATCAATTTTAAAAGTCTCATGTACAAATCCCTTCATGACTTTGCTGCTCCCTAACTCTGTAACTTCCTACGTCCCTACACTTTTCCACTGAAGTTTCCGTTCCACTGATTCTGATTTCAAGACTATTCCTCCTCTTTTTGCCCTTCCATTGGCAGCCTGCCTTCGGTTGCCTAGGCCCCAAGCCCAGGAGTTCTCTCCATCAATTCTTGCACCTCTCCACCTCTCCTTTAAAAGCCTCCCTAAAATCCATCTCTGATTGAATATTTTCAATCCATGCGGTATCTCCTTCTTTTGGCACAGCATTGTATTTGATTACCCCTCTGTGAAGGGCCCAAGGACATTTTCACACTTTAAAGACACCGTTTTGATGTATCTGCTCAATTGGTACAAGAGATCATGGAATTTTAAGCGCAAATTGTGTTTTCATGATATTTTGCATTAGCTTCAAGCCCACAGAATTGACCACACCCCTGTGATGAATTAATGACTGCTGAGAGATTCTGCTAAATGCACTTGTTTGCAGGCATTAGAGGAAGCTCCAAAAATCAAGCTGCATCTTTTTGGCACGAGGCCACTAATGGGCACACTTTGAAATATTTTGAATGATTTATTTTTTTTATAAAGAAAATACTAAGGAACATGCCACTATACCCTAAACAAACTAGAAATGATGTGTACATTTTTAAAAGTTACTTTCAGACATTTAAATTAAGGGCAGTCCCAGGTTGTGGATTGACACTGTGATTTAAAATGCTTAATTTTTGTGACAAACCTATTTAAGATTTATTAGACAAACATTACCAGTTTATGAACATACAAATATATGAATTAGAAGCAAAGTAGGCCATTTGGCCCTTCGAGCCTGCTCCACCATTCAATGAGATCATGGCTGATCTGATTATGGCCTCAACTCCACATTCCGCCTACCTCCAGTATCTTTTGATTCCCTTGTTAGTCAAGACCCTATCTACCCCACCTTAAAAATATTAATTGACCCTGCCACCAAGGTCTCTGGGGAAGAGAGTTCCAAAGATTCACAATCCTCAAAGTGAAAAAAAAAACTCCTCCTCTCTGTCTTAAATGGGAAGCTCCTTGGCCTGAATTTTACCCTTGGTGGGCGTATGTGATTGGCGGGCCCGTGACTGGTCGGAAACAGGCCGCTGCCTGCAATCGGCCCCTGACCGCAATTACACACTGGCTGGCCAATTAAGTCTAGCCCAGCATGAAACACATCTTCCCAATGGTCGGGAAGGGCCAGGCTGGGTGGGGCCTTGTCAGCTACCGGATCCAATGGCAACCCAACGGGTGGTTTACAAACAGCCCAGACAGCTCCTTGAAGGCTGCCAGGGAAGAACATATTTTCTGCGTGCTGAAGACCAAAGCTATGGCCTCAAGTGCGGCTGGAGCCACCAAGCGGGAGGGCAGGTTGGGTGGGCACTCAGCACCCCCGCTTTTCGGGTGAGTGCCTCACAGTCTTCTTGGAGGAGGTGGTGGCCAGGGGGGCCACCCTTGTCCCCAGAGATGGAAGCAGGAGGCCACCGCACCTCACAAAAAGAGCTTGGGAGGAGGTGGCAGCCCAGGTCAGCAGCCACGACATGGTGCGGCGCACATGGGTGCAGTGCTATAAAACGTTTAACGACCTGCTGCATTCAGAAAGGGTGAGTCCCGTGCTAGCATGGATCAGTGTGTTCAAGTGTTAAGGTCTGGCCATCCCCCCATGGAGCTCAGATGTGTTAGCGTCTGAGTGCCAACTGCCAATGACACCAGAGTTGGCCAAGGGGGTGAGCCCTGGCTGCTTGGACTGAGGGCCTTGTGGCTCGAGGGCCACAACTCAGATGTGCCTTGCAAGGTGTTCCTCAGGTGGGGTTGGCCAGGTTGCAATGGTGCTGCAGGTAGAGAGTGGATGAGTCAATGCTCCTCTGTCATTTCAGGATGATAACAACATAGATAGATCGTGGACAGGTGGAGGCCCCCAAACATCCTGATCCTTTCAAGGTTTGAGCAGGACACCTTGGAGCTGGACAGGCGGCATCCACCTTGGTCAGCCAGTCGCGGAGAGGCTGGGGTGCCAGACAAAGGTAAGAGTGCAGTGCACAGAGGTGAGAGTTTCGTATTGTGCAAACATTCTTGTGTAGTCTCTTAATTGATTGGAACCTCAAAACTGGAGCCCCCAGTGATCATTGAAAGGCGATGGCACCATGATGCAGATCTCCATTGTCTCACCAGGGTGCCTGGCATGCACAGTGACAGTGCGATGACTTAGACTAATCACATATCATTGTTCTCCCTTAGATCCGCCAGCACGCACTCATTCTGAGGACCCTGAAGAGCCGCCCCTGACGCCAGAGGACCACCAGGCTTCAGCTGCACCTGCATCACAGCCACTCTCTGAACCAGGCACCAGCGCAGAAACCAGCGCCTCAGCGAGTGTTAGGTCTTCGGCTAGAATGTCGGTGCACAGCGGTGAGGGCACTTCACACTCACTTGAGGTGCAAGTGGAGGCAGAGAGTGCCCAGGGCGCTGGCAGTCAGAGGGCTGCTGGAGGCCAAGACGATATCAGTCGAAGGCAGATGATGAGCCTCTGGAGTCACTCATTAGGCGGGAGATGCTGGATGTCCAGCAGGATGTGCAGGAGGATCTGGCGGAAATTCATGAGGGTATGCTTGCCCATGGTCTCTGTTGTGGAGGAGTTCATGCAGAGCATAGGCACTGCATTCACCCTCACAGCCGAGCATACTGCCTCCTCCACTGAGAGAGTGGCAGCTCTCATGGAGAGGCAGCTCCAGGGACAGAATCAGGGGTTCCTGGGGTTGCGCTCGGACCTGCAAGCCCTCACACAGGCACTGACCTCAGGTGGTCAGTGTCAGTGTGGGAGATGGATGAGGTACCCAGTATCCCAGCTAGGTGCCTGTCCATCAAAGGCGAGCAGGGAGATCCAGAGTGACCTCACGTTGGTGCACAAGCTGCCTGTCATCTCTGCGGGCTCCTCTCCGGGCACTCTCAATGATGGCGGCAGCTCCACCGCCCCTCTGCCAGTGATCATAGCATCTGATGATGTTGTGATGACTGGGGAGATGCCAACCGTGGCACTGGCCATTCCCTCCTAGGCAGGGCCGGCGCAGGTTCCACTGGCCAGAGGACGACTGCTAAGGCCATCAAGGCCAACAAGACAGCAGAGGCAGCAGACTGCCTCTAATGCCAGTGCCAGGGGTGGTCGGTGGGGAGGCGGGGAGGGGACATCAAGACGTAGCATTCACAAACATAAGTTTAATGCACCATGAGCAAACAGGGACTGGTCACAGGTGATCTTCTTTGTAGATGTAATGTTTTGTTTATGTTTACCGGTCTAGGAATGAAGATCAGAGAAGGTTATATTAATTTGGTTGGATTGTGAAAATGACAAAAATTATGCTTTTTCCGTAATTATTATTTTATTTTTTTGGTGCAGGGTCCACCAATGTACAATTCTGGATGTGAGTGGCTCTAAATTTTATTCCACAGGAACTGAGTGGACTTTGGGTTCAAATGAAAGAGTCATTTCAGACATCTGGGATGGAGGCAGCAGCCCTGGCATAAGGTGAAAGCAGATCTTTGGTAGCCTAGCTGAAGGAGCATTGGATCAAGGTGTCCCTGGTGCTCCTGCCTCCCTGAAGGTTACAGAGGTCTGCCTCTAGCGCCCTTTGCATTCTCCTTACCATGCTCCTCTTTTGACTCACTACTGGATTCATCCTCTGTGGCCTGTGGAACTGCGTCAAGATTCTCTTCCTCCAGTGAGGCCTCCCTTGCCAGTGCCAGATTGTGGAGAGTGCAGTATGCAACCACTTTCAGTGACACCCACTCTGGGGGGTATTGTAGTGCTTCCCCTGAATGGTCCAGGCATTGGAAGTGCATCTTCAGAAGACCCTATGGTTCTATCTATCACCACCTTTGTGGAGCCATGACTCGTATTGTAACACTGCTCTGCGCCTCTGTTCTTGCGTGGGGGAAAGACGTCATAAGCCAGCTTTTCAACGGATAGCCCTTGTCACCCAGCAGCCATTCATCCAGCCAGGCTGAAGCACTGAAAAGCCTCAGCACCTGGGAATGTCTCAGCATATAAACATCATGGAAGCTGCCAGGATACCTTTCACAGACTTGCAGAATCTGCATCTTGTAGTCACACACTATCTGCACGTTCATTGAGTGGAAGCCCTTCCTGTTGACGAAGGCACACGGCTGACCTGCTGGCACCTTGATGGCCACATGTGTGCAGTCGATTACACCCTGGATGCGGGGGAACCCAGCAATTGCTGAAAAGTCTGTGGCTCGCTCTGTCTGGCTGGCCTCCTCCATACGGAAATGAATAAATGTCAGTACCCACCTGAACAGAGCTTCTATCACCAGCTAGATGCAACTATGGACAGCTCATTGGGACACTCCACACTGATCCCCCACTGAGCCTTGGAAAGCTGAAAAGAGCCAGAGGCGTAGAAGCTGAGGGCCACTGTGACCTACAGAGCCAATAGTGTAGGGTTTCCACCCACACAGGTAGATGTGACCTCAGGCCTAATCATATGACAAATGGCGGTCACGGTCTCCATGGAGAGGCGGGGCCTCCTTCGGCACTACACCTCGGACATATTAAGGTAGTTGCATCGCCGCCAGTAAACCCTGGCAGCAGGATAGTGGCATCTTCTGCGGCCCCTTCTGCCTTGGACTACCTGCTGGTCCTGTGCCCCTTGTGCCTACACCTCTCCTCTCACAGGTCACTCCCCTGGAAACAACATTGGGACACCTGGCCTCCTTTCCCTTCTGCCTCTCTCTTCCTCCTCAGCGATCTCTTCAGCGGATACCTCAATCCCCATTACCAGGGTAACGGAAGGCTGTCTGATACCTGGAAGGGTACACAAGGTCAAAATCCTCCGGGAGCCTTGGAGACAACAATGACTCCTGAAATGAAGCCTAGAAATGCTAAGAATGAAGCTCAGAATGGAGATGAAGCTGTCAAGTTCAAATAAGCAACCAGCAGCAAACTATCTCCAAAACTCCTCACTACTCACACTGGCAATGCTGCAGAACCTTTTTACTCTGCTCTTGGATGAGATTTTGCAAAATATGCACTGCACGCCTGCCTGTTTTGCCCGTGCAATGAGCACGAAATCGCACGGACAACGTAAAATTGGGCTCAATTGGGTTTCCAATGGCCTCAACTGTCCTTTAGATTGATGGTGGGTGCGGCTCAGATACCTGCGCGTGCCCACTGACCTGAAGATTACGTGCATGCGAGATGACATTAGGATGCTCGCCCGATATCTTCTTGCATTAATTTACGCCCGATCGGGTTGGGTGCGCGCCCGCCCACGAGGCGTAAAATTCTGCCCCTTATTTTTAAACTGTGTCCCCTAGTTCTAATCTCTCCCACAAGGGGAAACATCCTTTCAGCATCCACCCTGTCACGTCCCCTCAGGATCTTATATGTTTCAATAAGATCACCTCTCAATCTTCTAAACTCCAATAGATACAGGCCCAGCTTGTTCAACCCTTCCTCATAAGATAAATCCCCACTCCATGTATCAGTCAAGTGAACCTTCTTTGTACTGCTTCTAACACATTTATATCTTTTCTTAAACAAGGAGACCAAAACTGTACACAGTACTCCAGATGTGCTCTCACCAACTACAACTGTAGTGAAATATCCATACTTTTATATCCTATTCCCCTTGCAATAAACGACAACATTTCATTTGCCTTGCTAATCACTTCCTCTGCCTGCTTCGTAACTGTTCCTGATTCATGTGCCAGGATACCCTGATCCTTCTGTACCTCAGAGTTCTGTAATCGCTCTCCATTTGAATAATATGCTGTTTTTCTATTCTTCCTGACAAAGTGGATAAGTTCAGATTTTTCCACATTTTACTCCACCTGCCAAATTTTTGTCCACTCACTTAACCTATCTGTGTCCCTTTGCAGGCTCCTTATATCCTCATCACAACTTACTTTCCTGCCTGTCTTTGTCGTCAGCATATTGTAGCAACCATACATTAGGTCCCTTCATCCAAGCCATTGATATAAATTGTAAATAGTTGAGGCCCCAGCACTGATCCCTATGGCACTTCACTTGCCACATCTTGCCAACCCAAAAATAACCCATTTATGCCTATTCCCTGTTTCCTGTTAACTGACCAATCCTCTAACTATGCTAACATGCTACCCCCTAACACCAAGAGCTCTTATTTTTCATAGAAACTTTAGATGTGGCACCTTGTCAAGTAACTTCTGGAAATCTAAGTGCAGCACATCCACAGGTTCCCCTTTAGCCACATTGCATGTTACTTCCTTAAAGAACTAAATAAATGAGTCTAATGATTTCTCTTTCACAAAACATATTGACTCGCCTGATTTCACTGAGATTTTCTAAGTGCCCTGCTATAACATCTTTAATAATAGATTCCAGTAATTTCCCTATGACAGATGTTAAGCTCACTGGCCTGCAGATTCCTGCTTCCTGTCTCCCTCGTTTCTTGAATAGAGGAGCCACATTCATTACTTCTCAATCTGATAGGACATTTCCAAAATCTAGGGAACTCTGGAAATTTAAAACTGATGCATTGCCTATCTCAGCAGTCACATCTTTAAGACTCTAGGATGAAGTCATTCAGGACATGGGGATTTGTTAGCTTTTAGTTATAATAATTTTCTTTGCACCCTTTCCCTGGTGAATGTAATTGTTTTAAGTTCCTCCCTCCCTTTCACCTCCTGATTTGCAATTATTTCTGGGATGTTATTTGCGTCCTCTACAGTGAAGACAGACACAAAGTGTGGAATCATCCCATATTTGCACTAAGTGCAGTATCGAGCGGGCAAAAGAGCATTTTGCCTGTCGGCTGCAGTGGTGGCTTTTCACACCGTATTGCCCCAATCCCTCCTCATTAATCATGCATTCCCAGGAAACACGCCGTTTTGATGGCGGGAAGGCTCTCATTCGCCCACCACACCATCACCTCGCTGCTTCCTCACGCTGGGCACCATATTTAAAAAACAACCACGTGAACACTTCTCAGTGCTTCCAGCCAGGATGGCTGCACAGAAGAAATGGCCCTGTGAGGCAAGAAGACTGCAGCCCCCTGATTCAGTGACTTGTCCCTGGAATACCTTATGGACACTGTGGAGGCTTGTTGTAATGTCCTCTACCCCGCCCTGGCTGCAGCAGGGGCAGCAACATCGGTAATCTGGTATGGGAGATGGTGGCAACAGTGGTCAGTGCCAATGTCCTGCAAAAGAGGACAGCTGCCCAGTGCCGAATGAGGATGAATAATCTCCTCCATTCCACCAGGGTAAGTCACTTTTCTCATTACTCTCAACTCACACACTCACAAACCCATCACACGTCCACAGAGTTTGCATTCACTGCCAGTTCAATGGACATCCCCATTCATACTCTCACACAGACCTTCATCATCCTCATCTCCTCCATGGCACCACTCACCAGCCACACATGCCAGGCATACTTATCACCTGGCCTAGCAGGTGTCCTGCTTACGCTCTCTCCATCTCTATTCATGCAGGACAAGCTGATGCATAACTAGAGGGAGAGGTCATAGACTGGTGAAGGAATGTCTGAAATGAAGGTCCTCACAGACTTTGGAAACAGAGCCTACCAGCTGACTGGCCAAATCTGGACCGTTCCTGTGCTGACAGTGAGTTCAGCGGTGCTGTACCAAGTGAGGATCCAGCAGTGCAACATCCATCAGACAACCATGCTATGAGTTATCTGTCCTGTTTCACAGGCCATTGCCATGCACCAATTATCTTGCTCTTGCTTTTACAGGCACATTTGGGAAAAAGCTGGGAGAGTCCACAACTCAGTTGCTCGACTCAAGCCATGTCTGATGAAGAATCTGCTGAAATCCCAATTGAAGATCCATCACAGCGCTCACCCACACCCTCCACCACTGCAGAGAAACACACCTCAGTGAGACCCAGTTTTTGAGTAGCCTCGGGATCACAACCTGGTGAGCACATCACTCTCCTTGATCCACAGCAGGCAGAGGCAGGGACTTCCCAAGTTTCTGGCACTTGGAGATTGCTGGAGGCCAGAAATTTGCTGAGTCCGAGTCAGATGACGAGCCTCTGGACTTGGTCATACCTCTGTTGCTGGAGCTGCAAAGGCAAGCTCGGGAATAACAGGAAGGGATGTCCGCTGCACTCCTCAGGTTGCAAGGCACAATGAAGGAGTCCATCTGCCTTCAGTCTGAGGTGATAGCGCAGGCATTCCAAAGCACCGAGGTCAACTCTGGTACCATGGAGACCTTGGTCCAAGACATTGGTCTTGCACTGCTGCTCGGGCTGAACTCCATTGCTAACACCATAGTTGGCCTCCAACAATGTCAACGCGAGAGTGGTGTGGGGCAGCTCCATCTAACTCCAGCTTCCCCTTCTCCTCAAGGAGTCAGCCAGTGGCCCTTGGGCACCCACAGGGAGGAGGATCAGCAGATGCACAACCTGGGGCCATCCATCCAGGCATATCCAAATCTCCTCATCCTGTAACCCCAGCAGCTCCAGCTTCACAGGCCGAGGAGGGTGCCACAGCCACACAGCAGGTCCCTTAAAGCAGGCCGGGGCCTTCCAGGTCTCAGCTCCCCAGAGGACGCCCATCAAGATCATCGCAGACAGGGCGTAGCAGTCAGCAGGCTGCCTACACCTCCACTGTGGATGCCCGGGGAGCACCAAGATGTAGGGGCAGGGTTAGGAAGGTTAAGGAGATGTAGTTGCATCGCATGAGGTGGTAATCACTTGTACATAATGTTCACTATTGTAAATAAACTCCCAAGAACTCCTTGCCTATGGCTCCTTGTTATGATGAGCAGTGTTCTTGTTACTCAGATGTGAAACCCTGATTCCTGTACAAGATAAAGGCAGGCGCCTCAGCCCAGGGCCTCTTCCCTGTGCAGTGTGTAACCTTCAGACTGAAGTGATTATCTGGCTTCACACTCACTGAACACATTAGTGATGCCTGTACCTTGATGGTGCTTGTCATTGCTGCCAGAATGTTGTGGGCAGGCTTCACAGAGTTCCGTCATTCTCTCTGTGTGCTCTCAGCGTCTTTGAGGCTGGCCCCCCATCTCTTCAGCACCTGTGATCGGTGGTGCTGTGCTCCTGAAGGGGTCAGGTGCTGAAGGCTGACAAAGGATCAGATGCATTTAAAGTTTCATGGATGCGTTTCCATGATATGACCTGATCACAGAGCGCAAGCGAGTGCCCTCGGCCAGACAGGAGTCAGAGACAGAGGCAATGTGAAGATCTATGTAGTGCCCTCACTGCATGTCGTTATCATCCCCCTAGAATCTAGTGACCATTAGGGCCTCTGCTGCATCTCCATGATAGGAGCCTGAGCACAGAGGGTATGTGCGTTGCCATCAGCCAGATTGGAGCTAAACGTTCTCAGATGCAATGTGAGGATTTATGGTATCTCCCCACTGCATGTTGTCATCCTCCACAAGTCTAGCAGCTATGAGGGCCTCCCGAGCGTGCCTGCCTTGTTTGGCCACTGTGATGACCTCATCACCTGTCGAACTTGTGCAGTCATCCAATTGTTCTGCAGTCATTAGTTTGCAGTCTGTGCCCGAGGGGTGAAGAACTCTGGAACATTTAGTGGCATTTCCAGGCCTCTGCGTTGCTTGAGTGGGCAGATAAGCTGGAGACCCGACTCCAAACATGTCAATGTGGCTGCACCTGAACTGTCTCAGCTGCAGAGGAATGGTCACTTTATACAAGATTTCCCTAATGCTTGGCCGCTTCCTTCCCCCGTCCCCTCATGTGCTTATGCACTACCATCAACTGGAGTGCAGACCTTGCCGCCCCCTCAATTCAACTGAACCGTAGTGCAGCCCTTTGCTTCCCCCCAATCTGCCTCAATCTTGAGGTCCAACAGGCGACCCCCATGAGAGCTGTGCAACGTTATTGTGCACTCCCCTCCGAGTTCCCCTCGAAGTGCAGTTTGCCAGCTGCACACCTTATAAATGCTGTTGTGAAACACGTTGGCGTGCAATCGTGCTGACGTACTCGGATGAATCAGCGTGAGGGGATGATTCCGGTGAGCTGGGCTTATAATGATATGCAGATGTATTACAATGAAGTTCCCAATGTCCGTTGGTGGGAAATGCGGCCCGCCATTGACAGGAGTAGCGGACGGTTGCAAGTGTGTTTCATAATGTCGTGAAACTGATTTTTGACCTTCCCGTCATATTGTTCGCTCATGCCCACCATGACGCCAGACGCCAGGGGGCAAAGAAAATTCTGCCCAAAATACCTGATTGTTTCATCCACCAATTCCTTATTTCCTATTATTAATTCCCCATTCTCACTCTCTGCAGGACAAACGCTCACTTTACTTACACTTTTCCTTTTTAAACACCTGCAGAAATTCTTACTATCTGTTTTTATATTTCCAGCTGGCTTTCTCTCATGCTCTAATTTCTCCCTCCTTAATGATCGATTAGTCATTCATTGCTGTTCTTTATGTTCCATCCAGTCTTCTGACCTGCAACCTATCTTTGAGGAATTATACACTTTCTCTTTGAATTTGAGACTAGCTTTAACTTCCTTAGTTAGCCAGGACGGTGTGTCCTTCCCTTAGAGTCTTTCTTTCTCACTAGAATGTAGCTTTTCTGAGCATTCTGAAAGAACTCTTTAAAAGCCTGCCACTGCATCTCTACTGACCTATCCCTTTACTTAATTTCCAAGTTCACTTTAGCCAGCTCTGTATTCATGCCCCCATAATTGTCTTTATTTCAGTTTAAAACAATCGTCTTAGATCCACTCCTCAATCCCTCAAACTGAATGCGAAATTTAATCATATTATGATCACTGCTACCTAGGGGTACCTTCACTATAAGGTCATTAATTAATCTTGTCTCATTGCACATCACCAGATCCAGTATAGCCTGCTCTCCGGTTGGTGCTAAAACATGCTGCTCTAAGGAACTGTCCAGAATGCACTCTATGAACTCATCATCCAGACTTTCTTTGCCAACCTGATTCGTCCAATCTATATGTAGATTAAGATCATTCTTGATTCTCGCTGTACCTTTCTCACAAGCCCCCATTATTTCTTCCTGTGTACCCGATCCTACAATGTGGCTACTGTTAGGGAGCCTATAAGCCATTCCCACAAGTAGCTTCTTAACTTTACTATTTCTCATCACTACCCAAACTGATTATATATCTTGACCTCCAGGTCATCTCTCTCTATTGTGCCAATATTACCCTTAATTAACAGAGCTACGCCTCTACATTTTCCTAGTTTCCTGTCTTTCCTAACTGTCATGTACCCTTGAATATTCAGCTCTTAGTCTTTGTCATTCTGCAACCATGTCTCTGTAATGGCCATCAGGTCATACAGACTTATTTCTATTTGTCCTGTCAATTCATCTGTTTTGTTACGAATGCTACAGATACAGATATCTGTATTCAGATACAGGTGCACACAGATAGACTCTGAAATATGTCAAGGATTTTTTTGAGGCAAAATTTAATATAATTATGTTTTAAAACGCTGTCTGATTGTGCAGGTTTATGGCAGAATGTGTGTTGGGCAATATACAAATGAGTTTGAGCAAAAATCCAAGGTGGAGGGGGGAATAATTTTCAAAACGGGCACAATTTTGGGTGCAATTTGCTCCAGGGTTGCCGATTGAGCTTAAGGGGGAAATTCTACCCCATCATACAAAATTAAATTGATACTGTTGCTCTGTGTAGAACACAGGTCATCCTATTTTCACATTAAACTAGCAGTCTTGCTTTTAACGTCTCAGCACTGAAAGTCAATACCTGGCAAGAACAAGACTGGTGACCTTTATAGGACAAGAATGTTTCTGACAATTGAAAGATTGAGAATGACCTGGACAATAAAGATGGTGTCATTCAATCAAGATCAATTTGCTATCTAATCTAAATTGTGAGCTAGTTGCTTGGGATGAATTGTATGACATTGATTTAATTTCTTAACATTTTGATTTACTGTCAATGCATCAGCAACTTTACCTAAATAAGTGTTTGCAAATGTTCAGCATCAAATCAATTAGACCTTCAATTCCAATCCATTCTAAGGAAGATATTTGGAAAATTGTGCGATCCCGTAGCTGTTTGATGATCTATGAAGCTATCCGTAAAATTACCCTCCTAATGCTTGAGCAGTGACAGTGAGGACTAAGCACCATATAAACATGATTAGCTACCGCACAGAGTGTGGGGCAGGTAGTGATCGCAGAAATAAGTGCTTTAGAAACAAAGTGCTAACTCAGAGGGCTGAATATTGCACCCCCCCCACCCCCCACCCCCCCGCCACACCGAAGTCGGGAAAAGAGAGACAGAGGAGAGTGTCTACACAGAGGAGAGTCTACACAAAGGAGCAGTGGGGGGGCGTTCAAAAAGGAAATGGGGAGGGTACAGGATCAACATGTTCCCTCTAGGGTGATAGGAAGGAGTAACAAACCCAGAGAACCATGGATGACCAGAGGTATTCAGGATATGATGAGTAGGGAAAAAGAGGCTTTTAGCAGGTACAAGGGAAGCAAATCAGCAGAGGCATTAGTGGAGTACAGACAGTGCAGGGTGGAGCTTAAGAAAGCAATTAGGATAGCAAAGAGGAGATATGAGAAAGCTCTGGCTGGTAAAAGTAGGGAAAATCCCAAGATATTCTATAAGTGTATCAATGGGAAGAGGATAACCAAGGAAAGAGTAGAGCCCATTAGGAACCAAGGGGGCAATCTATGGGTGGAGCCAGAGGACATCGCTAGAGTGTTGAACGAATACTTCACATCCGTCTTCACCCAAGAAAATGAGGATGAAGGTATGGAACTCGGGGAGAGAGACTGCGAGGTTCTTGAGCAAATTGATATAGGGAGTGACAAGGTATTGGAGGTGTTGGCAGGCTTAATAGCGGACAAATTTTCAGGTCCGGATGATTTGTGTCCCAGACTGGTGAGGGAGGCAAGGGAGTAGATCATAGGGGCTCTGAACCAAAATTTTAATTCCTCTCTGGCCACAGGGTAGGTGCCAGAGGACAAGAGAACAGCTAATGTGGGTCTGCTATTTAAGAAGGGTTGTAGAGATAAGCCAGAGAACTACAGGCCAGTGAGTCTCACGTCAGTGGTAGGGAAGCTATTGGAGAAAATTCTGAAGGAGATAATCTATCTCCACTTGGAGAGGCAAGGTTTGATCAGGGATAGTCAGCATGACTTTGTCAGAGGGAGGTCATGCCTAACAAATTTGATTGACTTCTTTGAGGAGGTGACTAGGTGTGTAGATAGGGGTGGTGTAGTTGATGTAGTTTATGTGGATTTCAGCAAAGCCTTTGACAAGGTCCCACATGGGAGACTTATAAAGAAGGCAAATGCAGATGGGATACAGGGTAATTTGATAAAGTGGATTCAAAATTGGCTTAGTTGCAGGAGGCAGAGGGTGATGACAGAAGGATGCTTTAGTGACTGGAAGCCAGTGTCCAGTGGCGTACCACAGGGATCTGTGCTGGGTCCCCTATTATTCGTCATTTATATAAACGACATGGATGACTATCTGGGGGCAAGGATTAGTAAGTTTGCGGATGACACAAAGATTGGCCAGGTGGTTAACAGTGAGGTTGAGTGTCTTGGGCTACAGGAAGATATAGACAGGATGGTCAGATGGGCAGATAAGTGGCAGATGGAATTTAACCCTGAAAAGTGTAGGGTGATACACTTAGGAAGGAGTAATTTTACAAGGAAGTATTCAATGAATGGCATGACACTAGGAAGCTCTGAGGAACAAAACAACCTTGGCGTGTGTGTCCATAGGTCTCTGAAGGTGGAGGGGCATGTTAGTGGGGTGGTGAAAAAGGCATATGGACACTTGCCTTTATCAATCGAGGCATTGATTACAAAAGTAGAGAGATCATTTTGCAGTTGTATAGAACCTTGTTGAGACCATAGCTGGAGTACTATGCACAGTTCTGGTCGCCACATTAGAGGAAGGATATGATTGCACTGGAGGGAGTGCAGAGGAGATTCACCAAAATGTTGCCTGGGATGAAACATTTAAGTTATGAAGAGAGGTTGGATAGACTTGGGTTGTTTTCGTTGGAGCAGAGAAGGCTGAGGGGCAACCTGATCGAGGTGTACAAGATTATGAGGGGCATGGACAGGGTGGATAGGGAGCAGCTGTTCCCCTTATTTGAAGGGTCAGTCACGAGGGGACATAGGTTCAAGGTGAGGGGCAGGAGGTTTAGGGGGTATGTGAGGAAAAACTTTTTTACCTAGAGGCTGGTGACGGCCTGGAATGCGCTGCCTGGGAGGGTGGTGGAGGCGGGTTGCCTCACATCCTTTAAAAAGTACCTGGATGAGCAGTTTGCATGTCATAACATACAAGGCTATGGGCCAAGTGCTGGTAAATGGGATTAGGTGGGTAGGTCAGGTATTTCTCACGTGTCGGTGCATGCTCAATGGGCTGAAGGGCTTCTTCTATGATTCTGTGATTTCTTGATATCACGTGGAGTGAATCAAGTTGGCTGAAGACTGGCACCTGTGATGCTGGGGACCTCAGGAGGTGGCCAAGATGGACAATCGACTTAACACTTTTGGTTGAAGATTGTTGCAAATGCTTCAGCCTTATCTTTTGCACTGATCTGCTAATCTCCCCCATCATTGAGGATGGGATATTTGTGGAACCCCTTCTAAAGTTAGCTTTTTAATTGCCCACCATTCACGGCCGGACGTGGCAGGATTTTAGAGCTTAGACCTGATCCATTGGGTGTGGGATCACTTAGGCCTGTCTATCACTTGCTGTTTATGCTAGTCAGCATGCAAGTAGTCCTGTGTTGTAGCTTCACCAGGTTGAAGCCTCATTTTTCAGTATGCCTGGTGCTGCTCCCAACATGTCCTCCTGCACTCTTCATTGGGCTAGGGTTGATCCCCTGGCTTGGTGGTAATGGGGGATATTCTGGGCCATGATACAAATTTTAGTAGAGTACAAATCTGCTGCTGTGAGTGATCCACATCATCTCTTGGATGCCCAGTCTCGAGTTGCTAGATCTGTTCAAAATTTATTCCATTTAGCACAATGGTAGTGCCACGCAAGACAATGGATGGTATCCTCAATATAAAGCCTTGAACATTTTAGTTCATTTCGCTTTCCAAAGGTAAGCTGCGGATTTTAGTGTCACCTCAAAAATGGCCTCACATCCCTGCCCTCTGAAATATCCTAGCAAACCACTCAATACAAGAGTGGTTACAGATGGGCATCATATGCTGGCATTACCAGCAACACCTACATCCCATGAAAGAATAAAGAAAAGGAAAGAATGATCGGGTGGGATGTACAAAGTGTATTCAATCTGTGTTTGCCGGTTTTACTCCATCACTGAAAGTTTAAAATTGAAGTTACAGAGGTGGAGTAGGAGCAGCTCTAAGGGATTTCCAGGCTTATAGGTCATATGATAATGCATTGTTCTATAAACTGTTTTTACTTGTCTTGTTTTACATTTGTCACATTGTATTTAAAGGTTCTCAGATTTTCATAAGTATATATTTTGTTAAGAAATTGAGATAGTTTAAGGAAGTCATATGTGTATTTGGATATGTAAAAATAAGGTTTATCTTCAAGTTTAAGTTAAATTTATATTGTTTTTCTATTTGTGGGTTAATGTGAAACCTGGGATGTAGTTTCATTTTTTGATTGGAGACAGCAGGCCTAAAGCTCTGTTTGTACACCTGCATTTCTAATGTGTTTTATGATCCTTGAAATGGAGGTCTGTGTTATCAAGGTGGGTAGTGATTTAGGGAAGTTAAAAGAAGGTTAAAAAAAAGTGTGCTGTTGCCTCACAACAGGGGTCCAGAGAGATAGGCCCCTCATACACACACACACAAAAAGAGGAAACTACAAAAACGGTTTTAGTTCAGTTGAAGCCAGGATTCCAGAGAGGCTGGACAGCAGAGGATCAGATAGCAAGTACCAAGCTAAAGTTGAAGCCAATTTCCAAGAGAGGCTGGACAGGAGAGGAAACTGCAGAAGCAGGTTCCAGAAACTAAAGAAGAAAGTCCCCAAACTCCCCAAAAAGGGGAGTGGAAGAGGGAAGATCCAAGAGGACAGTCTGGTCAAAGAACAAGGATGGGAATCTAGCAAAGGTCCTGTTCTGTGGAAGTGAAAGTGAGGAGCAGAGAGGAAGGTTCAAGCTTCAAGCTTAAGGGGGAAAAGCTGCAGGATGCAGATTTAAAGTAATATAGGCATGCAAGAAGCCAGGAGATCCAAGGGGACAGTCAAAGATCTGTAACTCATTACTATGGGCATGTGAAGCAGTGGTGTTCTGATGGCACAGCTGAACATTTGAGAGAAAGTGCGTGGAAAGAAGTTTGAATGCACGTGGTGATCCATGGGAGAGGAACATTGGAAGGAGAGTTCGAAACCCTGGAGCCTGGGGGTGGACCCTTGTGGAAGCTCTGAGAGAAAACGTTGTTTGAGGGAAGATTCCAAAGCGAGTTCTTCAAGAGTGAACATTGAAATCCCTGATGTGAAAGAGAGATTTCAGTGAGACCAGTTGGCTCACATTGTGACAAGCATCTGGGGGAGTTGATGAGAGATCCATAGCATCTGTTTGGGGTGGCATCTGTCACTTGATCTCAGAGTGCCGTGTATCTGACCCACAGGTCATCTATTGATTTACATGGACTGTGTACTTACTGGGAACATTAGAATATAAGATAACCTTTGAAACTTGTGTTACCCTTACAAACCTGTAAAGTTATAGTTGGAAGGAGTATTGTAATTTAGTTCATTTTTTTCTTGTTTAATAAATGTTCTATTCCTTTGTTAAAAGTTCATCAGCTGAGTCCTGTGACTCTGTTCGGTAGCCACTTTCCACGTATCTAAGCAAAAAATAAAAGTTAAGATCTATCAAGCCAGATTCCAACCTAGGATTTGGCTTGTTAGCAGTAACATCAGCTGGGATCATAACAATTTTTATTCTTTCACAGGGTGTGGGCAACACTGGCTAGGCCAGCAGTTTTTTTCCCATCCCTAACTGCTCTTGAAAAGGTGGTGGAGAGCTGCCTTCTTGAACTGCTGTAGTCCATGTGGTGTAGGTGCATCCACAGTGCTGCTAGGGACGGAGTTCCAGGGTTTTGACCCAGCAACAGTGAAAGAACGGTGATATAGTTCCAAATCAGGATGGTGAGTGGCTTGGAGTGTAACTCCCAGGTGGCAGTATTTCCATGTGTCTGCTTCCCTTGCCCTCCTAGGTGGTAGAGGTCGCGGGTTTCGATGGTGCTGTTGAAGGAGCCATAGTGAATTGCTGCAGTGCATCTTGTAGATGGTACACACTGCTGCTACTGTGAGTCGGCGATGGGGGGAGTGAATATTTATGGATGTGGTGCCAATCAAGTGGGCTGCTTTGTCATGGATGGTGTTGAGCTTCTTAGCTGTTACTGGAGCCGCACTCATCCAGGTAAGTGGAGAGTATTCAGTCACACTCCTGACCTGTACCTTAAAGATGGTGGGCAGGCTTTGGGGAGTTAAGAGGTGGGTTACTTAGCACAGAATTTCCAGCCTCTGGCCTGCTCTTGTAGCCACAGTATTTATCTAGCTAGCCCAGTACAGTTGCTAGTCAATGGTAACCTCCAGGATGTTGATGGTGGGTGATTCAGCAATGCCATTGAATATCAAGGGGAGATGGTTAGATTTTCTCTTGTTGGAGATGGTCATTGCTTGGCACTTGTGTGGCTTTAATGTTACTTGCTTCTTATCAGCCCAGGCCTGAATGTTGTCCAGATTTTGCTGCATATTGACATGAACTTTTTCAGTGCCTGAGGACTTGCGAATGATAGTGAACATTGTGCAATCATTAGTGAACATCTCCACTTCTGACCTTATGATGGAGGGAAGATCATTGATGATCTGAAGATGGTTGGGCCTGGGACACTACCCTGAGGAACTCCTGCAGCGATGTTCTGAGGCTGTATTGACTTCCAACAACCACAACCATCTTCCTTTGTGCTAAGTATGACTTCAAACTTCATGGGCAGGATTTTTTGCTGAGTGGGCAGGCACGCACCTGACCCGCTCAAGCGTAAAATGACACGCGATGACGCCAGGTGAGCGTCCCGACGTCATCGCGCACTCACGTGATATTTCAGTCATCGGGCGAGCACAGGAATCAGCAGCGCGCCCACTGACAATTAAGAGGCCTATTAAGGCCATTAGCAATGTAATTTAAATTTTTCACTGCCCGTCCAACCTTACAGTTGGCTGGCAGGCGAGAAGGCCAAGCGGCCTTTGCATTTGTTGCAAAACCTCATCCACGAAGCGGTATGAGGTTTCAATCTGTCATTAAAAAAAAACACATTTCACCCTAATTTCTAACATGCCCCTGCTCATGTGACAGTTACATGAGGGGACATGTTTTTCAACATTTCAAAAATCATCATTTTTAATTGTTAAAATTCTTCATCTCCCTGAGGCACAGAGCTTTTCCAGCGCGCACCCGCACGCATGTGCAAACTTGTGCTTTCGACCTCCTCCCCGCCACCCCCCACAACAGGTAGTGCTGAGCCTGCCAAGCGCGTTTCACACAGGGCAGGTCTTACTTGGCCTGCCAGCGTGAAATTGCTGTCTGGCCCCGATCATGGGCGGCAGTTGGCTTCCTGACCACTCCCACTGCCCCCGCCGAGCTCACCTGATGAGGGAAAAATCCTGGCCTATGTTTTTTTCCTGATTCCCATTGACTCCAGTTTTGCTCGGGCTCCTTGATGTCCCATTCAATCAAATGTTGCCTTCATGTCAAAGGCAGTCACTCTCACCTCACCTCTTGAGTTCAGCTCTTTTGACCATTTTTAGGCCAAGGCTGTGATGAGGTCAGGAGCTGAGCGGACCTGCCGGAACCCAAACTGAGCATCAGTGAGCAGATTATTGCTGTGTAAGTGCCGCTTGTTGGCACCAAATCTATAACTATGGAGAGAATATATTAGATGGTGAAAGCTATTTTGTGATTTCTTATTATCTCAGCTAGTGACACATTGATTTTGCATTGATTTTATGAAGTCTGCTATCTGCTGCATGTATTCCAAATCAACCAATTAATGGACATAGTCTGTCTACATGGGATCATATGTTCATTAACCAACTTTTACTAAAAATTAGAAGTAATACATAGTTAATGTCATTCAGTTAGGAGGTAGTCAACATTTTAAAAATATTTGTTTATATTTATCTATAGAAGGGCATATTTTGATATTAAAATGAATCCATAGGCAAACCTGAGTTGAATACAAATTAAGTATATTTTATTTGGCTTAAATTATGAATTATTATGAGACAGAGACTTTTTATTTATTTGAATACCACAACACAAGCCATATTGTACTTATAACCCCAAGAATTTCTGTATTTTGGAAGAAAATATTCACTCAAAAGTAACTGATGCAAGGAATCTCTGGGCTGTGGTAAATAATTATGTCTAAACGAATGTGTTGTCAGGAAGAAAATTTTGAAAATGTGAAGCTAAAAAAAGTGTTATTAGTTACACGTGACAAGTTCAGTGACAGAGCCAATGAAATATTCCATAATGGGTTATTATTCAACTGCATGCCACACAAAAAGTGATGGATTCCGTCTCAAAATAGTAAAAATAATTGCACTTCATCTTCCTCCTGACTTGATATTGACTTTATTTGGACTGTATTTTGATTAAACCGTATCAAATATCTCTTCTTATCTTGCCTCAACAATTACTGCATTGGGATAAATACTTTTAAACTGAAGTACATGAACTGTTCATAAATATGTGTCTTTTCTTATAATATAAGAGTCATATAAAGTGTCCTCTCACAAATTTCAAGATGTGATCAGATTTATTAGATAAACATTTCTTCCTTTTAAACACCAAAAGCTTTTTTTCAAAACTCAATCTCTCACTGTTTAAACTTTTTCTCAGAAAAAAACTATGCTTTTACAGACAGAGAACAGGATGTGAACTGAAAAGAATGCAGCATCTCGAAATGGAGTAGAAAGGAGTGCACATTAGGTAGGTGTCAGTTCCTTTTTTCATGGCTTTTAAGCAGACTCCTTTGTAAAGTTACCCCTATGGTATGTGTCACAGGAACTACAGCTATTTGGAAGAATTGATACCTGATCCAAGTGTGAGAGTACAAGATGTCTTTCCAATTTATTCCATTGCATTGTTTTGATCCTAAATATCACATTGATCACAGGATAAAATATTTTGGTTAGTTTGGTATATTTGTCAAAATGTAACCAAATCAACAAATATGGTGTGATGCGTTTTGGTAGGAAGAATAGAGCGAGGTAATATAAACTAAATTATACAATTTTAAAGGGGGTCCAGAAACAGAGAGGCCAGGGATGGATTGTATGTACACAAGCCTTTGGGAATGGCAGGATAAATTGAGAAAGCTGTGAAGAAGGCATACAGGATTCCTGACTTTATAAATACAAATTTAGAGTAGAAAAGCAATGAAGGTGTGTTAAGCTTTTACAAAATACTAGTTTGGCCTCAGCTAGAATATTATGCTTAATTCTGGGCATCTCAATTTAGGGAGGTTGTGAAGACTTTCAAGAAGGTGCAGAAAAGATTTGTGAGAATGGTTCCAAGGATGAGGGACTTCAGTTACAAGGATAGATTGGAGAAGCTGGGTGTTGTTCTCCTTAGAGAGGAGAAGGCTGGGAGGAGATTTGATAGAGGTGTTCAAAATCATGAGGGATCTAGACAGAGGAGATAGAAAGAAACTGTTCCCTTCAGCAAAGGAGTCATAAACCAAAGGACACAGATTTAAGCTGATTGACAAAAGAAACAAAGGGGACATGAGAAAACATTTTTTTATGCAATGAACATTTGGGATCTGGAGTGCACTGCCTATGGGTGGTGGATGCAGGTTGATCAATGATGGAAAGGTTTTTTGGGTAACAGCCAACATCTACATAAATAACAACAATATTATATCAATGGAAAGGGAACTATTATGAAAGATTTTTTTGCGAATAAAGTATGGTACTTTTTCTATGTATACTATTGATGCAGATTTGACTATTGACATTGGTGTCACACATACTGTAACAGCATAAGACAGAACCCTATGAGTGTCACAGGCTTTTGAGGACGATCTATCAAGAATAGGAGTACAGTTTTATGAGCTTGTATAAAATGTCAGAATGAGCAAGGCAATATAACTTTAAGAGATCTTTAAAGGCAATTAAGGTTAGTCAGGAATGACTCCCAGTCTGGAAGGATATAAGTCAGGGAAATAGTTGACAGAAGGTTGGAGAGGAAGGAAATGAGAATGAGAATGTGTATGTTTAAAAGTAGGTCCCTGTACTGTTTTATTCATCACTACAGCAAAAGACTCAACAGACATGGTGAATGAAGTCCATTTATTTTGAAAATATCTAATTATCTAATTAACCACTGGAGCCTAGGAAAAGGGGCAAAGGGACACATGAGGGAAGATGTGGTAAATTGGAACTCCTGCAGTGATGTCCTGGAACTGAGATGACTGATCCCCAACAATGACAACCATCTTCCTTTGTGCTAGGTATGACTCAACCAGCAGAGTTTTCCCCCTGATTCTCATTGACTCCAGTTTTGCTAGGGGTCCTTACTGTCACACTTGGTCAAATGCTCCTTGATGTCAAGGGCACTCACTCTCACCTCACCTCTGAAATTCAGCTCTTTTGTCCATGTTTGAACCAATTCTGTAATGAGATCAGGTGCTGAGTGATCCCGGCGGAACCCAAACTTGGCATCAGTGAGCAGGTTATTGCTAAGCAAGTGCCGCTTGATAGCACTGTTGATGACCCCTTCCATCACTTTACTGATTATGAAGAATGGACTGATGGGGTATTAATTGGCTGGTTTGGATTTGCCCTCCTTTTTGTGGACAGGACATACCTGAGCAATTTTCCACATTGCCAGTTAGATGCCAATGTTGTAGCTGTACTGGGACAACTTGGCTACAGGCGCAGCAAGTTCTGCAGCACAAGTCTTCAGTACTAATGCCGGAATATTTTCAAGGCCCATAGCCTTTGCAGTATCCAATGCCTTCAGATGTTTCTTGACATCACGTGGAGTGAATTTAAGGTTGTCAGTCAGGCTTGCAGTGTGGCATCATTGCATGTACTAGAAGTTACATATATTAATACACAGGGCCCTGTACTTTGCAGACAGAAAGAACATGTACACACATTGCACCTGTTTCAGTTAAACAAAATAAGTGACAACCATTTGCTGGTTCATTCCTCAGGGTAATGCCTTGACCAATCAGAGTCAAACTGCCTGCTTTAAATTTCAAATGATGCTTGGTGGTTAACTGTCAGTCATCATAAACTGGTACATTCTCCATGGCAACTCCTCTATCAATCAGAGTCCATGTACCAACCAATCAATACTCATTTCCCATATAGTATAAATTGTTGTTCCCTTTACATTCTTGCAAATTTTCCTGATTCATCTAAGACAAAAAGCTTCAAATGAAAAATGTCTCTTTTATCAGCAATAATCTATCATTAAGGAAGTTATAGCAGGGCACCTAGAAAATCTTCATGCAATCAGGCAGAGTCAACATGGTTTTGTGAAATGGAAATCATGTTTGATTAATTTATTAATGTTCTTTGAGGAAGTAACAAACAACATGGTGTTGCAGCGGGTGGTAAGTGCCAGGTGGACCAAATCCACAAGAGAAACTTGGCCACACTACCACAATGGTTTTGCAATTTGTATTTATTACAAGAATATTTGTGCAATTAATTCTTAAGTAATGAGTCCACTAACACCTTTAGAGATTTTAAAAATTAAATTAAACCAAATATTAACAAAAGAAAATAATCCAAACATCTACATAAGATTACAGTTACTTGATATTATAACAAATCCCAAAATTCCTAATTAACCTGACTCCCAACTACACACCCCTTTTAAGGCAACAGTCTAAAA
Source organism: Cetorhinus maximus (assembly GCF_964194155.1). Taxonomy (NCBI): domain Eukaryota; kingdom Metazoa; phylum Chordata; class Chondrichthyes; order Lamniformes; family Cetorhinidae; genus Cetorhinus; species Cetorhinus maximus. The sequence goes on from NC_135879.1 coordinate 86,444,554, forward strand.
TAAATTTTAAATTTAAATAAGCAATCCAGCAAGGTTACTACAGCACCCACTCGGCAGTGCAATTCCAAAAGCTTTTAACACAACTTCAGTTACTGGAGCAGCATATCCTCAGAGTGGCTAGGGTTTCTTCTAAGTCTGTGTCACACAGTGTACCTTTCAAGACTTTACACAGCCACCCCCACATAGTCATCCATCCTTCTTCATACATGTTTCTCTCTCTCTTTAATGTGTAAAATCCCATTGTTCTACATGTTTTTGGAAATTTACTTTTCCCATAATATAGAAATCTTTCATGTCACCATTATGGTCAGCACTTCTGGGAAAAATAAACATATTGCTTTGCCTCACTTTTATTGTTAGTTGTAAACATTACACCATCCATTTGAAAATCAAACAACCCCTTCACTTATTTGTGGAACCCTCATCCTAGCTTATTCTTCTCCATTTCAAAAGCTTGTTTTGCGCCTACTCTTTTGATATTTTCAACCTTGCAGTTTCTCTGACTCTAATTCAATTAAATCAGCCACCCACATAAGCCTACCTTACAATATCCTACGATACTATTATGAAAAATATGATAGTTTTGTGACAGTGGATAAAGGGGAACCTGTAGATGTGGTGTACTTGGTTTCCAAAAGATATTTAATAAGGTGCCACATCAAAGGTTATGACACAAAATAAGAGTTCATGGTATAGGGTGTAACATGTTAGCATGGATAGAGGATTGGTTAGCTAACAGGAAGCAGAGATAGGAATAAATAGGTCATTTTCAGGTTGGCAAGCTGCAACTAACTCTCCCAGCAAACAGCCAGATAAATTGAAACCAGGGAACTTCCCTGATCTCCAGCCACCTCCATAACAACATCACAGACTCTGTGCTGTTCTCAAATTGACCTTTAGCTTAATTATCCCTTGTTTGCAATTTCTTCTTTGATATGATGAAGTAAATGGGTTTTACAACATTTCAGGGTTGACTGAATGCTTTTAAACTAATTTAGCTCTGCCTCCCAAAACAGAAACATCTCTCTGGACTACTATTACTGCAACAGTTACAGATATAATGTCTCCAGCTCTTTAGCTTAGTAAGCCCACCTGCTGTTACGTAGCTGTTGCCTTTCAAGCTGTTAAGCTCTTAAATCAACATGGCCCCAACCTTTTAAAAGTAATAGACTGCAAACTTGCTTTAATTGCATTTATTCCATTTTCTACAGTTAAAATTTATTTCCTAAAACTAAATGTTATATACTAAGACACTTGAATTATGAACTAGATATTCACAGCAGATGAAGGGGTTATATTATGAGGAATGGTTGTACAGGTTGGGCCTGTATTAAGTGGAGTTTCAAAGAACGAGAAGTGATCTTATTGAAACATCTTATTGATCCTGAAGGGGCTTGACAGGGTGGATGCTGAGAAGAATGATTCCCCTTATGGGAGAAAATAGAACTAGGGGACACAGTTTAAAAATAAGGGGCAGAATTTTACACCGGTGGGATTTTATAGTCCCGCTGAAGTCAATGGGCTTTTGAATGGCTCGCCATAGATTATGGCCCCTCCCACGTTGTAACGGGGCCGTAAAATTCTGCCCAAGGGGTCTCCTATCTCTCATTTAAGATAGAGATGAGGAGAATCTTTTTCTCTCAAAGTGTCATTAGTCTGTGGAATCTTCTTCCCCAAAGAGCAGTGGAGGCTGGGTCATCGAATATTTTTAAGGCTGAGTTAGATAGATTCATGATTGACAAGTGAGCCAAAGTGTATAGGTGGCAGACAGGAAAGTAGAGTTGAGGCCACAATCATGATCTTATCAAATGACAGAGCAGGCTTGAGGGGCCAAATGGCCTACTTCTGTTCCTGATAAATATGTTCATATGTAGGCCTGCTTCAATGTGTTATCATACCTGTTATATTAATGTCAATAAGTGGACCCCCACAATATGCCCAGATATTGTGATTATGCAATGCGAATGAGATATTTAATGGACAAGTGTTGCACAGCTGTAATATATTTGAATGATTGTAATCACGAGAGCCTCAATTTTCTGATGTTGATGCAGTTTAAACACAAAAGGTTTTAATTGAGTGCTACGCTGACTCAAAGTGAATTGTTCTGTTTGCAGTCACTCTTTGTAGTCAGTTCATTATAATAATTTTGCAGATTTCCAGGTGTAGATTTAAACATGTGCAGTGAACACACAATTGTGTAGGTTTTGATTTAGGATAAAATGGTTGACATCCAGTAGGCAGTCCATTTTGCATCTCTACTGATTTTTATTGCCATAAAAGTCATAGAAGTATAAAATAGATTATGTAAAATGGGCTGCTGGATTCCCATCATCCATTTTACACAAAGTCAAGATCTACCGCAAGTAGTGGGAGAGGCAAATTTCATCTAGATGGCATTTAAAATCATTCAATTAAAGGGAAGTGTCAGAATAGAGAGACATAGGGCTAAAAATTGAATAAAGTACATTAGAGGGCACAGGGATTGTGATGTGCAGTTGTCCGGGTGGGACTGGTGGAAGCAGCATGCTAACTTCAGGCTGTTCAATGATTGTGGCATGAATCCCAGTGGTACACATGCTGCGAGGGATTGTTCTAAGCCAGCACCAGTTAAAGTCAGCCTGCATTTCTTAACAGGCAGGTGTTTTCTAGCTCAACTGCAACTGGTCCTGGAAGAGGCTGGAAAAGACTCTGAGAAGCAAGAAACTAGAGCAATGGAGCAGTAGGTCAGGGAGAGGGCTCCAAGCTTCTCAGAGCTGGAATCGTTAGTGCAGCAGTGGTAAAGGAATAGGGTAAGAGGTGGAAAGGAGGAGAGAGATTATTGTTGCGCAGGGGATGAGGAGGCTCTCCTGATGTCCATTGCAAAGGCAATTCTGTATTTTGCCCCTCATTCCAACCCCTGTGCAGGAATTACCAGTTTATGTGATTTCAAGGCTCAAATGCATAATGGATAAAGGTCAAGGTTGAAAAAATATAATGTTATGATCAACTAATCATGGCTCACATCTATTAAGAGATATGTGACAAAGGTGGGTACATGGAGTTAGGTTGCAGAGCAGGGCATGATCTCATGGAATGGTGGAACAAGCTCCAAGGGCTGAATAAAGGGAGACACTGATGTAGTGGTAATGTCAGTGGGCTAGTAATCCAGAGCCCCAGGCTAATGTTCTGGAGATATGGGTTCAATTCCCACCATGGCAGCTGATGAAATTTAAATGCAGTTAATTAATTTAAAAATCTGGACTTAAAAGCTACTGTCACTCATGGTGACCATGAAACTAATATCCACCCATCTAGTCAGAAGCAATATTGGCCCAAGGATAAGTAGGAACTTTGTGAGGCAAAAATGGTTCCTTATCCTGATTTGGCATATTTTCCCGACATGCCTCCCAGTTCTTACCTGCGACATCAATGTGATTGTCCACACCCAGACAATAGACTGCCTCTCTTACTAGGCTCCTCGTCTGATCTATGCCAATGTGTGACTGATGAAGTTGCTGTACTATGTCATGTCATAATGATTTCGGTATGATGACCTGGTTGCCCTTTAAGATGACACCAGGGATATGCCTAGCTTGTCCCAATAAGACCAAAGCTGTCTCATATGCTTGTGGATGTCCTGATTGGAGTCTGGCCATCCTTCAATAATCGTTTTCCAGAGTTTCTGCAGCATTAAATCCTTTGCTGTCTCCACTTGCCTTCGCTGTCACATTTGATTTTTTTTTAATTCATGCATGAGATGTGGGCTTCGCTGGCTGGGCCAGCATTTATTGCCCATCCCTAATTGCCCTTTAGAAGGTGGTGGTGAAGTGCCTTCTTGAACCGCTGCAGTCCATGTGGTGACAGTGCTGTTAGGAAGGGAGTTCCAGGATTTTGACCCAGCGACAGTGAAGGAATGGCGGTATATTTCCAAGTCAGGATGGTGAGTGACTTGGAGGGAGAATTCCAGGCAGTGGTGTTCCCATCTATCTGTTGCCCTTGTCCTTCTCGACGGTAGTGGTCGTGAGTTTGGAAGGTGCTGCCTAAGGAGCCTTGGTGAATTCCTACAGTGCATCTTGTAGATGGTAAACACTGCTGCTACAGTGCATCGTTGGTGGAGGAAGTGAATGTTTGTGGATGTGGTGCCAATCAAGCGGGCTGCTTTGTCCTGGATGGTGTTAAGCTTCTTGAGTGTTGTGGTAGCTACACTCAGCCAGGTAAGTGGGGAGTATTCCATCATACTCCCGACTTGTGCCTTGTAGATGGTGGACAGTCTTTGGGGAATCAGGAGGTGAGTTACTCATCATAGGATTACTAGCCTCTGACCTACTCACGTAGCCACTGTATTTATATGGCTATTCCAGTTCAGTTTCTGGTCAATGGTAACCTCCAGGATGTTGATAGTACAGGATTCAGTGATGGTAATGCCATTGAATGTAAAGGGTTGATGGTTAGATTCTTTCTTGTTGGAGATGATCATTGCCTGGCACTTGCATGGCACGAATGTTATTTGCCACTTGTCTACCCAAGCCTGGATATTGTCCAAGTCTTGCTGCATTTGGACACTGTGTTGTGTGGCACTACCACCATGCTAAATGGGATAGATTTTGAACAGATCTAGCAACTCAAGACTGGGCATCCATGAAGCGCTGTGGGCCATCAGCAGCAGCAGAATTGTACTCGAGCACAATCTGTAATCTCATGGCCTGGCATATTCCCCACTCTACCATTACCATCAAACCAGGGGATCAGCCCTGGTTCAATGAAGAGTGCAGGGGGACATGCCAGGAGCAGCATCAGGCAAACCTAAAAATGAACAGTCAACCATGGTGAAGCTATAACGCAGGGCTACTTGCATGCCAAACAGCATAAGCAGCAAGTGATAGACAGTGCTAAGTGATACCACAACCAGCGGATCAGATCTAAGCTCTGCAATCCTGCCATATCCAGTCGTGAATGGTGGTGGACAATGAAGCAACTCACTGGAGAAGGTGGCTCCACAAATATCCCCATCCTCAAAGATGGGGGAGCCCAGCACATCAGTGCAAATTATAAGGTTGAAACATTTGCAACAATCTTCAGCCAAAGGTGCTAAGCGGATTGTCCATCTTGGGCTCCTTCTGAGGTCCACAACATCACAGGTGCCAGTCTTCAGCTAATTCGATTTACTCCACGTGATATCAAGAAACAACTGAAGGCACTGGATACTGCAAAGGCTATGGGCCCTGTCAATATTCCGGCAATAGTACTGAAGACTTGTGCTCCAGAACTTGCTGCACCCCTAGCCAAGATGCTCCAGTACAGCCACAACACTGGTATCTATCTGGCTACATGGAAAATTATCCAGATATGTCCTGTACACAAAAAGCAGGAAAAATCCAATCAGGCCAATTACCGCCCCATCAATCTACTCTCCATCATCAGAAAAGTAATGGGAGGGGTCATCACCTGTGCTACCAAGCATCGCTTGCTTAGCAATAACCTGCTCACTGACGCCCAGTTTGGGTTCCACCAGGATCACTCAGCTCCTGACCTCATTATAGCCTCAGTTCAAACATGGACAAAAGAGCTGAACCCCCGAGGTGAGGTGAGAGTGACTGCCCTTGACATCAAGGCCACATATGGCCAAGTGTGACGTCAAGGAGCCCTAGTAAAACTGGAGTCAATGGGAATCAAGGGGAAAACTCTCCACTGGTTGGAGTCATACCCAGCACTTCTGATGCGTGAAATTCAACAGGTCAATGTTTTGAATATCTTCAAGTTCAATGTAAATCAGGTCAATAGGTGGATCAATGGTCACATTAGTGTTCTTCGCTGGATAGGGCAGTCTGTTAAGCACATCAGATGTAGCTATGAAGTTACCAGGTTTATACTGAACCTCAGAATAACTTTGCTGGTAGACATTGCAGCTTTGGCAGTGCACTAATCAATAGTTTCCCCCAAATTACTTCTAGTGACTTGTGGTTGGTTTCTACCACAAATCTCTTCCTGAATAGGGAGATGTGAAAATGCATAATTCCAAACCTCAAGGCTAATGCTTCCTTCTCGATGTTCAAGTAATTGGACTGTGCTGCAGATTGGGTTTTTGAGTGAATGTGATGCGTTTACCCTTTCGCAATATGCATGCTCCTCAGCCTTTTTGGGTTACATCCACTTCTATACTGGTCACTTCTCTGGGATCGTAGAATTGCAATAACAATGCTTCTGAAAATCACTCCTTTAGTGCCTCACTAAATGTTGGTAGTCTTCATGCCACAGAAAGGACACCTCCTTATTTAACAATTCCCAGAAAGATAATGCTTTTTGCACAAAATTAGGAATGTAAGGAAACAAAATGTTGAAAAGACCTAAATATCCTCAAAAATCCTCATTATGTGGGGGTGTTAACATAACATATCCTCCAGTTTGCCTGTGTCAGGATGGATACCAGCACTGGAATAAATGAACAAAGAAATTGATTTGCTACACGTTAATGTTGCATTTGCGACTGTTGAACACCAGCCCTTCTTTCTATGTCACTTGCATCAGCAGATGTAAATTCTGATCATGCTCCTGTTCTGTCCTTCCCATAACAGCTATATCATCTGCAATGCATATGCATCTTGATACTGTACAGATGATATGACCCATAGGTACTTGAAAGGGCTCTTGGCTAATGGATAGTCCAAAAGGAAGTCATTGGAAGCAGTAAGGACCAGATAGCATATGAAACGTATTCAGCTCCTGTGACTTCTCTGCCAGAGGTCCTGAATACCTATTTTTTTGCATCAAATCTTGGAAAGAGCTTTGCTCCCTCGAATTTCAGATGAACTCTTCTAAAATAGGGATTTTAAGTGGACGTTTGGCACTTTGTTCAAATGTCTTGGATACAGGTAACCCATCCTTCTTGAGGACACGTGATTGAGTTGCAAATGTACATTCCAAATGATCCCATCCATTTCCATTTTGTCCAATTTGACTTTCAACTTGGCCTGCATGTGGACGCTACACTTGCATGGTGGATCAATCAATGGTATGGCATCATATTTTTCCCAAGATAAAAAAAAAATGTTTTGAATGAGGTTTTTCTAAATTTCTCAAAATTAATCTTGATTACTATGGTTACCACTATTCTCCCTTGAGGGGCAGATCTGAGGGGTTGGACAATAGCTTAGTTTCTGTCTCTGAAATAGGTGGCTATAGGTTCAAGCTCCACTCCTCAATTTAAGCACATAATCTAGGTTGAATAAGTATTGCCTTTTGGATGGTATGTAAGACCATGGGCCTTTCTGCCAATTCAAGCAGATATAATAGTTGTTATAGCACTATTGAGGATAGGTAGAAGCTGTGAAGTTGTCCTGGTTAACATTTATCCATGAATCAAAATAAATTACCTAATCATTTATTTCTTTGCTGATGGTGGGACCTTTCCATGTGCCAATTGGTAATTCTCCAAGACAGTATTTGTTCCTGGCAGAAATTATTATCAAATCAGTAATTTAGTTATTGACTTTTTCCTTAATATCTCTACTTTTACCTTACTGAATGCACAATCCTGAAATGAAAATAATGATGACCATGCCATTAAGATGTGCTTTATGCCAAATAATGTTTTTTAATCCACCAGCTAGAAACATGAATTGAACTTTTAAAAACAGACTTTTTAAAGCACAGACTAAAGTGACTTGAACTCACAGCCAATTTGGCTACCTAATTGCATTGCTGTACAATCCACATTCCAACCCCATTGAGATGGAGACAACATGTCTACAAAAGCCCATCAAAGACAATGACCTCAAAGCAATGGGAATGAACCATAAATAAGTAACTTTGTCTCTCCAGAAGAACAAATAGACCATCCATCTGCAGTTTTAAACCAAAACAGAATTACCTGGAAAAACTCAGCAGGTTTGGCAGCATCGGCGGAGAAGAAAAGAGTCGACGTTTCGAGTCCTCATGACCCTTTCCAGGTAATACTGTTTTTGTTTTGGAGACTATTTTCTTCTCCACCGATGCTGCCAGACCTGCTGAGTTTTTCCAGGTAATTCTGTTTTTGTTTTGGATTTCCAGCATCCGCAGTAGTTTTTTGTCTCTGCAGTTTTAAACCACCTTGATGCTGAAAGCAGGAGTCCACCAAATGAAAGCAGCAAGACAACCAGAATCAGCCTGAAGCCAGCCGGGTCACCAAACTACAGACTGTGAATTCCTTTTAACTTTTCTGGACTCTAATTTGGCCACCCTATCCTTCCCTACTCTGTAATCCGTATTTGCGTATGTGTGAACTTCGAGTGTGTGTGTATGTGTGGGGAAGAATTGATGTCATGGACTACTGATATGATGTCTTCTTTCATTGATCGAGTGGCCAGGGCCATGGACCATCATTCACTCCAATTAACTGAGTCCACGCAAACCCTCAACACCACTGTGTAGATTGTGAATGCCAGCATATTAATAACTTAAATCAATTTATGGATACCTTAGCCTGGGCCTTACAGGGCTGCACTGATCTCTACAAAAGTGTTCTCCAGCACAGTGGTAGCAGCAAAATGCAGATGGCTGTGAGAGGGATGGTTGTGAAAGGGGTGTGGAAACGGAGACTCCACACAAAATGCTTTGGCTTCTCACTCACAGCCCAACTGTAATCAATAGTCTTCATGCTGCATCACCTCCTGATGGCTGAATCTGCACAGGTGCAAGAGGAGTAGTCTTTGTTTCAAAGGTTCTAAAAGCTGGAGGCCAATGGGCAAGAACGTGACAGAGCAGGGATTGAGCAGCCTGTTTCCACTCCACTGAAGCAGCAGGAATTGCACTGCATGGGAGGAGCAAAAAAAGCCTTCATAGTTGTAGAAGGATATGCATATTGGTGTATGATGTTGTTTTGATAAGTTTTTTTCTTTATTTAGGTCACATAAATGCTATTCTTTGTTGGCTCTTCCCTTGTCCATCGTTGGACACAGGGCGGTAATGGCCTCCTAATTTGTTTGATGAATGTGGAAACATTAATTGATAGGACTAATGGAGGATTGTTGAAGGAGTGATTGGTTGTCAGACTGCTTGTGTCAGGGGCATTGACTGGGGGATGGCAGCATTGTTGGGCTTCAGTGGTCAGGTTTCTGCTGGGTGTCATGAGCAAAATTTGAAATGAGTATCCTTTTGTCACCTAGCAGCCAATCCTTATATCTGCTTCCGGGTTTGAAGAGATCAGAGAATGTGGACTGCCGCAGCATGAAATTATCATTGGTACCTGCCTGGGATTCTTGCACACACCTACATAAAGATCTTTTTGCAATTGCATATCAGCTGCATTTTGAGGCTCTTGTGGTTGACAAGTACTCCTGTTTGTGTTGGGGATGCATGGACTGCCATGTGTTGATGTACCTGATGACACCCTGCACCTGTAGGAAGCCAGCCAGAGGTGCAAACCTGAGCTCCCGTTCATTTTGACTTTCAACACTTCGGAAGTATACTCTATCACATCAGAATGGGTGCTGCTTACACTGCCTTAGATTGAACCTCAGACCAGGTCTAGATGACCAGAAATGGCACCTGCAGTAGCTCACATTGTTGTTAACTCTGGAAAATAGTCCATCAGTCATCTGTCTTATACATTTGTAGGCCTTTTCCTATTGGAAGTTCCTAGTTATGTCTTCTATAGACCCTTGGAAGAGACAACAAAGGTTGAGGGCAGTGTGACTTTGCGAGCCACATGTGGCCACTAGGAACAGCAGGGAGCAAGGCTTCTTCTAGGAGGCTGCAGGTGCCTTCTACCATCTGACATGACAGCCTGAGGCTCCTGAGACATTGGCGTTCAGACATGTTGAGGAAATTCAGCCTCCATCTGTGGTCGTTGTGTAGTGGGTAGTACCTTTTGCAAGCTGCACCTCTCTGCTGGTCCTCTCTCTGCTGGTCCTCTCTCTGCTGGTCCTCTCTCTTGCTCCCCCCATCTCTGCTGTACTCTTTCCCGATGAAGCTACAGGTCAGTGAGGAGCAGGTTGCTCTGGGTACTGTTGCAGGTGCTGTTTCTGGTCATCTTTGACCTGATCTGACATTCAATCTAAGGCAGTGTAGGCAGCAACCATTCTGATGTGATAGAGTAAATTTCCAAAGTGTTCCAAGTAACATCTCAGCAAAAGTACTGTGAACAAACCCCCAAGCAGGTAAGAAAGTAGCCATGAGTGATGAATATTTTTTGGGCATATTTCCCAGGGATTAATTCAGGCTCCTCAATTGCCATTGTATACTCACCTTGCTTTCACTGATGAGCTTCAGGAAAAGAAAAACCTACATTTATACAGCACCTTTCACATCCACTGGATGTTTTAAAGTGCTTTACAGCCAATTAAGCACTTTTGAAGTGCAGTCACTGTTGCAATGTTGGAAACACAGAAACCCAGCTGCGCACAGCAAACTTCACAAACAGCAATTAGATAATGAGCAAATAATCTGCTTTTGTGATGTTGACTGTGGGATAAATATTGGCCAGAACACCAGGGATAGCTCCCCTGCTCTTCTCTGAAGTGGTGTGTGGAACCTTTTACATCAACCTGATAGGGTAGACAGGCTTAATGTCTCATCTAAAAGATGGTACCTCAGACACTACAGGACTCCCTCAGTACTGGAGGGTCATCTTTGGTTTTTGTACTCAAGTTCTGGAATGGGATAGAATGATAAGCCCAGGAAGCCCATTGACCCAACAATAAAGTCAAAGGGTGAAACTTTCCCAAAACGAAACCAAGTGCGGTGGCGGGCGGTTCCAGCGACGCCCAGCCCGCTGTCTGTAATGGTGGATACTTGCGCCCTGTTCTGTACTTGGAGCCTCATTAATTATGCAGAGGCATGTTTCACTCTGAATCATCTGGCAGTCCTGGGGCTGATTCGTCCGCCCGCCGTCAGCTGGCGGGTTTGAAGTTCCGGGTGCCATATTTAAACACCAGTCCAACACACAATCTCAATCTCTCCAGCCCACCAGAGATGTCCGCAACCCATAAAAGAAAGGCCAGGAGCCTCAGCATGAAGTCTGCACCCCGCTTCCCCCAACAGACCCTCCGGGCCTTGGTCAGAGGAGTGCAGGAACAACGGGACATGTTCTACCCCAGGGATGGCTGCAGGAAGCACAGCAGCCTCACCTCTCGGCCTGGGACACGGTAGCGGAGCAGGTCAGTGCGGCTGACGTCCGCACCCAAAGTGCCACCCAGCACAGGAAGAGGGTGAATGATCTTATTTGCTCCACCAGGGTAAGTCATCCTTCAACACCCTCCAATATTAAACTCTCATCATGGCATCATGTCCTCAAACGGCTACTCTCTTCAGGGGTTTCACACAACCATTAGCCAGGGACACATATCAACACTCGTTCTCTCACTGAGATTGTCACATCACCACCATTCCACCTATGTTAGCAATACCACTATACCATCTAGCCAGGAAGGCGATAGCGTAGTGGTATTGTTGCTAGACTAGCAATCCAGAGACCCAGTGTAATGTTCTGAGAACCCGGGTTTGAATCCTGCTTCAGAGATGGTGGAATTTGAATTCAATAAAAATCTGCCTTCAGCTGGCTGGGGAAGACAAGGATCATTCCTGTGGGGAAGGGGAGATCGGCCTCTCCAACCAGCCTAGTATGGATCACAGATCCATCAACCCATCAAATCCTGACATTCACAGTGACTCACATGCAGTCTAGCTCGTGCTCATTAACCAAAACTCTCTTTTCCATTTCCTAGGCACAAGCACATCAAGGCCCCTCTGCCAGCCCAGCACCGCCCAAGTGCAAGACCCCGGACCTCACCCGAGGAGGAAGCCCCGGAAGAACTGTTACGGTGCTCACATGCACCCTCCACCAGCTCAGAGACACACGTCAATGGGGCACAGATGTAGATTAGGCTCAGACTCACTTTCTGGGGAACACCTCACTGACACGTCCCTGCAGCATCCGGAGGCAAGGACAGCCAGGTCTCCGGCACTCGGAGGGCTGCTGGAGTCCAACCACCCGCTCAGTCCAAGTCAGGTGATGAGCCTCTGGAAGTGGCTGACAAATCAATGCTGGTGATGTAAAGACAGGCGGCGGAACATCAGGCAGAGATTCGGTAATCACTCAGCAGACTAGAGCGGATAATAGAGGAGTCCTTCCACATTCTGTCTGATGTCGTGGCTCTGACATGCGAGCGCCTTGATGTCACTATGAGAAGGCTGGTGTCCGCCATGGAGACCTTGGTCCAGTGGACTTTGCCGGATTTGCGTTTGGCCCTGCACTCCATGGCCACACACCCTGGTGGGCACCATAAGAATGTAGGCGACATGGGGACGAGACACCTTGACCTTTCTCCGGGTGCACCATCTCCTGCAGGAGTCAGGGAGGGGCCCTCGGGCTCCCACAGGGAGGATGAGATTTAGCCGGACACCCTGGGGGTCTCCTCTCAGGACGCTCCAAGGGTATGCAACCGTTCACAGTCCCCTCTGCCTGTGACCCCTTCCACTCCAGCTTCTCAGGCCGCCAAGATTCTGCCCCTGAACAGGTGACCCTTATCAAGCCGGGGCCCTCCAGGCCTTGGGCCTCCAGAGGACATCTGGCAAGGTCATCACAGACATCAGGATGATGCAGCCAACAGGCTGCCTCCACCTATGCTGCGGATGTCGGGGCTGCATCCACAGGTAGCACTAGAGTAAGGAAAATATAAGAAAAACTGATGTCACTTTTGGGACACAGTTGTGCTAGACGTACAGCTAGATTGCACTTTTGTTAGTACATTTGATGGTTATATGAGCGTTCATGTCAACAGGAGGTGCTGTGATTTTGTACTTTGGAGCCGTCTTATTTTGAGGTTTAGCCTTCCTCCCACTGAGTGGTAGTGTCCCACTGTGCGATTCGCATTCCTGTGATGTCAACCTCAGTTGAACTAACCCTCGCACCCTTGTGTGATGTCAGGGAGATGTGTTTAAATATTTATTTGAGGTTTGTGCAGTCAGCGTTCCTACCCTTCTTCCTCATTGAGTGAGGGCAGCTCATCAGCGTTGATAATCTAGAGACATTTCTGTCTCTTCAGTGGTAGTGGCAAAAGAAAAGACGTGCATAAGAGGGGGAGATCCCTGGGCATGTCCACATCTCAGCCACAGCTGTGTTTGCATCATTAGATTGTGGCGAAGTCTTCAAGTCTTCTCTCGCATTGCTCTTGTCCCTCAGTGGGCTCAGTTCCCAGAGTGAGCTCACTCACAGGGCCCCATGGACCAAAGCAAAGATCATGGCCTGGCGATTCATGAGGCCAGAAAGGCGCGAGTGTGAATGTAGGATTCGTTCTCGCTGCAAGTGGCGGACATCTCCTTAGTTGAAAGAAGATCGCACTGAGGGCTAGGAGAGATGTGGCCATATTCCCTCACTTGACTTTACTCTTCCAGGAATCTGTTAGTGATTAATGTACCACAGGCATGTCTCCCACGTCTTCCTTCCTCCATGGCATGATCACGCTCATACTGACCCTCAGCAGGGGCCAGAGGTTCTTGGGCCTCTGGACCCTTATCCTCCAACGAGCTCACATTCTCCTCCAGGTCAGCTACTGGCAGGGATTCATCTCTTTGCATTGCCAGATTGTGAAGGGCGCAACACACTGCGATGATGCAGGAAACCCTCTCAGGAATGTATTGGAGTGAGCCACCTGAGTGGTCCAAGCATCTGAGTCGCATCTTCAGAAGTCCTATGGCCTACGCTGTAAGGGATCGTTTGGAGCTGTGAGCAGTGTTGTACCTCTCCTTGGAACGACTCTGAGGGCGACACACCGGTGTCATCAACCAGCGCTTCAGCTTGTACCCCTCATCCCCAAGCAGCCATCCCTGCAGACATAATGGCCCCTCAAAAATCTCAGGCACCTGGGAGTGTCTCAGGACATAGGAGTCATGGCAACTCCCAGAGTACCGTGCACAAACGTGCAGTATGTGCTTCCAGTGATCACACACCAGTTGTACATTGACAGAATAATAGTCCTTGCGGTTTATAAACATTAGGGGCTGCTGCCACGGAGTCTGTATAGCCACATGGGTGCAGTCTATTGCACTCTGCACATTTGGAAAGCCTGAGATGGTGGCAAAGCCAATGAATCTTGCAGCCTGGCTATCTTCATCCAGAGCAAACCTGGCATAATGATGGGCATTCCTGTAAAGGGCATCTGTGACCTCCTTTATGCATCGATGTGCTGCAGACTGAGAGATGCCACATAGGTCACATGTTGATCCTTGGAAATAACCAGGGACCAAGAAATTGAGTGCAGTGCTCATCTTCAAAGCCACTGGCAGGGGATACTCTCCAACTCCAGTGGTGTCAGGCCTTAACGAAGAATGTGACATATGTGATGTACCAGATCTCGGGACAAGCACAGACGTGCATTGCATTAATTCTCGCTCAGTTGTAAATAGGAGACTATTGGATGATAAACCTTAGGTCTGGTGAGTCACCCCCATTGCCTGGGTCTCGCCTCCTGAGCCTCCTGTTTATGCTCTAGCTCTGCTTAATCATGTCTCTCCTACTGGAGCTGCGAGTGGAGTCGCCCCTCCCTCCCTCACCTCCTCCATTGCATTAGGACCCGGACAAAGGCAGCATTGAGCCCTGGATCCATATGTGCTTTTGCTTTCTCTCTGAAAGGAAACATTAAATACAATAATGATTCAAGGGGCAAGGAAGTGAAGCTCAGAGGATGATACGATTGGAAACTATAAGTATCCATCATTTTTCCTGCCCTACTACATGGTGTCTGATGCTGCCTTGTCCCTGAGACATTAGCACACGCATTGAGGTGACCAAGATGGCATCGCAGATATGTAATATCTTGAGCGCTGCGTGGGATGATAAGGTTTAATTCAGATAAGTGACCCAACCTAGCTCTGCGCTCCAATCTCTGATGTGGCATATTAATGACCAATCAGTTGCTCATGGTCAATGACTGGATGCCCTTTGGCCTGTTAGGAGTGTTAAATCTGGTGAACATGTGACAGGCCTTCATTGATGGAATGCCATCTATGATACAACTGTGTCTCCTTCACTATTGCCTGCATTCCCAAATTCTACATTCCTGTGTTACTCTTGAGATGCAGCGATTGTGATGTGAAGCCACTGGGCAGGATTTTACCATCGGCGAACGGGGGCGGGGCCTGCTTGCCGACACGTAAAATGATACGGGATAACGTTGGGCGGAACTCCCGACGTCATCCCGCCCCATTTAAATTTTCAGGAAGGCGGGGGCGCAGCAAAATCAGCTGCGCACCCGCCGACCTGTCAATGGCCAATTGAGGCCATTGACAGATCAATTAAAGTAATTAGTGGACCTGCCTGTCCAACCTTAAGGTTGGCGGGCAGGACAGGAGCCCCGGCGGGAACTAGAAGAAACATGAAACCTCATCCACGGGCGGGATGAGGTTTCATGTAGCGTTTTAAAAATTTTAATAAAGTTTTGTTGGAAATTATGAACATGTCCCAACTCATGTGACATTGTCACGTAGAGCCGATCTCCCTGAGGCTTCACTTGGGCTCAGGGAGCTGAGTGCGCTCTTTCGTGTGCATGTGCGAAAGAGCGCACTCTCGATTTTAGGTATCCTCCCCACTCGCACATGGAACACACAGCGCTTCCCTGCGGATGTTACGCTGGGCGGGCCTTAATTGGCCCGCCCACGTAAAATGGCGTCATGCCTCCGATCGGGGGCACCGATCGGAAGCGTGCCCACATGCGCCCACCCATCAACTTCCGCCCCGACGGGGGGAAAATTCAGCCCACTGAGTTCTGAGTAGCCCTTTAACAGTGTCAATGAAGCCATTGGCTTTTAGTCGCTTTCATCACAAGGAGGTCTTCCTCATTTCTTTCTAAGCAGACTCCTGCTCACTCCAGCGGCAACAAGAAGTTAGAGGGCAACCCCAGAATGGCCTCCCTCATGTTCTCCCTTCCCCCGACTGCCATCCCAAAGCTTTCCCTCCTTGTTGACCCCCTCATGTTTATCAGCCTGACCCCTCACCTCACAGCCTACCCCCGGTTGAAGTGCCTGTCTCTGAAAGTGGAGGCCTGCATGAGTACCACGTAATTTCCCACTGGCATGGTGGAAGATTGGAAGGCGCAGCATGATTCCGACGAGCAGCTGTTTTAATGAGCATTCATGACATGCTAATGAATGCAAATGGAATTCGCGCCAATAGTCAGCCGGATAACCGACCCACCATGAAAACATTGTCGAGAGAAATGTGACCTGTTTTTACTATGTTGGGTTTCCAATTTTTTTGCCTCCGGCTGGATTCTCCATTGTCACCCGGCGCAAAACCCGCCGTGGGCGATATGGGAGAATTCTGGCCAGAGTGTCAGTTACTATCACTCTTATCATGTGATAAATATATTTAATTGGTAACCCACCTCTCCTGAGGGGATTGTGCACAAGAAGCCTAATGCACTTGAGTTAAATGTGGAAATCAACAGGTTTCCACTGACTTCCCAGTGTGCATTTTTCCGAGTTTTAACCTCCACCTGCACTCAAACCAATACATTCTTCTATGTTAAAATTCAGCCCACAGACTGTAAACTAGAAAATGTACATTAGAATGTTTAATTCAATACTAAATTACATACAGAAAGTGTAATAAAAAAGGGCAATAAAGGTAGGATTAAAAGAGAGATAAAGGACTCTGAAAGAAAAAGTTACAAAATTAAATTTTTAATATTTTAAAATACCGAACAATAATTAAAAACAGAAGGAATGCGATTCCATACTTTCAAAAGTTAATTTTCAGTGCCAGAGAAGTTGTTTGATTATACCTAAGGCCTCTATTGCTATTAAAAATTTAACTGTGCTTGAATGGACAAGCCCTAGCTTTTTCTGGCAAGTTTAGTATGTATCCAGGAAGCAAGTATCACAACTTCACACTCTTCGTGTATTTGAATGCTGAGTTTCTAAGCAAGATACTGGATAAGTTGGAGTGAAGCTTCTGGAAGAGCAAGGCAAATCGGTCAACAACTTCCTGATTTCTGTGTTTAACTGCACATGTGTATTCAGCCGAAGTTACTGTCTGATTTACTCATTAATACATGAACGCTGGTAGCTTCACCTTTATTCATCTCACAAAATATGAGCCATTGGCGTAGAAGTTGGATTGCATGCTAAAGGTGCCATAGAACCATGAAATATCACTGCTAGACTCATTCGTATATTACCAGTGTGGTGTGGCCCCCAGTCATGGCCCCAGAGGCATCTCAATGGTTGTGGAATGAATGAAATCAGATGGCTCGAACTAAGACCAGGGAAGGAGATGGAGTGTAGCGGGAAGGGGCTGTGGGAGGTGGAAGGGCAGAGACAAGCAGGAGAGGAGCAGTTAACGTTCCAGTTTTAATTTGGAGGCATGGAGAGCAATGCTGCTTCTTCTCACCTGTTAAGGATGGGAGAGAGATGGTGGGATAAATTTTCCCTCACCTCTCAATTGTTCACAACAAGGTGTATATCTTACAGGAAGTATTTTGAAACCGTTTAGGTGTTATGACTTTTAATAATAGACACGAGACAGGCTTTCTGACAATTTTAAATCAGAAGAAAAGATAAAAGTTTACTCGCACAGCACCACAAAATGTAAACACACAAACACACACGCAGGAAAAGAAGAATTCTAGAAATAAAATCCTGCACTCACGTTATTCACAGAATGACAAGAAGTAAAATCACATGTTTGATTCAGTCCTTTTTAAGATGCAGTGTTGTAGACCTAGATGGGTTCTCTCTCGTAGGTGTTCGGAGATAAATGAAAGTTGGACATCTCTGAGTTTCCAGATGAAGTTGTGGCCAACTTTCTGTGAGATTAATCCATACAGGTGAAGGCAAATTAGCCTCTGTCTTTCTGGGTTGACTGATTGTATTAGGCAGGGTTCCTCTCTTCTTGTTGGAGGATGGTCCCCCTTGTGCCCTGTTGGTCTCCAGACTGACTTGAATCTGGCTGGTTCTTGGAGTAATTAGATGTATTATCAGAAGTCAGTTTTACTCATGTGACCACATGATCACTACTTCTACGTCCACACAAGTTATTCAAATTTAGAAGCCAATCAAGCTACACAATGGAGGACGAATGATGGCTGTTCACACCTACTTGTGATAAATTGGTTTCTCTATACCAATCTTTGTTAAGTTTTGAGCTCACAGGCACTGAGGGGGAGAGGCCAAAAATCGGATTCCCACCGGTGGGAAATCAGTTCGGCATTTTCCCCTCATCAATTTCATGATGCGCTAATGGTGGGTCAGGTTTCCTGCTGATCCATGTCGGGAATGCCAGCTGCATGCATTACCACGTCATGAATGCTTATTATAAATGCTACTCGCCAGAATCATGTTCCCCCTCCAAATCTTGCACCAAGCCAGCGGGAAACTAGACTGGTCTAAATCATGTTCAGAAATGAATAGTATGCACCTGTCTACCTTCACTTCATTTGTGACTTTGAGGTGCGGGCAACATCCAAAGCTACTTGCAGCAGCGCTTCTCTGGTTTCTGAGCGATGGCGGTGTAACACCACACTGGTGGGGATGTAGGATTGGTCTGCTCATGCTGGGTGCCTCCATATCCCAGGAAGACACCATTGTGCAGCAGCTCTCAGCCAGGGCTGCACCCTGAAACAGAGACCAGCATTGTAACTGGTGGTGGGGAAGGTGGAAGGATGATGGAGACATGGTGGTCAATGGTGTATGGCAGGGTTGGAAAGGAGGGAAGGATGACAGCGACATGGGGGGGTCAATGGGGTACGGTGAGTTTGGAAGGGAGGGAAGGGTGATAGACACATGGGGGTCAATGGAGTATGGTGGGATTAGAAGGTTGGGGAGGAGGAGCAATGGCAGGCAGAGGCAAGACCGTGGGTGGAGAAGCTGGAGCCTGCATGGAAGTCTAGAATGCAGACAGAGAAGTGGGTGGATGGGAATTGAACTGTATGAATGGGAGGGGAATAGGAGTGGGGTGGGGATTGTGTTAGTGTTGCACAAGAGGGGTGGGTTGCACAGGCACTCATGGAATGGGGGGTCAGGTGGAAGGGAGACTGTGTTGTGATCCATTATGAGAGAACAGGAGAGCTCATTACAAGACAGTCATTGTCCCTGGCCTGGGGCCAAGAGGTCAGAATTTTTTTTTTTTTTTGTAAAAATATACTTTATTCATAAAAAATCTTCAATCACATTCAAAACCATTTCAAAAACAACATTACAAGGGTACAATCCAGGTTAAACTTTTACAAAATGTATCACCAGGTGCATCAGTACAAACAATATTACAATCATTTACAGCCTTTCATTTTGATCTGTACAGCCCGAGGGGCTCTAAACAGTTCCCAGTCTCTCGGTGCGCTGTGGTAGAAAGGTCTTAGACAGCGACCCTTCCCCATTGCGCCTTTGCGGCAGCTGCCCCAAGCTTTAGTGCGTCCCTCAGCACGTAGTCCTGGACTTTGGATTGTGCCAGTCCGCAACAATCGGTCGGGGACAACTCTTTGTGCTGGAAGACCAACAAGTTTCGGGCAGACCAAAGCGCGTCTTTCACCGAGTTGATGATCCTCCAGCTGCAGTCGATGTTTGTCTCGGTGTGTGTCCCTGGGAACAGCCCGTAGAGCACAGAGTCCTGTGTCACAGAACTGCTCGGGATGAACCTCGACAGCAACCACTGCATCTCTCTCCAGACTTTCTTTGCAAAGGCACAATCCACAAGGAGGTGAACAACGGTCTCTTCCCCACCACAGCCACCTCGAGGGCACCGTGCAGAGGGGGTGAGACTCCTGGCGTGTAGGAAGGATCTGACGGGGAGGGCCTTTCTCACCACCAGCCAAGCTACGTCTTGGTGCTTGTTGGAAAGTTCTGGCGATGAGGCATTCTGCCAAATGACTTTGACAGTCTGCTCGGGGAACCATCCCACAGGGTCCACCCTCTCCTTTTCCCTCAGGGCCTCTAGGACGTTACGTGCTGACCACTGCCTGATGGACTTGTGGTCAAAGGTGTTTTTCTGCATAAATTTTTCCACCAGGGACAGGTGGTACGGCACGGTCCAACTACTTGGAGCGTTCCGCGGCAGCGTGGCCAGACCCATCCTTCGCAACACCGGGGACAGGTAGAACCTCAGCACGTAGTGACACTTGGTGTTTGCGTACTGAGGGTCTACGCACCGCTTGATGCAGCCGCACACAAAGGTGGCCATCAGTATGAGGGCGATGTTGGGCACGTTTTTTCCCCCTTTATCTAGAGGCTTGTACATCGCGTCCCTGCGGACACGATCCATTTTCGACCTCCAGATAAAGCGGAAGATGGCTCGAGTGATCGCCATCGCGCAGGAGTGTGGAATGGGCCAGACCTGCGCGACGTACAGCAACAGCGAGAGTACCTCACACCTGATGACCAGGTTCTTACCCGCAATGGAGAGGGAGCGTCGCTCCCACATGCCCAGTTTCCTTTTCACCATAGCCACTCGCTCCTTCCAGTTTCTAACGCCTGCCCCGGTCCCTCCGAACCATATCCCCAGCACCTTCAGGCCGTCAGCCCTGACAGTGAAGGGGACAAAGGATCGGTCAGCCCAGTTCCCAAAGAACATGGCCTAGCTCTTCCCACGATTTACCTTGGCTCCCGAGGCCAGTTCGAACTGGTCGCAGATGTGCATCAGTCTGCGCACCGACAGCGGATCCGAGCAGAAGACGGCGACGTCGTCCATGTACAGGGAGGCTTTTACCTGAGTGCCTCCACTGCCTGGGATCGTCACTCCTCTTATGCCCGGATCCTTCCTGATGGACTCGGCAAAGGGTTCTATGCAGCACACGAAAAGGACAGGCGAGAGAGGACAGCCCTGCCTGACTCCAGATTTAATCGGAAAGCTATCTGTTTCCCACCCATTGATTGAGACTGCGCTACTGATGTTAGTGTAGAGCAGTTGGATCCAATTTCGAATTCCCTCCCCAAAGCCCATTTTGGAGAGCACATCCCCCATGTAGGTGTGCGATATTCTGTCAAAGGCCTTCTCCTGATCCAAGCTGATGAGGCAGGTATCCACACCCCTGTCCTGTACATAGGCAATCGTATCCCTGAGCAGCGCCAGGCTGTCAGAGATCTTCCTGCCTGGCACAGAGCAGGTCTGGTCAGGGTGAATCACCAATTCCAGAGCGGATTTGACCCGGTTGGCGATGACCTTGGACAGAATCTTATAGTCCACATTCAGCAGTGAAATGGGTCGCCAATTTCTAATTTCCTCCCTTTCCCCCTTGTGCTTGTAGATGAGGGTGATGATGCCTTTCCTCATGGATTCTGACATGCTGCCGGCCAGGAGCATACTCTCGTACACTTCTAGCAGGTCTGGGCCGATCAAGTCCCACAGAGCCGAATACAACTCCGCCGGCAGGCCGTCGCTTCCGGGGGTTTTACTCTTCTCGAAGGACTCGAGGGCCTTAGTCAGTTCGTCAGGAGTTAGCGGTTTGTCTAGGCTCTCCCGCGTACTGTGGTCTAAGACCTCCGTGATAGAGGACAGGAAGGACTGGGAGGCCGTGCTGTCCGTGGGCTTCACGTCATACAGACCGGCATAAAAGGATTTGCTGATCCTCAGAATGTCGGACCGTGATGACTTTACTGAGCCGTCTTCTTCCTTCAGGCTGCTGATCACAGAGCGCTCTCTGTGTACCTTTTGGAAGAAGAAACGTGAGCACGTCTCATCCTGCTCCACGGAGCGGACTCTGGAACGGAAGATGATCTTGGAGGCCTCCGAGGCAAAGTGCGAGGCTTGCTGGCCCTTCACCTCTTGGAGCTCCTCCTTGACATCGACCCCCATCGACTGCAGCCGGAGCAGATTCTGCATCTTTTCCTGGAGTCGGGACATTTCCCTCTGTTCCTTTCTAGCTTTCTGGGTGCCTTTGCGGATGAAAAACCTCTTGATGCTTCCCTTGGTCACTTCCCACCAGTGTGTCAGGGACTCAAAGAGGGGTTTCACGGTTCTCCAACCTTTGTAATCCCTCTTGAGCTCCTCAATGTTCTCTGGGGTCAGCAGTTGCACATTTAGCTTCCATGCCCCCCTGCCCACCCTCAGGTCTTCCTCCAAGTGGCAGTCCGCCAGTAGGAGGCAGTGGTCAGAGAAGAACACCGGCTTGACTTCGGTGGATCTGACTGTGAATGCACGGGACACAAACAGGAAGTCTATCCTGGAACGAATGGACCCGTCTGGCCGCGACCAGGTGTATCTACGCTGCGCTCCGTCTGCAGGGTTGCTGAAGACGTCGTGCAGCTTGGCATCCTTAACTGTTTCCATCAGGGATCTGGACGTAGCGTCCAATCTGCTTCCGGCCCTGCCGGATCGTCCAGCCGCATCGATGATGCAGTTGAAGTCCCCGCCCAGAATGACCGGCCTGGAGGTCGCCAGCAGCAGTGGGAGCTGCTGAAAAACCTCCAGCCGCTCAGCCCCTTGTGCCGGGCCGTACACGTTAATTAACCGGAGTGGAGCGTTCTTGTACATTACGTCTGCTACGAGGAGTCGCCCGCCCACCACCTCCTTGACCTCGGAGACGGTGAAGTTGCCTGCCCGCAGCAGAATACCCAGGCCGGAGGAACGAGAGTCGTTTCCGCCCGACCAGATCGATGGCCCGTGGGACCACCATCGTGACCATTGCCTGTAGGAGCTGAGGTGCGGTATCGCACACTCCTGCAGAAACAACAGGTCAGCTTTGACCTTGGCTAGGTAGTCCAAGGTCGCAACACATCGCGTAGTAGATTTAATGCTACGCACATTTATGGATACAATCTTTAAACCCATTTTAAAGCATTTATTCTCCTACCAAACCCACTGTCTCTGAGAGTCCCAGACCTTTAGTCTGCTCCTTCATACCCGTAGTGAGCTCAAATTCCTTCACTTTGGCTGGGCTGAGGTAGATCTCCTTGGCCGTGTTCTGCTCCAGTGGCATCTGGAGGTTCACGTAGTGAGCGGGTTTTGAGATGACCTTTGCTGGAGAAGCTTCTCCAAAACTCACCCCCTCTGGGGGGTTGCTGTTCCCGGCTTCCTGGAGCTGGGGTGCGATGATTGCCTCACTGCTCCCAGATTCCAGGGGCTGTGGTGCACTGGCCTCCTCAGGTTGCAGGCAAAGTTGGGGTGCGCTGGGCTCCTTGTTGTCTCCAATTTTCTGGAGCTCGGGTGTCTCGTCCTCCAACGCCCTGGAGCTTTGCCGCCTCTTCTGTCGGTGCCGCTCTGGCACTTCATCATCCGAAGAGCTGCTGCCCTTGTCAGAGGTCAGAATGAGAGATGAAAGGCAGTGCTGGGGTTTTGTACACCTCATAGTCAGGTTGAGAGATTAAAGGCAGTCCTGGGGCTTTGTGCACCTTTTGGTCAGGGTGATAGACTAAAGGCGCACCTGGGGCTTTGTGGGCCATGCTACAGGGCTGTGCATGGCACACATGTCACTGTCCTACTCCAGAGAGGGGCAAGCCCTGTGCATTCAACTGGAATAAGACACAGCTTGGTGTGCAGGGCGTGTTCATTGTCTTACAGTCACTGGCGATGGGCTGCCTGACTTGGTACTGGGCTGCGGATGGATGATCAGGGGAGGCATCTGCAGCCTGTGAATGCAGAAAACATAATAAAGCGGTGGGGGGTGGGGGGCTGGCGGCAGTGGGGGTGGGGTGGGGGGGGGCAGCAGGGTGGGTGGCCGGGGCACACAGTACTTGAAGCTCCCTTGCGGGTCTCTCCTTTTTATGTGACCATGCACACAGCCTCGAGATGGGGAGAGGTGAGGTCCACATGGGGACATCAATAGTGATGGGTTCAGGGGTGAGGGCTAGAACACCCACCACAATGACAATGGGATCCAGGGTTACTGGAGGACACTGGAGAATAACCCGAGGCAGGTCTACGTGCACATCGTGAGGCTCCAGGAAAATTGGAGGGACCTGAACACTGATAGGGGGAGGGTCGAGGTTGGTCTCAAAATAAAAATGGAGCACCACCATCTTGAAACCCCGAAGTTATTGTGCAGTTTAAAATCGAAACTGGAAAAGAATCTGCATGGGAGGGGTCTGGGGAAGCGTGGGATGAGCCCACAGTTGGACTAAGGGGCCCCTTCAGAAGTCATCCTCAAACTGCTTAGAGTCGCAACATTGAAAACGAGGCAGAGCAAAGAGAAAGGAGGATGACTTCCTTGAGAAGGTGCCATTGGAACCCATGCCTTTTGGTGCACTTTAACAAGACACTGCAGGAGTCATTGACTTCGCAATACAGTTGCTCCATTTGAGCATTAACTGAGAGGTATGTAAGAACGGGAAATGAAGACAACCTTAAGGAAGCACAGCTGCTGCATATCTGCCAGGTTATCAATGAAAGACTGTAATCTGCTTTCTCCAACTGGCATGGATCATGGGCTAAAGGGCATCCAGTCATTGCTCATGTGCAAGTTAACCTTCATCAGTATGCCAGATCAGAGATTGCAGGAGTGCCTTTGGTAAGGTGGAACACTTCATGAATGCATCCAAACCTCTTCCAAACTCTGTGGAATGGAGATGTCAAGTATCAGGGTTGGCATCTTGGCCACTTCGATCTGTGAGTTTGCACCTCAGCTACAAGGCTGTTATCAGCAAAAAGCTAGTAGCGCAGATGCAGCTCTAGGGCATGACAGTGGCTGTTTGTGAGTGGGAACTTTACTTTATTTGCTCAATATTCATTAATCTGTTGTATATATCAGTCCACAGTCAGAAGGAGGATTGAATAATGAAGTCTGAGCTCCATGCTGCCTTCCTGATGGCATTGATTTGATTAAGGAGGAGGAGAAGGAGGGCCTGGCACCACCTAGCACAGCCTCGAGAGGAGGCCTTGCCTGGGGTCCATGGTCCAGGGGAGCCCCAGCAAGAACCAGAGGACGATAAGGTTAGACCCATTCCACAGAGGCAACTCGGACATCCAAGGGTCTACCGAAAAAGACTTTCCTATCTGGAGATACAGAAAAAGGCAATGCCGTGCATGTCTATGCTTGTCTAGGATCATATCTGCCCAATTCTGCAGGAGGATCTAAAGCCCCATGGACTGGGAGGACGTCCCCTGCCAGTGTCACTGAAGGTCACCGCCATGGACAATTTTTTTGTCTGCCGATCATTCCAGGGATCCACAGGGGATATATGCAGCATCTCACAGTCCTCAACACATAAATGTATCAAGTAGGTGACAGATATCCTCCACAGTAAGGCACATCATTATGTAAAGTTTACACTTGATGAAACTAGCCAGGCTGCTAGAATTCTGGGGTTTGCAGCTACCTCTGGTTTCACTAGAGTACAGGGTGCAATCAATTGCACATATGTGGCTTTGAGAGTTCCATGGCAGCAGCCCCTGATGTTCATTAACAGGAATGGGTTCCACTCCATTAATGTTCAGCCAGCATGAGATCATCAGAAGCAGATCATGCATGTTTGTGCCAGGTACCCTAGGAGTTCCCATGACTCACAAATCCTGAGTCATTTCCAGATGCCTCACATTTTTGATGGGCCCCAGTGATTACAGGGTTGGCTGCTTGGGGAAAGGGCTACCTATTCAAACGATGGCTCATGACGCCCATGCGTCATCCTCAGATCTCCTCGGAGGAGAGATACAATATAGCTCCACACGACCCATCATCAAGAAGACCATTGGCATCCTGAAGATGTGCTTCCGATGTTTGGACCGCTCAGGTACTCTCATGGGCTCTGCAGTACTCTCCACAGAGGGTGGCCCAGATCATCATGGTCTGTTGTGCCCTTCACAACCTGGAGCTTCAAAGGGGGAATCCCTTGCCAGAGGGCGACATCAAGGAGGCTGAGAGCTCCTCAGACAATGAAGATCAGGAAGGGCAAGAAACTGAAGAGGGAAATGAGTGTCAGCTTCCACGTGAGGATGTTATCGAAGAAGCACAACGTGGAAGATGTGCCCATGCCAAGCTGATAGCCACAATGTTCCAGGGGGAATAAGGTGCAGGTAACGGGACATGGCCACATTCCTCCTGTCCCTCCGTGCCATGCCAGTGCACTGACAGGCTTTTACAACCAGTAACATTGAGAGCAAGTTCAGCATTCGGACTTGCACATTCAACCCTCATGATTCACCAAGCCCTAATCTTTGGAAAAATCAGCAGCGAAACCTGTATCCGTGCGCTCTGGGAAGTAAAAGTCGGCACAACAGCTCAAACGCTGCATCAAAGGACTTCATGCAGTCATCACCACCTTCATGAGAAATTTTTAGCAGACACTGAGATGCGCCCATGGTTGGAGAGAACATCATGGCTGCAGCTCTTGTGCTTTGGCACTAACAATGAAGACAGTCTTCTCAGTTTGAAAGGCAATTACAGCTAACCCTCATATTTAGCCTGCCTAGCTCCATGATGTATTGTAAGGAGTTGAGGTTACTAACGCTTTTTGCAAACACTTCCAATAAAGAGTTTGACACATCTCCCTGACATAACACAAGGGTAGAGTAACTATCATGAGTCAACTAGACAAAGGGAGGCAATCATGGAGTGTGAGTAAGGCTCGCCCTTGCAATAAAAGGGCATATAGATGTTATCTGCATGATGTTTTCAAATGATGAGACCATTCTCATGAACAGCAAATGTATTTACAAAGGTGCATGTTATACACAGTGATTGAACACCCGTGACCCAGAAGTGATGTCAAAGTTTCTAACCCTACCGCCATGCCTGGGTCCATCTCCGACATCCGCAGCAGAGGTGGAGGCAGCCTGCTGAATGCTACGCCATGTTCTTTTTGACGACTTTGGCAGGCATCCTCTGGTAGGGGGGGTGCTTGAGGCCTGCTTTGGGTCTTCTGCTGTGGGGCAGATGCACCCTCCTCGGCCTGTGCAGCTGGAGATGGTAGGGTCACAGGCAGAGAGGATTGGGATCATCTGGACACTCTCAGAATCACCTGGGCGGATGGTCCTGGGGTGTTCTGCTGCTGGTCCTCCTCCCTATGGGTACCCAAGGGCCCCTGCCTGACTCCCTTAAGAGAATGGGCTCTTGGAGGGATGTCAAGGTGCCCCATTCCCCTCTCACCTAGCTACAGGTGGACCCCACCAATGCCTATAGTGATGAAGCGCAGGTCCAAGCGCAAATCCAGCAGAACCTGCTGGACTAAGGTCTCCAAGGCACCCACCACCCTTCCCACGGTAACCCCGAGGTGCTCGCACGTAAGAGCTATGACATCAGACAGAATGCAGACAGACTCCTCTATCCTTTGCTCTGGTCTGTTGATTGCCTCTCGCAACTCTGCTTCATATTCCGCCACCTGCCATTGCATCTCCAGCATTTTTTCCACAGCCGTTTCCAGAGATTCATTATCTGCCTCGGACTCAGTGGGTGCCTGATCTTCAGCAGTCCCCCGAGTGCCAGAGACCTGGGCTGTGACTGCCTCTGACTGCTGCAGAGGTGTGTCAGTGAGGTGTTCTTCAGAAAGTGACCCCGAGCCTAATCTAGATCTAGGACCCACCGGGGTGTGTGTCTCTGTGCTGGTGGAGGGTGCAGGTAAATGTGGTGATTGGTCTTCAGTGAATGGATCCTCATCACCCCCTCCTGAGGTGGCCTAGGGAGCTGGGGCTTATGTTGTCTGTGCTGGTCTGTCTGGACCTACAGCTGCCTGTGAGAGAGAGAAGATAGATTTAGTTCATGAACAGGCTGAATACAATGCTGTATGTCATTCACTGAGAATGTCAGGATGTGAGCAACTCATGGAGGGTTCATCCACACTGTCTTTCTGGGAGAGGTCAGTCTCACCTTCCCTACAGAAGCGACCTCTCTCCCCACCCTGCCAACTCATCGAAATTGGAGAGCTCCTGAATGTCAGCCCTCCCTCCTCCAGTCTCTGATCTCCCTCTTGTTGTGGTCAAGCTTGGCCTGCATGAAGACAAATGGATTGAATGTGATGAGAAGGGATGGAGCAGAGGTTGGGAAGCATGCATGCCTGCTGTGTGTGCTGAGCCCTCCCCATTAAGGGCTGAGAATGGAGTTTGTGCAGCATGATAGATGAGATGGTGGTGATGTTAAAGTGCTTGTGAGACAATCAATGCTGATGCCTCCCCTGCTGACATTGCGTGAGATCTCTGGGCAGTGTAACCCTTTGAGTACATGATGCCATTATGAGAGTGTGAGATTGGAGTGAGCTGAAGGTTGACTCACCCTGGCAGATCAGATGAGATCATTCATTCTCTTCCTACACTGGTTGGCGTTTCTCTGGCAGTCTCCCTTGCAACCACCTCTCAGACCAGCGAGCTGAGGCTTGTGGGCCTCCTGGAGCCATCCACTGGGTAGAGGACATCCCGGTGCTGGTGGACTCCATGGATGAGAGCCTTGAAGGAGTCAATGCTGAACCTTGTTGCAGCCTTCTTCTTGTGCGCAGCCGCCTAGAAACATTTCCTCCAAGAAGCTGGGCTGGAGTGAATGTGTGTGTGTGTGTGTGTGTGTGTGTGTTCGGGTGGCGTTTAAACATGGTGCCCGGACATTTGACCCCATTAGATAATACCGGGGCGGATGAAGCAGATCCCGACCTGCCATGTGACTTGGAGAGCTACTCACCTATGCGTAATTAGTTAGCCTCACAACACGAAATTGGGTGCGAGTTCCCGCTGCATCACCCAACGGGAAACGTGCTGCAAAAACCCGCCCGCCACTGAACTTATTCTCCAAAAATGGAAAATTCTGCCCTGAGTCTGGGGTGGGGGAATTGAATTTGACTTTTGGTAATAGGAGGTGTAATTTCACAAGCGGGTTTGTGTTCAGCATGCCCATTCAAAGAAGGGTGCTTCATCCACAGTCATTTACATTTCAATGACTTTCCAGAAGCATGTTCGGACATAAGTTAACTCTTGTCCATATATAAATCACAAAAGGTCACCTGACCTTTGGAGGCCATCTTTGTAGCACATTGCACCACTTTTTAAAGAAAAAAATCAATTTCAGAGAGTCCACATTGAATTAAGTCTGTATCTTGAAAGTCAGGAACATAATATATCTTCATTAGGCATGATAGGCCATACATTGAGATTAGGTATAAACTTTACATCTTTTGAGACCAAACAATGAGCTCACAGAGAAAATGAATTCCAAAGCCTCCCTTCGTAACTGCCCCATTAAAACCCTGACATAGAAAAGAGTTCTCACTCAGCATTGCCGAATCAGATTATGTCCAGGGATTAATGGAGACTTTGCAAGTAGTTAAAACCCGGGTATACTTTCCTTCAGTTGGTCTTTCAAGTTGATGCATGAAAGCTGTTGCTAAATTATACAGGTAATTGCCAGCATCAATTCAACATAAGCTCAAACAACTGATCACAAAATCAGCGGACCTACACAGAATGTAATGTAAGTAATGAAAGCAACTAGTACGTTCATCTTGTCTCTAGCGATGGGTGTTGATTGCCTGTAGAGGCATTTTTAGTTTGTATTATCATAACTTTTCTCACTCAGAATTGTCTGCATAACTTTGGGAAAGTAAACTGATTAATATAATATCCAAATGTCAAAATTTAAATAAGAATGATGCTCTAAAAGCATGACTATTTGATATAGTGTTTCTCTTCCTATTAAGAATGTCAATGATGTATTACTGCTGTTATCAAATACATTAATGACATGCAGAGCAAAGCAATTAGTAGTGGTCTAATTATTGCTCCTTATGATTATTGATAATCAATGGCAAAGCCCCTAAGTGGCAAAACCTGAAACAATGGGTGTAATATGGTCTGTCACAATGGGAGGCGCCTTCCAGCCAAAGGAATACGTTTGAAATGTAATTGTAACATAGGGAATGCTGATAGATGTAGAGCGGGATTAGCAATGCTTGCAGTGGTAGGAGTAGCAAGGCCAGTGTCAGTGTGAGAAGGAACTGCAAGATATGAGGCTGTGGAAGTGAGAGTAGCAACGTCTCTGAAAGTAAAACAAGAAAGTTAGTTTAAAATTTAAAGGCATAAAATGTTATTTCTTTTACTATTTACTTGCATTCTAAATCCTCCTTTACCTTTAAAGGTAAAGATGGCAGACTATATTACACCCATTGCTTCATGCTTTGCCACCTTTACCTCTTCCCCACCCATCATAAACACCCAATTTCTGGCATTGCATGTGCCGAACATTTATCCAGTTTTATGATCATGCACTGACCATGGGAAATGGAACAGAATTAATGGTATAAGTGATGAGTGACTGGCTATCCTGCCCTGTCTCACTTCTGATGGGAGAATGAAGCCTGAGAAAAATCTGAGCCATGGAGAGAAACTCACAGAAGCAAACTTTTGGTATTATTATTAAAGAAAAACAATTAAAGCTCAACATGATCCAATTCTTTACAATGTTGGTAGGAATAGGCAATATGGATGCATGGAGATTCATGAGGAGCACAAACATACCAACAAAAACAGCTTGGATTGTGAAATCCCAAATAGATTTGCCAATAATTCTAAATTAAAGAGACAATAAATTCTGATGTAGCAGTCATAAAACCTACAGAAGGGTCAAGACAAAATTTGCAGGACAATGACAGATGAA
Source organism: Cetorhinus maximus (assembly GCF_964194155.1). Classification (NCBI taxonomy): domain Eukaryota; kingdom Metazoa; phylum Chordata; class Chondrichthyes; order Lamniformes; family Cetorhinidae; genus Cetorhinus; species Cetorhinus maximus. The sequence continues at coordinate 86,475,000 of NC_135879.1, forward strand.
ATCAACAAAGACAATTACAAGGTGTTAGACAGAATTATAGAATAACAGCCCAATGTGTGTGTGCCAGCTCTTTGAATGGAATATCTAATTCCCGCTCTATGATACTTCCCAAATAGTCTGCCTTTTTTTCCCTTTTAAGTATATATTTCTCTTTGGAAAGATACTTGAAACTGCCTTCACCGCCTTTTCAGGCAATGCTTTCTTGACAACTTGTTGCTAAAACAAATTGCCCACATCTTTCCTCTGGTTTTTTTTACCAATTATTTTCAATCTACTCATTACCAACATTCTTGCCAGTGGATACAGTTTATCCTTCTTTAGTCTACTAAAATCTCAATGCCACTATTTCTCTTTACTGCCTTTGACATTAAGGCAGCATTTGACAGAATGTGGCATCAAGGAGTCCCAGTAAAATTGAAGTCAATGGGGATCAGGGGAAAATGTTCCAATAATTGGAGTCATACCAAGTACAAAGGAAGATAGTTGTGATTGTTAGAAGCTAATCATAGCCCTAGGACATCACTGCAGGAGTTCATCTGGGTAGCATCCATCTTCAGCTTTATCGTCAATGGCCTTCCCTCCAACATAAAGTCAGAAGTTGGATGACCTTTGATGATTGCACAGTGGTCAATTCCATTTACAACTCCTCAAATAATGAAACAGCCTGTGCCTACTTGCAGCAAGCTATGGACAGCATTCAGGTTCGGGCTGATAACTGACAGGAAACATTCACTCCACACATGTGCCACACAATGACCATCTCCAATAAGAGAGAAGCTAACCATATCTCCTTGACATTCAATGGTATTATAATCCCTGAATCCCCCACTGTCAACATCTTACGGGTCAGCATTGACCAGAAACTGAACTGGGCCAGCCAAATAAATACTGTGGCTACAAGAGCAGTTCAGAGGCTAGGAATTCTGTAATGAGAAACTCTTGACTCACCAGAGCCTATCCACTATCTACAAAACACATGTCAGGATTGTACTTTGCCACTAGCCACTCTCCACTTGCCTGGATGAGTGCAACTTCAACAACACTCAAGAAGCTCAACGCCATCCAAGACAAAGCAGCCTGCATAACTCAGCACCCCATCCTCCATCTTGGCAGCAGTGTGCACCATTCACAAGATGCACTGCAGCAACTCACCAAGGCTCCTTTGACAACACCATTCAAAAATATGATGTCTACCAGCTAGAAAACAAGGGCAACGGGTATGTTAGAACACCATCAGCTGCAAGTTCCCCATAAAGGCGCATATGATTCTAACTTGGAACTCTACCATTGTTCTTTCACTGTTACTGAGTCAAAATCCCAAAATGCCTTCCCTGACCACAAAGTAGGTGTATCAGTGGTGCAGATGACAGTATCGGTAGGAGTGACTGCCACACAGCCCTTGTGGAGCCAAAGTCCCATCTTCACATTAAGGATATCCTCAATCGTGCTGTGTAGCCTTACCACAGTGCTAAATAGGATAGATTTCAAACAGATCTAGCAAGTCAAGACTGGGAAACCATAAGGCACTGAGGGCCATCAGCTGCAGTAGAATCCTAATCTGTAACCTCATGGCTTGGCATATCCTCCGCTCTACCATTACCACCAAGTCAGAGGATCAGCATGGTTTAATGAAGAGTGCAGGAGGGCATGCCAGAAACAGCACCAGGCATATCTAAAAATGAGGTGTCAACCAGGTGAAGGTAAAATACAGGACTACTTGCATGACAAACAACATAAACAGCGAGTGATAGACAGAGCTAAACGATTCCACAACCTATTGATAATTTTTAAAAATTCGTTCTCTGGATGTGGGCTTCGCTGACTGGGCCAGTATTTATTGCCCATCCCTAGTTGCCCTTGAGAAGGTGGTGGTGAGTTGCCTTCTTGAACCGTTGCAGCCCATGTGGTGTAGGTATAACCACAGTGCTTTTATAAAGGGAGTTCCAAGATTTTGACCCAGCGACTGTGATATATCTCCAAGTCAGGATGGTGAGTGACTTGGAGGGGAACTTCCCGGTGATGGTGTTCCCATCTATCTGCTGCCTTTATCCTTCTGGATTGTAGTGGTTATGGGTTTGGAAGGTGCTGTCAAAGGAGCCTTGCTGAATTCCTGCAGTGCATCTTGTAGATGGTACACACTGCTGCTACTGTGCGTCGGTGTTGGAGGGAGTGAATGTTTGTGGATGTGGTACTAATCAAGTGGGCTGCTTTGTCCTGGATGGTGTCAAGCTTCTTGATTATTGTGGGAGCAGCACTCATCCAGGCAAGTGGGGAGTATTCCATCACACTCCTGACCTGTGCCTTGTAGATGGTAGACAGGTTTTGGGGAGTAAGGAGGTGATTTGGTCTTTGCAGGATTCCTAGCCTCTGAACTGATTTTGTAGCTACAGTATTTATATGGCTAGTCCAGTTCAGTTTCTGGTCAATGGTAACCCCCAGGATGTTGATAGTGGGGGATTCAGTGATGGTAATGTCATTGAACATCAAGGGCAATGGTTGGATTTTCTCCTGTTGGATATGATCATTGCCTGGCATTTGTGTGATGCGAATGTTACTTGCCACTTTTCAGCCCAAGCCTGGATATTGTCCAGGTCCTGCTGCATTTGGACATGGACTGCTTCAGTATCTGAGGAGTCACGTATGGTGCTGAACATTGTGCAATCATCAGTGAACATCCCCATTTCTGACCTTATGATGGAAGTAAGGCCATTGATGAAGCAGTTGAAGACGGTTGGGCCGAGGACACTACCCTAAGGAACTCCTGCAGTGATGTCCTGGAGCTGAGATGACTGACATCCAACAACCACAACCATCTTCCTTTGTGCTAGTTATGACTTCAACTAATGGAGAGTTTTCCCCTGATTTCCATTGACTCCAGTTTTGCTAGGGCTCCTTGATGCTACATTCTGTCAAATGCTGCTTTGATGTCAAGGGCAGTCGCTCTTACCTCACCTCGGGAGTTCAGCTCTTTTGTCCATGTTTGCACCAAGGTGGTAATGAGGTCAGGAGCTGAGTGACCCTGGTGAAACCCAAGCTGGGCATCAGTGAGCAGGTTATTGCTAAGCAAGTGCTGCTAGATAGAAAACAAAAACAAAAATAAAAATACCTGGAAAAACTCAGCAGGTCTGGCAGCATCGGTGGAGAAGAGCACAGTTGACGTTTCGAGTCCTCATGACCCTTCAACAGAACTAAGTAAAAATAGGAAAGGGGTGAAATATAAGCTGGTTTAAGTTGGCGGGGGGTGGGGGGGGTGGGGGGCGGAGGTTTGGGTCAAGAAGAGCTAGGTAAAGGGCCAGTGATAGGTGGAGATAACCAAAAGATGTCACAGACAAAAGGACACAGAGGTGTTGAAGGTGGTGATATTATCTAAAGGAATGTGCTAATTAAGGGTAGAAAGCAGGACAAACAAGGTACAGATAGCCTTAGTGGGGGTGGGGTGGGGTGATGGAATCTAAAAAGGCTAAAAGGTAGAGGTAAAACAATGGATGGAAATACATTTAAAAATAATGGAAATAGGTGGGAAAAGAAAAATCTATATAAATTACTGGAAAAAACAAAAAGGAGGGGGAAAAAACGGAAAGGGGGTGGGGATGGAGGAGAGAGTTCATGATCTAAAATTGTTGAACTCAATATTCAGTCCGGAAGGCTGTAAAGTGCCTAGTCGGAAGATGAGGTGCTGTTCCTCCAGTTTGCGTTGAGCTTCACTGGAACAATGCAGCAAGCCAAGGACGGACATGTGGGCATGAGAGCAGGGTGGGGTGTTGAAATGGCAAGCGACAGGGAGGTCTGGGTAATGCTTGCGGACAGACCAAAGGTGTTCGGCAAAGCGGTCACCCTGTCTGCGTTTGGTCTCTCCAATGTAAAGGAAACCGCATTGGGAGCAACGAATGCAGTAGACTAAGTCGAGGGAAGTGCAAGTGAAATGCTTCTTCACTTGATAGTATAGCATTGTTGATGATCAGCTCTCAACATCTTGAGGCCACTTGCACAGATCAACATGTGCCCCTGCACACATCCTGGAATACTCCCCCTTACCCCAGGCAAGCCCTAGCCCTGCAGCCGTTGAAAAGCCAAGCCCATCTTATGGCTGGCCTGGTAGGTAGAATCCTGCCCTTGAGCCCTCCTAAAAATGATGTGGTGCTGCCTGCGAAGCCTGGCACTGATGATTGTGAGTGCTGCCTGAAGCAAGGTCAGCAAACAAACCTCAAAGTCCTGAGCAAATTGCAGCTCGCCAGGTGCACATTGTCTGTTCTACCATTGTGAAACATGTCAGCATGCAATCATGCCAACGTACCCGGATTGTCCAGGGTGGGGCAGGATGATTCCAGTGAACAGGGCTTATAATGAGATGCTGAAGCATTGAAATACTGAAATTAGGTTCTCAACGTGCAACAGCTAGGCTGATGGGTGGAGTGGATGATTGCAAACTGGTTTTACAATGCTGTGAAGCCAATTTTTGCGATCTCCTGATATTTTCCGTTCCCGCCGCTATGGTGCCTGCACAAACCGGAACAGAAAATCTCGGCTGTTAACTCTGTTTCTACCTCTACAGATGCTGCCAGATCTGCTGAGTGTTTCCAGCACTTTTTTTTTATTACAGATTTCCTGCATCTGCAGTGTCTTGCTTTTACAATTTTAAAACTTAGACGGATGCAATTTACAATACTGTTATTAAATAAACACAGTTTCTCAAAAAATAATCATTGTACACACATAACAGCATCGAGAATGGTAGTTTCCCTAGCAGTCTGAAGGCTGGGCAAGCACATGATTTACAGCGATATGAATCAATAGCTCAATTATTGGCTGAATCCATGGTGATGAAGGCTCTCAGGCTGTGTACAGTAACAAAGAGAGGGAAAGAGTTAACTAGGAAGCTTTGCAGAGTCAGCGACTGACAGCTGTGAGAGGCATGAATGGTACAGGTGACCCACATGAGGAAAATTGAGACCAAATGCACTTAAACACAGCTCTGCTTAGTAACCCTTAGAAATTTTCTGTGCCCCAATCTCACTAAATCAAGTCTTAATGAGACTTTTAATGAAAGAACGTCAATAATAAACCCAGCTAAATTTACTTTCAATAATGGTGAGATATTGGCAGATTCATGTAACGTTAAATTAATCCTTGTGGAGTTCCCATTCCATTGCTCCTGGGAAGTCAGCAGAAATGTGTTTTATAAGGAATTGAATGCGATGTGGTGTTGGTGATGTTAAGTGAGAAGATGGTGTCAGAATAGTTTGAGGGGCTGTGAGTTGTTTGTGGAGAGTAGTTTGGAAGGAAATTTTTGAGGATTTGGAGAATAATGTATATCTCGTGTGTTTGTGGAGATTGGGGTAGTGATCGGGTAGAACATATGAGAATGCATTTTTGGGACAAATTGGTTATTACCTGGGGAGGCAATGAGTATGGAGTAGTGAATAACTGATGGGAGGAGCGGGTGGTGGAGAGTGGTTACTTGTCAGAGAAGGTAACAAGGGCAGGTAGCATAATTTTTATATCCACAAGCTGAGTTATACTGCAGAGAACACCACCAACTTTGAAGGTACAACTAGAAGGTCCACGCTTGGAAGTTTCTGATAGAACATGAGTACATGCATTTATTTTGTGACTGAAAAACATGACAGATATGTGTGACAGATAGAGTAATGAAAATAGGCATAACAGAGGTTCCAGCAATTGTTATGCAAGACCTTTAGATTTGCATATGTTTAACAAAAGAGTGGAATTGGGAGCTAGCTGGCTTTCAGAAACATCTTTTGCTGCACTCCAGTTAACCCTAAAGGTTTATTAGCAAACAGAACATTGTTGCAAAAATGCTCTAAATTTCAAAGAAAAGCAGATTGCTCAGGTTGTGTGTTTGACCTATGTGCACATTCTACCATCTACTCAGCATCTACCATCTACTGGCTGCCCCAAAGTTGCTTGGGTCGCACCAATAAGTAGTAGGCAGTTTTTGCAATAGACATTCCACAGCAGTTCAAGATGTTGAGGCAAAGCAAACACAACACTTCTCATGACTATAATTCAACTGTTCTATACTAGGATTTTAACACTAATTTTAACACCAAATTTATGTCACTACTCATGTAACTTCGCAAATGCTTAAAGGAAGTCAGCCCTGATAAGAAACGTGATCGGAATAGATTATTGATTAAAGACTCTAGGCATAGATTGTACATTTGTAAAAGCTGAAGCAGAAGGTCAAATAACAGCCAAGTAATGAAAAACCACTGCATCGTTGCCGATAGGGGATGACCTATTGAGCTGTCAAGGAGCTGAGGTTGTTTAAACAGAGTCTTACACAACTGTTATTGAAGAACTAAGGCTGCTTCAATTTGAAGAAGCAAGAATTATGGATGAATAAACATTGTACGGAAGGGCTCTTGAATGCTTGTTAAGAAGATAATTTCTTAGTCACCACCTAAATTAGAATGCAGCCATTTCATGAGAGACATCTTTTTCCTTTCCATGATATCATTGTGTTTCAAATAAAGCATATAAGCTGCACGTGTTTATGATTATAATGTATCCAAAACAGCACCATAACAGAACATGTTGTATTGAGGGATAGGTTTGCCAGTGCTTCCAGAGATGGGAGTAAGAGGTTAAACTCACTGACCTTTCCAACCCCGCAACCCTTACCACCATTGGAACACAGTTTGGGTGAGGTTGTCTGCACCCTTGATCTCAAAATTGTATTTTTTTCTTCTACGACATTGTGGCGTCAAAGGAGCCTGCTCCGCTTTGACAGCTTTTCGTGATTCCTTTTCTGCCTGTTTCCCCACTTAACTATCCTTCTTCAGCTTTAGTCGAGGAGGGGATGGATTAAATATTTTTAAAAATTAAAAATTTGAAATATAACCCCTAATCCATCTCCAACATGCACACTTTTATTTTTAATGGAGGTCCTAATTTAATTGTTTTAACAAGAAACTGTATCTCAAATTTTAGATGTGTTTTAAATTTAATGGTTGTGTTTGGTCTTTCCCTGTGCTCGGTAAACCCAATAACTGAAAGGAGGCATGAAAGGCTGGATCCAACAGATAAGTTCTTTTTCAGCACTGCTTGTGGGCCAAGAGGAGCAGAAGTGTTTCTTTCTAGCACCCCTGACTCCTGGGGCAACTTTTTCCCCCCGTCGGGGGAGATGTGCGGGAGCGGGAGTAGGCGTGGGTGGGCGGGTTCCCAATCAGCACCCCCAGTTGGGGGTGCGCTGCCATTTTACGTGGGTGGGCCAATTAAGGCCCGCCCAGCATGATGTCTGCCAAGAAGCGCTATGCGCTCCCTGTGCGGGCAGTGGGGGGGGATTCGCTGAGCCGGGACTGTGCTCTTTCATGCATGTGCATGAAAGAATGCACAGATCTCCCTGAGGCAAAGTGCTGCCTCAGGGAGATTGGTTCAGACTTGAAACTTTAAATAAAGATAAGGAAAAAATTTTGCTGCCTTGTCCCCTCATGTGACACTGTCACATGAGTTGGGACATGTCCATAACTTTTATTTTAACATGCTCTGAAATTTTAAAACCCCTCATGAACCCTCATCCCGCCCGTGGATGAGGTTTCATGCTTTTTCAGAAGCCCGCCTCGGCTCCCAGCCTGCCCGCCAACCTTAAGGTTGGACAGGCAAATGCACTAATGACTTCAATTACTTTTCTAATGGCCTTAACAGGCCATTGACAGGTCGGTGGGTGCACATCCAACTCGGCTGTGCCCCCGCTGACCTGAAAATGTAAATGAAACAGGGTGACGTTGGGAGTTCCCCTCTCTGAATTCTTTGGTCAGGATCTGCAGCCCACCTCGATCTATCTGACCTGAAATCTATCCTTGGCTGCAGACCTTCTTGCCTGACAGCCAGCGAGCTGATCTATCTGGCTTGCTGCTAGCCAGGAAACAGAGACAAACCAATTAACTGAGATAAAAGCAAAATACTGCGGGTGCTGAAAATCTGAAACAAAAACAGAAAATGCTGGAAAAACACAGCAGGTCTGGCAGCATCTGTGGAGAGAGAAATGGAGTGAACGTTTCGAGTCTGTATGACCCTTCTTCAGAGGGCCAATCTGACTGGCCAGCAACTCTCCAGTCCCTGCAGCGACAGTGCTGCAGTGGACAGAAGAAGACATTCAGGAGTATGTCAGAGCCTAAGTCCAGGCACCAGAGGTCCAGCTAAGCTCAAGAGGTCCCAGGGCGGGAAGGGTAGGTAGGGCCTGGTGGGGGCGCGAAGGGGGTGATCGGAGCCTCAGGGAAGAAGCCTGGGGGGAGGGGAGGGAGGGCCGGAGGCCACTGGACCTTAAGGAGAAGGGTGCCCCCAGTCTGAAGGGGGCTCCGGAAGAAGGTGCCCCTCTCCCTCCTCCCACCAACTTCCCGTCCAGGATCGAACTCTGTTCTCTTTCAGCATTCCCCCACGGATGTTCAATGCCCCTGCCAGCCTAGGAAATGAGGATGGGCGGGAAATGGCCTTAATGGCCTCAACTGGGGCAAGGGCAGGCTCCCCAACTGAAGCCTTGCCCACCCCAGCATAAAATCGCTGTATAGTTGGGGCAGGCGAGAACCCAGAGGGAATCCCACCCCTTCAATTTCACGCTCCCTCCCTGCCTAAAATCCTGCCGGTGGGGGAGCATTAAATCCTGGGCCCAAGTGTCTCAGGTACCTCTTCGACCTCCCCTTTGACCAGAAGCAGTCTTTGAGATGATGACATTTCACCAGGACCAGTGGTGCAGTGGCAATGTTACTGGACTAATAATTCAGAAGTCCAGGCAAATGCTTGGGGACATGAATTCATATCCCACCACAGCAGCTGGTGAAATTTAAATTCTAAAAAAACTGGAATTGAAAACTAGCCTCAGCAATGGTGACCATCCTGCTGATTATCACTTACAGCCCACCCCTCAGCTGATGAATCTGTATTCCTCCATGTTGAAGACCACTTGGAAGAAGCATTGAGGGTAACAAGGGCACAGAATGTATTCTTGGGCGGGGGACTTCAATGCCCATCACCAAGAGTAGCTCAGTAGCATCACAGCTGACCAAACTGGCCGACTCCTGCAGAATATAACTGCTAGACTGAGTCTGTGGCAGGTGAGAAGGAAATCAACAAGAGGGAAGAGCCTGCTTGACCTCTCCCTCACCAATCTACCTGTTGCATATGCTTATATCCATGACAGTGTTGGTAGGAGTGACACTGTGCAGTCCTTCTGGAGATGCAAGTCTATCTTTACTTTGAGGATACCCTATATCGTGTGGTATGGCACCATCAGCATGCTAAATGGGATAGATTCAGAACAGATCTAACAGTTCAAAACTAGGCACCCATGAGGCACTCTGGGTCATCAGCAGCAATAGATTTGTATTCAACCACAATTTGTACCTCATGGCCCAGTACATCCCTCACTCTACCATTGCCATTAAGCCAGGGGATCAACTCCGGTTCAATGAAAAGTGCAGGAAGGCATGCCAGGAGCAGCACCAAGCATACCTGAAAATGCAGTGTCAACCTAATGAAGCTACAATACAAGACTACTTGCACACCAAACAGTAGAAGCAGCATGCGATAGATAGCGCTAAGTGATCCCACAGCCAATGGATCAAATTAAAGCCATGCAGTCCTGCCACACCCATTCATAAATGGTGGTGGACAATTAAGTAAGCAGGGGAGGAGGAAGCCCCACAAACATCCCCACCTTCAATGATGGGGGAGCCCAGCACAGCAGTTCAAAGGACAAGGCTAAAATGTTTGCAATGTCTTCAGCCAGAAACAGATGATCCATCTCACCCTCTTCTGGAGGTCTCCAGCATCACATATGTCGGCCTTCAACCTATTTAATTCACTCTACATGATATCAAGAAACAGCTGAAGGCACTGGATACAGCAAATACAATGGGCCTGACAAAATTTCGGCAATAGCACTGAAGACTTGTGCTCCAAAACTAGCCTGGCCTGTGGCCAAGCAGTTCCAGTACACTACAAACACTGAATCCACTCAACAATATGGAAAATTGCCCAGGTATGGCCTGTCCACAAAAATCAGGACAAATCCAACCCAGCCCCATCAGTCTACTCCCAATCATCAGCAATATGACCAAAGGTGGCTTTGACAATGTTATCAAGTGGCACTTTACTCAGCAATAACCTGCTCACTGACACTTAGTTTAGGTTCTTTTTTTAAAATTCATTTACAGGATGTGGGCTTCACTGGCTAGGCCAGCATTTATTACCCACCTCCCCTTGGGAAGGCGGTGGTGGGCTGCCTTCTTGAACCACTACAGTCCCTGTGGTCTAGGTACACCCACAATGCTGTTAGGAACAGAGTTCCAGGATTTAACCCAGCGACAGGGAAGGAAGGGTGATATATTTCCAAGTCAGGATGGTGTGAGGCTTGAAGGGGAACTTCCAGGTGGCAGCGGTCCCATCTATCTGCTGCCCTTGTCCTTCTAGATGGCAGCGGACAAGGAGCCTTGCTAAGTTTCTGCAGTGCACCTTTTAGATGGAACACAATGCTGCCATTGTTCGTTGGTGGTGGAGGGAGTGAATGTTTGCGGATGGGGTGCCAATCAAGTTTTGTCTTGGATGCTGTCAAGCTTCTTGAGTATTGTTGGAGCTGCACTCATCCAGGCAGGTGGAGAGCATCCCATCACACTCCTGACTTGTGCCTTGTAGATGGTGGACAGGCTTTGGGGAGTCAGGAGGTGAGTTACTAGCTGCAGTATTCCGAGCTTCTGACCTACTCTTGGAGACAAAGCATTTTTATGGCTAGTGCAATTCAATTTCTTGTCAATGGTAACCCCCAGGATGTCGAGAGTGAGGGATTCAGCGATGGTAATGTGTTTTGATATAGCGGGTGGTAATTGCCTGGCTGACCAAATCCCAAAGGAAAACTTGACCAAGCTATAACAATGATTTGCAATTTATATTTTTATTATGAGAAGGTATGTGCACTGAAGTCAGAAGTAGAGTCCACTACCACTTTTGGAGATTTTAAAAATTAAATTAAAACATTCATTAACAAAAGAAAAGAAAACTTAAACATACAATATTACAGTTACACAGTTAAATTTAGTCTTACAACATTTCCCAAAAGATTTCTACTTAGCTAGACTCCCAAATAAACACCCTTCTCCCAGGCAACAGTCCAAATAGATTCTTAATCTATTGAATTTCCAGTAATATCACCACAAGGCACCCACTGTTGCTGTAAGGAAGCTATTTCACAGCTTCTCTCTTCCACTCACTCGGAACAAGCAAGCACTTCTCCGGGGTGTCTACAGGTAGCTTTTTCACAAGTCTGTCTTCGCACAGCCTGCCTTTCAAGATCTCACATGGCCACCCCTCAAACAGTTTTCAATCTTTACATAAATATATTTTCTCACCTTTTATTCTTTAAATCCATTGTTTTAAATTTTCTTTGAAACTCAAACTCTTCTAAATATAAGATCTTTCATGTTTCCATCTTGTCTTTGATTTTGGGTCAATAAAACATGATACCCCCACTGTTTACCTATGAACTCCTGCAAGATGCAACTATTTTCTTTGTAACCTTCTAATCCCCTTTTGAAATTCAAACAACCTCTCAACTTATCTACAAATGTAAATGTTAGCTCATCCATTTCCATTTGAAAATGCCTGCTTTTACACCTAACCCCTTTGATGATTTAAATCTTGCAGTCTGACTATCTTCCATTTAATTAAATTAGTGTCACACACACACACACACACACACATCCTACAGCAATATTAGAGAAAAAAAAATTACTAATGCCATTGAATGTCAAGGAGCGATGATTAGGTTCTCTCTTGCTGGAGATGGTCATTGCCTAGCACTTATGTGGCACAAATGTTACTTTCCACTTTTCAGCCCAAGCCTGGATATTGCCCAGGTCTTGCTGCATTTGTACATGGACTGCTTCAGAATCTGAGTCACGAATGGTGCTGAGCATTACGCAATCATCAGCATACATCCCCACTTTTGAACTTGTGATGGTAGGAATGTCATTGATAAGGCATCTGAAGACGGTTGGGCCTAGGGCACGACCCTGAAGAACTCTGCCAGGGTTACTCAGCTGCTGACCTCATTAAAGCCTTTGTACAAAATTGCTGAACTCAAGAGGTGAGGTGAGAGTGACTGGCCTTGTTATCAAGGTAGCATTCAACCGAGTGTGGTATCAAAGAGCCCTAACAAAATTGAACTTATTGGGAATCAGGAGGAAAACGCTCCGCTGGTTGGAGTGACATCTAGCAAAAAGAAGTGGTTGTTGGAGGCCACTCATCTCAGCCCCAGGATATTGCTGCAGAAGCTCCTCAGGTTAGTATCCTAGGCCCAATCGTCTTTGGCTGTTTCATCAATGACCTTCCCTTAACCGTAAGATAGAAGTGGGGATGTTCACTGATGATTGCTCAGTGTTCAGTATCATTTCCGACTCCTCTGATACTGGAGCAGTCCGAGTCCATATGCAGCAAGACATGGATCACATTCAAGCTTGGGCTGAATGGCAAGCAACATACGTGCCACACAAGTGCCAGACAATGACCATCTCCAAAAGAGATAATCTAAACATCTCCCCATGTCATTCAATAGCATTACCGTCGCTGAACCCATTGCATCAACATCCTGGGGGTTAGAAGCTTTTTCCCAGGGTGGAAGAGTCAATTACTAGGGGACATAGATTTAGGGTGAGAGGAGAAAACTATAGAGGAGAAGTGCGGGACAAGTTTTTTACGCAGAGTGTAGTGAGTGTCTGGAATTCGCTGCCAGAGGAGGTGGTGGAAGCAGGTACGATAGTGGTGTTTAAGAGGCAGCTTGACAAATACATGAATAGGATGGGAATAGAGGGATATGGACCCCAGAAGTGCAAAATGTTTTAGTTGATGGGCAATATGATCGGCGTAGGCTTGGAGGGCCGAAGGGCCTGTTCCTGTGCTGTACTTTTCTTTGTTCTTTGTTCTTTGTTACCAATGACCAGAAACTGAAATGCATCAGCCATATAAATACTATGGTTACAAGGGCAGATCAGAAGTTGGGAACTCCACAACAAGTAACTCACCTCTTGACTCCCCAAAGCTTCTAGGTGACATAATAGAAGATGCATGTAATATTGTTCTAATGCAGGTACTATAGTTCTGACAAAAGTCCGTTGACCTGAAACATTGGCTGGAATTTTACCATGGATGTTGGGACCCTGATGTTGCAGCAAAAAGTGGGTCCCAAGCTCACATTTGTGGGCAGCAGGACCTTCTTGACAATTTTCTGACAGGCAGTCTCCTGGTCTCCTTTCGGCCCACTGTCCAATTAAGGACAGCGAGTGGGCTCCTGATGCTGTCACCCAAAATTAGGGCCAGTACTCTGAAGCTGCAGCAGCACTGAGAAAGGTGGGCACTGCTGAGGCAGGCAGGAAATCTCGGGAGGTCGGCCAGGTAGGTAAGTTTCAAAAACTATATTAAAGAGTCCGAGTATCGGAAAGGAAACCTTCCAGGGAGATCAATGAAAAATTATCGGCGTGAAGTGTGAACTCTGTTTCTCTCTCCATAGATGCTGCCAAACCTGTTGAGAATTTTCAGCATATTCTGTTTTTATTTCAGGTTTCCAGCATTCTCAGTATTAGCTTTTCTATTATGTGGTACTTTGTCAAACGCCTTTTAAAAGCCCATTTACAGAGCATCAATGACATTACCTTCATCAACACTCTCCTTTATTTCATCAAAGAATTCAATCAAGTTAGTCAAACATGATCCTTGTTGAAGTTCATTATTTAGCCCATACCTTTCCAAGTGCCAATTAATTTTGTCCTCGATTATTATCTCTAAAAGTTTCTCCATGACTGACAATGGGCTGACTGCCCTGAAGTTCCTGGGTTTATCCCCCTGCCCTTTTTTGAATGGGGCATAACATTTGTAATCCTCCAGTCCTCTGGCACCACCCCATATCCAAGGAGAATTCAAAGATTTTGACTAGAGGCTCTATAATTTCCACTCATACTTTCCTCAGTAACCTAGGATAAATCCCATCCAGACTGGGAGACTTTCTTACTTTGAGGCTGCCAATATTTAAGTACCTCCTCTTTATACTTTTTTTATTCTATCCAATTCACCACTGCTTCCTTTCCTGCTACATTGACAGTATCTCTGGTGAAGATAGACGCAAAGTACTCTGCCTCCACAAGAAGACCTTTCTTGTCCCCAGTCAGCCCCACTCTTCCTTTGACTACCCTTTTACTATATATGTGATGCTGAAATTTTGAAACTTAGACAGAAACGGTAGAAATACCGAACAGGCCAGGCAGCATCTTTGGAGAGAACAAACAAGGCATTTTTTGTACATACCCAGCGTCTTCTGCTTCTCTTACAAATCAGCTGCAATGACTTCTGCTTTGAAAGAGCTACAGTAGAATGGAAATACAGCAGGAAAAACTTTAGTGCATACATTTCCATTTGGCTTTCTCATATGCTCAATGTTGAATTGAATTCCAAAAATCTGACCAACTTCCACACAGCAGAGAAATAAAAACCAACGACAGTGCAAATACGTTAGGTTTTAATAAAGTTGGAAAAGATTGCAATTATGCAATCTCAACAAAATTTTCAATAACACGTCACTCCCTGCCTGCCTAAGAAAAAGATACTTGGTTTTGCATCGCCACATTAATCAATAATTCTGGAACTATGTTCATCAGCTCATTAATTTAATTGGGTGTTGCTTTGACTTTACTCAGCCACATTCTCGCCTCCTGAATGTTTCCTTGGAATAAGGCTCATGTCAGAGAAAGCATTAAACGTCACGTTAGAAAATAGTCGCACTGGAAATTTCTGTGCGTTTTGATGTTTTTTCAGTGATTCCAGTCAGATCCTTCATTGAATATAACCAACGTTTTGGCATGATCTATCAATGTTCACGCTGTAAGATTTATTTTATCTTAGTTTCTGAGTTTAACAAACTTTCTAATTGTAGCTACTACAGGAGGAAGAGCACTGTGCCAAAGCAAATTGTTTATGGGAAAATGATGTGGAGGACCATCTCTCATTGGATGTTGCATTCAAAGGAAAAATAAACAGAATTGTTGCTGTCTAAATAAGCTCAAGACTTGTAAAAGACTCCACAGGTTGGGCTCAATGATCACACTCAGACCAACCTGGAACATTTAGTTCTGATGAAAAGGCTATTGAGACTCTTCCTCCCTCCACAGACGCCGCCTCACAGCCTGAGTGTTTCCAGAATTTTCTGTTTTCATTTCAGATTTCGAGCATCTGCAGCATTTTGCTTTTGGAACATTTTAGTAATGTGACAGGGAATTTATTACAGACAACATAGTTGGATGCGCTTTCAGATCAAACAAAGCACACAAAATGGATTAAGATTGAAAGAGAAGGTGCAGGGCTTAAGCAGGATTTATAAGGTATTGTTGGATATAAGGAATAGTACAGTATGGTAACAATATGCTGTATGGTTTAGTTAAACATGGCCACATCTATTTTATCAATAACTTGAGACCGAGCCTATCGCTAGTCATTGCATTGCCCATTTCCAAGTATCCATATTTCCAGAGTCTACTATATATTCAGAGTTGCCATAATCTGGTCATATATTTCCTGTAAATCATACTTTCATCTTTTCATTACTCCTATATATAAAATTATAAAATCCCTAAAAAGAAGGTAGAAACATTGAATGCTACTTCTGCACATTATTTGTTTCCATTTACATGTGTAGTCTTTTAAAACATACTATTATATTGCAGTAATTCTAATTTATGTTACTCAGTTTTGTTACTTAATTTGTATTCTGTTGGCACCCTTCCCAGTTACTTGAATCCCCTTGCTGTTTTGTTTGTCAAACTCAAATTCCCTGGCTTCTTGTTTTATGTTGTTTCCCTGGCTGCTCTTTGCTGTTCTCTTTTAATGAGAGATTTTCTGTTTCTTTACCACTGGTACATGACAGCAGTACATATCAAGAAACTGTGCATTCCCAAGCCATAAATTCTCATCCAACTGGATGGAAAGTCATGGGCCAAGGGTGCACAATTTCCTATTATGTGCTTGCAGCATGTGCCAGAAACACTGAAGTGGAAAACCTGCCCTATACTTTTCCTTTGCTATTTCTCTTTTCCATTCCTTTTCAGCTGTTTACATCTTCACTCAAGGCATAGTCAGGAGCGTGATGGAATACTCTCCACTTGCCTGGATGAATGTGGCAAGAAGCTCAACAGCATCCAGGACAAAGCAGCCTGCTTGATTGGCACCCCATCCACTACCCTAAAGATTCACTTGCTCCAGTGCTGCTGCACAGTGGCAGCGGTGTATTCCATCTACAAGGTGCCCTGCAGCAACTCACCAAGGCTCCTTTGGCAGCACTTTCTAAATCGTGATCTCCACCACCTAGAAGACAAGGGAAGCAGAGGCATGGGAACACCACCACCTGCAAATTCTCCTCCAAATCACATACCATGCTGACTTGGAACTATATTGCCGTTCCTTCACTGTTGCTGGGTTAAAATCCTGGAACTTCCTAACAGCACTATGGATGTACCTACATCACATGGATTGCAGTGGTTCAAGAAGGCAGCTCACCAATACCTTCAAGGCACCCACAAGGGCAATTAGGAACTGTTAATAAGTACTGGCCTTGCCAGTGACACATTCAATGAACAAACAAAAAAAAGTCTCCAATTCTCCTCCCAGTCCACCACTTTCTTCCCCCTCTGTACTCAATCTTCCTTGCCTTCCCTGAAAGTTAAGCAATACTATTGGAAAGTATATTGGAAATTAAGGTCCACATTATGAAATCAAATGTTTCACTGCCAGTTGAAACAAGGTTATCATTTATTAAAGGCCCCATGTAACAACATAAGCTCTTGATTTTCCTTGTAGCAGCAAAACTGGCAGGCAAATAAACAGAACAGGTAAGAGATGGCCTGGAGGTAACCAGGGAACAGGCAAGAGGAGATCAAGAAGAAAGGGAACAAGAGTCAGTCATAGAATGAGAAAGGAAAAAAGATGGGGAATACTGATCTGGAACCAGGACATTGTGCTTTTCCATTTTCTCTTCCACTCAACTTTCTACTAATCAACTAACCTAGTGGAGAAAATCACTCACCTCTAGTAGAACCATACAATTTTCACTCCATTGACTCTAAAATTAAAGTGTATTTGTTACTGAACAAATTCGCAAAATTAGTGACATTCCCCAGTGCACATTGTCTTGTTCTGCAAGCATTGGAGGCCTTATCCTTCATATGGCTCTGCAATTGAATTATCACCTCCATGGATCTCGTTGGTCTGCTGGAGACTAGCGGGTGACTTTGAATGTGAAAATGAGGATAAGAAACAGGGGGTCATTTTGTCCACCTCCTGCATCCCAACAAGCTGCACTGTCAAAATGTTTTACATTTTCATTCTTCACAGTTCTTACAACTGAACATACAGGAGGATAGATCCTTTGGGGGACATCTGAAATAATGGTGCGGGAGTGGAAGAGAAGCCAGTGTAGGTGCTTCTCTGATTACAATTAGGTAGGTAAGAATGGAACCAAGGTGAGCACAACACTGAACATTAAGCACTAAACATTGGTCAGTCAATAATACTGTTTAATATCTTGTCTTGTCTGCTAGTACATGCTATTTAAATGCAAATTCATTCAATACAATTTATGCTAATTTTGTTTTTATTCATTCATGGGCATCACTGGCTCGGCCAGCATTTATTGCCCATCCCTAATTGCCCTTGAGAAGGCGGTGGTGAGCTGCTTTCTTGAATGCTGCAGCCCCTGTGATGTAGGTACACCCACAGTGCTGTTAGGAAGGAAGTTCCAGGATTTTGACCCAGCAACTGTGAAGGAACAGTGATATATTTCCCAGTCAGGATAGTTAGTGGCTTGGAGGGGAACTTCCAGGTAGTGGTGTTCCCATTTGTCTGCAGCCTTTGTCCTTCTATATGGAAGCGGTCATGGGTTTGGAAGGTGCTGTCTAAGGAGTCTTGGTGAGTTTCTGCAGTGCGTCTTGCAGATGGCACTTACTGCTGCCATTGTGCATAGGCAATGGAGGGAGTGAATGTTTGTGGATGGGGTGCCAATCATGGGCTGCTTTCTTGTGGATGGTGTCAAGCTTCTTGAGTGTTGTCCAGGCAAATGGAGAGTATTCCATCACACTCCTGATTTATGCCTTGTAGATGGTGGACAGGCATTGGGAAGTCAGGAGGTGAGTTCCTCGCTGCAGGATCCCTAGCATCTGACCTGCTCTTGTAGCTACAGTATTTATATGACTAGTCCAGTTCAGTTTCTTGTCAATGGTAGCCCCCAGGATGTTGATAGTGTGCGATCCAGCGATGGTAATGCCACTGAATGTCAATGAGCGATGGTTAGATTCTCTCTTGCAAGAGATGGTCATTGCCTGGCACTTGTGTGGCATGAATGTTACTTTCTATTTTTCAGTCCAAGCCTGGATATTGCCCAGGTCTTGCTGCATTTTGACATGGGCTGCTTCAGTATCTGAGGAGTTGCGAATGGTGCTGAACATTGTGCAATCATCAGCGAACATCCCCACTTCTGACCTTATGATGGAAGGAAGATCATTGATGAAGCAGCTGAAGATGGTTGGGCTGAGGACACTACCCTGAGGAACCTCTGCAGTGATGTCCTGCAACTGAGATGATTGACCTCCTACAACCACAACCATCTTCCTTTGTGCTAGGTATGACTCTGACCGGCGGAGAATTTTCCCCCTGATTCCCATTGACTCCAATTTTGCTTGGGCTTCTTGATGCCACACTCAGTCAAATGCTGCCTTGATGTCAAGGACAGTCGCTCTCTCCTCACCTCATTCATATTTAAGTCATGTTAATCATATATAAGTCTATTAACAACAACTATTCATATTTATATTGCACTTTTAACAAATAAACATGTCTCAACACAGTTCAACAGAGCATTATAAAACAAACTTGATACCAACCATATAAAGAGATATTATGGCAGGGGAGGTAGGATTTAAGAAGCTTCTTAAAGGAGGAAAAAAAGGCAGGACATTTGTGCAGGAAATTCCAGCGCTTAGTGCCTGGACAACACAAGGTAGTTGACTGGTGGAACAATTAAAATCAGGGATGCTAAAGTGGCCAGAATTAAATAAGCCAGACATTTTGCAGGGCTTTGGGGCTGGAGGAGATTACAAAGATGGGGAGAAGTGAGGTTGTGGAGGAATTGAAAACAAAGATGAGAATTTTAAAATCAAGATGTTGCTTGACCAGGAGCCAATGTAGTTCGGTGAGAGCAGGGCTGGTGGGTGAACGGGACTTGGTGTGAATAAGGGCACGGGCATTAGAGATTTGGATGACCACATGTTTACAGAGAAGTAGAAGGTGGGAGACTGGCCAGGGATGCACTTTAGAAAGGATGTAAATGCTTTAGAGTGGGTGCATAACAGATTCATGAGAATGGTTCCAGGCATAAGGGACTTCAATTATATGACTAGATTGGAGGGGCTGTGGTTGTTCTTTTTAGAGAAAAAAAGATTAAGAGGAGATTTGGCAGAAGCCTCCAAAATCATGAGTTCAAGACAGAGTATATAGGGAGAAACTGTTCCCATTGGCAGAATGATCGAAAACCAGAAGACACCAATATAAGACAAATGGCAAAAGAACCAATGGCAACATGTAGAAAACCTTTTTATGCTCTGAGTGGTTAGGATCTGCAAGGCGCTACCTGAGGTGTGGTGGAGGCAGATTCAATCATTACTTTCAAAAACAATTTGGATGAGAGAAACAAATTGCAGGGCTACTGGCAAAGGGCAGGGATTAGGACTAGCTGAATTGCTCTTGCAGAGAGCCAGCATGGATATGATGGGCCAAACGGCCTCTTTCTGTGCTGTAACCATTCTATGATTCCATAAATATTCAAGTCTGGAAGTAACATGGGCATGGATGAGCATTAAAGCTGAGGCAGAAGTGCATTTGGATCATATGTTATGGAGGTGGAAATAGGTGGAGTCCACTCCCAATCATCAGTGCTGTGATAGAAGGTGTCATCACCAGTGGCACTTACACAGCAATAACCTGCTCACCAGTGTTCCGTTTGGGTAGTACCAGGGCTACTCGGCTCCAGACCTCATTACAGCCTTGGACATGGACAAAAAAAACTGAATTCCAGAGGTGAGATGAGAATCACTTCCCTTGACATCAAGGCAGCATTTAACAAAGTGCGACATCAAGGAGCCTGAGAAAAATTGAAGCTAATAGGGCTCAGGGAGAAAATCCTCCTATGGTTGGAGCCATACTTAGCACAAAGGAAGATGGTTGTGTTTGATTGAGGCGAACCATTTCAGTCCAGTACATTGCTTCAGGAGTTCCTTAGAGTAGTGTCCTAGGCCCAGCCATCTTCACCCTGTTTCATCAATGGCCTTCCCT
This sequence comes from Cetorhinus maximus, assembly GCF_964194155.1. Taxonomy (NCBI): domain Eukaryota; kingdom Metazoa; phylum Chordata; class Chondrichthyes; order Lamniformes; family Cetorhinidae; genus Cetorhinus; species Cetorhinus maximus. The sequence continues at coordinate 86,495,376 of NC_135879.1, forward strand.
CCATCATAAGGTCAAAAATGGGGATGTTCTCTGATGGCTGCATCATGTTCAGTACCATTCGCAACTCCTCAGATAATAAAGCAGTCTGTATCAATATGCAGCAAGAATTCGACAACATTCAGATTTGGGCTGATAAGTAGCAAGTAACATTTGCATCACACAATTGCTAGGCAACAACCATCTCCAACAAGAGAGAATCTAATCATCTCCCCTTGACATTCAACAGCATGATGATCGCTGAATCACCCACCATTAACATGCTGGCAGTTACCATTGAGCAGAAACTTAACTGGACCAGCAAGATAACTACTGTGACTACAAGGGCAAGTCAAAGGCTGGGAATTCTGTGGTAGGTAACTCACCTCCTGACTGCCCAAAGTTTTCCCGTCATGTACAAGGTACAAGTCAGGACTATGATGGAATATTCTCCTCTTGTCTGGATGAATGCAGTTCTACCAACACTCAGGACGCTCAACAGCATCTAGGACAAAGCAATCCACTTCACTGGCACTCCAACCGCCAACTTAAACATTCATTCCCTCCGTCACTGGTGCAATGTGGCTGCAGGGTGTACCATCTACAAGGTGCATTAGAGCAACTCATGAAAGCTTCTTCAACGGCATCTTTCAAATCCATGACCTTTAAGACCTAACAGGACAAGTGCATGGGAACACAACCACCTGCAAGCTCCCTCCAAGTCACACACCATCCTGACTTGGAAATAATTTGCTGTCCCTTCACTGTTGCTGTAGTAAAATCCTAGAATTCCCTCCCTAACAGCAATCTGGATGCACCTACATCACCGGGGAATTTGGGGCGGAATTGTCCGTGCCTAGTGGCGTAGGGTGTGTTCGTCAGTGTGAGCGGACAATATGGTGAGAAGGCCAAAAATCAGTTTCATGAAATCAGTTTTCGATCATCTGTTCAGCCCATCGATGGCAGATCGGGTTTCCCACCATCGGAGGTCGGGAACCTTATTGTAATATTTCTGCATATCATTAAAAGGCCAGCCTAGCGGAATCATCGGCCCCCCCGTTGGATCGTCTGTCTACATTGGCATGGTTGCATGCCGACATGTTTCACAACAGCGTATATAAGGCTTGCACTGGGAGGGCTGCAATTTGAGAGGAACTTGGAGGTGAGTGCACAGTAACGCTGTGCAGCACACACAAGGGTTGCATGTTGGACTTCAAGGGTGAGGCGCTTTGGGAGGTGGCAAGGGCTGCCCTGCAGTTGAGGCGAGTTGGGGCGAGGGGGGAGCAAGGGCTGTACTGTGGTTGAAGGTAGCACACAAGCACGTATGGGATGGGGGAGAAGTGGGCGAGGGAGGCGGCCATGCATTAGGGACGCCTTATATAAAGTGTCTATTTCTCTGCAGCTGAGACAGTTCAAGCGCAGCCACATTGACAAGTGTGGAGTTGGGTCTCTCGCTTATCTGCCTCTCAAGCAATGCAGGGGTATGAAAGTGACATCAAGTGCCCCAGAGCTTTTCACCCCTTGGGCACAGACTGCAAACTAATGAGATTTTAGTGGGCTGCAGAGCAGTTGGACGACTGGGTGCATTGTACAATCTCCTTACTAAAACAGGCCGTGGAGCAGTCACTGATGGTGGCGTTCCCAGCCCCTTGGAATGTCATCATCCCAGTTTGGACCAGATTCCCCATAGTTCAAGCTAACAGTGCAGTCTTTCAGTGTGGGTCAGGAGAATGCCTGTGCCTGAGCTGAGAGCACAACATGCAGTCCAGTGGGCAAAGCTGCCGTCCATTGGTCAGGTGGAGTGGGGCAGATGAGATGGGGTTTTGGGCAGCCATGTAGCACACTAGGCTCTGACCATCCACGTGGTGGCTAGCACTCTCTGGGATGCGTTAAGGAGCATCAGACTTAACCAAGGGAGGTTCTTAGTACACCCTAGCTAACCCACAAGTCTCTCCTTTTCATCCAGCAGGAGGAGTACATCAAGAGAATGGAGCCTGGTGACCTAGCTGTATGCTTCGTGGCGCATAGAGAGTGAAGACGATGGAGAAGAGAGCAACTGAGGTGCCTGTCTTGCAGAGGGAGGTGCAGCACCCTCTGGAAGAAGGGCGGCTGTGGCTCCCATGCACATCACCAAAGAGCCACAGTGAGCCATCACTGGTTGGCGCCTAGCTAGACCCAGAGTCTATAGACATCGCCTTTCATTCCTGCAGATGACTGAGAACAAGTGTTGCCGAACACTGCGCATGTCCTCACCTCATTCATATTTATTCACAAGAGGGCAGCCACCCAGTGCCTCAAGAGGATAAATTATCTCATCCGTTTTGCCAGGGTAATTCACTCTTCACATCACTCTCAACTCACACACTCACAAACCCATCTCACATCCACAGGGCCCTCACTCACTGCCAGTTCAAGGACATCACCATTCACTCTCTCACGCTCACCTTCATTGTCCTCATTCCGTCCATGGGACCATTCACCACCCAGGCACACTTATCATCTGGCCTGGTAGGCGTCCTGCTTACATTCTCTCCATCTCGGCAGGACAAGCTGCCACGCAACAACAGGGAGAGGTCACAGACCGATGGAGGAATGTCTGAGATCACGGTCCTCACCAACTTTGAAAACAGAGCCATCCATCTGGCCGGTGATGATCTGGACCAGTCCTGTGCTGATGGTGAGGTTGGCGCTGCTCTACCAAGTGAGGGTCCAGCAGTGCAGCCTCCATCAGACAACCATGCCATAAGTGATGTGTCCTCTTTCACAGGCCACTGCCATGCACTAATTATCTTCCCTTGCTTCCGCAGACACAGCCAAGAGTCCATGACCCAGGGCCTCCAATCAAGCCCCAAAGACACCTTGGAAAAGGAATCTGGAGGCACCCTCCTTGAAGTCCCATCACAGCGCTCACCCATACCCTCCACCTGCGCAGGAACACACACCTCAGTGGGACCTAGCTTTAGAGTAGCCAGGGTATCACAGTACATTACACATTACAGAGCACATTACACTGTCTGATCTACATCAGGTGGAGGCAGGGACTTCCCAGGTCCCCAGCACTCGGAGGACTGCTGGAGGCCAGAATGTTGCTGAGTCTGAGTCAGGTGATGAGTCTCTAAACTCGGTCATGTCACAGTCGCTGGAGCTGCAAAGACAAGCTAGGGAACATCAGGAATGGATGTCGCTGCACTCCTCAGATTGCAAGAGTCTGTCCGCCTTCTGACTGAGGTGATAGCGCTGACCAACGCAGCAAGGTCAACACTGGTAGGATAGTGGCCACCATGGAGACCTTGGTCCAGGATGTCGCTGCTGCACTGCAGCGCAGGCTCAACCCCATCATTGACGCCATAGTTGGCCTCCAACAGTGTGTACATGAGAAGTGTGGAGGGCAGACAGATTTCACTCCAGCTTCCCCTTCTCTTCAAAGAGTCAGCCTGGGGCCGTCGTGCAACCATAGGGAAGAGGGTCAGCTGCTGCACACTCTGGGGTCATCCACCTAGGTGAATCGGAGATTGTCCGGCCTATCCAAATCCCCTCTTCCTGTGACCTCAGCAGCTCCAACTCCAAAGGCTGAGGGGGGTCGCACTGCCACACAGCAGGACCCCGGAAGTAGACCAGGGCCCTCCAAGTCTCGGCTCCAGGGGACGCCCGCCAAGGTCATCACAGACAGGGCATAGCAGTCAGCAGGCTGACTCCACCTCTGTTGTGGATGTCCGGGGAGCACCAAGTAGCGGCAGCATTAGGAAAATTAAGGAGAATGAGTTGCACAGCCTGGGCACAGGTGTTAATCACTTGTACACAATGTTCACTATTGTCAATAAACTCCCAAGAATGTCTCCCTGCCTATGGTTCCTTGTTCTGATGAGCAGTGTTCGTGTCACTGAGATGTGAAACCTTTCTGCACAGGATAAAGGCAGATGTCTCAGTCCAGGGCCTCTTCCCTGTGCTCTGTGCAGCCTTCAGGCCAAAGCGATGGTCCAGCCTCACACTCCCTGGACACATTACTGATTCCTGCACCTCAATGGTGTTTGTCATTGCTGCCAGAATGTAGTGGGCAGGCGTCAGAGTTCCGTCATTCTCTCTGCGTGCTCTCACCACCTTTAAGGTGGGGCTGGCCCCCATCTCTCAGCATCTGTGACCAGTGATGCTGTGCTCCTGAAGGGGTCAGGTGTTGAAGGCGGACAAAGGTTCAGGTGTTTTTAAAGTTTCATGGCTGCGTTTCTATGATATGACCCTGATCACAGAGCACAAGCAAGCTGTCCTCAGCTAGACTGGAGTCAGACATTCTCAGAGGTTATGTCAAGATTTATGGAGTGTCCTCACTGCATGTCACCATTATCCTCCTGCAATCCGCTGCACAGGTGTCATCAGCCACAGCCTCTGTGGGTAGCCCTCATCCCTGAGGAGACATCCCTGCAGCTTCTGTGGACCCTGGAAGACCCCAGGGATCTGTGATCGACTGCGGATGTAGGCGCTGTGCACACACCCTGGAAAGTGCATTTCCATGACAAGAGCATTCTCACAGAGGGTATTCGTGCTGCCATAAGCTAGATTGGAGTCAAACATTCAAAGATGCAATGTGAGGACATATGGTGTCACCTCACTGCATGTTGTCATCATCCTCCACAAATCGGGCAGCTGCGAGGGCCTCCTGAGTGCCCCTGCCTCATCTAGCCAGTGCGAGGGCCTCATCCCTGTCATCATCTCCAAGGGTCTCCTCGCTCTGATCCCCATCGGCGTCCTCCTCATCGGAGAAGACGTGCAGCTCCTCCATCTCCTCCTCAGTCAGCTCACCTCCCCGCTGCAGCGCCAGGTTGTAAAGGGCACAGCAGACGACGATGATGCGTGAGACCTTCTGCGGACTGTATTGTAGGGCTCCACCAGACCAGTCCAGGCATCGGAACCGTATCTTCAGCATTTGCTCCACCAAGTTGTGAGCTGCAGCATGAGCCTCATTGCACTTTCTCTCTGCTGCAGTCTGAGGCTGCTGCATGGGGGTCATCAGCCACGGCCCCTGCGGGTAGCCCTTACATCCCTGCAGCTTCTGTGGACCCTGGAAGACTCCAGGGACCTGTGACCGACTGAGGATGTAGACGTCGTGCACACTCCCTGGAAACCGTGCACACACACCTGCAGTATGCGTTTCTGGCTGTCCACACCAGCTGCACATTCAGCGAATGGAATCCCTTGCAGTTGATGTAGCTCACAGTGTGTTGGAATGGAGATATGAGCACCACAAGAGTGCAGTCGATCGCACCCTAAACCTGTGGGAAACCTGTGATCTGGACGAATCCAATCGCTCTTGCATCCTGGCTGTCCTGGTCCCGAGTAAAATGCACAAAGTTGTGTGCCCTCGCAAAGATGGCATCCGTGACCTCATGGATGTATTTGCGGGTGGAGGCCTGTGATAGCCCACAGAGGTCACCTGTGGAGCCCTGAAAGGAGCCACTGGTGTAGAAATTGAGTGCAGCAATCACTTTCATGGCCACTGGGAGTGGATGCCCTCCATGTCCCCTTGGCACCAAATCCTACAGTAGCTGGCAGATGTGACCACCAGTTCCCTGGACATGCACAGTCTTTGGCGACACTGGTTCTTGGTCATCTGCAGGAATGAAAGGTGGTATCTATATACCCTGGGTGTCACTAGGCGGCAACCAGCGACAGCTCGCTGTGGCTCTTCAGCGCTGCGTGCGGGGGGCCACAGCCACCCCTTATTCCTGACGTTACTGCTCCTGCCTCTGCGAAGCCAAGAGCCTCAGTCGCTCTCTCCTCCATTGTCTTCGCTCTCTGTAGGCCATCAGGCATACAGCTAGTTCGCCAGGCTCCATGATCCTGATGTACTCCTTCTGCAGGATGAAAGAGAGAGACACGTAGTTAGCATGGGTGTAGTAACCTGATGTGTAATACACCTTTAAGACAAATGTTGTAATGTAAGATCACATGATCTTTGTACCCAATAGCAGAGTAGTGTGGGCTACCTCTGTAGTCAGTTAGAGTCTGAAGAGTGAAGACAGAGTTTTGAGTTGTAAGCACACAAGTGTAGCTGCCGAGTTGCTTTTGTAAATAAGCAGAATGTGCTTCTTCTAAGAATGGTCTACTGACCTTCTCTGTCTTGGTACCAACTCGGTCACTCCGAAACAAGCATACGACCCGGATCCTTGAGCCCCAACAAACCAGGGCACTGGATCCAATAATGGGTGCACTAAGAACCTGCCCTGGGTAAGTGTGATGGCCACTTAATGCTTCCCGGAGAGTGCTGGCCACCACTTGGATGACCAGAGATTAGTGCGCTGCATGGCTTCCCTGTTAGCTTAAACCATGGGGAGACTGGTCCAAACCGGGATGCTGACATTGCAAGGGGTTGTGAGCGCCTCCAGCAGTGACTGCACCATGGCCAGCTTTAGCGAGGCAATTGTACAATGTGTGCAGACGTCCAACTGTTCAGCAGTCCACGAAAATGCTCATGAATTTGCAGTCTGTGCCCACCCCAGTAGGAACCAACCCCAATCATATCAATGTGGCTGCTCCTGACCTGTCTCAGTTTCAGAGGAGTGGTCAGTTTATACAGGTTTCCCTAATGTGTGGCCACTTCCCTCCCCCACCCCCTACCACCCACCCCGAATGCTAGTGCGCTATATTGAATGGCAGGGTTTCCCTTGCACTTCCCCCACCCGTTGCCTCAATGGCAAGGCTGCCCTTAACCCTGACCCCCCAACACCCCTGAAGCTTGAAGTCCAACAGGCGACCCAGGCCAGCACTGCTAAGCGTTACTGTGTATTCGCCTCTGAGTTCCCCTCAAAGTGCAGGCTGCCAAGTGCACGCCTTTTATGTGCTACTGTGAAACACGTCAATGCGCTTTCCCGCTGACGTGGATGGATGATCCAGCAGGTGGGGGTCGATTCCGGCGGGCTGGCCTGATAATGATATGCTGATGTATTACGATGAGGTTCCCAATGTCCGATGGTGGGAAATGCGGCCCGCCATTGGCGGCTGAGCAGACGATTGTGAACTGGTTTCCTGTCGTCATAAAACCAATCGTGCCACATTGTCCACTGATGCCACTGATCATGCCCGACATCGGCGGACATGGAAAATTCTGCCCAAGGGCTACTCGCAGAGGATGTGGCTGATGATACCCTTGCAGCGGCCTCAGGCTGCAGCAGAGTGAAGGTATAACGTGGCGAACTTGGTGAAGCAAACCATCGGGATGATGAAAATGAGGTTCCGGTGCCTGGACCAGTCTGATTGAGCCCTGCAATATAATCCACGGAGGGTGTCACACGTCGCTGTTGCCTGCTGCGCAATTACAACCTGGTTCAGCAACGGGGGGAGGAGGCGGCTGAGGAGGAGATGGATGTTTCCTCCAATGAGGAGGATGTCGACGGTGATGACGACAGCGATGAGGCCTTTGCGCTGGCCAGACGAGACAGGCACACTCGGGAGGCCCTCCTAGCTGCTAGATTTGTGGAGGATGATGATGACATGCAGTGAGGAGACCCCATGGAGCCTCACATTTCATCTATCAACGTTTGACTCCAGAATGGCTTATGGTAGCGCATATACCTTCTGTGATAATGCTCCTGTATTGGAGACGCAGTAGAGGTCCTAATAGTCACTTGATCATGACAACATGCAGTGAGGACACTCCATAGATTTTCACAAAGCCTCTGTGAATGTCTGACTCCTGTCTGGCTGAGGGCAGCTTGCTTGTGCTCTGTGATCAGGGTCATATCATAGAGATGCAGCCATGAAACTTTAATGGCAGCTGATCCTTTATCAGCCTTCAGCAACTGACCCCTTCAGGAGCACAGCATCAGTGGAATTAGATGCTGAAAAGATGGGGGCCAGCCCCACCTTAAAGATGCCGAGAGCACACAGAGAGAATGATGGAACTCTGTGATGCCTTCCCACGACCTTCTGGCAGCAATGACAAGCACCATCAAGGTGCAGGAATCAATAATATGTCCAGGGAGTGTGAGGCTGGATCATCACTTTGGTCTGAAGACTGCACAGAGCACAGGGAACATAAGAACATAAGAACTAGGAGCAGGAGTAGGCAATTCAGCCTCTCGAGCCTGCCCCGCCATTCAATATGATCATGGCTAATCTCATTTCAGTCTCAACCCCAATTTCCCGCCCTCTCCCCATAACATTTCAACCCGTTACTCATTAAAAATCTGTCTATCTCCTTAAATTTATTCAGCGTCCTGGCATCCACTGCACTCTGAGGTAGTGAATTTCACAGATTCACGACTCTTTGAGAAAAGTAATTCCTCCTCATCTCTGATTTAAATCTACCACCCCTTAGCCTAAAACTATGGCCTCTCATTCTGGAATGCCCCACAAGGGGAAACATCTGCTCCACGTCTACTTTGTCTACCCCTTTAGCATCTTATATACCTCAATTAGATCTCCTCTCATCCTTGTAAACTCTAGCGAGTATAGGCCTAAACTGCTCAATCTCTCCTCATAAAACAAGCCCCACATCTCTGGAATCAATCTACTGAACCTCCTCTGAACTGCCTCCAGTGCAACTACATCCTTCCTCAAGTAAGGGGACAAAAACTGTGCACAGTACTCCAGATGCGGTCTCACCAATGCCTTGTACAGTTGCAACAACACTTCCCTATTTTTATACTCTATTCCTTTAGCAATAAATGCCAAAATTCCATTTGCCTTCCTTATTACCTGCTATACCTGCATACTAGCTTTCAGCGATTCATGCGCGAGGACACCCAGATCCCTCTGCACTGAATTTTTTTTTTTTTGCAAAAATATACTTTATTCATAAAATATCTTCATCAAAATTCCAAACCATTTCAAAATCACCATCACAAAAGTACAACCAGGTTCAACTTTTACAACATGTATCACAAGGTGCATCAGTACAAACAATGAATATTACAATCGTTTGCAGACATTCATTTTGAGCTGTACAGCCCGAGGGGCTCTACACAGTTCCCAGTCCCTCGGTGCACTGTGGCAGAAAGGTCTTAGGCTGCGACCCTTCCCCATTGCGCCTTTGCGGCAGCTGCCCCAAGCTTTAGTGCGTACCTCAGCACGTAGTCCTGGACTTTGGAATGTGCCAGTCTGCAACACTCGGTCGGGGACAACTCTTTGCGCTGGAAGACCAACAAGTTTCGAGCAGACCAAATAGAGTCTTTCACCGAGTTGATGATCCTCCAACTGCAGTTGATGTTTGTCTCGGTGTGTGTCCCTGGGAACAGCCCGTAGAGCACAGAGTCCTGTGTCACAGAACTGCTCGGGATGAACCTCAACAGAAACCACTGCATCTCTATTCAGACCTTCTTTGCAAAGGCACAATCTACAAGGAGGTGAACAATGGTCTTTTCCCCACCACAGCCACCTCGAGGGCAACGTGCCGAGGGGGTGAGACTCCTGGTGTGTAGGAAGGATCTGACGGGGAGGGCCTTTCTCACCACCAGCCAAGCTACGTCTAGGTGCTTGTTGGAAAGTTCTGGCGATGAGGCATTCTGCCAAATGACTTTGACAGTCTGCTCGGGGAACCATCCCACAGGATCCACCCTCTCCTTTTCCCTCAGGTCTTCTAAGACGTTACGTGCTGACCACTGCCTGATGGACTTGTGGTCAAAGGTGTTTCTCTGCATAAACTTTCCCACGAGGGACAGGTGGTATGGCACGGTCCAACTACTTGGAGCGTTCTGCAGCAGCGTGGCCAGACCCATCCTTCACAACACCGGGGACAGGTAGAACCTCAGCACGTAGTGACACTTGGTGTTTTCATACTGAGGGTCTACGCACCACTCTGATGCAGCCACACACAAAGGTGGCCATCAGTATGAGGGCGATGTTGGGCACGTTTTTTCCCCCTTTATCTAGAGGTTTGTACATCGCGTCCCTGTGGACACGATCCATTTTCGACCTCCAGATAAAGCGGAAGATGGCTCGGGTGATCGCCACCACGCAGGAGTGTGGAATGGGCCAGACCTGCGCCACGTACAGCAACAGCGAGAGTGCCTCACACCTGATGACCAGGTTCTTACCCGCAATGGAGAGGGAGCGTCGCTCCCACATGCCCAGTTTCCTTTTCACCATAGACACTCGCTCCATCCAGTTTCTAACGCATGCCCTGGTCCCTCCGAACCATATCCCCAGCACCTTCAGGCCGTCAGCCCTGACAGTGAAGGGGACAAAGGATCGATCAGCCCAGTTCCCAAAGAACATGGCCTAGCTCTTCCCACGATTTACCTTGGCTCCCGAGGTCAGTTCGAACTGGTCGCAGATGTCGATCAGTCTGTGCACCGACAGTGGATCCGAGCAGAAGACGGCGACATTGTCCATATATAGGGAGGCTTTGATCTGAGTGCCTCCACTGCCTGGGATCATCACTCCTCTTATGCCGGGATCCTTCCTGATGGACTCAGCAAAGGGTTCTATGCAACACACGAAAAGAACAGGCGAGTGAGGACAGCCCTGCCTGACTCCAAATTTAATTGGAAAGCTATCTGATTCCCGCCCATTGATTGAGACTGCGCTACTGATGTTAGTGTAGAGCAGTTGGATCCAATTGAGAATTCCCTCCCCAAACCCCATTTTGGAGAGCACATCCACCATGTAGGTGTGCGATATTCTGTCAAAGGCCTTCTCCTGATCCAGGCTGATGAGGCAGGTATTCACACCCCTGTCCTGTAGATAGGCAATTGTATCCCTGAGCAGCGCGAGGCTGTCAGAGATCTTCCTGCCCAGCACAGTGCAGGTCTAGTCGGGATGGATCCCTCTAGATCCCTCTGCACTGAAGCATTCTGAAGTTTCTCTCCATTTAAATAAGAAGTCACCTTTTTATTCTTCAGACCAAAATGGATTACCTCACACTTATCCACGTTAAATTCCATCTGCCAAATTTTGGCCCATTCACCTAACCTGTCCATATCCATTTGTAAATTTCTTATTTCTTCATTGCAACTTACTTTCCCATCCATTTTGGTGTCATCCACAAATTTAGCTATAGTACCTTCTATCCCTGAATCCAAGTCATTAATATAGATTGTAAATAGTTGGGGCCCAAGGACTGAGCCCTGTGGCACCCCACTAGTTACAGCTTGTCATCCAGAAAAAGACCCATTTATCCCAACTCTCTGCTTTCTGTTGGTTAGCCAATCCTGTCTCCAAGCTAATATATTACCCCTAACTCCGTGTGATCTTAGCTTGGACATCTAATCTGTCCAGAGAGTGTGAGACTGGATCATCACTTTGGTCTGAAGACTGCACAGAGCACTGGGAAGAGGCCCTCAACTGAGACACCTGCCTCTATCCTGTGCAGAAATGTTTCACATCTGAGTGACACAAACACTGCTCATCAGTACAAGGAGCCATAGGCAGGGAGACATTCTTGGGAGTTTATTTACAATAGTGAACATTATGTACAAGTGATTAATGCCCGTGCCCAGGCTAGGCAACTACATCTTCTTAACATTCCTAATCCTGCTGCTACGTCTTGGTCTCTCCCCCGACATCCACAGCAGAGATGGAGGCAGCCTGCTGACTAATACACCCTGTCTGTGATGACCTTGACAGACATCCTCTGGAGGGCTGAGACCTGGGGGGCCCCAGCCTGCTTTTGGGGTCCTGCTGTCTGGCAGTGGACCCTTCTCGGCCTGTGGAGCTGGAGCTGCTCGGGCCACAGGAAGAGGGGATTTGGATGGGCTAGGTAGCCCCTGGGTCACCTGGGTGGATGGGTGCGGGGGTGTGCACCTGCTGATCCTCCTCCCTCTGGGTGCCCGAGGGCCCCTGGCTGACTCCTTGAGTAGAAGGGGAAGCTGGAGTGGGATCGAACTGCCATGCACCCCTCTTGCGTACACAATGTTGGAGGCCAACTATGGCAACAACGATGGAGATCAGCCCACGTAGCAGTGCAGGGCCGATGTCCTGGACCAAGGTCTCCATGGTGGTCACTATCCTATCAATGTTGAGCTCGGTGTATTGGCATGCCAACGTTATCACCTCAGACTGAAGGCGGATGGACTTCTCCATCGTGCCTTGCAATCTGAGGAGTGCAGTGGACATCCCTTTCTGATCTTCCTGAGCCTGCCTTTGCAGCTCCAGCAACTGTGACATGACCGAGTCCAGAGGCTCGTCATCTGACTCGGACTCAGCAAACTTCTGGCTTCCAGCAGTCCTCTGAGTGCCGGGGACCTGGGAAGTCCCTGCGGCCGCCTGCTGTGGATCAGACAGTGTGATGTGCTCACCAGATTGCGCTCCCGAGACTACTCTAGAGCTAGGTCCCACCTAGGTGTATGTCTCTGCGCTGGTGGAGGGTGTGGGTGAGCGCTATGACGGGACTTCAAGGAGGGTGCCTTCAGATTCCTCTTCAGAGGCTTATTCGGGGTTTGAATGGAGGACCTGTGTCGTGGACTCCATCAGCTGTTTCCCAGCTGTGCCTGGGAAAGCAAGGGGAGATAATTAGTGTATGGCAGTGCCCTGTGAAACAGGACACATCACTCACAGCATGGTTGTCTGATGGATGTTGCACTGCTGGATCCTCACTTAGTAGAGAAGCACAGACCTCACCGTCAGCACTAAAATGGCTCGGACCCTCGCTGACCAGCTGGATGGCTATGTTTTCAAAGCCCATGAGGACCTTGATTTCAGGCTTTCCTCCACTGGTAAGTGGCCTCCCCTCTTCTTCTGTGCCAGCTTGTCCTGCATGAATAGAGATGGAGATGATATGTATGCCTGGCATGTGTGGGTAGTGAGTGGTCCCATGGATGGTATGAGGACAGTGAAGGTGTGTGTGAGTGAATGAATGGTGATGTCCCTTGAACTAGCAATGAGTGAGGGCCCTGTGGATGTGTGATGGGTTTTGAGTGTGAGTTGAGAGTGATGAGAAGAGTGACTTACCCTGGCAGAATGAAGGAGATCATCCATCCTCTTGGGGCACTGGGTGGCTGCCTCTTTTGAAGGGCGTTGGTGCTGACAACTGCTGCCACTGCCTCCCAAGCCAGATTGGTGATGTCGCTGACCATCTTACGGCCAGAGGACCTCATGGCGGGCATCCACTGTGTCCAAAAAGCGCTCAGCAAACGCATCTTTGAACCTGGGGCTGCAGTGTGTTTGCTTTTCAGGGCCATGTCTCCCGTGCAGCAGTCATGGGCTGGAAGCACTAAGAGGTGCGCGCGCAGCTGGACTTTTAAATATGGCGCCACCGTGATGAAGTGGCGAGGTGATGGCATGGCGGGCAAATAAGAGCCTGCCCACCATGGAAATGGCGTGTTTCCTGGGAATGCATGATTAATGCAGCAGGACTGGATGATACGGCTTGAGAAACCACCATTGCGGCCAGCGGGTAAAATGTCGTTTTTCCCACACGCTATCTCAATTAGTGCAAATCTGGGCCAATTCCACCCTTGACCTGCTCAATCTCGCTATTGTCACCACAAGGGAAAGTTATAGAATTGCTGGCTCTGGCAGAAAAAAAACTCCTTGAGTGACCTGCCATATACATTTATATGCATTTGGCAGGCAAATCTTGGATATTCTCTAGTAGTCCTCTGGTAGGGTCAGATGCGAAACACTGAGGACGGTGTTCAGCTTGACAACCGCTGGTAATGCCTGATCACCTGGTCCAGCAGGGAGCAGGTCTTTTCCTAGAAGGCTACATGTCTCTGATATGACCTGTGGGAGCACTGCTCTTCTGAGAGGTCAAAGAAGCTGAACCTCTGCCTGTAAAACCTGTAACATGGATAGTAGCTCCTGTGATCTCGGTCTCTCTCCTGTCCATTTCCCTTTCGCTCATCTCCCTCCTGTCCACTTTCCTCCTGTGCACCTCCTTCCTGTGCACCTGCCATCTGTGCACCTCCCTCCTATCTATGTGCTCATAAGGACATACAAACATAAGAAATAGGAGAAAGAGAAGGCCATTCAGCCCTTCAAGCCTGCTCTGCCATTTAATAAGCCCATGACTGATCTTGTATCTCAGCTCTACCTTCTCACACTATCCCTATATCACTTGATTTCCTTAAAACCTAAAAATCTATTGATCTCATATTGAATATATGTTATGACTGAGCATTCACAGCTCTCTGTGGTAGAAAATTCCAACGGTTCACACCGTTATATGTATTGCTGAAAAAAGAGGCATGCTGTCGGAGCTTTTCGTCTTGCGCTCATGTTATGGCAGATGGATGGTAAATGCTCAGCTGCTCAAAACCCAAAGGGAAACTTGAAACAATTGCCACAATTGTTTTACAATCTTTATAAATTGCGAGATGCATGCCTTGAATTCAGTCGTAATAAAACCACCGAGTTTTATAGGTTTCTTATAAAACTAAATTAAACCTTTATTAATAGAAGAAATGATTGTAAGTACATACATAGGTCCACAAATTACTACTATGATAACTTATAAATCCCCTGGTTAATCCAACCCCAGTTACACTTCCGTTAAGGCAACAGTGAGACACATGGGGCTGAATTTTGCATTTGTCGGGCGGGCGGGCCAATTAAGGCCCGCACAGCGCGTTTCAGACTCCCGTGTTCATCGGGAAAATTAAATTGGCGGCGGGCATGTTCAGACCACCGGTTCCAGTGGGGAACCGGCAGTCTGTATAAAGAACGGCTACGCAGCCTCCTTTAGGATGTTGACCATGGCCAGTGACCGGGCTCCACAAGAGGTGAGGGCAGAGGAGGAGGAGGGGGGCAGGCTGCAGGGTAGGCCAGCGGGGGGCCACTGTGCCCCTCGGTTCTCCGATGCCTGCCTGCTGTCCTCCTAGAAGAGGTGTCCAACCATCGGGAGGTCTTGTTTCTGGAGGATGGGAGGAGGAGGGCCCCCCACGTGACCAGGCAGGCGTGGCAGGAGGTGGCGGAGGCTGTTAGCTCTCAAGCTGCTGTGCGGTGCACAGGAACCCAGTGCCGCAAGCGCTTTAATGATTTGTTGTGCTCTGGAAGGATGTTAGCCTTGGCCATTTTACCCAGCAGGTAGCCTTTGCCTTTGAGGCCCCCCACCGCCCCCAATGTCTTAGTGTCGTTACTGCATTGGGCATTTGGCGCATGCTGGGTGGGCAAACAGATAGTGACCATGCTTACATCAGCCTTAGTGGTTGAGGAGAAGATGGGTTCTCCCCGCAGCATATGTTGGTGTTTGTCGCATTTGAGTAGTCTGGGGGCAACCTGCAGTGGAGGCGGCTAGACACATACTCAGAACTCCAACACATGTCTTATTGGTGTTGATGAGATGGTGGAAGGAGAGCCTCAAGGTGTTATGGCCAAGAGCCATCTGCTGGCCTCGGCGCTGCACCTAGTTGTGCCTCCTTGCCATGGGCGCTAAGACCCGTGTGTTATTCAAAGTGATGGACGCCGAATGTGTCCAAGGTGGCCGTTGGGGGAGGGGGTTGGGACCAGCCGTATCTTCTGGTGACTGATCACCAGTAGTGTGGACAGGAGCCACTGGAGGCTTCAGATGGGCCACTGTGGTTGGGGTGCGGTGTGCACGTGCAGAGTACATGAGCGATCAGCCCCAATAAATGCTCTCCTCTGTTCTGCAGGCAGAAACTGAGAGCAATATCCGGTAGCGTCGGCGTGGACAGGTGGTGGGCACGCCCTGCTGCAGCGCCTCACCACATATGAGGAGCAGGTCATGGAGCTGGGGAGGAGGCAGGCGCTGCACCCGGCGAGGTTGTGGTGCAGAGGCCAGGTATTTGAGGGCCACAGTCCCATCCACTCTGTCTCCCCACCATCCAAACCACTGATGGCTGCTGCAATCGTTAATGCAGCAACACTGCTCATTCACAGACTGATACAGTCAGACGTGTGAGTCATACACAAAGGTGCCTCGGCCCTTTGAGGATGCACGTCTCTAGCACCTTCCAAAGTCGCCTTATCCCATTTGTGACCACTATCCCCTTGGTCTAACATGCCATGGCATCGCTGATGCACATCGAAAGACTTATAGCATCTTAGGAGGGTTTGTACCTCCACCACCCTTTCAGCCAGTGCGTCTCACATTACTCTGTCCAAAAGGTCCTCAGGACCTCACCTGTCAACCTCATGGCACTCAACTTAAATAAACGCCACCACGTTAGTCATCCCTGCGCCAAGGGGAAATGTTGCCTTCTGTCCACCCGTTCTATGCCCCTCATAATGGTATGAAGGTCAATAATGTGACCTGTCAATCTCCTGTGCTCCATGGCAAATGTCGCAAGTGTTTGCAATGTTTCCTCATAACTCCAACTCTCCAGGCCAGCATGCGTCCAGGTCAGGAACCTCTGCAGTCTCCCCACTCCAATGCCATCCCTCCCATGAAGCACAGGTCACAACTGAACGCAGAAGTGTAGATGTGGCCTCGACAGCGTTTTCTGCATTTGCAACATGATCTCCCTTTTCCTACATTCTATCCCTTGGCTAATAAAGGCAAGTTTGGCTTTGACCTTGTTAAACGCCTTATGTTCTTGTTCTGCTACCTTAACAGGTCTGCCCAGCAAGATCCCTGTAATCGCCGTGACTTCCCACGGTCCTACCATTGCTCATGTATTTCCGTACCTTGTTTGTCTTGCCCAAGTGCATAACCTCACACTAATCCACGTAACATTCCATGTGGCATTCCTCAGGCCATCTGACCAGCCTGTCTGTATGCGCGTGTAATGTTTGGGCCTCCTCTTGGCTATTTACAACCCCGCCAATGTTCGTCTCCTTAGGTTCTTGAAGGGTGAGCGACTCATGAGGCTGGAGGGGAAAGGGATGAAAGGTGTTACTGACTGAACACTAACTGATGCAGTGTCCTTGTTAATTTCAGCATCACCACCACATGGCTACCAGGAACAAGTCCAGAGCCCCCCCTCCACACCTGAGGCCCAAGACTTGCAATTTGCATCATATCCTTTCAGCGAGCTAGGCACCAGCGCGGACACAAACACTTCAGTGGGGATTATGATGTCGGCTAGTGTCCCGGGGCACAGTGGAGAGGGCACTTCACAATCGCTGGAGGAGATGGCATGGACAGAGAGTACCGATGGCGCCAGCAGCAGGAGGACTGCAGGGGACCAGGCACATGCTGGGTCGGGCAGTGATGATGTGCTTCTGGAGATGTCAGCCATGCAGCAGCTGCAGGACAAGCGGCCGGGTGCGTGGGAGCATCTGACAGGGTTGCAAGATGGTGTGCTTCACTTGGTCCCTGTCGTGGAGGAATCCAGGCAGAGTGTCAGTGATGGCATGAACCTCAGGACAGAGTTTCAGGCTTCCTTCATTGAGAGATTGGCAATTCTCATGGAGAGGGGCTTCCAGCAGACTGAGAATTTTCTCATTGGGTTACGCTCTGACCTGCAAGCCCTCACAGCGCTAATGGCCACAGGTGGTCATTCACAAGGTGGGAGATGTTCTGGGCACCAAGTGTCGCTGCTCAGTGCCCATCCATCTGCAGTGAGCAGGGAGACCCAATGTGACCTCACGTCGGTGCAGCAGCTGCCTGTCGTCGCTGCGAGCTCCTCTCAGGGCGCTCTGGATGAGGGCAGCAGCTCCTCTGCCCCTCTGCCAGTGACCGTTGCATCTGTTGAGGCTGCGACAACTGGGGAGGTGCTAGTTCTGGAACTGGACACTCCCTCCCAGGCGGGGCCAGCACAGGCTCCATGGGCCAGAGGACGCCCGCCAAGGTCATCGAGGCCAACAGGACAGCAGAGTCAGCAGGCTGTCTCACAAGCCACTCCGAGCGATGGGGCGGCACCTAGATGTAGCACCCGCAAACGTAAGCATAAGGCACGTTAGGCACTCCACGGGTTTGTCGCTGGTGATTTTGTCTTAGCCCTAGATTAGGGAATGTTTCATTATGTGCGTCAGAGCGACGTTTGTGCTTTATTTTGGTGGGAATAAAGTCCACTTTTCTGACCATGGCTGAGGGTGTTTCCTTTGTGCTGCATTTGTATGTTTCACAGACATATCATGAGTGTTTGAGTGGACATTGATGTTTCTGTACTAAGCCCTTAGTTGCAGCTGATGAGGTGGAAGATGTAGCACCTAAGTGCCGCGTGTGGATGCGCCAGGCAATGCTTGTCCTGCAGATCCATGTGTGTGGAGCTAGCTGAAGGTTCATTGGATTAAAGTGTCCCGGTTGTCCCTGCCTCCTCGGTGTAGTTGCGGGTCAGCGTGCTGCCCCTCATTATTGCCCTGTGCTTCCTCATCCTCCGAGCCACTGCTGGATTCATTATGTGCAGACTCATCCACTGTGTCAAGGTCTTCATCATCAACTGCATCCCCCCTTTCCAGCGCAAGATTGTGCAGAGTGCAGCATGCTACCACTATCACAGAGACGCGATCTGGAGTGCGCCCCTTGAGCTGTCCAGGCAACGGAAGAACATCTTGAGAAGACCGATGGCTCTCTCCACCACAGCCCTTATGGTGCCCTGGCTCCTATTGTAGCTTCTGTTCTTGGATGGCAGAGAGGTGTCATGAGCCACCTTCTGAGGGGATAGCCCTTATCACCCACCAGCCAACAATTAAGCCAAGCGGGAGCACTGAAGAGTGCCAGCACCTGGGAGTGTCTGAGGATGTAGGTGTCGTGGGAGCTGCCTGGGTACCTTGCACAGACTTGTAGAATCTGCATCCCGTGGTCACACACTATCTGCACGTTCATGGAGCAGAATCCCTTCCTGTTGACGAAGGCACAGGGCTCACCTGCTGGCTCCTTGATGGCCACATGTGTACAGCCTATTGCACCCTGGACGCGGGGGAAGCCAGAAATGGCCACAAAGCCTTTGACTCGTTGTGCTTGACTTGCCTGGTTGCAGTGTAAGTGGATGAAGGACAATGCCCGTCTGAACAGAGCGTCTGTAACCTGCTTGACACAAGTGTGTACAGCTGATTGGGAGACACCGCAAAGATCACCCACCGAGCCCTGGAAGGAGCCAGATGCATAGAATTGGAGGGCAACTGTGACCTTCAGAGCCACTGGCATGGGGTGTGCATCCACACAGTTAGGGGAGATCTCAAGGCCAATCATCTGACAGATATAGTTGATTGTTTCCCTTGACAGTTGGAGCCTCCTTCGGCACTGCACCTCAGTCATATTGAGGTAGCTACTTCGCCGCCTGTATACCCTGGCAGCAGGATAGTGGTGTCTTCTGCGGCCCCTTCCACCTTGGACAACCTCTTGGCTCTGAGCCCCTTGTTCCTGCACCTGGCCTCCCAAAGGTGGCTCCCCTGGAGGCTGATTGTCCACTCCTGGCCTCCTCCTTATTCTATCCCTCCCTTCCTCCTCAGAGGAGCTGTCTCCAGTGGAGTTGTCAGAACCTATAACCAGGCTAAATGGAGGCCTCCAGAAAGCTGCAGGCCCAATAAAGATTACTGTCTGCAGACTGCTGAGCTGAAGCTTCAAAGTACACAAAAAGCTATTGGAAATCGATCTGAACTGCTAACAATCACACAGGCAAGTTTAAAACACTTTCTGCATTAAATACTTCCTGAAAAAACATTAACAACCCCCCTGAGCCCACATATCCCGCCCGTGGTTGAGGTTTGTTAAAAAATCATTTACCTGCCTGCCCGATGGGCCATGCGCCGATGCGAAGATTGCACGGGCTCCTCAAAATCAGCTTCAATCACCGAG
Source organism: Cetorhinus maximus (assembly GCF_964194155.1). Taxonomy (NCBI): domain Eukaryota; kingdom Metazoa; phylum Chordata; class Chondrichthyes; order Lamniformes; family Cetorhinidae; genus Cetorhinus; species Cetorhinus maximus. The sequence goes on from NC_135879.1 coordinate 86,514,922, forward strand.
TTAAGGACCTTAACAAGGCCTTAAATTAATGGCGGGTGCGCGTCACACTGCATAGCGCACCCGCCCACCTAAATATCGCGATGCTGCGCGCTGACGTCAGGACGCTCGCACGACGTCAGTGCGCGACATTTTAAGCGCTAACTTGCAGGCTCGGCCATCCGTGCGTCAGCCATAAAATTCTGCCCATAGATTTTGAAAGACCCAGACAAAGTAACACGATACCCTGAACAGTCGAATTCAAAGTGAGTTTTCTTAGCTTCAATTCTTTGTAGGCAGCAGCTTGAGGCTCAGATGCTGGAGGCTTTTCACACTTGTTAGATCTTAGGATTCCTTCCCTTACACCCAGCCTTCTCTCCTTCAAACACATTTTCCCCTTTGAATGCAAATTCCCATTGTTTCACTATGTCTTTGGACTTTAACTCTCTAATAATAAAAATCTCTCTTGTTCAATTTTACCAGTAATCTTTGGGAAAAATAAACACTGTTTCTTAACTTCTCCCGGCTAGGTGTAATATTTCACCCCCTCTTTTGAATTCAAGCTAGTCTGGTTTATTTAAAAATGCAATTTTTCCCTTTACACCTCACATCCTAAAACTTCCCCCATGTTTACCTACTTAACATTTCAAACCTAGCTTATCTTCTGACACATCAAAGTCTTCAGACCAGCTGCCTTTAATTCAATTAAGTCCCCCACACACACAGACAGACACAGACCCCACTGTTACTCTACAATAAATTCAAAATAACATTATGAAAATTATTATATCTTCCTGACACTCATCAAGACAGATCCGCAAGAATACCACATTTCAAAGGGAACAACAATTTATACTGCATGAGGAGAGGGTGCTGATTGGTTGGAAATTGGCCAACAGCAGTAATAAGTGAGCATATATTCAGGTGCAACAATGATTAACTTAAATACAGACTTAAACTGCTGCTCAGTTTCATCTCTGTTTTCCTGGTCAGTTTCACAAGCCCTGGGAAACCTGTGCTGCACACGTTAAATTTGGAGCAAAGTTAAAAGGCAATTTGCAAAGACCTCATTAATTTTGGAGAACTTTAATTGCACCAATAACTACTTGGCAGCCTGCAGCGGTTAAATTTTCAATTTTGGTGTATAATTTTCTCACCGGCATCCAAACGTACCTCTGTTAAACTCAAAAGTGGGCTCATTGCAGCTAGGTCACACTCCTGATTGAAAAAACAAAAATTTAGTTCTATTGCCCTCTCTTTTTACTTTAGAAATTTGTGGTTATATTTCTCTTTCGCAATAAACACCATGGGCAGAATTTTGCCCTTGATGGGCTGCCGGGTCCGATTGGCTCGGCGGCTGGCGGGCGGCCGATCACCGCTGCCAAAACGGGCCCCGCCGCCATTTTAAGTGGGCGGGCTGCCCGACCGGAAAGACTATGCGCTTCCTGTGTGGAGGGGGGAGGAATTCCCCGACTGTCAAAGTGCGTTCTTTCGTGCATGCGCGTGAAAGAGCGCACTGCTCCCTGAGACTAAGTGCTGTCTCAGGGAGATCGATGAAATGTTTATAAAGTTCAAAAATAGAAAAATAAAAAAATTATTAACATGTCCCCCTCATGTGACAATGTCACGCGAGATGGGACATGTTAATAAAAAGCACAGAAGCTTTATTAAACTTTTTAAAAACAGGCATGAAACTTCATCCCGCCAGTGGATGAGGTTTCATATTTTTTCAGAAGCCTGCTGGGGCTCCTGGCCTGCCTGCCAGCCTTAAGGTTGGACGGGCAGGGCCTTAAATTGGGTTAACTACCCTGTCAATGGCCTCAATTGGCCATTGACAGGTCGGCGGGCAGACAGCTGATTTCGCTGTCCGCCTGCCTTCCAGAATATTTAAATGGGGCGGGATGATGTCGGGGGGAATCCCTGACGTCATCCCATGTCATTTTCGCGTCGGTGAGCGGGCCTCGCCCCCAACGTGCCAACAGAAAAATTCTGGCCCATGTCAGCTTTGGAGGCCAAGCCTAGGGCACTGATTGCTCGTTTTTCAAACCGACATTTTCTTACTTCTAGAAAAGCCTATATTTTCTGATCCTTTTTTGTTTATGCTTCCAGAATGCACTCTGTCACATCCATCCTACTCAGGGCCAATTGGAATTAAATCTATGGGCTGAATTTTCTAGGCCCTGGGTGGCAGACTAGAAGGGCGGGGGTGGAGTGCTGGGAAAATAGTGGAGAGCCACATCAGGATTGTTCCCTGATGCATTCCTGCCACTGGGGAAATTTCCCAGGGGCGGGGGCGGGAAGAAAACAGGCTGACAAGTTTAAATACCCACGTGACCTGCTGCCTAATCTTACCTCCATTTCCCTGGTAAGTTTCTTGAGCCCTGGAAAATCTGTGCTGCACACGTTAAATTTGGAGCAAGGCTAAAAAGCAATTTGCAAAGACTTATTTAATGCCTTCGGAGGCAGGCAGCCAATTTACATATTTAAGGCACCACTTAGGGGTGATTTTACCAGCTCACTGGCATTTTGCCATTGGCAGAGCAACCAACACCCAGTCCCCCTCTCCACCAACCCCCACCCACTGTATACGGAGGATGCCAGCTTAATGGTGTTAGGCTCTCAATTGCAATTTAGGAAGCCTTCAGAAATGGAGGCTCCATCTCTCATAAAGGGGGATGTGGGCAGGAAAAGATGATCCATATCTTCAACAAGCAATCTGAGGGATCTACTTGCTTCCCCCTCTGATTAACATTGTTATAATCCATTTAGGGACCATTAACATTTAAAAAGAAATCCGAACACCTTGTTTTAACCAATAGAACCAATACACCAAATGATTTCATTATTCAAACAAAAACAAACTTTACTGTATATAAAAGACACAAACAAGACAAGCATTATTAATCTAACAATATGGTTTATAACTGCATTTGTATTGTACTCAGTTTTACTTCTTATTTCCCGCAAGAATTATCTTATGCTTTATGATATCTTAGAGTTATTTACTTCTGTCAGGACTACCCAAAAGTGTTCCACAGTCCTCTAGAAACTACTTTAATTCTCCTCAGTTCTACCTATTCTCAGAGATAAGACTTTCATTTGCTACCTCTTGACTGTGGATGCCTCAGTTCCTTGTTCTAGTTGCCTTCTCAATGCTTCCAAGCAAATCTGCTGGGTACTTTATTTTGCCACAAGACTCTATGAGGACCACTGTAGATTTTTCCACTAGCTTCAAACTAGACAATCTTCCAGCTTTTTTCCCCTCATGAAATCCAAACTGAGAATAAGCCCTAATGCATTCCATACAATATATGATGAAGTTAACTTTTTCTCTGCTTAGAGTGCAAGCCTACTAACTTTTACTTACTTTGGCTAGCTTCTCTCAATGAGCTGCAAATTGCACACCCCAGGTCCAAGCTGCAGCTAACTCTCTCAGTAACCATTCAGATTAATTGAAACCAGAGAATCTCTCTAAGCTCCACCCATTTCCATGATACTCTTTTCGAGTTATCAACAGTCACAGATTGCAACTCTGTCGAGTACAATCACAGTTCTTGGTTTGCGGGAGTGGGACATGAACCCACAACCCTCTGATTCAAAGGCGAGGGTGCTATGAACTGAGCCACAGCTGACACCATGTACCATGCTCTGGGATGCCCTTAAACAGATCGTTAAGTTAAGTATCCTTCATTTAAAATTCCTTCTTTGATCTGATGAAAGAAATTGATTTTACAATCCTTCAGGGTTCACTGAATGCTTTTAAACTAATTTAGCTCTAACTTCCAAAAACAAAACAGGACTGCCTTTACTGCAAGGATTGCAGACGTCATATCTCCACTTCTTTAACTAAGTAAACCAACTGCTGGTTTATGATCTTATCTTTCTAGCTGTTAACCTTTTAAATCAGCATGGCCCAAAACTTATAATTGTTCAAACTTGTTTTAAGTAATTTATTTTCAGGCTGCTTTTACCAGCTTCTCAACCAGACCCCCAGTTCTACAGCTGAAACTTTAATTCCTAAAACTACAAGTTATATTCTAAGACATATGAACCATGAACTAGATATTCGCAACAATATATTTAATCTTATGCCATTTACCTGAAACTTCCCTCCTGGTGAGGCTGCCAAGGTTTCAGAACTGTCAACCCAGTGACTGGGCCAGCAGCACTGGGAGCCCGTCCACCATGCTTATTTAATTGGACAGCAAGCACAGAGGCAGCCAGTTAGGAGACCACCTCCGTAAATATTGTTGAGCCAGTTTTGCTGTCATTGAGCACGGGCTTGGGACCCCATCCCTGCCATTTGGTCATGACTTTGGGGGCCTGAAGCCTGTGAGAAAATCCTGCCTTAGGTGCTTGAGAGATTTTATTTTCTGTCTATATATGAACTACATTAAGAGAAACATTAACAACTTTTCAGGGTCTATTTTAATATGGAATAAATATTTGTCATTCAGCAACGGGTTCACTTTACTCCATTTCTTCTCTTGCTATTACAAAAGCTTGGGTTTCTTCAAACAGTTATCCTACACACAGTCGTCTCAGTGCCCTGACCAGAGTTTCCACTCCCTTGCCCCACACCGGGACTTTCAATGGCTTGTCATTCTCGGCCCACTGTAGGACAACAGTGTCAGAGAAGTGGGAAGATGACGATAAGCGCCTGGAATAACAATAATCGCTTGCATTTATATAACATCTTTCATATAGAAAAAACATCTTAAGATGCTTCACAGAGATACAATCAGCCAAAGAAACTTGAATAAAGATGTGATTTAAAATTACTCCAGATTTTGAGGCCTAGGCAGTGAAGGCAAAGCTACAAATAGTGCGCTGAAGTGGGAAGCTGATACACAAGGGAACAGAGCTGGAGGAACAGGGAGTTTTGAGGAAGTCGTGGGTGTTGTGTATTGCACTGAGTAAGACTAACAGGTGCTCAGCTGCAGGCAACCATTATTGAACTGGCTTTATTTACACCTCCATTTACACCAGAGAGGGCAGCAGAGAAGGCAATATCATAAAATGGTCAGATCTTGCAATATACAACACTCCCTCCCACTTAAAAAACAACTTATATATTAAAATGTAAAACGGTACAAGCACAAATGTTCCCAGAATACAATATGACTAAACCATCATCAACAGAACATGAAAATTTAACAGGTTGGGTTGAATACTTGTTTTTACTGTAATCACAATCAAAACATATTTAACCCATACTTCCAGAGTAATTTCAGGATTTTATAAAGTTTCCCCTTAATACCAACATGCGTTTAACAAAAATATTATTTGTCAGAAATAATGAAAAGAACAACATTTTCTTCTTCCTTCCTACATACTTTCAATTAACATAACTGGCTTCTTTCTCTTTCTGTTTGGATATATCCTATTTCCATTTGCTTGACTCTACTCTCTCAACATCTCAGACTGTGTCAAATCTGAGCTTTGACTTTGACGACCAACTCCACTTAATGTTTGGGACTGTTACATTGATTGATTAACCTTAATCAAAGATTCTGACTGACTTTGCTCGACTGGTGGATTCTGTCATACTGGCAAACTTTCAGTATCTTTGTGATGCTTACTTTCTTTCTGACTTTCACTTGGGACTGTAGGAGGAATTTGGACTATAGGAGATTTAACATGCCCTTCCTGAGTAAGATTTCCACCTTCAAGCATTGGGTGGATACCTTCACCATCTATTTGATGGCCCAGACACTTGACACCGTGAAACAACATTATGCTTATTAGCTTTGATGCCATACTCTTGAAGTCGATATAGGACTGTGTTCAACCTTTCAATATGCTCTTTCTCCATCTTATTGTTAATTAGAATGTCATCTCAGCAGCACACTCCTTTCATCCTACCTAGTACCTGAGCTATGACACTCTGAAACACTGAGGGAGCAGTAGACAACCCAAATGGTAATCTTTCGTACTCTTTGTGTGTATAAATGGTAAGCAATTCCTCCCACTTGTCAGTTAATTCTAATTGAAAATGTACATTTGACAAACCTATTTTACTGAACGTCTTTCCATTAGTTAAATTAGAAAACAAATCTTCACTGTTAGGCAGCGGGTATCATTTTTGATCACCTTATTTACCTTTTGCTTATAATCTCCACAAATCCAAGCAGACCTGTCTGCTTTTTGAATTTCCACAATGGGTGTGGCATGTTCACTGCCCTTCACCTTCTTAATTGTTTTGCGGAAGTTGAAAGCTGGAGGAGGTTACAGAAATAGGAAAGGGTAAGGCCATGAAAGGGTTTAAAGACAGGAATGTGGATTTTAAATTGGAAGTGTTGGAGGAATGGGAGCCAACATAGGTCAACAAGAAAAGGAGAGGTGGGTGAGCAGAATTGAAGATGGGCAGCAGAATTTTGAACAAACTAAAGTTGATAAAGCATGGAGGATGAAAGGTCAGCAAGGAGAGCACGGAAAAGATGTGTCTGGAGCTGATAGGGCTCCAATTTCCTTGTTAGAGGGAAAGAACCTCCTCCCCTCCAATTCAATTCCAGCAATTATGCATTGCAGAACTCAAAAGGTTTAAGCTGAGACCTATAGTAGGTGTCATGAATCGATCTTCTGGTCACTCTGTCCCTTTAAGGTGTTCCTTTGGCTCTTCCAGTGCTGCATTTGCTTCCCTGCTGCAGCACTACCAGACTTCCCTCATTGCACAAATGGATTCTTTCTTGAGGGTGGGAAACTCTGCCATGCATATTGAATGAACCTCAAACAAGAGAAAGCCAGAGATCTGTGTGGACACCCTGCTCCACCTGTCACCAATTCCCCCACCCACGCGCGGTGGTGAGCTACAACCCTCATACATCAAGCTTGGCAAGTCCCATTCAGGAGTTACAAGATTAACTCAGATTTCTGTGAAACCTTTTATTCGTTCTCAATAATAAGTTTCCAGTCTGAGTAAATTCATGTAGAGGAAGCAATGCATAGCTTCTTATGAAGTAGCGTTGACAGGAGCTTGTCTGACCTATCTGTTGAACGATATTATATGGAATAGAAGACCTAAAGAGAGGCAGAGGCTAAAACTAATAATTCCCTTTAGGAGAGGACAAGATTAAGATTAAATGATTCATCAGTCAAAGGCACTGTCAATGTTGATAACAAGAAAATTCTAAATTCATAGGTAACTCATCAATCCTTGCACATTGCAATTATCCAGTCTCAATACCAACAACATTTTAATCTCAGCATGTCTCTAGAATCTTGGGATAGAATCATAACATGGTTCCAGCAGAGCAGGAGGCCAATCGGCCCTTTGTGTGAATGTCAGCTCTCTGCAAGAACAATTCACTTTGTGCCACTCCTCCATCTTTTCCTCATGGCTTTGCAAATGTTTCCTCTTCAGATAATGATCCAGTTCTCTTTTGAAAGCCACAGTTGAATCTGCCTCCACCACAATCTTAGGCAGTGCATTTCAGATCCTAACTATTTGCTACATGAAAAATCTTTCCCTCATGCCATCATTGCTTCCTTTCCCAATCACCTTGAATCATGGTCCTCTGTTTCATGATCCTTCCACCTCTCCAATGGGAACCATTTTCTAGGTAACGTACTTTGTTAAGTTTACTGGAATGCCGTCATGACTAGTACTTTAGCACCATTTAAAAATGTTATCTTTTGCATTAATTAGGACAAAGTATAACACAATAATTTGCAATTGTTTTTACAGTGAACTTTGTTGTGAGATTTTCTGAGTACCATTGTAATTTCTGTTATGGAGGCTACCAGATCTCTTATCTTGCAACTTAGTCTATTCAACACAAAAAGTTCTATGTCGAAGGGTGTCAGGTCAGGGCTGTAACTCAAGACAATAAGCTATGATATTGCAGAAGTAACAGCACCTTAAAGATGATGAAAAAACCACAATTCCAAAATCAAAAAGGAATTATCATAATTAAATTATGACATTTCAGTTCTGTAGGATTCTAGAGTTAAAAGAAAATGAAGAAAATGCATTTGAAAGTTTTCCTTGTCAGAGAAAAGAAACATCCAGAGTCAATTTTTTTCAATTTTCTTGAGGATTGTATTGTCAATTAGAAGCAAATATATTTCTGAATAAACCATTTTTGAGATGGCTCACTTCTGAATACAGCATCTACTTGTATGGATCAACAATGTTTTGACTCAAGTAGTTAGCTATTACAAAAGTAAAATACTGCAGATGCTGAAAATTTGAAATCAAAACAGAAAATGCTGCAAGCATTCAGCATGTTAGGCAACATTTGTGGAGGGAAAATCAGAGTTAATATTTCAAGTCGATGATCTTTCATCACATCTGGCAAAAGTTAGAGATGTAACAGGTTTTAAGCAAGTATAGAGGCATGGAAAAGGGTGAGAGGGATGAAAGAGCAAAAGGGAATATCTGTGATACGATGGAAGGCAGCAGTGATTAAATGACATAAGGAATGATGAGGAAAGGCAAAAGGAGTTTGTTAATGGGAGAAGTAAAGACACAAAAGATAGGTCTAGAGGAGCTGCAAACAACAACATCAGGATTATGACCAGCACATGCTATCCAAAATATGTGGTCATGCTCTGAAATTATTGAATTCGATGTTGAATCCACAGTCTGTAAAGTGCCTAATCAAAAAATGAGGTACTGTTCCTCGAGCTTTGTTAGATCAGTGCAGGAGGCTAAGGACAGAGAGTTGGGACTGGGACAGAGAATTAAGATAATAAGATAATATGATCATGTTTGCAGACTGAATGGAGGTATTCGGGGAAGCAATCACCCAGACTGTGATTGGTCTCCCCAGTTTAGGGGAAACAGCATTGCATGTTGTGAACAGGGCATACTAAATTGAAATAAGTACAAGCAAATTGTTGTTTCACCTGGAGGGAACATTTGGGGCCCTGAACAGTGGTAAGGACAGTTACAGTCAATGGTTATCGCTTTGGGTTAACAAGATCAGTGCTTGCTGATTTCATTAACCTAAGTGCAAAGGGAACAAAATCATATTTATTTTCCCTTGTTGACAATCTTTACTACTTATGTTCTCAATCTCAAGACATATCATTCTTGGTTTGACATTGTTTATAATTCTTGCTTGTATAAAAGAGTTCAGCGGCTTTGAGCCCAATTACCTATCCTACAACAATATATCCAAACAGAGAAAAGATAGAACAGACGCTAACCCAAATACTAGTACGTATTTTTAAAAAAATCTTTCAGTCTGCCAGGGTTTTGTTGAAGAGGTCTGCCTTTTTCTTCTAATGTCTTGCAGATTAGCATCGGTGTATTTTGCAGTTGGCAAAAGGATGTCCTTCACTTCCTTTACACCTCTTGTTAATGCCAGTGCAACTGCTGGTTCCTTTGTCCTTTCGAATACCCTTAGCATGTGGCACACCACTACGTTGCTTAAGACTCTCACCATATTATACCCCAGGTCATAACCAGATTGATCAGGACATCTGAAGTGCACATTCATCCCAAGAGCATAGATAACAAGGGCATTTGTGACTTTAACAGTCACATGGACAGCATATAGTATAGATGGGATTCAGGACTTCTTGCTGCATGAGGTATAACTTTGTCCATCTTCCTTTGTAAAGTAGAAGATCTGCAGGGCCCAACTGCAGGCAAGTGCATCCATACTCTGGTGTGAGGGTATTGGTGGGTGAGTGCAAACACTTCTGTTTTTCTGCCTCACTAGCCTGGTTTTGCTCTATTGATTCAAAGAAGCAAAGAAAGAAATCTTCAAGAAGCACCCATCTTGTCCTGTATAAAAAGTAAGAGGATTGTAGAAATGTAAACCCTTCATCAAAGGCAGATGGCAAAGAGTTGGCAATGTCAAGAAACTGAATAACATAATAATGAGATTTGATTATCAACAACTTAATAAGTTTGTTTCTTTAAATAGTATTTAGTGATCCTGAAGAGCAGTTTCAATTTTTCATAATTAAAGATCAGCGTAAATGAGGCAAATAATGGAGGTGCCATTACCATGTTCTTCGCACCTTATATCTTCCATCTGCCAAATATGACGATGAAAGATTTGTTAGCAGCCAAAGTGGACAGGGATCCCATTTCCTGACTCCCGCCCACAGTTGAAGAAGAATTGACAGACTGAAAGATAATTGAAAAGGTACAAAGCTAAAAAGCCTGAGTCTCACCTATTGCTATGGCACTGATACTGAAGCATTGTGGTAAGATTAGGCTAGGTGTTGTCATGAGTGTGCGCACTGTATTAGACAAAAATAAATTCTGTCTAGTTTTTTTTAAGTAGCTTGGTGACTGTTAAGCATCTTTATGGATTTGTGTGCATATTGGACATTTTAACTGAGAATGACTGTGCTGTCAGCTACTGACAGCTTTTAGCATGTCATCAGAAATACACACAGTAATAATAATACCTGGGGTACTCAGTATCAGAGATACAGTTTTGGTATTTGACATAAGGGGGAATATGATAGCTAACTCAAAGCAATCTGAATCTATACATAAAGAAATGTGAATACAATAAGTAGACTTAAGAGGGTAGTTTAGTGATCTTGTGTTTGGAACTCAGCCAATTAAAGGTATGTGGTTCTATAAAGGAATATTGCAGACTCCTCCTCATCTTGCTGCTTGCTCATTGCTTGAGCTGCACACAGATCACATCATAGTTCATAAGCAACATGCAGTAAGGCAACCTTATCATACTGGGGGAAAAGGTAGCCAGTTCCTCAAAGGGGAAGTTGGCAGATGGGTTCTGCTGCATGGGATTTGGGTGAGGACTTTGATGGGGCAGCCTACAGGAGAACCCTGATGGCGGTGTACACCAAGATGCTTCCAGACAGCCTCCATTCACTGACTAGTAACATGGAGATGTCTGGCTCCAAAATGGCATGGAGCATTGCACAGAGCTTGGAACCCAACCTTTCCAATATGGAAGCGATTGTCAACTCCATGAAAGCACTGGCAGGCAAGACTAGATTGGAGTGTCTGGTGGCTGATGTCTCAGCTTCCACTGCAGATGCCACCCAATGTCTCAGAGCTGTAGTGGAGTCCCTGACAGAGGTCACGAGATCCATGTTTGCTGCTATTATGGCTAAGGATCTCAGTGCTCAATGGGTCTCTCACAGCACCCCAGCAACCTGTGCTCCAGCAGATCGCTAGGTTCATCTGGCTCTGTTGATTGTTACTTTGTGTTGGTTGAATGTTGAGCATTGAGACTCCTGGGACATGAATTTGGGTACCGTAGCACCATCTACCACTGCTTTCCAAGTGTGCAATGCATCACTAGCCACTTCCTGTGTGGCACTTGCAGTATTCTGGGAAGATAAGGACACACACAGGGGCATCCCTAGCATGCACTGGGGAGTTCTGATTCAGTGATACACTGACGTCACAGAGCCTAAATGGCAATTATAAAGCCAAGATTCCAAATTTGGGCTACACTAGTATAGGCCGCGCATTCGTGCATCACTCAACAAAGATCAGATGTTCTGCTGCGAGATGGACAGAGAGTGCAGCAGTGATACTGTGGAAAATAGCCTGCTGTCCCCTTTCAGAGTGACATCATTCATGCTCCACCACTGCTATTCTGCCAATAGATGCAGAGAAGATGTCTTCACTTGTTGGGGGCACTAATACTAGGGGCCATAAATAACAATAATCACTAATAAATCCAAAAGTGAATTCAGGAGAAACATTTTTACCAGTTCAATAGCTAGAATATAGAACTTGCTACCACAAGAAGTAGTTAAAGCAAATAACATAGGTACATTTAAGGAGAAGCTAGATAAACACATGAAGGAGAAAGATAGAAAGTTATGCTCATGAAGTTAGATGAAGAAAGCTTTCAGGAGTTCTTGTGGAGTATAAACACCGACATAGACCCGTTGAACCAAATGACATTTTATGCAATTCTATGCAAATAGAGGGATTTTCTGATTCTAGATGGATAGGCTCAGATAGATTGAATAACATGTCTCATCCATAAATACCTTGAAATTTTGTAATGTGTTCCTTAAAAATAAGGTTAGGAGGTTTAAGCCAACTTTAAAAAAAGATAATTAGATCTGTAACACCAAGAATATTAGTAATGTTGCTTTAAGACTCTTCTGAAACCTACATAATTCAGAACATTTACATAATCGACTTAAAAATATAATCAGAGAGGACAGGCTGAAACCAATAATAGAGACTGAAAGAAAGTAAAATATTTAACTGACACTACTTGCAGTTCTTTGTAATTTGTTTTATTAATATATCTCTATTAACAATACACCACGAATGGCCAGCAGGCAGTCATGAGCCATTTGTGTCTCTCTTGTGGCGTAAGTGTAGCTTTTTGAATGTTTTGTTCAATTGTCCAATCCAAATGTCCCAATAAGAGATGCAAAAATAACAAAGTGCATGATCAGCTACAACAAGTATCCTTTCCTTCCATTCTGCTGATCTATTTTCTTTAATTGATTGTAATCTATGCATCATATGCGGCTCGTTCTGAAATCACATTTATGTTACAATGCACTTACTTTGAAGATATTCCAAATACTCTTATCCCAAGTACTGGCTATTATTTTTCTGATTTCAACAAACTTGCTAGTAGATTGCAACAAAGTAAATTATATGAAAAACAAGTTTTTCAGTTGATTCCTTTTTGGGGATTAAAAACAATGAATTATTATTATAGCATTAAATATACATTTTTTGAAACAAAAACAAAAATAGCTGGAAGAACTCAACAGGTCTGACAGCATCTGTGGAGAGAAAGACAGTTAACATTTTGAGTCTGTCTGACTCTTCATGTACAGAAAGCAGTATTTTGCTTTTGTACATTTTTTGAACTTTGATGCTCTATAATTAGTTTGTTACAAAGCACTACTTTCTAACTTGAAATATTATACACCCATGGGTCCATAATCTGTTTCCAGAGATATTAGTGAGCTTTTTTTTTTGCTACAATTCTGTTCGGTTCCTTATCTTTTTTCCCCATGGCAGCTGGTGGAATTTGAATTTGATTAATAAAATCTGGAATTAAAAGCTAGTCTGAGTAATAGTGACCATGAAACCGTTTTGATTGTCATAAAAACTGATCTGGAAGGAAATCAGACTTACCTGGTCTGACCTACACATGACTCCAGACCCACAGCAATGTATTTGGCTCTTAACTGCCCTCTGAAATGACCTAGCGAGCCACCTAGTCAAAGGGCATTTAGGGATGGGCAACAAATGCTGGCCTTGCCAGCAACACCCACATCCGATGAAAGAATAGATAAAGAAAAAAATTACAAAATGCCCAGGAGGCATAATTTTGCATGTGTCAGAAGATGAGAATATAATCGATGTTTTGCCAAGATCCTAATCTGATGTGCTGTAGGAAAAGATTTAGAATGAGTAACGTGCCCAATCTTCAGATTAAAAATCTCCATCATTTGTGCAGATCCCTCTCAATCAAAACTTGGTGTTTATTTTGGAATGGACAGAAACTAGACTAAATCCAAGTTCTGAACTATGTAGTTAAAACAGGCAATGGCTTTGTTGTTTGAGGAAACTGGAGACATTATGGAAAAAATTGACTTTTTGATTCATGTCAATTCTCATAGTAAACGGCAGTTAAAATGAGGTTTGGTGACTGAGGTTCTTTAATTAGAATAATCTTTCAATTCACCAAAGTGAAAATGGGAATGTATTCTCTTGATATCTGATGGAAAATTGAGTTTTTCACCCACATTCTAGTTCAAGGAACTAAACAACGCAAACAGATTAAGAGTTGAAACAAGACACTTGCAAATGTTTACCAAACAACAGGCCATATATTAAATTTGGAAGTATCATTTTTAATAACAAAAAAGTGGAATGCTGGTTTCACAGTTATATATTACAGGACAATATGTGTCTAACAGTACATATTTAATACACCTCAGGTCTGAGACAAATAAGGAATAGGGACAGCAATGTCAGACAGGGGTTCACAAGAGGCTATTACATCTTTTCCAGGGTTGGGTCACTTTTTGTGCAGCTTTTTGCCAAGTACCATTTAGAAGGGAATTTCCAATTTTTTTTGATAGTTGAAACAGTTTTAACTACAGGCACACAAATGATTCTGGAATGGACAAGTTTGAATATTGCTGGGATAATTTTTAATTCATCTATTTTAATTTGAATGCACCACATTATCCTCCAGGGGATTCCCCATTCAGCTTTCAAACCCAGTCTGGAACACAACAAAGGAGCAAATGAATGTCAATACCACAAGCACAGACTGCAAGAAAGAACTAAATGGTGTCACCGGAAGTAGAGGCAATAGTTGAGTCTACAAAATAAAGAGATGCCATCATTGAATATACGAGAAGCATGGGAAGAGTAAAGGGGGAGCGAGGCAAATAGAGTAAGAGGAAATGGGAATGAAGAAAGAGAACAAGGGGATTAAGACAAGATAGATTGAGAGAAAGGGGTAATAAGGGAGTGAAATAGGGAAAATGACAAAGATGGAAAAGTAAATGGGAAAGACAAAGTAAGTTAAACTGAGAAAGGAGAAGAAAGAAAGAATGGAGGTAATACAGAGATAACGAGGAAGTGGGAGAATAAGTGACAAAAGATGAAATGAGGGAGGAAATAGTGAAACTGAAAGCATAATAGGGAGAAACAAACAATAAAAACTAGTAAGCAACAAATGAGAGTGAATGAGAAAGACAAGAGGAAAGCAGACAGGAAATGAGAGAAAATGGGAAGAAGGAAGCAAAGAGGCAATGAAGGAGGGATAGAGAAATTGAGATGGGAAATGAGAAAGAAAGGATGAAATATGGCAAGGTGATAAGGAAGAAAAGAACAGAGAAGGTATGACAAAGGTATGCAGGACTGAGAGAATGACAGAGACAAGGATGGAGGAAACATCAGACATAATGAGATAATGGCTCAGATCTTCCGGTCAGCATTGATATTGAGTGTATTGATGCTACCCGCAAAGATTTATGTGACCCGACCCTTTTACAATTCTCCAGCTGTATCTTATGATCACGGTGGAAGCATTAAAGGGCCAGTGCAGCCTCTAAAGGGAAAGATCATCAGGCACACGAAAAAATGGAATAAGGAAGGACACACCCCTTTCTTTGACAGTTGTTGTTGTCTTCAAGTAAGTTTTTAAAGGACAAATATTAGAGTAAGTGAATGAGTTGGTGAGTGGATGAATGGGTAGGTGGGTGGGTGGGTGAACAGGTAGGTGAGTGAGTGGGTGAGTGGGTGAATTGGTGAGTGGGTGAATGGGCAGGTGGGTGAATGGGTGAATGTGTAGGTGGGTGAGTGGGTGAATGGGTAATTGGGTGAGTGGATAGGTGGGTGAGTGGGTGAATGGGTGAATGGGTGAGTGGGTGAATGGGTAGGTGGGTGAATGGGTAGGTGGGTGACTGGGTAGGTGGGTGACTGGGTGAATGAGTGAGTGGGTGAATGGGTAGGTGGGTGAGTAGGTGAGGTGGGTGAGAAAGGCAAGGCATGTGAGGTGGGTGAGGTGGATAGGTGGTTGGTGGGTAGGTGGATGAGTGAGAAAATGGGTGAGGTGGGTGAGGTTGGTAAGTAAGTATTCAGGCCGGGGGTAGTCAGCTGGTCGGAGAATGTTTGGGTGGTTGGGGGGTAGTAGGATGGCAATGAGAGTAATCAGATTGGGTCAGGGGGTACTCAGGTGGTCGGGGTGGGGGATTAGCCAACTGGTCGAGGTTAGTCGGATGATCAGGGGTAGTCGGGTGGTGGTTGGAGGCTAGTTGGGGGTAGGCAGGTGGTTGGGGGCTAGTCAGATAGTCGTGGCTAGTCAGGTGGTCAGGGGAATGATAGGGCAGAGGGCGATTGGGGTTAGTCAGGTGATGGGGGTGGTTGGGTGTTCAGGGGAATGGTTGGGAAGAAGCTGGGTGGTCGATGGGTGTCAGGTGGTCGGGGAAGAAGGTGGTGGGGGTTAGTTAGGTGGTTGGGGCTAGTTGGGTTGTCAAGGGTAGTTGGGTCGGTTTGTGGCGGGGGGGGTGGAGGGGGTGGTGTGGTGATGGACGAATGGGTTGTGTTGCTAAGTTGAGTTCCACTGGCTGATGAATGAGTTAGACCAGTAGAGTTCCACTGGTTGATGACTGAGTTAGACCAGGTATTTATCTTTGTAACATTTCCAGGGTAAATATCCAGTAAGTCACGTGTATCTTGTCCAACTCTCTGGCCTGAGCTCAGGGTCAGAGACATTCGTGGAGGGTCACGGGCGCAGAAATCAGCCCATCGGATGTTTAAACTTCCTGGGCAATTATGGCACATTTGTGTGCATCAGGTCTTCTGCAGGGCCCTGATGTGCACCTCCCAACTTACATCCCATCTCTGATGATCTGGAGACTGGAAGACTTTCGCCATTATATAAGAGGTGGATGTCCTAAATAGAGTGAATGAAAGAGAGCAAAGGAATGGGAGGTCGCGGTATGTTTGAAAGGAGTGATATAAAAGATAATTTTAATGATGGAGATAATGAAAGAATTTGAGAGACAGTGGGTTTGTATGTGTGTGTATGTGTGAGTGAGAGAGAGACAGGAAAAAAGAGGAAGTGAGGGTCAGAGAATGAGCAATGGGGGATGAGGCAGAGAGGGAAGGAGAAAATACAATCCAGATGCGAAAAACAAAGTATTGGAACATTCATGTTGATAGCTAAGGTTGCAATGTTTGGGATTAAAAAAATCCTGCAAGGCCTGCTGACCTCAGTGCTCAGATTTCCAATATGCATTCCTGGTGTGAGAAAATCTGTGCCAGGAACATGAATTTGTAAAGTCTGCCCTCCGATTTAAATATCGTGTCTCTATATTAGTAGATAGCTTCTTTTTCAAACTCCTGAGCTTTGAAAAGTTGTGCAATACAGGAAAGGACATATTTCAGGGAGGTGGCCTGTGAAGATTTCCAGGATTTGGTAAGTTTATACAAAACATACACTAATAAGATTGACATCATTTTGATTAACACAGGGGACAGTACCATGTTTTAAAAGCAGCATATTTATGAGTCAAGTCAAAAAGGCTGAAAAAAGATTCCAGAGTAAATATTATTAGAACAAAATCTAATTTCTTGGTGATTTTTGACACATTAATACTGGTGGTTGCCTACTGCTAAAATATATATACTTTAAATGGTCACTGCATTGTGAACAAATTTCTAAGATGACTGATGTGTTAAAAAAAATGCAATAAAATGATAAGTAGAGCCAAAGCAAAAATGAGGTCTAATAGCAGGCACTGTCTGACAGGGCCAAATATATATGTACCTCATATCCATGAATTGTTTGTGATAAATGATTATGACAGATCAGGTCAAACACGCTAGAGGATGTTTTGTGTGTGGGAAGCTGAAAGCCAGTCGATAGTGAAATCCTCATCCGTGTTTTGGGGGTGCTCCTCGTTTCGTTTGTTGCCGGTGACTTTTAGGGACTCTGCAGGCTGGGGCGGCCAGCTAACAACTGGAATTTTAGGGTAGGAGCGGGTGAAAGAGGATTTTCTTTTTGCTCCTGTGTTTGGGGGCGTCTCTCGCTCTCGCTCTCTCTCGCTCTCTCTTTTCGGCGGGGAGTTGCTTTCTCAGTCATCGGCTGCACTCGCCCGAGCTTCAAGGGCAGCAATGTAAAACCGGAGCGACCGGCCGAGAGGTTAAGCCCGGGAGAGAGAGAGTTACAGTCCGGGGAAGAGAGAGTGACAGCCCGGGGGGAAAGACTGACAGCTGGGAAAGAGAGAGAGAGAGACAGCCCGGGGAGAGAGAGACTGGCAGCCCGGGGAGAGAGCGAGAAAGTCCGGAAGAGAGGGAGTGATAGCCCGGGGAGAGAAAGAGTGACAGCCAGGGGAGAGAGAGAGTGACAGCCCGGGGAGAGAGAGAGAGAGTGACAGCCCGGGGAGAGAGAGAGAGAGTGACAGCCAGGGGAGAGAGAGAGTGACAGCCCGGGGAGAGAGAGAGAGAGAGTGACAGCCCGGGGAGAGAGAGAGAGAGAGAGAGTGACAGCCCGGGGAGAGAGAGAGAGAGTGACAGCCAGGGGAGAGAGAGAGTGACAGCCCGGGGAGAGAGAGAGAGAGAGAGTGACAGCCCGGGGAGAGAGAGAGAGAGTGACAGCCAGGGGAGAGAGAGAGTGACAGCCCGGGGAGAGAGAGAGAGAGTGACAGCCCGGGGAGAGAGAGAGAGAGAGAGTGACAGCCCGGGGGGAGAGAGAGAGAGTGACAGCCAGGGGAGAGAGAGAGTGACAGCCCGGGGAGAGAGAGAGAGAGAGAGTGACAGCCCGGGGAGAGAGAGAGTGACAGCCCGGGGAGAGAGAGAGAGAGAGAGTGACAGCCCGGGGAGAGAGAGAGAGAGTGACAGCCCGGGGAGAGAAAGAGAGAGTGACAGCCCAGGGAGAGAGAGAGTGACAGCCCGGGGAGAGAGAGACAGAGTGACAGCCCAGGGGGAGAGAGAGAGAGAGAGTGACAGCCCAGGGAGAGAAAGAGAGAGTGACAGCCCAGGGGGAGAGAGAGAGAGAGAGAGACAGCCCAGGGAGAGAAAGAGAGAGTGACAGCCCGGGGAGAGAGAGAGAGAGTGACAGCCCGGGGAGAGAAAGAGAGAGTGACAGCCCAGGGGGAGAGAGAGTGACAGCCCGGGGAGAGAGAGAGTGACAGCCCGGGGAGAGAGAGAGAGAGAGAGTGACAGCCCGGGGAGAGAGAGAGTGACAGCCCAGGGAGAGAGAGAGTGACAGCCCGGGGAGAGAGAGAGAGAGTGACAGCCCGGGGGGAGAGAGAGAGAGTGACAGCCAGGGGAGAGAGAGAATGACAGCCCGGAGAGAGAGAGAGAGAGAGTGACAGCCCGGGGAGAGAGAGAGTGACAGCCCAGGGAGAGAGAGAGTGACAGCCCGGGGAGAGAGAGAGAGTGACAGCCCGGGGAGAGAAAGAGAGAGAGACAGCCCAGGGGGAGAGAGAGTGACAGCCCGGGGAGAGAGAGAGAGAGTGACAGCCCAGGGAGAGAGAGAGAGTGACAGCCCAGGGAGAGAGAGAGAGAGAGTGACAGCCCGGGGAGAGAGAGAGAAAGTGAGAGCCCAGGGGGAGAAAGAGAGAGACAGCCCAGGGAGAGAAAGAGAGAGTGACAGCCCGGGGAGAGAAAGAGAGAGTGACAGCCCGGAGAGAGAGAGAGTGACAGCCCGGGGAGAGAGAGAATGACAGCCCGGAGAGAGAGAGAGAGAGAGTGACAGCCCGGGGAGAGAGAGAGAGAGTGACAGCCCGGAGAGAGAGAGAGAGAGTGACAGCCCGGGGAGAGAGAGAATGACAGCCCGGAGAGAGAGAGAGAGAGTGACAGCCCGGGGAGAGAGAGAGTGACAGCCCGGGGAGACAGTGATAGCCCGGGGAGAGAGAGAGTGACAGCCCGGGGAGACAGTGATAGCCCGGGGAGAGAGAGAGAGAGAACCCGGGAGCAGGGGTGTGTGACAGCCCGGGGAGAGTGGGAGTAACGGCCCGGGGAGAGAGAGAGTAACAGACCGGAGAGCAGGGGGGTGGGGGAGGGGGGGTGGGTGGTGGGTGACAGGCCGGAGGAAGCGAAGCCGAAGGCAAGGAAGGTCCCAGCCAGCCGGGACCATGGCGACTTACAACCCCACTGAATACGAACGCACGGAGGCTTGGCTGGATGATCATTTAGACTTTGCACATTCATACTTTGTCCGGAAGGCCACCAGGTAAGAAGGGTTAAACCAGTGTTTTTAATGAATTGTGCTCAACGGTTTAAAGTGTGTTTTTTTTAATTTTAATTATCTGCAGTTTGCAGAGGATTCATTGAGGCAAATTAATTTACAGGTCTATTGTGGGATGTGGTAGGCAACTTGGTGCGGTAACGATAAAATAACTTTGTAATGCTTAAATGGGAGATGGGACAGTGAAAAATGTTCATTACTGGTTAGGTGTAAATGCCGGCTATTATAAGTATTGCTGCACAATCATATCAATGATAATATTTTAGTGGAACATTTACTATTCCCTTATTGTGTCATGTGCTACTGGCAAGGTGCCAAGTTAGAATAATGTCGATTTCATGACTGTTCACGGAATATCAAGAAATCATCCTTTTTCAACATGTCCCCCCACATCCCCGACATGTATGACCAAATTTTCACTACAACGGTAAACAATGACAAGCCACAGTTAATAGTGAAGAGTGTCACACATTGCTGTAGGTAGGCACAGCACATGTCAGATTAAGGTTATTAAATGAGTATTAGATAAATAATCCCTGAAATTGAAATTCATGGTGAAAATATTGTGGTATGAGCACAATCTTTCAGAAGAAACAGTGAAGAAAGATTTGTTCACATCAATCATAATTATGCTTTATTAATTAACATAATTCCTAAGTAGCAACATGCAAAAAAGTGCCAGAAAGCACTGACATTTTTCTGACAATTTAATGTGAAAAATTAAAACAGCGTATGACACATCATTTTCAAATTATGCACCCACAGTGTTGTTAGGGAGTGAGTTCCAGGATTTTGATCCAGTGACAGTGATGTATTTCCAAGTCAGGATGGTGAATGACTTGGAGAGGAACTTCCAGGTGGTGGTGTTCCCATCTATCTGCTGCCCTTGTCCTTCTCGGTGGTATTGGTCGTGGTTTATAAGGTGCTGTCGAAGGAGCATAGTAAATTCCTGCAGTGCATCTTGTAGATGGTACACACTGTTGCTACTGTGCGTTGGTGGTGGAAGATGTGAATGTTTGTGGATGTGGTGCCAATCAAGTGGGCTGCTTTGTCCTGGACGGTGACAAGCTTCTTGAGTGTTGTAGGAGCTGCACTCATCCATGCAAGTGGGGAGTATTCCATCACACTCCTGATTTGTGCCTTGTGAATGGTGGACAGGCTTTGGGGAGTCAGGAGGTGAGTTACTCACTACATAATTCCTAGTCTCTGATGTGCTCTTCTATCCACAGTATTTATATGGCTTGTCCAGTTCAGCTTCTGGTCAATAGTAACCCCCAGGATGTTGATAGTGGGGGATTCAGCGATGGTAATGCCATTGAACATCAAGGGGCGATGGTTGGATTCTCTCTTGTTGGAGATGGTTATTGTCTGACACTTGTGTGGCGCGATATTGGATATTGTCCAGATCTTGCTGCATTTGGGCATGGACTGCTTCAGACCTGAGGAGTCAGGAATGGTGTTGAACATTGTGCAATTATCAGTGAACATCCCCACTTCTGACCTTATGATGGAAGGAAGGCCATTGATGAAGCAGCTGAAGATGGTTGGGCCCTGGACACTACCCTGAGAATAGTAAATGTCAAAAATTATAGTCATTATTCTTTTTCAATTTAGTTGTTACATTAGTGAAGAAAGCCATATGTAAATATATCACTTAATTGCTTTTATATTAATAATACATATACTTTGGATTTGCATCACATTTAAGTGAATAAAACATTCTGGCAATGCTGCTAGACAGTATTTGCTATATATTAATCGGGCTTTGATGTTTTCCCATCAAAAACATACTGTTTGTAGAGGCTTTTTGTTGAAGGAAATGGCAAACTAAATACAGTTCTCTTATTACTCTGAGATACTTTTTGAAGGTGTTTCTTTAATTCTCATAGCCCCAGCATTGTCAACAGATAACCATAGCAAGGCAGTGCTTCCATTAACAAACCACAAACAGATTGCATTTCCAGAAATCAATCAACGTTTTCAATATTTTTCTTTTGAATTTCTATTTACACTACCAGTTACTTTATGTTAATCAAATAGTAAACAACACAGATGAAGGTTTCAAAGAAATGGGAAACAATCAACAATTTGGCAACACCAATAGCATTCCGAGGTTATAACAAGAAGCAGAAATTAATGTCACTCTGTGGGCATCTGCATGACCAAATTGACTGATGAGATGATTAATGGATCTGTCTTCCGTAATAAGATATGTATGTTTCAGAAATTCATAAGTAAAACTGCTAACCTGTGAAAAATGATATCTCTTTCTGGTGATGGCACTATTGGATGTTGTGGTATAGAGGAATTATTGAGCCCGACATTATGTGGAATCTGAAGTAGAGCTGAATAAATGAATATATTGCTACTGATATTGGTTTGTCTCCTTTTTACTGGCAGCCTCAGTAACTCATCCAGGCCAGTAGCCACCGAGAATAGTTTACATTATGTTAAAGGATTTAAATTGACAGAAAAAGAGAAATACACAAAACGGTAAGTAGGTTGAAGTACATCTTTGTTTAGGTAACCAAGCTATGTTCATTAGAAAAAGGATTATGGGCTGGATTTTCCTGTGAGTTTGGGAAAACCTGACCTTTTGCATCTCTCGAAATGCATGCCTGACTCATGTCTGACTTCGCCTGGGATCTTTGTCTTTTCACCCAGGGGTCGGGTTTGCAGTGCATTTCATGAGCCGTGGTAGAGTTTGTGTGGAGTGTGGGTGGGCAGTGGGCCAGTTAGATGGCCCGCCTTGGTTCTCCAACACAGCAGCCCACCTCCCAACATAGTTTAAAGGCCCCTAAACTGCACCTCTCATCCCCGCCTACCCCATGCTACCTATGACTTCTCATGTCGCTCATGCCCCCTTGCCCCAACCCTCCCCCATGCCACTTCCATACCCCCCTATGTATCCTTCATGCATTCATCCAGTATGCACTATGTATAATCCCCAGTAGCCATGCAATAGGAATGGGAATTATTTTAAAATCATTGGAAAAAATTAAATCTTTAACAATCTAGTAAAACTCAGAATTCAGGGTTTAATTAAAATAATAGATCGCATTATCATTGATCCTGAAAAAATTATTCCAGTGCAATAAAAAAATTGGAATCCTTTAAGTGCCTATTGGGTTTGTGAACAAACAATAAACCATATCAATGGTATATTCTGCTATTACAGCCTCTTAAAAGTTTAAATCCTTCTTGGATCAAAAAACCACCTGTTAAGATGAAAACATTATCAGCTTTCAAAACCCAGCCAAGCATTCATAATCACTATAGCTGTCATAACAAAGGCTTCCAGCTATGTTGCCTGAAACTGACAGAACCGAATGGTGTCCTTTTTCCATTTCAAAGCAAAATACCTGTCAATCAATGGAGAGGAGCAAGTGCAGAGATTTTATTCAACTTTAAAAAGCACACCCACCCCCCCGTCCCTCCTGTCCCTTCCCCTCCCCCCACCCCACCCCCACGAGGGCTATCTGTCACGCTCATTCTGCTTTCTGCTCTTAATGTCACCATTAGCACCTCTTTTAGCCAGTACCACCACCGTTAACACCCCTTTGACCTTTTGTTTATGACATCTTTTGCAATCTCTCCTTTGTCTCCATCTATCGCTGGCCTTCTATCCAGCTTCATCTGTTCCACCCCCCTTAAACAGTATATATTTCACCACATTTGTACTCCTCTTTAGCTCTGAAGAAGTGTCATATGGACTCGAAATGTTGACTCTGGGCAGAGTTTTCCATTTGACATTCGGGGGGCGGGCCCCGCACGTCTGTGCATAAAATGACACGCAGTAACGTGGGGCGAGTGTCCCGACATCACCACGCACCATCGCGACATTTCGCTGGGCGTGCGCGCGATGAAGTCTGATCCGCGCGCACCATTAATTAACTGGCCACTTAAGGCCCTTTAGTGTTCAATCGACGTCGATTTTTTGGCGCCCGTGTGATTTTTGGGTCGGCGCATGGGCACAATGGGCAGGTGGGCAGGAGACATTTGTATTAACCTCATCCACGGGCAGGATAAGAGAGCTCAGTGGGGTCGTGAATCTGCTCTGTGAAGTATTTATTGCTGAAAGTTTTCCAAACTTGCCTGTGTGATCTGCAGCACTTCAGAACGCATCCCAGCTGCTTTTTCTGGACTCTTAAGCTTCAGGTCAGCACTCTGCAGTCAGGAATATTTTCCAAGTCTGTAGGTTTCAGGAAGCTTTTCCATAGCCTGGAGTGGGAGCTGATCTGTCCACTGGAGGCACCTCCTCTGAGGAGGGAGAGCTAGAAGGGGAAAGTGCCAGGAGTGCACATTCAGCCTCCAGGGGAGCCACCTTTGGGAGGAGAGGTACAGGCACAAGGTGCGCAGGGCCAAGAGGCAGTCTAAGACAGAAGGAGCCGCAGAAGACGCCACAATCCTGCTGCCATGGTATGCAGGCAGTGAAGCAGCTACCTCAATATGTCTGAGGTGCAATGCTGAAGGAGGCTCCGTCTCTCAAGGGAGACAGTCAACTATATCTGTCAGATGATTGGGCCTGAGATCTCCCCTAACTGTGTGGGCAGACACCCCATGCTAGTGGCTCTGAAGGTCAACATCTATGCCTCTGGCTCCTTCCAGGGCTTGGTGGGTGATCTTTGCGGTGTCTCCCAATCAGCTGTCTACACTTGTGTCAAGAAGGTTGCAGGCGTGCATTGACCTTCATCCACTTCCGTTGGGACCAGGCCAGCCAGACACAGCGAGCCAGAGGCTTTGCGGCCATTGCTGGCTTCCCCCGCGTCCAGGGTGCTATAGACTGTACACATGTGGCCATCAAGGCGCCAACAGGTGAGCCCGGTGCCTTCGTCAACAGGAAGAGCTTCCACTCCATGAACGTGCAGATAGTGTGTGATCACAGGATGCTGATTCTACAAGTCTGCGCAAGGTACCCAGGCAGCTCCCACGATGCCTACATCCTCAGACACTCCCAGGTGCCGGGGCTCTTCAGTGCTCCAGCCCGGCTGGATGGATGGCTGCTGGGTGACAAGGGCTATCCCCTCAGAAGGTGGCTCATGACACCTCTCTGCCATCCAAGAACAGAAGCTGAGCAGCGGTACAATAGGAGCCACACCTCCACAAGGGCTGTGGTGGAGAGAACATCGGTCTTCTCAAGATGCGCTTCCGGTGCCTGAACCGTTCAGGGGGCACACTCCAGGATCCCCCAGATTGTGTCTTGGTGACAGTGGTTGCATGCTGCGCTCTGCACAATCTTGCGCTGGAAAGGGGGGATGCTGTGGATGATGAAGACGTCGACGCAGTGGCTGCAGCTGCACACGATGAGTCCAGCAGTGAGTCCGAGCAGGCACAGGGAAATGCTGAGGGTGTAGATGCTCACCCGGGACTCCTCCAGGGAGGCAAGGACACCCAGGAGGCTTTAATCCAACGAACCTTCAGGTTGAACAATACAGATGGATCACCAGGACAAGCCTGGGCTGCCGCCTCGGTACTCGACACCTAAGTGCAAAATCTACCAGGTCAACAACACTAATTAAGGGCTTTGTAAATAATGCTGAATGTACAACAAATCACTCATTATATTTTTGCCAACCATACACATGCAGAAGAAACGAGGCACCCTCAGCCATGGTCACACATCTGCATTTAATGCATGAAGCAAAAGAACTTATCAAAAAGAGAAAACAATAGTGTAAACAATCAAAAAGAAATCATAAGGACCTCATCTCAGGCCAACACAAAAGCACCAGTGAAAAACCCGTGGTGTGCCTAAGGTGCCTTATGTTTTTGTTTTCGGATGCTACGTCCTGGTGCTGCCTCATCGCTCGGAGTAGCACCTGAGCCAACCTGCTGACTCTACTGTCCTGTTGGTCTTGATGACCTTGGCGGTTGTCCTCTGGCCCGTGGAGCCTATGCTGGCCCTGCCTGGGAGGGAGCCCCTTGTTCTGCAGCTGGCATCTCCCCAGTCGTTGCAACCTCACCGGATGATATGGTCACTGGGAGAGGGGCGGAGGAGCTGCCACCCTCATCCAGAGCACCTTGAGAGGTGCCCTCAGAGATGACAGGCAGCTGCTGCGCCGACGTAATGTCGCTTCGGACCTCCCTGCTCACCGTGGATGGAGGGCAAACTTGGTGCCCAGACCATCTCCCACACTGGCACTGACCAGCTGAGGTCAATGCCAATGTGAGGGCTTGCCGGTCCGAGCGCATCCCCAGGAAGCCCTGGCAGGTCTCCTGAAGGAGCCTCTCCACGAGAGTCGCCACTCTCTCTATGGAGGACACTTGGCACTTGAATATGTAGCTCATTGCTTCAGCGAGCATCCGCGTAGATTCCTCCACAATGGACAACAAGCCAAGCATAACCTCATGTACCTCCCCCAAATGCTCTCGCACACCCGGCTGCGTTTCCTGCACCTGCTGCGTTGCAGACAACTCCAGAGGCACATCATCAGGTTCCTGGTTCCCTGTAGTCCTCCGACTGCTGGCGCCATGGGCACTCTCTGTCTCTGCCAGCTCCTCCAGCAAGTTTGAAATGCCGTCACCACTGTGCCCCAGGACACTAGCTGTTGTTCTAATTCCCACCGAGCTGCTAGTATCTGCGCTGGTGCCTGCCTGGCAGAGATGGTGTGACGCTGGTGAGACTTCAGGCCCCTCGGGTGTGAGAGGGGGCCTCTGCTGCTCCTCCTCCCGGCCCTGCTCCGATGATGCTGAAAGGAAGAACAAAGACAGTGGATCAGTTAGCATGTAGACAATTACGAAGATCATCCCTGATCCCCCAGCTCATTATGAGCTCCACCTTCCATAACCAATGGCCCAACAATGTTGCAACAATAACTAATTTAACAATCTTCAGTACTTTGACTGTTGGGAGGACAATGCTGACCTCACTGTTGGGCATAAATACCTGGCCGTGGCATCCCAGCCTCACTGACACCAGTAGACCTGGGTGCATGGCGCCTCTTCAGTTCAAGGGCCTCCTGCTTGAAGTGGCTTAGTATGGAGAGCTGTGCCTGGCCGCCTCCAGTCCTCACACGCTCTGCCGCGTTCTGCGCATTCTTCTCCTGAGAAAGAGAGAAGAGCATTGATTAGGGAAAATTGCACATGGACTCTGTTCACGCATGGCACACCCCACCCAGAGTGGGACATGTCAGGCCTCCAGTGCCTCCTCACCCCGCTGCAGCCGATCACTCAGACAAAGTTGCTCCCCACCCCCCCACCCCGCACTTGGACACATGCTGCCTACATCACATTAGGAACCACAAGGTATTTCCTCCCATAGCAAGGAGGCACAAGCGCGCGCAGGGTAGAGGGCAGCAGCTGGTTCGTTGCCATGGCACCTTGAAGAACCCCTTCCACCATCTCACCACCCTGACTAGGACATGTCCTGGAGTTCTGAATCTGTGACCAGGTGCAGCTCTTCCAGGTTGCCCCCAAAACAATCATGTGGGACTCAGATCACCACATGCTGCGGGGGAAAACTCATCCCCTCATGACCCACTCAGGCTGACCTCAGCATGGGCACTATTTGCTTGCCCACCCAGCAAAGGAAAAATGCTGCCAATGATTCAATTCAAGTCACGACACTGAGACTTGTGGGGACGCAGCAGAGGGTAAGGCTACCTGCTGGATCAAATGCTCAATGCCAACATGGTACTCACCCTGCCAGAGCGTAACAAATCGTTGAAGTGCTTGCGCCGCACCATGTTGCGGGAACTCACCACCTCCGCCACCTCCTCCCAGGCACTTTTCATCATGTGGGAGGGCCTCCTCCTCCCATCCTGGGGGATCAACACCTCCCGCCGTGCTGCCACCTCCTTGAGGGGGGCAGCAAGGCAGTCATCAAAAAAACGAGGGGCGCACTGGCCCCCCTGCTGGCCCACCCTCCAGCCTGGCCTGCTCACCCAAACCCCTCTGCCACAGCCTAGCACCGGCCACTGTGAGCAGCCTACAAAAGGCTGCCAGGCCTTCTTTTAAACAGTCTGCTAGGTCACCATTGGACCCGGCGGTCTGTGTACGCCCGCCGCTGCCAGCCCATTCCCGCTATCCTCGGGAGTCGAGAAATACACTGGGTGGGCCTTAATTGGCCCAGCCGTGCCCGCTCCCAATCCACCCCCCACACCCCCCTCCCCTCGCCAGATGGAAAATTCTGCCCTCTGTCTTTCTCTCCACAGATGCAGTCAGACCTGCTGAGTTTTTCCAGCATTTTTTGTTTTTGTTTCAGATTTCCAGCATGTGCAGTATTTTGCTTTTATTTTGTTTTTATCTTAGGTTTTTTTTTAATGGCCAGCGTTGCCAGTCATTTTAAAGCACAGCACAGAACATGACAGCAGAGGCTGACAGGACATTTTCTTTTGCATTTTTAAATGCATTACGACACTCTCTTCAATGGAAAAAAAGTACTGTAATGCATGTAAAAGTAATGCATGATACATTGACCACCATTGTGTAAGTGTTAAGAGTCAACCTACCTTTGCAGGACAAATCCGTATGATGAATCATTGCGTTAAAAACCTCTACATTACAATGCAGCATCTAATAGTGACATTTGACGGTGTCAAAACATTTTATACTTATCTTTCAGAGTGTTCCTGACCCCTCAGTGGGTTTCCCCGAGTGGTCACAGACTCTCCAAGGAGGTGTGTCTTTTTTTAAGGGCTTCCAAAACCCACACCAGCAAACTAAAATAGTGTGCGGAAGGAGATACAATTTTCTCTGGTCCTCACTATGGGGACCCTGACCTTGGAAAAGGTGCATGTGCATTTTTCACTGAGCGGCGCAATGAAATCCCAACATGATTTTGGAAAATGACGTCAGCAAACAGGACCCGGCAACCTACCCGAATCTGGCAGATGTCTGATTAATCATGTCTTCTTCTTATCGTGTCCACGGACAGTCCATATATGGCCCAGCCAGAACTGGACACATTTTTGCACCTTGTTGTTGAATTCGGCAAGATCTGCAACAGTGCAGGGTTCCTCTAGCGATAGGCATTGCAGGAGATGTTGCATAGTCTGTGGCTCAGTTCCACATTCACAAGTTGTTGGGCAGGTTGTATATCCCCATTTGCTTAGTGACAACTTTGAAAGACCTACACCTGTCCTAAGTCTGTTAAGGCACTTCCAGGTTGCCCAGTTGCAATTAGCTCCTGGGGGAAGGCTTTCATCCAGTAGAATTTCCATCGCTGGGGTTGTTCAAGACTGGCGAGCCGGTCTTTCCACAAAGCGATGCGGGCTTCAGATGGGGTTGTTTGTAATGGAACGACACTGTTCATGAAGCTCTTCCTTGACTTTAGACGGCTGGGTGTAGGTGTATGACCATGCAGAGGGTGCCTCTCATCTGGTGTTTGATGGAGCCGCTCTTTCTTGCTGGCTACCGTTCTTCTTATATCGGGGGGAGCGATACCCGCCAGGATATATAGGCTGTTGGTGTTTGTTGGTTTTAAACAACCTGTGATAAGTCGGCAGCTTGCATTCAGAACGGCATCCATCTTCTTAGCATGAGTAGATCTTTCCCATGCAGGGCAGGCATCTTCGGCAGTGGAATAGCAAAGAGCAAGTGCACAGGTTCGCAATGTTTTCGAGCTTGCTCCCCATTTTGTGTTAGTGAGCTTATTCAGGATGTTGTTTCGTGCGCTCACTTTTGCCTTTGTCTTTTCGATGTGGATCTTGAAGGTGAGGCATCTGTCAAGGGTGACTCCTAAGTAGATAGGGTGCTCGCAATGCGTCAGTGTTGCTCCACACCAGGTTACTTTAAGCTGGCGTTTGGCTTCACGGTTTCTGAGGTGGAATGCACAAACTTGCGTCTTTGATGGGTTTGCGCAAAAGTGGTTTTCTTCATCATAGGATGTTAGTCCCTCCAAGGCCTCAGAAAGCGTTTTCTCCACGGTGTTAAAATCAGTGCTTTGGGCAGTGACACATAAGTCATCAGCATATATAAAATGGCGTGTGACTCCGTCTATAGGTTGGTCATTCGTGTAGATGTTGTACAGCAGCAATGCAAGCATGCTTCCCTGAGGAAGAGCAATCTTCTGAATACGCCACCTGCTGCGCTTCCCACCTAGTTCAACATAGAACCGATGATTCTGAAGCATGCTTTCTAACAGCTCTGTTAGTGAATATCTTTTGTCATCTGTAGGATCTTTCAGAGGAGACGTCTATGGTTCACTGTATCGTATGCTGCTGACAGGTCTACAAAAACAGCACCTGTTATCATCCCTTGCTCAAAACCATCTTCGATATGTTATGTGAGGTTGAGCAGTTGGCTTGCTGTTGATTTGCCGGGGCGGAAACCTGCTTGCTCTAGAATGATCTTCTCATCTACAGTTGGTACTATCCTATTGAGTATCAGGCGTTCAAATAGCTTATTGGTGTGGCAAAGCAGTGAAATTGGCCAAAAACTCTTAGGATCTGAGGGATCTTTTCCGGGCTTTAATAGTGCTATTACATGTGCCTTCTGCTAAATATTAGGTAGCTTGTGTGTTGCCAGTCAGTGGTTGAACAATTGTAGGAAGCTATTTCTTTGCTTGCTGTCCAAAATGCTTTATCTGCTCCGTTCTATGTTGTTAAGACCAATTGCTTTCCCGTGTTTTAGACTAGATATACCAGTTTCCAGCTCTTCCATGGTGAACGGTCCAGTGAAGCCAGGGTCATTGCTGTACTTCTTCCTATCTAATTGTGCTCTTGGTTGTTTCTTGTTGATTTTTCCATTTAGGAGCAACTGGTGTGCAACTTGGTTAGCAGACACATTTAGATGTTGGGCAGCTTTCTTGGGATCACCTCCAAGTTTGCGTATGAGAGCCCATGCCTTCTTGTTGTTTTTTGTAAGATCTGTTGTCTCTATCAAGGTGTCCCAGGTGTTCTGACGCTCTTGAGAGATACTTAACATCACCCTCTCACCGGTAGATATTGTTTCCTCTGAGAAGGGGTCAGATTCAAACATTGAGACATACTTCCAGTAGAGTTCAGCATTCTCCTTGGTGAGACCAGAGATGTAGTGTGCTCTACACCTCAGGGGATCTTCCTTCTGGCTGTTTTCTGGACAGCTTTTGCAAACAAGTTGTAGTGCTCAGGTAATGGTTTAATGCGTTTAACCTTACGGTCAAGTGCTCGTTCCATTCGGCTTTCTTGAAGCTGAAGCACCTTTTGAATGGTACGACGGTTGGTAACACTGCTGCATTTACCTGGATACCAATAGGACGGTGTTGTGTCTGTGGTATTGGGTCTGTGACAAGCTTCTTGCAGAGGCCAGCGATGTCGTTGCTGACAATGGCAAGATCTGGGTTATAACTACACTTCCATCGGGCACTGTGGAAGGAGGCTGGCAATTTAGGATCGTGGATGAGACTAAGCTGGTTAGCGTCCATCCATTCTTCGACTGCTTCTCCATCGTTGTTAGACTCCTTGTCCTCCATTGGGTACTGTCGCTATTAAAGCCTCCAATGATGATCTGTGGTTTACTTTGCAGGTTGGGTACAGGGTTAGAGAAGCTGAAATCTGTGCCAGGTGGCTTGTACACTGGGGTCACTACTACTTTGCTCAGCTCTACAGTTAGAATTTCGATGTTGTCCTCCTCTGTTTTAGAAGTGGCTTCTACAACTGAACCAGCTCTAAAAAATACAGCACTGCCATATTGTCGATGAGGTCTTTCAATAACCAGGAACATTCCTGGTATTTTTGGGCGGTTGTTCTCACTTCCTCTGTGTGTCTCCTGCAGGCAGAGGACATCACACTGCAACTCATTGCATAATGTGGCGAGGATGTTTTGTTTAGCTACAGAGAATCCTTCAACGTTAGCAGATATAACAGTCAATGCCGGTCTTGAAAAAGACCCGTGTTTCTGATATCGACAACTTCCGTCTTCAGGCATGATGTTGGTACTTGATCAAATCAGCGGTACGAAAATGTTGTATACACTACTTGCTGTGCGTGGTGTTGGTAGAATTGGTTGAAACAGGGCCGCGATGTGAACACTTCTACCTTGGCCCCATTAATCATGTAAACAAGCTATTTTTCATCTTGTTAAGGGCTGATTTATGATTTTAACAGGAGATACGGGAACCATAAGAGGCCTCAAACTTGTTGATGAGGAGGTGGAGGCAACGCTGTGGAAAACCAGCCGTGGCCGCAGGAGATTATCATAAGACAGCATAAACGGGGGAAGCTCAAGACAGAGAGATAAGACGATGCTGTTCTTCTTTGCCACTTCCAACGGTACAATCACATAAGATGTAACAGTCTTCAGTGTTCTCTACAATAGTGCTAGGGTCCTGAGCTCGGCTCAAGCTCAGCAACGCTCCTGGTCAAACAGTTCTCCTATGCTCACGAGCACCATGCATCCTCAGGCTGCTCAGCTTGTGTGTATGCTGGCGATACAGACCTGGAGGTATCACACCTGGCTGTTCTGTTACACTCACCTTGCCAAACCAAACAAGCTATCACATAAGCAATGTTTATAAATCGTAGAGAGGTGTTTTATTTTTTATAGGTTGCATTTATTGTTCAAAGTCTGAAGTCATTGGTGAATTTTATGGTGTTTTGCATTAATGTTTGGAGGCATTGATAAATTTTATAAGGCTCCCATAACTTCATGAACTTGATGCAACCAATACAGCCCATTAAATACAGCACTAATCATAAAAAAATTGCACTGAAGTAATTTTCAAGGACTATATCCTTAAAAGATGCAGAGTGATAAGAGATTTTTTTTAGGTTATATTGAAACATAGTTACATCATACTAAATTACTAAATAACAAGTTATGGCAGTTGAAATTTTGGACTTGGTTAAAAATGTCACGCCATCATTGTTTTTCAATCCAGTAAAACGGAATTTACATTTAAAAGTGACTTACATTTAGGGTTGTGTTTAAGCGGGAGCTCAAGGTGGCAGTGGCTCAGATTATGTGGGTGGGGTGTGAGGACGCAGTCTTACTCTGTGGCCTGTGGAATTGTTGGAGCTGTGAATACAAACACAGCGATTGGGTTTACTGATGACACCTCAACTGCACATTTAAAAGGACCGACAACCTGAAACAATCACTTTGGACACTTAGCTGTAGGCCAATTTCAAAATGACACCACTGCATCATCCAAAAGCAGCAATGTTACTGGCCCCATTCTGAGACCACAGGCGCAACAAGTTAAAACTGGTTCGAGGGACAGATATGCAGTCAGGTTAACCCTCCCCATGCACCATTCCTGCCATGGGGGATGGGGTGAAGGCAGGGGGAGGGAGCGGGGCATGGGTGGCTTATTCTCAGTTACGTATCTTTTAAAACATTTATTAATATAAATAAATATATGTATAAAAGCCTAGGATTACAATTGATTTTTCTGCCCTCTATTCCCTGTTCACTCATATGCTTGTCTCCCCTCCCCTTAAATGGATCTACACTATTCACTTCAACCGCTCCCTGTGGTAGTGAGTTCCACATTCTCATCAGTCTTTCAAGTAAAGAGGTTTCTTCTGAATTCCCTGTTGGATTTCTTGGTGACTCTCCTCTATTGATGGCCTCCTGATAGGCTCTTTCCCAAGAGTGGAAACGTTGTCTCTACTCCAACTACTCCAACAAATCTTTCATAATTTTAAAGGTCTATGTTAGGTCACCCCAGCCATCTTTTTTATCAAGCAAATGGAGGCACAGCCTATGCAGCCTTTCCTGATATTTTACACTCACTGCTGCTCTCAGGTTGAAGTATTTTCTGAAGTTTGTAGAATGCAAAAACAACAGCTGCAACTGGTGTGTGATCAATGCTTCCAGTGGTAGGAAGGTGTAATTGCAGCTTTTTGTGGGAGGAGTAAGTGGGGGCAATGTGGGTCATGGCACTCGATTTTACAGGTGGGGCATACTGAATCACAGAATTGTTACAGTGCGGAAGGAGGCCATTCGGCCCATTGTGTTTGCACAGCTCTCCAAATGAGCAACTTACTTAGTGTCATTCTCCTATCTTCTTTCTGTGACTCTGCACATTCTTCCTTTTCAGATAATAATCAAATTCCCTTTCTGCAGGCCCCGATTGAATCAGCTTCCATCACACTCTCAGGCAGTGCATTGCAGACCTTAACCACTCACTGAGTGAAAAAGTTTTTTCATGTTACCTTTGCTTCTTTTGCCAATTACTTTAAATCTGTGCCCTCTCGTTCTCAATCCTTTCACGAGCAGGAACAGTTTCTCCTGATCCACTTTGTCCAGATCCTTCATGATTTTGAATACCTCTATCAAATGTTCCCTCAACCTTCTCTCCTTCTTGGAGAACAGTTCCAACCTCTCCAATCTATCTATGTAATTGAAGTTCCCTATCCCTGGAACCATTCTCGTGAATCTTTTCTGCACTCTCTCCAGTGCCTTCACATCTTTCCTAAAGTGCAGCATCCAGAACTGTACACGGTACTCCAGCTGAGGCCAAACTAGTGCCACATACAACTTCAACGTAACCTCCTTGCTCTGTACTCTATTAATAGAGGCATAAAGTCTAGAATACTGCATGCTTTATTTAAGAGAGGTGTTGGTGGTGGTGTAGTGATATTGTCACTGGACTAGGATTCCAGATACCCAGGGTAATGCTCTGGGGACCTGGGCTTGAATCCCACCACGGCAGTTGGTGGAATAATCTGGACTTAAAAATCTAATGATGACCATAAAACCATTGTCAATTGTCATAAAAACCCATCTGGTTCACTAATGCCCTTCAGGGAAGGAAATCTGCCATCCTCACCTGGTCTGGCCTACATGTGACTCCATATCCATAGCAACATAGTTGACTCTTAACTGCCCTCAGTTGTATAATCGGCTACAAAGGAATGGAACTGGTCAGACTTGGCATCGACTTAAGGCACTGGAAACGACAAAGGCAAACTTGGCCCTACTGACACTCAAAGCCCTCCTGACAGCTGGGGGGCTTCTTCCAAAATTGGGAGAGCTGTCTCACAGACTAGTAGTCATACTCATGGAATCGTACCTTTACAGATAATGTCTGAGACACCACTATCAGCATCCCTGCTGGTTGGACAGGACAGACCCAGCAGAGGTGGCAGCACAGTGGTAAACAGTCGGGAGGGAGTTGCCCTGGGAGTCAACATCAACTCTGGACCCCACAAAGTCTCATGGCATCAGGTCAGACATGGGCAAGGAAACCTCCTGCTGATTACCACAAACTGCCTTCCCTCAGCTGATGAATCAGTGCTCCTCCATGTTGAACACCACTTGCAGGAAGCACTGAAGGTGGCAAGGGAGCAGAATGTACATTGGGTGGGGGACTTCAATGTCCATCACCAAGAATGTCTTGGTAGCACAACTACTAACCGAGCTAACTGAGTTGTAAAGGAAATAGATGCTAGACTGGGACTGCGACAGGTGGTGAGAGGACCAACAAGAGGGAAAACATACTTGATCTCATCCCCACCAATTCACCTGCTGCAGATATATCGGTCCATGACAGCATCGGTAGGAGTGACCGCCGCACAGTCCTTGCAACAATCTTCAGCCAGAAGGGCCGAGTGGATGATCCACCTCGGTCCCCAGCATCACAGATGCCAGTCTTCAGCCAATTTGTTTCACTCCACATGATATCAAGAAATGGCTGAAGGCACTGGATACTGCAAAGGCTATGGGCCCTGACAATATTCCGGCAATAGTACTGATGACTTGTGCTCCAGAATTTGCTGCACCCCTAGCCAAGCTGTTCCAGTACAGCTACAACACTGGCATCTAACGGACAATGTGCGAAATTGCCCAGGTATGTCCTGTACACAAAAAACTGGACAAATCCAGCCCGTCCAATTACTGCCCCATCAGTCTACACTCGATCATCAGTAAAGTAATGGAAGGGGTCATCAACAGTGCTATCAAGCAGCACTTGCTGAGCAATAACCTGCTTATTGATGCCCACTTTGGGTTCTGCCAGGGCCACTCAGCTCCTGGCCTCATTACAGCCTTGGTTCAAACATGGACAAAAAAGCTGAACACCAGAGGTGAGGTGGCAGTGACTGCCCTTGACATCAAGGCAGCATTTGACCGAGTGTGGCATCAAGGAGCCCGAGCAAACCTGGAGTCAATGGGAATCAGGGGGAACACTCTCCACTGGTTGGAGTCATACCTAGTACAAAGGAACATGGTTGTGTTTGTTGGAGGTCAATCATCTCAGCTTCAGAACAAGACTGCAGGAGTTCCTCAGGGTAGTGTCCTCGGCCCAACTATCTTCAGCTACTTCATCAATAACCTTCCTTCCATCATAAGGTCAGAAGTGGGGATGTTCGCTGATGATTGCACGATGTTCAGCACCATTCATAACTCCTCAGATACTGAAGCAGTCCATATCCAAATGCAGCAAGACCTGGACAATATCCAGGTTTGTGCTGACAAGTTACAAATAACATTCGCACCACACAAGTGCCAGGCAATGACCATCTCCTACAAGAGAGAATCAAACCATCACCCATTGACACTCAATGGCATTATTATCGCTGAATCCCCCACTATCAACACCCTGGTAGTTACCATTGACCAGAAACTGAACTTGACTAGCTATATAAATACTGTGGCTAAAAGAGTAGGTTATAGGATAAGAATCCTGTGGTGAGTAACTTACCTCCTGACTCCCCAAAGACTGCCCACCATCTACAAGACACAAGTCAGGAGTGTGATGGAATACTCTCCACTTGCCTGGATGAGTGCAGCTCCAGCAACATTCTAAAAGCTTGACACCATCCAGGACAAAGCAGCCCACTTGACTGGCACCACACCCACAAACATTCACTCCCTCCACCACCAATGCTCAGTGGCTGCGGTGTGTTCCATCTAATAGATGCACTGCAGGAACTAACCATGGCTCCTTAGACAGCATCTTCCAAACCCACGGCAGCTACCTGAAGGACAAGGGCAGCAGATGCTTGGGGACACCACCACCTGCAAGCTCCGCTCCAAGCCACTCACCACCCTAACTTGGAAATATATCGCTCTTCCTTCACTGTCGCTGGGTCAAATGCCTAGAACTCCCACCCTAACAGCACTGTGGGTGTACCTACAGCACATGGACTGCAGCGCTTCAAGAAGGCAGCTCACACCACCTTCTCAAGGGCAACGAGGGATGGGCAATAAATGCTAGCCTAGCCAGTGATTCCCACACTCCATGAGTGAATAAAAATAAACACTCTCTCAACCTGTCCTGTTGCCACCTTCAATGACTTTTGCACACGGACACCCAGCTCCCTCTGCCCCTGCATCACCTTTAGAGTTGTACCATTTATTTTATATTGTTTCTCCATGTTCTTCCTACTAAAAGTAATCACTTCACATTTCTCCACATTGAACTTCATCTACCACTTGTCTGCCGATTCCACCAATTTGCCTTTGTCTTTTGGAGTTCTGACTATCCTCCTCAGTTCATGATGCAAGTTCGTATTATCCGCAGATTTCAAACTTGTGCCCTGTACACCAAGGTCTAGGGTCATTAATATATATCTGGAAGAGCAAAGGTCCCAACTCCACGACAAACCTTCCTCCTGTCTGAAAAATATCCATTAACCACTACTCTCTGTTTCCTATCAGTCATCCAATTTCATATCCATTTATTTTTATGGTCCTTTTACTCCATGAGCTACTGCGCGGTCTCCAGGAAGAAAAGTGGGTTGGAAACCGACCAACTTTAAAAAAGGCCAGCCCACAGTAATAACATGCTGCAAGGCACCTTAACAAGCAGGGAATGGGAGATTGAGAGATGCTGGCCAATTTGATTGGCCGGCAACTGTTGCAGTCCCCGCAGTGCTCAGAACTCAGGAGTGGGCGCTGCTGGAATTGCAAACAGTAATCAGGCACCCAGGGAGGGTGGTGAGGAAGGTCAGCAGCGGGGGTGGGGTATGTTTTGGAGGCCAGGTGGGGAGGCACAAAGTGGGGTATGATCTTAGTGGGGGAGGTGCTCCCAATGCACATAGGTACCCACCACAAACTCCGCCCCCCCCCCCCCCCCCCCCCAAAGGATGTACACTGCCCCCCGCCTTCCATCCTGCCTTTTCACCAACTTGGGTGAAAAAACAGCCCTTCCCACTCTCACCCGCCTTCCACTGCTCGGTATATTATAGTGTGGAGGTGGATTGAGGGCCTTAAGTGGGCAATAATTGGCCACTTAAGGGCCTTATTTGGCTTAAGGGTGGGCGGGCCAGTGGGCACCTTACCCATCCTCCGTGTTATGCAGACCAGCCTGGGGGTCGGCGGAAGGGCGGTGGGATACCTGTGCAACATATTTTACACCCCCCTGCTGAAAACATGCCCGGTGGGGGACCCATATAATTCAGCCCATGGTGTTTAGTTGCACCATGATGATATAGCACAGGCACAAAAAACACTGGCTTTTACCTGACTATCACTTTGTATGCTTGCATTCAACTTTTACAGAAGATCAGCAGAAACACTCAGAAATGGCATACATGAGAGAACCCCTATGCAATTTGCTGGTGTCGATATGTACCTCCAATTAGTGCATCAGACCATTTTGACAGAAATTAAATACATAAGTAAAGGAAATTACATAAAATTAAGACTGCTCATTTACAGTTGTCACAAAAGCAAAGGATCGAATTGTGAAATTTTGTTTTTCCCACCGTCCCCATTTCACATGTTTAAAACCTATCACGTTTCTATTCTTTTCCAGTTCTGATGAAAGGATAGACCTGAAACGTTAACTCAGGATCTCTCCCACAATGCAGCTAGGCCTGCTAAGTATATCCAGCATTTTCAGTCTTTATTTATGATAGAATTATGAAATTCAATCCCCAAAAGAAAAAAGAAAATTCCCAGAAGAGCATTTAATAAAAATAGAATTTGACTTATTCAGTTACTGTAAATCAGTCGTCCTGATGTTACCCATACATAGCATAAACATCTGTGTTGTTATAAAACTCTGAATCCTCTGACTCATTATGAGTAACTCCATGGCTGATTGTCTAGTGTCATCAAAACTCCTTGAGGGTGAAATTCTTCTGTTCACCAATTATAGCAAAATGTCATTGCAAGAATTAATTAGTATTCATGGCTTTATAATCACAGCAGCTTTCTCAATAAAATTAATAAATCTTATCCTTCTGTATGTAAAGTAACTCATAGATGTGTTTTGAATTTAGAACTCAGTTTTCATTTATATCTCCCTCCCACCCTGTCTCCTCCCATGTCCACACCATAATATTCTGTACAAAGTTTCCTTGAATGGCCTTTAAAATGTCTCAATCATTAGGGAGGAGATTTTGTGGCGTAGTGGGCAGCATCCCTGTCTCTGAGCCAGAAGCTCTGTGTTCAAGTCCCACCCCAGGGTAATTCCATATATGACCAAGTTGCAAATTCTTCCAACATGCACCCAGTTGTAAGAGTAGAAGGGATTCCTGGTCAGCCATGTGATGGAAAGATTGTTGGAGCCTCTCCCATCGCTATGGTGCCACAGCAACTTGGACTCGCTGAGTGATCTATAACACACCACTAATAGTCAGGAATGCAAAGGATACAGAATAGAGGTAAAAAAAAACAAATAGAATCCACGATTGCTTTCTACTGTTATTGCTCTTCTGCTTATTTGTATCTAAATCTAGAAATTGCTGCAACTGTTGTTAGAAGACAAACTCTTAATCTATTTGTATGACATTTTCCTGTCGGCAGTTGTGATGCAGGCATTAATTGGTTGGAATAAATGACTTAACATTTCCTCTCAAGTAATAAATTGAAAAGTTTTTGTCCACTAACATTGGCAATAAGAATTCCTTGCTTTTCTTTTTGTTCATGTTGCTAGCCAGATGAAAACATGACCTTGAGTTACATGTAAATATTTGATGGTGAATAGGTGCGTTGTACTGTGGAGGGGTGATAACAAATGCATAAGGAATATTTGAGATGACAAAAATATGTCCTATGTTTGATGTCTTAACATTGATAGAAATGCAGTTCAACTATACAGTTCTTTATAATGCATGTTTTGACTGAGGAACAGACTGGTTAATCTCATCGTTGTAACTTCACAGTGTAGCAATTAGTTATAGGATGTCAATTAATCACTGCTCTTTATTGTGCCAGTGGTATTGGAAAGATATCTACAAAATCCTGAGAGCACCATAGACTTTTCTCGACTGCAAAGGCACAATAAAATTGTTTTAGGAATTACAGAAGCTAATCAAATAATAATGATGGCTGTGCCAGTCTTAGTCTCATATCCTTTCGATCAACCTTTCCCATGACCCAAATTACAATTCAGGAGCTGGATTAAATTACTGTTAACATTCTTATGTGAAATTTTGAATATATTTAGGGTACAATTCATGTGAATAATTGGCAATTCAACCTACAAAAAATATGACTTAAATAGACCCATGAGCTGTTAACAGGGTAGATCATATTGCCACAATACACAGATCATCACTGATCATAACTTTGCGTGACAGTGAATGAAGGATTTGATTGCTACCGCTGTAGGGAAAATAATTATCTAACTTTTTAATGTCTATAAATATATCTTTTATATATTTACTTTTGGTTTCTGTCCAGTATTTATCTCATTTTTTTACCTTATGTATTTGATGTTATAAATCAATTGCGAAATATTTTGATAATCCACTGCAAATTAGTCATGGACAAGCCAACAGGAATGACACCACTATTATTAAAAAAGTGAATATAATGATTGGTGTGGGATATACTGCCAAAGCCTGTATTGACAGCAACTGTCAGTATCAGCAGAACCCCGAATCAGCTTATTGTAGTGTGTTTATGTCTAATATAACAAAGCTTTATCTTTGTTTGCATTTAATGTCAAATCATTCATAATTCCAGGCAAATTTATTGTGTGTACATTTCTTGCATCATTTTCATATGTCTTCCCACCGGTCCCTCCTCTCTTTCCTATCCTCTCTTCCGATTTGTTTCCCACAGATAAGCTTATTTGATTTCAAAATTGTGTTCTAAAAAAAGATGCTACAATGAGGAAAGTAATTATCTATCCACCTTTCTCTTTATTTGTGCCTTTCCCTTTATATAGCTGATTAAATGCCCACCGTACCATCAATCTCACCGCAGGGAAGGATGATAATTCAGCCTATTATTTCCTCCATACCACTACTCATTACTTGCTTACAAAAAAATGAAGTTCATAGCTTTTTTAAAACTCTTTTCTTCCTTATGGCTTTGCTGATGGGCTTTCCTTTAAAGATATTGGATAGAATTTTCAGGTTGGCATGCGGGCGTGCGCCCGACCCGCTCGAGTGTTAAATAGCGCGTGATGACATTGGGCAAGCATCCCAACGTCATCTCGTGCTCGCACGATATTTCGGTTGGCGGGCGTGCGCAAAAGTCAGAAGCGCGCCCGCTGACGTCAAAGAAAACAATTAAAGTTGTTAAGTTTCCAATTGTCCCCGATTTCTTGTGGTCCGTCCAACCTTATGGTTGGCGGACTGGCAAATCTGCCAGGCGGACTTTGCATTTTTGATGAAACCTCATCCAAGGGTGGGGTGAGGTTTCCATTATTAAATTTATAAAAATGTATGTGCAGAATTTTCATCATGGCCTGAATTTTTCAGGCGGCAGGCGGGCTGGACGGGAGCGGGCGCGGGCAGGTGTGCAGCTGATCGATGCCCGCGAACGGTTGCGCGCCGCCATTTAACGTGGGCGGGCCAATTAAGGCCCGCCCAGTGTGATGCACACCCGGAAGCGCTGACTGCTCCCTGTGCGGGTGGGGGGA
Organism: Cetorhinus maximus; assembly: GCF_964194155.1. Taxonomy (NCBI): domain Eukaryota; kingdom Metazoa; phylum Chordata; class Chondrichthyes; order Lamniformes; family Cetorhinidae; genus Cetorhinus; species Cetorhinus maximus. The sequence goes on from NC_135879.1 coordinate 86,556,229, forward strand.
GGAGGGAGAGTCGGGGCCTGCGCTCTTTCGCACATGCACACGAAAGAGCACAGAAATCTCCCCGAGGCACGAAGCTGCCTCAGGGAGATCACTTTGATGTTAAAAAATTGAAATAAAGAAAAAGAAGAATTATTCAGACATGTCCCTTCATGTGACAGTGTCACGTGAGCTGGGACATGTCAATGAATTTTAATAAAATTTTTTATTACATTTAAAAACCCTTCATGAAACCTCATCCCGGGCAGCCCTGTCAATGATTTTAATTGCTATTTAAATGGCCTTAACAGACCTTTGATAGTTTGGCAGGTACGCAGCCGATTCTGGTGCGCACCCGCCGAACTGAAGATCGGAATGATGCGCGGTGACATCGGGACACACGCCCAACGTCACCGCGCATCATTTTATGCATCGCGAGTGGGGCCCGCCCCCACACACCAACCAGACGATTCAGGTATATGTTCAGGTGACTGATTCTGACGTGTGGACATTTTTTTCCCGGATTTTAAAATCTTTATTTAATTGTTTTGAAGTCTTCAGCTCCCTGAGTCAGCTCTCTGCCTTCAGGGAGCTTTAATTCCACGCTCATCCGTGCCTGTGCTTACATCAGTGACCACCCTCCTCCCACCCCCACCCCGCAGTTGAGGGCCGATTGCAGGCGGCAGTTCGTTCCCTGGCCGCTCCTGGGCCCGCCGATCGCATCAGCATACCAACCTAGGAATCCTGCCCATTGTTGTTTTCTTGGCAAAATTAAATGACCATGTAGTAATTAGCACAGCTGATAGGGCAAGAGTTAATTCAATGATAGAGCAGCTAAATACTTCGGAGAGTAGTTTTTCAGTTATTAGTAACTGGTCAAGCTTCACTGACCCCTTGCATCCCCAAAAATTGATTTCAATATCTTTTTCCTCACTTTCACCCTGTTGTTCTAATCTTATCCCCTATGTTTACCTCCCACCTTACTTCCATGCACATCATATTCTCCCTCATGCTATCCTATTCCTCATTCACTCTCCTCTTCCATTTTGGCATCCCTTTCAGTCAGTATGAACTCTTCAATCTTGTTATTTCCTTCCCTGTTTCGACTGAAAAACTTTTCTACTGTGTTTTTAAGCACCACACCCCACTTTTTCTATTCTTCCTCTTGTTGCTCCTTGATGCCCAGTTTCTTTTACATTGTCCTGTAATGCATAGTTATTTGTTCTACTGAAGAGTGCATTAGAAATATATATTGTTATTTTCAGTAAATGTTTAACGACCATAACAGTTGGATGGAAACGCTCTGGATTTTTGCCTGGGATTTCTACAGTGGCTGTTGAAGAACAGGGGATGGTGGTTGGGGAGGCGGGGGTTGCTGGGTGGCTAGAAGGAAGGGAGTGGGAGATGTGTGGAACACCCATAATAATGGTGTAAATAGGGGAGGCAGTAGTGTAGTGGTATTGTCACTGGACTAGTAATCCAGAGAAACAAAAATAAAAATACCTGGAAAAACTCAGCAGGTCTGACAGCATCTGCGGAGAGGAACACAGTTAACGTTTCGAGTCCATATGACTCTTCAACAGAACTAAGGAAAAATAGAAAAGAGGTGAAATATAAGCTGGTTTAAGGGGGGGGTGGGACAAGTAGAGCTGGATAGAGGGCCAGCGATAGGTGGAGATTGCCAAAATATGTCATAGACAAAAGGACAAAGGTGTTGACGGTGGTGATATTAGCTAAGAAATGTGCTAATGGTGACATTAAGGGTAGAAAGCAGGACGAGCAAGGTACAGATAGCCCTAGTGGGGGTGTGGTGGGGGGAAGGGATTGAAATAGGCTAAAAGGTAGAGATAAAACAATGGATGGAAATACATTTAAAAATAATGGAAATAGGTGGGAAAAGAAAAACAATATATAAATTATTGGAAAATAGGGGGATTGGAAAGGGGGTGGGGGTGGAGGAGAGACTCTCTCACATTTCTTAGCTAATATCACCACCGTCAATACCTCTTTGTCCTTTTGTCTATGACATCTTCTGGCAATCTCCACCTATTGCTGGCCCTCTATCCAGCTTTACTTGTCCCACCCCCCCCCTTAAACCAGCTCATATTTCACCTCTCTTCTATTTTTCCTTAGTTCTGTTGAAGAATCATACGGACTCGAAACATTAACTGTGTTGCTCTCCGCAGATGCTGTCAGACCTGCTGAGTTTTTCCAGATATTTTTATTTTTGTTTTAGATTTCCAGCATCCGCAGTTTTTTGCTTTTATTTTAGTAATCCAGAGACCTAGGGTAATACTCTGGGGACCAAGGTTTGAATCCTGCCATGGCAGATGGTGGAATTTGAATTCAATAAAAAATTGGAATTAAATAATGATAACCATCTGGTTCACTAATGCCCCTTTAGGGAAATACATCTGCTGGCCTATATGTGACTCCAGACTCACAGCAATGTGGTTGACTCTGAAGCAAGCCACCACTCAGTTGTGTCAAACTGCAACAAAGCCTCAAAAAAGGAATGAAACTGGACAGACTGCCCCCAGAAACGTAGCCCTGTTGACCCTGCAAAGTCCTCCTTACTAACATCTGGGGGCTACAGGCTAGTGCTAAAATTGGGAGAGCTATCTCACAGACTGGTCAAGCAATGCCTTGCCATAGTCATCCTCACAGAATCATACCTTACAGATAATGTCCCAGACACCATCATCACCAGCAGAGCAGAGCTAGCGGCACAGTGGTATACAGTCGGGAGGGAGTTGCCCTGTGACTGTATTACCCAATGGCTATGTAGTACGGGCTACAACGTTAATGAGTAGTTTAGAATAGGGTCTGGCTGGAGAAGCATACATTGTGTTAGTGCTCTGTCACTTGTCTGCAGTATATTGTTTGCCAACTCACCCACCTGTAGATAGGCATGCAACTGTGTTCGGGAGCAAAGCAACCCAACAGAAGGAACATAATACTCTGGGAGTCCTCATCATCGACTCCAGACCTCATGAAGTCTCATGGCATCAGGTCAAACATGGGCAAGGAAACCTCCTGTTGATTACCATGTACCGCCGTCCCTCAGCTGATGAATCAGTGTGCCTCCATGTTGAACATCACTTGGAGGAAGCACTGAGGGTGGCAAGGGCGCAGAATGTACTTTGAGTGGGGGACTTCAATGTCCATCACCAAGAGTGGCTTGGTAGCACTGCTACTGGTCAAGTCCTAAAGGACATAGCTGTTAGGCTGTGTCTACAGCAGGTAGTGAGGGAACCAACAAGCAGGAAAAACATACTTGACCTCATCCTCACCAACCTGCCTGCCGCAGATGCATCTGTCCATGACAGTATCAGTAGAAGTGACCACGGCACAGTCTTTGTGGAGACCAATCCCACCTTCACAGTGGCACTACCACTGTACTAATTGGGTTTCCTAGCCTCTGGCCTGCTCTTGAAGCCACAGTATTTATATGGTTGGTCCAGTTCAGTTTCTGGTTAATGGTAACCTCCAGGATGTTGATTGTAGGGGATTCAGTGATGGTTATTCAACTGATAGAGTTCAAATCATCTCTTTATGCTGGCTTGAGCATCATACCTGAAATTAATTTTAGAATAGTCTGGGCCCGGTTCTTAATTGGGCCAGCTGTTCAAAATATATTGCCATTCCTTTACTGTCACCGAGTCAAAACCCTGGAACTCCCTCCCTAACAGCACTGTGGGTACCCACACATGGACTGCAGCAGTTCAAGAAGGTGGCTCACCACCATCTTCTCAAGGGCAATTAGGAATGGGCACTGAAAATGCTGGCCTAGCCTGTGAGGCCCACGTCACATGAAAGAATTTTAAAAATAATATTTATTGCCTATTTGCTACAAATCAGATTATTACGTAACCCAGGTTATAAATTTGATTGGTCTGGGGTATTGAAAAATTCACAATGGTGAAGATCGTGATAAAGGCTCTTTTTCGGAATGGAATAAAAGGAACTTGACGGTCGTGTTCTTGACCGAGGAGTGCTTGATGCAAACAGTGGTCTTTGCAGTAGTGCAAATGAATTGAAATTAATGGGGGAAGAAAAATTAGGCAGGGTGTAAACCTGAATGCCAATTCATTATTGCCCATATGTACACCTACTAAAGAGCAATTTCGCTCTGACTCTTCAGCTATTTTATCCTCAACCACTCATTATGGATGATTCATCACGTGTCCATACAATCATTCAATGCTCTCTCTTCACGTACTCAGTACTCACTGTATCCTCCTATAATCCCTTACCATAGAAACATAGAAACTAGGAGCAGGAGTAGGCCATTCGGCCCTTCGAGCCTGCTCCGCCATTCATTATGATCATGGCTGATCATCCAACTCAATAGCCTGCTCCCGCTTTCTCCCCATACCCTTTGATCCCTTTCACCCCAAGAGCTATATCTAATTCCTTCTTGAAAGCATACAATGTTTTGGTCTCAACTACTTTCTGTGGTAATGAATTCTACAGGCTCACCACTCTCTGGGTGAAGAAATTTCTCCTCATCTCAGTCCTAAACGGTCTGCCCCGTATCCTCAGACTGTGACCCCTGGTTCTGGACTCCCCCACCATCGGGAACACCCTTCCTGCATCTACCCTGTCTAGTCCTGTTAGAATTTTATAGGTTTCTATGAGATCCCCTCTCATTCTTCTGAACTCCAGCGAATATAATCCTAATTGACTCAATCTCTCATCTTTTACTACTTCATACTCTCTGTCACACATTACTCACTTTCCCTCATTGAATCTTAATACCACCATTCCCAGGCACAAACTAGCTCCTTTACTTCTCACCCTCACTCACCTATTGGTCGGGATTTTGTTGGGTCAATGGGGGAGGGGGTTCGCCCTCCAGTCAGAGAACTGGAGGGAACACCCAATCAGTTCTGTGGAGGAGGCCAGATGGAATTAAGTGTTCTTTAGGCACTTAATTCACTACCATTGGGACTTCTCTGTGATTGAGGTCCTCGCCAGTGTAAGTCCCACCCGCTGAGAGCTGCCGGCCAATCAGAGATCAGCAGCTTGTCATTGCTGCTGTGTCAATGGGAGATTGGCTACTGGCAACACTGCACCCACCTGAGGACCAGGATCACGGAGGGACCCCAGGCCACAGGTGAGTAAAGGTAGGATAGGGATCATGGGAGAAGCGGGGATGGAGGCTGGAGGCAAGGGTGATGGGGGGGTCTTACAGCAGCCCACTCGCCCAATGCCAGAACCCTCGATCGGGCACAGAGTGCCTGATCGTGAGCGAACCTCCCCCTGGGAGGCGACTGGCAAACCTGACAGGTTTAGCCGGATGGCCTTCTGAGGATGTGGGAGATCTGTGTGGGCCCCATTTAATCCCTGAGCCACCACTAAATTGCGGTGGGCTCAGGGATAATGGGTGTCAGTTGGCTCATTAAGAGCCAGATTGACATCTGACCATCGGCAGCTGGGAATCTCGTAACAATCTCTTGCACCCTCTGACTTAACCGGGGGAGGTTTCCCACCTCTGGGAGACTGACGTGAGGCCTCATCCACAATTAAGTGAGCCTGGCCACCATGATTCCCACCGTGATGGGCTGCATAAAATCCAGTCCATTGTCTCACTCCCATGGGGGGTAATTTTGACTTTAGGAGAAAGTGCAAAGTGGCGATATCACATCAGCTGCGTGTTATCATATCTCGCTCTTTTGCAAATGAAAGTCAGGAGAGATGTCTAATAGCCTCTGATTCAATATTACTCCCTTTACATCATTGTCCAATGTCAAAGTTACCCTCATACATCTTCTCTCCCTTACTCCCTCTGTTACATATCTATTCATCTCCGTTTCTTTCTCAAATATATTCTTTAGTAAATCACTGTCACATTTTAGCAATTTAATTGAGTATTTCCGGCAGAGTAAGAGAGAGCCATGGGTTTCAGAAGTTATATAACCCAATTTGTGTAAGAACACACTCCATACCTAGCTTGCATGCTATCAGATGCTCCAATTCTAGTTCCTATGTGGGCCTGAACATTGCACATTATGTCTGTTATGGGCAGATTGGCACTCTCCGAAAAGAATATGTGTGGAGCTGACTTTTATGCAACTTACATATATCTATTACAGTAGAGACTTGACTGAGGATTAGTGGCTTTTTTCTTATTTATTCTTTCATTGGACATGGGCATCATTGGCAAGGCCAACATTTGCTGCCTATCCTTAATTGCCCTTGAACTAAGAGGCTTGCTAGGCCATTTCAGATGGCAGTTAGGAGTCAACCACATTGCTGTGGGTCTGGAGTCGCATGTAGTCAAGACCAGATAAGGAAGGCAGGTTTCCTTCGCTAAAGGATGTTAGTGAACCAGATGGGTTTTTACAAGAAAAAAATGATAGTTTGATGGTAGCTTTATAATCCGTATTTATTAATTGAATTTTAAATTCCACCAGCTGCAGTGATGGGATTTGAAATTGTGCCCCCAAGATTAGCTTGGGCTTACTGGGCTACTAGTCTGGTGACATGATCTCTATGCCACGGTCAGCCAGGCAGGCTGTTACCTTAATGAACTCACTGCTAACATATGCTAATAGTTATATTCAATGTAAAGTTTCTGATGGCAACCCTCGAGGAGTAGGTGGTAACACAAATAAACAGCATTTCCGTTTTCCATGAGGTGATATGTTTATATTTCACAGGGAGATGGTCAATGCATGGTTTGCAGAAAGAGTGCATACTGTTCCCACTACAAATGAAACTGTGAGAGATCTCAGCCTTGTGAATCAAATGGCCCAGCCAGAGAGTGCCGCTCCTGGGACTCCTACGAGGAAAATTTCTGTTTCAGAATTTGACAGACCCCTGAGACCCATCCTTGTTAAAGATTCTGTCGGGGGTTTAACATTTGTCTTTGACTCGGATAAAAAGGAACAGATGCCATTCAAGTTTCCAAAGGCTGCCTGTGAAGCCATACCTGTGAACGATCAGTGTTCCAGGCTTTTAGAACTTGTCAAGGATATTTCCAGCCATTTGGATGTCACAACGCTCTGTCACAAAATCTTTCTTCACATCAATGAAGTTATTGCTGCCGACAGGTATTCACTTTTCCTGGTGCACGAGGACAGCTCAAATGAAAAGTTTCTTGTAAGTCAGCTCTTTGATGTTGCAGAAGGGTCTACTCCTGAAGAAGCTTCAAATAACTGCATCCGGTTAGAATGGAACAAAGGAATTGTTGGATATGTAGCAGCTACAGGAGAGCCACTGAATATTGAAGATGCATATAAGGTACGTGAAGAGCTCAATTTACTTTTACTGCAGAGGTTTAGGCTTAATCACTTCAAATTTCACTGATGGTACTTCTTCCTTTTCGTAACAGTTTTAGTGAGTGCAGTTACATTTATATATTTTTAAGTTGATCCTCTTGTCCAAAGGAAGCTATTTCTCCATATAACACTTGTAAGAAAAAAATCTGAACCTTTCTACTGATTGCTATAATGAAATAGACTTGGGAATTGCACAGAAATATAAAACTTATTGGAATTTCAGGGTGCTGGGAATTAATATAATAAAATTGTATTTAGTTTTGATTTTAGCTCCTGGAAATGTTGAAGATCAGGGACATGGAGTGTCTGGAGTGATCATGAAACAGCATACCCAGCAATAACAAATGATTCAGGCTTGATAAAAGCAAAATACTGCGGATGCTGGAAATCTGAAACAAAAACAGAAAATGTTGAAAAAACTCAGCAGGTCTGACAGCATCTGTGGAGAGAGAAACAGAGTTAATGTTTCGAGTCCGTATGACTCTTCCTCAGAGCTTGAAACTGTATCTAAATTAACAAATAAATATTGGGAAGTCTGCAGCCACAAACTCCACTCCCTTGCCATTGATTCTATCCCTTTCTTTGTCTGAGGCTGAACCATACTGTTGTAACCTCAGTGTCATATTTGACCCAGTGGTGAGGCTGCAATCATATATCTGAGCCGTCACTAAGACCACCTATTTCCACCTCCATAATGTCACCTGCCTCTGCCCCTTCCCCTGCTTCAGGACTCCTGTTACTGAAACCCTCATCCATAACTTTGTTACCTCCTGACTTGACTACTCTAACACACTCCTGGCCGGCCTCTCATATTCTACCCTCTGTAAACTTGGGGTCATCCGAAACTCTGCTGCCTGTGTCCTAACTCGCTCCAAATTCCATTCAGCCATCAACCCTGTGCTTACTTACCTACACTGGCTCCTGGTTAAACAATGTCTCAATGCTAAAATTCTCATCCTTATTTTGAAATCCTTTGTAACCGACAGTGTGGTGTCACCATACTCACAACTGAGGGGAAAATATGAAAAAAATAAAGCCAACCAGCAGAATAATTTTTTCATGTTTGTCTTAAATTATAACCCAGTTTAACTGAATTGAATATCAATATTATTTGAAGATGAGCTCTCCTCTAACACAGAGTTTACAAGGACTTTAATGTGATGCTAATTAAATTTGAGAACATAATCGATATATTGTAGTTACAGTCTCTGTGTTAAATCTGTATTCCTTGCTTCTGGTTACAAAAATGCTGCACTAGCACTAGAGTGTGAAAAAACACAAGAAACATCAACAGCAAGCTAATGCCAGTATAAGCAACTGACGGTAATAAACTCCAGCGTGTTTTCTTTTGCTAGCCGGTGCTACATTACTGCTTTGTAGGTGGTTATTTTCTAACAGAACGTCTTTTTGAAAATATATCATATCCTAGAACAAGTGATAAGAAAGCATCTGCAAAGCTACATATACTTTTGAAGAGAAGAATGTCATGGTGGCTACACTTTCAAGTAATAGACTAAAGGTCTCAAATGCACAAATGGATGGGAACAATCCAAAATGAAAAACTCAATCTGTGCTGGTTTATCGCTTTATATATTTGCAGCTCTGTAAAAATAGTGATAATATCTTACAGATCTGTCCTCTGACCCTCACAGGAGCCCAGGTTCAATGCAGAAGTTGACCAGATCACGGGCTACAAGACGCAGAGTATTCTATCGATGCCAATAAAGAATCACAAAGAGGAGGTGATTTCCATTTACTATCACAGTATGATTTATGATTGAGTTGTGATGTGATATAATGAGCAGGGGGCTGAGTCTTGTTATTGCATTCTGCACTACCCTTAGGCCCAACTTTTAATATTTTTGTGGCTAGAACTATATATAGTACAGTATTATAGCACTATATATAGTACAGTATGAACCGAACAGTGCACTTAGTATATTAGCATGGTGAGCATCAAGTTCATTACTGCTAGGTCTGTTTCAAATTGCTTTTAACAAGTTCTATCCCACCCAGAGTGTACCTAAGAACACAAGATCAGGAGCAGGAGTAGACCACATGGCTCATTGAGCCTGCTCCACCATTCAATATGATCATGGCTGATCTTGGGCTTCAACTCCTCTATCCTGCCTGCTCCCCATACACCTTGATTCCCTGACAGAGCAATAATCTGTCTATCCTGTAGCACTTATTTTTAACTTCAATTTGCATTTCCCCATATTGATAAATAAAAAACAAGATACAGCATAATGAAAAATTATTTTATAATTGATTAACCAAATACAAACCATGTTGGGCTCTCTTTGAGAAGTGTTTATGTCCACTGCCTCTCTTAACATTATGTCATCTGTTCATCTGTGAATTTAACTGTTGTGCATTAAGATTGTGGCTAAGATTACTTTCACATGCAAGAAATAGTATTTTTGTGTGTCAGAGCCAGGAGGAAAAATTCAGACATCCCATCTCATTATGTAACAGAAGCAGGAGGGACACCCTTTCATTCACCCCATTGTGAGTTAACTGCTCTTTAGCTATCCCCTGTTTTCTTCCCTTTAACTGTTTATCAATACATTATTTTTAACAACTTAATTCTTCAGATTTGGATGGTGCTGACAAATCCCCTATCATTATTGCTTTTCCACTCTCCTTCCTCCCCTCCTGTGCAGCTGAGCCACCTGTGCTGCCACAGACTTGGCTTTTGCTGCACTTCTTTGAGGAACCATCACCCTCACCAGTATCCAGAATGTTAGCAAGTGAGATAATCTCAGGGGACGCTTGCACTACCTGCCTGGTTCTTTTAGACTACCTGGCAGTCACCCATTCTCTCCCTGCCTGCATGCTCCTAATCTGCCGTATGACTACCTCCCTAAACGTGCTAAAAACCTAGGTCTCTGCCTCGTAGGTTCCCCACAGTGACTCCAGCTGTCACTCAGGTTCCAAACCCAGGAGCTCAAGCTTCTGCAGCCAGTGACACTTCCTGCACATGTTTGCCTATAAGACACATGGTGTGTCCATGATTTCTCACATTTCACAGGATGCACATTCCACTCGGCCGAGCTGTCCTGCCATACCTTAACTTACAAACTATTTATTATAAGTAAAATAAGTAGAATAGCTTACCAGTTGCTCACCAATCAGCTTGTTCCTCTGTACCAAAATAAGAACCTGAAAAAGGCAGAAAAAGAAGGGAGCACCTCCTTTCCCTCTTCACTGAATTCTCTCACTTAACAAACTCCCAGCTGCTCTCTCTGTCACGTCACACTCAATGTTGTGCAATCATCAGTGAACAACACCACTTCTGAGTTCATTGATGAAGCAGCTTGAAAATATTTGGGCCTAGGACGCTATTCTGAAGAACACTTGCAACAATCTCCTGACTTGTGTTTTGTAGATGGTGGATAGGCTTTGGGGAGTCAGGAAGTGAGTTAATTACTGCAGTATTCCCAGACTCTGACCTGCCATTGTAGCCACAGTATTTATATAGCTAGTCCAGTTCAGTTTCTGGTCAATGGTAGCCCCCAGGATGTTAATAGTGGAAGATTCAATGATGGTAATGCCATTGAGTGTCATGGAGAGATGGTTAGATTCTCTCTTGTTGGAGATGGTCATTGCCTGGCACTTATGTGGCTTGAATGTTGCTTGCCACTTATCAGCGCAGGCCTGAATGTTATCTAGATCTTGCTGCATATGAACATGCAAGTGTTCCATAAATAACTATTTGTCAATGAGGTCCTTTGTTCAGCTGCCTCCACCATACTTCTGCTCCCCAACTACCACCCCCCCACCCCCCTTTTCTCGTGCCTACCCAAGCCAAAACTCCTCTGAAGGTCTTTCCCTGCCCTAGCTCTGAGCCTGGATCTTTCTTTAGTGTCTCCCCTATCTACCCTTATGCTATTTCCAAACTTATCTTGTCCATGTTTCTGGACTCTTGACCTCATTGCTACTAAACCACCAACCTTCCCTCCTTGGTCCTTTGCTAAATGATTCCATGTTTCCAATATTGTTGTCCTCCCTTTCAATTCCCACCCTTAGGCCCTATATGCTGCCCTTTGCCACGGTCATCTGAGAACATTGGGTCACCCTTTACATCTATACCGGTGACACCCGACTCTAATCTATCTGCCATCTCTCTTAACCGTTCCATTGCTTTTGCTCCAATATTGTGAGACTGCTTGCCTGAAATCCAGTCATAGATGAGCTATAATTTCCTTTAGTTTAACATTAAGGAGAAGACCAAAGCCATTGTCTTTGGCCCCCACAACAAACACCCATATCCCTCCTCCCAATTCCATTCCCCTCTGCAACCACTGTCTCAAGTTGAGCCAAACTGTTTTTATTTTATTCATTCGCAAAGTGTGTGTCGCTTGAAAGGCCTGCCTTATTATCTATCCCTAATTGCCCTTGAGAAGGTGGTAGTGAGCCACCTTCTTGAACTGCTGCAGTCCACAGTGCTGTTAACTAGGGAGATCCAGGATTTTGACCCCAGTGATTATTAAGGAACAGCAATGTATTTCCAAGTTTGGATAGTAGGTGACTTGACGGGGAACTTGCTTAGTGGTGTTCATATGAATGCACTGCTGTTGTCCTTCCAGTTGAAGAGGGTCATGGGTTTGAGAGATGCTGTCGAACAAGCCTTGGTGATAGTGCACACTGCAGCTATTTGCACACGTAGTGGAGGGAGTGAATGTTTTAGGCGGTGGATGGGGTAAGGATTTTGTCAACTGGGCTGGATGTACCTTTGTTATGTCTGAATCCGATGTCTAGTTTGATACCAAGTTTTCCATAAATAAATTAATGATTTGATATAACTGAGTGGCTTGCTTAGCCATTTCAAAGGGCAATTAAGAGTCAAGCACATTGCAATGGGTCTGGAGTCACAATTCAATGCCACAATTCATGGGAAATTTCCTTCCCTAAAGGACAGTAGCAAAGCAGTTAGGTTTTTATGAAAATATAACAGTTTCATGGTCATTATTAACAAATACTAACATTTTATTCCATATTTATTTAATTAACTAAATTCACAAACTGCAGTGATGAGATTTGAACTCACTTCCAGAGCTCCCCGGATGAAAAAGGAGATTGAAATTAAGATAAAGAAGAAAAAGTGCGCTTATGACAGGTGTCAAGTAGAAAATACAATTGAGATCCAAGACCAATACAGAAGGTTCAAAGGGGAGGTGAAAAAGTATATTAGAGAAGCGAAGAGGGATTATGAGAAAAGACTGGCAGCCAACATAAAGTGGAATCCCAAAGTCTTCTATAGGCATATAAATAGTAAAAGGGTGGTAAAAGGAGGAGTAGGACCGATTAGGGACCTAAAAGAGAATTTACACATGGACAAAGGGGCCATGGCTGAGGTATTAATTGAGTACTTTGCATCAGGCTTTACCAAGGAGGTAGATGCTACCCAGGCCATGATGACAGACGAGGAAACTCTGTCGCTAGAAGGGTTCAAAATTGATAAGGAGTAAGTGTTGAATAGACTGTCAGTACTTAAGGTTGACAAGGCACCTGGACTGGATGAGATGCATCCAAGGATATTGAAGGAAGCGAGTGTAGAAATTGCAGGGGCACTGGCCATAATCTTTCTTTCTTACCTAGACTCAGGGGTGGTGCCAGAGGACTGGAAAATTGCACACATTAAGCCCTTGTTCAAAAAAGATTGTAAGGATAAGTCTAGCAATTACAGACCAATCAGTTTAACTTCAGTGGTGGGTAAAATTCTAGTAACAATTATTCGGGATAGAATTAGTAGTCCCATGGAAAAATATGGGTTGATAAGGAAGAGCCAGCATGGGTTTCTAAAGGGGAAATCATGTTTAACTAGCTTGCTGGAGTTTTTTGAAGAGGTAACAGAAAAGGTTGATGAGGGTAATGCTGTTGATGTGGTGTACATGGACTTTCAAAATGCATTTGACACACGTGTCTGTGCCACACAACAGACTTGTAAGGAAAGTTATTGCTCATGGAATAAAAGGGGCAGTAGCAACATGGATATAAAATTGGCTGAAAAATAGGAAGCAGAGAGTAATGGTCAATGGATATTTTTTGGGCTGGAGGAAGGTTTGTAATGGAGTTCCCCAGGGGTCATTATTGGGACCCTTGCTTTTCCTGATATATATTCATGATATAGATCTTGCTGTGCAGGGGACAATTTCAAAGTTTGCGGATGATACAAAGCTTGCAAATGTTGTGAACTGTGAGAAGGATGCTGTGGAACTTAAAGAGGACAAAGACAAGTTGGTGGAGTGGGCAGATAGGGGGCAGATGAAGTTCAATGCAGAGAAGTGTGAGGTGGTGCATTTTGGTATGAAGAACGTGGACAGATAATACAAAATAAGGGGTGAAATTTTGAAGAGCGTGCAGGAGCAGAAAGACTTGGGTGATAATGTGCATAGAGGTGATAATGTGCATAGACCATTGAAGGTGGCAGGACAGGCTATAAAGCATATAGCATCCTGGGCTTTATTAATAGGGGCATAGGGTACAAGACCAGGGAGGTTATGCTGAATTTATAAAAGACCCTCATTAGACCTCAGCTGGAATATTGTGTACAGTTCTGGGCACCATATTATAGGAAGGATGTGAACACATTGGAGAGTGTGCAGAAGAGGTTTACAAGAATGTTTCCAGGAATGAGACACTTCAGTTATGAGGATTGATTGGAGAAGTTGGAACTTTTTTCCTTGGAGAAGAGAAGGCTGAGAGGAGACTTGATAGAAGATTTCAAAATAATGAGGGGCTGGACAGAGTAGATAGGGAGAAGCTGTTCTCGCTTGTAAATGGATCACGAAAGAGAGGGCACAGTTTTAAATTGATTTACAAAAGAAGCAAATGTGACGTGAGAAAAAACTTTTTCACACAACGAGTGGTTCGGGTTTGGAATGCACTGCCTGGAAGTGTGGTGGAGGCAAGTTCAATCGAGACATTTAAGAAGGCATTAGATAATTATTTGAATAGAAAGAAGCTGCAGGGGTATGGGGAAAAGGCAGGGCAATGTCAGTAGGCCATAATGCTCCTTTGGAGAGCCAGTGCGGACATGATGGGCTGAATGGCCTCCTTCTGTGCCATTAAGATTCTGTGATTCTCTGATATTATTCAATCTCTGCCTCCCATTTGACCTGAACTTTGCTCCAGACTCCACATCCTCTCCATCAAAATTGTTGCCTACTTCCATCCCTGTAATCTTACCTACACTCTTTCATGCCGAGGCCATCTACCATGGAAACTCTCATCCTTGTGTTTGTCACCGTTAACCTCAACTATGCCAATGCTCTCCTGACCAGCTTCCCATCTTCCACGCTCCACAGACTTAAACCCATCCAAAACGTTGCTGCCTCTATCCAGCCCCACAGCAAATTCTGCTCACTCACCATGTCTGTGAAATCAATGGAATGTAAATTCAATTGGTTCAGTAGTTGCCATCTCTTCCAGATTGCCAGCCAGGCGATGAAGATGAAAATCTATGCCAATATCTTAGTTATTTGAAGAGGAAAGTTAGTAATCTTCTTATCAAATCTAGATATGAAAGATACCAGGGGTAGCGTTAATAATTCAATGTACTGGTCTGGTCTACACTCCAATAAGATGAGACTTATTTCTTTGAAAGTTTACAATTTTTCTTGGTACTTCCTCCATTTCTTTAAGAATCATTTCCAATTCACTGATAATATTTTATAGGTAGCAAGAGTGCAAGTTAAAGCTAATGAGATTGTTGTATTAAGACCTTTGTGTGTATCACTACCCAGGGGTACAATAAAATCAGTACAAAGCCGAATGACCTTTGCAGGATTTTACTGTAATTCTCAATCTATACAAATTCCTAGTAGTAACAACTGGTAATATATTTCTGAAGTCATGTTGTGTGAATTCTTAGCGCCCAGACCAAATGTGTCTTCACACAGGAGAGTCTAGGCACACCAGTAGAGAAAAAAGATTTATGTAAGGAATATTGGCTTGCAATGTCTTGTGCAGCTGTAACATACAATAGAGGAACTGACCTGATTCAGTATTGAAGTGCCTGTTTCCATCTGTGTTTGATTAATTGTGCAAGAATTATGCTTTAATTTGTTTGAATGCTATCCTCAGCCAGTTAGAATAAATGCATAGCTTAGATAAGAGAATTTGTTGTAATTTGCTCTTGAAATTTGAATGCTTTATCTTTCTATTAAAGAGAATAATTTGTGTTGGCCAGTAATTATCCCTCAACTAACACCACCAAAACATGTTTCTTGGTTATTTGACTGCTGGTTTTGGGACCTGGCTGTGTTTGGCTGTGCATACCTACATGTAACAGCAGTGACTACATTTCAAAACCAATTTATTGGCCGTAAAACATTTTGAGGCATTCTGAGGATATGAAAGGCACTTTATAAGTGCAAGTTCTTTCTTTCTGTGCTTTTTACAATTAGCCTAACATATAGCCACGTGACTCGGTAACAGCAGAGCCACATTTTTGATTGGTCATACCTGATTAATTGATGTGAAGTGGACATGACTGAACAGAAAAAATGGTGAAGGTCTGTTGCACCAGATTTCCACCTTTTTGGTGCCCCATCCAAATTCCGAGTCAACTTGTGGGGCCAGAAGTGTTCATCAGCATGTATTTACTCTGCATTAAATTAGGCCTGTTGATTCCATGAAATTTTCCAAGCATTTTCATCAGTGTAGTGTTGAGTCACCTACCCAACCAAATATAATGGGCAGAATGTTCTCCCCTTGCTAAACAGCAGAACCACTAAGTTGGCTGGGAACCCATTGAATTCATCAGCAGGCTTTGCCGAGGCTCTTTAAACTGAGGCACAATATTAGCATCTCACTTCCGGGTTCCTGGCCAGTCAGGGAGGAAGGGTGGGATGATGCATTGATTCTGTCAAAGGAAGGGTTAATAATTAAAGGGACCCCCGCATGGGTTAGAATGGTTCAACGGGACTTGGATTTTTGAGGGTTCATCAATGGTAGGAATGGAGAGAAACCCGGTTGCTCCCTGGCTGCCTCACACTTATCTGGAGGTCTGGCTGCAGGATCTGAGGGGCTGCAGTGAGGTGATCTTTCCAAAGGATAGGGGGAAGAGGACAACCTCACCAAGTAAGCTGTCATGGATGGAAGTGACCAAGGATGCCAGCAGTCGTAATCTGATCCCTTCAACCGAGAGACAGTGCACGAGATGATCCAGAATCTCAAGAGGGCTTGAAAGGTGCGCAGTACAGCAATTTCAGGTGTCAAGCTCCATACTCTGACTTTCCCAGAATTCTCCTGCACAGAATTCCTCAGAACAGCACATTAACATTCAAGAAGTTGTCAGTCAATAGCTAAGCACTGAAAGCACTCTCTGAAGAGATACACTATGAGCAGCAGACTCTCATCTTGCCATGGCTGCAACTCTTCAGTTTCACTGATCAAAATCTATTCCCAGCCTATGGGCAGAATTTTGGCCTTGGCGCGCGGGCTCAACGGGGGCGTGTGGGGGCAGTCGGGAAGCTGACCGCCACCTGTGATTGGCAGCACACCATAACTTTACATGGGCAGGCCAATTAAGGTCCGCCCAGCATGATACGCGAGCGGCAGCACTGAGCGCTACCTGTGCAGGCGGGGGGGAGGAGGGGGAGCAGGCCGAGCATTCAGTTCACACATGCGCGCAAAAGAGCGGCGAATAATCTCCCTGAGGCACAGAGCTGCCTCAGGGAGATGAAGAATATGTTGAACAACATGAGGAGGGACATATTTTTAATTAAAAAGTTAAGTTTTTATTTTATTTGTATTTGCTTTTGGAAACCTCATCCTAACCGTAGATGAGGCTTCCAAAAAAAATGCAAAGGCTGCTTGGCCTTTTTGCCTGCCTGTCAACTGTTAGGTTGAAAGGGCTATGATAAATCAGACTCAATTGATTACTTAATGGCCTTAACAGGCCTTTTAATTGTCTGAACTATCGCGTGACTGCGCATTGACGTTAGCACGCTCAACCGATGTCAATGAGCATAATTTCACGCTTGGTTGGGTCAGGTGCGTGCACGCCTGCCAAGCATAATTTTCTGCCCTATCGGTTTCAATGAAGTAATTCTCCCTGTTATGTACTCACCTCAGTGACCCTGGTGAATACAACACAGTTTGGAAATGAATTTTCTACCTGTTAAAAGCAGAGTAATTGACTGAAACAGCAGTTAATTGCTTATTATAATATTTGAACCTCTTACCTGCAGCTGCATAGAGTTTTTTGCTCACCTTCGAATGTGCCTAGGTGAAAGCCAGAAACAGGCATGATGATGTTGGGCTCTCTGCCGGATGTCACATTTTAGGGGGTTTAACTCCCCGTACACACCAAAACCCTCTCCCATTTGCTTGTGAAAACTCTCCACAATGGGTGTAGAGAACTTCTAAGACATGTAGTTTACAAAACCCTATAGTAAAATGTGTAGCAGCATGATGAGGCTTAAAATTTTCAACCTGTTTTTCTTATTTGGCTTCTTTTCTCTCCTCTTTCTGCTTAGTTGATCCAAAGACATTGTGCCAAGTGCTCCAGTATGTTCATAAAATTGGGACTTTAAGTTTCAGAATGGGACATTCTCTTTATTTCTGATTTTTGAAGAAGGAAGAGCAATGAGAAATGCCAGTCAGGTTTGGCTGAATCACAGGCAGACTGCTAGTAACCTCCAGTGCAGATTTACAGGCAGAGGTGATATGGACTTTCCTGATAGCAGTCAGGTGGAAATAAGTAGCTAGGCTCCAGGTCAGCAGTCTTACAGAAGCAGAGCCATGCCATCTGCTGCAAGGACACATGCAGCAACATACTCCGTTAGGTTTGTACTGGTAGTGGCACTGTTCATCTGCTGTGCCATCTTCCTCTAACTCCTTCCAGGCTTGCTTCAACATTGCTCTGCTGAAAGTTTGCCCTGAAATGGCAAGTGACACCATCATCCTTGCCAGAAGTTCTTTCTGACCGCATCCATTAAAATAAAATAAGGGAAGGCTTGCATTTATATAGCACCTTTCACGTCCCAGGCCACCTCAAGGAATTAACAGCCAATGAAATACATTTTTGAAGTGTAGTCGTTGTTGTAATGTAGGAAAGGCAACAGTCAATATGCCCACAGTAAGCTCCCACAAACTTCAATATGATATCAACCAGATAGTCTGTTTTTTGTAATGTTAATTAGCCAGAACATAACACCCCTGCTTTTCTATGAAATAGCATCATGGGATCTTTTACACCCACCTGCTAGGGTAGGAAGGTTCACAGTTTAACATCTCACTTAAAAGAGAGCACCTTCAACAATGCAGCACTCCCTCAGTACTGCATTGTAGCATCAACCTTGATTTTTATTATCTAGCCCCAAAGAGAGATTTGAACCCATAACCTTGTAGCTCAGAAGTAAGAGCTCTACCAGCTGAGCCACAACTGACACTTTGACAAATGTTTAGCTTGTGGTTGACAGAAACTTGGGGGGCTTTAGTTAATACTGAGGAAGACCGGACCAAAATACAAGAAGGCATTAAGAAGAATGGATGTGTAAATGGCAAATTATTTTCAATATAGATGAGTGAGAATTGGTGCATTTTGGTGGGAGGAATAAATAAACAATTTACTCCTTGGAAGACAAGAGTTTAAATGGGTTAGAGGCTCCAAAGAATTTCAGGGTACAGATTCACAATCAGTAGCAATGCAGGTTTACAAACAATAAAAAGTGCAAACAGGCACTGGAGTTCATTTTTGGAGGAACTTGTTAACTTATATTGCACTTTGGTTAGACCACACTTAAGTGCACAGTTCTGATCTTCATATTTCAAAAAGGAACACTGGAGAAAGTGCAAAAAAGATTCGCAAGGATGAGTGGGTACGATAATCAGGGCAGACTGAACAGGCTGATAGAGAACTTTAAATCTCTGAACAGCACTGTTAGGGTAAATGTAGAGATGTTTCTGCTTGTGGGAATGACTCAGTCTAGGGGCCATAAATGTAAAATAATTGTTAATAAATCAAATAAGGAATCCAGAAGAAACTTTGTTACTCAGAGTGGTGAGAATGTGCATACCACATGAAATGGCTGTGATGAATAGCAGAGATACAGTAAAGGGAAAGCTAGATAAATACATGAGGGAGAAAGGAGTGGAAGGATATGTTGATAGGGTGAGATGAAGTCGGTTGGAAGGAGAATCTTATGGAGGATAAACATTGGCTTAGACCATTTGGGCTGAATGACCTGCTTCTGCGCTGTAAATTTTACATAATTCTGTGTAATTGCTAATTTGCTCCATCCCTTGATCAACAGACTTGGGCCTGAATTTTGCGTAAGTCGTGCACGCCCGATTGGCGGGACTGGAAGTGGAGGGGTTATCCACTCCCGCCCACAATTGCAAAATGGAGGCAATTTCATGCTGGCTGGCCAGTTAAGGGCCAGCCAGTGTGAAACGCAGCTGGATATAAGCTCTGCACTGCTGGCGGTGCGGGATCTTGTGGGGTGCCAGGCCCAATGTGGACACGGCAGGGGCTTTAAACAGAGCAGAGGCAGCTCCCTAGAGGCTGCCAGGAGGTTCAGAGAACTCTGAGAGAGCTGTCCAGGGAAGAACTGAAGACTTTGATGTTGGAAGGTGTCATGGTGTCAGCACCCGCTGTGCACGACAGGTAGGAGGGCAGTATCGGCGGGCACTCTGCCCCCCACATTTTGAACGGCTACCTGCACACTGTAGCGGAGGCAGAGTGCCAGGCATGACATACTGATGCTGCAGGATGGCAAGAGGAGACCACCAGACCAGACGAAGAAGGCATGGACAGAAGTGGCAGCCCAGGTGAGTGGGCAGGATGTGGCGCAGGACACATGGATCCAGTGCTGCAAAAGGTTCAGTGATCTACTGCGCTATGCAAGGGTGAGTACCAACTTGGCATGGAACTATGTATAGATGTCTTGGAGAGTGGCCATTTATCATGGCATTCAAGGGTGTAAGATTTAGAGTGCCAAATTATACCTGTACCAGCCAAGGCTGGGAGATCTGCTAGCTAATGTTGAGTGCACAGAAGGGTGAGGTGTAATGTGACAGGCACCTTAATCCTGTTCTCCAGGATGGGGGTGCAGTGTAGGCTTGTATGGTGCTGCAGGTAGACTAATGAATGCACTTTTGTCCGTACAGGAAAAGAGAAGCCATAATGCTGTGGTGCGCACACAAATGGGTAGTGCAGTGCCCAACCTGCTCATACTCAGCAAGTTCGAGATGGACGCCCTGGAGTTGGAATGTAAGCGTGGAGCTCACGGAGAGGCAGGGGTCTCAGAGGAAGGCAAGAGTCCAGCAGACAGGTGAGAGACTGGGGGAGAGTGCAAGAAATGTAGGGTCATGTCATCTCCAATGGGATGTTCAAACCAAGAGTCTCCATTGCTTGCCAAATCACAATGCTTCAGTGAGGCAGGTGTCCATGGTGTCAACAAATTGTCTTGCATGCACAGTCACTTTGTGATGATGACATCTACTGACATATTGTCTTACTCCCTCAGATGTGCCATGTTCAAGATGCAGCAGAGACCCAGAGGATCCTCCATTGACAACCAACGAGGAGCCATGGACAGAGGCACCTGCGTCACATCCTCTCTCAGAACCCAGTGCCAGGGCACGCTGGTGGGCTTTAGCGCATTGGCTCTGTTGGTATTGGACATTCGTGAGGGCGCATGAGGAGCTGGCGTAGGCAGAGAGTGCCCAAGGTGCCAGTAATAGAACGATTATTGGAGACCAAGACCATGCTGAGTCTGAGGCAGATGATTAGCCTATGGAGTTGTCCATCAGGCAGCAGATGCTGGATATCAGTGGGATGCATGGGAAGATCTGGCGGAGTTCCTTAAGTGTTTTCTTGCCACGGGCTCTATCATGGAAGAGTCCATGCGGAGCGTGAGCACTGCGTTGACCCGGAGCTCCGATCTCATAGCCTCCTCCACCACGACTCTTGTGGAGAGGCAGTTCCAGGAACAGAATCAGGAGTTCCTGGGGCTGCGCAGGGACCGACAATCCCACACGCTGGCAGTGACATCAGCAGGTCACTGCCAGTGTGAGAGATGGATGAGGCACCTAGTCTCTCTGCCAGCTGTCCATCCATTGATGGTGAGCGGGGAGGTTCAAACTGACCTCGCGCTGGTGGACCAGCTTCATGTTGGATCTGCGGGCTCCTCCCAGGGTGTTGCAAATGAAGGCAGTAGCTCTTCCACCCCTCTGCTAGTGGCTGTCACATCTGATGAGGCCACGATGACTGATGAGTGTCCAGCCATGGCGCTGGACACTACCGCCCAGACACTACTGCACAGGCTCCGCCAGCCCGACGACATCTCCCAAGGTCATCAGGACTGACAGGGCAGCACAGTCAGCAGGCTGTCTCTAATGCTGCTGCCAGCAGGGGGGGTTGGCGGGGGAAGGGGTACCAAGACAGCACTTGCAAGTAGAAATTTAAGGCACTGTGAATGCAAGAGGGGTTGGCACGGGTGATATAAATTAAATTGATACGTGTTCAATGTTCAAATTATGTAAATGTGACCACCATTTAAAGATGTTATGATGTGTCATGGCCTGATTATGCTTTATGTTTCTCATAGGTGTTGGGCATGGGAGTGGCTTGTGACAGACGGAAAGGGCTGCAAAGTTTATTTCAGAGGTAGTTAGTTAACATAGGGGGTCACAGGATGGCCTCCTTAGGACCATTCAGTAAGGAGGTGTCACCCTTGCCCTCACTTTCAAGCTATGTTTTGGATGCCCAGCTGAATGAGCGGAGAACCCAGGCCTCCCTGGTCTCCCACTAGGTCCATCACTTCTGCAGCCACATCCTTGCCCTGGACCTCCTCCAGCTCCTCATCAGACACATCAGTTGAGACATCCTCTGCGATCTGGGGAGCTGCCTTGCTGTCTTCACCCTCCAATAGGTCCCCCCCTTGACAGAACCAAATTGTGCATAGCGCAGCACACAACGACAATAAGGAAGACAAGCATTGGAGGATGTTGCAGTGCTCCCTCTGATCAGTCTAGGCAATGGAACCTCATCTTGAGCAGGCCAATGGTTCTCTCAATTACCATCCTTATAGAGGCATGACTTCTATTGTACTTCTTCTCCACTTCTGTTCTTGGATGTCGGAGCGGCATCATGAGCCACCTTTTCAGGAGATAGCCTTTGTCACCCAGGAGCCAACCATCCAACTGATCTGGAGCGACTGAGAGCCCTGGCACCTGGGAGTTTCACAGGATGTAATGCATCATGGGAGCTGCCAGGGTATCTGGCACAGACCTACTAAATCTGTGCCTTGTGGTCACAAACAATTTGGATGTTGATGGAGTGGAACCTCTTTCTGTTGACAAAGGCCCCTGGCTCACCCGCTGGCACCTTTATGGCCCATGAGTGCAGCCTGTTACTGTAATTATCCAACTTGATGTTCATTTACCTAATGTTTGCGCTCCTCAGTTACCAGCCCATATTGTGTCTGGTATTTGGAACGGGGCAGCCCAGCAATTGCAGCAAAGCTTCTGGCTCGCTCAGCCTGACTGGTATCATTGGACTAGAAATGAATGAAGTTCACCATCCGTCTGAACAATGCGTCAGTGACCAGCTTGGAGCAGCTGTGGGCAGCAGATGGACCCGGGGAGTGAAGAAGTTCAGGGTCACTGTCACCGTCAGAGCCATTGGCACCGGGTGGCCACCAACACAGTTCGAGGCAATCTCTTGGCCAATCATGTGGTAAATGGAGGTCACAGTCTCCCTAGAGAAGTGGAGGCTCCTTCGGCACTGGACCTCCAGCATGTTCATGTAGCTGGAGTGCAGTCCATAGGCTGTTGCTGCAGGATAAAAGGTATCTTCTTTGGACCCTTCCACCTTGGACTTCCTGCTGGCCCTGCACCCTATGCGGCTGTGCCTCTCTTTCCACAGGTCACTTTGGGGACACTGCCTGTGGACAACTGCCTTCCTCTCCATTCTGGCCCTCTCCTCAGAGGTGGAGAAGGAGGGCCGTCCAGCAGAGTAGACAATCCCCATTTGCCGGGATACAGGTGGCACAGGATAGTGCCCTGAAGGGTGCACTTGGCAGAAAGCCTCTAGAAAAGCTTGTAAGCCAAACAGTCCTCTAGAAAACACAGAAAATGCAATGAACTGTTAGAGAAGCAACTCAACCACCTCTCACCGTAAGTCCTACCTACTTACATAGCCACGGCTCTGGTCGACTCTTATCCTGCCCTGGATTGAGTTTGTCTTAAAAACAGGATGGCCGCTTGCCCATGTGGCCCGTACGTGGACCACAAAATCACATGGGCCATGTATAAATTCAGGACAATTGCATGTTTAATGGGCTTAATTGCCTTATTAGTTGTTGGCGGGCGTGCTTCAGGCTCCCGCGCCTGCCCGCTGACGGTAATATTGCACAAGTTTGGGTCAGCCGCATGCCTGATCCAGCAACGTAACATTCTGCCCTTGGTTTCCCACTTCCTGTTTATTGTGGCAGGAACGAGGTTTCCAAAGCAGCATTTTATGTTTCCCAAAATTTTGTTACCCGATTTTTGTTACCAAACCTTTTCATAGCTAAAGTGTATGTTTAGATTATTAGCAACGTTTATAATGACTACCAACACTTTTATCTTCATACACATTCATTTCCCTTTAAGTGGCTATGCCTCTAATTGTACCCATCACCATCTGTAAAAAGAGTTGTAAATGCCAAACATAATAAGGGCTGGTAACTGAGGAAGGCAAATATTAGGTAAAGAAACATCATGCTAGATAAGTACAGTAACATTTGAGGAGGTATTAAGAACACTTCACCCAACTAACACCTGAAGGAGGATCAAATAGAATATCTGTCTCAGTGTCTTAGTTTATCCAACTTTAGAAAATCAAAAGCTAAAAGAAGCAGTTCATTTAAAAGTTTGAAAAACCTCTCATTACAAACTCTTGATACAGAGTTTGACTTGTTATTTTTCCATGCTTAATAAGTTACCTATATGTAACTTGGTTGGTCTCAGTTGAAGATCCATCAAGAAATTCAACAATCACTCTCAATGAAAAATCAAAATTCAAGTCAGTTTGGCTTAGTTGGTTGATCTCTTCTCTACCTTTTCTGAATGTAAAATGCATAAATTCTGTTACAATTTAAATCAAATAAAATGGATATAGTGTTACAACCGGTTCCCGGGTGAGGTCCCCCAACTTGTTAACTTCCTGAATGGGACCCCAATTTTGTTATGCTCCCAGGTGAGGAGGAATGAGCTGGCTCCCCTTCTTTATTCAACCCTCCCCCCCCCACCCCCATCACCTGGTTGGTCACAACAAGGTTAATTTAAAGGGATCTCTTCCCCCATGGATACCTTTTTCTTGTCCAAATGTATTTGTTTTTTTAGAAGGAACCAATTTAATCAGGCTTCTTTGAGTCAAAGAAAGAGTAAGTTTATTAGTTACTAAAGACCCAAGAAAAATAATAAAAGTGCAACATACACACACAAATTAGAAATGAGAAGGTATGAGTCCAAAAATAAAAATTTAAAAAAGATATACGAATCAGTCTTTGGCTTGTCTGTGAGGCATAGATGGTGATACATTGAGGCCATTAAGTTGGGTGATTCCGATAGAGCTAACACTGAGGATTTAGCAATTGGTTTGGAGCCACATGGTTCTGCAGGTTGGCTGAAGAAGCTGACATATTCCCTTTTCGATTGTGGCTTTGCTAACTTGTCTCCAGCAACAGAGAGAGGGAGAGAGACTTTGCCTGCAACAGCAGGGGTGACTAGTTGATCATCTTCTTGCTGTCACAGACACAGCAACCCAGCACAGTAGCACCGCTCTGTAGCTAGCCTTTTCAACCCATTTTCCCCTGTGTAGTTCTGTAAGGGAAAAAAACCTTGCCTTACTCCCAGGGTCTGTTTTCTTTGATCGCCAACCATTTTACACATTCTGAGATATGAATCAACAGGAGATGGATTTTAGATGCCTGCTGAGTCATGGTAATCAGTTTTTCGTCTCTACAACCGCAGGAGATTAAAGTTCAGTCTTTTGTACTTTTCTTATCCTCCTTTTAAGTGTCTCTGCTTGAAGAAGGCCATGAAACCTTTTCAGGTGGGACATTCTATATTCTCTCATAACAGGTCTGTCAGTATAATCACATAGGAATTTTCCAAAAAGTGATCACTTTACATTATCAGCCATCTTTTGCTCAGCATACTTGCTTGTATTTCTTTCAAAACATGCACGTCTTCTTTAAAAAGCTCAATATGCCTGTGAGTAATTTGTGGCTGTAATCGGCTTTTTATGACAATAAGAATCAGAAAAGTTAACACATCCTCAGGAACTTCAGTGTGCTCTGTTAACTACTTTGTATCCTTTGTTAATTTAGACTTCCAAATGCAATGGTGTGAGCTTTCTTTCGAATTAGTGTGCACATAGCTGTACCTAGTTTCTACTTAATCATTTTTGTCTTACCAGGTTGTTGGTGTTGCCCAAGCAATCAACAAGAAATGTGGAACAAATGGAGCATTCACCAAAAAAGATGAAAAGGTAAAATAAATGCAACAATTTGAGGTTGATTACTCATTTTTTTGTTGAGCAAGGAACCTTGCTTTGTTTAAATGAGAAGGGATTACAATATATAATAGAGTAAGCGAAGGGGCAGGGCAGGTAACCAATTTCTAAATTATAGATGTCTTCCAGTAATATTATGCCAGGTAGATTATTACCTTGTGTGAGTGCAAGAATGGGATCATTTATTACTTGCTGAAAGATTTGTTCTTTGGTATGTCAGTCAGGTTTATTTATATCTATGTATAACATAAAGTGAAATAAAGGAAAGCAAGTATTTGCAAAATTTAATTTAAAAGGTTGAAAGAAGGTTTTTTTTAAACATCTTAACATTTTATTTTGCATTAAAAGTGCAACATTCTGCTCTAGTATTTGATGTATCTAATTTATTATTTCTCATTGTTGTATTATACACTGCAACTATTAGTTTTATGTTAACATGCCTTCATGATTTGTATGTTTAGTTTTCCAACCAATGAAGCAGTCTAAAGGAGGCTTTCACGCAAACAGAATTGTAAAGCATTGGAATAATACTTGCTAGTAAAGTCCCAGTTGCTTTATTTAGGTGTTAAATGTTTATTAGATTGGCACCTAGGTTTCCAGAAGTAATTCCTTGGAGTAAGTAGGCCTGTTATAGCTGATTCACCTTGGGTGTACTTTCTCTTTCCCCTTCTCTACTTGTCACCTCTTCACCCTCCACAGTTGAAGGCAGTGAATCGTGCTGAGGTAAAGTTCCACAATGGTGTTGGGCACCTAATGTTTTTCTCAAATGGGCATTTGTGAATGTGAGACTGGACAGTGAATGTTGCTGGGCTATTTACCGCTGTGGGCCTTGACAGCTGATTGATTTGTATAGTAGACTCAAAATCATTAAGTGCCAGGCAGGAGTATGTTTAAGTCTGTATTAGTTCAGCTAAAGGCACAATGGCCTTTTGTCAGAGGTAGTATTTTCAAGTTCTACCCCAATACTTTAATATGGAATATAAGTTAACAATATTGAAAAAATACATAATTGTGACTGTTGTTAGAATCATAAAATGCTACAGCACAGAAGGAGGCAATTTGGTCCATCATGCCTCTGCCAGTTCTTGGAAAGAACTGTCCAAATTTGTCCCACTTCCCAGCTTTTTTGTGATGTTGCCTTTAGCTGAAATAATTAAGGTGCTGTTTACTTGTTTTAGTGATTCAGGTAGGCATTATAGATCCCTTGCATGATAGCAGGGAGCTGTTTTACCAAGTTGATTCTGAAGGCAATGCTTTCAGAGCAGATGGCAACCAAAAGGAGCGCATCTTGTCTGAGATTATCTTTATATGAATTCCATGTGGTGTTGCGGGCACTCGATATGTGGAATCACCCATTTGGTATCCTGACCAACATACTCCCTCAATCAGCATCATACAAAACAGATTTATTCAATTGTTCTTTATTAGATCTGCTGTATGCAAATTTTAACCTATTATATGTGACATATATTAGGATATTATTGAGATATAGTAAGGTGCTGTATAAATGCAAGATTATTATTTTTATATTTAACATTTAAATGTGTAAATATGCCTCTCACAGGAATGTAGCATCTAAACACTACTGGGAGAAATTTAACCTAAAATGCAGATGGGTTTGGGTTAGGTAAAAGGAGTTAAAGCCTTAAAAACAGATTCTGAAACTCACCTCCAACTCCTCCATTTCCAGCTTTAATTGAGGTCAAAATGTGGGAGGGCAACCAGCCCACTCCAAGAAGGCAGGCTGGAACTTCAGATATGGCAATGAAGTTGAGAGTCTCATTGCCACACAGCTTTTTAACTTTAATTCTGGTCAACCGAGTTACCTGAGTATCGGTGAACCCAGTAGCTCTTCTAGCTGAAATTTCTAATTGATAGCTGATTGAGGTTGTCTTCTGATCATAAAAAATTCATCGTATTTGATTTTAAATTGAAAAATGAAAATCTCTGTTAAAAATTTAAATTGTTATAGTTGTGGCTATAGAGCAATAGTAAGAATACTGCTGGGTGTAACTGGGAATATGTAATTTGATTCAAGAAGTCCACTTGTGTTTTACCTACTGGGAAGCTGGCTAGTCACCTTAACCACCTAAATTACTGATTATCCAATATTTAGACTTTAGAGCCTTTTTAAGATAACTATTGTGATTTATTTTTCTGTTTAAGTTGTGAATTGATTCTCCTTGTGGTCCAAGTCTTAATCTTGACTTATTTTTAAGTTATACAACAGGAAAAGTTAGAAATTGGAAAGTAAATTGATACTAATTGTATCTTCTTGATGTTGAATTCTATTGTGCAGTATCATTATTGTAATTTGTTTTTAGGATTTTGCTGCCTATTTGACGTTTTGCGGGATTGTCCTTCACAAAGCTAAAGTTTATGAGACCTCATTGCTTGAAAACAGACGCAACCAGGTACTGCCAAGGACGAATGTGATATTCGCCGGATCCCAGCATTAGCACATTGGTTGAGTACTAGGGATGGGGAGATGGATTCCTGTGGGGTTCCCTTGTTCATCCCCTAGAGCTACGTGGAAGAGCCCTTGGAACCCCCCAAAAATTGCATTCACGCCATTTTTCCATGGTATCTAATACTCTACCACCAAAAATACAGCGGCTGCATAGCAACCCATGAAACTTTCCTCTGTGGGTTCCTGATCAGATGTTGATTTGCTGATTATTTTATTTATCTATCTATCATGCCCGTTACAGCAGGTGTTACCTTTGCACAAAACGCTAACAAACCACAGCTGAAGAGACTCAAAAATATATACGAGAAAAGAAGAGCAGTAATTTGCTGACCTTCAGATAACCTGGTTTTCCCCAAGGACAGGGGGCATGCATCTACTCATCTCGTGAAACAGCCAACTTTTACGGCACTGGATTAAATTCCACAGGGGATGTCCCTTTGTTCACAGGGTCCCAGATGGCCTGTTGCCCTCACCGTATTCTTATCAACATGTATTTTCAGTAAAAGCAAAATATATTTGAGCTGAAGGGTAGGAAAATGTCTAGGATTGTTTGAGTGCCTGTTACCAATATTGTAAATGTGTTCTTGGAGGAGTTCTCTGATGCCAACAGCAAAATAATACATATTTTCATTTTTAATGTGTTTGTAATTCCACTAGAAATGCTAATCAGAGGAATGTTTTTGTTAATGTATTTACAATATCACTGCACATAATTACCAGAGATACTCTTATTCCATATCACAAACTGATACAAATGACCTTTTGGGGGTTTCCTTTGAATTAAAAAAATGGCTTGTTGAATTTTTGTCACTTTAATAAATATGGAGAAATAACAATGCTTCACTTACTTATTATTTATACTTTCTTTCACAAGGTTCTACTTGATCTTGCAACTCTGATATTTGAGGAGCAGCATTCCTTAGAAATAGTTTTGAAGAAGATTGCAGCAACTATCCTTTCATTCATGCAGGCTCAGAGCTGTACCATCTTCATTGTGGATAACAATTCCTCTGTGAGTATTATAATGTCATATCGGCCCACACCTGTCAAAGATATGGAAGTTGGGTGGGGTGGGGAGGGGAGTGCAAAAATTCCTCAGCTGCACTGGTAGATTCCCATGGTTACTTTAGCAGAAATTCACCAGGCTTGAGGGGCTGAATGGCCTGCTCGTGCTCCTGTTTCTTATATCTTTATGATCGCAAAATCTACCAGGATCCAGATGCATTTTCATGACCATATATGAGAATTTCTGCAATGCCTAGATTCTGCAAAGAGCAGAACCTAGCTCTCTGGTGTACCAGGGTCAGGTGGAGTTTGGACTCCATATGCTGGAAGTTTCTGCATCCTAAGCCTCATGGGTATCTAACATATGGCTGGCATGCTGAGTGAGAGAGGTAACAGACACCTGAAGGGCGGAAATAGGCTTAACTTTGAGGGGGTTGGGGGGAACACAATGGGATCATGGCTAGGACCCTAAAGGAGCATATTTTTAATTTATTAAACTGCAGCCCCCCTACAAAAAGATTATTTTCAGTGTTTCCAGGGAGTTGTTAGGAGTTGGGGATTATGTGGGGGGAAGCTGGAATCACCTTACTCATGCCTCCAACCCCCAGATCTGGCAGTAAGGTTGGATGCTCCAGTACTTTGGATTGGTAAGTGTCTGCAAAGCACTCTAGAGTCCTAGGTGCTTGGCAGCCCTATTCAGATGGGGCACCTTCTCCTTGACCCGGCATATTATTGCAGGGTCAGTGCTGGAGAGTGTTTCTGGTATTAGTTCTGTGAAAAGCACTGAGTCTGTGAAAATTCAGCCAGAGATCATTTAGGAAGAACTTTTCCTCATTCGCTCTGAAGTGAGTCACCATTTCACCCTATTTCTTTATATATTTTCGTTACTTTTCCAATTATGTTAAGCTTTTAATTGTGGGGGTTGCTTGATGAGGTAACAAACAGCTTATTGTTTTTCTGAGATATATGTCCCCTGGGATCAGATGCAATAGCTTTGTAAATTTTAAATGCAAGCAGTTAATAAAAAGCCCATTGAGATACTGGTGATAAGGCCACATGCAGTCTTTTCATTATTCATTTAGCCTTCCTTTTAGTAATTCCTATTATGGCCTCCCAAATCCCTGATGCCAGCTTCCTTCATTTATTCTCCATGAGACTATTTTTTCAGTATTGCTTACTTGAACTTCTTCAATGGCATCAGTGCCAGTCTCATAAGCAAGAAAGAATGAATATACAAAATAATCAACAGCTAAAGATAAGTTTCAGAGCAATAGAAAACAGAGGTTAACCTGTCATCTTTGGGGTAGGCAATGGCATGGTGGTCTTATCACTGGACTAGTAATCTAGAGGCCTAAGCTAATGTGCTGGGGGCATGGGTTCAAATCCCACCACAGAAGTTGGTGGAATTTATGTTAAACTAAAATAAATATCTGGAATTAAAAACTAGTCTTAGTAATAGTGACCATGAAACTTTCATCCATCTGGTTCATTAATGTCCTTTCAGGAAGGAAAGAAATCTGGTGTCCTTATCTGGTCTGGCCCATATGACTCCAGAGCCACAGCACTGTGGTTGACTCTTAACTTCCTTCTGAAATAGGCAGTTAATGCTGGTCTTGCCAATGACACTTGCATCCCATGAACAAATAAGTAATCCTAACTGTTTTTTAAAGAGCCCTTTAAGTTTTACTGGCCTCTTCCAGAATAAGCAATTTGGAATAGCCTGGCCTGTGTGCGCATGGAACTGGCTATCAGAAGGCACATGCCATTAGTCCCAGCATGCTTTGTTATGATCCCAGCTGATGTTACTGCTGAACAAGTCGGATTCCATGGTGAAACCCGGCTTGATAGATCCTGACTTTTGATTTTTGTTTAGAAATGTGGAGAGCGGCTACTGAACAGAGGAGTCAGCTGATGAACTTTTAACACAAGAATAAAACATTTATTAGACAAGAAAAGATGAACTATATTACAAAGCTCCTTCACCCACAACTATACCTTTACAGAAATATATGGGCTTATAAGGATAGCACAAGTTACAAAAGCTATCTTATACTCTAATGTTCACCACAATAAGTACACAGCCCATGTAAACCAATAGGTGACCTGTGGTCAGGCACACCACACTCTGAAACTAAGGGCGGGATTTTCCACACCCGCCCACTGCCGCGATCTTCTGGTCCCGCTGCAAGTCAATGGTCTTCTGGCTGGGCTGCTGCTTTACCCGCGGCGGGTCCCACCCGCGACAGGGCCGGAAAATCCCGACCCAAGTGACAGGTGCCACCCCAAATAGATGCTGTTGATCCCTTATCAGCTCTCCCCAGATGCTTGTCACACCATGAGCCAACAGGTCTCACTGAACTCCGTCTTTCACACAAGGGTTTCCAATTTCCACTCTCAAAGAACTCGCTTTGGAATGTTCTCCCAAAATACACTTTCTCTCCTTCCAATATTCCTCTCCCCTGCATCGCCATGTACATTCAAGCTTCCTTCCACGTATTCTCTATCAGATTCAGCCATGCCAGCAGAACACCACTGCTTCACATACCCATAGTAAAGAGTTATAGACCTTTGGCTACCTCCCTGGATCTTCTGGCTTCTTGCAAGCCGATTTTGCTTTATGACTGCATCCTGCAGCTTTCTCCCATTAAGCTTAGAGAATTCCTCTCTGCTCTTTATTTTCACTTCTACTGAACAGGATCTAGTTCTAAATTCCTGTCCTTGTTCTTTGAATTAACTTAAAGGGCTTCTTGGGGCCTTTTTCTTTTTCCTTTAGAACCTGCTCCCTACTGTTCCTTTCCTAGTAGACTGCTGACAACTTGGTATCTCCCTTGGGATCCAGAACTCACTTGACATATACTGTTAGTTTAACTTTATAACAACTCATCTAAGATTCTTAGACATATTATCCTCAGCAAACTGCTAGTATGTCAGCTGGAGAGAGACTTAAACTGTTTCCTTCACCTTAGAGCACGATCACCTACTGAACTCAAACTGCTTTCAGTTTCTCCCTGGGGCAACAGCACAGTTTTTTCTACCTTTTTTTGTTTTAATTCCCCTTCAAAAGTCATAAAACCTCATTGTAATGCTGGCATCTTTTCAAATGAAACTAAATCTCAAGGTCCCACCCTTGACACACAAATGCAGAAACACAAATCAAGCCTAAACTTAAAGCTAAAACTCATTCCTAATACCCACAAATACAAATAAAACTCACTTAAATTATCCCAAGTACCTAACAGATTTGTTTTCTGTTTATTCCCTTACTCCACTTGGAAGCCACCTTATTTCTACTTACACCTTCCCTGAAAGTACTGCAAGGAAGATTGAAAACTTAGTGTATGGTGGAATCAAACTTGCATTCCACTGTACTGTGACACCATGCTCCAATGTGATTTACCATGATTAATGCATTTACTAATGATTCACCTTGTCAAATGTGTGATGTGTACAATCTAAATAAAGTGTACCAACAGCTTTACAGAAAGCCAACTTTCATTAAGTAGAATAAAAATTGTTTTTCTGCTATTCAGTGACAGCCAAGACTTAAGGAGATATAATTTACCACATAAATGTTTTAACACAAATGAATGAAAATTATCGTTCATGCGTTTCATCGGGCTGAATTTTACGTTGATCGGGCGGGTGTTCATCCGACCCAATCGGGCATGAAATCGTGTGAGGTGATGTTGGGCGAGCAGGACTGCTCCTGGCGACAGATGGCCCCAAAAGCCAGGAAGCCAGCAGCCCCCAAATTTAGTGATGCCTCTCTGGGACACCTGCTGGATGCAGTGGAAGGCTGCTGCGATGTCCTCTACCCCCGCTGTGGCCGCAGGAGGTCCAGCGTGCACTTGCATGATATTTCGCTTGGCGGGCACGCGCAAAAATTGGAAGTGCGCCCGCCGATAATTAAGAGGGCAATTAAGCCCATCAATGGCGCAATTATTTACCATTTTTCATCACCCGTCCAATCTTATGGTTGGTGAATGGGTGAATTGGCCAGAGTCACCAGTCCAGCCTGGGAGGCGGTGGCAGCATCGGTCAGCACCACTGGAGCACAGAGGAGGTCAGCCATCCAGTGCAGGAAGAGGATGAATGCTCTCATCTGTTCCACCAGGGTAAGTCAACCACCTCACCAGTCTCAACTCTCTCACTCCCAAACCCATCACACATCCACAGGGTTCTCATGCCTCAAGGGACAACACCACTAACTCTCACACACACCCTCACATCTCCATCAGGCTCATATCCACTGGAGCTCGCGTCCCCATCCTGTCCATGGCTCCACTCACCACACAAGGCAGCAGAGCCATGCTTCCTGTTCACACTCTCTCCATCTGTTTTCATTCAGGAGAAGCTAGCTCAAAGCAGCAGAGAGAGGTCCAAGATCAGAGATGGAGTGGCCCACACTAGGCCCCTCACTCACTTTGAGGATTGTGCCATCACGCTGACTGGTGAGGACATGGATCGTGCCTGCTGAGATGGTGAGGTCGGCAGTGAACACCCTCATGAGGATCCTGCACCACATCATCCCTCTCTCAGTGCAACTGTGAGTGCTCTCTCTCCTGCTTTTGACTCTGCTGCCATGCACTAATTATCTTTACTTTGGTTCACAGGGAGCTCTGCCAAGCGACCGATACCCCCAGCCAGCCAGTCCCTCAGCTCCATCCACATCCTCACCTCTATCGAAGAGGACACCTCATCCGTTGAAGATCTGGAAATAAGAAGCCTGGAAGACTGGTCATAGTGCTCACCCACACCCTCCACCAGCGCAGAGACACACACCTCGGTGGGACCTAGATCTAGAGCAAGCTCGGGATCAGAATCTGGTGGTCACTGCACAGACACATGTCCACAGCAGGAGGAGACAGGTTCAGACGAGCTCCCCGGCACTCGGAGGACTGCTGGAGAAGTGGCATCTGTAAGGTCTGAGTCAGATGCTGAGCCTCTAGATTCGGCCTTCCAACTCATCGTGGAAAGTCAGCAGAAGGCGTGGGAACATCACCCAGAACTGTTGGAAGCACTCAACAGAGTGGCATGTGATGAAGTGGTGCCCACATGTACACATATGGAGCTCTCCATGGGAAGGATGGCAGACGTCATGGAGACCCTGGTCCAGCAGAACGCGGAGATGTGTGCAGACCTGCACTCCATCGCGGGAGCCATGGGTGAGTTCCTGCAATGACAATGCGAGAGGGAAACGGATCACCTTGACGTACCTCCAGGTGCTCCCTCCCCTGAAGAAGTCAGGCCAGAACCCTCGGGCCCTGAAGAGAGGAGTGGCAGCTGGACACCCCTAGGTCAGCCAGAGGCTGGAATCTAAGAGGCTGTCTGCTCCCTCTGAGTCCTCTTTGCTTGTGACCCCCTCAACCTTGTCTTCTGTCACCACAAAGGGGGCAGCTGGCCCACTGGAGGACAGCCAAAGCAAGCTGGAGCCCTCAATGCCTCCTTCTATTGTTAGTAATGCACCTTCACCCTCCCACCCTACCAGCTCCCTCTGCCCCTCTCACACTCACCATTCCCTCCAACCTTGCTCACCCTCAGTTCACTCCCCTGAAGACAGCCATTGACTCCACAGACCCCTCCCTTGCATTTTCATCTGAACATCACCCCCCTCCCCCCTCTTTGCTCCCATTTCCACCCTTACTCCCTCTTCCACCCTTACTCCCACCTTCACTCTTACTCCCTCCGCCCCCTGACCCTGACACCTTCCCCTCTCCAAAGCCCCCCCCCCCACCATCCTGAACGTCTTCCCCTCTTCCCCTCTCCGAACTCCTTACTCTCCCCAAACACCTAACCCTCTCCAAACTCCCTCCTCCCCCTGGACAGCTTCCCCCCTCCGAACTCCCTCCTCACCCTGGACACCTTCCCCTCTCTGAACTCCCTCCCTTACACCTTTGTGCCCCCTTACACCTACCTCCCCACTTATAGCATTCCTCCCCATTACATGCTCCTCCCCCATAATCTCTCCTCCCCCATACTCCGTCCTCACCCCGGACATCCTCCTTCCCCCTCCCAACCTCAACCTCCTGATACCTTTGTTTCCCGCCCCCTGCCAACCTCACCCATCCCCAACTCCTCAACAGCTTCATCCCCACCCCCAACATCATCCCTCAGTACATCTTCCTCTCCCACTCACACCTAGGCCTTCCTCTCCCCCACCACCCCCTTCCCCGATCATCTGTAGCAAGCCATGGCCAAGACCGTGATGTTCCGAAGCAGGTTATAAAGTGGAATCTTCAACTGTAGAGTGATGTTTAATAATTACACAGCAGCATGAAAATTAATTCACCTTTAGGAATATAAACAAAAGAAAAGACTTAAAAGTCCATCTGGCAAAATAGAATTTGTTCAATTTCTCTCCTCTGATGCAGGGCCAAGAAATCATCATCAGTCTTTTCCCGGCCCAAATAAGCTGATGACTAATAGCTAACATTTGTTATAGAAAATCTAATGCAGATACAAAATTAAAACAAGAAGGTTTGCTATTTCCTGCATGTTCCTGTAAGACCATAAGACCATGGGCAGAATTTTGCATGGGGCTGCCTCAGGGAGAAGAAGAGATATGAAAAAAATATTAAAATGTAATGAAACATGAAACATAGGGACATATTATTAATGAAAAATTAAAGTTTTTATTTTCATTTTATTTGCTTTTGGAAACCTCATGCCGTCCATAGATGAGGTTTCCAAAATAATGCAAAGGCCGCTTGGCCTTTTTACCTGTCCGCCAACCATTAGGTTGGACGTGCAGCGAAAATGTTAATTTAATTGATTACTTAATGGCCTTAACAGGCCTTTTAATTGTCAGCATGGCTCCGGCACGCGCCCGCTGACCAAACTAACACGCGTCATTTCAAGCTTGAGCGGGCCGAGCGAAAATTTCTGCCCCATAAGATGTGGGAGCAGAAGTAGGCCATTCAGCCCATCGAGTCTGTACCACCATTCAATGAGGTCATGGCTGATCTGCTAATCCTCAACTCCACTTTCCTGCCTCTTCCCCATAACCTTTGATTTCCATACTGATTAAAAATCTGTCTTTTGCAGCCTATTCTTAATGACCCAGCCTCCATAGCCCTCTGCAGTAAAGAATTCCACAGATTAACAACCCTCTGAGAGAAGAAATTCCTCCTCATCTCTGTCTTAAATGGGCAACACCTCACTCTGAGATAATGCCTCTGGTCCTAGACTCTCCCACAAGGGGAAACAACCTCTCAGCATCTACCCTGTAAGACAAATTCTAAATTCTGTAAATTTTTGTTTTGGAAATTTACGGTGCAAAAACATGCCAAATTTTGAGCTACCAATATTTAAATGCTTTACTGCTCATCTATCTGAAACAAAATTATATGTTGATTCATTTTTGGGCACCACACTTTAGGAAGGACATCAAGACATTGGAGAGAGTGCAGAAGAGATTTACTAAAATGCGACCAGGGATGAGGGATGATGAAGAGACTGGAGAAGCAGAAGTTGTTCTCCTTAGAGCTGGAGGGGTTAAGAGGAGATTTGAAAGAGGTGGTCAAAATCACAAATAGTTTTGATAACGTAACTAAGAATAAACTGTTTCCAGTGACAGAAGGCTTGATAACCAGAGGACACAGGTATAAGGTGATTGGCAAAAGAACCAGAGGTGATATGAGGAAACACTTTTTTACACAGTGAGTTGTGATCTGGAATGTTCTGACTGAAAAGGTAATGGAAGCAAATTCAACAACAGCTTTCAAAACAGAATTGGATAAATACTTGAAAGGGAAATTTTACAGGGCTGGAAAGTGGGATTAGTTGGATGGCTCATGCCAAAAAGCTAGTACAGGCATGTGAGGCCAAATGGCCGCATTCTGTGATGTATTATTCAATGATTCTGCAATAAATTTCACAATTTATATCATGAAGAAAATGCCATCTCTAAGGTATAAATTGTTTCATTGTTCATATTTTGTTTTGCTTGTTTTTGTGCTTAACAAGTTGAAGCATGATAGTCCTGGAAATGGAATGCCCAGTGACAACATCATCTACCCCCAGGTCAGGAATGACACAGGTCGGTTGTAATGTTGGCCTCTCCTTACATTTCCCTGACTATGTGTCTCAATTTTCAACTCCACCTCCACCCTTGCCCCTTATTTCTTCTCAACCAAGATTAGATAAGGATACTTTCAACATCTCTTGTCCCTCCTACACAAGGGTTATATTTTTCTTCTAAGCATTGTCATGTCGCTAAAAAGTACTGCAAAGTGGAGCTTCCAGAACTCTTTCCATTTGTAAACTGGCCTGGCTGTCTGTGAGGGCAGACGTTCATCCCGTCTGTGGAGGCTGGCGCATGGGAACATTAAGAGCATTGTCGTAGGTTCTTTATGGTCAGCCTGTTTTCCTTTTGGACATTGTTTTTTTATTCATTCACGGGATGTGGGCTTCGGTGGCTGGGCAGCTCACCACCACCTTCTCGAGGGCAACTAGGGATAGGCATAAATGCTGGTCCAGCCAGCAAAGCCCATATCCCGTGAAATTTAAAAATGCCCATAGGAAAGCAGGTTGACCATAATTTGTTGTAATTCATGTGGTCAGAGTCGGCATGGGAGAAAAACAACTCCGAGAGTAATAGAAGATACATAGAACAAACCAGATTTTAACAGAAACCAATTAGAAAATACTCAAGTATTGACATAGTAGCACAAAACTATCATTGCTGTTTAGCATTATGAAAATATAGCCTTGTAGAATTTGAGAATTGCTTGATGCCCCAGATTGAAATATTTTTCTGGAGCAAAAGACCCTTCCTTCTACAACGCTAGGGTATGCCTATACATTGATAATTACACCAATGTTTTCATATGGACATACCAAATTGACAACCAGGAAAAGACTTAACTGTACATCGAGCCTGTCCCGTACATTCATGTCATGACTGCTCAAGATCAATGAGCTATCCTGTCTTAAATGCAGGCCTGACATAGTTTATAAAATTCTTACAGGATGGATGGTTACAAAGGAATGGCGATTGCGCTCTGCCATATTAGCAACAAGCAGCATGTTCCTAAGAAATTCTTTGTCTGCTATTATAACAGGCATTAATCCCTTCAAAATAAAATGTCAGGGATGACACAGGTCAGTTGTCCTTACATTTCCCCGACTATGTAGCTCAATTTTCACCTCCATCTCCACTAAATAGCAGAGTAAAAAGAATTTCATACAAACATGATTAGTGTTACAAGCTCAAAGGCTACAGTCTTTCTAGTGTAATGTCTTTATCAAACTGAACGTAACATGGCTGCCCCCAGACATTCTCTCATGGCAGAGGTCACATGACTAGGGTAGGACACTTAGTAATGATTGCATTTCAAAATTCAAACAGCCCTTTCTATAATGAACAACAGACAATTTTGCATGTGCTATCATGTGTAATTGTAAGTTACCCACAACACCACAACTGTTCTCATGCATTAAGCTGTTTGTTATTCTCTTCAGTCTCTACACGTGCATTTCACACATAGTTGTTAAATCGTGCAGGTCTCTTAATGGTACACGTGCATGTTGTCATTGGCTGTTTGCCTGGATGATGTTCCTTCTTACCACGATAACAAGTGCCACGGGAATGACACTCGGGAGTGTCGTTCCCATGGCACTTGTTGCCGTGGTAACTTTTGTTGTTCCATTTCCATTGTTGGATACCAGTGGACCTCTGGGAGTGATGGTTGTTTTGTACTCTGTGCAGCTGGTGAGATCTCATCTTCCTGATTGGCTATCTGCAGTGAAGGACCAGCTTCTCTAGTTATTCATATATGCCTTCTCTAGTTATTCATATAAATCATTATTAAGTGTCCTACCTGGATTGCCATAGTCATGTGACCTTAACCATGAGGGAATGTCTGGGGACAGCCATGTTACATTCAATTCAATAAAGACATTACAATAGAAAGACTGTAGTCTTTGAGCTCATAACATGGTGTTAGAAGTGGAGCTGAGATTGAGTTTTGAAAAGCTGGAAGAGAAGCCATAGCTACTGAAAGAGGAACGCTGAAATGTTCCAACCTGCTAAAAGCTGCTGAAGAATAAAACAAAACACAGACAAGCAAAAGCTAACACAAGCTGAAGGCTGCAAGTAAAATACTGGGTGACATGAAAATGGCTGCAAATTTTCCACTTCCAGCTCCTGTGGAAATGAAAGGAGATATGTGGAAAATGTGGCAATTTTTCCACTTGCAATGGCAAAACTATGAGATTGCAACAGATTTAATTAACAAGCCAGGTAGGACACTTAGTAATGATGGCATTTCAAAACCCAAACAATTAGTGTTTTACAATACACACAATGTCAACCCAAGAATAGGTCTAATTTTAACGTGAAGCAGTAAATCAAAATGAATTTATCAGGTAAAATCGCTTCAATTGCAATGTGGACATTGTGTTTATAGCAGGACTGTAGATCAAAACTCTCAGCAGCTTCTGGTTTATGATTCAGTCATTAATATAAACCCTCCTATAATACCATCATGGCATTTTTGCAACACTATGGGCAGAATCACCCCAGAATTGCACTAAGTGCAGTAGTGGGCAGGAAAAATTACCTTGTATTCGCCGGCCGCAATGGCGGTTTCTCACACCATATAGTCCCAAACCCGTTGCATTAATTATGCGTTCCTGGGAAACATGTCATTTCGATGGCGGGCAGGATCTCATTTGCCCGCCACATCATCACCTCACCAGGCCCCATATTTAAAGTGCAACAGTGCATTCAGCTCTCAGGGCTCCCAGCCCAGAACCGCCACACAGAAGATAGGATGGCCCCGAAAGGCAAAAAGATTGTTGCCCTCTGGTTTCATGACACGTCCCTTAAGTGGCTTTTAAGCACGGTGGAGGCCCATGGTGGGACCTAGATCCGCCCACTCAATGATCACACTCCCATGCAGCACCTGATATTGCCCACCGCAACTCTCGTTTCACTTTCAATGAAGACAGCATGGCCGTGATTCAGCTTTCCATGCACTCCCCGTCTTTTCCCCTCCCCCAGTCACCCATTTCCTTTCCCCCATTACTGTTGTCTGCCCTGGCATCACCTTCCACCTCCCCTCTGTGACCTACCAGCCACAACCCTTTTCCTTCGCGGATGCGCAGGTGAACGTGCAGGTTTCCTTTCTTCCCGAAAATCCACATTCACCTCCCCGACCTCCTCCTTCCCACCCCCAAGGTCCATGTCTGTATCCGAGTCCCTACCAACCACCCTCGCCGTCCCTTCCACCACTGCTGTTGAACCCTCACTCTCTCACCCTACTGCCTCACTCTGCCCTCGGTCATTCTCAGCATTCCCTAGTTCCATCCCTACCCTCAGTTCACTACCCAGGTGGCCAGCATGGACTCATCAGAGCCCTCCCTTGCACTTTCACCTGGACATCTTCCCCTCTGGACGCCTCCCCCCCCCCAGAACTCCTACCGCCCTTGGAACTCCTTCCCCCTTGGCAACCCTTCCCCACTTGGAAACCCTTCCCCCCTTGGAACTCCTCCCCCAACTCCCCCACCCCTCACCAGACTCCCCCTGCACCTTAGTCCTCCCACCCCCTGGACTGCCCCACTCCTAAGTCCTCCCCCCCACCCTCCCGGACTCCAACCCCACTTACTCCTTCCCCCTTCTTGACTCCTTCAGACGCCCCTATTTCTTCTTCCAGCCTTATTCCTGCCCCTCTCCCTCCTTCCACCCCCTCCCCTGGACCCTCTACCCTCCCCAAACTCATTCCCCCCTCCAAAGTCCTTCCCTTACAACTTCCACCTACCTTACACCTACCTCCCCAGTTGCTGTCTTCTCCCCTGTTACCCACTCCTCCCCCAGTACTCCCTCTCCCTCCCAACCTCACCCCCCGACACCTTCCCCATCCCCAACCTCACCCCCTGACACCTTCCCCCCCCTTCCAACTTCACCCCATCCTGACACCTCTTCCTCTCCCAGTCGATCCTAGACCTTCCCCTCCCACCCCCTGGAACTTCTTCCTCTCCCAAACACAGCTGGACTTTCCTTTTCATCCCCTCGACCATCATCCCTTGTGAGAAGACCCTCAATGGTGACTTTCCGCCTTCCATGAGCTGCTTTGCAGCAGAGCCATGTCATTGAGAATCCACCTGGTATACCATGGATGTTCCTCCAATGTGCCATTGTTTTCAGGCTTC
Organism: Cetorhinus maximus; assembly: GCF_964194155.1. Lineage (NCBI taxonomy): Eukaryota > Metazoa > Chordata > Chondrichthyes > Lamniformes > Cetorhinidae > Cetorhinus > Cetorhinus maximus. The sequence continues at coordinate 86,597,639 of NC_135879.1, forward strand.
AGCATCTTCTGCTCCTCGGACGCCCGCGATAAGTCCTGACTTCTGCATGTCACACTTGTCAAGACATGTTCTGCACCGGCGTGCAATCATGCCGACATGGGCAGACGACCCAGTGGCGGGGGGTGGAGGTGGGATGAGTCCAGTGGGCTGGCATTATAATGATTTGCAGATGTGTTCCAATGAGGTTCCCGATGTCCGATGGCGGGGAACGCAGCCCACGATCGACGGGCTGAGCAGATGATCGCAAACTGGCTTCACGATGTCGTGTAACTGATTCCTGGCCTTCTCGTCATATCGTCCGCTCCCGCCACCGAGCACGCCCGACGCCAGTGGGCAGTTTATTTTGATTGTTCTGATTATTTTTTGAAGAGAGTGTGACCAATTAATCAATTAGGTGGTCTCTGTTACAACAAAACATCAAAATCAGTCTTAACAAAAGAAATGCGAATATTGAACTTTCTCCTTTGAGAAATGCAAAGTACAGCTCTGTGAAAAATTCTCCCTGGCCTGTTATGAATTAAGGGAATGTTTTTACATTTTTTCCCCGGTGATGGTTTTTGAACAGTCTCCTTCCGTCGAAGTTTTAAACAGGGATGAAAGGAGAGTGAATTTATCCTCAGAACATAGAGCTTGGTTAGATCATTAAAAGGTGTTTGGCTTCACATCCCTGCAGCACTCTCTTATTTTACAGAATTATCCCTTCGCTACATTAAAAATAAACTATCCAATTTAATTGCATTTTCAGGATTCATTTTCCAGCGTCTTTCACATGAATTCTGCAGAGCTGGAGGATCCGGCAGAGTTCCAGAGGAGGTAAAATACTATCTCATTAATCATTCTTCCATGAAACACAGAATCTGAATTAGAAATGATGACATTCGCTTTAACAATAATTAGCCACACAGCTTTTATCCCATCATCGAAGCTACAGTTAAAGCTTAAATCTAATTTATTTTATTCAGAAAAGACCCCAGAGGAACTCATGAAAGGAAACAATAAGTCCATTTTGTTATTGTGACAGATGATTCCCAGTGTCAGAAATAGGTTACTTGACATGTTTTGAAGCAAGCCGAGAAATGCTCATTGACTCTCAAACTAGGCTCTGTGCTGGTATTTATAAATTTTTGAACAAGGTTTAGCAACCTTCGCCAACTTCCTTAGCTGATTATATCCTTCCTGCTAATTCGGAGGAGATCAAGTGAAAAGGATATTCAAAAACTAGTGGTCATCATTTTAAAAATTAAGGAATAGAGTTTTATTTTATTTTAATTATTTATTGTTATTTATTATTTAATTATGGAGTAGAATTTTACGGCTCCTCCTGCCGGTGGAATTTTCTGCTCCCGCTCAAGTCAGAGGACTTTTGAATGGCTCGCTGCATTTATTGGCCCACCCCCACCCCGAGAGGGCCATAAAATTCCACCCAGAGAATAAAAATGCAATCTGGCTATAACTATTTCCTCCAAAGCATCTAGACGGGTGGATTTATGTCAGTCAAAATGAAGTCTATGCTATAAAGTTAATTATTAGTAAGAACCATTGAAACAAGTTGGTTCAGGAGGTCACGTTTGCAGTGAAGTGATGGTGATGCGAGTTGACACTGACACAATGGGCTGGAATTTCTTGGTCCTGATCGAGTCCAAATGGAGGCGGAATGAGGGGAAAAGGAATGGCCATAGAGGCACGTGGCCAGGAATAACAACTCCATTTCCACCCTCCGCCATTTCCCCGAGAGCTGGTTGGGGGAAGAGCGGGCCATGCAACAGGCCGTGGAACAGATCCACTGCTACTAAAAAGCTCATTAAAGGCCTTGTGGGTTCATTAAGAGCCAGTCCAAAGGAAGTTTTTTCTAGTTTTCAGGGATGCAGCCTTAGTTTGGCCACTGTCTGGCTTCAGACTATTATTTTATGAAAATAAAAACTTTATGCAAAGATATTCATGCATGTAGTGCATTCCTGCTGATTCCCCAGGAACAAGCCACGACATGGGCCACTACTTACACAGCCCTCTCAGCATGCTTCAGAACATAGGAGAGAAGAACTTCCTCCTCATCTCCACCAGCCCCCACATACTACAGCTGCAACACATCACATTGCCCTGCCATCTTTATTGGCCTGAATCTTCAGCTCCTAGTTGCACTGAAATGCAGCCACACTTTTCTCACCCGATCTACTGAATCGGGCCGGGTAAGAATGGTGCAGCAGGTTCCCGAAACCTTCAGTTGAGTGCAGGAGAGTCGAGGGTAAGGAAGACACACCCCCATTTTTACGGCACTAGCTGCCGTAAAGCAGGTAATTTTAAAGGACCAGCCACTTTCAGAAGCCAGGGAGAAGGTAAGCGTGCAAGATAAGTGGGTATGATGGTGGAGGGGGTGTGGTGGGTTTGGGGGGCTTGGGAGGTCAGTGAGAGGAGTGTCAGATGGCCAGTGGGGAGATTGGTTAGTCGGGGATGGTCACCTGGGCTGGTCCTTGCGGGGGGGGTGGGGGGGGCATCAGATGGTCGGTGGTGGGGTGGGGGGGGGTTTGGTCGCAAGGGGCTTGGTTAGTGGGGCAGCCAGGTGCTCAGTGGGGTGGTTAGTGGGGGGGGTCGGGTGGTCAGTGAGGGTGTGGTTGATGGGGATGTTAGATGGTCAGTGGAGGAGGTTGGTCAGCGGGGAGTGTCAGGTAGTCAGTGGAGGTGATCAGTTGGGGGGGTTGGGTGGTTAGTGGTGAGGGTCAGTAGTCAATTGGGGGGCTAGGTTGATCATTTGGGGAGTGCTCAGTAGGGGGGTCGTGAGGGTAGTTGTGGGTTCAGGGGGTTGGGAAGAGTAGCCGAAGGGTAGTTGGGTGGGGCGGATAGTCAGGGAGTCCCATGGGGTTCAGAAGGGTAGTCAGACTATTTGGTGGGTGTCCGGGGGTTGGGGAGGGTAGCCAAGGGGGTGGAGGGGGGGTCGGGGGGAGCTGCCAGTACTATAGTAACCCAAGAGTTAGAAGTGGTTTTATTTCTTCTAACTTCTCCTGAGTAACTATTCCTGCAAGAGAGTCAGAACGATCCGAAGGCAGCGATTTAAATCAGAGTTCCTGATGGTTCCCAGTGCAGGGTAATTGCCCAGTGGTAGTTTGAACTTCCTGGGCAATTGCCATGCAATCCTTTCATAGGGATTTACGGGGTGGAGGGGCGGGGTGGGGGGGTGGGTGATTGTCCCAGCACCTCTTTGGTGTACCCCGGGATGCTTTGGAGAATGGAAGTTGTGGCCATTGTGTTTTATTTTACTAATTAGGCTTCAAGTTTAGAAATGTCACTCAATGATTATCAGTAGTTATATTATGGAGTTTGACTGGTTATTTTATAAGTTTAATAGAACGTTTATATCTCCCCAGTACCAGTTTAAACTACTTAGAGAGGAAAAAATAACTTAAAACTCTCCAACCAACCATCGCCTGCTCACCTAAGTAACGCCTTCAGGCTTCAGCTCTCAGGTCTCGCTGTCTCCGACTCCCTCGGACCACTCCTTTTTTCTAAAAGATCAGAACATTGCACCAAATTCCCTCACTTACCAAATTTGCAGAGTTAAGCACTCAGTCAAGCTGCATCTTTGTGCTGCTTACTTTGTGTTACCTGCAAGGCTTGCACAGTTTTCTTCATCAATAAGGAGGATGGAGTGCAAAAGTAGGGAAGTCTTGCTACAACTGTACAGGACATTGGTGAGACCGCAACTAGAGTACAGCATTTAGTTTTGGTCTCCTTACTTAAGGAGCAATACATTTGCATTTGGGCAGTTCGGAGAAGGTTCACTATGTTGATTCCTGTGATGAAGAGGTTGTCTTATGAGGAAAGGTTGAACAGATTAGGTCTATATCTACTGGAGTTTAGAAGAGGTGATCTTATTGAACCATATAAGATTCTGAGGGGACTTGACAGGGTAGATGCTTATAGAGGATATTTCACATTATGGGGAAATCTAGAACTAGGCTACAACGTTTCAAAATAAAGGGACTCCCGTTTAAGATGGAGTTCAGGAGGAATTTCTCCCCATTTTTCTTGAATATTTTTATCGTTCTTTGTATTTGGCACTTTTATACCTTTCACTTAACTCTTGTTTGTGATCAAATCTTTATTCATTTCCTGTATAATAGTCAAATATAATACATATTTCCTGTTTTCTTGCTGTCTCTGAAGGTTCTTCAATCTAGTGTATTAAACAACTTCCTTGCTGGTTGTCCTGCTCACAGATCTCCTGTAGAATGTGCCCAATTTAAGCTGATGTCAGAAGTCTGGCAAGCTGCACTGACAAGCCCCCTAAAAGTCTGTGGACATTTGTACATGAGGTGAATGGCAAAAGTCATTCCATTGCCGCTCACAGCAAAATTAGTGCCAGTATATTATTAAAATCTTACACCTGCTTACACTTGCTTCAACTTTTTCAATTAGACATTCCTGTGACCATTTTTTGTAATTGAAGATTACCTGTATAAAATTGTTGAGCTGTTTTTTCACCCTCTACCCAATGGAGGTGCTGCAGTGCCACCACTGACAAGAGGGTGTAATTACAGTGTTCTCCATTACCTAGGCAGTTTCCATTATAAATGTGGACATAAGAATTTATAATTGCAATATGAAAATGAAGACTGAATAAATTACTTTAAAACAGGGACTGAATTACATCATTGCATTGTGTTCAAATATACCCTGTATCTACCCTGACTTATCATATTTTTTTCTTGGGATATGGGAAATCCTTGCAGGACAATGGACAGAATTTTACAATGGTGGGATTTTATGGTCCTGCTGAAGTCGATGGGCTTTTGAATGGCTTGCCACATTTTACAGCCCTGCCCCCACTGCAACAGGGCCATAAAATTTCACCCAATGTTTATTGCACATTTCAAGTTAATCTGAGAAGATGGTGGCTGACCATCTCTTCAAACTGCTGGCATCCTTGTGTTGGTGGTAGTTCCATAGCAGTATTAGATACGTAATTCCAGAATATTGACCCAACAATAATGTAGGAGTGGCATTATATGTCTAAATCAAGATGGCTTGTGACTTGAAGAGCAAGTTGGAGGTGATGGTGTTGCCATGACATTACTGCTTGTAATATGTCTTATCTGCAGATGAGCAAGAACCAGTGTCAATGACGGTTCTGCATGTCCAGGGATCTGGTGACTCACATTTGCCACATTCTCCAGGAATTGGTGCCATGAGGACTGGGAGGGCATCCGCTGCCAGTGGCTGAGAAAGTAACAGTCGCTTTGAAGTTCTACACCAGTGACTCCTTCCAGGGCTCCACTGGGCACCTCTGTGGGGTATCTCAGGCATCCACGCGCAAATGCATTCATGAGATCACAGACGGCCTTTTTGCCAAGGCTCACAATTACATCAACTTCGACAGAGATAAGCATGCCAGGATGCCAGAGCACTCTGCTTTGCTGAGATTGCTGGATTCCCACAGGTGCAGGGTGCCATCGACTGCACTTGTGCGGCTATAAAAGCTCCCTGTCAACAGGCACTGCAACATATAAACTGGAAAGACTACCGCTCACTCAATGTACAGCTGGTCTGCAACCATAAGAAACTAATCATGCAGGTTTGTACCAGGTACGCAGGAAGCATCCACGACGCATGCGTCTTGAGTAGATCACAGATCCCGGACATCTTCGAGGGACCAAATAGGATCCAGGGCTGGCTGCTCGGTGACAAAGGTACCCCCAAAGGATGTGGCTGATGACGCCCATGTGGCAGCCTCAGACTCCTGCAGATAGAAGGTACAATGAGGCTCTTGGTGCGAGTTGAGCGTTGGTGGAGCACACCATAGGGATACTAAAGATGTGATTCTTAGGCCTGGAGAGATCTGGCGGAGCAACCCAGTACAGTCTCCAGATGGTCTCATGGATCATCATGGCTTACTGCGCACTGCACAACCTGGTGCTGCAAAGAGGGGAGGACTTGCCAGATGTCGACATGGAGGAGTTGTATGTCTCCTGCAATGAGGAGGACCCTGAAGAGGATGAGGGTGATGAATTCAAAGAAGACGAGGCTGCAGGTGAAGAGGCCATAGCATGAGCCAGATGAGACAGGCATGTGTGTGAGGCCCTGATAGCCACCAGACCCCACCAGGAGGATGACACCTTCTAGTAAGTATCCTCTTGGACAAGAGCCCTCCATCATGGGCCAGCATGAGCTTCAGCGTTGCAATTCCTCTAATTTCAATATGAGAGTGAATAGTTACACATCAGGCTCACATTGTCCTGATCCTATGAAGGAGGATGAGGCCTCAGGAGCATGTGTCCTCGCTGAGATGAGGTGCTAGCTGGAGAAGGGCGACCCGGCATCAGACATCAGAAGGTGCTGCCTCTTCAAGCGTCTCTGCAGCATCCCAGCCTACAAAAGCCAGGAGCTGCTGCACGATCCTCAGTGGGCTCATAACTGTATGCCTTCAGTGTGACAAGGCTCCTCAAGGAGATCCATCTCCAGCAACGGAACTACGCACTCGGTGTAACATCAATGGTGAATCAGATAATTCACACTTGGGCAAGGCAGCCGATGACGTTCTGCTGCTGTGAATCCATTTGTAGGTGGCTCAGTCATCTGACGTGCAATCTTTCAAATCACAGTGACCTCCGGCACTCTCAGGGATCCTGACATATATCCTCAGCTTGATATGGATGTGGACCACTTGAGCACAACAACGTCAAGCATTGCCAGACTTTAAAATGCCTCCTCTTTAACACTGACATTGTGCCCTCATGGCCAGCCCTGGCCCTTGCCAAGTCCATAATGCACACACACCATGAAGCCCTCTTGGCTACGTATTGTGAATAAAGAGCAGCTTCAGTACATCCTTACTCCTATCCCATTGCTCCACTACACATTGTCTAAAACAACCATGTGCGCTTCCAGAGCCTGCTTAAAGCTTCTATTGCCTGCCAGAAATGACCATTTGGAATTAGCATCAGTAACCTCGGTGAGTGCTAAGGTGAGGGGATGCAGAGCGCTGCATCACTAGTTTGTGATGAGAGCCTTGTCCCCGCAAGACACACAACTACAGGATGAGAGACGCACAGGGTTGGATGTTCGAGCGCCAGGGCAATAATGTGGCTGAGAAGGGCTGAGCTTCATCACCTTGAGGTGGCAAGGTGCCCCACTTATTGGTGAGCTTAGCAGATGTACGCTGTAAAAGTTGAAAACACAGCTGGCTGATACCAGCGCACACGAGCTCTGAGTATGGGCTCACAGCATGAAAACCCTGCCGGATGAGAGAGCACATGGAGCTGCACGATACATGCCCCTTCTCCATGTGTGAACACATCCCTCCTTGTACACTACACCTTCACCTTTTAAGAATGCAGACGAGATAGGAGAACATATGTAGCCAAGAGTAAACATGACATGACCCTGCAAAACACGTGAACAAGGTTTGTTCCACAAGCACACTCAACATTAAGGCATCACTGATGTCAAGAACGATGTGCAAATGGTGCCATACACTGTGGTGTTATGGAAGCACACTACTTTGGCAAGAGGCTCCTGATAGCGGCATGTGTGATAATTTGTAGGAGGGACCATGGTGTACCACTTGAGTGACTGCAAAGCAGCTCATCATAACAAAGAGGCATACACAAGAGATGTGGAAAGGGTGCGATTCTATTTACAGTTGTGAACATGACATACATGTTGTGAAAACCCGTGCCACCGTTGTGCTTCTATTATTTTCTTGATTCCCTAATCCTACTGCTACATCTGGGTACCGTGGAGGTGGAGGCAGCCTGCTGACTGCTATGCTCTGTTGTCTGTGATGACTTTGGCTGGCGATCTCTGGGGGTCGGGGTGGGGAGGCGGGGGTGAAACCTGGAGGGCCCCAGCCTGCTTTGGGTCTCCTGCCGTGGGGCAGGTGCACCCTCCTCAGCCTGTGGAGCTGGAGGTGATGGGGCCACAGGAAGAGGGGATTGGGATCGAGTGATACTCCTGAAGTCACATGAGTGGATGGCCCCAGGGTGTCTAGCTGCTGGTCCTCCTCCCTCTGGGTGCCCGAGGGCCCCTGGCTGACTCCTTGAGGGGAAGGGACAACTGGAGTGAGATTGAGGTGCCCCGCAGCCCCCTTGCATTGACACTGATGGCCATCAATGCCTACACCAATGAGGTGCAGCTCCTGCAGCAGTGCATGACCAATGTCCCGGACCAAGGTCTCCATAGCGACCGCCATCCTACCAAAGTTGACCTAGGTGCATTGAAATGATGGCACAATCACCTCAGACTGAAGGTGAATGGACTCCTCCATCGTCTGTTGCAATCTGAGGAAAGCAGCTGATGACGCTTCCTGATATTCCCATGCTTATGGCTGCAGCTCCATCAACTGATTTAGAACCAAGTCCAGAGGCTTGTCATCTGATTCGGACTCAGCTGAATCGTGGCCTCCAGCAGTCTTCCCAGTGTCGGCGACCTCGGATGTCCCTGCCTCCAACTGCTGTGGACCAGATTGTGCGCTGTGCTCATCAGATTGTGGCCCCGAGCCTCCTCTAGATCTAGGCCCTACCGAGGTGTGAGTCTCTACGCTGGTGGAGGGTGTGGGTGAGCACTGTGATGGGTCTTCAAGGCTGCTGTGTTCTGGTTCCCCATCCGAGGTGTCCTCGGGGCTGGAGCTGAGGGCTTGGCTGGTTGAGGGCATCGGGTGCTTGGCAGAGGTGCCTATTAAAGAAAGTAAAGATAATTAGTGCATGGCAGCCGAGTAAAAAACGGGAGATTGCACTCACAGTAGCAAGGGCTGATAGATGATCGGGAGCGGGATCCTTACGTCTCTGCAGGCATGGTCCACATCCTCTCCGACCAGGTCATTGCCTCTGTTCTCGAGCTCCGTTAGGAACTTGAGTTCTGGAACTCCACCCCCCATCTGGGACTTTTCACTGCGGTTATGCACGATCTTCTCCTGCATAAAGACGGATAGAGAGCAAGACACATGCCAGGGCAGATGAGAAGGATGCCTGGCATGCGTGGGTGGTGAGTGGTGCCATGGACATGATCTGCAGAAGTGTGTGAGAGAGAGTGAGTGGCTTTGTCTCTTGAGCTGGCCGTGAGCGAGATCCCTGTGAATGTCTGATGTGTTTGTGAGTACGTAAGTTGAAAGTGATGAGATGGTTGACTTATCCTGGCGGCACTGATGAGATCATTCATCTTCTTTCTACACTGGGTGGCTGACCTCTTTTTTGCAGTGATGGCACTGACCGCCGTTGCCACTGCCTCCCAAGCCGGAGCGGTGAGGTTGGGGACCACCAGCAGCCAGAGCGAGGGTAGAAGACATTGTGGCGGGCCTCCACGGCATCCAAAAGGCCTTCCAATGAGGCATCACTGAACATTGGTCCTGCCATCTTATTGGTTTTCAGGGCCATGTTTTGAGTGAAGCAGCCCTGGGCTGTAGACATTGAAAATTATGCACACAGCTGCAGTTTAAACATAGCGCCCAGAGTGAGGAAGAGGTGAGGTCATGGCTTGGCAGGCAATTCACAGGTCACCCGTCAGTGATATGGCGCGTTTCTCGTGTCTGCATCATTAATGAGGCAGGAAGTGGACGATACAGTGTGAAAACCTGCCTTTGCAGTCAGCAGGAAAAACACCAATTTTTTTTATGCCTGTTGCTGCACTTAGTGCAATTCAAGGAAAATCCTACCCATAAGCTTTTACAAATTTCTGTTCAATTTATAGTGTACTTTCCTGCCTGAGTAAAACTCCATTGCGATGCCGAGACCCCCTTTAGAAAATATTTAAAATTGTACACAAGTCCAATGTTAAAATAAAGCAATTTACAAGTTGGTTTTCGATTTACTAAATGAGTGTAAAATTCATAAACGGATCACTTGAAAGGTACAGTGCAACTTATAATTTAATTAGACAAAGCGTTTCGGAAGGATGCAGAGAAAAAAAAAGATATTTAACATTTTATATCAAAGCCAGTATTAACTGTCTCTAAATGGTGGACAGCAGTCTTGATAACTACTGAGCTTGTTAACATATATTTGTTTGATTTTAACAGGAGTTATGATATAAATAAAATCAACTATATGTTTGCAAAGTATGCGAAAAACACCATGGAAACACTGAATATTACAGACGTTAACAAGGATGCACGTTTTATGTGGACGGTAAGTGAACTTTATGAACCTCAACAAATTTAAACTGATTTCGCCCAAGGATTTTATCGTTTAGCGGCATTTGGATATTCCCGGTAGCTTTTAACCCTATTTTTATTTGCTTGATAGAATGAAAATGCAGAAAGTACAAACAAACAAATAAAAAGCTTGCTCTGCACCCCAATTAAAAATGGAAAGAAGAATAAAGTGATAGGTACTGGAGCTTCTCTGAACATTTTAATGTACATTTGTGTTGGTTGTATGTGCGGGATCTGTTTGCATGTCTGCACATTTCATTCATCCTATGAGCAATGCTTCCAAATGATTCACTTCATTTATTAAAAATCACAATGTATTGCAATGAAAGGAAAAATATGAGATCCTTTGGCTTTCTGCTGTCAGCTGCTTTAATTTCACTGGGGTGCATCAATTATTGAAGTAGTTTTATCAACTATTGATACAGAAATTCAGGTTTCAGCCCAAACTCAGAAAGTCATGACTAAATAAACCATTCACGTTCGTAATGAAGCTTTTAACTCAAGAGATTTCTCTGTTCAAAGGAGGTTCTTCCATTCTGTACCAATCTGTTTTTTTTTTAAATTCGTTCACGGGATGTGGGTGTCGCTGGCTAAGCCAGCATTTATTGCCCATCCCTAATTGCCGTGGTTCAGAGGGCATTTAAGAGTCAACCACATTGCTGTGGGTCTGGAGCCACATGTAGGCCAGATCAGGTAAGGACAGCAGATTTCCTTCCCTAAAGGGCATTAGTGAACCAGGTGGGTTTTTAGGACAATCGGCAATGGTTTTATGGCTGCTATCAGACTTTTAATTCCAGATTTTTATTAAATTCAAATTTCACCATCTGCCATGGGATTTGAACCCAGGTTCATTACCCTGGGTCTCTGGAATACTAGTTAGTAACAATATCACTATGCCACCGCCTCCCCCTATTTAGTATAGTCTTAGTATAGCTATTATTTCTATTAACAAAAATAAAAACAGAGTGTGCTGGAAATACTCAGCAGGTCTAGCAGCATCTGTGGAGCGAGATATAGAGGTAACAGGCAGAATTTTGTTAGTGGTTCGCCATTCCTGACGGCAGAAAGGAACTGTGCGTGACTTCCGCTCTCTTGCTTTTTCCCATTTCCCACGCAATTACAATTAAAATTTAAAGTGTCGCTGGTGTGTACGGGAAAGACGTACTATTCCGATGTGGCGATGCTATTCAGTGGTGAAACCTGCCATCAGCTGACAATGCTGCAGCTGCAGGCGAGCTACATAAGAGCCTCCTGGTCAAACAGGTAGGCTCTGCATCACAGCCACAACTTCCCAGCCCAACTCCTTTGCCATTAACATAGGACTTATTGAGTGTACAAAGGTGGCAGGATGTTTTTCCAACTTTAAATTTCACTTGTAAATAATCTATATTATATTAGTTTCACTTTATTCATGTGTGCATCATTATTATTTGTTGAGATATCTTAGTCAAAGAGCTAAATGCAGTGTTACGCCTCATAGTGAGCATGCATTGTTGATTACAGGGGAGTTAGGGACATTTCCTTTATTGTGGAAGAAACAATGTTGTATTTTTTTTGTTCACTCTTTATTGAATGTTCATGTTAGTGTCCAGTATTGTACTCACCACTCTGTGAAACATGACTGACCTTGAAGGCCCTCCCTTCTATGCGTCATAAAGGATATTGTCTGAGAACTATCTCAGTGGGGTTTATTGAAATATTGTAGGTGAACTCAAAGCCCTGTAAGAACTCAGCCAACCAATACCCTGAGATGGACCCATGTTTGGACAGTCCTGATACCATCTTTAGGCCCCTCATTTTCTTACCTTCACTGATTGTCCCCAACAAACTCCCACTACACCCAGGAAATCAGACCCTTCCCACTTCACTCCTCCATGAACCCAACTCCAGCCTCTGCCCTCTCTTGGACCCCTCTTCAATTCCTCCATGCCCCTGACCCCTCTCCATATACACCACCCCCCAACCACTGACTCACCCTCGCCAGTCCCAAACCTCCATTCAAGCTGCCATTCTCCTTGTGCTGTGGAGTTAAACAAGGAAAACTGCTGACCTTAGACACAACTACACAAAGCCCTGTAACCAGCCACAGACCACCTTTAAACAAATGTGAACTGGGTGCGATGATATTCTTGTGCACTACTGACTTTATCTTGAAGGTAGGACTTTATTGAAAAAGATTTTTGCTAATGAGTACTTATAGCAATGAGTACTATATTACAAGCACAAGACCATCACAGGATGGTATGAGGTCCGGCACGCCACTGGCTTAATCTCTGCATCTCAACCCACCATTGGAAAATCATAATTTGGCATCCTGCCTAATTCAGTCACCCCCCAGAAGAGCCATATTTGACTCAAAACATTAATTCTGTTTCTCTCTCCACAGATACTCCCAGACCTGCTGAGTATTTCCAGCATTTTGTTTTTTATTCCAGATTTTCAGCATCCGCAGTATTTTGCTTTAATTTCTATAAGTAGATTTTGAATTGGGAATTATTGAAGAGATAAAATTAACACCTACTTCTTTAAGTTTAACTAGCTATTCATCGTTTTGAATTGCATAAACCGTACTTTCTGGGAAGAATTAATTGGTTTAATTGAAAGGATAATATAAGTGTTATAGAGGAGACAAGTAAATGCATGTTTTTTTACTCTAGTCAAGGAATGGAGCTCCAATTAAGAGCACTTCATATTTTCAAAAGGAAAATGGGATTGATTTTTCATAATAGAATGTATATTTTGAATGATTGGATGGATGGATGGATGGACGAACAGATGGACGGATGGATGTCACATTATATTTCTGTAGAGATCCCAGTGCCCTGGGAATCTGCACAAAGCCAACAAGGCAATGAACAGACAAATAGGAATGCAGCCATCATATAGAAAGCATAGAAGGGTTGTTCCTCAAAGGCACTATTTCTGTACTAATGGGCAGATTTTATTTCCCCCGATATGGGGGCAAGAAAGGATGCAGGTTGGCCAGCGTGGCAATTTGCCAGCACCATCCCACTCCCGAGCCATTTTCCCAGAGGTGGGATTGGACCTGCCAGGGCTACATGCTTGGAAGTGGCAGGTAGCCAACCAAGGTAAGTAAAAGGTCAATTAAGAGTCTGTAGGTTCTCTCAAAAGTCTGGAACAGGTCTGCTGTCCGGAGGTGGCCTCCCATTCCACAACGGTGGTCTGGCAGGTGTGACAATTTTTTATTTAGATTCTTTAAAGTTGCTGAGGTGGCACCTCAAGATGAAGGTGCCCATCAGTTCCCAAGTCTGCAGTGGCAAGCTTCCACCCTTTAAGTGTTGGAGGGTCTCCTGTTGGCCCTCCACTTTCAACAGCCCACCACGAGCAAGCCTTCTGGTCACTAAATGGCCAATTCAGAGAAAATCACTGCCAGGTGACTGCTTCCAAGGCAATATGGGGATGGGACCAACATTAGCCGCTGGCATTGGGATCCCCACCCAAAGTGCAAAATCCTGCCCAAAAAATTTATGTAATGAAGAAACTGAATTTAAAACAATGGATTGAAATATATGCACGTCAATTTTCAAACACTGAAAGGCACAAAAGAGAATGAACTTCATCATCATATTCATAATTATCAGCAGCATTTTACACACTACCCAATGTCTTTTTCATGTGTGGTGTGTACAACAAGCTGCTAATGTGCTCTTGCCTGTTTTGCTTAACTAACAAAGAATTCTAAAATCATATATCTGTATACGTAGGCCAATAACTACACCCTGTTTCAAGCAAAAGCCACCACTATTCATTTTTGTTTTGAACAGTGCACCAAGTATTCCAATTCTGTGTTTTAGAATGAAGGGCCTTGTCTAAAAATAGCTGCATGTTTGAAAAGAAAAGAAATGGATACCCAAACACAGAGATGTCCACCCCTTTAACCTTTGAGTAGTCTAACCCGCTAACATGGTACAAAATCTAACTCCGTAACTGAAATGAAGACAAAATACTGCAGATGTTGGAGATCTGAAATAAAAACAGAGGACGGGATCGCTCCTGCTGGTGGGATCGTCCAGTCCCACCAAAGTCAATGGACTTTTGGCTGGCGAGACCCACCACACCAGAGCTGGAAAATCCCAGCCAGAAAGCACTGGAAATGCTCAGCAGACCTGGCAGCATCTGTGGAGAGAGAAACAGAGTTAACATTTCGAGTCAAATATGACTGCTTCAGAACTGGAGAAGATTCTGAAGAAGAGTTGCATTCGACTTGAAATGTTGGCTTTGTTTCTCTCTCCACATATACTACCAGACCTACTGAATAGTTGCAGCACTTTCTGGTTTTAGCTCCATAACTGATGTTATGTGGATATCTTGGCTAAAGTTGGGGTTGGGGGTGAGCTAAAGATAATGCTTAAGATAAAATTGATATTTTCTGTTGGTTGCTGAAAATAACCTAAACATCCACCCAAGCTTTGGTCAAAGCATGGCCAGCAACATTTGTTCTGAAGTACTTCAATGCAACTATGGTAATAAGTATTGCAGGATGATTGGAGTACAAGAATAAAGAAGCCTTCCTACAAGTGTATAACACTTTGGTGAGACTACACCTGAAGTATTGTGTGAGTTTTCGTCTCCATAGTTAAGGAAGAATAAACTTGCATTTGAGGCAGTACAACAAAGGTTCACTGGGTTGGATCCAGTGATGAGAGGCTGAAAAAATTGGACGTATACCTTCTGGAGTTTAGAAGAAGCGATCTCATTGAAATATGCAAGGTTTTGAGGGTGCTTGACAGGGTAGACACTAAGAGGTTGTTTCCCCTTGCTGGGTATCTAGAACATGGGGGCAAAATCACAGGATAAGGAGATGATTATTTAGGACAGAGATGAGGAGAAATTTCTTCATTCTTGTACGTTGTCATTCTTTGGAATTCTCTACCGCAGAGGATTTTGATGCTCCAGTGCTGAGTGTATTTAAGGCTGAGATAGATAGATTTTGGATCTCCCAGGGAATCAAATGATATGGGGAGCAGGTGGGAAAGTGGAATTAAGGTAGAAGATAAGCCACAATCACATTGAATGATGGAGCAGACTCAAGAGTGGTCTACTTCAAACCCTATTTCTTATGTTCTATGTAGGTAACGATGAGTACCACAGTGCCACTTACATGATTGTTGCATATAGGTACAACATAAACTGCTTTTATCATTCCTTCAGAACTGAAAACAAATGTTATTACTGTAGCCCCCATGGATTGTATATCCATTATTCTAAATTAATGACAATTGTGTCGTTCTTGAACCAGTTTTTTCACCCCTATGTTTAACGATCATGAACTCTATTTTCATATTGCCAACTCAATTAAAATCTATACAATAAAAGACATGCATCCATGAGGCATGGGAAAATGTCTGTCTTATTTCATACTAGCGAAATGGCCATCATACATAAAAACCTGTTGGGCACAAAAATGCCACATTTAATATTCACGAAAAAACAACAAATTGCTCTTAACTGACCGATACTGATCGCCTCAAATATGTTTGAAGAAATATAAATGCTATCAATGAAGAACCAGAAAGTAACAAAAAATAACTAATTAACAACTAGAAAGCTATTTGTTCCCTAATAAAATTGCATAAGATTTTTTCAAAGTGATTTTAATTCTGTTATGACCCTTGACCAGACCCCAGGACATGGGGGTAGATTGGTCAGGGACCAATACCACTTTGACCTACTTTAAAGACACTTACTAAGTGAATAAAGCCACAAAGTTCTACGGGTTTTGAACAAACAAAAATGAACTTTACTATACATATTCATGAAGATAAAACAATTTACAATATCTATCTTATACGCTAACATTCAGGGTTAAGTATGAGGCATATGTGAATTAACAGGCGAACTGTGGTCGGACACACCACGCGACACAATAGATGACAGATACAGCCAGAATAGATTCCATGGATTTCTCAAAAACCCACCCAGACATTTGTCACATTATGAGTCAACCAATCTTCACTGAAGCTTTGTCTTTTTCACAAGGGTTTCCAAACTCCACCTCTGAAAATTTTGCCTTGGAATTTTCTCCAAATGTCGCTCCTACTTGGATGGCTTCAAGAATGACCCACCTCGCAGCATTTCAACCTCGCCTTCCAAGATTCCTTTCCCCTGGATCTCCAAGTATACTCAAACTTCACCTTCCACACACAATTTCAGACCTTTAGCCATGTCAAGCAGAATACCACTGTTCCAAAGAGGTATCTTTGTCCCAATGGCTCGCAGCGCGGAGTCACCAACCCTTGGCTGTCTTCTCGGATCTTCAGGGCTCCTCTCATGCCCACTTCACTTAAAATCTGCTCCCTACAGCTCTTTCTTGAATTTGGAGCCTATTACTCTGTCCCTTTCTTCAACTTCACTTAAGGGATATATTTCTGTTCCCTGGCTTTGGCCCATACCTGGGATTTCTTCTTGGGACCTCTCCCTGTCCCCCTCCCGTGTCCTGCTCCCTAGCACATCTACTTGATGATGGGTCTCAATATCAGGTCATCTGACCTGCCTCTTTGTGCCGTTTTCTCTTTCCCCTTCTGCGCAGGTGCGCAGAGCTGATCCTTGGCCCGAAGAATTTTTTTTAAAAACGAACAGCGCAAGTACTTCTGGCCAGCGCTTGTACCAGAGACCCAAGGTTTGTGGGGAATGGGAGTTCCCGACCACCAAAGGTGAGTATAGATTTGTTAACAATTCCCATTTTGGTTTTTCAGCCACCAAAGAACTGAATGTTCAAATTAAAATTGCTAACCTTATAAGCATATGAAAATGAAATAATTAATAACAATATCTGTGTCTTGAGTTCTATTGAACTCCTACTAATCAAGAGGCATGAGCAGAGAAGAGATTTCTATGTTGTAGAGTTCACCAGTGTAACGTTATACTCCAGCAAACAATGAGGCGAGTTTTCCCAGGCAAGGGGAGGTGGGTTTGTGCGTGGGAGAGTTCAATACCCTAAAAGTGACTTTGGTTTGGGATGCTGATGTTGCTCCTCTTGCTTTCTCCTGGATGGGTGCCAAAGCCAGCGGAGAACTCCCTTTGATCTGGTGGGAACGCAAGTAAAGCAGTTATAAAAGATAATTAAGAGCTTCTTTAACCCTGCGTTCTGACTTTCCCAGTCAACACATGGGTTCCATGCTGTGCTTGTACTTTAGGAGGTTGGAGCAGGAAAGTGGGAGCGGAAAGTCATTGTTGACTGAAACTGACCTGCTAGCAACGGCATAAGTGCTGAAATTGGCAACCCTGTGGTTAGCTGCAGTGAAAGGCGAGCGCTGACAGTACCAGTTCTTGCTGCCTGAATTCACTGATCACTTTGGGAACAGCAATTTTTTTGAGTAACTTCCAAGTGCCTTGGCGCCCATTGAGCTCAATCTCAACATCTTGCCTGCCAGGCTTCCCTGTAACATGGGAGATACATGCTGTTCAGTAGCTAGGAGCTCTGAGGAGGAGCTGCAACTTGATCCAGACCAGCAGCCATAACAAGGACAGCATCTCAGGCAGCAGCAGCAGCTGCCTCCTCCACAGCCAAGTGCAGCTTTGGGGAATGGATACAGAACTGCACCTTGAAAGAGATGATAGCCCCCATTATAGTGTATGGAGGCCATAGGTCAGCTCCCTCGACTTCTCCAAACAACTGTCCCTCGGAATGCTCAGGCTCTCATAAGAGGTAATCAGACAACTGCAGTCTTTTGGAAGCAGACCTCCAACCAAGAGGAGTATGCGGCAATTCATTATCTGTGGCTGCCAAGGTGATAACAGCCCTCAATTTCTTTGCATCTGGATCCTTCTGGGTAAGAGCTGGTGGCATTCACAGAATATTGCAGCCCACAACCATTACCCAGGACACCAATGGCCTCTTTGCCAAGACCTCCAACCATATTCACTTTGACACAGATGAGGTCAGTCAAACCCAGAGGACTGACAACTTTGCTTCACTCACGGGATTTCTACAGTCCCAGGGGGTGATTGATTGCACTCATGGCAGTCAAGGCACTATCAGATCAGCCAGGAGTCTTTGTTAATTGGATGTGCTTCCATTCCCTTGATGTGCAGCTGGCCTGTGAACACCACAAGAACATGATGCAAGTGCGTGCTAGGTATCCAGGGAGCTGCCAAGGACCTGCCATCCTTCAGCAGTGTCAAGTTCCACAGGTATTCTCTCCACTAAACACTCTCGGTGATTGGCTAATGAGAGATAAGGGACACCTACTCAAAACCTGGCTGCTGACCCCAATAAGGAACCCTACCACAGAGGCATGAGTGGTACAGCAGGAGCCATATAAAAACTAGGGCAATAATAAAAAAAAGTCATTGGCTTGCTCAAGATGAGGTTCCGGTTTCTTCACAGATCTTGGGGCCCCCTTCAATATGCCCCAGCAAGAGTATTCAGGATTTTTGTGGTCTGCTGTGCCCTTCACAACATGGCACTGCAGAGAGGATAGAACTGGCACTGAAGGAAGATGTACAGCATCTAGCATCCTCAGAGGAGGAGGATGATGATGAGGAGATGAAGGAGCTCACCAGTTAGTAGATCATGTCCCCCACCTGCATATGGTCCTGCTTTTCTCTTAGGATATAAGTGGAGAAAATTCTGCCCATTGCATCAAAACACTTCATTAATATTCATCTGATGGACAACTCCTAAAATGCAGCTTAAGACTGCTACCTTCTGCTCAACCAGGCCAACTCTTATGAACTGGAAGTCACTCCATGCTCCATCAATGAGCACTCTAGTTGTCAGCCAAAAAATACCCTGGTAAAAACACCAGGATGTGGTGGATAGAGCATATTTTTGAGGAAAGAATTGTCGAAACTGGTCATTCTCCCTAATTGTAAATCCCAAGATGAATGATTATTGAGTAAATAACTGAAAGAACATGTAGAAAGAGCAGGAGACATTGCCGAAGAATTATTTGAAAGAGAAAAAGAAAGAAGAGCAAAATGAGTGAGTAAAAAAGAGGCAAAGGCAAATGAAAACAGGGACAATGACAACAGAAAATGTGTGAGAAGTTTACAAAAACAGTAAAAGAAGTAGACAAAAAGAATAGAAAGTAAACCAGAAAGATAGAGGCATAATTTTAAAGAAAATGTGAAAAACATGATAAAACACACCGAACTTGAAATTCTATGGAAAGTTTGAAAGTGACAGAAGAATAGCAGGGCAGGCATTTTGCCCGTCACTTTGCCAGGCCTGTACCCAACTCATGGGAACAGGGTAATTTACAGACTCAGGGTAGATGCCCCCTTCCTGTAGAAATAGAACAGAGGTGTCCATGCTACAGTGCTGACAGAAAATCAAAGCACCCTCTCCTTAAGGCCCGTGGCATTTATCAGGCTAAAGATTGAAATCAAGGAAAAAATTTCTGTCCCCAGTGAAAATTATGGGGCTACATACAGTAAATAATTCTTCTGTAATCAATGACCTTAGGGCATTAACATCTCTGGGGCCTTTAGGAGGCTCACCATGAAGCCCACAACTACTCTGGGCACATATGGGATTACTTGGGCCTAATGTGTAAACAGGTTGTAATTTTGACATTAGCCTGGGAACATCCCAAGCTACACCCCCAAATTGCTGAGGAAGACATGCAAGCCCCCTCTCACGATTGGGAATTCTGAAGAAGGGCAAATGAAAGAGAAACCTTGTGGATCTGGGTTCCATGAAAAATGACAATCTCCCTGTCAGGTTGCACTGCATTCATGCCCTCACGGCCCTCCAGAATTTGGATACATTTTATACTATAGCAGATGAGATGTTTTATATAAAATGATAATTAATTCATTAATTACCCTGTCATCGTGAAACAGCAACCTCAGATTGCAACTTAAGTTCAAAATTCAGTAGATATCCATAAAACACTTAAGTTTGGTTTTCCTGGCATACGATATCGTCTGAACCCAGATTTTATGTTACACCTTTATTACTCCCCGACATTCCAAATTATATGGTTGCACTGTCAAAATATGAATAAAGTGGGGTTCAATTTTACCTCTCCACCTGGTTAGAAATCAATGAAATGAATATTAGATAGGTTCTACAGGTTATGGGTAATCCACTCGACTAGATAATCATTTAGATGCTGAAGTGAAATGACATTTAATATGTCAAGAAAAAACTTTGATGAGTTTAGGTTGGTGTAAAGAATCCACTAATACGTCAACAAATGCAGAAGTACATTGTGGCTGCACCTTAACAGAAATAATATTTGTTTGGCAGTGCAGAACTTGAATATTGCTGAAAAGGGAGACATGTTGCAGAAGCTTTTTGTCTTGCCGTCATCAGGACAAATACAAGAATGCCAAATTTCAAAGGTTTACAACTATTTTTACTACAGGAGAAAAGAGTGCTGACTTACCAAATTGGGTTTACTCAAGATTGATATGAGTTGAAATATCTTAACTAGGGTGGTTAGCGAAGGCAGGAGCGGGCTGGGGGCTGGGTAAGGGGTGTGGAGACCATGGTTAAATGGGTAGCAATAAAGTGAAGGAAAAGGTGACAAATGCTAAAATACCTTATTTGCAAATTGTATTACTGTTTTACAAAGAACCTTTTTGGCCATCCATGTGTTAAAAGATTAAAGTTGTCATCATTTAGCGTTATTTCTGTTTACTGTGAAAATGGGGATGAAATAATGACTCTTTAGGAAATTGTTGGCCGAACAGGAAAGATTTGATGATGGCATTGAATTAAAGGATGCTGCTATTAACATTTAATCAGCCAACAATGATTGGTGAATGGTGTTGATAAAATAATTATAGTTTCATAATTCTTGCACCCAAGTGTGTAGTGATATATACTTCTCTTATTTTGACAACCATGTGTCTTGCTGGGCCCATTTTTCAGTGCATGTCTCTCCCTGTACCCTCAGTGTATCCTGCCAGCAAAATTTCTGCTGCTGTCTATGTGTAGCTGTGTGAGGTTGTGTCATCTACATATTTGTCTGACAATAGCATGAATATTACGTGAGCAATGGCAACAATGGTTATGGCAGTTTGGTTAACATTATTCTGATTACCTTGATTTTATGCTGCAGATTTCTCATTAATGTGACAAAGATATATTTCCTTTTATAATCCAAAATGTCTATGTTACATTAAAATAAACTTAAAATCTAGGGAGATTTAGAATATGGTTGATAAAATCTTGCAAGCTTTCTTTCAAAATGATGTTTAAGAATTAGATTGTCGCGTAAAAACAATTTTCAATGATTGACATCATAATATTTTACAGAGGCTTCACCCTTCAGCCACTGAATCTTATTTTCACCTTTAAAACCCACTACTTTTTCAAGCAGAATCAGAAAAATTGACTCCGTGAGCATTCTAATGTTGTTCTAAATTTGAATAATATAAACAATCCATGAAGTTGCTTCATTAACTTGAACAAAGAACTGAATCAGTATCATTAGCCCTTTAGTGCAGCCATCTTTGTGCATTAGTGACAAACCACACCAGCGGTGGCACATTTAGCGACTGCAGCTGAAAATGTAATATTAATCTTAAAATCACATTTACAATCAACAGGATGTATTGTACAGTATTACAAAGCGGTTTCAGGAAAGCAGTCTCAAAGGGACATAGGAATTGCTGGACAAAAAGAGACCAAGGCCCATCTAATTTGCCTCCTATCACTCTGGTTGTTGCATGATACAATAATAATGGATTTTTGACTTATCATAGCAATTCATCTCTATCAACTAATCAAACCAGACCCAGACATGAGACAAGGAAACACCCAGTGGTGGAGAGTTTTGCAAACCATAGGTCTAAAGTATTTGGCCCTGATATTTACCGAGGCACTATATCAGAGTTGGCTGGGTGCAGGGGAGAGTTGTTTAGGATGGGAATCCCCAAATGCCCTGGAACTCCAGGGTATGCTTGAAATTTTTTTCTAGGTTTCCTAGCCAGTAGCCAGCCTGAATGACAAGCTTGGTTGCTTACTTGTCTGGTGGAAAGGCTGCAAGTAGATTTAGAAGTTTGGGGTTGTGGTGGGGGGTGGGGGGTGGAGGGTCGTGAAGAGATGAGGGAAGCAGAGACATTGTACAGTTGGGAGATCAGAGCCATCACGGAGTTGGAGAGAGCAGAGACAATGTAAGGAGTTCAGTGATTGCAGGGAGCTCGGTGGGATTTGTGGAAGTGGAGAGCTAGACAAATCATTGTGAGGAAGGTAGAGAAAACACTCCTGCTCCTCTTGACCCACAAGCAATGCTGTAAACGTGCTTACCTTATGGATCCCCAGTCATTCTTGCCTCCTTTTACCTGTTGGGTTTAACAAGGCCAGGGGAACCTATTGGACAGCAGTTAAAAGTACAAACCTTACTAATACAGAAGCATGCAGCTTGCTTAAAAGCTTTCAACTGTAACCCTCATAAGAGGGGATTGGTTGCCCACATTTATTTCCATTTCTATTAAAACCGATAGTTGGTGGTTTGGAGGTAGTTTAGATTTGAATTTGATTTTTTTTTAACATTTTAATTTCCCATCTGACCCAAATCCATCCGTTTTTAGTGGGAGAATTTTCTGTTTGGCGTGTGGAGGCGGGCTCTACACGCCAACGTGTAAAATGACACGTGGTGACATCAGGCAGGCGTCCCGACGTCACCGTGCGTCATTCCAATCTTCCGTCTGGCGGGCACGCACCGAGTCGGCTGCACGCCTGCTGAACTGTCAAAGGCCTGTTAAGGCCATTAATAAATCAATCAAAGATATTGACAGGGCTGCCCGTCCAACCTTAAGGTTGGTGGGCAAGCGAAATGTCCAAGCAGCCGTCGCAATTTTCATGAAACCTCATCCATGGGCGGGATGAGGTTTCATGAACGGTTTATTACATTAATAAATATTTTTGAAACATTTAATAAACATGTCCTAGCTCATGTGACGCTGTCACACGGGAGGACATGTGTGAATGATCTTTTACCTTCTTTATTTAAAATTCTCATTATGAAATTAATTTCCCTGAGTCAGCTCCATGCCTCAGGGAGATTTCTGCGCTCTTTTGTGCGCATGCGCAAAAGAGCGCAGGCCCTGACTCTCCCTCCTCGCCCGCACAGGCAGCGCTGAGCGCTACCGGGCACGCATCACACTGGGCAGGCCTTAATTGGCCCACCCACGTAATATGGCGGCATGCAGCCGTTCGTGGGCGGTGATCGGCTCCACACCCGCTCCCGACCAGACTGCCCAACGGGGAGAAAATTCTCCCCTAGAATTTAAAATTCCCCCCTAGAATTTAAAATTCCCTTCAGGTTCCTTCTCCTAAACATGCTGCATTTAGCACACATTTTGTCTCAAATTCCATATTTTAGAATTGAGATGAATGGTTGTAAACTGTTTGGGTTCTGCTGTCAGTGTTTATAATTTTGTTGAAAGTCCTTTGATGTGCTTATTGAATGGTAATTAGTCTTGTATTTAAAACTGATCACGGTAAATAAGAAAGAGCTATAAAAATAAATTGTTGAGTTTTTAGTATTTGGTGTAGAAATGTCACTGAGGTTTATGAAGGGCTAAAACAATAGTGAAATATTTTAACCACTAACTAAAAAATGCTTGCATTTGCTGTCCTGGAAAGAGCTGTTCACCAATAGAATATTGCTTATTCTTCCACCACCCAAATGCTGTGCAGCTAACATGACATCTTCTGTCAAAAGTATAATCACTAGCTGATGCACAACCAAATGTATGTTATAGAGGGCTGAATTATATGGGGCACCATGGTCTCCACACCCCGGCTAAGAAGTGGGGTGGAGTGAGCCCCCCAGGAGAAGAACAGCTGCCCCGTGGTTACTTTAGCTGTAAATAGTTTGGAAATAGGATTTCCACTCCTCGGAGACTGGAAGGCCCAACTCAGAGAACTGCTGGCCAACCAGAGGCCGGCAGCTCACAATGTACCAATAGCACCAGCAGGAGTGGTGGCCATTGTCGGTACTGCACCTGGACAATGAGGAGGCGAGTTGCACTGGATTGGAACCTTATAAGTGTTTGGGTGTCAGCCAGGAGGGTGTGACGACCAGGGTTTGAGAGGCCATGGGGGGAGGGCAACTTGGGGGTATTACACTTTTACCTCCTCTCTGAGGAGCCCAGGGGGCCAGTTATAGAGGGACACCTCCCCTGTCTATCACCAGCTCACACAGGGAAACCTGCTGGGCCGGCCACTTGGCATCAGCCTCCCCTGCCTCAATAATTACCCATTTAAAGGACTCAATTGACTCACTGGTGGGCTGGCCACCTGGCACCACCCCCGCCACTGGTATAATTGCAGTGGGGTCATGGGTAGGCAGCTATTGACAACGGGCTGGATTTAACATGTCGCACATCTTCAAACCCATCAGCGGGGAAATGTTAAATCCAAACTAGAAAGTCATTAAAACAGTAACCATGACTAAAAATATGTTGTACTGAGATGTTAGGGCTGAGTTTCTTATGGGCTACGATTAAAGTGAGTGCCAAATGGTCGAGTCTTCCCAGGTGTGATACCTGGAAGATTTAAACTCCTGGCCCACACCTGCATAGACCTCAGTAATAGTTGGCTGATGGGCAGGAGGGGATTACTGCAGAGTCAAAGGGATGGTACATTTAGTAAGCAGTTGGGGTGGAATGGTCAGGAGGGTCTTGCTTGGGGAAGGAGAATGATCACATCTGCTCGTCGTAACCCAGAAGGAAACTTGAAAAAAACACTTCCTTTCCTGGGCCTCTACTGGTCTTGGCTCCTCTTGCCAGCAGGTTGGTATGGCGGGAAAGCTGCAACAGGTCTCTACACAGGCCCTGGGTAAAATTGAAATCAGGCCCCTTCTTACCTGAGCCTGATTTGCATATTTAAAGAAGAACCCAATGGCCAGGTTGTCCCTTTCACCTGCTCAGGAAAGCAGGTTAACATTGCAACCTTCAGGAAGGCAGTGTGACTGATGCACATAAGTTGCACAAGCCAGTTTAAATATTTGGCCACTTGGTTTCTACAGTCAGACTTCTACCAGTTTATAAACACAGTAGGTCATATTTTAGGAACATCTTTACAACACTTAACAGTGAATGAGTCTTCAGCTGCATGTGATCTGTATTCAAGCTCATCACACACCAACAAAGGATTCAGGATATTTTTCGATGAAATGTTAAACTGAGGCTCTGTGGGATCCTCAGGTAGAGAAGATCCCAAGATACTATTTTGAAAGAATGCAGAGAGAAACACATTACCTGGTCACTACTTCATTTCTGTTTGTGGGACTATGTGCACAAATTGACTGTTGCATTTCCTACATTACAACAATAACTATACTTCAAAATATTTTATTGGGTGCAAAAGTACATTGGGGCATCCTGAGGTCATGAAAGTTGCTACATAGATGCAAATCCTTCTTCTACTAAAATCTCTGACAATAATACAATTTTTTTTTACACAAGTTATCCAAATTCCTCATTGTAATTTATTTATGTAAGAATTATGAATCAAGACAATAGGAATGGATTAGCAGAAGATGATGTTATAAATGCTGACTTTATAAGACAGTTATGTTTTAAACTGCCTCCTTTAAATCAATTTAAAATGGAGTAGTTTGGAGAGGAGGATGTGACCTCCTATGGGATCTGCCCAGAGACAAGTACATATGAACTGCTTATTATGGAGACAGAAACTCAAATTGAACTTATTCAAAGTCAGGTTCAAGTTTTAACATCTGGACACAAAGAAGAAGGAAACTGGCCTTACTCTTGTCCAGACTCACAGACTCTCAGAGGCTGTCAGGGAGAGAGAGAGATTTAGGAGGGAAGACCAAAAGTAGGTGCTGCTGTTCTAGGCAGAAGAAAAGGATTGTTTCTGAGTTAATCAACAAGTGGAGATCTGGTGAGGACAGAACCCCAATTTGAGAAAACACGGATTGTGAAGAGTTAAAAGCCAGGGAATCACCAGAGGGCACCTTGCTGCTGGAAGTCCATTTGATTATGCTCAAGATTGAGTGAAAGGGAAGGAGAGTGCATTATAATGTATAAATGTGGCATGGGGTTTTGATTGTTTTAAGCTAATAAGGAATATCTTTTCTGTGTTTTATGTATTAACTGTCTACTAAGTAATGTTTAGTTTCTGTTGATTTTAGTTTGTTTGTTACAGTAAAAGTCTTAAAATGTGAAATCTTGTCATATGATTCTTTGTGTTGGTCACTGGGAAATTCATATCTCTTTTAAAAATTATCGGTCTCCACAGGGATCATAACAATGGAGCAAGTTCGTTGTTACAATTTTATTTTATAAATTAATTTCTCTCCCAATGGATTAATTGCAGTTCCCAGATTGATCATAATCCTGTACAATCCAGGAGCTGTACCTTTACACTGATCTGTTCTTTCAGTGATGGCCAGGATGAGGTTTGCATTCTGAATTAACGCTTTGCTATCACACTCACATTGGAGAAGGCTGATATGAGTAGAATCATAGAATGATACACCACAGAAGGAGGCCATTCAGCCATTGTGCCTGTTGTGGCACTTTGAAAGAGCTGTCCAATTATCCTCACCTTCTCGCTCTTTCCCCATAGCCCTGCAAATATTTCCTTACAAGCATTGATTCCCTTTTGGAAGTTACAATTGAACCTGCTTCCACCGCTCTTTCAGGCAGTGGATTCCAGATCACAACAACTCAATAAATTCTCTTCATCTCCACATCTTTGTGAATATATTACTGTTTAGGTTAACTAGTACATTTAGTTACAAAGATAAAAACAAAAAGCTAAAAGCTACTGCGGATGCTGGAAATCCAAGTTGAATAGAAATTGTAGGCCCCATTAGAAAAAAAAGTTGGTAGATCAACATTAGCTACTTTGCGTAATACTATGTGGGACATTGACAGAGTTCTGCATGTGTTAAGCTGATTTTTAGTAACCATATAAATTTTTTTTTTACAACCACCATTGGTGACTTCATGTTACGTTATCAATGTGATAATCCAGTCCATGTGCTATCTGATGTTCAATATTTCATATGCCCGCATGAACTGAACTGACATTGAAACCATTAAATCTACTATCCGTTTTTTTTATTGGTTACAGTATGTCATTTGTGCATTGCAGGTGTCTGTCAGCTGATGAATAAAATGGGAGAAACTTTTGACAAAATCAAGGCCTTCAATAAAAATGATCAGCAGTTTTTGGAAGCATTTGCCATTTTTTGTGGATTGGGAATACAGAACACTCAGATGTATGAAACTGTCGAAATGGCCATGGCAAAACAGATTGTGACACTAGAGGTAAGTGACAAATAAGGGTAGATTTTAATTTTCACCACTAGTCATTCGACTATGCAGTGCAGATCAGCATGTCATCATGCACCTGACCTTCCTTTACATGGTCCTTTATATTTGAGTAGACCCCTCATACAGGGGTCTATGTTGCCAAAAGTGTGCTGTTACAATTATCCACCAGTTGCTGCATGCTGCTCATGGTAGACTCAAAGGATGTGATCAAGTCCTATTACTCCCCTGACTCATGGTTCAAGGTAAGCTCTTGTTCAGAGAAACACCTATGGCTTTAGCCTGCCTTTCTCTTCCCTGGCCTAAACAAAGTTATCAGTATTAGTTGGGGTGGGGGCAGGTATGGCTGAGAAAGAGGACTTGCAGTCTGGGAATTTAATCACCCTGTCCTGAGAATCCATGAGGTGCTAAATGAAAGATTGGTACCAGCTGCTGGCTAGGAGAAATGGAAGCCAGAAGATGATCAAGGCCTGGATCCTGCGGACTGTCATACATCAGAAACTGTTTCCCTTTACCAGAGAGATGATTAATACTGATCTAAAGACTGCTGAGTTTAGGGACTCCAGGATACCTCCTGGTGGAACAGAGGAGTTTATGGGGAGATTTGATAGAGGTGTACAAGATTATGACAGGTTTGGATAAGGTAGACAAGGAAAAGCAATTCCCATTGTCGGATAGTACAAGGACAATTATTATCAAGGGCCACTCATACATAGACAAAATGAGTCATGAGCCTGTCATAAAAACCAACTTAATTTAATTTTTTTAGAGAGAATACAGAACCATTCAACTCACCCACAGTTGTGATGGCTGAGTTTGCTTTTCCTTAATGAGCCTTTTTATGTTTGCCTGCACTGATGATGTTCCTACTCACAACAGACTTTTCTCTTTCTGTCTCTCCCTCTCTCTCTGTCTCTCTCTCTCTCTCCTTTTCCACTCTATGGCCGGGATTTTCCGTGCCCGCTGGTGTCCAGCATATTTGGTGGCGTGAGCGGACAATATGCGAGAAGGCCGAAAATCGGTTTCACAACAATGTGAAACCAGTTTGTGATCGTCCGCTCTGCCTGCCAACGGCAGGCCGCGTTTCCCACTATTGGACAACGGGAACCTCATTGTAATACATCAGTATAATATTGTAAGGCCAGCCCACCAGAATCGTCCCTCACCGCTGGATCGTCTGCCCACGCCAACGTGTTACACAACAGTATATAAAAGGCGTGCAATTGTTGTCTGCATTTTGAGGGGAACTCAGAGGTGAATGTGCAAGGAAGGTGCAATGTTGAGTCCATGGCTGCCTCCTGGGGAATGAACTGAGGGTGGGTATAGTAAGAGGGAATGGTGAGAATGAGAGAGGGCAGAGTGAGGTGGTAGGCTGGGAGGGTGAGGGTGCGACGGTATTGATAGAAAGGATGGCGAGAGTGGTTGGTGGGGACTCGGAGGCAGACACGGACCCTCTATTGGACAGAGGATATTGGGGAGGTGAATGTGGAAGGGGGTGGGATTTTCAGGAAGATAGGGAATGTGCATGTTCAACTCGACAACCCTGAAAGAAAAGGGTTGTGGCTGGTAGGTCACGGAGGGGAGGTGGAAGGTGATGCTGGGGGGTTCAACAGTGATGGGGGAAAGGAGATGGGTGACTGGGGGAGGGGAAAGGATGGGCGAGTACAGGAAAAAACTGTAGCACAACCATGCTTGCTAAATTGAAAGTGAAATGAGAGTCATGGTTGGCGAGATCAGGTGCTCCATGGGGGTGTGATCATTGGGTGGGCGGAGATGCAGCTCAGCTCAGATGGACAACTGAAAACGAACCCCAGCAGGCAGCATTGAAAATGCTCAGGACATTGAGATGAGGGTGAAATGGGAAGGATCTGCGTGTGTGGGAGAGTGCTTGCACGAGGCTCCGAAAGGCCCTGCCACACACACACTTGCCCCTCCAGAATCACTTGTGGTCCAGCTGCATGCAGTGGGAGGACCCTATTAGCCTGTCAATGAAGCTGAAAGATACTATTACACATTATTCAGTGACAGTTAATATATTTTCAGATTGTAAAGTGACAAAATGTGTTCACCCGTTAACCAACTGTGATCAGAATTTCTTAACTTTTAGACTTAGACTTCTAGCTGCTTCCCTGACATCTGCAGCAGGGGTGGAGACAGCCTGTGCAATGGTTGGCCTTGTTGCCTCTGATGACTTCGGCATGGTTCTTCTGGAGAGCTGAGGCCTTGGAGGTCCCGGATTGCTTTGGCTGTCCTCTTGTGGGCCATCTGCTCCCTCTGTGGTGACAGAGGACGAGGTTGAGGGGGTCACAGGCAAAGGGGACTCAGGGAGAGGACAGCCTCGGAGATTCCTAAGTGGATGACCCAGGGGTATCCAGCTGCCGCTCCTGCTCCCTTCGGGTGCCTGAGGGCCCCGTTCTGACTCCTTGAGGGGAAGGAGCACCTGGAGGGATGTCAAGGTGCCCTGTTGCCATCTCACGTTGCCACTGCAGGAACTCACCCATGGCTCCCACAGTGGAGTGCAGGTCTGCATGCAGCTCCACAGTCTGCTGGACCAGCGTCTCCATGGCATCCCCTATCCTCCTCATGGAGACCTCCATGCGCGCACATGTGGGCACCACTTGATCAGAAAGCAGGCGGACGCAATCCTCCGACTTGTGTACCACTCTGCTGAACGCTTCCAACAGCTTTGCGTGATGTTCCCCCACCTTCTGCTGACTCTCCATGATGAGTTGGAAGGCTGAATCCAGAGGCTCGTCATTTGACCCGGACCTCACAGATGTCTCTTCCCCAGCAGTCCTCCGAGTGCCGGGGAGCTCGGCTGAACCTTCCTCCTGCTGCGGACATGTGTCCATGCGATGACCACCAAATTGTGAACCCGAGTCTGCTCTAGATCTAGGTTCCACCAAGGTGTGTGTCTCTGCGCTGGTGGAGGGTGTGGGTAAGCACTGTGATGGGTCTTCCAGGCTGCTTATTTCCAGCTCTTCAATGGAGGAGGTGTCCTCTTGGCTGGAGGTGAGGATGTGGATGGAGCTGAGGGACTGGCTGGCTGAGGGTATCGGTCGCTTGGCAGAGCTCCCTGTGAACCAAAGTAGAGATAATTAGTCCATGGCGGCAGAGTCAAAAGCAGGAGAGAGAGCACTCACAGTTGTGTCGAGAGAGGGATGATGTGGTGCAAGATCCTTACGAGGGTGTTCGCCGCTGACCTCACCGTTGCCACAGGCACGTTCCACATCCTTGCCAGTCAGCGTGATGGCACATTCCTCAAAGTGATTGAGGGGCCTAATGTGGGCCACTCCACCCCTGGTCTGAGACCTCTCCCTGCTGATGTGAGCCAGCTTCTCCTGCATGAAAACAGATGGAGAAAGTGTGAGCAGTGCGTATGGCACTGGGTGGAATGTTTTTGTGGTGAGCAGGGCCATGGACAGGATGAGGACAAAAACTCCAGCAGATATGAGCCTGATGGAGATGTGAGGGTGTGTGTGAGAGTTAGTGGTGTTGTCCCTTGAGGTGTGAGATCCCTGTGGATGTGTGATGTGTTTGTGAGTGTGTGAGTTGAGAGTGATGAGAAGAGTGACTTACCCTGGTGGAACAGATGAGACCATTCATCCTGTTGCGGCACAGGGCAACTGCCCTCTTTTGCAGGGCATTGGCACTGACCACCGCTGCCAACGCCTCCCAAGCCGCATTGGTGACCTTGCTTTCTGGTCTTTGCCTGTAGCAGGGGTAGAGGACATCTTGACAGGCCTCCACTGCATCCAAAAGGCACTCAAGGGACTAGTCCATAAACCGGGAAGGGTGGCAGTGGGTGGGGTGGGGGCTGCAGTCTTCTTGCTTTTTGGGGCCATGTCTTCTTTGTAGCAGTTGTGGGCTGGAAGTGCTGAGAGATATGTGTCCGGCTGTAGTTTAAGTGCAAGGCATGATGAAATGGCGAGGTGTTGGCATGATGGGCGAATGAGAGCCCCCTTGCCCTGGAAACGGCGTGATTCCCAGGAATGCATAATTAATGAAGCAGGATTGGGATGATACAGCATGAAAAGCCACCATTGTGGCCGACGGGTAAAACGTCCTTTTTTCCGCCTGCTACCACACTCAATGCAAATCTGGGACAGTTCTGCCCTCTATCTATCTCTCTCTCACTCTCACTCTCTCTCTCTCTCTCTCTCTTTCCTTTCCCACCCTGTCTCACCTGCAAACCATCCCAGGGCAGTGACTCAACAACCCATGGCTCTGGCCAACTCCCAGTCCGAGGCTGCACCTGGGCCTGGAGCCTGGGCTTCTTCTTCAGTCTGTAGGGGCTGAGCCCCTGCCCTGGGGCACTAATGGAGGGGGAGACGGGGTTAACCCCCAATGGAACTGGGTGTCGGGCTCCCTTTCCCCCCTGATCCAGGTTACTCACACTTCACCACCCACTCCTGCTCCTAGATCTTGGACCTCGATCTCCTCCCACAGCTTGGGCATCTGTTGACTGCGGCCGAGGTTCAGGCACCAGGACATGGGAGTGGCTGAACCAGAGTGCAGCACGCGGGGGAGGGAGGGCGGCGGGGCCATGTGTTGAAATCCTGCCGCAGGCCGGATGATGAAGTGCAACGGGCCGGATTCAGCCCTGGGCGGGGGGGTTTCCCACCCCTGGTTTAGGGCAAGAGATACAGAGGGATCGTTGTGAACTTTTTTTCAAGTGTCATGAAGCCTCCCTAAAATATTTTACAGACGACACACCTCCTAAGAGCAGATTAATTGCTGCCCTGACCTGCCTACGTTAAAATGGAAAGTGTGCTAATTGGAGGCAGGTTGGAGTCGGGATCCCCATTTTTGAATTTTTAATCCCCCACCAACGTACCCACAATAAGTTAACCCCAAGACCTCAGTTTTGGACTTCAAGAGAGGCCCCACTTCTGTCAGTGGTTGACATCATACACCAAGTCTCAACATGCATATTTCCACTGACCCTAAAAAGGGCCCCTTGGAGGGAAAGCAAGTGGTAATGACCTGGAACTTGCTGAACACGTGGGTGGTGGAAGAGCAAACAATCGGTGATATCAAAAGAAAATTTGATGGGCACATGAAGGAAATGAACCTCCAGGGCCATGGGGATCTAGTGGCAGAACGAGACTGACTGGCATGGACTCCATGCCAAATGGCCTTCTTCGGTGCTGTAAATAATTCTTTATGACTCTGTGGTGCGCCCCTGCTGCTATTTCCTGCACCCCCACTCTCCCCACCACCACCCTTCATGAAATAAGAGAAAGAGATGTGCCCAGAGTGCTTTAGCTACCTCCTGGCGATATTTAAACTGGAGAACTCTTGCAACCTCACATTGTCTGGTGGCAGAGGCAGAGGACCCAAATGTTTGCTTTGGAAATATTGCAGGCCAAATAAGCCAGGAGGGCTAAAATGTCATAGCTCATTTGCCATACGCCAGCTGTAACTTGAGAAGGAAGGGTCGCAAAATAGGCCAAGACCCAGACACACATGGTTGTGGGCTAACATTGGAGAATCTGGTGTGGCATGTTGATAGTAGAACCTTCACCTGCCTGGGTCAAGTTTATCAATGTAAGCTGAGGCTCTTCTGTATGAATATATATTGATAGTCCTCCGAGGGACCCTTTTTAGGGTCAGTGGAAATATGCATGTTGAGACTTGGTGTATGATGTCAACCACTGACAGAAGTGGGGCCTCTCTTGAAGTCCAAAACTGAGGCCTTTGGGGTTAACTTATTGTGAGTAGGTGGGCGGGGGATTAAAAATTCAAAAATGGGGAACCCGACTCCAACCTGCCTCCAATTAGCACACTTTCAGTTTTATTGCAGGCAGGTCAGAGTGGACAATCAATGTGTTCTGAGCAGGTTTGGTGTCTATAAAATATTTTAAGAAGGCTTCATAACTCCAGTTTAGCATCACTTTTATTTTTTTAAGCCCATGTGCTCTGGGCCTTGGGCATGTTCATATTTGAAGAAAAGTATGAAGGGCTGGAGCATCAGTTTAGTGCCCTTATAGCACTGTTTGTGACCCAGAAGGCAAAACAATGCTTCCCTTAGCCCAGCAAACAAAGCTATAAACCCCACCGCAATCTGTCTAACCCTCTCCTCATGTTCTGTCCACTGCACCCTCAGCACCCTACCCACCCCACCAAAGCTCCACCCTCCATGACCTGAGCAAATCCCTCCCAATGACGTACTCCAGCCCATGCCAGATCCCTGGCTGAAGGTGGTGGTGAGCTGCCTTGAACCGCTGCAGCCCATGGCCAGAATTTTATGTTGAAAGTGCGGGCGTGTGCCTGATCCAAAATCGCACGAGAAGACGTCGGGCGTGTGCCCCGACGTCATCACGCTCGTGAGCAACATTACGGTCGGCGGGCGTGCACAGGAGTCAGATGCGCCCCAGCGACATTTAAGTGGGCAATTAAGCCCATTAACGAGCCACTCGTCAGCGATTTTACGCAGCCCGACCACTTTTGTGGTTGGTGACGGGCCAGTCGGCCAGGCAGTCTTCACGTTTTCACTACAAACTACATCCAGGGCGGGATGAAATAAAATAAAACAAAACAAGGCCTTTGAGGGTTGAGGTACTGTGCGGTTTGCTGTCAGGTGCTTGAATTTGCAGTACTGAAACAGTTTGCAGCAGTTTATTGAGCTCATTTCATTTTGAAATTACTGCAGCTCCCTGAGGCAGCTTCGCAGCAGCCGTCAGCCTTCAGGGAGCGCCTGCCCACACCCTCCATTCTCTCGGCGCCTGCCTTCTTCCTTCACCCCCCTGGCAGCGCTGAGCCTATCTCAGCGCGCATTTCACAGTGGCTGAAGTTAATTGGCCAACCAGCACGAAATTGGGGTTGGGGGCCAACCGTGGTCAGAGGCGCATATCGCGTCCGCTTCTGGGCCTGCCGATTGCGCATGCCCGACGAGTGTAAGGTTCAGGCCCATGTGGTGCAGGTGCACCCACAGTGCTATTAGGGAGGGAGTTCCAAGCTGTTTGAGGCAGTTCCCTTTTGTTTACTGGTGGTTAGAGGGGTTCAACACGTAAGGAGAAACTTCTTTACTCATAGATTAGTTAGAATGTGGAACCCACTATCCAAAGAATAATTGATGCAGATTCCATAGAGTCATTTAAGAGGAAGCTAGATAAGTGCATGAGGAACAAAGGGATCAAAGGATGTGTTGATAGCGGTAGATGAAGTAGGGTAGGAAGAACCTTGTGTTGACCATGAATACTGATCATTTGAACTGAATGGCCTATTTGTCTGTGCTGTAAATTCTATGAAATTCTATGTAGCACTTACATCCCACCATCCAGCTATGTTCTTCATTCTCTACCTACGCCCTGTGCACACTAGGCAGCCATTCCCAAATAAACAGTGAACGTTCCCCAGCCTAGCATGGTCATGATGCGGTCCTCACAGATTTTTAGCTTTCATTATGTTTGGTTCATTACTACAGCCCACATTGAAGTGTATCAATTAAACTTTAAACTTTAAAAACATATTATGGTGGATAATTAATAAATAATTAAACATAATCTTTCAATTGTCTATCCGAGAAAAATGTTTCCAAGTCATCTGTTGTTACTTAATTGGAAATTAAGACGTTGGTGATGCCACAGCTATCGTCTGCAGCCACTGCTACTTGTCTTTTAAAACCATGTAGGAAAAGCTGTCAGATTTGCCCCATTTTCTGATGGTGTAGTCTTGATGGAAAAACAAGGGTAATTTTCAAAAGCGACAAGTAACTCTGCTGTATCCAGGAAATGGCAGCTTGCTCAGAATATGTTTTGCTGTTATTTCAGGTCCTTTCATATCATGCATCTGCCACTGAAAGTGAAACTGAGGAGCTTCAGGTAACAGCGGTAAAAGCACTTTTCAGTTTCCATTTGACTCACAGTTGTTGTTCAGCATTTAATCTTAATTCCATATAGTCTGTGCCCACCCAACTAGTAACCTCCAATGTCAGAGCAAGGAGATGAAACCTTGACAATGTAATAGAATTTGCCAAAGACAATAGCTTCGGTCTATCCAATGTTTAACTGGAGGAAATGTGCCACATCCAAGACATCTGAGTGGCAGTCTATCAATGCAAAGGCAATGGAAGAGTTAAAAGAGAAGCTGGCAAGGTGGAGCTAGGTGCCATTGGTGTACGTGCTGAGTCCATGGATGAAAATCACCTAATGAAAAACATGGGTCTGGGTGGGTTTTGGAGGTTAGCGCTTCGGGAATCCCACCCCTGACTTCCGGGTTTTACTCCAGTGCATTAGGATCAGTGTGTGCAACCCCCTTGGAAGATGTGGGTTACAATTAACATGGTATTTTTTTTACCAAACTTTTGAGTTTAACATTAGGCCCATGTATTTCCTGGGTTTCCTAAAACTTGCTAGTGATAGCAAAGTAAGTACATAGTGGCAATTGGATAGGTTGAATCAATCTCAAAGCAAGTAAAGCAATAAATACAAACAAAAAATTCTGGAAATCTTCAGCAGATCAGGCAGCATCTGTGTAGAGAGAAACAGAGTTAATGTTTCAGGTTCAGAAGGAAGATAGAAATGTAAGAGTTTTTAAGCCAGTGGAAGGGGGGAGGGAGAGGAAGCAGGAAGAACAGAAAGGAAGCTCTGTAATAGGGAGGAGGGTGGGAGAGATTAACTACAAAGATCTCGTGATGTAAGAGACAAGGAGTGGGAATAGGTATAGGGAAGAAACAGGTTGTGTCCAGATGAGGTGTGAATGGTTATACAACAGCCATCTGAATGTAACATGAAGGGATAAAGAATTAAAGAAACAAGCCGCAAAACAAACACACATAGAACAAGATGGAGGCAATTTACTGAGCTCGACAACTTTAGACCATAACCTCTGCCTTCAAATCCTTCCGTGTCCCTGTTCCAGCCATATGCAGTATCTCCTCGCAGAAGGTCCACAAATACATAAAACTGGTGACTGCTGGGGTGTTTGCCAGAGCCAGCAATTATGTGAACATTTCCTGTGATGAAGATAGAGTGAGTGGGTGCTCGACTTTGTGGCTCTGGCTGGCTGCCACAGGTGCAAGGCATCATTGACTGCACACAAGCAGCAATTCATGCATCCCCAGAACAGCCAGTATCATTTGTTGAATGGAAAGGCTTCAACTCCATCAATATACTGGTGGTGTACAGCCACAAAATGATATTTATGCTGCAAGATTTCTGGACACCTATCATGATTCTTTCATCCTGCAGAAACCTAAGCTCCCTGATATCTTTGGACTTGGAAGCAGACTAAGGCAACAAGGAATACCCACTTCAAACTTTGCTCTTGACACCCATGAGAAACCTGACAACTGAAGCCCTCATCATTACAATAAATGCCAAATCATTATGAAATATGTGATTGAGCGTGTCATTAGTATGCTGAAGATGAGCTTCGGATTCCTTGACAGATCTGGAATTGCCCTTCAGTGTGCAACAGCCATATGTAAAATACGTCCCACCCCTGTTTCCCCCTTGGCAAAAATGGTGTGCCAGATATGGGGGCAGAACTTCCAGATTCCGTGCTGTGGTGCCGCTTTGGCTAATGCACAGAGCCCTTCAGTCTTTGCAAAAATTTGGCCCTTGGATGCAGGTCATGCAACACTGTAAGGCCAAGGCTAGGTATCTATCAACCTATTTAAAGTGACAGACATGTTGACATCCAGAGTTTGCGTGACATTGGTCATGGCATGTATGGACTAAATTGATTGAAGTGTTTGATGTTCCACACTGGTGGCCATTCAATCCATGGAAAAACAGATTATCCCAGTGGCCTGCAATGTCAATCCACTTTCACTTGACATGGACTCCCCTGGTCTCTCTGAGGAGAGATGTGATGACAATGGTTTCAATCTTTGGTTAAGTCAGCATAAGTGTTTAGCTTTGTACCAATATATATAAAACAGATAAATGTCTTCACAACTAAGCTTCATAGCACTGAAGGAATTTGTCTCTGAAAATTGGTGTCTGAGGAAAAGGACCCTCTTGCCAACTAACATAGGAGCTGGGAGAGGAAATTGAGTAGGGGATCAGTGGGGAAAAGGTGATCTTCATGGAAGAGAGTGCCTGGGAGGAGATGGGGGAAGCTGCCAAATGTGGGATTGTGGGCTAGAATGAATGGGAGAGGTCAGGAGCAAGGTGGGAGGGACAGATGACAGCAGAGGCAGACACTCAGATGGTCTCAATTTGAAATGCAAGGGCAATCATGAGCTCTATACATGGAGTTATAAATGAGCCTGGGGCAAAGGTGTATACAGAGGCAGTTAATGATATAGGATAGGAATGTTGGCTTCTCCTTGCATTCTGGAATAGTGAGTTATTTTGGAGCATGAGACCAAGGCATGATTGATCCAGGTGTGATGCTGGATGACTAATAAAAATTTGCTCAAGCCTACAGCCTTCTGACTGCAGAGAATCACGGTTACACCTATACAGGGAGATGGTAGGGATGGGAAATGATGAATGATTTGGAGGGAGTGAGGGAAATAAGTCAGAGGTGACAAAACAGTTAGGTAGGT
The DNA here is from genome assembly GCF_964194155.1 of Cetorhinus maximus. Taxonomy (NCBI): domain Eukaryota; kingdom Metazoa; phylum Chordata; class Chondrichthyes; order Lamniformes; family Cetorhinidae; genus Cetorhinus; species Cetorhinus maximus. Next base: position 86,635,507 of record NC_135879.1, read on the forward strand.
CCAAAGCAGCAGAGATTTGGGGGTTTCTGCCAAACAGAGTGGGTCAAGCCATTGGGAACTTTCCAACAATAATTTTCATTTCACTGCTGGGTTTTGGCATCTCCAATGCATGTCGGCGGGCATGATGGACACCAGCATGTCATAATCTCAACTTGACTGTTTAAAGATGGAACTTTTAGGTGTTTGGAGGTTTTGCATAAAAACAGTATTATACGAGATGGACTCAGCATATCAAAGGTTGAAAATTCCAGTCATAGAGGGACCGCAACAAATCTGAGAGGTACTGTCAGTTTTTCCACTCACACTGTCCACAGAAGCAGAAAGAGGGAGCAGTCTTTCTCATGCATGTTTGGATTGATGTTGCAGGTCATTGTGAGAATGTCTTCTTCCATAGATGGACTGTCCTTCCCTGTGGAACCTCAATCACAGCAATAAGATAAGTCCATGCAAGCCATGACTATTACGATACAAACTTTGGATGCCAATATGCCTGTTGGCTTAAACAGGATGACACATTCCTTAGACATGGCTCTACAGCATGTCACTGATCCTCACCTGCCTGGCCTAGATCAGAGTGGAAGGAGTGATGTTGCTGCTGGCCCAGGAGACGGATGGTGTTGAAAGGAGACATGAAAATGGAGACTTTACTCAAAGCATTCCCACATTTCACCTGTTGCCTCCTCCCCCCAACTCCAGCCAATACCTGACGTGCTGCCTTTATTCCTGATTGCCAAGTACGCCCCTGTACTGAGGCAGGTGCAGCAATATCTTGCAAAGTCCTTACAGATTCCAACATGTAGAGATCATCAGTTAAGAGCATCGCAGCAGTTAGAACAGGGCTCTGAACAGCCTGTCTCAGCCTCTGCTGCAACCATAGGGGATGTACCATGTAGGAGTGGTAAGAAAAGGAGGAGTAAAGCTTTCTTGTTAATCATGTGTTTGTGAAAATGTTTTGTTATTAAGTTTCCCCTTTTTTATTCAAATTAAATAAAACGCATTCATTTGCACCACTTTTCTTTAATACCCATTCTTGCCTGTTGGGTATCAACTTGTCTTTCAGTTGCTTGTTGAAGAAGATGAAGACATAAATTGGCAGATACCAATAGGACAATGTGCAGTGGATGGGCAGTTGGCTGCTGGACTGTTTTGGGGGAGGGGAGATTTTTGGACTTCATTGGCTGGGCCAGCATTTATTGCCCATCCCTAGTTACCCTAGTGGTGGTGAGTTGCCTTCTTGAACCGCTGCAGTCCATGTGGTGTAGGCACACCCACAGTGCTGTTAGGAAGGGAGTTCCAGGATTTTGACCCAGCGACAGTAAAGGAACGGCGATATATTTCCAGGTCAGGAGTGTGAATGACTAACTGAAGCTTCAAGCAATTACAGAATACCTAGTGTCCCAAACAATAATGTGAATAACTTGGTGTGGTGCTGGGTGCCTCATCTTCATTTTCCTCTTCCTACTCCTCTTCCTTTCCATTAGAATGATAATCAGATGACAAGTAAAGAACAGCTTGTTCTTCCTCCTCCTCTAGTCCTCACAGCTGCACTCTGTTGTACAGACTGCAGCACACACCAATTACCAGGGCCCCTCAATGACGAATTATAAAGGGCATTGCCCAGTCCTATCCAGGCACTTGAACTGTAGCTTGAATGTGCCAATGATGATCTATGTGGTTGTCATATAGTTGTCATTGTCACAATCTTGGTGTTTATTGGTGGGTACCTCACAGTGTCATCAATCAGGTTTGAAGGAGGCTACTTTATTGACTATCAGTCACCTCTTTAGGGGTACTTTCAGGTAAGAACAAGCCAGGATATTGGACTGGTACAGTATGAAAACATATGTAAGCTCCCAGGCAATTTAGCGCAAACCTGCCTGAAATATGAACTCTGTTTCTCTCTCCATAGATGCTGCCTGACCCAGTGAGTACTTCCAGCATTTCCTGATTTTATCTCTATCTGTGCACCTGGTTACATAGATAGTGCCTCCTGTGATCTTGATGCCTCTGCTGCTACCATTTCTGTTGTCCACCGTATCTACCACCATAGTAGGCCCTTGCTTCTGTCGATGCCAATTGCCTTATTCATTTGAAGTCCAATCTTAAAGTACCATGGCACCACTCATCTTGATGTTCTTTGTGTGAAGACCTCCAAAGTATAGAAGCAAGGTTCTCACAACAAGTACAGTTAGAGGAAACTAAGAAAGCAATTTGAGCACTAAGCCGATATTAATCTTTGGGCTTCTGACCTTTAACTAGACCCGTGAAATGCAGGTCAATCTCACCTCTGTCATAATGGCAGAATCCATGCTGGAGTATTAAGTTCAAATAGCAGTGAAAATGCCTTCAAAAGTGCCTCATTGAAATGTTATAATCACTAACCCAACTCTTAGTTCCTTATTTAAGAAAAGATGTAAATGCATTAGAAACAGTTCAGAGAGGGTTTACTAGATTAATAACTGGAATGGGCGGGTTATCTTATGAGGAAAGTCTGGACAGGCTAGGCTTATATCCGCTGGAGTTTAGAAGAGTAAGAGATGACTTGATTGAAATATATAAGATCCTGAGGGGACTTGACAGGGTGAATGTGGATAGGATGTTTCCTCTTGTGGGACAATGTAGAACTTGGGGTCACTATTTCAAAATAAGGGGTCACCCACTTAGGACAGAGATGAGGATTTTTTTCTCTCAGAGGGTTGTGAGACTTTTGAATTCTCTTCCTCAAAAGGTGGTTGAGTCAGAGTCCTTGAATATCTTTAAGGCAGAGGTGGATAGGTGGCAAGAAGGTGAAAGGTATAGGCAGGAATGTGGGGTTAAAATTAGATCAGCCATGATCTTATTGGATGGCGGAGCAGGCTTGAGGGCTGTGGCCTACTCCTGCTCCTAACTTATACGTTTGTCTGTTCTTCAGAGAGGGTTACTTGTCCATATCCAAACTCACCTCCATTAAAAGCAGAGTGGGCATGTTGGAGACAGATTGAGTTAGGGTTCCAATTCCTGCCGTTTTAATCTACACCCTGCCTCTCTCCCACCCATTAAAATTGCCCCACCTCCACCCTAAGATGTCTCAAATGCAACCTTTGTGTCACAAGATAACTTGCCCTTGTTCAATCATTACTTAATTAGAAATAAAGATCGAAGTGGAAATAAGTATATAATCATTCATCATTCGTGTTTTTATCATGTTCACTCTTGTAAATATTGTTTTCTTTTTCAGGCCATGATTGTCCCTTCTGCTCATTCACTAAAGCTGCTAGATTTTAGCTTCAGTGATTTTGACTTGTCTGAAGTTGAAACGACGTTGGCTGCCATCCGAATGTTCACTGATCTGAACTTTTTACAGAATTTCCAGATGAAATATGAGGTATAACATTGTATGTGGCAGCCACGACTCAGGCAAATGATCAATTCTATAAACTTAAACTACATCTGTGTAACCTTTATTAGCACAAATATACGTGCCTTAACACCTTCATCTGATAAGATGGGAAAACATGCAACCTATTATAGCAGTGTTAAAAAAAAACTTACCTGAATTTGAACGATATATATTCTTTGGTAACACAAGAGCTTGTTTTGACTCGGGAACTAAATGTTTGAAATAGATTCTACTTTGGATGTTTTTTTTAAAATACAATCTGAAAGAATCTATAAGATCTTGAACCCATTGAGCCAGCCTGCTGCCACCTTGGCTCTGGATACCAGCGTTCTCAAGGGTTTTCAGGGTGTCACAGCAGTCCAATGTTCTGTCCTCCAACAGTTTACTAGGATTGCTGAGGTGCCATCCAGGGGAGTGGCACTGACACTGTGGAACACATACCTGCTGGCCCCTCTCAGAATGACAGCATTTGTCCCCCCACCACTGCCACTCGATCAGTTCCATTGCTGTTGCCTGTCAACCAGCCAGCCCAGACTGCTGCCACCCATGCTGTGGTGGTGCAGTCTGAAGCCTGGCCTGCTCTAGGGTATCCTGCAAGGTCATCTGCAGTCTTGCTCTGTGACAGTTGGCAACCTTCCACCAGCCAAACTGCAGCCACTATGAGCACTGCAAGGGATCATTAGGCCAGGCAAGGCTAGCACTTTGGGAGTGCATGAGTGATTAGTTAACTTTTGTATGGAATATTAAATGGCTTGTTTGATAAAGTTGGTTTAGGAATGGCTTGTTTGTGGTGGCTTTTATTTCAGAATTGTGGCCAAAGGAACTGTATGATTATCTGTGACAGAGGCAGGGTAAGGTATGTGCCTGTTGTAGACTGGGGATTTTAGGTTGTGCTCAATGGAATATAGATGAACGAGGTGTTCGCAGACAGCCCGTCCAGAAAGGGGATGTGTTGACTGCCTCCTCTCCTCCTGCTCCCCCTTTCCCTTCTCATTCCCCCTCATCAGCTGCTTGCACCTTAATGGCAAGGACTGGGTCTCCATGGTGGCGAGGTTACGCAGCACAGAACAGATCATGATGAATATAGAGACATGCTCCAGCAAGTACTGCAGGATTCCTCCAGAGTGGTCCAAGCAGAAGCATTGCCTGAGCTGTCCCAGTGGTCTGTTTTATGATCCATGTGGCACCATGGCTGTAATTATATGCATGCTGCTCAATTATGGTTGAGTTGCGCAGAAGAGTCATGAACCAAGTGTTAAGTAGATAGCCCTTGTTGTCCAACAGCCACTTTCTTGATTGATGTAGTGGCTCAAATACTGAGAGTGCAGCGGGTGGGGTGGATAAGCAGGAGGCCTTATCCCCTTCTCCTCCCTCTGCAAGCAGCCACGTGCTCTTCTGTGCTGCTCCATCTCCCTGCTGCAGCACTCATGTCTGCGAATAAGTGATCTGACCAGAAACCTGGAAGTCAGAACTAAAGGCTTCTCTGCGTGCAGCACCACTCCATGCTTCACCAACTTTAAACTACGCTGCAAACCACCAGACACTTGGGCAAACTCAAATAGAGCCAGTAGCAACTAATCAGCAACTAAGCAGAGAGTGATTGATGATCCCTTTAAATTAGGCTTGTCCAACCTTTTCTCTTGGGGGCCACATTTCCATTCTTTTCTCACTCAAGGGGCTGATGAGCAAATTTCAGAAAGATAATGTTTGGCACAACATTAAATATCAATTTCAAAATAAAGTTGAGAAATGAAGAAACAATTTGCTAAGCAACAATAAAGTATTGTGAAAACAATAAATTGATAATTAAAAAGTGGAATTAATAAAGATCAGCATTAGAGTGTGAGAGGAACAGAGTCCGTCTGGCTCACTCCCAATCTCTTAATGTTCACTCACTCACCCTCACCCACTGTGCGAGTGGGTGGATTGTGTGTGGGGGTGAGTGTGAATGGGAATCCTGAGACTGCAAGTGAGCCAGACACGCACACAATGCCACCCTCGCTCACTAACTCTCTCTCACCCTCATTCACTAACTCCCTCTCTCACCCTCACTCACTAACTCTCTCTTTCACTCTCACTCACTAACTCCCTCACTCACTAACTCTCTCTCCCACCCTCGCTCACTAACTCTCTCTCCCACCCTCACTCACTAACTCTCTCTCTCACCCTCACTCACTAACTCCCTCTCTCACCCTCACTCATTAACTCTCTCTCCCACACTCACTCACTAACTCTCTCTCCCACCCTCACTTACTAACTCTCTCTCCCACCCTCACTCACTAACTCTCTCCCTCGTTCTCACTCACTAACTCTCTCTCCCACCCCTCACTCATTCATTCTCTCTCCCACCCTTATTCACTATCTCTCCCACCCTCACTCACTAACTCTCTCCCTCACTCTCACTCACTAACTCTCTCTCCCACCCCTCACTCATTCATTCTCTCTCCCACCCTTATTCACTATCTCGCCCAACCTCACTCACTTACTCTGTCTCCCACCCTCACTTACACTTGCTGTCCCACTCTGACTCACTATCTCTGCCACCCTCACTCATTCACTCTCATTCCCCCCCCACACTCACTCTCTTTCCACACTCACTTTCTCCCGCACTCACTCTCTCTATTCCACACTCACTTTCTCTCTGTCCCACACTCACTCTCTCTCTCTCTCGACCATCACCACACACCCCCACCATTGTATCCAGCCTCTCCCGACCTGGCAGGCAGCCTCCTCCCCAGTCCAGCCCAGCTCAGCAGCCTCACTCTGTCTCTCTTTCCCTCTGCCAATACCTTTTTTTACCTCAGCACACTCGCTACCACCAGTGTTGCTACTCCTCCAATCACAGATTGCTTCTCTCCCACATTTGTGAGTGAGCCTATCAGCAGCAACCGCAGGAGAGGAAAAGCCTGTGATTGGAGGAGCAGTTTCTTTCAGAATCTTCCATTCCACTTATTGACATTTTGAAAACTACCTCCAGGGGCCACGTTGGGGGGCTTTGCAGGCCACATTTGGCCCATGGGCCATGCTTTGAACAAACCTGCTTTAAATAGAGCTGGTGAGGGTGGTCCTTCCTGCTGCTGAAATCGAGCTTTAACTAGAGTGGTGAAGCCCAAAATGGCAGCACTGGCATCAAATTAATGTTACATGCTGACTGATGTCATAATCTGCCTACTCTGCAAACCAGGTGCACGCTCCTGACACCCGTCATCCCCAAAATGGCATTCAACAAGGCTGCACCAGAAGTGAGAGTGTGGCACCAATGTCATTTTAGAACCAAAATGGCACCCAAAACACTGAAACTACAGGTGCCGTGGAGCCTAATTTCGTGGTCCTTATCTCTCTTTTGCTACAGCATGCTCCTTCAATGGCTGAAAGGAGAGGTAGTGCAATTTAATTTCAACATGATACTCTGAGGCTGAACAACTGGGGAGACTTTGAGCATTGCCTTATAATCTCCTGATTTTCCCTTCCCTTTAGCGACGAGGCTTGTGACACTATTGGTGCTTTATTTCAGCAACTCACCTGAGGTCAGATGCTTTGCCATAGGAGAGCCAGGGGTTGAAGCCCACACATCAACACTGACATGACACACCGTTACTCTGAACATACTGCCCAGACAGTCTGCTATTTTGCACAGAGAGAAAGAAAGAAGACCTGGATTCATATAACTCCTTTCACAACCTCAGGACATCCTAAAGCACCTTACAGCAATGTACTTTTGAAGTGTAGTCACTATTGTAATGTAAGAAACGTGGCAGACAATTTATGGTCAGCAAGGCCCCACAACAGCAGTGTGATAATGACCAGATAACCTTATAATGTGCTGATTGAGATTTTAATAATGGCCAGGGCACTGAAGAGAACTCACTTTCTCTTCAGAATAGTGTCATGGGATGTTTTATATCCACTTCAAAAGGCTGATAGTCCCACGGTTCAACATCTCATCCAAAAGTGGCACCTCAGACAATACAGCAATCACTCAGTATTGCACTGGAGTGTCAGCCTAGATTTTGTGCTCAAGTCCCTGGAGTGGAGTATCCCCCCAGCTTCTGAATCTGTATTATCAACAGAGCCACAGCTGAGAACGGTCAGATTAAGTATGGTCAGGGATAGAGGGTGGAATCGTCCCAGATTTAGACTAAGTGTGGTGGCAGGCGGATAAAACAACGTTTTAACTGCCAGCCACGATGGCGGGTTTTCACGCTGTATCGTCCCAAACCCGCCACATTATTTATACACTCCCGGGAAACACACCGTTTCCATGGTGGGCGGGCTCTAATTCGCCCACCCGCCGTCACCCCGCCGCTGCATCACTCTGGGCACCATATTTAAAGTCCAGCCGCAAGCATACATTGCAGTGCTTCCAGATCACCACTGCTGCACAGAAGACATGGCCCTGAAACTGAAGAGGACTGCAGCCCCCAGGTTCAATGACATGTTCCTCGAACACCTTTTGGATGCCATGGAGGCCCGCTGGGATGTCCACTACCCCCACTCTGACCGCACGATGGGCAGCAACAGCACTAACCCGGCTTGGGAGGCAGAGGCAGCGGTGGTCAGTGCCAATGCCCTTCAAAAGTGGACAGCCACCCAGGGCCACAAGAGAATGAATGATCTCCTCCGTTTCACGAGGTGCTGACGGTGAGGTTGGCGGTCCTGTACCAAGTGAGCGTCCAGCAGTGCAACATCCATCAGAACCATGCTGTAAATGATTTGTCCTCTTTCACAGGTCAGTGTCATGCACTAGTTATCTCCCCTTCCGCTCGCACATCTGGGAAACAGCCAACAGAGTCCACAACCCAGGGATTCCAACCAAGTCCCAAAGAAATCTCTGAAGAGGAATCTGAAGGCACCCCCCCTGAAGTTCCGTCACAGCGCTCACCCACACCCTCCACCAGCGCAGAGACACATACCTCGGTGGGACCTAGCTTTAGAATAGCCCCGGGATCACAGTCTAGAGAGCAAGTTGCACCATCCGATCCACAGCAGGTGGAGGCAGGGACTTCCCAGGTTTCTGGCACTCGGAGGATTGCTGGAGGCTAGAAGTTTGCTAAGTTGGAGTCAGATGAGAGCCTCTGGACACCGTGATGTCACAGTTGCTGGAACTGCATTGCCACAGTCCCAGTCTGTTATAAGCAACAGACAGCCCAACTGCCTGTGATAATCATAAAAGGGGAGGGGCCCAGTCTTTTAGGTCGAGATTGGCTACAGAAGAAAAATCTCCACTGGTCCGAGATATTTCACCAACAATCAGTTAGTATTGTAAATACTCCCGTTCCACAAGAATTAGTGCTGTTATTGAATTTCTTAGATTCTTCACCCGATATGCGAAATAAATTAGGGATTGGATGAACAGAGATCCAATATTGTTGAAAGTCAGAGACTTTGTTTTGCAAGGATGGCCAAACTCGCCTGTATCTGAAGAATTGAGACCATTCCATGTCAGAAACACAGAATTTAGCTGTCGAGTCAGAATTTTGTTGTGGGGGTTGAGAGTTGTTGCCTCATCACAAGCTGGATATTCAAAATGGACAGATGTATTTGAAGTCAAACTGCCAACATCGAACGCAACAATCGAGAAGCTACATTGCAGTTTCAGCATACATCACCAACCTGAAATTGTAATTTCTGATAATGGTACAGCCTTTACCAGCACTGAGTTTCAGAAATTTATGGATCTGAATGGAATCTACCATATAAAGACAGCTCCATGGCATCCCTCATCGAATGCTCTAGCCAAGAAGGCTGTACAAACTTTTATGTCTGGTATGAAAAAGTTATCGGAAAGCACTCTGGAACCTCAACTTCCCTGGTTTCTCTTAAGTTATCGTACAACACCATATTCGACTACAAGTTCAACACCGTTGGAGTTAATGAAATGCCGTCTGCATGCATGTTTACACTTGGTGTTTCTGAATTTAGAGAGGAAGGTAGCGCGGAACCAGAATAATCAGAAATTTAACCATGACATACACAGTAAAGTTCGCACATTCAGTGTAGGTGACACTGTACACATGCAAAATTTCAGCAGTGGACCCCACTTGTCTTGGGGAGCCATTGTTTCAGAGACAGGTCCATTATCTTTCCAAGTACGAGTAGGGGATAAAATCATCCGTAAGTACGTTGATTACATTCGTGCCAGAGGGGCATTCCGATAATTGACCCATCAACCTATGATTAACATTGAACCGTTGACTTCTGAGGTGTGTGATCGATGTAAAAGAGACATTCCAGATCATTCAGAGGAGTTGCCAAATCCTGAGCTGCCCAATTCCGATGATGTGTCTTATAGTGCAGTTCCAGATCCTGTCGATCCTGTTCAGGAACCTCCAGTGGTAGATCTACGCCGCTCTAGCCGTACACGAAGAGCACCTCAGAGACTTGATTTATAATCACCTGGAATTGTATATATATTTGTTGGATTGTTTAAATGTGTTTTGTAAAGAGTAATTGTAAAAAACTGAAGGGGGAGGAAATGTGGTAACTGCATGTATTGTCCCTCCCTCCTGTCAATGGCGGGTCATGTGATGCACTGTGGGGCCTTTGACCAGTGAGCTCTTAGCGTGGGCAATCCGGGGTGGGGTAGTGAAGCCTTTCAGCCAAGGGATCAGGTCCAGGTGCAAGCACTCCGAGATGTCTCCGTCATAAAGTTTTACTGTTTCTTTACGATACCTGTCTGCTCCATGGAGCTATCACAAATAACTTGCATGAATTTCAGGTACTCAGTGAAGTTCTTGCTTTCTTTCAGCGAGAGTATATTTCACCCAGTTATATCTACTACCAATATATCATACACCTTAGAAATCAGATAAGACACATGTACAGTCTGTGTCAAATTCCCAGCTAGAGGAAGGTGCTCCAGCCAAGAACATGTAAGAATGTAACTGGGCACCTGAAATGAATGATATTTGCTGTTATTGCCTCACTTTCACTGGGGCAATGGATAAGAACATATTTGCTGTAACAGAAGTGGAACATTTTAAACAAATCATAATTTTCCATGTCCTCTGCTAAACAGTTACTTTGTAGGCTAATGAGGTAAAAATGGACAGGAATAGCACCTTCAGTTCTCAGTCTGAGTGGATCCAAGTTGCACATTTCTCTACAAATGATATTTGCATAAACTATTGATTTCTTTTATCCTCACAGGTTCTTTGTCGTTGGATTTTAAGTGTTAAAAAGAATTATCGAAGACATGTAGCATATCACAATTGGAGGCATGCATTTAATACAGCTCAATGCATGTTTGCTGTGCTGAAGTCTGGCAGGATTCAGGTTTGTCACTGCTCAGTTTACTTTTAGATATTCTTCATTTGTTGCCAATTATTATTTAGGTGCCCTGCTCTTCATTATTGTTACACACCATTCTGTAAATGTCAACAGTTGCACTGTTAAATATCTGTGGCTATAATATTGCTGACCAAGCTAGCAGAAAAACACCACTTGGATAGTTAATGCTAGAATTTTCCAAAAATTATTAAAACTTTAACAATTAACATAAATTTGAATAACCAGACTTGAAACACCTTGTTATTTGCATGCACAATTTACATGCATAAGTTGCTTTGTTCATTTTAGTATTGTTTTTTAAAATTGGTATTAAAATATGCTTTTAGGGGGAAATGTGCCAGTACTGGGAATTGAATTAGGTGAGAAATGGTATGGTTTAACTCTCCCAGAGCAGCACTGACATTTTTGTGAGGCTGTGCTCTGAATATGTTAATTTGTATAATTTACCCAATATTTTCCACTTTTGACCACCACCAGAATTCCTATATCAGGCACATGACACACAAGGTTTTCCCTCTATAGACCCAATCATTTTCACTAATCACAAATAGCACCTTGTATTGTGCCAGTGTAACTTTTCCTTTCTCACACCTGCCATGTTTTTTGCTATTGACATTAGAGCAATTTAGTGATATATAACAAAGAATGCTGGCAAGGTCTTGGCCATGAGTTTACAGTGGTTACTAATTTGAAACTTTCCAAATACTGTTTGGTGATCTTTGCATTTATCAGGGAAAGGAAGCATTCATCCCATCGTGTCAAATTCAAACTGAGGCCCTAGAGTAGAATGGACAGATTGTTAACCCATTGCATCAGCCAGTCAGCCCACCTCCAAAGTTTATTTTTTAGGAGCTAGACTCTCACGGCATTGCTCATAGTGAGCCAGAGGGAACCGGGTGGAATTTCAACTTTGGACATAAGGCCTACCCTATATGGAACCTTCCAGATTTTCATTATAGACTCAAAGAATCAATTCACAGGGCAGAATTTTACATCCCGTGGGCTGGTGCACGTCCGACCCAATCAGGTGTAAAATAGCGCTCAATTATGTCAGGCGAGCATCCCGATGTCATCGTGCACTAGCGCAATATTTTGGTTGGCAGGTGTGCGTGAGAGTTGGCAGCGAACCCGCCAACAATTAAGAGGCCTATTAAAGCCCTTAATCAATTAAGTTCTACCTATTTTTCTCTGCCCGTCCAATCTTACAGCTGGCGAATGGTCGAATCACCAGGCAGCCTTGGGCAGGATTTTCCAGTTGTCGAGTGGGCATGTCAGGCGAGCCCGGGAGCAGCCGGGAAATGGTCCGCCGCTGCCTGCGATCGGCCCCCGACTGCGATTTCAAACTGAGGAACACAGCTCTCCCGGGGTGGGGCTGGGAGGAGTGTGAGCGCAAAAGTCTGCGTGGGGGAGCGTGCACTGAAAGCTCCCTGAGGGCACACAGCTGCCTCAGGGAGCTGAAGAATTGTGGATTCCAAAATAAAGATTTTAAAAATGATAGAAACATGTCCCCATATGTGACTCAGTCACATGAACAGGGACATATTAAAAATGACGTTTAATCATTTTTACTGCTTTTTAATTACTGTTGGAAACCTCATCTACGGGCAAATGAGGCCATTTGAACTGTCAAGCCCACGTGGGCTCAATGGAAGGGTAATTTCTCTGGTCCCACTTTCCTACCTTTTCCCCTTAGCCCTGCAATTTTTTTCCTCTTCAGGTGCTTATCCAATTCCATTTTGAAAGCCATGATTGCATCTGCCTCCACCACACTCCCAAGCAGTGCATTCCAGATCCTAATCACTGGCTGCCTCAATCGTTTGTTTGGCATGTTTCCATGTCATTTTTTTTTTCTGCCATTGCTCTTTCGCCAGTCACTTCTGGTTCTTGACTCTCCCAAAAATGAGGACATTTTCTCTCTGTTGAAATTTAATTCCATTGGAATAAAAAATCAGATGGGTTCTATAACCCAGCGCAGACACGATGGGCTGAATGGCCTCTTTCTCCGCCGTGACTTTTCTATGGCTGCATGGTTCTATAACGAGTGGGTGATCCATTCTACCAGATTATAACCACGTGGTGAAGACTAAATCTCCTGTATGGGAGGCTGTCAAAACAGGTTGAGGGCCTAATGTGTCCCTGATGTAGCAAGTAAGAATAATGAGGATTCTCTGTATTGCCCATTGATGTAAACCAACTGCAGTTGTTGCTGCATTACAAACTATACGATATTTATATATTACGAGTTGATCTCCCATGGAGTTCCACACAGGAAGGCAAGGCCAAATGTGGATTGGTGTTTGAGGACAGTGAAGCTTTGGCCAGTGCTTGCAAACATACTTCTATCCCAGTTTTAATGTCATATCTTCTTTCCTTATTTTTATATTTCTATTATAAATTCCAATGTCTGCATTTATAATGCTGGATAGAGTGGCAAGGAGGCAATCATTGATGGACAGAATGTGAAGGAGTCAATCAATGGATAAAAGCTTGTAATTAATTGGTTAGTGGAGGTGAATCAGGAACAAATGATAGGAACATATAGAACAGGGCTTAACAGGGATAAAACCCTATCACTGGGCTGGATTTAGTCAGCCCAATGGGGGGTTTAACCCACCAGTCGGTGAACTGGTGGGGAATCCCTGTCAGTTCAGTGGGGTGGCCTGACGGTATTAAGTGCCCATCAAACACTTAAGTGGCCAGCATTGGGTTTCCCACGATTCCGGACCCTGATGGCGGAAGTCCCACCTACTGAGGGATGTCAGCCAATCAGAGACCAGCAGCTCCCCATTGCTCATCAACGCCACTGGGAGCTGTGCTGGCTGCCAGAAATGCACCCACCAGAGGCCTAGGTTCACCAAAGGACCCTTGCCAAAGGTGAGTGAGAGCGGGATGGGAATTGCAGGATAGGGATTTGTGGGAAGAGGGGGAGGGGATCAGAGGCAAGGGCAGGGGGCTTGCTTTCAACAGCCCCTCCTTTCCCAATGTTGGGATCCTTGGTTAGGCACAGAGTGTCTGATAAAAAGGGACCTCCCCTGAAAAGCTGTTTGGAAACCTGACAAGGTTTACTGGCTGGCCTTCGAGAGGGGTGGGAGAGTCCTGCAGCTCCCATTTAATCCCTGAGCCACCACTAAATTGTGGTGGGTTCAGGGATAACAGGTGTCAGTTGGCTCATTGATGAGCTTAATTGACATCCTGCCGCCAGCAGCCAGGATCCATGTCAGTCCCTTCCATCCTCTGACTTTAATCGGGGAGGTTTTGCTGCCACAGGAAGACTGATTCCTGTGATTGATTGGACCCGGCCACCATGTTTTCCACTGCAATGGGCTGAATTATTTTATTTATTCTTTCATGGGATGTGAGCATCACTGCCAAGGTCAGCATTTGTTACCCATCCCTAATTACCCTTGAACTGAGTGATTTTTCTAAGCTATTTCAGAGGGCAGTTAAATGTCAACCATGTTATTGTGGATCTGGAGTCACATGTAGGTCAGACCAGTTAAGGATGGCAGATTTCCTTCCCTAAAGAACATTAGTGAACCAGATGTTTTTTTTTACGACAATCAACGATAGTTGTCATAGTCACCATTACTGAGTTTTCAATTCCAGATTTTTTATTAATTGAAATAAATTTCCACCAGCTGCCGTGGTGGGATTAAGCCCATGTCCCCAGTTGCATTAGCCTGGGCCTCTGGATTACAAGTCCAGTGGTATTACCACCACTCCAGCATCTTCCCAATTGAATACAGCCCCTTGTTTTTAAAAAAAAATTAACTCTTGGGATATGAAGATTGCAAAGCCGTAGCTGGTCTTGAAATGGTGATGGAGAATCTTCTTGAGATGCTGCAGTTCATGTGGCAATGGTCTTTCAACATTGCTGTTAGGTAGGAAGTTGTAAATTTTGCCTCAGTGATGGTGAAGGGATGGTGATATAGTCCTAGTCAGGATGATGTGCATCTTGGAGAGGAATCCGCATGTGATGATGTTTCCATGGATTATGGCTCTTGTCTTTCTAAATGGCAGAGGTCACAGATTTGAATGGTGATGTCCAAGAAGCTTTGGCACGGTGCTGTAGTGCATCTTGTGAGTGATACATACTGAAGCCACTTTAAACTGCTGGTAGAGGAAGTGGATATTTACAGTGGTGGCTGGTTGATCCTGGATCATGTTAAGCTTCTGAAATGTTGCAGCTGCACTTATCCAAGCTGGTGGAGCATATTCCATTACAACCCTGACTTGTAGATGGTGGAGAAGCTTTGGGGAGTCATGAGCTGAGCCACTCGTCACAGAATGACCAGCTTCTGGTCTGTGGTAATAGCCACGTCATTTGTTTGGCTGATCGATGACTTCCAGAATATTGATGTTGGGGACTTTGGTGATGGTTATGCCACTGATGTCAGGATGTTTGACTGTTTCTTGCTGGAGATGCTCATTCCTGGCACTTGTATAGTGTGAATGTTACTTACAAGCATGGATTTTTTCCAGGTTTTTCTGTATCTAGTCATGGACTTGTTTCTTATCTGAGAAATTGTGTATGGAGCTAAAAACTTTGCAATAATCAGCAAACTGCCACACTTCTAACCTTACAATGGAGGGTAGGTCATTGAAGAAGATAGTTGAGCCAAGGGCACTGCTTGTGGAACTCGTGCACTGATGTCCTGGGGTTAGGATGCTTTCCCTCCAATAACTGCAACCAGCTTCTTTTGTGTTAAGTATGATTCAACCATGAGAAAGTTTGCCTCATAATCCCCATTTTAGGACTCGTTAATGCCACACTTGGTCGAATGCTGTTCTGATAGCAAGGAAAGTCACTCTCATCTCTTCTATGGAACTTGGCTTTTTTTTATCCATATTAGGACCAAAGTCGTTATGTGGTCTTGACGGAACCCTAACTGAGCATTGGTGGGCAGGTTATTGATGAGCAAATGCTATTTTTAGCACTGTTGATGATTCCTTTATTCCTTTGCTGGTGGTTGAAAGTAGCTTAATAGGGCAGTAATTGACTGGGTTGGATTTATCCTGCTTTTTGTGGACAGGACATACCTAGGCAATTTTCCACATTGTTGGGTAGAGGCCAGTGTTGTAGCTGTACTAGAACAGCTTGGCTAAAGGTATAGCTAGTTTGAAAGAACCACAGCCAGGATCATCTTGGTACCTATAGTCTTGTTGCATTTCTTGGTTGCAGGCCACTCAGCCCAGTGATTCATCACATGCAGGTCTCACTCCTAAGCTACCTTCTAAGTTACACACTGTGTCAGTGTCTGAGTTAGCGGCTGTGAACATGAGGGCAAGTGACAGTGTTTCTTCATCATCACTGTCTTCCTCCTCTTCCACCTCTTGGTATTCCACCGCTGCCTGGTCAGGCTGCATCACTTGCCCAGAAGGAAAAAACAGTAAAAACTGGGAAATAAGCGTACTGTCCGAACTGGTCTTGTATACCTTAAAATGGAACACCAATAAAAACTGGCAAATGTGAGCACTGGTCCGAGCTGTTTTTTCCTTCTGGATGTGTTTCTAAAAGGGGTAGGGAGGGGGGTTACTAAGGTTACTAAGGTGTTACTACAACTTAGTACTTACACCATCTGCAGCATATAAATCAGAAGAGATTGTGGGACAAGGGGGTAGTGAGACGTGAGAGAAAGGGTTAGGTATGTGGATATCGTTGTCCTCTATCAGTTCAACCATGCTGCTGGCCTTAGCCTCAACAAAAGCCCGCTCCAATGATGATCACCACCATCTCCTCAATGGGGATAAAAACATGCACCAATGCCTGCACCCCTGCCAATTAGCACCCGCTGCCTCCAGTAGTGCACCACCTTGCCCTGCAAGGCAGGGGAAAGTGTGTCAGTAAGTGTGATGTAGTCGGTTTGGGCAAGGTGGCTGTCATGGTTGAATAACTAGAAAAGTCCGTGAGCTGTGAGATATGGGTGTGATGCTTGCAGCAATGCTGAGTGTGTGAGGTTGAGGTGAAGCTATGAATGTAAGATATGAATCATGATTGATAGAGATTGTTTATGGGGATGTGGTGCATTGAGCAATGTGTGAGGCTGGTCGTGAAGTTGGTGAAATGGCAGTCAAAGATACATTTGATGACCCCAACCACTCGTGTGAGGTCATTGGACTTTTCGGGCAATGAATCCAGGTCTTCGGGGTTTGATTTATTGCATTGACCACCTAAACTATCTGCTCCCACTGCTTCTCAGAGTTTGTCTGTAGGGCCTCTTGTCCCCTGTGAATAGAAAGCTTCTCTCCTCCTCTGCACCTTCTCCACCAAGTCCTCCAGTACAGTGTTGGAAAGTCTTGGAGCTCACTCTGCCCCATGTTGTGCCATTTTTCTTTCCCAGGTCAGGATCAGTCGTAGAATGACTCCCAGCACCTGCTTCAGACACAATGCACGTCCATGTTAAGAGGTGCAGACAGGTTTTAAGTAGTGCATGCTAGCTTGAACTGGTGCTGGCCTCTCACGATTTTGGGTCACCTACTGAGGTATGCAGCCGCTCAACAACACAGTTAGTGTTATTCACATTACAATCATGGTAATGAGCAGGCTGCACAAAATTGACAGCAACGGGCACAGGTCAATCACGCATCACAATCCACATACTAATTTTCAGCAGTTATCGTATTTTGCAGCCTCAAAGTTGAGATGAATAATGAAATTCTGCTGTTAAGTTTCTTGTCAGCATTTCACTCTAACTATTAGCGTGAAAAATGTTAGATTCCTCGCCGTCCACATTCCACCTACCCTTACAAATAGTAAATAACCTGAGTATTGAGAATTTGAAAGTTCCTTGTTTTCTTCCGTTGTTACAGAACAAGTTAACTGACCTGGAGACATTAGCTCTGATCATAGCAACCCTGAGCCATGATCTGGACCACAGGGGGGTGAACAATGCTTTCATAAAGAGGTATGAACCTTTCAAATGTTGTGAGTATGATATATTCCAGGTGGTGATTATTGGATACTGAGGTTATTATTGTACCGAAGTGAGTTGGTGCTCCAATGCACTTTCCCTCAGATTGGTTTTCAAATAGTTCCATGGCCTTGCTCCTCCCTATCACTGTAACTTCCTCCAACCTTACAATCCTCCGAGATCTCTGCGCTTCTCCAAATTTGGCCTTTTGAGCATCCTCAATTTTCATTGCCTGACCATTGGTGGTCACCTACAACTGTCAAGCACTGGAATTCCTTAGCTAAATCTCTCCATCTCTTTACCTCTCTCTCTCCTCTTTTAAGGTGTTCCCTACCTCTTTTGAACAAGCTTTTGGCTACCCATCCTAATATCTCTTTATGTGCTTTATGTGTTTACTAACACGCTTGTGAAGCATCTTGATATGCTTTACAATGTTAAAGATCTTTTATAAATGCAAGTCATTGCTCATGTTGCTGTATGTAGTATGTTTTCATGGGCTGTTCTTTTTTGGATTACTTTGTTACCTGCTGGTAAATATTATGAACTTTACTGGTCAGCATACTCCAAGTCTATCATGACCTCCACATAAAAGGATAAATTGCTGAGCAGTTTACTAGCGATAAGGCTAGATGACTACTGGAAAGTGCTTTTATATATTGATCAATATAATGAAACTTCCAAATATTGTATGCACTTCCTGTGCTCACTGAAAAGATCACTATTCCTTTCCTGTATGTAATCGCACCTGGGAGTTTGGTTTAGAAAGAAAAGAATGAATTTACATTCACCTCATACCTTTCATGATCTCAGTCCCAAAGTGTTTTACAGCCAACAAAGTACTTTTGAAGTCTAGTCACTAATGTAGTGTACAAAAGACAACAACCAATTTACACATGCACAACAAGATCCCAAAAAAAAAATGAAATAAATGAACAGATAATCTGTATTAGCTGTTAATTGAAGGATATACATTGTCAGGACTCCAGGAGAACTCTTCTGGACTTCTTTGAATAGTGTCAAAAATTTTCCTGTCCACCTGAGAGGGCAGACAAGACCTTAGGTTATCATCTTATTTGCACAGCGACACCTTCAACTGTACAGTACTCCCTCATGGACTGGAGAGTCAGCATTGCTTATGTGCTCAGGTCTCCGGAGTGGGATTTTAATGAAAAACTTTGATGACCGTAAGGTATGAGTGCTACCACTGAGCTGTAAGGCAGGTGTAATTCATGTGTACATTCAGCTAACCTTGGAACCCTCCAGATATTAGATGGCGTCATTGCTTCTCAATCCACCAGCTCCAACGTTCAACCTGCAGGTTTATGTTTTCTTGCCCAGATCACCTCTGTTATGGGTGATGGTGGTGGCCAACTTACTTGCTGCTGCCCTTCCCACCAGGCCTGCAGCAGTACAACCTGCTTCAAAGGTGAAACATGATTACGGAAAGAGCCAATTTAGTGCATTATTGTGTGGTGGTTTTGCTTTCTGTTTTTGAAAGTTGAGTGCAACTGTTTACATGGAATCTTCTGTTTATTTGATGTTGTGCAGGAGTGAGCACCCTCTTGCTCAGCTCTACTGTCACTCCATGATGGAACATCATCATTTTGATCAGTGTGTCATGATACTCAACACCCCTGTAAGTGGATCACTGCGTTTGTGTTTCATTCAAATTAATCATGTTGATACTCAAACGATGCAAGGGCCAAGAGCTTTATTTTCAGAATTTGTCTATGTTTTGTTACTGTTGCTGTGTTTTTTGTGAGTTTCTGCAAATTCTCTATTTTTAATGAAGACAGGGGTATTTTACTTTACGACTGAATAGCCATGTTTGGATGCCTTGTTCATTATTTTTGAGCAAATTGTGTTTGACACGGGATATAAAATTGGCAAAGACATTTTTATAGTCAGTGATAAGCTTCTTCACCCAGTATAAAAATTGACACCACAAAATGTTTTTATTCTTTACAATGCTTAAAGCTTTGAAAATTTGTGGAAAGTATAGAAATTGTGTTAGAATGCATGTTGAAATTGGCCAAGGGGATCTTTCCAAATAATGCTTGCACAATTGCAGGATCTTTTCAATGTCAGGATGTTAAAAAAATACTTTGTAGAAGAAACAAACGTGAGTACAGCGTGTATGACAGACATACTGAAATCATTGTCAATTGATGCAATTATTTTGAAAAAAAAGAGGCCCTAAACACTTTTAAATTATGCCTTACTGATTCTAGGAGAAAGACTTGGACAGTTAAAAAAAATTTGATTTTTGAATTGAATCTTAAATCCTGCTCCTGCTTGATCTTATGTACTTATTTTTTTTACTCATTCATGGGATGTGGGCTTCGCTGGCTGCACCAGCACTAATTGTCCATCCCTAGTTGTCCTTGAGAAGGCGGTGGTGACCTGCCTTCTTAAACCACTGCAGTCCATATGGTGTAGGTACACCCACAGTGCTGTTATGGAGGGAGTTCCAGGATTTTGACCCAGTGACAGTGAAGGAATGGCGATATATTTCCAAGTCAGGATGATGAGTGACTTGGAGGGGAACTTCCAGGTGGTGGTACTCCCATCTCTCTGCTGCCCTTGTCCTTCTAGGTGGTAGTGGTCGTTGGTTTGGAAGGTGCTGTCGAAGGAGCCTTGGTGAATCTCTGCAGTGCATCTTGTAGATGGTACACACTGCTGCTACTGTGCGTCGGTGGTGGAGGGAGTGAATGTTTGTGGATGTGGTGCCAATCAAGCAGGCTGCTTAGTCCTGGATGGTGTCAAGCTTCTTGAGTGTTGTGGGAGCTGCACTTATCCAGGCAAGTGGGGAGTATTCCATCACACTCCTGACATGTGCCTTGTAGATGGTGGACAGGCTTTGGGGAGTCAGGAAGTGAGTTACTCTTCGCACAATTCCTAGCCTCTGACCTGCTCTTGCAGCCACAGTATTTATATGGCTAGTCCAGTTCAATTTCTGGTCAATGGTAAGCGCCAGGATGTTGATAGTGGGGGATTCAGGGATGGTAATGCCATTGAACTTCAAGGGCGATGGTTGGATTCTCTCTTGTTGGAGATGGTCATTGCCTGACACTTGTGTGGCGTGAATGTTATTTGCCACTTGTCAGCCCAAGCCTGGATTTTGTCCAGGTCTTGCTGCATTTGTACATGAACTGCTTCAGTATTTGAGGAGTCGCAAATGGTGCTGAACATTGAGCAATCATCAGCGAACATCCCCACTTCTGACCTTATGATGGAAGGAAGGTCATTGATGAAACAGCTGAAGATGGTTGGGCTGAGGACAGTACCCTGAGGAACTCCTGCAGTGATGTCCTGGAGCTGAGATGATTGACCTCCAACAACCACAATTATCTTCCTTTGTGCTAGGTCCGACTCCAACCAGTGGAGAGTTTTCCCCTTGATTTCCATTGACCCCAGTTTTGTTAGGGCCCCTTGATGCCACACTCTGTTAAATGCTGCCTTGATGTCAAGGGCAGTCACTCTCACCTTACCTCAGGAGTTCAGCTCTTTTGCTCATGTTTGAACCAAGGCTATAATGAGGTCAGGAGCTGAGTGGCTCTGGCGGAACCCAAGCTGGGCGTCAGTGAGCCTTAAGCAAGTGCCGCTTGGTGGCACTGTTGATGACCCCTTCTGTTACTTTACTGATGATGGAGAGTAGACTGATTGGGTGGCAATTGGCCGGGTTGGATTAGCCCTGCTTTTAGTGTACAGGACGTACTTAGGCAATTTTCCACATAGCCGGGTAGATACCAGTGTTGTAGCTGTATTGAAACAGCTTGGCTAGGGGCGTGGTAAGTTCTGGAACACAAGTCTTCAGTACTATTGCTGGAATATTGTCAGCGCCCATTGCCTTTGTAGTATCCAGTGCCTTCAGTTGTTTCTAGATATCACGTGGAGTAAGTCGAATTGGCTGAAGACTGGCATTTGTGATGCTGAGGACTTCCAGAGGAGGCTGAGATGGATCATCCACTTGGCACTTCTGGCTGAAGATTGTAGCAAAAGTTTCAGCCTTATCTTTTGCACTGCTGTGTTGGGCTCCTCCATCATTGAGGATGGGGATATTTGTGGAGCCTCCTCCTCCAGTGAGTTGTTTAATTATCCACCACCATTCACGGCTGTATGTGGCAGGACTGCAGAGCTTAGATCTGATTTGTTGGCTGTGGAATCACTTAGCCCTGCCCATCACTTGCTGCTTATGCTGTTTGGCATGCAGGTAGCCCTGTGTTATAGCTTCACCAGGTTGACACCTCACTTTAAGTATGCCTGGTGCTTCTCCTGGAATGCCCTCCTGCACTCATCATTGAACCAGGGTTGATCCACTGGCTTGATGGTAATGGTAGATTGGGGGATATGCCAGGCCGTGAGGTTACAGATTGCGTTTGAGTACAATTCTGATGCTGCTGATGGCCCACAGCACCTCATGGATGCCCAGTCCTGAGTTGCTACATCTGTTTGAAATCTATTCCATTTAGTATGGCGGTAGTGCCACACCACACGTTGGAGGCAATGTTAAGGCGGGACTTCATCTCCACAGTGACTGTGTGGTGGTCACTCCTACTGATACTGTCGGATGCATCTGCAGCAGGCAGGTTGGTGAGGATGAGGTCAAGTATGTTTCTCCCTCTTGTTGGTTCCCTCACCATCTGCCACAGACCCAGTCTGGCATCTATGTCCTTCAGGACTCAGCCAGCTCAGTCAGTATTGGTGCTACTGAGCCACTCTTGGTGATAAACATTGAAGTCCCCAACCCAGAGTACATTCTGCACCCTTGCAACCCTCAGTGGTCCTCTAGGCGGTGTTCAACATGGAGGAGCACTGATTCATCAACTGAGGGAGAGCGGTAGGTGGAGGTTTCCTTGCCCATCTTTGGCCTGATGAGATTTCATGGGGTCCGGAGTCAATGTTGCTTGACTAGTCTGTGAGGCAGCTCTCCCAATTTTCACACTAGCCCCTAGATGTTCGTGAGGAGGGACTTTGCAGGGTGGACAGGGCTAAGATTGCCATTGTCATTCAGGTTACATTCCTTTTTTTGACTTTGTAGCAGTGGTTTGATACAACTGAGTAGCTTGCTAGGCCATTTAAGAGTCAACCACATTGCTGTGGGTCTGGCAGATTTCCTTCCCTAAAGGGTATTAGTGAACCAAATGGGTTTTTACAACAATCGACAATGGTTTCATGGCCATTAGTAGACTTTTAATTCCAGATTTTTATTGAATTCAAACTCCATAATCTGCCATGGCAGGATTCAAACCCAGGTCCCCAAAGCATTACCCTGGGTCTCTGGGTTACTAGTCCGGCGACAATACCACAACGCCCTGCCTCCCCTTATTTGAATGATCCATCCTTAATCAATACCTTACAGGTAAAAAGGTCATGCCAGTCACTTCTATTATGTGTGATGTAAACCTGACAATATACATATTAGATCTTGGTGAATCTGACAATCTAGAGTTGACAATCAGCCCAACATGAATTTTGAACATCTTTCTGAATGCTTCCATCTGGTATTTGCAGGTCAACAAAAATATTTAGTTAAGTAGTGTTTGTTAAGTTTGGCCAAAGTAGTAAAATAGTTAGTTATCCAGAATAACAAATTGTGGGTTTTCATTAGCCTATTGATAAATGGTGATATTAATGATGTGCTGTTTTATTATAATAATAATAATAATTATTATTATTAATAATAATAATTGTTGTGTCAGAGATATTGGGCGCAATTTTATGGGGGAGGAAAGTCAGCCAGCAGCCAAAACACCATAAAAACTCCAAGTCACTCATCATCCTGCCTTGGAAATGTATCGCTGTTCCTTCACTGTAACTGAGTCAACATCCTGGAGCTCCCTTCCTAACAGCACTGTGGGTGTACCTGCACCACATGGACTGCAGAGGTTCAAGAAGGCAGCTCACCATCACCTTCTCAAGGGCAATTAGGGTTGGGCAATAAATGCTGGCCTAGCCAACCAGGCCCACATCCTATGAATGAATGAAAGAAAGAAGCCCATCCCACAGCCATAACATGCTGGGGACAGGCCAAACTTGCTGAGAGTGGACTTCCAATTTGATGGGCCAGCAGCTCGAGCAGTCCTGGTAGTGCAAAGGAAAGCAATGGCTGCCACAGAAAAGTAAGTCCCAGGATTTTAGGGCAGGGAGGGATCTGAGAGCCCAGGGATGGAGGAGAGGTGTATGTGCTGGGCTTTGGAGGGCAGGTGGCGAGGAGGGAAGGGAGGGGGTGACAGCTTGGGGTGGGTGTTCCCCTAATGCACAGGGCATGCCCCACCCCCGAATAAGGTGCCCCCCTTCCTTCCCACTGTTTTTCTTCCAGGCCATAAAAACACGGCCTGCCCACGCCTGCCTGCCTGCCTACGCCAACTGTACTATGTGGGCAGCGTATTATCCAGGTCAATAGGCTTGCTAATAAGCTTAATTGAACTTTAATTATTCATTTAAATATGGCATTCAGGCTGCCGATTTTAGCACCTGCCCACCTAGCATGTTGTGGGGGTGAGCTTGAGGGCAGGCAGGAAGGTGGTGGGCTAGCCACCTGACATTTTATGTGCGCCCCCCCCCTCCCCCACACCCCACCAAAAACGCGCTCGGCGGTGGGAGGGAGGATAAAATCGAGCCCATTATCTGAATCATAACTCCCAAGCAAAGCAAACATGAAAAGCATGGATTATCATTGTCAACCAAAAACTATAAAAGTTAATATTTCATGAATGTGTATTGAATTTATAAAGCGTTATCTAGAGAGTCATTCATCTTATATAGAAAATTAAATTTACCATGATGCACAGTTTTTGGCAGCTTATTGAATGTCTAATAATTCTTTATTTTCCTCCAGGGAAACCAAATTCTGAGTGGCCTTTCTCTCGATGAGTATAAAGTGACTCTGAAAATGATTGAGCAGGCCATTCTAGCCACAGACCTAGCAATCTACATGAAGTAAGTATTGAGGACAGGCACATCATAGTTCTGAAGTTCAGTCTTGCAGGGTTAAGATTTTAAAACTGTTTGAAGTGCTGAGTCTTTAAATTGCAAAATTCATACACATGTTACACATGACAGAAGAATGAAAAGAAGTGGTTTATGTTTTACATTAGCAAATGTAATTACATTCAACACTGCCCGATAATCTTTTAGGATTAACCTGTTAATTTCCTTCGCAATGATAATTAATGAAATATTAATTAATATAGTGATAATACCTGTACTCATTAAGCTGTACAGCTTTCTACAATTACATGTATCTCTAAAGGGCTAACTTGCATTTATAGAGTGTCTTATTATATATTCATGACATCCCAAAGCACTTCAAATCCAATTAAGTACATTTGAAGTGCAATTACTGGTGTAATTCGAGTAAGCAAACCAGCAAATTAGCACAAAACAAGGTCACCCAAAGAGTAAATGAGATGAATGGCCAGTTAATTGGTTTCTGAGTATGTTGGTTGAGGGTAGAATGTTGGCCAGAATTCTGTGAAAACTCTGCTCTCTCTGAATAATGCTAAAGGATCTTTTACATCCACCCAAATAGTTAGATGGCATCTGCGGTTTAATATCTCATCACCTCTGACAATACGGCAGTCAGTCAGTACTGCATGGTAGCATCAGCATGCATCATATGCTCAGATTGTAGAATAGGCCTTTAATGTAGAAATTGTTGCAAGATATTTTACAGAGATATAAAAAAGTGTCAAAACAATTGGAGAAATGTTTGGGGAGGTGGCTGAAAGCGTGGTCAAAGAGGTAGGTTTTAAGGAGAATTTTAAAAGATGCAAAGTGGAGAGTAGGGAGATTTAAAGAGATTTGCAAAGTTGGAACAATGGTGCCTGAGAGTCGTAACACCAAAGGAGGGGGAACAAAAGGCAGCCAGACTTGGAAGAGCAGAGGGCACATGTTCTCAAGCAGGGCTGGAGGAGGCCATAGAGATACGGAAGGAAAAGGATTTATGATTACTAATGGAAAATGGCAAGGATGGAGCAATAGGGAAGTAGGAATTATTGCAAGACAAGATGTGAGAGATGGAAATCTGGATAAGCTGGAGTTTATATTGGAGGAGCTCCTTGGCAAGGAGCCTAACAAAATAGCTTAGTATTGCTGAAAAAAGAGACATGTCTAAGCATTTCGTCTTGCACTCATCAGGACACTCGCAAGAATACCAATATGAAGGGGAAAACAACAATTTATATTATATGTGAAGAGAGTGCTGATTGATTGGCAAGTGGCGTTGCCATAGAAAATGCGCCACTGATGGTGACTGACAGTTAACTGCCAAGCATTGTTTGAAATTTAAACCAGGCAGCTTGACCCTGATTGGTCAAGGCATTACCCTGAGGAATGAGTCAGCGAATGGCTGTCACTTATTTTGTTTAGCTGAAACAGGTGCAATATAATGCACATGTTCTTGCTGTCTGCAAAGAACAGGGCACTGTGTATTGAAATATGTAGCTTCCAGTACATGCAAATTCACCAACAGACAATCTTAAATTGGTTGTCAGTGTAATTCTTAGCACATTGAGGGTTATTTAGCAAATGTTGTCCAATCGCGGAATCACATGTAATGTCGGACACTGTGTTTTGAGTTTTGCAAGCCTGTTGTGAACAGCAGCTGGGACATGCTGTTTGCTACGATCCACCAGCCTTTGGATACACGGCCTTGCATCACACCGGCACTGAAATTCACATACCACATTACTCATCTGTGTGATAGGCAGAACGTATTTTTGGCTGAACAGCAGCATCCTGTTAGTGGCAAATACCAATCATGTTGCTACTGCACAGTAGCAGCATGAAACAGCTAGCTTCACCTGTTGCTCAAATTTTTGAGATA
Organism: Cetorhinus maximus; assembly: GCF_964194155.1. Lineage (NCBI taxonomy): Eukaryota > Metazoa > Chordata > Chondrichthyes > Lamniformes > Cetorhinidae > Cetorhinus > Cetorhinus maximus. The sequence goes on from NC_135879.1 coordinate 86,661,917, forward strand.
CCTTGCCCTTTCAGGGTAACCTGAGGTAGACTGGGCACTTTTCAAGGCCGAAAGTGATGGCCTTAGGCCTGTTCATGAGTTTACATGATATACAGTGCAAAATGACCTGACCAAGGTAGCAATTATCCTGCACAATATCTTTGATGCGCCCTATCTCAGCATCAAGCCTGCATGGTGAGCAAATGGCTCGGGCCCTATTTACAAGGTTGCCGATAAGACCAATCTTATAGCATGGGGGAGGTGGTGGCATAGTGGTATTGTCACTGGACTATTATTCCGGAGACCCATGGTAATGCTTTGGGGACCTGGGTTTGAATCCCACACGGCAGATGGTAACATTTGAATTCAGTAGAAATCTGATGATGACCATGACACCATTGTCGTAAAAACCCATCTGCCACCTTTGCCTAGTCTGGTCTACATGTGACTCCAGACCCAGAGCAATGTGGTTGACTCTTAAATGCCCTCTGAACAAGATGGGCAATGGGCAACAGGATGGGCAATAAATGCTGGCCTAGCCAGCAACACCCACATCCCATGAACATTTTTTTTTTACAATGTGGAGCCGTCAAGGAATGGAAGTTCATTTGACTGCTCCATTTCAAAGGTGATAGCTTAACCTTGCTGATACTAAATTGGAGAAAATTCTAGCTCATCCATAACTTGGTGTCAAACAGTCAGACAGCACATTGGCCAACAAAGAGCTGAGGATGGTGGTGGACAGCAGATATTTTAGTATAGTAAGCATTCATATGGAAGGGTAGATTTTCATCATCACAGCCTTAGTGGTAGTCTGGCAAAGTGAATCATCCATCCTTTATAGAACCCACCGATTATTTTATTGTAAGGGTCAACAACCTGCTCCACCAGATTACCACTAGACAATGAAAACAAAAATCCACCCTGAATGCTAAGGATGGTATCATGAAAGGAAAGAAGAGAATCTGTGTAAAACTTAATCTCATGCAGTTAAAATTAACCTTTTTTTTAGGAGAAGAGAAGAATTTTTTGATCTGCTGAAAACCAATCAATTTGACTGGGAAGTTAAAAGTCACAAAGAGCTTTTAAGGTAAGTAATAATCTAAAGCAGGCATCGATATCACACAAAAAATGTTAAACCTACACAAGATATTCAACTGTGCCTAAAAGATAGAAAATAAAGTCAGCGGACAAAGAAAGAAAAAGGAGTGAAATTTGGAGAGGAGGGTAGCGAGACACACATCTGTAAGCCTTGGGGCTGACTGCTCCGCTGACCTGCACTCCCGCCTGCCCTGTTCGGCAACGACGTTCTGCATTGCTGATCTATAAAGTCATAGGCAGCCATAGCACGGCTGCCTGCGCCATTTTTGAATAGGCTGCCGGGTCACGATTGGACCTGGCAGACATTGGCCTCCTGCCCTGCCAGCCCCTTCCCGCTGATCTTGGAGACACGTATTACGCTGGGCAGGCCTTAATTGGCCCACCCGCGTTATCTGGCGGTGCGCACCCAATCGCGGGCGGTGGCAGGATTCCCGACCGCCCGCTCCCGCCGAGCCCGCCTGACGCGGGAAAAATTCAGGCCACAGTTGCAAAAGGCAATCATCACAAGAGCTATGCAATTTAACAACAAAGTTTTGAGTCCAGTTGCACAGACCAGCAACAAATTCTCATTAGGTGTACTAGCATTTACATATCTGGCACTCACAGTGGAGAGGGGTGCTCACAGGAATTGTATCTTGTAATCATGCCCAATAATACCCTGAATGCCGTTACTGCAAATGCTAACCCTCACTGAAACACGAGATAGAAGATCACCAATATTATATTGGGTTTGAGGTTTGGATGGCCCATCCTTAACAAAAATTCACTGGTTGTGCAGGGAGCGTATTGGATGTGCGGGGAGTGAATTGGCTGTGCGGGGTGTGTATTGGCCGTACGGGAGTGTATTGGCTGTGCGGGAAGTGTATTGGGTGTGCGGGGAGTGTGTTGGCTGTGCGGGAAGTGTATTGGGTGTGCGGGAAGTGTATTGGCTGTACAGGGAGTGTATTGGCTGTGCGGGGAGTGTGTTGGCTGTGCGGGGAGTGTATTGGCTGTGCGGGGAGTGTATTGGCTGTGCGGGAAGTGTATTGGGTGTTCGGGGAGTGTATTGGCTGTGCGGGGAGTGTATTGGCTGTGCGGGAAGTGTATTGGGTGTGCGGGGAGTGTGTTGGCTGTGCTGGAAGTGTATTGGGTGTGCGGGGAGTGTATTGGCCCTGCGGCAAGCGTATTGGCTGTGCGGGGAGAGTATTGGCTGTGCGGGAAATGACTTGGCTGTGCGGGGAATGTATTGGCTGTGAGGGAGTGAATTGTTTGTGCAGGAAGTGTGTTGGATGTGTGGGGAGTGTATTGGGTGTGTGGCAAGTGTATTAGGTGTGCGGGGAGAGTGTTGGGAGTGTGGGGAGTGTATTGGGTGTTAGAGAAGTGTATTTGCTGTGCAGGAAGTGTATTGGCTGTGCGGCGAGTGTATTGGCTGTGTGGGGAGTGTATTGGCTGTGTGGGGAGTGTATTGGGTGTGTGGGGAGTGTATTGGGTGTTAGAGGAGTGTATTGGCTGTGCAGGAAGCGTATTGGCTGTGCGGCAAGTGTATTGGCTGTGCGGGGAGTGTATTAGGTGTGCGGGGAGTGTATTGGCTGTGCGGGGAGTATGTTGGCTGTGCGGGGGTGTGTTGGCTGTGCGGGAAGTGTATTGGATGTGCGGCGAGTGTATTGGGTGTGCGGGGATTGTATTGGCTGTGCGGGGATTGTGTTGGCTGTGCGGGGAGTGTGTTGGCTGTGTGGGGAGTGTGTTGGCTGTGCGGGAAGTGTATTGGATGTACAGCAAGTGTTTTGGCCATGCGGGGAGTGTATTGGCTATGCAGGGAGTGTATTGGCTGTGCGGGGAGTGTGTTGGTTGTACGGGGAGTGTATTAGGTGTGCGGGGAGTGTATTGGCTGTGCGGGGAGTGTATTGGCTGTGCGAGGATTGTGTTGGTTGTGCGGGGAGTGTATTTGCTGTGTGGGGAGTGTATTGGCTGTGCGGGGAGTGTATTGGGTGTGCGGGGAGTGTATTGGCTGTGTGGGGAGTGTATTGGGTGTGCGGGGAGTGTATTGGCTGTGCGGGGATTGTGTTGGTTGTGCGGTGAGTGTATTGGCTGTGCGGGGAGTGTATTGGGTGTGCGGGGAGTGTATTGGCTGTGCGAGGAGTGTATTGGCTGTGCGGGGAGTGTATTGGCTGTGCAGTAATTCCTACATCAACTTACCAATATGATAATTTGGCTGAAGGGATATTAGCTTGGAGCATGGTCCTTAGAGAAAAAGATATAAATGATGCCTGAAGTGTTTAAAATAATGAAGGATTTTAAGAGTTATTTTTCTCAGGGTATGGATTACATGGCAGTGTTTATTGTCCACCTTTGGTTGCATGGAAGGCATTAATAATTAACCATGTAGTGTGGGACTGGAATCAAAATTGTACCAGACCAGGAAGGGATACCAGGTTTCCTTTTCTGAATCAGTTTGGTTTTTCAAGATTGGCAGGTTTAATGGTTAATTTCTGATGCTAGCCCAGAAGATACCAGATTTATTTTCATAATTTGCCAGGGGCTGTATTTGGATGCTAGACTGCTGGGTTGCTAGTCCCAAGGCATTAACAAATAGTCTATTGTCAGGATGGATAGGGATACTAATAAATGGACCCAGAACATGGGGGAATAAGCTTAAAATTGAAATTGAAGTATAATAGTGAGCCCATACTGCAGCAACAATTGAGGCAAAGAAGAGGAAAATAGATACTTGGGATATAATGGGACATGTAGAAAGGTTTGGGAATTGGAATTACGAAAGTGAAGAGCTAACAAATCATGGAGCAAGCATCTTGGACTGAATGAACTATTTTTGTTCTCAGAGCCAATTATTCTCTTGACGCTTAAACTACCCAGAGCCATGGATTAGATCGGTGTCTATGCTAAGCTTAATTAGTGCTTCACTGATTGTAAAATTACAGCAAAAGTAGATTTTTTGGGGGTTAGGGGTGTGGTTAATAGAATAGCAAGAATTGAGAATCAGCAGACTGCAAGCCAAAAACTGTTAGGGCAGAATTTTCCTCTCAGTGTGCGCGTGCATGCCTGACACACTCGAGCGTGCAATAGCGTGCGATGACGTTGGGCGAGCGTCCTGACATCATCGCACTTCGCACGATATTTCAGTCGGCAGGTGGGCGTGAGAGTCAGCTTCGTGCCCGTCGACAAATAAGAAGCCTATTAAAGGCCATTAAAGTAGCAATTGATGGCAATTTTTCACTGCCCGTCCAAAGTTATGGTTGGCGAGCAGGCAAATCGGCCAGGTGGTCTTTGCATTTTTGAGGAAACCTCATCTAAGGGTGGGATGAGGTTTCCGTGATTCAATATAAAAAAATTAAAATGTTTTGAAAAAAATTTCATCATCCGTATGTTGAGGTGTCTCATTCTGAAACGTGGACATTTTTTCCCGATTTTACATTCTGTTTTTATTCATTTTAAATTCGTCAGCCCCCTGAGGCAGCTTTCTGCCTTCAGGGTGCTTTCCTTCAGCGCTCGCACTCCCCCTGCTCCCACACCAGCATCGCTGAGCCTTTCAGCGTGCGTTTCACACTGGCTGGCCGTTAATTGGTCAGCCAATGTGAACTCGCGGTGGGGGGCCTATCACGGTCGGCAGTCCATTCTCCAGCCACTCCCGGGCCCGTCAATCATGGCCACCCGCCAACCCAAGAATTCTGCCCCTAGTTAATTAGACTGGCATGATCCTGGTGAATTAGACTTATGTGACTCACTTACTTTTGAGCTTGTGAGTTTTGAACTCACTTTTGGCATCACTTTTATTTTTCTATAGCAACACATCTCATGTTTGTATCTTCTATTTTTTCATCCTTGACCTACTCTTTCATTTTAACTCCCATCAGCAATACCTCTGATTTTTCAAGTCAAGAAGGAATTTGCGTCTATTAAACACTTTTGCCAAATCCTCAGGATTTCCCACAGTGTGTCATAGTCAATTATTATTTTTTTTAAATGCAACTACTATTGCTAATTTGGGCAAACGAAGTAGATGGTTTGTTCGCAGAAAGAATCCACAAAGACTAAATGATATAAATGACCAATTAATACATTCTGACGGAAATTGTTCAAAAAAACCTAAAGAAAACAGACTGATTACACTGACATCAGGTGATCTATTTGGTGATCACCACAGAGCATCTGCCCCATTGGTATCCATCATGGGCTGATGCATTTCTCCAAGGAATGATTCAGAAACAAAGATTGCAAAATTCATTTTTAAACCAGTAAGTTAAGTAGCTTTGGATGCTGTGGGGGAAATAGTTACTACTGATATTCAGATTCTGATTCTGATTCAGGGTAAATATTTGTAAGCATTTTCATTTTTCATACATGTGTTGTTTTAGAATAGATTTACAACTTCAACAGAAACATTAAACAATTTTTAATGGCATTGCCAAATGTAGCAGCCAGGAAAGTTCTGACCCAAAATTGTTTAAATAATTGCAAGATAACTACAAAACATGTTGATGAATATAATGATATTTCACTGAGTTTTTGTATTCATTTTACTGATGTTGACAGGGCGATGTTGATGACAGCATGTGATGTGTCTGCAATAACCAAACCTTGGCCTGTTCAACAAAAGGTAATTCAGACAGTATCAGTCCATAGTCCTTAAAAATGTATGAAGCTATGTAATATTAATCCTGCCTTTGGAAACATGTTTTTTATATATGTGTATCTATATATATGTATATAATGGTACAGGTTATGCTGTCAAAATAACATTAATAATAGTTATAAAAACGTACATACAAATGGTAAACCTCAGGCTTGAGACGAATGCAACTAAAACTAAAGAATCCAAAAGTTACTGCCCAAGTTTCTTTTATTCATTGATGGGATGTAAGTATCATTGGTCAGCATTTATTGCCCATACGTAATTGCCCTTGAGAAGGTGGGGGTGAGCTGCCTTCTTGAACCGCTGCAGTCCATGTGGGGTAGGTACACCCACAGCACTGTCAGGGAGGGAATTCCAGGATTTTGGCCCTGTGACAGTGAAGGAACGATGATATAGGGCTGAATCTTCTGGTCAGCATGTGGGGGCGGACCCAACACGTCGATACGTAAAATGGCGCGCAATGGGGTTGTCATGCGTCCTGATGTCATTGCGTGTCATCTTGATATTTTGTTCGGCGGGCGCGTGCCAGAGGCAGTTGTGCGACCGCCAAAATGTCAACGGCCTATTAAGGCCATTAAGAAAGTAATTAACCTAGTTAAGAACGTTGCCCGTCCAACCTTAAGGTTGGCGGGCAGGAGTAGAGCCCAGGCGGCCTTCACGTTTTCCAGGAAACCTCATCCACAGGCGGGATGAGGTTTCCTGAAGGGTTTACAAAATAATGAATTAAATTTTACAAAATTCACAAACATGGCCCAGCTCATGTGACACTGTCCCTCCTCTCTCCCTCCTCCCCCCGCCCACACAGCTGAGCGCTATGGAATGCGTATTATGCCCCCATAAGACGGCAGCACGCAAGCGATCGTGGGCAGCGATCAGCTCCACGCCCGCCCCCGCCCGTTCCCGCCCAGCCAGCCCGACATAGATAAGATTCAGCCCCTAGATATTCAATTTCCAATCAGCAAAATTTGGTCTGAAGCATGAGAAACCTCATTCCTGATTTTAATAAATTTAAATACTTTTAAATTTAAATATCTGGATCATACATCCCGGCAGGACCTGCACTTACCTCTTTTGTGCTGTAACCATCTGTAGTTATTTTCATTTATTACATGATTGCAAATGGTTAAGATGGATGACACAAACAGCCAAATCTCATACAATCCAAATCGCAGTAAATGATAAACTGATCTAAATAAATAATTATCAGTTTCCTCCCTTTTCTTGTATCATATAACTGTTACCAAGCATCATTTCATGATTGAGGGTGGGCAGGTGAGTCTGGTGCTCCCAAACCTGCCAATGTTGCTCTCATGTTTTCTTAGTTTCCAGCTTTCCAGGAGCTTATGGAGCATGCTGGCTGAAACATGAGGCAGAATCTTCAGGTCGATGAGCGGAGGGCGAGCCCCGCTCGCCGACGCGTAAAATGATGCGCGGTAATATTGGGAGTGCGTCCCAATGTCACCGCGCTTCATCCTGACCCTCAGTTCGGCGGGCGCGCAGCAGAGTCGGCTGCGTGCCCACCAAACTGTCAAAGGCCTATTAAGGCCATTTAAAAACTAATTAAAGTAATTAATTGAGCTGCCCGTTCAACCTTAAAGTTGGTGGGCAAGCGAAGAGCCCAGGCGGCCTTCGCATTTATCATGAAGGGTTTATAAATTAAATACATTTTTTAATTAAAGTTCATTGACATGTCCCAGCTCATGTGACACTATTACATGAGGGGACATGTCTTAAAATTTTTGTTCTCGTTATTAAAATTTTTAAAAATCACACAGAGCTGTCTCAGGGAGATTTCTGCACTCTTTTGCGCGCAGAGGGAGCGCTCAGCGCTTCCGGGTGCACGTCACACTGGGCGGGCCTTAATTGGCTTGCCCACGCAAAATGGCGGCGCCTGCGCGCTGGCCTGTGCCTGCTCCCGCCCAACCCCACCTCCAATGGGGAGAAAACTCTCTCACTTTGTGGCAGCATATGTTGCAATACCAAGCACTGGGCTAATATGCCATATAAGTAAATTGGTATCTTGATTATGGCTCATCCACAACTACAGCCCTTATTATAAAAGCATGCCTATCAAATAAAACTGATTTTGCAACTTCAGTTGGTTTTAACAAGTTTTTTTTTCAAAAAACCCTGTATGTTTTAATCCTGCAACTGCATTTTTCAGATAGCTGAACTTGTGGCCACAGAATTTTTTGAACAAGGTGACAAGGAGAGAGAGGAGCTAAAAATCGAACCCATTGTAAGTATCAGTTTTACGATTTCTGCATAAACAAAATACAGATGTAGTCTAATAATACAGCTGCCATTTAGTTTTAAAATGTAAAGGTGTTTCTTTGTTAGAGCAATACTGTGTTCATTTTGAATGACACTTCTCCTGCATTAATTTTTTAAATTCCGTTTGAAGGATTTAATGAACCGAGAGAAACGTGACCAGATCCCCAGCATGCAGGTTGGATTCATTGATGCGATCTGTATTAAGCTATATGAGGTAATTCTTGGCAGCTTCCAAAAAATGCATTTGCCTGCAATTCCAGTGGTGGGGGCCTGGGGTGGCTATGGTTTGGGGCATGGAGGGTTAGTGTTAGGGTACGGTGAGGGTGGTGTGGAGCTTTTGAGGGGGATAGGGATAGAGTGATGCAGCACTCCCTGGTCTTTTGCTGTAACTTTGGCAAAAAATCAACGGAAACCCAACGAATTGTCATAAATTGTCATTTGCACCATTTCTCATGCCAAAGTTGCAGCTGAAGATCAGTGAAGGGCAATGAAGAAATTCTCCCCTATTCATTTTTTTCTTCGGGATAGAATTGTATGAACATTAGCTTCTGGAAATTTCTTACAATTAAGGTTTTTAAAAGAGATCAAGTTGGTTCCAAGATTATACGCCTGGCTAGAGAAGATTGGAACGGAATCTCTAGGCAAACTGTGAGATCATAATAAGATCATAAGAAATAGGAGCAGGAGTAGGTCTTTTGGCCCCGATTGAACCTGTTCACCAAATAATAAATCATAGCTGATCTTTACTATCTGTGGCCTTTACTACATTTTCCTGTCCTTTCCCCATAACTCTTGACTCCTTGCAAATCAAAAATCTGTCAAACTCAGACTCGAATATATTCAAAGACCCAGCCTCCACTGCCCCCTCCTGAAGACATAACACGCGTTATGTCTTCAGGAGGGGCTGGCATGGAACAGCTTGGCTCCACGTCGACTTTGCTTCTGGGGAGCCAAGCATCCCCGCCTCCATTTTCTTGGGCCCATTAACTGTTTTGGTCCACAGACGCTACCTGAACTGCTGAGTATTTCCAGAATTTTTATTTTATAGTGGCTTAACAAACCACTCATTGGGAGGAAGTCCTGCCCTTTGGAACTGCTGGCCAACTGGATTAGCTGGCAGCTCCAACAGTCCTGACAGCACCAAGAGCGCATTAGTGGCCACTGCCGGGACTGCACTGAGGAGGTGGAAGGCCCAATGGATCCACGGAATGTGTAAGTACGGGGTCTCAGGCAGGGAGGGTTCCGGCTGGTCAGGGAGGGAGGCGGAGGGGGGTATTTCGGTCTTAGGGAGGTCACCCCTCCAACCCGCAAAGGGTAGCCCCCTAAATTTTAAACCCCAATCCCTTCCTTCTCTCCCATGCTTTGAAGGTTGCATTTAAAGAATCGGGCTGCCCACTGCCATCCAGCTGCCCATGACAATCATTTTATGGCATGGGCAGCACATTAGCAGGGCCAACTGGCTTGGTAACAAGCCTAATTGATCCTTAATTATCTATTTGAATATGGCAGGCAGGCTGACAATTTGGCGCCACCCACCCTCCATATTATGAGGGTGAGCTCAGGGTTGGGTGGGAAGGTGGTGAGGTGGGTACCCACCCTGTTTTAAGCGTGCACCCCGCCAGAAACACACACGGCGGAGGCACGTAAAATACAGCCCAATGTTTCTGGTCGAGATGATCTTTCATAATAACTGAAGAAAGATAGAAAAGGAAGAGTTTTTAAGCCAATTAGGGGTGATGGGGGGACGGGGGTGGTGGCAGGGAAAACAAAATAGGAGCTCTGTGATAGGGCGGAAAGCAGGGAACATAAGCGAACAAAGATTTCATGATGCAAAAGCCTAACAGAGTGGTAATGGGTATAGGAAAGAAGCAAAGGTTGTGTCTATATGAGGCGTGAATGGCAACATAGCAACCACCTGAATGCAACATGAAGGGAATGAAAGAAACAAGACAAGACCAATCAAGAGAAAGAAAGAGAGAAAAAAACACATAGAACAAGATGGAGGCAGAGGTTATGGTCGAAAGTTGTTGACTCGATATTGAGTACAGAAGGTTGCGGAATGCCGAGATGAAAGATAAGGTGCTGTTCCTCGAGTTTGCATTGAGCTTCATTGGAACACTGTAGCAGGCCAAGGACTGAAAGGTCAGAGTGAGACCGAGGTGGGGAACTATAAGAACAAGCAACCGGAAACTCAGGATCGTGCTTGTGGAGTGAACAGAGATATTCTGCAAAGCGGCCACCCTGCCTGTGTTTGGTTTACCCAATGTAGAAGAGACCACACAGTGAATAGCGAATACAGTATACTAAATTGAAAAAAGTACAAGTAAATCACTGTTCTCCCTGCCGTTCTTCAAACAGTGCCCTGGGATCTGTAACATGCACCTGAGAGAGGAGATGGAACTTTGCTTTAATATCTTATTGGAAAGATGGTACCTCTGACAGTACAGCATTCGAGCGTTAGCCAGGATGATGTGCTTAAGTCCTTGAATGGGGATTGACCAATAACCTTCTAACTGAAGTGAAAGTGCCACTATTGAGCCAGGGTTGATATTTAAATTTTTTTTAAAATTAGATGTGACCCATTTGTCATCAGCAGTGGCTGCCAGGACAGATATCAGCTACTCAACAACTATGACAATGAGGGAGTTAGAAGAAATGATTGGCCTGAATCTTCTGGTCAGCGTGCGGGGGGGTGGGGGCGGACCCTGCTCGCTGACGCATAAAATGACGCGCGGTGACACCGCGCGTGTATCCCAACGTCACTGCGCATCATTCCCACCTTCAGTTCAGTGGGCACGCAGCGGAGTCGGTCGAACTGTCAAAGGCCTAAGTGTCACATGAGCTGGGACAGGTCAATGAATCTTTTTAATAATTTTTATTGAATTTTAAAACATTACATGAAACCTCATCTGGCCCATGGATGAGGTTTCATGAAAAATGCGAAGGCCGCCTGGGCTCTTTGCCTGCCCGCCAACCTTAAGGTAGGACAGGCAGCTCATTTAATTGTTTTAATTAGTTTTTAACAGGCCTTAATAGGCCTTTGACAGTTCACTGAACTGAAAATCTAAATGACGCGCGGTGACGTCGGGACACCCGCCCAACGTTACTGCACGTCATTTTACGCGTCGGCGAGCGGGCCCCACCCCCCGCTCACCGAACGGAAAATTCTTCCCCAGTTTCAGACCTAATAATGTTTTCTTTCCATCCACACCTCCGAGGGCGCCTCCATCAGCTGACTCAGTAGCGCCCACCTCTCCTGGTGTTGCTGCCAAGGGTCCAGAACTGCCAACCTCCTAATTGGGCTTGCAGCATCGCAAGTCCACCTTATACAATGGCGAGTACAGAGGCGACCAATTCGGAGACCCTGTCCTGGAGGATTGCGCGGTTGGCTACTGTGGGCTCAGCACCCCCAGTTGGCCCCAATGCCGGAGTCTCAAAGTCTGCAGAAAACTGAGCAAATATGTAAATTATTGTGCAAAATCATCTCTACCATTAATGGAAATTAGTGTACATTGCCAATTTGTGACATTAATACAACTCCTTTTTTTATGTGCCCCTTCTAGGCTTTGGCAGGAATATCTGAAGCTTGTCTCCCATTGCTTGAAGGTTGTAGGAATAATCGAAAGAACTGGGAAATGCTAGCCGCACAAAAACTGGTGAATGGGGAAAAGAAGTGATGTATAGTCTCATTTAGATACCATGCTCCTTTCAATTGTGGCTTCCCACTGGGACTATGAGATTGGTGATTTTACCCATCAGTTTTATAAAAAGAGTGACCCTAATAACCACTCACGTTGGTACTGCATTGTCATAGTGGCCATTATCCTTTATATCTTCAGGGTATAGTTTGGAAAATTAGATTATCTACATTGTAACATCATTTTTTTTTATTTTAAGGCAGTACATATTGCAGAAATTAGTTCAGTTTATCAATGTTAAAAGTCATAAGGCCCTAGTCCTCTTAAATAAAGCAGGTAACATCATGATATCGGGACTGTTCCCTTGTAACCCACTCAATCCATCATGTGTAAAGCCACCTTTCCTGGTTGGCATTTTTCTTCTGGGGAGGCAAAAGCTATTGTCAAATTTCACAATCTGAGGTAGGGTGAAGAGACACTAATTAAGATAATTCTTGTTATGTGGTTTACTCTTCCGTTTAAAGAATGAGGAGAACAATACCAAAATGTAGATAATGCCATGATTTTTCCAAGGACAACTCTGAGAATGCTGCTTAAGGGGGTAACCCGTTAATGTTAGACCAAAATGTAAAAATCCTTATGATTTTTTAATGTGGAGGGTACTGCAATGAAGATATTTCTAGACCATGGATGCTACAGTATTGAGCTTAGATATATAAGATAGGAACTGAGTTCACAGCTATGATTTATAACCGAGATGACCCATGGGCTTCAAGTGTACAATTCTGCCAAGGTCAGAAAGTAGCAGTACTGGACAGATTCTCCTGATTATGTTAAACACTGGTGGATAAATAATAAATATCTGTAAGTTTAATTAATGATGACAACCTCATTAACTATGCCGAGAAATTCAAGGTGAGCAAATCAACTTGAATGATGTGACGGCTCCTTCAACTAGTGCACTGTTTTCAGTTTCCCTATACAGTGCAGGTGAAGCTACCTTATGATATTTGATCACATTTCAGTTGTTGATTAAACTGCTTCATTGCTTTCCTGGTTTTTTTACAGCCTTCTCAAATCATTACTAAGGGATAACTGATTCTGAGATCATTGCTGACAGGCAGAGAACTCTTGTTGGTATTATTTTGAAGGGGAGATTGGCTTGGAACTTTGGAATGCCTCATGAGGCCATCTTCAAAGAGTCTGAATTTATTTTCAAACATTGTATCAAATAGTTGTGCTGTTTTAAAGCTGTAGCATATAAACAAGTGGCTTTGATAGGAAAAATGTAGGTAGTTATTTTCATAAATTATTATCACAAGTTGTCAAACAAATGTGTGGTTTCTGCATTACGAAGACACTACAGTGCTATCAATACCTGACAGACTTTTCTGTAACATCAGTGGCAAATCGTTCAGATTTGTAATGCTAAGTGGCTAGCTTATCAGTTCAATAGAATGTTGCTTAATTATTTGTTTTATTACATTAGATTGCTTACAAGTATTGTGAGTATTGTAACTTCTAAATTTCAATGTAGAATTATGGTGCAATGGATTAGCACAATTTTCCCATCTCCATAGTTTAGAATGTAGGTTGAAGGCTTCATCTGTTTTTTAGTTATAATATGACCACAGGTCTATAGCATGAAATTGTTCCTAATGTAATATTAAACTGGCATTCTCAATAAGGCTAAAGGAATGACTGACATGGAAATGGCAATGTCACACTGTTACATTAACTAATAATCTCCTAAAGTTGACGTTATAGCACATTGTTGGGATTGATTAGAGCGAACTTCATTTTGTAGCTGGTTATACTCTAGGTGACATAGGAGTGCTTAATGCCAACATTAGGTGCCTGAAATGGGGTTGTGTTCCATTCTCCAATAATAGTATCCCTTGCCTCCACCAAATATGTGAAAGCCCATTTCAGATTAGCTACAAAATACATGGACTTGGAACCAACATAAGACTCCATGAACATCTCCATCATCAACCATGGTGAAGCCAACATGAGAGCAAGAGCAAACATTGAAAAATTTGCAAATGTCTTCTGGCAAAAATGTCCAGTCAACGACTCTACTCACTTTTGTCCTTGGTCCCTGACCATCATCTAATTCAGCTCACTCCACATGAGATTAAGAAGCCAGCCGAGCCTATTTGGTCATAGTAAAAACTGTGGGTCCTAATAACATCCTGGCTGCATGCCTGCACGCTAGCCACCCCTAGTCAAATGGTTCTACTTTGGCTATTGGCACTGGCACCTACCCAACAAAGTCCCTTATTTGTAATAAGTCAACAAATCCACCTGGCCAATTACCAACCTGTTATCTCCCTCCGTGTCATCAGGAAAAGTGGGGACTCAAGCAATACGCACTAATCAAAAACTTGCTGACTGACTTTCATTTAGTTGTGACTAAATGGCTCCACTTGGCATTGAATCTTGTCCCAGCCTTGACCCAGATGTGGATGCAAGTGATAAGTATGAGAAGCAAAATGAGAGTAGTTCAGCTGAATACCAAGGCAGCATTTAAGAAAAAAGAAAGACTTGTTTTTATAGAGCCCAGGATATCCCAAATCACTTTACAGCCAATTGAGTACTTTTGAAGTGTAGTCACTATTGTAAGATAAGAAATCCAGCACACAATTTGCACACAGCAAGCTCCCACAAACAGCAACATGATAATGAACAGACAATTTTTTTCATATTGATTGAGGGATAAATATTGGTCAAGTCAGGAGGGATAACTCCCCTGCTCTTCTTCAAAGTGCCATGGCATCTTTTTACCCACCTTAAGGAGCAGTTGGCACCTCAGTTTAATGTCTTATCCAGAAGACAGCACTGCTCCTGTACTGCAACTGGAGGGTCAACCTAATTTTTTTTATGGCCAAGTCTCTGGAGTGGGACTTGAGCCCACAACCATCTGGCTCAGAAGTAAGCATGCTACCAACTGAGGCAAAGCTTGGATAGCATAACATCAAGGATTCCTCCGGAAACTGAGGTTAACTTTGAGGGGTGGGAGGTTGGGTGGGGTGGGGTGGGGTGGGGGCTGAAAGGGAAAAGTCACCAGTGGCTGGAATTAAACCTGTTACAAATGAAGATGGCCATGGCTGTCGGAGAGAAGTCAATGCAGAACAAGACATTATCATAGGAGTTCCTCAGGTAAGCATCCTTGGCCCAACCATTTTCCCCTCAGTCATAAGGATAGGGGTGGAGATGCTCACTGATTTTTGAGCTGTATTCGAAACTCTGCTGTAATCAAGTTGCCCATGCTGCCTGACAGCTGGATGTGGTCAATTTACAAGGTTTGGGCAAGTGACAAAGAACAGACATATCACATAAATGTGAGACAATGACTATTCCATCAAGAATAGCCCCAACCCCATCTCCTTGATCTTTAACAGCTGTACAATTACTGAGTTCTCCACCAATATCTCGGGAGTCGCCATTCACAGGAAACTTGACAGGAGCAGCCTGAGTAAAATGTGACTACAAGAGCAGAGCAGAATCTCTTGTACTCAAGAGTACTTACTTCCTAATATCCCAAATCCTCATTGTCATCTACAAAACTCAAAACTCAAGTTCAGAATGTGATAGAGTACTCACCATTCACCTTTGCAAAAACCCCTAAACACCATCTAAGTTAGAGCATTTTGCTCGATTGGTGCCCATATACTGAACTCAGTAACCACCCCTTCAACACCAGTGCACTGTGGCTGTAGTTATTACAATCTGCAGGATACACTACAGCAACTTACCAAGATTAATTAAACATCACCCCCACCAACTCGATCACTAAAAAATTATGAGCAGCAGCGTCATGGGAACATCGTCACCTCCAAATTCCCCTCCAAGTTACATACCATTCTATCTTATATCGTAGTTCTTTCATTGTTGCTAAGGCAGTATCTTAGAATTTTTTACCTAGTATGATCATGGAGCACCACTATCAGTAGAGGAGGTCGGTTAACTCAGTTGACTCAGAGACTGATGCAGAATAACACTAACAGCATGTGTTCAATCCCTGTACTTGCATAGGTAGTTCTTGGAGCCTACCCACTCGCATTGTCCCATAATGATATCATGGCATAAGTCATGATTATCAACCCTCAGTGGATTTTAGCAAAGGGACAAAAGCAGAGAAACACCTTGTGCCAGTCATCCACTGTAGCTGCCAGACTACCCAGACATCTTGTATCTTTCTCACCTTTGGGACCGTGCAAGAACAGCTGAGAGAGTGGGAGCAGCAGCCTTCCTCCACTACAATCAAATTCCTAAGTGTAGCTTTATCTGTAAAAGTACGGCCTTTGAAATCACAGTTTTGACATACTCAAACAATGATGAGCCTGCCACTACTACTGCCACTAAGACTACAATGGTTTCAGGAAAAGGCCCAACACCATTTTCTCAGAGCATCCAGAGATGTGCTATAACGTCTAAGTGACATCCATGTCCCAAGAACAAATTGAAAAAAACCGCATCTAGAAGTCTTCTTAGGTATGGTTCTTTTGTGATAACTTACCATTACCAGTGAGATACACTGAATACAACCTTCCTGTTCTTTCTTTCTCCCTCTTCACATTTTTTGTTGTCTTCCTCGAACATGAAATACTAAAAGTTTATAAGACCATAAGATGTAGGAGCAGAAGTAGGCCATTCAGTCCATCGAGTCTGTACTACCATTCAATGAGATCATGGCCGATCTGATAACGCTCAACTCCACTTTCCTGCCTTTTCCCCATAATCCTTGATTTTCTTATTGATTAAAAATCTGTCTATCTCAGCCTTGAATATACTTAATGGCCCAGGTCTCTACAGCCCTCTTGCGGCAAAGAATTCCACAGATTCACTGCCCTCTGAGAGAAGAAGTTCCTCCTCATCTCTGTTTTAAATGGGCGACCCCTTACCCTGAGATTATGCCTTCTGAACCTAGACTCTCCCACAAGAGGAAACAACCCCTCAACACCTACCCTGTCAAGCCCCCTAAGAATCTTATATGTTTCAATAAGGTCGCCTCTCATTCTTCTAAACTCCAATGAGTACAGGCCCAACCTACTCAACCTCTCCTCATAAGAAAATCCTTCCATACCCAGAATCAACCTGGTGAACCTTCTCTGTACTGCCTCCAATGCCAGTATATCTTTCCTTAGATAAGGGGACCAAAATTGTTCACAGTGTTCTAGGAGTGGTCTAATTAGTGCCTTGTATAGTTTTAGCAAGACTTCCCTATTTTTACACTCCATTCCCTTTGAAATAAAGGCCAACATTTCATTTACCATCCCTATTACCTGCTAAAGTTATATGTTAGCTTTTTGGGATTCATGCACAAGGACTCCCAAATCCCTCTGTGCTGCAGCCTTCTGCAGTCTTTGTCCATTTAAATACTATTCAACTCCTCTACTCTTCCTGCCTAAGTGTATAACCTTACATTTTCCCACATTATATTCCATCTGCCAAGTTTTTGCCCACTCACTTAACCTGCCTATATCCCACTGTAGGCTCCTTGTGTCATCCTCACTGCTTGCTTTCCCATCTATTTTTGTGTCATCCGCAAACTTGGCGATAGTACATTTACTTCCTTCATCGAAGTCATTAATATATATTGTAAATAGTTGAGACCTCAGCACTGATCCCTGTGGCATCCCACTAGTTACAGGTTGCCATCACAAAAATGCCCCCCTTATCCCAACTCTCTGTCTTCTATTAGTTAACCAATCCTCTATCCATGCCAAAGACTATCCCCAACACCATGGGCTCTTATCTCATTAAGTAGCCTTAAGTGTGGTACTTAATGTGTGGCCTTTTGGAAATCCAAATATATTATGTCTACTGGTTCCCCTTTACCTATCCTGCTTGTTACCTCCTCAAGGAATTCTAATAAATTTGTTCGACATGATTTCCCCTTCATGAAGCCATGCTGACTCTGCTTGATTAGATTACGTATTTCTAAACGCTCTGCTATTACATCCTTTATAATAGATTCCAACATTTTCCCAATGACAGATGTTAAGCTAGCTGGCCTTTAGTTACCTGTTTTTTTGTCTCCCACCCCTCCCCCCCTCTTTGAATAAGGGTGTTACATTGGCTATTCTCCAATCCTCTGGGACTTTTCCAGAATCTAAGGGTTCTTGGAAGATTAGAAGCTCTTACTGTCCGTTTTTATATTACTTGCTAGTTTACCCTCAAAGTTTATTTTCTCCCCCTTAATTATTTTTGTTCATCTTTTGTTGGTTTTTAAAACTTTCCCAATCCTCTGGCATACCACTAATCTTTGCCACATTGTATGTTTTTTCTTTCAATTTGACACTGTCTTTAACTTCCTTGGTTAACCATGGTTGGTTTATCCCCTTCCTTGAATCCTCCTTCCTCACTTGGATATATCTTTGGTGAGAGTCATGAACTATTTTCTTAAACGTCTGACATTGTTCATCAACCGTCTTTTCTGCTAAACTCCATTCCCAGTCCACTCCAGCCAACTATGCCCTCGTTCCATTATAATTACCCTTATTTAAGTTTGGCACAGTTGTTTCTGACCCAAGTCTTTAACTCTCAAACTGAATGCTGAATTCTACCATATCATGGTCACTGTTTCTTAGGGGATCCTTTACTCTGAGATCATTTATTAAACCTGCCTCATTGCACTTTACCAGATCTAAAATACCCTAATCCCTGGTTGGATTCAGATTCACAACATATTGTTCTAAGAAACTGTCCAAAAAACACTCTATGAGTTCTTGCTCGTGACTACCTCTGCCAATTTGATTTTCCCAATCTACCTGAAGATTAAAATCATCCATTATTAATGTACTGCCTTTTTTATATGCCCTCATTATCTCCTGATTTATTCTCTGTCCTATGGTATAGCTACTGTCAGAGGGTCTAAAGACTACTCCCACCAGTGCCTTGTTCCCCCTGTTATTTCTTACCTCCACCCATATGGATTCTACATCTTCCTCTCCAAGACCCTTTATTGCTATCGTACTTATTCCATCTTGTACTAACAAAGCTACCCCACCACTCTTTCCTTCCTGCCTGTCCTTTCAAAAAGTCACATACCCCTGAATATTTAGTTCCCATCTTTGATCTCCTTGTAACCATGTCTCTATAATGGCTATAAGATCATACACATTAACTTCTATTTGTGCCGTTAATTCATTTATTTTGTTCCGAATGCTATGTGCATTTAAGTAGAGAGCCATTAATTTTGCCTTTTTACCATTTTTCCCCTTTTGACCCTATTTGCTGCTTTTTTTTATGTTTGTATACCCTGTCCCTTCCTACCACACTCTGGGTATCATTATCTAAATAGCTGCCCTGTAAGGCTGCCATGTCCTTTTGCATTGCAAGCCTACGTATCCCCTTTCCAGAACCCTCCCCCTGCTCTATTTAGTTTAAAGCCAAAATTTTGATCAAACTGCTAACATGTGAGCCTCATGATGTCACAACAATGCCTTAAAGTCCCT
The DNA here is from genome assembly GCF_964194155.1 of Cetorhinus maximus. Lineage (NCBI taxonomy): Eukaryota > Metazoa > Chordata > Chondrichthyes > Lamniformes > Cetorhinidae > Cetorhinus > Cetorhinus maximus. Next base: position 86,681,002 of record NC_135879.1, read on the forward strand.
TTGGATACCCTAGTGGGCAATGGCATCCCCAACTGTAGCAGTGGTCAAAAAATACAGCTTTAATTTGAATTGGCTTGAGCAGCGGTTGTGTTTTACTGTTGGTTTTCATGGCCATGAAGAAGGAGGAAAACATAAGCTATTGTTCGTATTCCTGATAGCCCCTATTAGAAAATGAGCACCTGTAAGTGTCAGATGGCAACAGTTATAGTTCAGCTTCGAAGACTTCCATGGTCAAAAAATCTGCAAATCTTCATTATCTACGATCACACATGGTGAACAGACATTAGGGTGAGGTAGCAGAGGATCGCTAGCACCCGTGGAACTGCACCTCAGTAACAGTCACAGAGATAAAACAGGGATTACCTAATAAATTGCACTGGTGACAAGTGATGTTCAAATAAGGGTACCACACAGACTTGTAAATATTTTGATTTTTCTTGGAGTGACAGACAGCGTACAACCATGTTTATTTAAGTTTGCCCTAAGCGAATGTAGCAAAGGATAGAGGCTATAAAAATGCACGTCTTCCTGATGTACTCCTGCTGATTTGGTTAGGAAAAACTAGTTCAAAATGTTCAAATCCCAGTGAAAGTCACTAATATTGGCGCCAGTAAAACTGGAATTCAATTTTAAGTTATTGTGGACCAGTTCAGACAGGTTTTACTGGCACCCTCCATTTCCAGGTTTTACTGGTTTTTCCTTCTGGGCAGGAGAAGGTGCAGAGACTGGGAGATGCCAGATCATAAAATTTACTTGGAGTTAGCATGGAATCCTGGCTGAGGTGAAACCCTCCTTGAACACCTAAGCCAGAAGGGGTAGGGCGGATAACAAAGTCTTCCTTTCACTCTGAGTTGCTACTTTGCAGCTGCAGGGGAACCCTGGGTAACTATGGAGACTGGCACGCTCAGATGTAATGTACCTGCCCCCTGAAGTTGCCGGAAGTGAACCCCATCTGCCTGGACCAGAAGTTCAGTCCCAGAAAGCAGCCCAGAGCCTGAAGAAAGGCAATTAAAAATAAAGATTTTGTTTATCCCCCTTTGTGAGGGGACCAAAACATCACGCCTGGATGCCAGCAGGTGTCAGAGCCGGGAGTGGGGTGGGCGTGTGCGATCCCTGTGGAATAACATCCCATGCAATTGCAGAGCCAATGTGTACAAAAAAGAAACAGCCAGGGGCTGATTTAAAAACTCAGCCCTAATACAATAGTCAAGTAGGAGTGCCAACCAAGATTTGTGCTAAACATTGAGTGATGTGAAATGCATGTCTAACCTCTGTGTGGGCAGACTATACAAGCACTAAGACTTAATATTAGTATATCAATCATAGTTTTAGGTATAATGCTTTGAGACCACACAGATGAGACCTTTTTCAAAGAACTGGCTTGAATGTGCATATTTTTGATTAAATGCTGTGATGCTTGTCACTTAGCAACCACAATAGAAATTATTCTCAGTAAAGAGATGTTATATGTATTTTATCTGTTACAGTTTGTGCAGCCTTTTTCCTAATGTATAATAATATGATACTTTTGGAAGGGTTTTTGAATAATAAAGATTGCAAAAGTAATACTGATCGCATTCCATTTTTCTGGTTTTATCCCTATTTTGTTTATTAGCGGGGCTTTTAAAAGAGAAACTCTACCCAAGATCAATTTATTAAAATTTAATGGATATTTGGAATGAATTAATACAATGAATGGGATTTAGATGACTTTGGATGCAGATTATTTATTATGTTATGGACATGGGAGGAGAGATAAACTGAAACCCTATTTCCCTTCCCTCCTGATCGTAATCAGTGGTGTTTTTGGAAAGTGCGTTTCTAAACCCCATTTACTGTGTGGTCAAATTAAAGAAACAGCAGCAGACTTTCATGGGTTCAAGAATAAAGATTATTAATTCACACACTCGCTCCGAAAAGTCTAAATGCTGTCCTTCACACACCACACACTCAAGAGAGATGCAATTAAAGAAGATAGTACATTCCTACAAGTGTTAAAATAAAAGAATAGTTAACAGTTCACATGTTTGTCTTGTTGCAGGAGATCAGTTGGTGCGAGCCCGGTAAAGAGGAGTCTTTTTCCACTCTTCATTTGTCATTCTGATGGGTCTGACAGCTGAAATCAGATATCCGGATTGTTGCAGAATTCTCTCGAAGAGATGAATGTTCAGCAGGTCCTGAAGTTAGGCACTTGTGGCTTCTGTATTAGGAGGTCAATTTCTTTACAGATGGACTTGGAGCTTTGGAATCAGGCAAGGAGATGTTTAAAGGCTCCCAGTTCTGAAAAAGGCAAAGATGACATAGCCTTTTGCAGCTGCTGCTTGCATTATTCTTCTGCAAACTGCCCTGGTCTCTCTGAGTCTTTGGATAAAACACATTGGCCGGGGTTTTCCGGACCCGCCCACAGTGGTAATTGTCACAGGCGGGCTGGAAAATGTGATGGACCAGGCAAAGGTCCCTTGATTTCAAACAGGAATTTCCATCCATTGGCGAGCGGGACCGGAAAATCCTGACCATTATCTCAAGACAGTTTTGACCACATGATCAATACTGGCATTCTCCAAACAGAATGGTTTGCAAGTCCAAAGCCATTACTGCACAACAGGCAATAGATGGTAGTCTTTCACACTTAACTGGTGGATAACTGGTCTCACAGCTTTCCTTTGTTGAATTGCAAACATGGAGACATAGGAGAGGATTTTCCCTTGTCGGGCGGGAGCGGTGGGCGGGCCTGTGAACAGCCGGGCAACAGTCCACCACCCACGATTGGGCCCCAACCACGGCCTCAGCAGGCTGGCCAATTAACAGCCAGACAGCAAGAATTGCATGTTGCCGGGGTGAGGGGGAAGGAGGGCGAGTGCGGAAGTCAGCGCATGTGCCCGGGTGCGCTCACAGAAAGCTCCCTGAAGGCAAAGGGCAGCCTCAGCTGTTCTGAAGCTGAAGACTTTTCACATTATAAATAAAGTTTTTAAAAATAAGGAAAACATGCCCCCTCAGGGACATGTTGCAAATGAGTTCTGCAAACTTTTATTTCTAATTTACATCGGAAACCTCATCCCACCCGCGGATGAGGTTCCCTCAAAAATCGGAAAGCCGCTTGGCCTATTCACCCACCCGCCAACTGTAAGGTTGGATGGGCAGGGAAAATTTCAATTGAATTAATCGATTAATGGGCTTAACAGCCCTCTTGATTGTCAATGGGCATGCTGCCAAACCCTGCACGCGGCTGCCGACTGAAATATCGCGCGAGTGTGCGATGATGTCGGGCTGCTGACCTGACATTGTCACACGTGATTTTACGCTTGTGTGTGTCAGGCACGTGCCCGCATGCCGAGGTGAAAATTCAGCCCATAGAGTCTAGGAGCCAATTTACTCTGTGTTTTGAGTGATCTTCGAACAATGGCAGGCGTGAATTCCACGGGTGGAGTGCTGTCTGGATTTCCCAGTACAGGGGGAGCCTCCAAACCATGGTTATTCAAGTTGGAACTTTCCAGATGCTTGAAATATTCTGTGTTGAAGTTGCAAAGGTCACCTGACCCTTGGCAGCTATTTTAGCAGTTCATCAGTGTCCATTTTAAATAAAAGACAGTTCCAGAAACTTCCATATGAACACAGAGTCCATGTTTAAAATTATGAGTGGGACGTGCCTTCACTGGGCATGACATATCTTCACCACGTGGGAAAAAAATTGAACTTTTATACTTTTTTTTAACATTGCTTTCCTGGTAAAACAAAAGAAGTAGGATCACACAGTCAACACTCATTCTACCATCTACACCTTAATCTTATACTGCAATTGCCTGTAACAGTTTTCTTTTCAAGTTTAGATGTCTCATCATCTTTGTTTGGATGAAGTACATGTGTAGTTAACTTCCCTCAGCTGTTAGGCTGGCTTTAAGAAGCTTTGTGTTCAGGACCCTGATGCCTTCAGTCCCTCATTTCCCTTTATAAGTTATATAAGTTATGTTTTCCCCTAGACGGCTAGGATTTTTATGACCATTTGGTTGCAGTGCTTTAGAAACTATAGCACCAGCAGATATGTGACTTCTGGTGAGTTGTGGGGTTAGTGGAGTGTCAAGTTTAAGCCATTCTGATTCAGATTTCACAGGCTGTTGAAGGACAACATGGTACTGTGCAAACTTCTGTTACTGCATGGCTGTCCTGTTTGTGCTGCCTGAACTCTTCGATGGCTGGTTCTACAACCCATGGGTTAGATCGTTCTGTTTCCGGTACATTGATCAATCTTATTTTTAAGGTGATGAATTGGTTTTAGACCCCTGCAATGTGTTCAGATTCAGCTTGTCTTCTGTAAGTTCTAAAGCTGAATTGTTGGGTTTGGTGATGTAAGATTTTCCCGGCCTCGGGGTCACAGATCCCTAAATAGGCAGTCGCTTAGTCATAAGTAATTTTAAGAAGGTTTATTAAGAAAAAACAGTTTAGATACAATACATTAACTACTTAGACAGAAAATGTATACGACCCATAACAACCTGTGATAACAGCATCCACTCACTAGTCGAAGTGTTAGGAAACTCTTCCCTTGATCTCTCGATCTTCCTCCTCCTCCTCTGGTCCATCTTCCATCTGCAGAAGGCAGCTGCACAACGAGCACTGGCAGCTCACCAACACCTCAACAGTCCCTCAGCTCCTATGACAACAATCTAGACACTTTTTTGTGGGGAGCTGGTAGCTTACCCATTGTCAATCATCTATCTAACTATTCTGACCAATGGATACAAGACAGGTACTCAAAACGTCAGGGCGGTACCACCCCAACACCGACTTAGCCCCACATGTGTCACCCTGCTCAAGGCCAGCTTTTTAGTTTACATTTTGCTGAAGTCATATCCAGGTCCATTTTAAACAATTTCATAGACAAGGGGGTACAGAAGATGCCATCTTAACTTAGGGATGAAGTAAGTGACCTCACCTGTTTCCACAGACTGTCTAAAAATTGTTGCCTTTTTAGAAAGCTTTTCAGGGGGTATTATATTATGCAGAAAATATCTGTGTATTCAAGACCCCAATTTCTTACAGCTCCCCACTTTGAGAAGGGAATTATCCTCATTGACTTCTCACAACTAATTTTTAGATAACATAGTTATTTCTAAAATACAAGCTGTTTTCCTAATTTCTTGATTACATATTGTAGATAACGTACTAAAGGCTACTAGATTTATCTGACTACTTGGTTTGGCACACCCCACCTGCAGATCTTATGGTTTCCCCCTTTGAGAGGGTAATATCCTTACAGGTTTTCCGGGCCCGCCCGCTGCCGGGATCGTCCGGTCCTGTCGAAAGCCAATGGACTTTTGGCTGGCCTGCCGCCTCCCCCACAGCGGGTTCCATCTCGGCACGGCCGGAAAATCCCGGCCTTATTCTTTTGCAGGAGTGCTGCTTTTTCCCAGGTTCCTAGGGGAGAATTTTCCCCATGTCGGGTGGGCCGAGCGGGCACAGACCTGATCGCCGCCCGCAATCGGGTTCGCCACGCTATTTTACGTGGGCAGACCAATTAAGGCCCGCCAAGCTTACTTCACGACTGCCGTACATAGCAGGAGTGCGGGGGCGGTGGCAGGCACGCTCAGCCCACCAGGTCCAGTGGCAACCCAGTGGCCTGTATTAAGGAAGGCCTGGCAGGCTGCTCACAATAGCTGGGTGAAAGGCTCTGCAGAGGGGCAATGGAGGTGACGCAAGTCTGGAGGGTAGGCTATCGGGGCAGGCCAGGCCAGAGGGTAGGTCATCGGGGCAGGCCAGTCCAGAGGGTAGGTCATCGGGGCAGGCCAGGCCAGAGGGTAGGTCATCGGGGCAGGCCAGGCCGGAGGGTAGGTCATCGGGGCAGGCCAGGCCAAAGGGTAGGCCATCGGGGCAGGCCAGGCCGGAGGGTATGTCATCGGGGCAGGCCAGGCCGGAGGGTAGGTCATCGGGGCAGGCCAGGCCGGAGGGTAGGTCATCAGGGCAGGCCAGGCCGGAGGGTAGGTCATCGGGGCAGGCCAGGCCGGAGGGTAGGTCATCGGGGCTGGCCAGGCCGGAGGGTAGGCCAACGGGACAGTATACCGCTCATTTTTCCGACAAGTGCCTAGCTGCCCTCCTGGAGGAGGTGGCATCGCGGCGGGATGTCCTTCTTCCGAGGGACAGGAGGTGGAGGCCCCCACACCTGACCAAACGTGCCTGGGATGAGGTGGCTGAGAGTGTCAGCTCCCATGATGTTGTGCGGTGCACATGGCTCCAGTGCCGCAAAAGGTTCAATGATCTCCTGCGCTCAGGAAGGGTGAGTATCATGTTGCCTCAAGTCAATTAATGCAGCCGTCACCATTTCCCCCCAACCCCCCACCAACTCTGAGTACAGTAATGGCATTGAATCCCTCATGGCATGGGTCCCTTGCTGGGTGTGACAGCAGAGATTGCCCATGCCCAGTTCCCCCGAGAGAGTTGAGCTAGGGTGTGTTCCGCATCGGCAGCATGTGTGACACTGACACCCAGAACATAGAATGGGGGTAAAGAGCCATAGAGTCATAGAGGTCTACAGCACAGATAAAGGCCCTTCGGCCCACCGAGTCTGCGCCAGTCAGACAAGTACCTAACTATTCTAATCCCATTTTCCAGCACTAGGCCCATAGCCTTGCATGCCATGGCATCCAAATACTTCTTAAATGTTATGAGGGTTTCTGCCTCTACCATCCTTTCAGGCAGTGAGTTCCAGATTCCCACCACCCTCTGGGTCAAAAAATTCTTCCTCACATCCCCTCTAAACCTCCTGCTCCTTACCTTAAATCTATGCCCCCTGGTTATTGATCCCTCCACCAAGGGGAAAAGTTCCTTCCTGTCTACCCTATCTATGCCCCTCAAAATTTTATACACCTCAATCATGTCCCCCCTCAATCTCCTCTTCCCCAGGGAAAATAACCCCAGTCTATCCAATCTCTCCTCATAACTAAAACTCTCCAGCCCAGGCAACATCCTGGTAAATCTCCACTTCACTCTCTCTAGTGCAATCACATCCTTCCTATAATGCAGATTCCAGAACTGCACGCAATATTCAAGCTGTGGCCTAAGCAGCGCTTTATACAGTTCCAGCATAACCTCCCTGCTCTTACATTCTATGCCTCGGCTAATAAAGGCAAGTATCCCATATGCCTTCCTAACCACCTTATCTGCCTATTCCGCTACCTTAAGGGACCGGTGGACATGTGCGCCAAGGTCCCTCTGATCCTCAGTACTTCCCAGGGTCCTACCATTCTAAGTGTATTCCCATGCCTTGTTTGTCTTGCCCAAGTGCATCACCTCACACTTATCCGGATTAAATTCTATTTGCCACTGATCAGCCCATCTGACCAGCCCATTTATATCTTCCTCTAATCTAAGGCTATCCTCCTCACTATTTACCACCCCACAAATTTTCGTGTCATCCGCGAACTTAATGATCAACCCTCCTACATTCAAGTTTAAATCATTTATATATACCGCAAACAGCAAGGGACCCAACACCGATCCCTGTGGAACCCCATTGGATATAGGCATCCAGTCACAAAAACCCTCGACAATCACCCTCTGCTTCCTGCCACTCAGCCAATTTTGGATCCAATTTGCCAAATTGCCTTGGGTCCCATGGGCTCTTGCCTTCGTTATCAGTCTCCCATGCGGGACCTTATCAAAGCCTTGCTGAAATCCAAGTAGACTATGTCAAATGCATTGCCCTCATCTACATACCTGGTCACCTCTTCGAAAAATACAATCAAATTGGTCAGACATGATCTCCCCTTAACAAAACCATGCTGACTGTCCTTGATTAATCCCTGCCTCTCCAAGTGTAGATTAATTCTGTCCCTCAGAATTGCTTCCAATAGTTTCCCCACCACTGAGGTTAAGACTGACTGGTCTGCAGTTTCCTGGTTTATCCCTTCCTCCCTTCTTGAATAACAGTTCAAGCTTCATAGCTGGCTGTCCTCCAGTCCTCTGGCACCTCTCCTGTTGCCAGAGAGGTATTAAAAATTATTGCCAGCCCCCCTGCTATCTCCTCCCTTGCCTCACTCAACAGCCTGGGAAACAATTCATCCGGGCCTGGAGATTTATCTACTTTTAAGCCTGCCTGACCACTTAGAACCTCTTCCCTGTCTATGCTAATTTCTTTAATTATATCACAGTCATTCTGCCTGATTTCCATACCCACGTTGTCCCTCTCACTTGTGAACACCAACACAAAGTATTTGTTTAGAACCCTACCTACATCTTCCGGCCCCACATACAAATTACCACTATGGTCTTTAATGGGCCCTACTCTTTCCCTAGTTATCCTCTTACTTTTAATGTACTTGTAAAATAACTTTGGATTTTCCTTTATTTTACCTGCCAATGTTTTTTCATGCCCCCTTTTTGCTCACCTTTTAAGTTCCCCCCTACACATTCTATACTCCTCTAGGGCTTCCGCTGTTTTGAGCTCTCAGTATCTGCCATAAGCCTCCCTTTTTCTCTTTATCCAATCCTGCATATCCCTCGACATCCAGGGTTCCCTGGATTTGTTGGTCCCACCCTTTGTCTTTACTGGAATATGTTGGCCCTGTACTCTTCCTATTTCCTTCTTGAATGAGTCCCTCTGCTCTGACGCAGATTTACCTAAAAGTAGCTGCTCCCAGCCCACTCCAGCCAAATCATATCTGATCTTATTAAAATCGGCCTTCCCCCGATTTAGAACGTTGATCTCTGGCCCATCCTTGTCCTTTTCCATAACAACCTTGAATCTAACACTATAATCACTATCTGCAAAATGCTCCCCCACTGATACCTCTACCACTTGCCCAGCTTCATTCCCTAAAATTAAGTCCAGGAACACCCTGTCTCTTGTAGGACCTTCTACGTACTGGCTTAAATAGCTCTCCTGGATGCATTTTAAGAATTCTGCTCCCTCTAAACCTATCAGACTATGACTAACCCAGTTAATGTTGGGGAAGTTGAAATCCCCTACTATTATTACCCTATTATTTTTACACCTCTGAAATTTGCCTACATACCTGCTCTTCTATTTCTTTCTTACTGTTTGGGGGCCTATAGTACACTCCCTGCAATGTGATTGCTCCTTTTTTGTTTTTCAGTTCTACCCATATGGCTTCATTTGAGGAGCCTTCTAAGATGTTATCCCTCCTTACTGCTGTAATTGATTCACTGATCAATATTGTGATACTCCCTCCTCTTTTATCCCCTTCCCTATCTCACCTGTAGACCTTATATCCTGGAATATTGAGTTGCCAATCCTGCCCCTCTCTCAACCATGTATCTGTGACAGCAATGACATCATACTTCCATGTGTTAATTTGTGCCCTCAACTCATCTGCCTTATTTGTCAGACTCCTTGCATTAAAATAAATACCATCCAACCTTGCCAAACTCCCTTGTGCCTGAACTGGCCTATAATTTCTATGCCTTCCAGACTCACTTGCTTTCTCTTCTAATTTTGGCTGTGCATCTCCCCCTGCTGAACCTCCTTTCAGGATCCCATCCCCCTGCCAAGTTAGTTTAAACCCTTCCCAACAGCACTAGCAAACTTTCCCGCAAGGATGTTGGTCCCATTCTGGTTCAGGTGCAACCCATCTACCTTGTACAGGTCCCACCGCCCCCAGAAATGGTCCCAATGTCCCAGAAATATAAAGCCCTCCTTCCTGCACCATCTCTCCAGCTGTGCATTCATCAGGACTAACTTCCTATTTCTATACTCACTAGCGCGTGGCACTTGAAGTAATCCAAGATTACTTTGAGGTCCTGTTTTTTAATCTGTTTCCTAGCTCCCTAAATTCTGCTTGCAGGACCTCATCTCTCTTACTACCTATATTGTTGGTACAAATATGCACCAAGATCTCTGTTTTCCCTCCCCCTTTAGAATGCCCTGCAGCCGTTTAGTGCCTTCCTTGACCCTGGCATCAGGGAGGCAACATACAATCCCGGAGTCATGTTTACGGCCGCAGAAATGCCTGTCTGTTCCCCTTACTATCACGTCTCCTACCACTATTGCTCCTCCCCTCTTTTTCCTCCCCCACTGTGCAGCTGAGCCACTCACAGTGCCATGAGTGTGGCTGCACTCCCCAGAGGAACCGTCACTCTCACCGTTTTCCAACACAGAAAAATGATTCTCGAACGAGATGCACCCTGGGGATTTCCCGACTACCTGCCTGACACATTTCTTCTGACTGATGGTCACTCATTCCCTCTCTGTTTGCACTTCTGTAAGCTGTGTAGTGACCACGTCTAAAAACGTGCTATCCACGAAACTCTCAGCCTTGCAGATGCACCTCAGTGCCTCCAGCTGCTGCTCAAGCTCCGAAACCTGGAGCTCAAGTAGATGCAGCTGGTGGCACTTACTGCACACATGGTCGGTCAGAGCGCAAGGAGCCTCTTGGACTTCCCACATGTTGCAGGCGGTACATAACATGGGACTGAGCTGCCCTGCCATGCCTCTAGTTGAAAAAACCCTTACTTTAAGTTAAGTGCAGGAAAAAAAAGTTAAATTATTTATGCACTTTAAATAAAAACTAGAACTCTTACCTTTCCTTAGCTTAATCTATTTTAAACTGGAGAAAAACTGGCGAAAAAAACTGGAGAAAAATACTTACCCACTACTCACCAATCAGCTATCATCTTTGTGCTGACATCACTTTTTGAAGTGACTGCTTCACTGCAATGCTGGCTGAATGACACTCTTCCCAGACTGCTTCACTGTGATGCTGACTGCAGGACACTCTTCCCAGACTGCTTCACCGCAATGCTGGCTGCACGACACTCTTCCCAAACTGCTTCACCGCAATGCTGACTGCAGGACACTCTTCCCAGACTGCTTTACTGCAATGCTGACTGCATGACACTCTCCCCAGACTCAAGAATGTCAAGGATCTGCACCTAGGTATATTGCTGGAACTGGGAAGCATGTCGAAGTCAGGGTGCTAACATGCTGGGAGGGGAGCTTCCAGTTGGCGGGGCACCAATCCACGTCTTTGCGCTCCATATGCTTGTGCCTCCTTGCTTAGCAAAGTGGCGCTTGTGGTGCCACATGTGAAGGAGGCAGCATTTGGCCCTGGCGGGGGGTGGGGGCTGGGTGCTCAACCCTGTCTTGTTTGGGTGAGTGTGCAGCAGCTGCGGGGTGATGAAGAACTGGAGTCCTGCAATTTACAAGTCTGGCTGGGTTGGCAGGGATATGATGGGAATTCAGGTGCAGGCTGGATTAATCAATTTTCAGTAGGAGACTGCGCACAATGAAGACTGGCGGAGGCCAGGCCCAGTTGGCCATTCTTATGCCTTTTGAGCAGCAGGCCATGGACCTTGAGAGGCGCCATGCCCCCTGGTCCACCAGTGCTGGTGATGCTGGGGTGCCATGGGGCGGTATGTTTGGTGAGCTCTTAGGTCACTATGTGTGTCCCAAAAGCCGTGGCACTGCTGAATACCCAGTGATTGAACTTAACAGCATGGGTTTACCCTTGATTATTGAAGGATGGGCGCATAATGATCTGGGGGACAGGAATGCAAGTTGACATTGTCTGCACTGTAACTAATCAAATGTCCTTTCTCTTCCTTTCAGCATCACTGGAGCAGGGCCGGGAGGAGGAGGCAGAGGGCCCAGCTGTCACCCCTGAAGCCCCCCAAGCAAATGCACTCTCCACCGACACATCATCTCAGCCAGGCAGGCACCAGCGCAGATACTAGCACCTCGGTGGGAATTAGATCTTCGGCTAGTGTCCCGGAGCATGGCGGTGAGGGCACTTCACACTCGCTTGAGGTACGGGCAGAGATAGAGAGTGCCCAGGGCGCCGACAGTTGGAGGACTGCTGGGGACCAGGAACATGCTCAGTCAGTGGCTGATGTTGTGCCTCTGGAGTCGTTTGTGAGGCAGCAAACGCTGGAAGTGCAGCAGAGTATGCAGGAGGATCTGGCGGAGATACATGAGGCAATGCATGGCATGGTGCCCGTGCTGGAGGAGTCCGTGCGGAGCATCAGGGATGCATGAGCCTCATGGCCGAGCACCATGCTTCCTCCATGGAGAGATTGGCAACTCTCATGGAGAGGCTCCTCCAGGAGAACAATCAGGTCCCCCTGGGGTTGCGCTAGGACCTGCAAGCCCTCACAGCAGCATGAGCCTCAGCTGGTCAGTGCTGTGTGGGAGATGGTCCGGGCACCAAGTATCCCAGCTTGGTGCCCATCCATATGCGGTGAGCAGGGAGGTCCAATGAGACCTCACATAGGCGCAGCAGCTGCCTGTTATCTCTGCGGACTCCTCTCAGGGTGCTCCAGATGAGGGCAGCAGCTCCTCTGCCCCTCTGCCAGTGACCATGGCATTCGATGAGGCTGTGGCGACAGGGGAGATGCCAGCTGTGGAACTGGCCGCCCCCTCCCAGGTGGGGCCAGCACAGGCTGCACTGGCCAGAGGACATCTGCCAAGGTCATCGAGGCCAACAGGACAGCACAGTGAGCAGGCTGTCTCAGAGGCCAGTGCCAGCAAGGGGACAGCACCTAGACATAGCACTCGTAAGCGTAAATTTAAGGCATCCTAGGCACACCACCGGTTTCTCACTGGTGCTTTTATGTTGGCCCATAATACTTCGTCGAAGACTCAGCGTGATGTGCAATGCCGTTTTTGTTTTGCTTTATGAATTTACTTCTGTTTGCACAATAAATTTGACATGTTGCCATGCCTCAGGGTGATTCCTTACTTCTGCATGTATACAGGAGGCCATGATGTTATGAGTGAGTTGTTTGACATTGAGCTTTATTGACAAGGGCCTTAGTTAATGTTATTATCCAGGCTGATTTAACACTCAGGTATCGAGTGTGGAGCCTGCAGCCCAGGCTTGTCCTGGAGGTCCATCTGTGGTGTACTACCTGAAGGTTCTTTGAATTAAAGCCTCTCAGGTGTCCCTGCCTCCCAAGTATGCTTGGGTCAGCATCTACCCCCTCAGCATTCTCCTGTGCATGCTCATCCTTGGACTCACTGCTGGACTCATCATGTGCAGCCGGAGCAACTGCGTCTACATCTTTCTTGTCCACTGCGTCGCCCACTTTCCAGCGCCAGATCATGGAGAGTGCAGCATGCAACCACTATCAGCAACACACGATCTGGACGGTATCGGAGTACGCCCCCTGAACGGTCCAGGCATCGGAAGCGCATCTTGAGAAGACCGATGGTTCTCTCCACCACAGCCCTTGTGGAGGCGTGGCTCCTATTGTAACACTGCTCAGCTTCTGTTCTTGGATGGCGGAGAGGTGTCGTGAGCCACCTTCTGAGGGGATAGCCCTTGTCACCCAGCAGCCATCCATCCAGCCGGGCTGGAACAATGAAGATCCTCGGCACCTGGGAGCTGCCTGGGTACCTTGCACAGACTTGTAGAATCAGCACCCTGTGATCACACACTATCTGCACGTTCATGGAGTGGAAGCCCTTCCTGTTGATGAAGGCACCGGGCTCACCTGCTGGTGCCTTGATGGCCACATGTGTACAGTCTATTGCACCCTGGACGCAGAGGAAGCCAGCAATGGCTGCGAAGCCTCTGGCTCACTGTGTCTGGCTGGCCTGGTCCCATCAGAAGTGGATGAAGGTCAATGCACGCCTGCACAGAGCATCTGTCACCTGCTTGACACAAGTGTGGACAGCTGATTGGGAGACACCGCAAAGATACCCCACCAAGCCCTGGAAGGAGCCAGCGGCATAGAAGTTGAGGGCAACTGTGACCTTCAGAGCCACTGGCATGGGGTGTCCACCCACACAGTTAAGGGAGATCTCAGGCCCAATCATCTGACAGATATAGTTGACTGTTTCCCTTGAGAGATGAAGTCTCCTTCGTCACTGCACCTCAGACATATTGAGGTAGCTGCTTCGCTGCCTGTAAACCCTGGCAGCAGGATAGTGGCGTCTTCTGCGGACCCTTGCACCTTGGACTTCCTGTTGCCCCTGCGCCCCTTGTGCCTGCACCTCTCCTCCCAAAGGTGGCTCCCCTGGAGGCTGAATGCGGACTCCTGGCCTCTCCCCCTTCTGGCCCTCCCTTCCTCCTCAGAGGAGGTGCCTCCAATGGAGAGATCACCTACCATTCCCAGGATAAGGGAAGGCTTTCTGAAACTGCTGACCCCAGAAATGATTTCTACTGTAGAGTCCTGACCAAGGCTTTTACTCCTGTCCTAGCAGCTGGTGTGAGTTTTGAAGTCTTCCTGTTCACTCAGGCAAGTATAAGTTACTTTCACACTTAAATCCCTCAAACATCACATTCGCGACCCCACTCACCCCTCTTATCCTGCCCATGGATGAAGTTTATACAAATGTCTCCTACCCGCCTGCCCGTTGTGCCCATGCGATGTCCTGAAGATTGCACAGGCTGCGAAAAATTGAATTGAATTGCTGCCTCAAGGGCCTTAACTGGCCCGTTAATTGATGGTGGGTGCACATCCGAACTTATAGCGCGCCCGCCTTCTCAAATATCATGATGGCGCACGGTGATGTCAGGACACTCGCCTGATGTCACCGCGCGTCAATTTACGTGCGGGCGTGCGGGGCCTGCCCCAGACGCCAACAGGGAAATTCTGGCCTTAGTGTCTAAGTACTTATAATTAAAACAATAGCAAAGACTTAAAGGATTCTGACTGTCTTAAAGTCAGTTTCTCTCTGGAATCTATGTCAGTGCCTTGATCATTTAGAAACGTTTTCTTACTCTTCAGGCCATTTTAACCATTTCATGTCACGCTATTTGTCAAGTAGCTGAGCAAGCCCCAGACCCGTTCTTCAGTGCAGCTGCATCATGTACTCTCGCATGTCAGTTACTTCACAAGTTACAAAACATTACTGCACACTCACACCGGTGTCCCAATTCCTCCTTTAAACCTCTGTTGGACTTTCACATTTGTAAGTCAGCTTCACACGTTTCCCTGTCTGTTGGATGTGGTCTCTAGGGATTCGCTTTTTACCAAATTTTCTATTCAGGCAGTGTTCCTTCCGTTACACATCACTTCATCACGCTTAGTGGCAATCTCTCTGTCCTCTCCCACAAATTCTTGTTTTGCATTTGTGGAAGGATTATCAGGGCTATAGGGATCATGCTGGGTATTTTGCCAATAAACTTCACCATCCAGGATTTCACTGTCTTTAAAAGGATGCACCATTTGATAATTCTTCTTGACTTTCTGGTAATCTTCTCAAAAGACCAAAGGGGGTCTCTCTTGTTTCAAGATATTCGCTTATCTCCCCCTATACAGTCCCAATGTCTCTGGTGGTGGCCAGATTATCAAATTCAGTTATCTTAAAAAGTTCATAGGCAAAGACACAAATATCTCCAAGAGAAAGCTGTTACCTTATTAATTTCATCTACACTTCCCTTTCGCTAGAATGTACACCAATACCCAAATTTATGTATTCCATTAAACTACACCTAAGGTCAGTTATTTCAATTCACATTTGATGTTGTGCCCTTTTCTCTAACTCTATTGCCAGGATTTTTCAGTCAGCATGCAGGGTCTGGCCCGACACACCAGTGCATAAAATGATATGCGATGATGTCAGGCATGCATCCTAACGTCATTGTGCTGTCTCGCAATGTTTCATTCGGCGGGCACGCACCGGAGTCAGTTTCTCACCCGCCATTAACTGATAGGCCTATTAACGAATTAATTAGCATAATTATTTACGCTGCCCGTCCAACCATACAGTTGGAGGGCCAGCGAAAAGGCCAAGCGGCCTTCACACTTCTTAGGAAACCTCATCCACAAGCGGGTTGAGGTTTCCTAAAGCTTTTACTACTTAAATAAAAACTTTACATGAAAAGTAAAAACATGTCCCATCTCATATGACGCAGGAGAGGACATGTCTCATTAAATTTTTAATATCTGTAAAAATGTTTATACAAATCGCTTTAATCTCGCTGAGGCAGCTCCATGCCTCAGGGAGATTGAAGCGCGTGAAAGGGCGCTGGCCAAGACTCTTCCTCTTCCCCTCGCCTGTACAGATAGCACTGAGCGCTACCGCTCGCGTCTTACACCAGGTGGGCCTTAATTGGCCCGCTCGCATACAATGGCAGTGTGGAGCTGATCACGGGCAGCGGTCAGCTCTGCGACCATCCCCGCCCGTTCCTGCCGAGCCCGCCCGACGCAGGAAAAATTCAGGCCTATCTTTTATCCTAACTGGGTCGCCCCATTACTTGCCATTGTATCTCCTTCAGGAGTTCTGGAGAAACTTTATAGTCCAATAACATGTTTTCATAATATCTCGAACACAGAAATTATTCTCACTTGATTTCAGGCATTTTGCTTGTTTGTTCCTTCACTTAAACAACGATTTATTTTCTCAAAAGTAACCCGCTAGATCAGGCTAGTCCAGGGGCTGGCCTGCGAGATGGATGTGGCAGGGCCCTGATACAGCACGTGGGGTGGGGAGGGAGAGCTCTTCACGGGCTGACAGACGGGCATCAGGCCTGGGGCTTCCATTCCTCTGAACCTGTTTCCTTTCCTTCCCGTAAATTGCACACTGGCCCCCCTCAAACAAAAAAGTTGGACAAGTCTGCACTAGATTGTGCCTGATTTTTCTTTAATCTTAAAATTATCACAAATCCAAATAGCAGTGCTGTTTGGCTGGCAGGTTTTGTTAGTGTTCAATTTATTTCTTCCAAAAACAAATTTATTTATTTTGATATTGAGAAACCACGTAAACTGTTTTTGCATTAGCTTTTTTTCTGAAAAAATTTTAATTTGTTTATCCCCTTAAATATCAGGTAAATTTTCTTCTGAATGTTTGAAATAGCAACTCGTGAATTGATTTATCAATTCCAATTTCAGAAGCAGGCTTGGTAGTTTCAAATGAAGGTTTTACGTCAGAGATAAAAGCGTTTCCCATCAGTTTAGAGGTGGTTTCCAGGTCTCCCATACTCAAACATTTTGTCCCAAAACATAATAAATAGTAACACACAGCCTGAATGGTGAAGCCCTAGCCTCAGAAAGGCAAAGTCTTTTTGCTGTGCTTTAATTTTCAAAACTGTTGGGTTCACTCGGGGTTGGAAACCATCACCGCCTGTTTAAAATAAATGCAAACAATCCATTATGGCTCTGGCCAGGAGCCCAATGTCCAATCATATCTGTAAATTTAGAAACTTAAATCTAATAATGTCCAATATACATTTGGTAATCCGAAGGTTGTGTGATGAATTTGAAAAAAAAGAAGCAGCCGTCAGCAAAAAGAGTTTAAAGGGGGGAGAAAAAAACATAAAAAGGCTGGAAAAACTCAGCAGATCTGACAGCATCTGTGAAGAGAAAGACAGAGTTAACATTTCGAGTCTATATGACTCTTCATCAGAACCCTTCTTGATGCGGACTCGAAACGTCAACTCTGTCTTTCCACAGATGCTGTCAGATCTGTTGAATTTTTTCAGCATTTTTTGTTTTTGTTTCAGATTTCCAGCATCTGCAGTATATATACAAGAGTTTATACAAGAGTTTAGCGGGGTTGGGGTCAGGGGGAGAAAACTTGGCTCGCAATTGTGTCACTTTATGTAATTTAAAAAAAAAGCTTCTCCAAGCATAAAAAACAAACTCAATTTTAAATTTGTGCTGTTAAATTCTTTTGTTATCTCCAACTTCCTCCAAAATTTAGGTTGAATTCCAATTATTTTGAAAGCTTGTTAGCATTTTGTAAGAGACAGCAGCTTCTCAAAAAAAAGTCGACACAACAGCCTCACAGACTTGAGAAATGGAACAGAATCCTTCCCTCCTTTAAAACAAATTTCAATTTTTGATGTTTGCTACTTAACCAAATTTGGAAGAAATATTCAGTAAAACGTGCTTTCAGTTTGAATTTTAGCAGCTACGTTAATTCATATGATTTTGAAAAGCTCAAATTAGATTGCTGCCAAACTCCAGACTTATCTGTATATTTCGGGAACAACCTGACCTTCACATTTCTAAACTAGTACAGCTTAATTTAAAAAAAACACACAGGAACTTACAGCAGTTTAAAGTCAGTAAAACATGTCACTTGAATTTTAAACATTTTAGCTTCTTCCACGAACACAATTTTTTGAATCTTTGATGTTTGCGAACAGCTCCCTGCTTTAGCAATGACTTGACTTGAATGCATGGTGTACTCCCAGCTGGGCAAAAGTACTCTCTGATAGGTTTAGCGTAAGGATCGTGCAGGGGTCAGATCCCTCTGTGAATACACTCAGGCTTTCGGTGGGGACCTGTTTGATGCTAACTGGGACCTAGTTCTCTTCCCTTAATGCCCTAGCCTCACCTAGGGAAAGGTGCAAGGTTGTGGCCTCTTCCCTGGCCACAGTGGGTGGGTCTTTAGCATTCCCATCTGTCCTTGCACTGGCTTGGGCTACCCCTTACATCAGCATTCCCTTATCACATAGGAGAGGCTGAACAGAGGGGGAAGCGCTTTTTACTAAATGATTCCAGCAAAGCTCAGGATCTTGTTCCAGTGTTTGGTCTAGCAGCTGTTTCTTCTTAGCACAACACATCATATCTTGTGCCTCCTATTCCCAATGTAATTGATTGTTTAGGACAGCTGTGTTCTCCTGCCAGCCATCAGTTCCTTTTTGCAGCTTATCTACCAGTTCTCTTAGCTCCTTGTACCTTTTACTTGATGTAAGGCACACAGATGTGCACTGTAGGCAAATTTATTCTGGACTGTCTCCAACTCATTGTTTCCTTTATAAACCTCTTTAGAAAGCCTATCAAGGATACACTCGTAATGTCCGTCACACTATTCTACAGCTCCCAGTACATCATTCGCTCTTATTGCTCCTGTCTCCTTTGTCAAACTGTCTATCAGTTTCATTCTAGAATATACCAATGCCATGGTGCCTCCTGGCTTCATGTAATAACTACACCACACGTTTAACTAAGACTGTTGCTTCTCAAATTCCAAGCCAGTCTCAACTACTGTGGATTCCACTCCTGACACCAATTGTAAGATTTTCCTGGGTTTGGAGCCATGGATACCCAAATAGGCAGTCGATTAGTCATAAGTAATTTTAAGATGGTTTATTATGAAAAAACGGTTTAGATACAACACATTAGCTAATTAGACAGAAAAAGTATACATCCCGTAACAGCTTGTGATAACAGCATTCCGCTCTCTGGTCGAAATGTTAGGAAACTCTTCCCTCGATCTCTTGATCTTCCTCTCCTCCTCTGGTCCATCTTCCATCTTCCATCAGAAAAAGGCAGCTGCCCAATGAGCACTGGCACCTCACCAGCACCTCACCAGTCCTTCAGCAGTCCCTCAGCCCCTATGACAGCAATCTATATATTCTGTTTTTGGGGGGAGCTGGTAGCTTACCCAGTGTCAATCATCTATCTAACTATTCTGACCAATGGATACAGGACAGGTACTCAAAATGACAGGGCAGTACCACTCCAACCCCACCCCCCCCCCACCCCATGTGTCACCCTGCTCAAGGCCAGCTTTTTAGTTTACATTTTGCTGAGGTCATATCCTGGTCCATTTTAAACAATTGCATAGACAAGGGGGTACAGAAGATGCCATCTTAACTTAGGGATGACAATATGAAATAAGTGACCTCACCTGTTTCCACAGACTGTCTAAAAATTGTTGCCTTTTTAGAAAGCTTTTCAGGGGGTGTTATATTATGCAGAAAATATCTGTGTATTCAAGACCCCAATTTCTTACAGTGATATTGAATTTTGAACTTGACTCTGTGATCTTTTAATGGGTAATTCTGCACAGACTGCAGTTCTACTTTTCTTGTTGTTTTCACAAGTTTTTTCATTCACAGGATGGGGGCATCGCTGGCTGGGCCAGCATTTATTGCCCATCCCTAATTGCCCTTGAGAATGTGGTGGTGATCTGTCTTCTTGAACTGCTGCAGTCCATGTGGTGTAGGGAGGGAGTTAGGGAGGGAGTTCCAGAATTTTGAACCAGGGATGGTGAAGGAATGATGATACATTTCCAAGTCAGGATAGTGAGGGACTTGGAGGGAACTTCCAGGCGGTGGTGTTCCCATCTATCTGCTGCTCTTGTCCTTCTAGATGATAGTGGTTGTGGGTTTGGAAGGTGCTGCTTAAGGAGACTTGGTGAGTTGCTGCAGTGCATCTTGCAGATGGTACACACTGCTGCTACTGTGCTTCGGTGGTGGAGGGAGTGAATGTTTGTGGATGTGGTGCCAATCAAGCCAGGCTGCTTTGTCCTGGATGGTGTCAAGCTTCTTGAGTGTTGTGGCAGCTGCACTCATCCAAGCAAATGGGGAGTATTCCATCACACTCCCGACTTGTGCCTTGTAGATGGTGGACAGGTTTGGGGGAATCAGGAGGTGAGTTAGCCACCACAGGATTCCTAGCCTCTGAATGGCTCTTGTAGCCATTGTATTGATTTGGCTCATCCACTTCAATTTCTGGTCAGTAGTAACCCCAGGATGTTGATAGTGGGGGATTCAGTGATGGTAACGCCATTGAATGTCAAGGGACAATGGTCATTCTCTCTCATTGGAGATGGTCATTGCCTGACACTTTGTGGCACAAATCTTACTTGCCACTTGTCAGCCCAAGCCTGAATGTTGTCCAGGTCTTGTTGTATTTGGACATGGACTGCTTCAGTATATGAGGAGTCCTGAATGGTGTAGAACATTGTGCAAACTTCAAAGAGCATCCCCACTTCTGACCTTATGATGGAAATTAGGCCATTGATGAAGCAGCTGAAGATGGTTGGGCTGAGGACACTACCCTGAGAAACTCCTGCAGTGATGTCCTGGAACTGAGATGACTGACCTCCAATAACCACAACCATCTTCCTTTGTGCTAGGTATGACTCCAACCAGCGGAGAGTTTTCCCCCTGATTCCTATTGACTCCAGTTTTGCTAGGGCTCCTTGATGTCACACTCAGTCAAATGCTGCCTTGATGTCAAGGGCAGTCACTCTCACCTCACTTCTAAAGCTCAACAAAAAAACTGCTATTTGTCTTAGGGCATACGTCATCCCTTCTACAATTACCTCAGGGTTGGATTCTTCCCCAGTCTGTCCTGTGTACTCTGGAAAACTACTGCCCTCATGTGGTTGTCCAACTTCTGTACTTCTGCATGGCACTTCAACTCAGTGAGGCATCTCCCTCACATTCCGCCAGCTTGGGAACACTCTTGGTCCCTACTTAAATCCTGGAATAAGATTTCTGCTAACCACACCTTCTCAACCTTTACTGGTGTCTTTGGCCTTTTAAAATTCCATAGGCCCTACTCTGGTCTCTGTAAATTTGGCTGCTTTAAATTCAACGTGGTCTAACTTAGTGTCTGTAAATTATGCTGGTGTTTCTTTAGCCGCTTTAATCCCTATTGGTTCTATTACCCCTTTGTAGGGTCTTGGAGGTTTCATCAGCCCCCTGCAGCTGAGTGGCATTTTCTTTGTTCCCATCATTTCCTCCCATCTCCATGGACTGCTCTGGACCCTCTAGACACAAGACTGTACTTCCAGCTAAGTCACTGCCCAGCAATATGTCCAGCCCTTGCATTGGTAAACTCAGTATTGCTCTGATTGTCACTGCTTCAGTGAGCAACCTACTCGACAGGAATTTATTTTTTAAAAAGGGGGCCATGAGGCACTTTCCAGTAGGTCCTTTAACCAACACTGTGTTATTTCTGATAAAAACAAAAAACTGCGGATGCTGGAAATCCAAAACAAAAACAGAATTACCTGGAAAAACTCAGCAGGTCTGGCAGCATTGGCGGAGAAGAAAAAAGTTGACATTTCGAGTCCTCATGACCCTTCAACAGAACTGAGTATTATTAGGAGAAGGGTGAAATATAAGCTGGTTTAAGGTGGGGGGGAGGGGGGGTGGTGGGGGGAGAGAAGTGGGGTGGGAGGGGGGGTGGTGTGGTTGTAGGGACAAGCAGGCAGTGATAGGAGCAGATAATCAAACGATGTCACAGACAAAGGAACAAAGAGGTGTTGAAGGTGGTGATATTATCTAAACGAATGTGCTAATTAAGAATGGATGGCAGGACACACAAGGTACAGCTCTAGTGGGGCTGGGGTGGAAAGACTAACAGGGCATAAAAGGTATAGATTTAAAAATAATGGAAATAGGTGGGAAAAGATAAATCTATATAAATTATTGGAAAAAACAAAAGGAAGGGGGAAGAAACAGAAAGGGGGTGGGGATGGAGGAGGGAGTTCAAGATCTAAAGTTGTTGAATTCAAAATTCAGTCCGGAAGGCTGTAAAGTGCCTAGCCGGAAGATGAGGTGCTGTTCCTCCAGTTTGCGTTGGGCTTCACTGGAACAATGCAGCAAGCCAAGGACAGACATGTGGGCAAGAGAGCAGGGTGGAGTGTTAAAATGGCAAGCGACAGGGAGGTTTGGGTCTTTCTTGCGGACAGACCGCAGGTGTTCATAAAGTGCATAAAGGTGAGAGTTTCTGATTGTGCAACCATGTTAATGTAGTCTCATCATTGATGGCAGCCTCAAACCTGGAGTCCGCATTGATCATTGAAAGACGGTGGCACCATTCTGCAGGTCTCCATTGTCTCACCAGGATGCCTGGCATGCGCAGTGACAGTGCGATGACTTTAACTAATCACATGTTGTTGTTCTCCCTTAGATTTATCAGCACACACGCATTTTCTGGACCCCAAAGGGCCACCCCAGATGCTGGAGGACCGCTGGGCTTCATCTGCACCCGTGTCACACCCACACTCTGAATGAGGCACCAGCGCAGATACCAGCACCTCGGTGGGCATTAGATTGTTAGCTACATTGTCAGTACACATTGGTGAGGGCACTTCACACTCACTTGAGGTGCAGGCAGAGGCAGAGAGTGACCAGGCTGCTAGCAGTCAGAGGGCTGCTGGGGACCAGGATGATGCTCAGTTGAAGGCTGATGATGAGCCTCTGGAGTCATCCATTAGATGGCAGATGCTGGATGTCCAGTGGGATGTGCAGGAAGATCTGGCGGAGATCCATGAGGGTATGTGTGCCATTGTCTCCATTGTGGAGGAGTCCATGCAGAGCATGAGCATTGCGTTGACCCTCATGGCTGAGTGCACTGCCTTCTCCATTGACAGAGTGGTGATTCTCATGGTGAGGCAGCTCCAGGGGTAGAATCGGGGGTTCCTGGGGTTGCACTAGGACCTGCAAGCCCTCACACAGGCACTGACCTCAGGTGGTCAATGCCAGATTGTGGAGAGTGCAGCATGCAACCGCTATCAGTGACACCCGCTCTGGGGGGTATTGTAGTGCTCCCCCTGAACGGTCCAGACATCGGAAGCGCATCTTTTAAAGACCAATGGTCCTCTCTACCACCGCCATTGTGGAGGCATGACTCCTATTATAACGCTGCTCTGCCTCTGTTCTTGGGTGGCGGAGAGGTGTCATTAGCCAACTCTTCAACGGATAGCACTTGTCACCCAGCAGCCATCCATCCAGTCAGGCTGCAGCCTCGGCACCTGGGAGTATCTCAGGATGTAAGCCTCATGGAAGCTGCCAGAGTACCTTGCACAGACTTGCAGAATCTGCATCCTGTGCTCACACACTATCTGCACGTTCATGGAGTGGAATCCCTTCCTGTTGACGAAGGCACCCGGCTGACCCGCTGGTGCCTTGATGGCCACATGTGTGCAGTCGATGGCACCCTGGATGCGGGGGAATCCAGCAATCACTGCAAAGCCTCTGGCTCGCTCAGCCTGGCTGGCCTCGCCCTTATGGTAAAGAATGAATGCCAGTACCCACCTGAACAGAGCTTCTGTCACCAGCTTGATGCAACTGTGGACAGCTGATTGGGACACTCCGCACAGATCCCCCACTGAGTTCTGGAAAGAGCCGGAGGCATAGAAATTGAGGGCCACTGTGACCTTCAGAGCCACTGGCGTGGAGTATCCACTCACAAAGTCGGAGCTGGTCTCAGGCCCAATCGTCTGACAAATGGAGATCACGGTCTCCCTTCAGAGAAGGAGCCTCCTTCGGAATTGCACCTCTGACATATTGAGGTAGCTGCATCGCCGCCTGTAAACATTGGCAGCAGGATAGTGGCACCATTTGCGACCCCTTCTGCCTTGGACTACCTGCTGGCCCTGTACCCCTTGTGCCTGCACCTCTCCTCCCACAGGTCGCTCCCTGGAAGTTGCATTGGGATACCTGGCCTCCTCTCCCTTCTGCCCCTCTCTTCCTCCTCAGAGGGGGTACCTCCAGCGGAGACCACAATCCCCATTACCAGGGTAACAGAAGGCTGTCTGATACCTGGAAGGATCCACATGGTCTGAATCCTCTGGGGGCCTTGGAGACACCAATGAGGCCTAGAAATGCTAGGAATGAAGCTCAGAATGGAGATGAAGCTGCCAAATACCAATAAGCAACCAGTAGCAAACTATCTCCAAAACTCCTCACTACTCACACAGTCAATGTTACTGACCCTTTTTATCCCACCCTTGGATGAGGTTTTGCCGGCTGCCCGCCTGCCTATTTTGCCGATGTAACAAGCACAAAATCACATGGGCAATGTGAAATCTTGGTCAATTGCCTTTTTATTTGCTTTAACTGGCCTCTTAATTAATGACGTGCCCGCTGACCGAATTACCGTGCGAGCATGGGATGGCGTCAGGACACTTGCCCGGCGTCATCTCGCGCGATTTCATGTCCAATCGGGTCAGCCGCGCACCCGATCAGCGTAAAGTTCTGCCCCTGGAATAGTGCCTCGCCATGTCCTTCCAGGTGGCTTTTGCCACTGCCTTTGCAGGAGGGAGGTCTTCTGCCCCAGAATTACCCTCTCATGGCAGGGTACCCTGAGCTTCATCACTGGAAGAGACAGTTTTGCCACATTGCTTCTTCTTCTAGAGGGGAAATGCTGATTTATGGTGGTAAAAATTCTTAGTCAGCACTTTAAGTGTTGCTGGTTGGTCAAATTTGACAGCCAGTCAACTTGGGAAAGCAATGGACCCTGAAAAATTCCATGTGCCCCGATTCTTCCTCCCATGCAGGTGTGCATAGCCCCAATAATTGTGAGATTGCAAAATCAGAGCTACTGCATTCGCCAAGCTTCAGTAGCCCTGTGTGACATTTTCAAATGGTAGAGTCTTGGTTCTCATTACCTTGCATGACATAAAGCAAGTCCTCTGCTGTATTTACTCATACAGGATTTCGACCTGGCCTGTAACCCCAGGACAGCACCATCTAGTGGCTCATTTTATAGGGTTAGTACAAATTAAGTGTTACGGCCCTGAAATTCTGCAAAGCTTCTAACGCTCTCCTGCCATAAGTTTACCTAACCTCTGAAGGTGCTCTGTCACCCTGCTGCAAAGTTATGGCAGAATTTATGACCTATTACTGTGGGAAATTCTCAATAATGCAAATCAAAATTGTGTTAAGCTTGAATTATCCAATTAAGCAATGTAAATAACAGGAAAATGATGAGGATTTAGTGTTAAAAAAATTGAATTACCAGAAGATTAGAATAAAACAACTTTCAGTTAAGAGTAGGGTATATAAAGCAGTAATATTAAAATGACGCAGCCATAAGTAGGGTTGCTGCTTTCTATCTACCATCAAAAGGCTCCAGTGCAGTGTGGCACACGCCTGGATTGTTGTAGTTGCAATGCTCATTAAGTTCAATACTATCCAAACAAAGCAGTCCCACTTGCTCAGTGTGCCCTGTGCCCTGGACTCAATATCCACCTCTTCAAGCACCCATATATACAATAAAATACACTGCAATTAACCACCAAGCCTATTTCAACTCACCTCTCAGCTCCGTGATCTCTACCACCAAAGAAAGATTAAGTGTACCAATGTCATCTGGTAGCCTTCCTTCTAGGCTTACACCATCCCAACTTGTACATTTATCACTGTTGCTGCATCAACATCCTGAAAATCCCTACCTTCCATCATTATGGAAGAATCACCAAAAGTGCAAGCATTTCAAAACATACCAGGAAAATGAAAGGTGGCCATGTGGCCTTGCCACTGGATCTACACCTAGAGATAAAAAAAGCCATAGCAATCGACTTTGTTTCTTTCAAAAAAAATTTCCCCAACTTGCTCTTTTAGTTTTAAATATTTGTGCCCTGCATCTACTATCTTGAACATTTAACTGTTTAGTGTTCATGCTCACTATATTCATCCTCAAAATTGATTATTCTGCACATTACCACATTAGCTGGATGTCAGATGAAAATTGATCTCCTAAACCATCTCCCTCTGAAATTGCTTACAGTGCTCTTTACAGTTAACCACATTCTCCAATCATGTACCATTTTCTAATCTTGAAATATTGAACACAGTTTTGCAGTCAGTAACTTAGTTCATCATTCATCAGGCTTACAGCCACCCCTGCTTTTGAGCAGCAAATCATGGTATTTGAAGATCCAGTGTACGCTTTCTACAAGGGATTTGTGATCCAAGTGAACAGGGCAAGCAGTGGCTTGTCTCTTCAACAACCTGTCATACAGTCATAGAATCATTTACAGCACAGGAAGAAGACATTCAATCCATCAAATCCGTGCAGATCCCCTGCAGAGTGATTCAGCCGATCCCATTCTCCTGCTCGATCCCCATAGCCCCGCAAGTTTATTTCCTTCAAGAGCCTATCCAATTTCCTTTTGAAATCATGGATTGTTTCTACTTGCACCACTCTTGGGGGCAAGTCCCAGGTCATTACCACTTGTTGCGCAAAAAAGTTCTTCCTGACATTCCCCCTGCCCAAAACCATAAATCTGTGTCCCCTAGTCCTTTTACTATCAACTAATGGGAAGAGTTTTCCCTTGTCTACCTTCTCTAAACCTGTTGGCATGCCCAGTACAGACATGTCAAATTGTAGTCAATATTTTTAAGAATTGGACACAAGCAAGCTGTTAAGAGGCTGCTGCAAACAATGTGACTTTTGGTATCTGGATTACAGGCAGCATCAAGTATCTGGATTATAGGCAGTATCAAGTATCTGGAAAATGCCTAATTAAATATGGACATAGGTGAGGATACCCCACAGCCATTCACACATCTCATTGTTTAAAGATGGGCCAACACCTAAAGACTATGGGGTTTCCAGACTGCCTGTCTCCATGTTTCATACTGGACAAAAAGGAAGATCAAAATTCAAAGGCCACTATCAACTTCCCATTGTAACCCATGATGGCCTCCCTCATCCAAACTAGACTGGCGGGCTTCAGAAATGTTAACCCAGCAGTCATGTGATCAAAGCTGGTTTCAGCGACAGCACTCTTATTGCCCCAGGACACAGCAGATCCATCAGAACCAGACTCTGAAATTAGCTGCAATTCATCAAGCAACCAAAGTACTTAACCTGTTCCAGTTTCAAAATTCACCTGAGAACCAACGTCCCAGATATTCAACTCCAAGAAACCTCGCAACCTGCTGTGAACCTCTTGCTTTACAAGACCTTCACTTCAACTTCCTACTGCTCCCCACAAGGGACTCCCCCAATGAGCCCACAGGCTTTAGTCCATTTGAAATAATTTACGGACAAGAGTACGAGGCCTTCTGAAGCTGCTAAAAGTTTCTGGAATCTAGGGAGGATAGCTCACTGCTGGGGTAGGCATCCATGTTCCAGAGATGCCTCTATAATATGTGACGACCAAGGAACATTTAAAAGCCTTCCAACAAGTCATGAAAAGACACGTATGCAGACACGCTGAGACCTGAACTCTGTAGCCAAGAGTCCTAGTGTTGTGACTATTGCCAAGTGATCTTTTCAGGACCAAATTTAGTGGTCCGTACCAGATGGTCAAAAGCTTCAATGAGGTAAATTATTTGATCCGCACCCTGATCAGTGGAGGAAACACCAATTTGGTCACCTTAATATGTTAAAGAAATATTACAGCTGAGAGCCTAATCAATCAGTAAGTGTTTGCCAGAGAGTAGAGATAGCAGAGGACAGCTGGGGAGAGTCAGCCAAGGAGATGAGACTGGAGGGCTCCTAGGTCAAACCCCCGACTGTAAGGTTGGCTAACAGAGAAATTCTGGAAACTCTAAACGACCTTTTTACGTATCTAACAGAAGAGCAGCAGAAGGATATAGCCACCCTGATCAATGAATTTAAAGAAATTTGTAGGGACTAACTGGGGCAAACTCCATTGACAGACAAAGATCTGGACATAGGGAATATCCCAACGATAGAGCAAAATCCCTACTGACTAAGCCACAAGAAGTTGGCTCAGGTCAGATAAGAAACCAAATACTAGACAATGATATAATCGAGTCTAGCCAGAGCTCCGCCATTGTACTAGTCCCAAAGCCAGATAGATCAAAACCGCTCTGCATTGGTAAAGGAAGGTAAATGCAGTGGCCAGAACTGATTCATATCCAACCCCTTGCATTGAGGATTGTACCGATAAGGTGGGTCACTCTAAGTCAGTAGAACTGACCATTTGAAAGGGTACTGGCAAGTCCCCAAAACCCCCAGAGCAAGAAAAACCTTGGCCTTTGTTACCCCATTTAGCCTATACCAATGCAACAGATGGGGAAAACTTTTAAGAACTAGGGTTTGTGTGTGAATGCCAGAATGTGTGCAGTGTGTTTTTTTTTCTCTTTTCACAGGAAAGCTATGTAAAAAAAGTCAAACACTTTTTTCCATCATGCAGCAGAGGCATGTTATGCTCAGTACAGGCATGTCACATGAGCTTTCAGTCAACACTTTTAAAACTTGGGACACAAAAGAGCTGTTTTAATAGCTACCATAAAGCATGTGACTTTTGGCATTTTGATTACAGACAGTATCAAGTTTCCGGCAAATACATATTAAATATGGACATAGGTGAGGATGCCTCACAACCATTTGCGGAATTCACACATCTCAGCGTTTGAGGTTGGGCCAACACCTAAAGGCGAGTTTCCAGACTGCCTGTCTCCATGTTTCATACTGGACAAAAAGATCACAACTCAAAGGCCACTAACAACTGCCCACTGTATCACGATGGCTTCCCCCATCCAAACAAGACAGGGTAGGCCTCACGTGTTCACCCAGCAGTCATGTGACCAAAGCTGGTTTCAGGGACAGCACCACTGTTACCCCAGGACCCAGAAGATTCATTCATCAACCAGTCTGAAAACCAGGCACAAGCTAGCTGAAAGTCATTAAGTTGACAAAATACTTAACCTGTTCCAGTTTCAAAGTTCACCCAAGAACCAATCTCCTAGATTCTTGACTACAAAGAAACCTCACAACCGTTGTGATGTTTCACTTTACAAGATCCCCACTTCAACTTCAAAATCATCAAATTCATTCAAGGAACCACAGGTCTGCCACGTGGAAGACTGTAAATCATAAATCAGAGACTGAATTAACCATAGTCTGTAAAGTGCACTTTGTGTTTGTTTGAGCATATGTGAAACACTGAGTGCATGATGTTATATTAATTCAGGATAAGTGGGCGAGAATAAATGACCTTAATTTTAAACTTAAACGCTTGCTGCTGAATTATATAATTTGAATAGACACTTGAAAGATAAGACCCACCTTTCTCCATACAAAATATGCTGATTACGGGAAATAAGAGCGCATTATATCCTGCCTGTGACACTGTCTTGTACATAATCTTGTACACCTGTATCAAATCTCCCTTACTCTCCTATGCTCCAGCCATTCCAACCTGACCTCATAACTAAATCCCCTAACCCCAGATCAAAGATCAGTGCACATGCTCTCCCAGGTCCCTCTGCCTTAAGTCTATATTGCCTCTCCCTATCCCTTCTGCCAAAATGCACTACCTCACACTTCTCTGTACTAATTTCCATCTGCCACTTGTCAGCCTATCTATAACCTGTCACAGGCAATCATATTAACCTCAATTGTTTGCACTCCTCCATTTTTGGTTAAGTGGGGAAGTTTTGAAATTTTATTCCATATTTCAAGATCCAAGTCATTTAAATATAACAAAAAACAAGTGGTCCAAGCACTGACTCTTGGGGAACACCACTGTCTATCACCCTCCACTCCAAAAAAACAACCATCTATCACGACTCCCTGTTTTATGTCCTTAAGTCAATTTTTAAAAAATTCAATTGGACACTAACCCTCCTATTCCACAAGCCTCAATTTTGTTAATCAGCCTTTTATACAGTACCTTGTTCAACACTTCCTTAAAATTCAGAGACAACATCCACCACATTCCCATCAATAGCCCGTTTCTTCAGCCAGATTGAAGAAACTTCACAGGCACTAAGTCTAAGTTAAATTCATTGTAAAACCATGTACAGAAAACAAAATAAAGAGGGAGAGGTGTGATTGAGAGAGAGGGAGACTAAGGAGACAAAATAAAAATGTTATTTTTTAAAAATCTCCAACAATAATTGAATTGCGCAGGTCTGAGACTTCACACTTGTAAAATGGAAATTTTTGGGTCAAGAGAGGTTGTTTTACACGGAGACTTATCACGTGAAAAATTCACTTGCCTCTAAATATACCAGTCCTAACTTTTTCTGGCATGTTTTAATGGGAAACTGGTAGGCAAGTGCCATAACTTCAAGCCCTTCGTGTGTATGAATGCTGAATCTATTGGCAAGGTACTATTTTAGCAAAACTTGTGGAGGAACAAGCCAAATGAGACAGCAACTTCCTTATTTTCATGTTTACCTGCAAATGCCAGAAATTTCTGTCTAATGTATTTGATAACATTGAGCACTGATAGCTTCATTAACAGCAAAATCCAGGCTAAAAATATACATACTCAATTTTATCAACAATTCACCTTTGCAGCACCTTATCAAACACCAATTAGAAATTCATATATACACCTGAACATGGTCTGATGTGATTTTAAGTAACAAAGGATAAAGACTTTACGAAAAGCTGAAATGGGTCTATTCACATAGTATTAATCCAGCTTTTTACTTACTCAAACACTATGTATTTCCAGAATGATGTTTTTATACAAAATATCAGTTTAACTAGCTTTCTGTCCATATTACTGGTAATGTTGAAAAATAAAGATGGATGATATATCTAACTGGTGCCAGTTAATTTATACAAATTATGGAACAATGGGTTGAGTCTTTCCTTAAGGATAATTGAACTTTTGCCTTTAGTACAGTGGTTGCAGTGTAAGCTTTCATTAGGCTGAAAGTTGAAAAGCTCATTAAACTCTTCTTCTGCAGAGCTGGAATGTGCTAGAGATGAAAAAGAATGAATATTTTATTTTTCAAAATATATATTGAGATCATTCCCTTACTGAGCAAAGACACAACATTTAAATAGACATTGTCACAGCAATTTTATTCACATTTTTAAAAAGTCAACAACCTATGTCAATTGAAACTAAATTTCTGATGTAAATGCTAAAATCTCAACATTCTGTTGAAACATTTTTTGAATTATACACCAAGGAAAGCAAAAGTTAAAAAGAACATTCTTCAACCATGGGGAAAGCTGCAGCTTTACATATGTAAACAATACAGTACAAATAAAATCTAGACACTTTACTGTCTTAAGGGTGCACAAAGTGGCAGTGAAATACATTTGTACAAAAAGAGTTTATGTACAGTTCTGTACATTGCTGCCCATTAAAAAGATTCAATTTTTTTGTATGCAACCATACTATTCACTTTGTGTATGGTCGTAGTGAAAGATCTCAGGCGAACCTCTTCAGAGTTGTTAATAAACTGCGGCCCTGATTCTTCCCACTTTTCTGGCACCTCCAGGTCTTTGTCTGTGTATATTAGAAGATCAAAAGAACCTGAAAGAAAATAATGAAACAAAAACAGATTGTCAATATGATCACAAGATAAACACAGGTGAGTAAAGTTATTTAGCCATCCAAAACTGTCCTAAAGGCCTGCATTGCATCATTCAATTTTATTTTTAATATAGTGATTCCAGAATTTTATTCTCCACTATTCTATCTGCATACCCATTCCAAGTATTGACCATTGAAGAAATTTCCTCATCCTAATTCCATAATAAAGTAGTTTTCCAGAATTATCTTCCAATTTTTAAAAAATCATCTTAACGTCACTAAGACCACCACTCATATGCACCAAATCTCTTTAGTCTTTCTCCATTGCTCAGATATTGTGAAACTAGGGGCTTTCATCAGATGAAAGGTCACAGACCTGAAACACTAACTCGCTTTCTCTCTCCACAGATGCCACAAGACCTGAGTATTTCCAGAATTTTCTATCAAACTTCTAGCAAATGCAAGTCTTGCTTTTGCGTTGACACTAGGGATTAGTTCCATGCTGTTTCTTTGAACTATTTCCTAGATACAAGGGAAACGTCACGTTTGAATGACCAGGTGCAGGATTCATGGTGCGGTCTGACCAGGGTACTAGAGTTGGAGCTTCAATAACTCATACTTGGACTCAGATTTTGGATATCAAGAATCCGAGGCCTCTTTCAACTTCATCCATAGCTACATCAGCACCATCGATGGAGTGTGTGTTGTCCATTATGCCTTCCTACAGGATAACTAACTTCTCTGTAGATTCAAATACACAGAAACCCAAACCTTAAACTCCAAACAAGTCGAAGCTTCGATCCTTAACGTTAATAAGTTGACAGGGGACAATCACCAATTTTCACAATAACTGATTACTCGAGACTTGGGTGCTTAATTAGCTATGTGATAACTGGTATTCATTATTTCAGTTTCTTTTTAGAACTGCCAGATTAAAGTCATTTAAATCAAGCAATAGTTGCTGGTCAAGAAAATTCCCTCAACCCATGATTTCTGAAATAACTTGGATTTTTGTTTGATGGTATTATGTTGATACACTTGTTAATATAATTTATCAATCCATCTTGGAAAATCGTCCCTCAAAAGCACAGTACCTTTGCTCAGGTATGTTACCAGCATGATATCAAAAGTAAGAATATTTGTTAACTTTTAGACCTCAATTATCCAAGACTGCTCCAATGCCTCATTAATACTGAAAGCCTTCAAAGGCCTACAATAGCAAAAGGAAGGTGTTCTAGAATTTAGATTTTTTTTTTAAAAGGAGTTTTTCATTAACTTTGAATCAGGGTTTCTATTAGGATTACTAAATATATTTTAAATGTGGAACCATGCAGCTAGCTCCCAGTTTTAGCTGCCACTGTGGGTCATTGATTTGTGAAAGATAGGCGCTTCAATATTGGTAGGGGAGAAAGCTACAGGATAGTTATATTAAAACTGTGGGCCAAATCTTCCAAGGAGTGGCAATCACTGTCAGATAGCCACTCTGCTCCTAAAAAGAACAATGTTATTCTTGACTGCTTTGCCTTTCAATTTTGTAAAGTTTTCGGTAAGGAGCAATAGCAGTGTCAATCACTCTACAAAAGGCAATGCTTCGTTTCGTGTTTGTATCATAGCTTGTCGCCTGCTTTTTTCAAATCTTCAGCTGATCTTGAAGTCGGCCATTATCTTGGGAGGAAAATGAGCCGTCTGTGACTCTTCTTTCTGCTCCTGTTTAAATTCATTTAGTTTCATCAGTTCCACCAATTCTTCTTGATGAGACTGAAGCAACTCTGCTACTTCATCTGTGGCCAGATCTTCAAATCCTTCCACTCCAACTTGCTTTGCCAACTTAACAATCTTGGTCACTTCAGCATTCACGTTGAGGAACCCTGTGAAAGTACTCAGCCTCAGGCCAAACTTTTTCCAGCAGGCATTTACATTGATTCGCTAACCTCACCCCATGAGTCCTTAATTATCCCTATTGCTATGAGGATGTTGAACTTCTTCCAGCAATCATGGACTGTGGTCGAAGGGTTTGCTTCCATAACGTTGAGAATGTGGCTGAAACTCCTAGGGGTGTAGTAAGCTTTGAAGGATGCAATGACCCCATGTACATTACTTGGATAAGTGAGGTCGTATTTGGGGGTAAAAACAAAATGTCAGCATCCGGATGGCTCTATGAAAGTGTGGGGATGTCCGGGTACATTATCGAAGATAAGTAGAACCTTGAAGGACAAGTTCTTTTCCCTCATATTTTCCCTCAGGTAAGTCCTGACCTCATGTAGAATACAATTCTCAAACCAGTCTTCAAATACTACTGCTGTAACCAAGGCATTGCTGTTAGCCTTCCAAAAGAGTGGCAGGTGAGACTTATTTTTCCCTTTGAGGGCTCAGGGGTTTTCTAGCCTATAAACTACCACTGGTTTACATTTAAAACCAGCCACATTGGCACATAGTAAGAGCATTAGCCTGTCCTTTGCAGCTTTAAAATCAGGAGCTGTCCTTTCTTCTTTGGATATGCAAGTCCTATTTGGCATTTTCTTCCAGAATAGATCAGTTTCGTTTGTATTGAAGACCTGCTCTGCCTGGTAGCTTCTCGACTCAATGCATTCCTGCAGCACCTTGGGAAACTCTCTTGCAGCTACATGGTCAGCTGGAGCAGCTTTCCCCACCAACTTCAGATTATGAAGGCCAAAATGCTTTTTAAAACGATCAAACCATCCTGAACACACTGAAAATCCTCTGGAAGGCAAAGGAGAGGTACCTTCTATGCCACCTTCATCATCACTTTTGAAACCAGTAACACCAGCACTACCCTCTTTACTACTTTTTGTGTGCTGGTACAATTCAAGCACCTTATTTCTAATAATTGGGCCATTAACTGGGGCTCCCCTTTGTTGCTGGTGCTCTATTCACACGTTTAGTAACTTCATTTCCTCCAAGTGTGGGTGTCTCCTACTTACAAAAGCTAACCTGGCAGTATGACTACCAGAAACACTAACACTGGCCCTTATTTTATCTTCAGACTGCCTAATGTACCTGACTGTAGATTCAGGCACTGTATTCCCTGGCCAACATGGTAGCACTTGCACTGTTTTTCAGTCTAATATTGTCACATTTTGCACAAGTGTCTCACATTTCTAGGTTGCTTACTGCTTGGCTCCGACTCATTTTTTAATGCAGTACAGTACCGTACTGATCAGGAATTAAATCATAACACTAAGGAACACCCACATGCAGTGACAGATGATGCACACGCATTGTGCACTTCCTGTTGCAGGTAAAAGCTACTGCTTTTTTAAAAAAATCTTCATTTAGGTGGCTTTTCTTTTCTTTGGTCCAGTATTTTCCAAAATTGGCTGACAGTAGTTTTGACATTTAAAACCATGGATAAGCGAACATTTGCGCCCACAATGGGTGATGTTGTGTACAAAGACTTTTGCATGGGTAAACAAATTCACGAAAGAGGAAGTTGCGAATGGCAGGGTTTTACTGTAAACAATAAGAGGAGCCTTCTATCTTAGTTTAGTTGAGCCAGAAGGGGTACCTTACATAATTTAAATCTTTTATTGAAATAAGCTTTCAAATGAAAAGACGAAAAAAGCAGCTGGAAGATTTGCTTACAGCTAGAGGAAAAAAATCTACAGTGGCCCTCACAGAGCCTTGTGGCAGAAGGTGGTCAGCATGAGTTAGCTTGGAAAGGCAGTTGGGTATCTGCCGACAACAAGAACAAGGAGCTGAGGCATCCACAATCGTGAGGTATTAAAAGTTGGAGGGTCCTTTGCCAAAAAGCTAATGGACAGATCCCCATAAAATATTACCTTGGGCAATAGCCAGAACACAGGAGCATTATAGTGAATTTCAGAGGACTGTGGAATCCGTTTGGGCTGGTCGCTATAGAGATCAATTAACTTTAATATTGTTGTAACGTGTAAGGGAATTTTTGGGGGCAAAGTAAAAAGTTGAACTGAGTTTATAGCATAAGTAATAATAAACTGTAGTATTAAGTTAATAGTGCTTGGCTTTGTTTAATTCTTTTATAAAGTTTGTTTTGTTTAAAAGTGTGAAGTTCTGTGACAAGCTCGTCGCCCAATTGCTGAGTGCTCGGATTTCTCTTTGAATGATAACCGTCCTAATAGGGTTGTACCAGATATAGCAAACTTTAAATAGAAACAAGGTACAGTACAAAATTCCGAACATCTAAACCTAAACCAATAGAGCTCACAGAGAAATGCTGCACAGAGATCACACACAACATAAACCGTATTGTGGAGGGCAGGACATAAAATAATTCTTCGCAAATTTCCCACTTGGCAGGATGCTGACCTCAGCTTTGCTGTCTGGGAAACAGACGAAGCATACAATATCCAACCAATAATAAGCAACAATCACAATCACAGAGCACTGCTCACATTCAGCACCTAGCAGCTAGTTATAAAGAATAGCAATTAATGGATCTGGAAGCAGGTTAGTTGCCAGTTGCCTTGGCCTATGT
Source organism: Cetorhinus maximus (assembly GCF_964194155.1). Lineage (NCBI taxonomy): Eukaryota > Metazoa > Chordata > Chondrichthyes > Lamniformes > Cetorhinidae > Cetorhinus > Cetorhinus maximus. Next base: position 86,717,106 of record NC_135879.1, read on the forward strand.
ATTGTGTGAAATAGAGGGACCAGAAGAGATGAAGAATAAAATTACCAGCGACACCGTTCAATATCTTATATAAGAAGCCATGAAAAATATTCACTTACATGCAGCATCTAGCAAAGGCAAGAAAGTCACTGTGGCAGTGATCTGCCTAATGACGGACCGGATTTCATCTTGAATTGCTTTTTCAGATTTCTCTCTCGGCTGGCTGCAATGACACAATTGCATTAAAAGCAATATATTGGCTAACAAAATCAGTATCAATATTTCTGGCCTTTATTTGTCAAAATTGAAAACTGCAGCTCTTTCTGAAACTGCACATGCGCTGCAAATCTTCAAATGGAAATATTTTGATGGAGGTTAATTTGGAGCCAAGACTCTTCTGTCTCCCTTGTGTCTCAATATAAATGTTATGTTACTCTTTCATTGCCTAAAATGCTGATAGTGACTGGCTGACAAACTGTGGCACAAAGTTTTTAAGCTCAAGTCATGACATCAAAATAAGCACAAATATTAGAAATATAAAACTCAGATGTCAGTATCAACTTTGGGACAGAAAATGTATCATATACAAATACAAAATACACAAAAATATGTCAAGAAGTTATAATTATTTCTTCTGCTCAAAATATTCCCTATTTATTTTTAAAATCTTTCCAGCATTTCTGAGAGATTTCCTTCTGGAAAAAAATATGCCTATGGGAAGCCATTGCCCACTTTGGAGTTTAGACTCAGCTTGTAAAAACTGGTATCAGAAAAAGAGTGTTGAGGACTTTTTCAGCCAAAGCAAAGTTGTTGTGATTATTACTAACAGCAAAAAGTTAACTTTTTCACAATTTTCAAGCAAATGTTCCTCATAGTTGAGCTGCCTTGCTTGTGGCATAAGCACCAAAATTGCAACCCCAGATAGTTCACTAGCATTACGCCAGCCTCATAGACACAAGTAATTTTTCCTCTTAAGTAGGTAGTTGCTCCATCTTTCCTTCATTTACTATTCTTTCATTTCTCAATGTATTCATTTCTGTGGCTTTTCTGTGTTCTTGATTTCCTTAAAACTCAAATTCACACATTTGCTCATTTTCCCTCATCTTTCACAAGCCAGCACCTTTGTAAGGATTGATATTACTTACAATAAATATTATCTCAATATTCTCTAGGAACATTCTGTACTCTGAGTTACAGGGTGAGAGTGAGAGAGAAATGGTGTGGCCATTTTACAGTAAGGGAGTGAGAGAGAAACAGCAGGGCCATTTACACCAAGTGAGAGAGAAACAGCATGATCATTTACAGCGAGAGTGTGAGAGAGAAAGAGTGTGGTCATTAACAACGAGAGAGAGAGGGAAACAGCATGGTCATTTACAGCGAGAGAGTGAGAGAAATAGCGCGGTCATTTGCAAGCAGAGAGCGTGCAAGAGAAACAAGATGGTCATTTACAGGCAGTGAGAGAGAGAAGCAGCGTGGTCATTTACAGGGAGTGAATGCGAAAGGAGCAGAACCTTTAACAGTGAGAGGGAAAGAGCGCAAGACCATTAAAGAGCGCGAAGGGGAAAAGAGCACGGAGAACAGCTGATTGGTGAGTAGGATTGGTGAGTATTTCTAGTCTTTAAACTAAAAGCAAGGTCTTTAGTTTGTGTTTAGAACTCTCATTTTTTTTTTCTCTTTTTCTTAAGATAGCTTGTTAAGTATAAGATCGATACTGGTGTGTATATTGAAAAAATTATAATAAAGTGTAAAGAGTGGGGACACTAGAGTAATTAATTAATAAATTGAATAAAATATGATAGTGACGGCAGGACAGGTGATGTGTTGCTGCTGCAGCATGTGGGAGCTGCTGGACACCAAGGTGATCCAGAGCGAACACATCTGTACTAAATGTTTGCAGCTCAAGGAACTTCGGATCAGAGTTAAGGAGCTGGAGTCTGAGCTGCAGGCATTGCACCATGTCAGGGAGGAGGAAAGCTACCTGGACTCTTTGCTCTAGAAGGCAGACGCACCTCTCGGATTAGGCAATTCAAATTTGGTCTGTGATCAGGGACAGGAGGGTGTGACTGCAGGTGAAGCAGGTTTGGGGACCCAGGGGGTAGCGTTTGAGGAGCCTCAGCCCCTGCAACTGTGCAACAGTTACAAGGTTCTTGCAAGCTGTGTGGATGAGAGTGGGGACTGCAGGGAGGATGAGCGAACTGACCACGGCACTGTTGTACAGGGAGCCATTCAAGTGGCGGGGGGGGGGGTGGAAATAGGAATGTAGTAGTGGTGGTAGGGGACAGTTTAATTAGGGGGATAGATACTGTTCTCTGCAGCCGTGAGCATGAATCCCAAAGGCTGTGTTGCCTGCCTGGTGCCAGGGTTAAGGACGTCTCCTAAGGGCTAGAGAGGAGCTTGGAGTGGGTGGGAGGGGAGGGATCCAGTTGTTGTCATCCATGTTGGTAGCAACGACATTGGTAGGACTAGAAAGGAGGTTCTGCTGAAAGAATTTGAACAGTCAGGAGCTAAAATAAAAAGCAGAACCTCCAAGAGAAAATGTGAGGTTATGCACTTTGGCAGGAAGAATAGAGGAGCTGAATATTATTCAAATGGAGGAAGGCTGCAGTACAGAGGGATTTGGGAGTCCTTGTGCATGAATCCCAAAAAGCTAACATACAAGTTCAACAGGTAATAAGGAAGGCAAATGGAATGTTGGTCTTTATTTCAAAGGGAATGGAGTATAAAGTAAGGGAGTCTTGCTAAAACTATACAAGGCGCTAGTTAGACCACACCTAGAATACTGTGAACAATTTTGGTCCCCTTATCTAAGGAAAAGTATACTGGCATTGGAGGCAGTCCAGAAAAAGTTCACTAGGTTGTTCCAGGGTATGGAGGGATCTTCTAATGAGGAGAGGTTGGGCCTGTACTCATTGGAGTTTGGAAGAATGAGAGGTTAACTTATCGAAACATAAGATTCTCAGGGGGCTTGACAGGGTAGATGCTGAGGGGTTGTTTCTCCTTGTGGCAGAGTCTAGGAACAGAGGGCATAATCTCAGAGTAAGGGGGTGCCCATTTAAAACAGATGAGGAGGAATTTCTTCTCTCAAAGGGTAGCTAATCTGTGGAATTCTTTACTGCAGAGGGCTGTAGAGGCTGGGTTGTTAAGTATAATCAAGGTTGAGATTGACAGATTTTTAATCGGTAAGGGAATCAAGGGTGTGGGGACAAGGCAGGAAAGTGGAGCTGAGGATTATCAGATCAGCCATGATCTCACTGAATGGTGGAGCAGACTCAATGGGCCAAATGGCCCGCTTCTGCTCCTATATCTTATGGTTCGGCCTACATCTAAACTTCTGAAGCCCGTCTTCAGGCTTTTGTACCTCGAGCCTGCCTTCCACCCTGCTCACAGCACAGCTGAAGTCATAAATGACATCACCTGTTATGGCGATGTACTATCCCCCTTTCCTCCTCACTCTAACCTTTCCTTATTTGATAAGGTTGACCAAGTCATTCTCCAAGTTATTGTTCCATTTCTAACTGGCCTAAGCATACAGTACATCTCCAGTAATAGCTTCTCGTTATGTTCTTTGCTGTCGTTCCTGTTTTACAGCCCTGAAAGACCAATGAGGTCACCTCATTTAAGTACATATTGTAATAAACAGCATGGAAAGGTAAATCTGGAAACTGAGCTGAACAGAATAAGAGGATTTCATGTTCAATCCTGTAAAAGGCAAATTTAGGGCCAAAATTAAGTACTGCCTCACACAAAGGTTAACCAATCAGCAGAAAGGGTAGAGTAGTGAGAGCAAAAGCCTGGAGTCATTTAAGAAACAACCGGATCATGATGGGGAATGAGAAATGCGTGGCTAATCAGGATATATGAGCCCTTATCCTTTAAAATTACCAATAGCCCGAACCACAGCATCAAAACTGGTACATTATCATCAACTTCCTTCTGGTGATGCTGCTGAGCTATTACAAAGTAATAGTACACAACACTACAAGCAGGAAGCATGTGGCACATGAACACCAAGCCTCTGGAACGTTGACAACCTTTTGTTTGTCCATACATTATGCAATAATTTGGCAAGAATAATGGCAGGAAAAATGGTACAAAGAATGTAAGCTTAAAAAAGGCAGTCAGCAACAACTCTATTGAAACAATTCTGTTGAACTGCAAAGAAGAATTACACATGAAGCATAACTGTTTTTTCTCCATGGGTGCTGCCAAGCCAGCTGTTTCCAGTCTTCCCATATTCTTGTTCCAAACATTAATAATTTAGACACTATCTTGGAAACTTCAAACGTTTCAGGTCAACAACTCTTCGACACCTCAACCTGAAACATTAACACTTTCTCTCTCCACAGATGCTGCCAGATTGGCTGAATATTTTCAACATTTTCTGTTTTTATTATACCCGAAGAACACCCTGCTCTTATTGGAGAAAGTACCATTGAATTCATTCCAAACAGCTGAACAGATGGACAAAAGAGCCGAATTCTAGGTGAGGTGAGAGTGACTGCTCTTGGCATCAAGGCAGCATTTGACCAAATGTGGCACCAAAGGAGCCTTAGCAAAATTTAAGTCAATGAGTTGGGGGTGTCATACTGAGCAAAAGGGAAGATGGGTGCAGTTGTTGGAGGCCAATCATCTCAGCCCCAGGATATTGCTGCAGGATTAATTTTATTAATAAGTCCAATTCTGTTAGGCAGTGTCCTAGGCCCAATCATTTTCAGCTGCTTCACCAATGACCTTCCATCAATCTTAAGGTCAGAGGTGGGGATGTTCACTGATAATAAGACAGTGTTCAATACCATTTGCAACTCCTCAGATACTGAAGCAGCCATGCTTGCATGCAGCAAGATCTGAACAACATTCAACCTGGACTTGAGCTGACAAGTAACATTCACCACACATAAGTGCCAGATAATAACCATTTTCCTATGACATTCAAAAGCATTACCACCACTGAACATCCCATCAACATTCTGGGGGCTACCATTAACCAGAACTTCAACAGGGCAAGCCATATAAACACTGTGGCTACAAAAGGTCATTTATAATGGGGAACAAAGAAATGGCTGACCAACTAAATACATACTTTGGTTCTGTCTTCACAAAAGAGGACACAAATAACATACCAGAAATGTTGGGGAACACAGGGCTTAGTGAGAGGGAGGAACTGAAAGAAATCAGTATTAGTAGAGAAGTGGTGTTGGGCAAATTGGTGGGATTGAAGGCCGATAAATCGCCAGGGCCTGATAATCTACAACTCAGAGTACTTAAGTGGCCCTAGAAATAGTGGATGCATTGGTGGTCATCTTCCGAGATTCCATAGACTCTGGAACAGTTCCTACAGATTGGAGGGGAGCTAATGTAACCCCACTATTTAAAAAGGGAGGTAGAGAGAAAACAGGGAATTATAGACCAGTCAGCCTGACGTTGGTAGTGGAGAAAATTCTAGAGTCCATTATAAAAGATTTAATAGCTGAGCACTTGGAAAACAGTGGCAGAATCGGACGGAGTCAGCATGGATTTTTGAAAGGGAAATCATGCTTGACAAATCTACTGGAATTTTTCGTGGATGTAACTAGTAGAGCTGATGAGGGGGAGCCAGTGGATGTGGTTTATTTGGGCTTTCAGAAGGCTTTCGACAAAGTCCCACATAAGAGATTAGTGTGTAAAATTAAAGCGCATGGGATTGGGAGTAGCGTATTAAGATGGATAGAAAACTGGTTGGCAGACAGGAAACAAAGGGTAGGAATAAACGGGTCTTTTTTCGAATGGCAGGCAGTGACTAGTGGGGTACTGCAGGGATCAGTGCTGGGACCCCAACTATTCACAATATATATTAATGATTTAGATGAGGGAACTAAATATAATATCGCCAAATTTGCAGATGTCACAAAGCTAGGTGGGAGGGTGAGCTGTCAGGAGGATGCAGAGATGCTTCAGTGTGATTTGGACAAGCTGAGTGAGTAGGCAACTGCATGGCAGATGCAGTATAATGTGGATAAATGTGAGGTTATCCACTTTGGTAGCAAAAACAGGAAGGCAGATTATCTGAATGGCTATAAATTGAGAGGGGAATGTGCAACGAGACCTGGGTGTCCTCATACACCATTCACTTAAGGTAAGCATGCAGGTGCAGCAGGCGGTAAATGGTATGGTTGGCCTTCATAGCGAGAGGATTAGAGTACAGGAGCAGGGATGTGTTGCTGCAATTATACAGGGCCTTGGTGAGACCACACCTGGAATATTGCGTGTAGTTATGGTCTCCTTATCTGAGGGAAGATGTTCTTGCTCTCTAGAGGGAGAGCAGCGAAGGTTTACCAGACTAATTCCTGAGATGACGGGACTGACATATGAGGAGAGATTGAGTCGGTTAGGATTATATTCGCTAGAGTTCAGAAGAATGAAGGGGCATCTCATAGAAACCTGTAAAATTCTAACAGGGCTAGACAGGGTAGATGCAGGAATGATGTTCCCAATGGTGGGGGGAGTCCAGAACCAGGGGTCACAGTCTGAGGATATGGGGTAGACCATTTAGGACTGTGATGAGGAGAAATTTCTTCACCCAGAGAGTGGTGAGCCTGTGGAATTCACTACCACAGAAAGTAGTTGAGGCCAAAACATTGTATGTTTTCAAGAAGGAGTTAGATATAGCTTTTGGGGCGAAAGGGATCAAAGGATATGGGGAGAAAGCGGGAGCAGGCTATTAAGTTGGATGATCGGCCCTGATTATAATGAATAGCGGAGCAGGCTCGAAGGGCCGAATGACCTATTCTTGCTCCTATTTTCTATGTTTCTTTGTCAGAAGCTGGGAATCCTGTGGCAAATAACTCCTCTCCTGATTCCCCAAAGTCTGCCCACCATCTACAAGGCACAAATCAAGAGTGTGAGAAATGCTCCCCACTTGCCTGGATAAGTGCAATTCCAACAATCGAGGAGTTGCGAAACACTGAAATCAGAGAGTAGCTTGGCACCATCCAAGGCAAAGGAGCCAGTCTGATTGACACCCACCCATCCATCCTCTCCACACCACTGATGTACAGTAGCAGCAGCAGCGTACCATATATAAGATGCACTGCAGCAACTTACCAATGATCCTTCAACAGTGCCTTCCAAACCCACAACCTTTACCACCTTAGAAGAACAAGGACAGCAGAAGCATGGGAATACTACCAGCTGCAAATGTTTCGAACCCCCTACCCCCAAAATCACCACCATCCTGATCTGGAACCACATTGTTGTTACGTCACTGGATCAAACTCCTGCAACTCTCTCCCACTGTGGGTGTACTTACACCAGGTGGACTGCAGTGATTCAAGGCGGCGGATCACCACCTCCTTCTCAAGGCACTAATGATGGCCAATAAATGCTGTGCTTGCTAGCAATGCTCACATGCCAACAAATAAAATTATATTTCAATGTGTTTTTTAACTTGAAGATTCCACAATTCAGTTAATTCCTCATTTGGACTTTCCAACAACAGACGGATTAAACTGCCAGATTTGATACAAAATAATCCAACTGGGCTGACAGTGGCTAACTTTTTCATTTATGTATAAAAGAAAAACAGTGGAGTAGTAATTATTTAAACCTCCACTAACAGTTCAGGGAAGAAATTCCACCCTAAAGCTGTCAAACCTTACACAAAGCAATTTAACCGGTTCAGGTTTACAGGGTGTAAACTATTGCAGACTTGTTTCTTCCTTTTCCCACATCAATTGCAGTATATCTCCCACTAAAAATAAATAATTCAGATTCTGCACATTTTCCAGAGTTCAGGCTTTCAGGGTACTAGCTTTCATGACTCTCAATTAAGAGAGACTTATAGTGTGCTTGATAAATAAATTTGCAATCAAGTACATCCATATCTGTGGGATTGTTCATTCTTCATAATTAACTTTGTTATTAATCCAAGACTTAGTGATATTATCAGCACTTCATTATGAAAATAATGGCTTGGATTGTGCGATCAGGGCCAAGTAAGCGTGCTCACCGCTAAACTCAAAGAAAGCTGCCCACATAGCTCAAGCGATCTCTGTGCCGGGAATTCCCCTCTCCCGATGGCAGTTTAAATCTGGCGCCAAATCAAGGGAATATCTTGCATACAGCAGCCGTGATGTCAGCAATATGATTGGTTGCCTACTTGTTTGAAGTTTTCACACAGTAAATTGAAAAGTTAAAAACACTTAAAACCCTTCACTTTTAATACACATTTTCAGATAGCAAAATAAATGACTATTTTAGCTTCTATTTTAATACAAAGATGGACTTTTAACAAAAATGAAATATTTTTAATTAGAAAGAGATTTGACATACCACAAGTATAGAATTATCTTTTCAGGGCCAGTGAGGGTCTTTAGCAGAGGTTATGTTAGTATGCCCTTAAAAACCCTGCCACACCTCATTCAACAAGGTGTGACATTTTCTAGGATTTTTAAATAGTGAGACTAACAGCCTGAGAATGGAAGTTTTTGCCAATTCACAATTTCAAGTGAGGTAGCAGAGCGTGGGAAGCTCTACAGTGCACCCTATAGTGTAAACTCACTGGCAGCAATTTCTGGGTTTCCACATCATCTTGCACATGTCCAAACTCCCAAAGTTGCTGTCAGTTTTGGAGGAATAATGATGGTGGACTCCAACAGTTTCACCGTTATCACCACAGCAAGATTCAGGTCCATGTATAAATGAAAGGCCTATACCTAGCACTGGATGGAGAGAAGGATGGAAAGGAATATAAAAACAAAGAACTAATGCTAGCAGGCTCTTTAGTACCTTATATGATGCTGGCATGGCATGACCTTTTTTGACTGGCACTTAATGTGCGATACAAATTTGAATTTGCAGGACAACTACCCAAAAAAAAGTGATTCAGACAGTGATGATGTATTCAACTAGCAGCCGCCATGAGGTTTCCCAATCAGGTCTACTCTTAAGCCACAAAAACATCCTTACCAATGAGGCAACTGTGCAGCATTGCAAGCATGAATTTGGAATATATTTTGCTTTCCCCTCAAGTGCAAGCAGATACACAAATACTGCTATAATAAAAACAAAATACTACAGATGCTGGAAATCTGAATAAAAACAGAAAATGCTGGAAAAGCTCAGGTCTGGCAGCATCTCTGGAGAGAAATAGAGTTGAAGTTTTAAGTCTGTATGACTCTTCTTCAAAGCAATACTGCTGTACTACACAACACCACACACATACTCCTGTCTCCTTTTGTACCTAATATTCCCACAACTGCACCAGACCACATGAAAAATAAATGGGGACAAGCACTTGAGCTTAGTTATGAATCTCTACATGAGCTTTCAATCTTACATTCACATTACTCTGAAGAGGAGTCATACGGACTCAAAACATTAACTCTGTTTCTCTCTCCACTGATGCTGCCAGCCCTGCTGAGTTTTTCCAGCATTTTCTGCTTTTATTTCAGGTTTCCAGCATCAGCAGTATTTTGCTTTTATTTATTCACGCTCCTCTTTCCATTTTTGCCCATACAAGCAGTTTGAGCACTTGTAGGATCACGCCATAAACAGAATTTTCACAGCAGCACATGGGTAAAACATGGACTAAAACAGATGATGCTCAACAATGGTATCAGCCATGGGTCAGCTGATAGACTTGTCATCTGTTGAGCTAGAAGGTTGTGGTTGAAGTTCCATTCCACAGACATTGAACACAAAGTTCAGGCTGACACAGGAGGAGTGCTGCACTGTCAGAGGTGCTGTCTTTCAAATGAAGCATTAAACTAAGGCCCCATCAGGTGGACAATAAGGATGCCACTACACTATTTTGAAGAGCAGGAGAGTTCTCCCCAATGTCCTGACCAATATTTGAATGATATTGAGGAATAAATTGAGTATCTGGTTATTTATCTCATTGTTGTTTATGGGAAGCTGCTGTGGGTGAACTGGCTGTCCCACTTCAAATATTACAGCTGTGACTACAGTTAAAAAGTACATCATATCATTGACTGTAAAAGTCTTTTGGACTTGAAAGATGCTATATAAATGAAGTTCTTTCTAGTCAACCAATCTAGCACCTGTGCAGCCAATGGAAAAGAAATCAGAGTGGCACTGCCCGGTGACATTGTAGTACTGCAGAGGTTAGTAAGCTTGATCAACCATAACAACTGATATTTGCACTAATCACCTGTCCCTGTGCAAACTCTACTTAAACAAAGATCATACACAGTTTATTATTGCTGAAAAGAAAGACTTATTGCCGAAGTCATCAGGACAAAAGGAAGAGTGCCAAATTTCAAATGATCACAACAATTTTTGCCACAGGAGAAAAGGATACTGTTTGCTTGGCAAGTCATTCTGATTATTTCCACCATCGCAATGCCTCAGTCAGAGGGGAACTTATAGGCTCCCATAGCTCCTGGGTACTTCACAAAAGTCACAAGGCTTGAATATATTCCTTTTGCTTGCAGAGAACGGGTTCCTGTGTATGAATGTATATTGCTCCTAGCAAGCGTAAACTAAGCCACATTACGAGTGCGACTGATCATCTTAAATTGGTTGTTAGTGTGGCTGTTAGGGCACTTAGGATTGTGCACTAAGTGTTGCCAATCGTGGAATCATATCTAATAGTAGGCATTTTGTTATGGGTTTTGCAAGCATGGGCTGGTTAAGTATGGCCTGTACTCTGCCTATTAGAATCAAACAGCATGTTCCTTCGGTTGGTTGCATCAGCTAGTCAATGGGACTGCATACCTGGCATCGCATTGACACTGAAATCCATACTCAGTGCACTATTGTGTGGTAGGTAAAACATCTTTTTCGACTGGCAGCAGCACCATTAGTGGAAAATACCACTCGTGTAGCCACCACATAATAGCAGATTGAAATGGCTTCCTTAACCTGTTATTCAAATGTTTAAGATACTTTGCCTTTCCAGGATAATTTGAGATAGATATGTCCAAAACTATCAGCCTTTGGCCTACTTGCAAGTTTGTGTGATACACAGCGAACAATGATCTGATCAGGATAGCTTTGTGCCTGGTCTATCTCAAGCTACCCTAGAAAGGCAAAATATCTCAAACATTTGAACAACAGGTTAGGGACGTCATTTCACGCTGCTGCTAGCAGTGGCTTATGTGAATGGTATTTTCCACGATGTTGCTCTCAGTCTGAAAAGATCTTCTGCCTACCATATAATTGAGCAACAGTGTACGAATTTCATTGCTGGTATTATGACAGGTACAGCGATTAGCTGGGTGAATCAAGCAATATGTTCCTTCCGGCGTTCATAATGAAGGGTACAGGCCATACTCAATCAGCCTGCATTTGCAAAATCCAAAATGTCTACTGTTAGATGTGATCCCACGATTTTGTGCTAATAGCTACTCTAACAACCAATTTAAAATAATCAGCTGAGTTCTTAACAGGGCTCAATTACACTTGCTAGAAGAGACATACATTCATATGCAAGGACCTGTTCATATGCAAGGACCTGTTCTCTGCAGACAAAAGGGAGATGTTCAAGCCTTGTGCCTTTTTCGAATTACCTTGGAGATGGGGAGCCTATAGCTCCCCGTTGCTTTCTCCATGGCAATGCCTCAGCCAGAGCGAACTTGCCAGCCAATCAGCACCCTTTTCTCCTGTAGTATAAATTGTGATCATTTGAAACTTGGCATTCTTATGTTTGCCCTGATGAGTACAAGACGAAAAGCTTCAGCAACGTGTCTCTTTTCAGCAACATTCAAGTTCAGTGCTACCAAGTGACTGCTTATGTTTATTGCTTATTTATAATTTAAATGTGGAATTACACAATAGGAGGAATAATGATGTGCTCTTGCACATTTTTCTTCATTACTTTTAAGAGTTCAACCTGGAGGTCCATTTCTGCCCGTCTCATAAAAGGACATGATTCCTCGTGGTAGATAAAATGAAAGAGGCAGAACTTTATTTTGTGAAGAAAATTGTAATAAATGTATTTTTAAAAATATTATACATGTAAAATTATTATAAATTTATTAGTGAATTTAATATTGACAGAAAAGCAGCACCTTACAAAATATTTGTTAACATAAATGCCAGTGCTTTTACATTTGCCACTTCTGTGCATATGTAACAAAGCATTGCAAGAGTTCTGCTGGCTGCTGCTGAGAAGCATAAGTCAGTTTACATGCCACCTTTATTACATGATGCTCTGTTCAAAAACACACGTACATACACGCACACCCAATTAAAAAGGAAAAACAATTGTGAAAAATTCCTGACAACTCCAATCCTTCTCAAAAAGGAAAGTGATTAGCTCAAGATAAGTCTGTGTGTCGAAAATGGCTCTAGAGATAATAACCTTAAACACAGTGCATGGGTTTTTCATGCTGCTTGGGCTGGTACACAAGCAGTCTCAATATCAATAGTTGTCAGCAATGCTTACCTGTTTTCAGTCATGGTTTTGTCACACTCAATGTCAAACTGCCATCTTTCCAGCACTTCATTAGTTTCAATACTGTTGATAACCACCACAAGCCTTTGAACAAAATGGCTACACAACCAATCTGAAAACACAAACACATTTAGGATTAGCACTGCTCCAGGGAGAAAGTGCTAAGTGAGCTAATATATTTGCAGACACACAAAGGAATCCAGTGCCAATTCCTAATCTAAACATTACCATAATGAATTATATATTTTTCAAAATTTTAACACTGTTTGGTGTATTGCTGGCAACTGTTCCCAAAGAGCCTGACAAATTAGTTTCTAAGAGTCCAGAAGCTGAATAATTGCGATCTGATTTTGAAACCTGTTTAGATATCTTTTTAGTATTTACCATTGGTAGAGAGATAGCATTCTAATCAGATTTTGACAGAGTCTAACATTCCACTCTACTCTTAACTGATCTTCCCAATTTATTCTTTGTCTTCGCTAATATAACTTAAATTTGCTTCACATGCCTCTCCTCTTCCCCAAACATCTGCCATATCAGTGACACATCACAAAGACATTAAAAAGCATAGAAATACAAGAACATAAGAAATAAGAGTACACCATACGTACATTTGAGCATACTCTACTATTCAGCAAGATCACGGCTGATTTTCAACTCCATTTTCCAGGTAGGAATTCCCCAAATCCTTTCATTTCCTTGAGACCAAAAATCTATCGATCTCAAGCTTGAACACATTAAACAACTGAGTATCTCTGCTCTCTGTGCTAGATAATTTCACATGCTTTACAGTCCTGAGTAAAAAAATGTATCTTCAAAATGGCCATTCCCTTATCCTGAAACTATGTTCCCTAATGCCAAACTCTCCAGCCAGGGGAATCAGCCTTTCAGCATCAACTGTGTCAACCCCATCAATCTTTTATGTTTCAATGAGATCACTTCTCACTCTTCTAAACTCTAGATAGTATAGGCTGATACTATTCAATCTTTCCTCAACTGCCTCATCCCACAAATGGAATGGCAAAATACCACATTATTCTTTCAAACATTCTCCAGCCATATCCTGTCTCCGTCACTCTTTTCTCTTGTTTGCTTACCCTTTTACATCTCACAGCATCAGTGACTTATGCACAGTGGCAGTAGTGAGCAAAAGAGCCAGCATAACGGGAAATTGGTACTGGAGGGTTGTGGGCACTCCAGAAGATGGGACAGCACTAGGGGCAGGTAAGTGCACTCCCCAGAGTGAGCTACAGTAATAAACTTTAGAAATTTAACTTGAAAATGGACTCTGTAAAAAATAGACCCAAAAGAAAATAGCCAGCTATCTGATCACTTTTAAATAAACTAATTTCACCAACATCTAAAAGCCAGTAGGTAGTAGTAGTGGTTCTCAAACTTTTTTGATTCAATGATCCCTTTTCAAACAGATTAGTGATCACTGGCCCCCGTTTAAATAAAACTATGTAAATCTCACAATATGAAAATGCTGCACAGACAGACAGTTTTCATACTGTTTTTAAGAAAACAGGTATTTCCTTTCCAACAAAGTTAAGATAAGTATGCCTGCTTTTCACTGCAGAATTTGTATATCCTTAACAGGAGCTGAGTGCAGTTGAGGAACAGGGGAGAGCAGCACGGACTGCGGGTTGGTGGGTAATGGAGAAGGTGGAGCAGAGACACCTTCAACTACTGCTCACTCGCTTGCTCGTCACCACAGGGCCCAACCATGATCCTGTGTCACAGAAGCCCCCCAACCCACACAAAGATCTCTATGCACTCCAGTTTGAGAATCACAATGGCACACTAACAGAAGTCTCTACTTAAAATGCACTGCCCACGTACATTTCTAGAAAATGAATGTAACGCTGCACTACTTGGGGAGCAGGGGGACAATAATAAACAAATTAAATGCAACTCTCCTTCATGAGATTTATTTTGTAAATACGTCCCAAAGACCCAGGCTTTTGGAGCTTCCATTTCTTTCTCATTCAAATGATCACGTCAAGAACAAATGATTAACTGAAGAAACTTGAATGTCAAATATATCAACAAGCTGGCAGAACTTCTGCTACCAACTTTCAGTGCACTATTCTTGAAAAATAAATTTCTAATAATTGAGACCCCTTCAAAAGTTGAGTACTTTAATGCGCATTAAGAATTTGCATTTACATAGCATTTTTCACAACACCCCAAAATGCTTTACAGTCAATTAAGAACTTTTGAAGTGCAGTCACTGTCATAATGTAGGAAATACAGCTGCCAACATACACACAGCACAGTGACAATGACCAGTATTAAGTTATGTTGGCTGAGGGATAAATACTGGCCAGGACATCAGACAGAATGCCTCTTTTATTTCTTCAAAATAATGCTATGGGATTTTAATGTCCACTTGAGGGGACATACAGGGCTTCGGTGTGATGCTCATTTGAAAGACGCCGCCCCCCCCACGACAGTGCAGCACTCCCTTTAGAGTGTCAACTTAGATTAAACACTCATCTCAGGAGAAAGGAATGAGGTCTCAACCTGCTGACTCAAAGGTGAGAGTGCTACCACAGCCATCGCTGACATATCTGAAGCCAGATCATGAACAGCAGCATAGGCTCCAGAATTGTTTCACCAGACTTACAAAATTAAGGTTGAGAGAGTTTTAAATCATATGTTTGTGACGGCAGACTAGATCTGGCCTACTCTTGCAAAAATATTTCCCAAATAGCAAACATTCAAAATCTTGCAATGCAAAATTGAAATCAATCAGAGCAATACCTTTTAGCTGGCCAACTACGTTCTTTAAATAGTTGTTAAGGACAGGATCAGTTGTAACAAGCATTGTAAGCCCATATTTCTGTTCTCGTGTGAAAGATTCTGGTGGATAGATTCCACGTTGGTACAAGATGCTGTTGATCCCATAACCTAAAATATTAAAACATTGTCTTAAATTAAAACCAAATCATATGCTATTTCAGGTTAATAAACAGTGTTACTGTGTTGTGTGGCAAAACCCTCAAATTACTGAAATTAATATCCTAAACTGCATTTCATGGCAGATATCACAGTATTCCTGTAAATAGACATTGCAAATGTTTTTGAAAACATTTTTTACTACTAGTGATCATGAAATAGCGATATCATAAAATAGTGATCATTAAGTAAAAATGAAGACGATGAACAGTACAGCAAAATTTCAAACAACTATAAAATCAAGATCAGTTAATCGTTTTGTGGTAACTGTAGACAGGAGAATGAGCCAAAATAATAGAACTCCTCACTGCTCTTCAACAAATGACCAGGGATCTTTAACATTTACTTGAATAGGTTGAATGGAATATGGTTTAAAATCTCATCTGAAGAATGACAGCAATGTCAGTGTTGCATTGTGGTAATGCAGCTTTGATTATGAAATTAAACTTGGTGTTTGAACCCACAAATCTCCTGGCCTAAGAAAGTGAGTCAATAAACTGAAGTGCACACAAAACAATCTGAACTTATGTTTGAATGCAACACCCTCAGAACAAAAACAAAATTCTATGCTCACAATGTTAATTTGGGCTACGGCTATATTATTTGACCATTCTAATATAAATAGTTTACGTTGTCTGCAATGTATAACTGAACAACACTGTAACAGCCCTATACAAAGTCACAAATGACATCTTAAGCAACTGCAACCTTGGTATCTTTCCATTTCCTTTGCAATCTGACTGCAGCCTTTGACAAGTTTTATCAAACCATCCTCCTCCAACACCTCTCCTCAAAATGTCCACTGAGGAAATTGCATTCGCTCGATTCCATTCTCATCTATCCAGCGAAACCAGATAATCTCCTGCAATGACTTCTCCCTGCTCTCACAATGCTACCTCTATAGTCCACCAACTATCCTCGACCCCCTTCTATTTCTATTCTTATCTAAATGATGCCTCTCAGTGACACCTGCCAAAAACACGTTTGGTTCAACATGTATGCTGACAACACCTAGCTCTATGTGATCAGCTCTTGACCCCTCCACTGCATCTGATTTTTCACTGCCTACTCAACATCCGGGACTGGTTGAGCACAAATCTTCTCTAACTAAATGTTGGGAAGACCAAAGCCATCGACTTTGGTACCCATCACAAACTCTGTTCCCTAGGCACCAATTCTATACCTTTGCCTGTCGCCATTCTCATACCGAACCAGATTGTTCACACACTCAACATCTTATTTTATCTTGAGCTGAGATTCCGATCTCATGTCATTTCCATCAGCAAGACCACCTACTTCCTGTATCTCCTCTGCCTCAGTCCATCTGCTGCAGAAAATCTCAGCCACATTTTTGTTACCTTCAGACTTGCCTGTTTCAATACTTGCCTGGCCAGCCTCCCATCTTCATTAACTTGAATTCATCCAAAATTTTGCTGCCCATATCGTAACTCACACTAAGTCCTATTTACCCATCACCCCTGTGTTCAAGTACAGTGTTCCAGTCCACAAACTGAAGTTTAAAATGGTTATCCTTTTATGTTCAAATCCCTCAGGGCTTAACCAACTCTATCTGTAACTTCATCCACTGCTACAAGCTTCCAAAAACTCTATTTCTGGCCTCTTGTGCATCCCCAACTTCTCATGTCTGTCATAATCAGCTGTGCTTTCAGCTGACTGGGCCCCAAGATTTCCAGAGGGAATTCCAATCTCTTCGACCATGTTTTGTCATGTATCCTAATTTCTTCTTCTTTGGTCAGGGTCAAATTTTATCTGATTAGGCTTGTGTTAAGGGTACTATATCATTGCAAATTATTGTCATTTGGCCCAGTCATTATTGTATTTACCTACTGAATAGGCCTTCCAATAAAAGTTTGAAAACTTCCACAGATCACAACTAAAGTTGTATGAAATTCATGTCACAATTATACCCAAAGTATTACTTTTCAACATAGCCCCTAGATCATGCTGCAAAGTATCAGCTTCCACATTTTAGCTATCAGAGCCCATGTGCAGCATTTACCTAAATAGCATTGACTGCAGTTCAAAAGTAATTGATTGGTTGGAAAGTGCTTTGTGGCATTCTAATGATGTGCTAAAATGCTATTCAAAAATCAAGTCATTTTTGTTTCTTCCATCAGTGGTTGGGGAGAAGACGACCATCATATTTACTTGAGATTGCATCAGCAGGTCTTTTCTTTGCGCAGTCTCTCCTGCCAATGCAAAATAATCGTCTGCACATACGCACTGGTCCACACAAACATCACTCTGCTCAGTAGGAAAGCAGTTAATTATATACACAATATAATTCTGGTACAAAACGGTGGACCATAATACATTTAGCACTGAGTAACTGGGACCGATTTGGTTCATAATTTAACATTTAAAGATGAGTGTTTATAGCATAATTGAATTCAAGTTGAAATTTGAAAAGGAGAAGCGATTTGAAAAGATAGGGAATCATCGCGAATTGAACATCTAAATGTATCAATGCCACAGCTTTAAATGCTGTAGGTCCCTGTTGTCCCACACCCAATACCACCCAACTCCTCATGCCCCCTCTCCAGGTTCAGAAACTTGGTTCTCCCTGTTTAGGCGCAGTCAAAGCTTGTGTTTGTTTCCTTTTTCACAGATTCAGGATGAGAGTCTGTAAACCGTTGGCAGCAAACACAGCCTTTTTTGCACATGGATCAAGTATGGCTTGTGTTTGGAGCTGCCTTGCAGGTATCTGGGGAGTGGATCCAGCAGGCAGCAGCGCCGTTTTGTGGCAATTCCTCCCTGACTACGAAGGTTTCACCAGCCTCTCACCACCCCCTGGCTCACCAGTAAACATCCCCACTCCTGTACAGCTGCTCTCACAACTTTGACAGAACAAGGCTTAGTTTACCAACTTAGTTAGTTTACCAACCAGAGATGGTCACCTTGCCCGGCAGGCACACAATCCCTCCCCCACACTACTTCGGATTAATGGTCCCTCACTCCATCCTGACCCACTCGATGAGGTATCGATTTACCTCTCCCTCCTATAATGTTATTCGGTCAGTGCCCCCGCAATCAATGACCCTCACCCTCCAAAACTTCCCCAAGTCTACCACTTTGTTCCAACCCACAATCTCACCCCACAACCCCCACCTGCCTATTTGCCAAGTGTTTAGTCCACACTCCAGTGACTCTCCCCCTCGCACCCCACCCCCAGGGGGCTCTTCCCTTCATGCACCCACCACCGACTCTCTCCCTCCCCCCTCACCAAACACCACCCCCGCGGCTCTCCGCCTTCACCCACACTGGCACTACCCCCTCCCCTCTGCACCCCCGCCCCCAGTGACTCTCACCCTCACCACTCACCATTTCCCCGGTGACTCTCCCCCTCCCCACCCCCATTTCCCCGATGACTCTCCCCCTCCCCACCCCACCCCCATTTCCCCGGTGACTCTCCCCCTCCCCCCGCCCCACACCATTACCCCGGTGACTCTCTCTCTCCCCCCCCCCCCACCCCATTACCCCGGTGACTCTACCCCCCCCCCCATATTACCCCGGTGACTCTCCCCCTCCACCCATATTACCCCGGTGACTCTCCCCCTCCCCCCCCCACCATTACCCCGGTGACTCTCCCCCTACCCCCCCCACCATTACCCCGGTGACTCTCCCCCTCCCCCCCCCCCCACCATTACCCCGGTGACTCTCCCCCTCCCCCCCCCCACCACCATTACCCCGGTGACTCTCCCCCTCCCCCCCCCCACCACCATTACCCCGGTGACTCTCCCCCTCCCCCCCCCCCCACCATTACCCCGGTGACTCTCCCCCTCCCCCCCCCCCACCCCACCATTACCCCGGTGACTCTCCCCCTCCCCCCCCCCCACCCCACCATTACCCCGGTGACTCTCCCCCTCCCCCCCCCCACCATTTCCCCGGTGACTCTCCCCCTCCCCCCCCCCCCACCATTTCCCCAGTGACTCTCCCCCCCCCCCCCCACCCACCCACCCACCCACCCACCCACACCACCATTTCCCCAGTGACTCTCCCCCCACCCCCCCCCCCCACCATTTGCCCGGTGACTCTCTCCCCCCCCCCCACCCCCCCCGCCGTTGCCCCGCTGACTCTATCCCCCCGCTCCCGTTGCCCCGGCGACTCTCTCCCCCCGCCCCCGTTGCTCCGGTGACTCTATCCCCCCCGCGCCCATTGCTCCGGTGACTCACTGAAGAACTCGGACACGATACTCGCGCTGCCCTTCAGGGTGATCCCCTCTCGCGCCGCCACTTTACCCGCCATCACATTCAAATCTACACACCACACTGCGCCTGCTCAGGATTAGAGCGCCCGCCCAGCAACCCTGACCGCGCCTGCGCAGTTTCCCCACGGCCCTGTCGTTACGCAGATCCCTGAATGTAATTAAAGGGCTCATGGCATCCCTTACTCCACTCTGCAAATGTGTGACTTCAGTCCAAAACTTTTAACACCCAAATATCAACAACCCCTGTGAAGCTCAATAATAACAAAAAAATCAGACAGACCTATCAACAATGACTCAGGCAACAGAACAGGTTAAGGCTAAAATACTCACAGCCCAATCAATCCTGCCAAGTTTGCCTCACTAACATCTAGGGGCTGTCTTCCAAATTGGGAGTACTGTCCCATGGACTAGTCAAACAACAGGTGGACATAGTCATACTGGCAGAATCACATCAGGTTACTTACATTCCTGGGTGTGACCATCCCACAGGAAGAAAAGACACCAGCGATGGATGCACAGTGCTACACCATATGTGAGAAAGTGACACTGTGAGGCCTCAATGTTGACTCCAGATTACATGACGTCTCATGGCTTCAGGTCAAAAATGGTCAAGGAGACCTCCACTGATCACCACCCCCTGTCCTCCCTAACTGAAGAATGACTACTCCTCCATATTGAACATCACTTGGAGGTAACTCTGAAGGAAGCTAGGGCATAGAATATTCTATAGGTTAGAGACGTCAATGTCCTCCACCAACTGTGCCTCATGCGATTACATAGGATATATGGCATGTAAACAGGCCATTCAGCCCAAACTGCCCATGCCGGTGTTTATGCTCCGCATGAGCCCCCAATACCACCTATCACCTAGTACCACCAGTAAAGGAGCAGATTCAAACCTGAGAGACATTGCTGTCAAATTGGGCTTCCATCAGCTGATAAATAAATCAACATGAAGAAATAGCCTGCTTCATCTTGTCTTCACCAGCCTACCTGTAGAAAATACTTCTTTCTACAATAACACTGGTAGAACTGACCATCACACAGTCCTTATGAAGACAAAGGGCACAAAATTGGGCCCCATAGTGCCACTAGTTTTGGCAGAGGAGGAGGGCTGTCAAAAGAACATCATAACCACCTAGTGTATTTATACAGCACTTCCGGTCCCTCCACCTCAGCCAGGAGCAGTGTCTAAGGCAGCCACAATTCACCAAGCAGGTGGCCACTGAACTGTGCCACTTCCTCAAACTGGACCTGCAAGGTGAGGAGAGAGCTGCAAGTGACCATTAAGGTAATCATCATTCTCAATTTCTATACCTCTGTATCCTTCCAGCTGAATCTGGTGACATTGCCAACATCTTTCAGTTTGCTGTGCATCACTGCACCTGGGAAGGTTACCGAGGCCCTGTACACTAGGAGAAGGGTCTTTATTGGCATTTCCTTATTGGCAAATGGCTTTGGCAGGCGAGGAGGCTTCCCCATATTGCAGGGAGCTATTGGCTGCAAGCATATGGCTCTACTGTGCCACATCCCAACAGGCAGATGTACAAAAACCAGGAAGTGTTCCAATCATTCAATGTGCAGTTGTATGCAAAGAGCATCAATTCATGTTCGTGAATTCCTGCTGTTTTGGCAGCAGCCACAACGCTTTTTTCCTGCACCAGTCAGTCATTCCCGCCATCTACAAGCCACCATGTCAAACCGGAGGGTGGCTGCTCAGAGACACATGGCCCATGGCTCTCCTCTGCCACCCAAAGAAGGAAGAGGAAGGGAAGAGGCATTAGGATATCATTTCTCTGGATGGGCTGTCCGTGGAGGCTCATCAGACTCCAGTTCCCCTGAAGCATCTCTGCTTCACTGTTGCTCCACAATTTCTCACCTTACCATCTCTCTACTATGGACCACCTCAAATTCCTGTAATGAAAAAAAATCACAAAATAACCATTCCACACCAACCTTCTCCAAAATACTGCCAAAAATACATGACTACTGAACAATTTGCCCTTGTGCATTCTCTTATTGCCTGTCTTACAGATGCCTTTGCCTGGCCCACTGCAATACCAGGCTACAGCATGGCTGGTGGAAGGTTGCTGACTTTTAGCAGGGAGACTGCAAATGGCCTTGTAGGATGCCATAAACCAACTCTGAGGCTTGAGGGTCTGGTTTCAGGGGTTAATGTGGGACTGGGAAACAGTATCACCCACAGTGTGATGAAAATAGACACATGATCTGAAACTAGAGTCAGTTGTGGACTGGACAGGGACCTGTGTAGAAGCAAGCATGGAGTTGGCTGATAGCCCTGTACATAGTTATGTTTTACCAATAAACAATTAATATTCAAACATACAAGACTCAGAACCTCTTTGAGATACCTACTGAACATACAAGATAAAAGCAAAATACTGCGGATGCTGGAAATCTGAAACAAAAACAAAAATAACTGGAAGAACTCAGCAGGTCTGACAGCATCTGCGGAGAGGGACACAGTTAACATTTCGAGCCCGTATGACTCTTCATAAGAACAAAGGAAAAATAGAAATGAGATGAAATATAAGCTGGTTGAGGGGAGTGGGGCAGGTAGAGCTGGATAGAGGACCAGTGATAGGTGGAGGCCCCACCTATCCCCACCCCCTTTCGGATCCCCCCTTTTCCAATAATTTATATATTTTATATATATATATACTTTTTTTTTTCTTTTCCCGCCTATTTCTATTATTTTTAAATGTATTTCCATTCATTGTTTATCTCCACCTTTTAGCCCATTTCGATCCCTTCCCCCCACCCCACCCCCACTAGGGCTATCTGTCACTTGCTCGACCTGCTTTCTACCCTTAATGTCACCATTAGCACATTCCATAGCTAACATCACCACCATCAACACCCCTTTGTCTTTTTGTCTATGACGTCTTTGGCAATCTCTTCTTTGCCTCCGCTTATCACTGGTCCTCTATTCAGCTCTACATGTCCCACCCCCCCTCAATCAGCTTATATTTCATCTCATTTCTATTTTTCCTTAGTTCTGATAAAGAGTCATACGGACTCAAAACGTTAACTGTATTCCTCTCTGCAGATGCTGTCAGACCTGCTGAGTTTTTCCAGCTATTTTTGTTTTTGTACTGAACATACAACATGGTTACAGCTAATGGAAAAACTCTGAGCTTCAGAAACTGGAGCAGAAATTAAAAATCTGGAAAATTAAAGGAGCAGCATCCTGACCTTGTGGAGTTCCATTCTGAATGCTCACAGTTTGCAGTGTCAAAGCACGGGTGAGCAAAAAAATTCAGTTCTAAGCCATGACTAGTTTAAAAATCTTCAGTGCTGAAAAAAATGTCAGTGCAGCCCGTTTCTGAAAGCACCACGGCCAGCCCAGGTTCAGAATCAATGCCAAACCATGTGGTGGCTGAGCATGTTGTAAGAGAAAAGAATGAAAATGAATCGTAAGGTTTAAAAACCTCAGCCAAAGCCAGGAATACACTATAAAATACCGGAAAATCCTCCAATATTGCAGGGAAGGTCCAGAGTAGTTAATTGAGTAAATGCTGCACAAAACTACAGACAAAGAGGTCTGGACTGCCATCATCACAGGAGCCCGCCAAAATGTGACAAGCAAGGGAAGACTCTGAAAAACGGTTACTGCGGCGCCATCTTTAAAACGTGCGCAGCATTTCAAGCTGGACACACCTGAACTTTAAAGCAACCATGGACAACAAATCAACATTATCAGACCAATTTGGACTGATCCAAGGGCCAGACCAAACACAAAATTGAGGACTTTGGCAGAAGAGATTCTTACGATACATGATAGCTTCAGAATTAGATAAAAGGACAGAGGGCAGAATTTTCTGTGCCCACTGACGTCGGGCGTGTTTGGCGGCATGAGTGGACAATATGGTGAGAAGGCCAAAAATCGGTTTCACAATGTTGTGAAACCAGTTTGCAATCATCACTCAGCCTGTCCATAGTGCGCCGTGTTTCCCGCTGTCAGACATCGGAAACCTCATTGTAATACATCTGCATATCATTATAAGGCCAGCCAACTGGAGTCATCCCCCAATGCTGGATCATCTGCCCAGGTTGGACTGCATGCCGACGTGTTTCACAACAGCATATATAAGATGTGCACTGAGCAGGCTGCACTTTGCAGGGAACTCGGAGGTGAGTGCACAGTAACGTTGGCTGCAGCGCTGACAGAGGTCACCTGTTGGACTTCAAGGTTGAGGTGACTTGGGTGTGGGGTTCAGGGCTGCCCTGCGGTTGAGGCTACTTGGTGGGGTGGGGAGCAAGGGCTGTCCTGCAGTTGAAGGTAGTATACAAGCATGTGCAGGATAGCAGGTCGGGGGGGGGAAGTGGCTACGTATTAGGGAAACCTTGTATAAAGTGACCATTCCTCTGCAGCTGAGACAGTTCAGACGCAGCCATATTGACATGTGTGGAGTCAGGCCTCTAGTTTATCTACCCACTCAAGTAACGCAAAGACAGGAAAGTGCCACCAAATGCTCCAGAGCTTTTCACCCCTCAGGTACAGACGGCAAACTGCGTTTTAGTGAACTGCAGAATACTTAGATGACTGGGCATGTTGTACAATCTCCTCGCTAAAGCTAGCCATTGTTGGAGGTGCTTGCAGTCCCTTGCAAAGTCTTCATCCTGGTTTGGACCAGTCTTCCCAGTGGTTCAAACTAACAGTGCAGCCTTACAGTGCGGGTTAGAAGAATGCCTGTGTCTGAGCTGAGAGCATAGCATGCAGTCCAATCGGTCAGGTGGAGTTGGGTGGAGGAGGGTGGGGTTTCAGGCAGTCATGCAGCACACTAAACCCTGGCCATCCAAGTGGTGGCCAGCACTCTCTGGGATGCGTTAAGGGGCCTTCAGACTTAACCAAGACAGGTTCATAGAACACCCAAGCTAATCTCTGTCTTACATCCTGCAAGAGGTGTGCATCAGGAGCATGGAGCCTGGTGAACTAGCTGTATGCCTCAAGGCATACAGAGAGTGAAGACAATAGAGAAGAGAGCAATGGAGGCACCTGGTTGCGCAGAGGGAGGAGCAGCACCCTCAGCAATTGCTGAGGCGGCAGGGACTCTCATACATGCTGCTGAAGACCCACAGCGAGCCGTCGCTGGTCAGTGCCTAGCTAGGCCCAGGGTCTATAGACACCACCTTTCATTCCCAGGAACCATTGTCGCTGAAGAATGCACATGTCTAGAGAACTGGTCGGTCACATCTGCCAGCTGCTGCAGGATTTGGCGCTAAGGGGACATGGAGGGCAGCCACTGCCAGGGGCCGTGAAAGTGAATGTGGCACTCAACATTTATGCCAGTGGCTCCTTTCAGGGCTCCACAGGTGACCTCAGTGGGCTATTACAAGCCTCCATCCACAAATGCATCCATGAAGTCACGGACACCATCTTTGCAAGGGAAGACAACTTAATGCATTTCACCTGGGACCACGAAAGCCAGGATCAAAAGCAAGAGCGCTGGGATTTGACCAGATCTTGGGTTTCCCACAGGTTCAGGGTGCCATTGACTGCACTCAATGTAGTGTTCAGATCTCCATCACAGCAAGCAGTCAATTATGTCAACCGCAAGGGATTCCATTTGGTGAATGTGCAGCTGGTGTGCGACCACCACAAATGCATCCTGCAGGTCTGCGCACAGTTCTGAGGGAGTATCCACGACTCCTACATTCTCAATCGGTCGCAGATCCCTGATGTGTTCCAGGGTTCACAGAAGCTGCTGGGATGGATCGTAGGGGACAAGGGCTACCCACAGAGGACGTGGCTGATGACACCCGTGTGGCAGCCTCAGACTGCAGCAGAAAGACGGTATAACTAGGCTCATGCTGAAACTTGCAGCTTGGTGGAACAAACCATCGGGATGCTGAAGATGAGGTTCTGGTGCCTGGACTATGGAGCCCCACAATATAGTCCACAGAGGATGTCACACATCGTTGTTGCATGCTGCGCCCTTTACAACCTAGCACTGCAACCAAGAGAGGATCTGGCTGAGGAGACAATGCTAGTGCTGGAGGTCTCCTCCGATGAGGAGGATGTCGATGGGTGAGGGTGTCCTCGAAGGCGACGATGACGCCGATGAGGCCCTCGCACTGGCCAGAGGAGGCAGGAGTGCTCGGGAGGCCCTCATAGATGCTAGATTTGTGGAGGATGATGATGACATGCAGTGAGGAGACACTTTAGATCCTCACATTACATCTATGAACGTTTGACTCCAGTCTGGCTTATGGCAGTGCACTCACCCTCTGTGATATTGTTCCTGTCATGGAGACGCAATGGAGGCCCTAATAATCACTCAATTGCAGGAAGTTGACAATGACATGCAGTGAGGACACTCCATAAATCATCAGAAAACCTCTGAGAATGTCTGACTCCTGTCTGGCTGAGGGCACTCACTTACGCTCTGTGATCAGGGTCATGTCATAGCGACACAGCCATAAAACTTTAGAAACACCTGATCCTTTGTCAACCTTCAGCACCTGAGCCCTTCAGGAGCACAGCATCACTGGTCACAGATGCTGTCGAGATGGGGGCCAGCCCCACCTTAAAGGTGCTGAGAGCACACTGAGAGAATGAAGGAACTCTGTGCTGCCAGCCCACGACATTCTAGCAGGAATGACAAGCACCATCAAGGTGCAGGCATCGCTAATGTGTGGCTGGACCATCACTTTGGTCTGAAGGCTGCACAAAGCACAGGGAAGTGGCCCTGGACTGACACACCTGCCTTTATCTTGTGCAGAGAGGTTTCACATCTGAGTAACATGAACACTGCTCATCAGAACAAGGAGCCACAGTCAGGGAGACATTGTTGAGAGTTTATTTACAATAGTGAACATGTATGAGTGATTAACACCTGTGCCCAGGCTGTGCAACTATTTCTTCTTAATCTTCCTAACCCAGCTGCTACATCTTGTTGCTCTCCAGACATCCACAGTGGAGGTGGAGGCAGCCTGCTGACTGCTACGCCCTGTCTGTGATGACTTTGACGGGCATCCTCTCGAGGGCTGAGACCTGGAGGGCCCCGGCCTGCTTTCGGGGTCCTGCTATGTGGCAGGGCACCCTCCTCGGCCTGTGGAGCTGGAGCTGCTGAGGTCACAGGAAGAGGGGATTCGGATGGGCTGGACACTCCCGGAGTCACCTGGGTGGATGGCCCTGGAGCGTGCACCTGCTGATCCTCCTCCCTATGTGTGCCCAAGGGCCCCTGGCTGACTCCTTGAGGAGAAGTGGAAGCTGCAGTGAGATTGAACTGTCCCGCACCCCTCATGCACACACACTGTTAGAGGCCAAATATGGCTTCAGCGATGGAGTTCAGTCCATACACCTCAAGAACTGAATAAATCAAACAGTAATCAGGACAACACAGGTCCACTAATCGTGTTTTTGTTTGAGTAATTCTATCTACCTCTCGCTCTGTCACCCCCTCTCTCTTTCTCTCCATCTCTCTTGATGGTTTTTTTTTGATTTTCATATCATCCCTAATTCGCTCATCGTATACATTTTTTAAAACTACTTGGCTTTCTTATCAAAGGTAGAGAACAAAGTAAGATTTTAGCAGATGACTTCCAGTCATGCTGCTTATTTTATTTGATATATTGCCTTGAAGGAGCCATGGCTTTATTGTATATACTGAATAGAATTTGGTGTGATAAATTATCTCTCTGCAGTGTACATAAACAAAATTTGTGTGATAACAGATGTAGGGATAAATGTTTTTATTGTATGCCATCATCTTCAGTTACCTTGCTTTTAATTGTTTTAGGTATGGTAAAGGCAGGGATAAGTAGAGACTCTGAGATTGAACTAAGAAGGTGCTTTATATTGAATTGATGTACATGAATAAAACCCAATTTAACTTTATCAAGGGCTTGTTGAAGCCAGAAATAATAATAATAGCTATATTTGAAAAAAATTAACTTTTGTTTAAAAAAGTATTCCATTATCACAGGTAGATACGCAGGTACAGACATGTAAATGCAAATATGTTACAAACATTGGACTCTAGTATTCTGTGGAAATACATTAATGCATTTTCTGTATGTGTCTGTTCTTTTGGTATCTTTTAACATTCTCACCACTGTTTGTTGCTTTATGTGGCAGTACAATGGGTCACCTTTTCAGGGCCGATTTCAATTACATATATACATCAGCAAGCATAAAGGAGAACAGTATTAAAATATTAAGGCTAAATATTTGACCTGCTGGTCAAGTTTGATATTTCAAATTTCTGATTAAATACAGTTGGAAACTAACTGCATTTGGATGCTTAACTTGATTTTCATAATATTTTACTAATTATCAGAACATTGAGCATTAGAAAGATTATTTTGTTCCAGAATATTTTGGGTCCTTTTTGAATGGCGGAACAGACTCGATGGGCTGAATGGCCTAATTTCTGCTCCTATGTCTTATGGTCTTATGGTCATACAGCAGTGCAGGAGTGATGTCCCAGACCATTGTCTCCATGGCGGCTGCCATCCTACCAGTTTTGGCCTTGGTGCGTTGGCATGCCAGTGCTATCACCTCAGACTGAAGGTAGACAGACTCCTCCATCTGAGGAGTGCAGCGGACATCCCTTCCTGAAGTTTCCGAGCTTCTCTTTACTGTTCCAGTAACTGATACATGACTGAGTCCAGAGGCTCATCATCTGACTGGGACTCAGCAGATTTCTGGCCTCCAGCAGTCCTCCAAGTGTCAGGGATTTGGGAAGTTCCTGCTGCTGCCTGCTGTGGATCAGAAAGTCTGATATGCTCACCAGATTATGATTCCGAGGCTACTCCAAAGCTAGGTCCCTCCAAGATGTATGTCTCTGCACTGGGGGAGAGTGTGGGTGAGCGCTGTGATGGGTCTTCAATGAGGGTATCAGCGGATTCCTCTTCTGAACTTCCCTTGGGGCTTGATTGGAGGCCCTGGGTCACGGACTCTCTTGGCTGTTTCCCGGAAATGCCTGCAAAAGCAAGGGGAGATAATTAGTGCACGGCAGTGGCCTGTAAAACTGGATACATCACTCACGGCATGGTTGTCTGATGGATGTTGCACTGCTGGATCCTCACTTGGTAGAGCAGCGCCGACCTCACCGTCTGCACAAGACCAGTCCAGATCCTCGCTAGTCAGCTGGATGGCTCTGTTATCAAAGGCTGTGAGGATTGCAGGCATTCCTCCACCATTCAGCGATCTCTCCCCCTTGTGTGCCAGCTTGTCCTGCATGAATACAGATGAAGAGAGTTTAAGCCGGACGCCTGCCAGACCAGTTGATAAGTTTGCCTGGCATATGTGGGTGGTCCTATGGAAGGGATGAGGACAATGAAGGTGTGTGTAAGAGAGTGAATGGTGATATCCCTTGAACTGGCAGTGAGTGAGATCCCTGTGGATGTGTGATAGGTTTTGAGTGTGAGTTGAGAGTGATGGGAAGAGTGACTTAGCCTTGCAGAATGGAGGAGATCATTCATCCTCTTGCAGCACTGGTAGCTGTCCTCTTTTGCAGGGCATTGGCGATAATCACTGCTGCCACCGCCTCCCAAGCCTGATTGGTGATGTTGCTGCCCATCCTGCAGCTAGAGCGGGGGTAGAGGATATCACTGCAGGCCTCCACTCCATCCTAAAGGCCCTCAAAGGATGCATCATCAAACTTGGGGGCTGCAGCCTTTTTGCCTTTTGGGGCCATGTCTTCTGTGCAGCAGTTGTGGGCTGGAAGCACTGAGAGATATGCGCACAGCTGCACTTTAAAGATGGCGCACAGCAAGGCGATGGCATGGCGGGTGAATGAGAGCCCACCTGCCATTGGCTGAAGCCTGTGACTGTGGTGACCTTAAGTCAGAGCTAATAATGGACAGAATTGTTGTCGGCATGGGTGACAATGTCCTTTCAGGCATACTACAGGCCAAGGAAAATCTGACTCTAGAAAAGGCCATCTGATAGACATCTGATATCCATCAACAGCACGTGGCAAAAGTAAGCCATAGTGCAGAGCAACACCAAGGCCTGAACTTTTCGCTCGTCAGACGTGCGCGAGTGGTGGGCCCAGGAGCAGACGGGAAATGGGCCCCCGACCGCGATCGGCCCCCAACCGCGATTTTACGCTGGCTGGCCAATTAACAGCTAACCAGCATGAAATACGTGCTGAGAAAGGCTCTGCGCTGCCGGTAGAGGTGGAAGAGGGCGGGTGCCGATGTCACCGCAGGTGCTGGTGAGCGCTTCCACTGAGCTCCCTGAAGCCAGACAACTGCCTCAGGGAGCAGCAGGCCTCCACAGAATAAACAAAACAACAAAAATGCTGCAAAATATGTCCATGCAGCACAATCAAGCACTTGAAAGCATACCTCATGAAAAAACAGTCCCCAGATATCCCATTTTATTTTATTTCCCCACGGAGATTTCATCCCGCCCTGGATCGAAGTTTGAGCAAAAATGTAAAGGCCGATTGGCCCGTCTGCCAACTGTAAAAAAGGACGGGCCATGAAATATTGCTTTCAAATGCCTCCTTACTGGGCTTAATAGCCTGTTTAATTGTCGGTGGGCGTGCGCGGGCTGTTGGAAGTGCACCCGCCAACAATTAAGCGAGATATCGCGCGAGTGTGCGATGACGCTGAGAAGTGCACCTGACATCATCTTGTGTTATTTCGCTGCCGGATGGGTCAAGCGCACACCCGCCCACAAGACGTAAAATTCTGGCCCAAGTGCCCAGAAGAAACAACAAAGGGGCAGAAAGATTCTAGGCTAAGGAAGTCAATACCAAAACAGACCACAAGAGGGTGGACAATCATGTCAGTGCTATGGAGCCAAACAACCTCACAGGCGAGAGCAATGTCCCGCAATCTCAATGCAGTGTTTCAACTGCAACCACCTGGGACACTTTGGAAAGCTATGCAAGGCTAAGGCACCCAGACGGGCAGAGGCTCTGAAGACAATCCAAGACATTGAGGTACCTCACCAGGAAGAATGCCAAATGTGCTTCTTGTGTGCGGTCAAGAATCCTGGAATCTCTTTTTTGAATGCAGGCATCTCAGTAAACAGTCACCTCACCAACTTCAAATTGGACACGGGAGCCAGTGCTATGGTCCTTTCAGATAAGGAATGTGGCTGAAAGACCCCTGGCTACGAACGACAGAAACGTCACTCTCTGGGCATGGAGGAATCCATCTTCCGTTCACAGGCATGATCCTAGGAGCATTGAGGTATGACGACAAGCAGATATTCGAAATCATGTACATCATCTAAAACCAATCTCTTTTTTCTCTTGTGCGGAGATGCCTGTGTTGCCCTTAACCTTCTTAAAACGGCAGAAGATGTCAAGACGTCAACCTCTGCCGTCAACTACATGGAACTGCAAGTTTGCAAGAGGCCCACCAATCAAGAGACTCTCGACTGGGACTTCAGCTCTGGATTGCCTTACTCTTCACAGAGCCGGTTTGTCCAATTTATTTGCAGGTGGAGAAGCTCCTCTATGGTCGGACCAGCCAAACCTTCAGATTATTCCCACTGTACCTCAAGCGGAAGACACACAGGAAAATGACCAGCAACAGAAGAATGAGCCCCAATTCCAGGCTCCAGGAGTTGCTATCACACTATCACACACAGCACAGACACTGCAACCTCCAGCTAACAAGCACAAAGCTGCAAGATGATGATTGTGCAATGACCTAGCGACCATCAACTCCCCAGAGCACACCTCAATCAGTCACTGAGACACACGGAAGAGCACGGTGTCGCGATCAAAGCCAGACTGCAAAGTGAGTCCATTGATGAGGAACATTCAAATGATGGAGTGACACCTTCATCTCTCACAAAGGTCACAGTGGATCACAAATGAATGGAGTGAACACTCTCTCCAGAAAGTACAGAACAAGTCAGTGGCCCTTGAGTGGAGTAGATAGGGAGTTGACAAAGAGAAGTTCAACTCCAAGGAGTGGAAAAAGCATATCAGAAGAAGACAACATAGTGCCAGAACTCAAAATCCAAATCAACAAAGGTTGCTCAAATCAACAGAGCCTACCACTCCTCTAAATGTGACCAGGATGAGATCTAGAAGAATCTTCAAGCCTCTGGGGGTGGTGGGTTGGGGGGGGTGGTGGTGGAGGGTAGCATGATTGTAATGTAAATACACTGGGTAAAGACTTGGTGGGAGGTGTCGTATAAGGTTATTTGGCATAGCAGGGGTTAATGTGGCACTGGAAAACTGTACTGCCCACTGTTTGATGTAAGGAGACACATGACCTGAGACTGGGGTCTGTTGTGGACTGGACAGAGACCTGTGTGGAGCAAATATGGAGTTAGCTCATAGCTTGAGCTGTACCCTGTATATATGTATATGGTTGTGTGGTACCAATAAACATTTAATGTTCAACCATATAAGGTCAGAACCTATTTGAGAGACCTACAGAAAGTACAACAGGAGTGCAGAGCACAATTTAAAAATTTGCTGATGACATCACACTTTTTAAAATTTGTTCATGGGATATGGCCATCACTGGCTAGGCCAGCATTTATATGTTATATGGGTAAATTGGAGAAGCTTGGGTTGTTCTCCTTAGAGAAGAGAAGGTTGAGAGGAGTTTGGATAGAAATGTTCAAAATCATGGCAGAGTGATGACAGAGAAATGTTCCCATTGAGGGAAAGGGTCAAGAGCCAGAGGACCCTTATTTAGGTGATTTTCAATAGAACCAATGGTGACATGAGGAAAAACCTTATTACACAACAAGTGGTATAGGATCTAGAATATACCACCTGCATGTGTGTTGGAAGCAGATGCAATCGGGACTTTCAAAAAGGAATTCAATAACCACCTGAAGAGAAAAAAATAACAGGACTATTGGAAAAAGGTGGGGGAATGGAACTAGCTGAGAGCTGGCAAGGACACAATGAGTCAAAAGGCTTCCTTTCATGTTGTAACCATTTTATGATTCTATAAAAGTGCTCTGAATTGGAGGTAACCTCATGACGTGCATTGGTAATTGGATGGGAGGTAGGAGACAGCGAGTAGGGATAAAGGGAATGTACTTTGCTTAATGTGATCTAACAAGTGGTATACCCCAGGGATCTGAATTGGGACCTCAGCTTTCCACCATGTATATCAATCACTTGAATGAAGGAATAGAAAGTTATATATCTAAGTTTGCAGATGACACTAAGTTAAGAGGTACAGTAAGTTGTGTAGGTGGGGTTAGGAATTTACAGAGACATAGGCGGATTAAGCAAATGGATCAATCTCTGGCAGATGGAGTTCAGTGTATGGAAGTGTAAGGTCACCCACTTAGGATCAAAGAAAAGCAAATCAAAATATTCCCTGAATGGTAGGAGGTTGGGAACAATGGAAGAGAAAATGGATGTGGGTGTCCAAATACAAAAATCACTGAAAGATGGTGTACAGGTGCAAAAAATAATCAAAATGTTGATGAAATGTTAACCTTACTCTCAAGGGAGGCTAGGAGACAAAGGGTGGGTGGGGTGGGGGGAATTCAGCTTCAGTTGTACGTAACCTTGGTCAGAACCCATCTGGAATACTGTACTACATTTACTTTTAGGCACCTCAGGAAGGATATATTGACATGGAAAGGGTGCAGCGCTGATTCACCAGAATGATACCAGGTCTGAAAGGGTTCAAATACGAGGACATGTTTTATGAACATTCCCTGTATTCTCTTGAGATTAGAAAGCTGTGGTGTAATCTAAGCAACATGTTTAAAATGATAAAGGGATTTGATAGGGTAGGATAGATACAGAGGGTGGATTTGTCCATTTTTGAGACTAAGTGGGTGGGTGGTTTCGGCGGTGCCACCCCGCTGGTCGGAATGGCGGGAACTCGGGCCCGATTCCGCGCTTGGAATTTTACAGATTATGCACAGGTGAGTATTGGTCTGAACCATCTGGTGGGTCGGGAGTTCATTTGTCTGCCCGCTGTCAGATGGCGGGTTGAAGATCCAGCTGCACATTTAAACACCAGTCCAACACAGACTCTCACTGTCTCCAGCCCACCTGTCTTCAGGATGTGTGCAGAGATGTATTCCAGCCACAAGAAGGAGGCTGAAAGCTTCAAGAAGAAGGCAGCACCCTGCTTCACCCACCAGACACTCCAGGCCTTGATCAGAAGAGTGCGGGTGCCCAGGCATGTCCTGTATCCCAGGGATGGATCCAGAAAGCACACCAGCCTTACCTCTCTGGCCTAGGAGGCTGTCACAGAGCAGGTCAGCATGGCTGGCAACCGCACCCGAAGTGCCACCCAGTGCAGGGCGAGGATGAATGATCTCATCTGCTCCACCAGTGTGAGCCATCCTTTAACTCCCTCCAATATCAAACTCACATCATGGCACCATGCACTCAAATTACAACTCTCTTCAAAAAAAGCAGGACAAATCCAAGCCAATTAAAGCCCCATCAGTCTACTCTCGATCATCAGTAAAGTGATGGAAGGGGTCTTCAACAATGTTATCAAGCAGCACTTGCTAAGCAATAACCTGCTTACTGACACCCAGTTTGGGTTCCGCCTGGGCCGCTCAGCTCCTGACCTCATTACAGCCTTGGTTCAAACATGGATAAAAGAGCTGAACTCCTGAGGTGAGGTGAGAGTGACTGCCCTTGACATCAAGGTCGCATTTGACAGTGCGTGGTGCAAAGGACCCCGAGCAAAGCTGGAGTCAATAGGAATCAGGAAGAAAATTCTCCACTGGTTTGAATCATTCCAAGCACAAAGGAAGATGGTTGTGGTTGTTGGAGGTCAGTCACCTCAGCTCCAGGACATCACCGCAGGAGTTCCTCAGGGTATTGCCCTGGGCCCAACTATCTTCAGCTGCTTCATCAATGACCTTCCTTCCATCATAAGGTCAGAAGTGGGGATGTTCGCTGATGATTGCACAAAGTTCAGCACCATTTGCATCTCCTCAGATACTGAAGCAGTCCATGTCCAAATGCAACAAGACCTGAACAATATCCAAGCTTGGGCTGACAAGTGGCAAGTAACTTTCATGCCACACAAGTGTCAGGCAATGACCAACTCCAACAAGAGAGAATCAAAATCCCTTGATGTTCAATGACATTATCATCACTGAATCTTCCGCTATTAAGATCTTGGGGGTTACCATTGACTGGAAACTGAACTGGACTAGCCATATAAATACTGTGGCTCCAAGATCAGGTCAGAGGCTAGGAACCCTGCGATGAGTAACCCACCTCCTGACTCCCCAAAGCCTGTTCACCATCTACAAGGCACAAGTCAGGAGTGTGATGGAATATTTGTGTGGATGAGTGCAGCTCCCACCACACTCAAGAAGCTTGACATCGCCCAGGACAAAGCAGCCCGCTTGATTGGCACCATATCCACAAACATTCACTCCCTCCACCACCGACACACAGTGGCAGCAGTGTGTACCATCTACAAGATGCACTACAGCAATTCGCCAAGGCTCCTTTGACAGCACTTTCCAAACCCGTGACCACTACTATCTAGAAGGACAAGGGCAGCAGATAGATAGGAACACCACCACATGTAAGTTCCCCTCCAAGTCACTCACCATCCTCACTTGAAAATATATCACTGTTCCTTCACTGTCGCTGGGTTAAAATCCTGGAACTCCCTTCCTAACAACACTGTGGTTGTACCTACACCACATGGACTGGAGCAGTTCAAGAAGGCAGCTCACCACTACCTTCTCAAGGGCAGTTAGGGATGGGCAATAAATGCTGGCCCAGCCAGTGAAGCCCACATCCCGTGAATGAATTAACTAAAATTTCACACACAACCAGTATTGGGGGAAACATATCAACACTCATTCTTTCGCCAAGACTTTCACATCATCGCCACCCCATCTATTATGTTGCTCATGCTGCATCCTTCATCTCACCCAACCTCTGCTCCATCCCTTCTCATCACATGCCTTTCTTTCTTCTTCATTCAGGCCAAGCTGGCACACAACGGGTGTGAAAGATTGCAGACTGGGGGAGGGATGACCAACATCATTGCCCTCACTGAGTTTGAGGAGGCTGCAGCCAGGCTGGCTGGGGAGGACAGAAATCGCTCATGTGGGGAAGGGAAAACCAGCCACCCACTCAGTCTGAATCAGATGATGAGCCTCTGGAAGTGGCCACCATCTCAATGCTGGAGATACAACGACAGGCAGCGGATCATCAGGCAGAGATTCGACAGACACTCAGCAGACTAGACTGAATGATGGGGGAGTCCGTCTGCACCTTTTCTGATGTTGTGGCTTCGACATGAATGCACCTCAAGGATCACTATGGGAAGGCCAGCAACCTCAATAGAGACCTTGGTCCAGCAGGTCTTGCCAGTTTTGCTCTTGGCCCTGCGCTCCATGGCCACACACCCTGGTGGGCACCATCAAGATGTAGGTGACATGGGGACGAGGTACCATGACCTCTCTCAGGGTGCATCATCTCCTGCAGGAGTCACGGCAGGCCCCTGCACTCCCCACCCCAGCCGTAGTACTGGTCTCTGTCTGCAAGTGGACGCCTGCATGTTTATCACAGCACAGTGGTGTTCTTCGGGACAATGTAAGCAAAGAGCAGGAGCACACCAACCCTACAGCCCCAGCAATGCGGCGTTCATCGCAACAAGACTGGCACAGCGCTATGGCAGGTCGGCTATGTATGTTCCACTCATCTCCAAGTTATGAGCGAACCAAGGCCTGACTTGTGCACGCCCCCCTCTTCTTTTCAAACGGGTTTGAGGCTGATGTAATTTCCTGCAAGATTGGAAGGCTTGATAAGATTCCGGAGAGCAGTTGTTTTAATGAGCATTCATGAGATGTTAATCAATTCAAATGGCGCTCACGCCACTAGTCAGTGGGATAACCAACCCGGCATCGGCAGAATTGCAAACTGTTTTTATGCAGAAGGATTGCCGACATTTTGCCTGTTGCTGGATTCTCCACTCGTGCCCTCCATGAAACCTGCCATGGGTGGGATGGGAAAATTCCACCCAGAGAAACAATTCCCTCTGATGGGGCAATCAAGAACAAATGGCATAATCTTAAAATTAGGGCCAACCTATTTAGGAATGAAATCAAGTGCACTTTTTTATACAAAGGTTATCGCGAACCTAGAAGGTCCCTTATTCCTAAAATGGCTGATGATGTTGGGTCAATTGAAGCTTTCAAGACTGATCGATACATTTGTATTAGATAAAGATATCAAGACATATGTTTAAAGGGCTATTAAGTGGATGTGTAGAAGACGTCAGTCTTTACCTAATTGAATGGCAAAGCCGGTTGAGAGGCTGAATGGCCTACTCCTGCTCTGTGTTCCTATTTATATGTTCCCCTGTCTCAGTAGACCCCTCCTCCCGAGTGGCCTTCAATAAGTAAGGTGACCTAATTGTGCAGGTAAATCAGTAGAGCGACAGACTCCCTGAAGGACATTTTGTTAGGTAATTCATTCTGTCAACTTTTAACAAAAGTAAGGGACACAGAGGGCATTCATTTTAGAAGTTTGCGATCTGACATGTGAATCATTGAACTTTTATAGGCTTTTCAAGTCATTTGTGTGTCTGCTGACAGGGAAAATGTATAGTTGTGTAAGTACACCACATCATTACTAATTCAGAATTGTTCCCTTGCCTCCAAAATGTCCATATTCATATCACTAATCTCAGTGTGTAAGCCTAGGAGCTGCACAGCATAATTCTGATATCTTGTCAGGGCCTGATATTTGCAAAGAACGCAAAGCTGTATATTCGTTTTCACCCAGGTGCCTATGGACATTTCCCTGTGAACATACTATCAATTATAGGCAATGTAGACATTGCTCTGTGAACACACTATCAGGTGTAGGCAATGTCATGTTCAAATCATAATAGAATCTGATAGTACAGAAGGAGGCCATTCAGCATGTTTCAGCACTTCAAAGAACTGTCTAATTTATTCCCACATCCCAGCATTTTCCCATAACCTTGCAACATTGTTCTCTTCAAGAACACCACCAATTGCCTTTTGAAAGTTCCTGTGGAATCTGAATCTAAAACCCTTTCAGATTGTGCATTCCAAATCTTAAGAAACATCTGTGTGAAGGAATTTCTCATTTCCTCTCCAGTTCTTTTGCCAATTATTTTAATTTTGACTTCTGGGACAGAATTTTGCCTTTGGCATGTGGGCTCGGTGGGGTGGGCGGGGGTGGTCGGGAAGCCGACCGCTGCCTGCAATCAGGTCTGGAAGGCAATTTCACGCTGGCAGACCCACCCAGCGTGAAATGCAAGAGGCAGTGCTCAGCGCTGCCTGTGCGGACGGGGGAGGAGGGCGAGCCGGGCGAGCGCGACCTTCGCACATGCGTGAGCGTGCGCTACATATTCTCCTTGAGGCAGCCCCATGCCTCAGGGAGATTTCTGTGCTCTTTTGTACGCATGCAAAAAGGGCGCAGGCCCAGACTCAGCCTCCTCTCCCTGCCCGCACAGGGAGCGCTCAGTGCTTCCAGGTGCACATCACGCTGGGCGGGCCTTAATTAGCCCGCCCACGTGAAATGCCCGCGATCAGTTGCACGCCTGCCCACGCCTGCTCCCACTCAGCCCCCCCCCGACGGAGAGAAAATTCTCCCCAGAGATTATTTATTAAGCCTGCTTCATTAAGCATTACCAGATCCAAAATAGCCTTTTCCCTGGTTGGATTCACAACATATTGTTCTAAGAAACTGTCCCAAATATACTCTATGAATTCTTGCTCATGTCTACCTCTGCCAATTTGATTTTCCCAACCTACATGAAGATTAAAGTCATCCATGAATAATGTACTGCCTTTTTTACATGCCCTCATTATCTTCTGATTTATTCCCTGTCCAACAGTATAACTACTGTCAGGGACCCTTTAGACTACTCCCACCAGTGTCTTCTTCTCCTTGTTATTTCTTACCTCCACCCATATGGATTCTACATCTTCTGATCCAAGATCCTTTCTTGCTATCGTACTTATTCCATCTCTTACTAACAAAGCTACCCCACCGCCCTTTCCTTCCTGCCTGTCCTTTCAAAAACTTCACAAACTCCTGAATATTTAGCTCCCAGCTTTGATCTCCTTGTAACCACGTCTTCATAATGTATATAAGATCATACCCATTAACCTCTCTTTGTGTCGTTAATTCATTTATTTTGTTCCGAATATTACATGCATTTAAGTAAAGGGGCATTAATTTTGCCTTTTTACCATTTTTTCTGCTTTTTAACCCTACTTGCTGCTTTTTTTAATGCTTCTACACTCTGTCCCTTCCTGTCACATTTTGGGTATCATTACCTAAATAGCCTACATATCCCCTTTCCAGTACCCCATCCACCTCTCTATTTAGTTTAAAGCCCTCTCTACTGCCCTAGTTATTAAGTTCACCAGGACACTGGTCACAGCACAGTTCAAGTGAAGCATGTCCCACCGGAAAAGCTCCCTTCTATCCCAGTACTGGTGCCAGTGCCCCATGAACTGAAACCATTTCCCCCCACACCAATCTCTGAGCATGCATTTAACCCCTTGACTTTACTTACCCTATTCCAGTTTGCGCATGGCTCATGTAGCAATCCCGACATTATTACCTTGGAGGTTCTGCTTTTTAATTTAGCTCCTCCCTGTTCTAATTCTTTCATCAGAACCTCCTTTCTAGTCCTATCAATGTCATTGGTACCAACATGGACAATGACAACTGGGTCCCTCCCCTCCCACTCCAAGTTCTTCTCCAGCCTTGAGAAGATGTCCTTAAACTGCTTCTGCTCCTACCTAATCTATTTAGTTGAAAGAAATTGTATACTGGAACAGAATCGATTCTCTTCATAAGCTTCAATCAGATCACCCCTAAATCTATGCTTCTCTGAAGTTTATAATCTGAACCCTGAGCATATCTTGATAACT
Organism: Cetorhinus maximus; assembly: GCF_964194155.1. NCBI lineage: Eukaryota > Metazoa > Chordata > Chondrichthyes > Lamniformes > Cetorhinidae > Cetorhinus > Cetorhinus maximus. The sequence continues at coordinate 86,756,499 of NC_135879.1, forward strand.
AAGATGATTTATACTAGTAATTAGCCTAGGGGCCCTCCACTGCACCCTTTTTAAAGCTTCATCCACTATATATATATCAGGAGACCAGAAAGCAACCTGATCATTTCTGCTGCAGCCAGCCTCAAGTTTCTTCTCTCCCAATGGCAGAGACCTACTCAGAAGCAGGATTCCTGTTGGAATCCCGCACTGTATATAAAAATAAGACCCCCTCCTATCTGCCCCCATTGAGGAACATGTGATCAGGCATTGGCAGGAATCACTTAGCTGGTTAGATGTCCTGCCCAGACATTCTTCAGACATTCAGTGTGAGAATTGAAAAAAATTTTTGGGGGGATATTATGTTATTCTGTAAAGAAGGCTGTGCGTGCGTGTGTGTGTGATTTAATTAAACTGGGCAGAGATTAATAGGAGTCAGGTTATATGGGGGGTTTAAAACATGATGAGGATAGAGGTGTTAGGTTGAGGTACAAGTAAATAGGTTAGATCTAACATTTGCATTGATTAGATAAGTTGAGAGTTTGTTTGAATATCAAAGGGGAGTCAGAGGTTGTAAGAAACATGTTTGCAGGAGTTCCATAGATAAGTAGTAGTGGGGATGTTATATTTTATTGACTGGAAAGCAAAGAAAAGATAGAGATATAAAAGATTTTATGTTTGGAAGGATTCGAGTTTCAAAGAGGTGTGGGAACAATGGGACCAGAGATGAAAGGGGAAAAAAGGTATTTTAGAGTTACTGTGGAGAGCTCAGCTAGACATTGCATGAGCTGAGTTGGGAGCTGTTAACTCTGGGCTAGGAGGAGGTGCAGTTTGAATCAATCATCCAGCCAAGCCAGAAAAGTCTTGGGCTGCAACAAGCAGTTTTATTCTGATGTTTGGATTCCGCCTCAGAGCGCAAGAGGGTAGAGGTCACATGGTATGCCTTTAGTGAAGCTATAGCAGTTTGCCTTATGCACTATTACTGGATTTTTTAATAATTAACATCCATAAGGGAATGTTGCCTGGAGGTGTTTAATTGTGGGTTTGATCAAGTAGAGTGTATTTTTGGGGGAATGTTTTCTAAGACTAACCTTAATTGTGTAACTGTAATCTTGTGTGCTTAAGTTTTCTTTTATTCTTGTTAATAAAACTTTTACTTTTAATTTTCAAAATCCCAAAAGTGTTCCTGGACCTCTGACTGCTGAGATCGGTATGTCTTCTTCTTGTTCTCAGAATACAAAAAAAAAAGTATGACCCCTAAGCAAAGTTTCCCTCTAGGATTTGATTTGCGCAGCAATTAACACCAGCTGTGGTCATAACTAATTTGGGGGCTCTTTGTGGGATTAATAGAATTCCTTGATTTGGTTGGAGTTTGTGAATCCAAGGGATACAAATATGAGAAGAATGCTGAACTCAGGAGTTTTGTGTTGAGGGTTTTAAAGTTGTTAAACTGCAAAATGGCTTTGGCAATTGGTCCAACTTTTCTGGGAGTGGAAAATGTAACTGGAGTATTTGAAATCTCTGACTAAAACTCAGTTGAGAGAATTAGCAAATAAATTGTAGGCAGAGATGAAAGCGGAATTTCGTAAGGCTGATATGGTTGCAGTACATACCCAGCATTTAATGTTGGAGGAAGGGATATCTGAAACGAGTGTGTCACAGCTGGAGGTAGTAAGACTGGAGTTGCAAATGAAGAAGTTTCAACTTGAACAAGAAATGGAACTGAAAAGAATTGAAATGGAAGAAAAAGAGAAATGAAAAACACCCGAGTTATAAAGAAAGGAGAAAGAACGAGAAATGACAAAACTGCAAAAAGAACAGATTAAAAGAAATAGAAAGAAAAAAGCTTCAATGGGAAAGAGAGGAGCAGGAAAAGGAAAAGAAAAGATTATAAGAGATAAAAATGTGAAATCTTGAACTTCAGCCTCAGAGAGAGAACGTAGCAATTGAGAAAAGAGAGAGAAACAGAGGTAGAGAGCTTCAGAGAGAGAAAGAAACCAAACAATATGAATTGTCTAAACTGAAACTTAGAATGAAGGAAGAAAGGTTCAGATGATGATTTTGATTCCTTTGAGGAATTTGATGTAACTAAAAATATTCAGTTAGTGCCTTAATCTACTGAGGATGGAGTTGAAAGATATTTTACGTCATTTGAAAAGATAGCTATGAAATTGAATTGGCCAAGAGCTGCTTGGACTATCATGTTACAGTGTATTTTTCCAGGTATAGCAATGAATGTGTATACTACCTTATCAGAGGACCAGTCTGCAGATTACGAGCTAGTAAAGAAGTCATTATTAAATGCTTATGAGTTTGTCCTTGTAGCTTATCAGTTGAAGTTTAGAACTTTAAGGAAAATACCCCTCAGACATTTGTGGAGTTTGCAAGAGAAAAATAAATTATCTGGGATTAATAGCATTAAAAGAAGACAAGACTTTTGAAAATGTGAAAGAGGTTCTGATTATGGAAGAATTCAGAAATAGCATTTCAGTAAACATCAAGATATATTTAAATGAAAGAGAAAGTAAAAAGATCAGGGAAGCTGCTGTTTTAGCTGATATGTAGGATATTTCACACAAACAGTTAAGTGTAGGAAAAGTCTCACATGGAAATCAGCAGGGAAGTTGGAGATTTAGAAAAACTAATGATGGTAAAAAATATTAGCAATAAACATCAAGCTGAAGGACCATAAGACTATAAGACATAGGAGCAGAAATTAGGCCATTCGGCCCATCGAGTCTGCTCCTCCATTCAATCATGGCTGATAAGTTTCTCAATCCCATTCTCCCCCCTTCTCCCCATAACCTTTGATCCCCTTACCAATCAAGAACCTATCTATCTCGGTCTTAAATACACTCAATGACCTGGCCTCCACAGCCTTCTGTGGCAATGAATTCCATAGATTCACCACTCTCTGGCTAAAGAAGTTTCTCCTCATCTCTGTTCTAAAAAGTCTTCCCTTTACTCTGAGGCTGTGCCCTCGGGTCCCAGTCACTCCTACTAATGGAAACATCTTCCCCATGTCCACTCTACCCAGGCCTTTCAGTATTCTGTAAGTTTCAATCAGATCCTCCCTCATCCTTCTAAACTCCATCGAGTATAGACCCAGAGTCCTCAAACGTTCCTCATATGTTAAGCCTTTCATTCCTGGGATCATTCTCGTGAACCTCCTCTGGACCCTCTTCAGGGCCAGCACATCCTTCCTGAGATAGAGGGCCCAAAATTGCTCACAATATTCCAAACGTGGTCTGACCAGAGCCTTATAAAGCCTCAGCAGCACATTCCTGCTTTTATATTCTAGTCCTCTCAAAATAAATGCCAACATTGCATTTGCCTTCCTAACTACCACGTCAACCTGCAAGTTAACCTTAAGAGAATCCTGGACTAGGACTCCCAAGTCCCTTTCCACTCCACACTTCTGAATTCTCTCCCCATTTAGAAAATAGTCTATGCCTCTATTCTTCCTACCAAAGTGCATGACCTCACACTTCCCCACGTTGTATTTCATCTGCCACTTCTTTGCCCATTCTCCTAATCTGTCCAAATTCTTTTGCAGCCTCCCCGCCTCCTCAATACTACCTGTCCCTCCATCTATCTTTGTATCATCTGGAAACTTAGCCAGGATGCCCTCAGTTCCTTCATCTAGATCATTAATGTATAAAGTGAAAAGTTGTGGTCCCAACACCGACCCCTGCGGAACTCCACTAGTCACCGGCTGCCATCCTAAGAAGGACCCCCTTATCCCCACTCTCTGCCTCCTGCTAGACAGCCAATCTTCCAACCATGCTAGTACCTTGCCTCTAACACCATGGGCTCTTATCTTACTGAGCAGCCTCCTGTGCGGCACCTTGTCAAAGGCCTTCTGGAAGTCCAGGTAGATAACATCCTTTGGCTCTCCTTTGTCTAACCTACTTGTTACCTCCTTAAAGAATTCTAACAGATTTGTCAGGCATGACCTCCCCTTGATGAAACCATACTGACTTTGCCCGATTTTACCATGCACTTCCAAGTATTCTGAAATCTCATCCTTAATAATGGACTCTAAAATCTTACCAACGACCAACGTCAGGCTAATCGGCCTGTAATTTCCTGTCTTTTGCCTCAGTCCCTTCTTAAACAGGGGGGTTACATTAGCGATTTTCCAGTCCTCTGCGACCCTCCCTGACTGCAGTGATTCCTGAAAGATCACCACTAACGTCTCCAATATCTCTTCAGCTATCTCCTTCAGAACTCTGGGGTGTAATCCATCTGGTCCAGGTGATTTATCCACCTTCAGACCTTTCAGTTTTCCTAGCACCTTCTCCTTGGTAATGGCCACCATACTCACCTCTGCCCCCCGACTCTCTTGAACTTTGGGGATGTCACTCGTGTCTTCCATTGTGAAGACTGATGCAAAGTACCTATTCAGTTCCTCCGCCATTTCTTTGTTCCCCACTACTACTTCTCCAGTGTCATTTTCCAGTGGCCCAATGTCCACTTTTGTCTCTTTCTTACCCTTTATATATCTAAAAAAAACTCTTGCAATCTTCTTTTATATTACTGGCTAGTTTACCCTCATATTTAATCTTCTCCCTCCTTATTTCTTTTTTGGTTGTCCTCTGTTGGTCTTTGTAGGCTTCCCAATCCCCTGGTTTCCCACTGCTCTTCGCCACATTGTATGCTTTCTCTTTAGCTTTTATGCTGTCCCTGACTTCCCTTGTCAGCCATGGTTGCCTCGTCCTCCCTTTAGTATGCTTCTTCTTCCTAGGGATGAATTTTTGCTGTGTCTCCCAAATTACTCCCAGAAACTCCTGCCATTGCTGTTCCACTGTCTTTCCTGCTAGGCTCATCTCCCAGTCAATTCTGGCCAGCTCCTCCCTCATGCCTCTGTAGTTGCCTTTATTCAACTGTAATACCATTCATCTGATTCCAGCTTTTTCCTCTCAAATTGAAGGGTAAGTTCTATCATATTATGGTCACTTCCTCCTAAGGGTTCCTTCACCTTAAGCTCCCTTATCAAATCTGCCTCATTACACATCACTAAATCTAGAATTGCCTTTTCCCTAGTGGGCTCCACCACAAGCTGCTCCAAAAAGCCATCTCATAGACATTCCACAAATTCCTGTTCTTGGAATCCACTACCAAACTGATTTTCCCAGTCTGCCTGCATATTGAAATCCCCCATGATCACTGTAATCTTGCCTTTCTTATACACCTTTTCTATCTCCTGGTGGACGCCAGTCTATTAAAGATGGAAAGGTGAAAATTAGAGTTGAAGGGAGGAAACTGATATGTTACCATTGTAATAATGCTGGACACACAAGGTCAAGTTGTTGGAGGTTAAATGGGAAACCAATTGTGGTGATTGGGAGTCAGAAAAGCTCTGTCAGTAAGAGTACTGTGGGCTCTGAGATCCAGAGGCAAGATAAACCAGTGGTGGAGCAGGAAGAATCAGTGGTAGCTAGAGAAATGGGAGTGTGTTCAGAACTTACCCAAGGGAGTTCTGAAGGGCAGGTTGCAGAGATGATTAAAGTTTTTATATGGAAAGAGAACATATATCCACGTGTACAGGGAAGAGCAGGAAAGGATGTCAAAGTTTTAAGGGATACTGGGGCTATCCAGTCTTTCATGTTATGGGATGGTGCTATCTGTTATCCAGAAGAGTTATTGTAGGACAAAATATTAATTAAGGGAACCCATGGCGAAGTCAAACCTATTTCATCATGTAAGGTAAATTTAAAAAGCAATTTGAAAACAGGAGAGATGATGGCTGGGGTAGTAGAGAAATTGCCCATTGCAGGGGAATGATATAGCTGGATCACAGATATTGACTATGTCTACTGTAATAGAGCAGCCTGTTGAGACACAATCAACAGAGGTTTTACAGAAAGAGCATCCTGGATTGTTTCCAGATTGCATGGTGATGAGGCCACAAACACATAAGTTTAAGCAGGAAGAGGAGGAATTTAAAAGACAGGGGGAGGATACTAAAGTCCAGTTGGCTAGACTTTATCTTTGAACAGTTTACTCAGGGGAGAAGATTAAAGAGGATGAGGTTGACGTGTTTATGTCAGTGAAGTTAGTGGAATTGCAGCAGAAGGATTCAGATTTGAAGCAATTATACCAGACAGCTTATTCTGAAACAGAAGCAGAATACATTCCAGAGTGTTATTACATTAAGAACAATGAGTTAATGAGGAAATGGAGAGTGCACCAAGTAGTGATATCATCTGGGTACCGAAATAAAATTTTGAGCGTGGCTCATAAAATTCCAATGGCTGGACATTTAAGAATTGGGAAAACACAAGCTAAGATACAAAAACATTTCTAAACATTTCAAAAACAAAGATGTAGTCAAATTCTGTCAAAAATGTTCACATGTCAGGTGATAGGCAAACCTTGGGTAGTAATTAAGCCTGCACCTTTAATTCTAATTCCAGCATTTGAGGAACCTTTTAACAGGCTTGTAATTGATTTTGTAGGACCACTCTCTAAGACTCAATGTGGGAATCAATATTTACTAACAATCATGGATGTGTCCACCAGATTTCCAGAAGCAATACCTTGAAGGAAAATGATAGCAAATGTGATTGTAGAGGAGTTAACCAAATTCTTCACAAGATATGGATTATCAAAAGAAATACAGTCAGATCAGAGTTCAAATTTCATGTCACAGCTGTTTATTGAAGTAACGAACCACCTAGGAATAAAGCAGTTTAGGTTGTCAACCTATCACCCTGAATCACAAGGTGCCTTAGAAAGGTGGCAATAGACTTTAAAGACTATGATTAGAGCATATAGACAAGACATGATTGGGATTGAGAGATTCCATTCTTGTTGTTTGCTATTAGGGACGCTCCTAGTGAGTCAACAGGGTTCAGTCCTTTGAGTTAATTTGTGGTCATGAAGTAAGGGGACTGGTTCAGGGGAAACTAGTGAGTCAAAGTTCAGGAACGACTCTCCTAGATTATGTGACGAAATTCAGAGAGAGATTAAGTAAGGCATGTGAACTAGCTATAAAAAATTTAAAGATACCCCAACAAGTGATGAAGGCAAAGGCAGACAAGAGGGCAAAGGCTCCTAGTTTTGTGGATGGGGAAAAAGTGTTAGTATTGTTGCCACTGTCAGGCGAATGGCTAAGGGCAAGGCTTAGTGGGCCTTACCAGATTGAAAAGAGACTGAGTGAGGTAAACTGCATAGAAAATGCCCCAGATAGAAGGAAGAGTCAGTGAGTGTGCCATGGAAGTATACTCAAAAAATACTTTACTTTGACAGAGAGGGAAAACCAGAGGAAGTATTGCTGATTGTAAGTAAGGAAATGGCAGTTGAAATTAAGGATTCTGAAATTGAGCTCCCTCTTTTTAAATTAGACAATGAGCAAGTGCTTAAGAATCCAGATGTAATATTGGGTTACCTTCCAGAAAAGTGTCAGAGTGATTTAAAAGAGCTATTGCAGTCACACAAAGCAATTTGTGGAAATAAACTGGGGGCAACATATTTAGCTATACATGATGTTGATGTGGGGAATTCAGAGTCAATAAGGCAACACCCATATAGAATAAATCCAGTAAAATTAGCTCAAGTGCAGAAGGAGATTGAATTTATGTTTCAAAACGACATCATAGAGCCCAGTCACGGTAATTGGAGTTCACCCATTGTAATGGTGCCGAAACCGAATGGATCACAAAGAATATGGGCAGAATTTTCAGGTTGGTGGACGGGCGTGATCGGCGGGCCCTACGACCATGATTTCACACTGGCGGGCCAATTAAGGTCCACCCAGCATAAAATGCGGCTCCCCACTAGTCGGGAAGGGGTGTGCGGGGGCAGGTGCCTGTCAGCTGTTGGGTTCAATGGCGATCCGACGGCCGGTTTAGAAATGGCACAAGTGGCCCCTTGAAGGCTGCCATGGAAGAACGTCTCTTTTGCGTTTTCAATATTCAAGTTATGGAGTCGAGTGCGGCTAGGCACGGCAGGCGGGAGGGCAAGCTGGGTGGGCACTCGTCCTCTGCTTTTCGGGTGAGTGCCTGGTGATCCTCCTGGGGGAGGTGACTGCCAGGAGGGACACCCTTGTCTCCAGAGATGGGAGAAGGATGCCACCGTACCTCACAAAGAGGGCATGGGAGGAGGTTGCAGCTGGTTAGCAGTCATGACGTGGCATGGTGCACATGGTGCAGTGCCAGAAGAGGTTCACTGACCTGCTGCACTCAGGAAGGGCGAGTACCTTGTTGACATGGGTCAGTGCGCAGAGGTGTTAAGGTGTGGATGTACCCATATAGACCTCAGGGGTGCTAGAGTCAGTGCCAACTGTCAACGATGCCGCAGCTGGCCAAGGCGATGAGCCCTGGCTGCTTGGACTAAGTGCTTGCAGCTTGAGGGCCGTGACTCAGATGTGCCCTGTGAGGTGCTCCACAGGTGGGGTTGGCCAAGCTGCAGGTAGAGAGTGGACTAGTCAATGCTCCTCTGTCCTTTCGGGAGAAGACGAGCCATAACCAATCAGAGAGGTCACATACAGGTGGAGGGCAGTCCAACCTGCTGCTGCTCACTAGATTCAAGCAGGAGGCCCTAGAGCTAGTGAGCTGGCATGCTCCCATTGCAACCGGGCATGGGGAGGTGGGGGTACCAGATGAAGCTAAGAATGCAGTGCGCAGAAGTGAGAATTTCGGATTATGCAGCCATTCTAGTGTAGTGTCTTCACTGATGGGAGCTTCAAACCTGGAGTCCCCATTGACCATTGAAAGATGATGGCACCATGATGTAGATCTCCAATGTCTCACCGGAGTGCCTGGCATGCACAGTGACAGTGTGATGACTTTAACTAATGACATGTCCTTGTTCTCCCTTAGATTCGCCAGCAGGCATTCGCTCTCCAGACCCCAAAGGGCCACCCCTGACACTGGAGGACTGCTGGGCATCATTTGCACCTGCGTCACACCCCTCTCTGAATTAGGCACCAGTGCAGATACCAGCACCTTTGTGGACATTAGATTGGCAGCCAGGATATCGGTGCACATTGGTGTGGGAACTTCACACTCGCTTGAGGTGCAGGCGGAGGCAGAGAGTGCCCAGGGCACTGGCAGTCGGAGGACTGCTGGGGACCAGGACAATGCTGGGTTGAAGGCAGATGATGAGCCTCTGGCATCTTCCATTAGGCGGCAGATGCTGGATGTCCAGTGGGATGTGCGGAAGGATCTGTTGGAGGACAATGAGGGTCTGCATGCTATGGTCTCCGTTGTGGAGGAGTCCATGCAGAGCATGAGCACTGCGATGACCCTCATGGCCGAGCGCAATGTCTCTTCCATTGAGAGAGCGGCGACTCTCATGGAGAGGCTTCTCCAGGGACAGAATCAGGGGTTCCTGGGGTTACGCTTGGACCTGCAAGCCCTCACACAGGCAATGACCTCAGTTGGTCAGTGTCAGCGTGGGAGATGGATGAGGCACACAGTATCCCAACTAGGTGCCCGTCCATCAATGGCGAACAGGGAGGCCCAGAGCGACCTCACGTTGGCGCACGAGCTGCTTGTCGTCTCTGTGGGCTCCTCTCAGGGCACTTTGGATGATGGCAGCAGCTCCTCTGCGTCTCCGTCAGTGACTGTGACATCTGATGAGGCTGTGGCATTGGGGGAGATGCCAGCTGTGGCACTGGCCACCTCCTCCCAGGTGGGGCCAGCACAGGCTCCACTGGCCAGAGGATGACCGCCAAGGTCATCAAGGCCAACAAGACAGCACAGTTAGCAGGCTGCTCCAATGCCGGTGCCAGCGAGGGGAGGCACACCAAGACGTAGCACTCAGAAATGTAAGTTAAAGGCAACATGAGCACAAGGCGGACAGTTCACGGGCGATTTTCTGTTCATTTATGATTAGTTTATATGTCTGCTGGTGTGGACATCAACACCAGTAATGGTAATGTCATTATACATTCAATCTGACAATAACATTAAGTTTGCTTTGGTTCTGATGGCCTGAAGTATGCTTCACTTTTTTTCTTTCTGGTGCAGGGTACGCCAGTATGTAATGCTGGACGTGAGTGGCTCAATACTTTATTGCACAGGCATTGAGTAGATTTTGGTGCAAATGAAAGGGTTATTTCAGACATCCTGGATAGAGGTGGCAGCCCTGGCAGGAGGTGGAAGCAGGTCTCTGGCAGCCTAGCTGAAGGAGCGTAGGATCAAGGCATCCTTGGTGTCCCTGCCTCCCTGGAGGTTACAGAGGTCTGCCTCCATGCCCTCAGTGTTGTCCTCACCGTACTCCTCTCCTGACTCACTACTGGATTCATCCTCTGTGACCTGTGCAGCTGTGTCAAGATCCTTTTCCTCCACTGGGTCCCCCCTTGCCAGTGCCAGATTGTGGAGAGTGCAGTATGCAACCACTATCAGTGACACCTGCTCTGGGGGGGTATTGTAGTGCCCCCCCTGAATGATACAGGCATCGGAAGCGCATCTTCAAAAGACCTATGGTTCTCTCTATCACCACCCTTGCGGAGACATGACTCTTATTATAACGTTGCACTGCCTCTGTTCTTGGGTGGCGGAAAGGTATCATAAACCACCTTTTCAAAGGATAGCCCTTGTCACCCAGCAGCCATTCATCCAGTCGGGCTGGAGCACTGAAGAGCCTCGGCACCTGAGTGTGTTTCAGGATGTAAGAGTCATGGGAGCTGCCTGGGTACATTGCACAGACTTGCATCTGCATCCTGCAGTCACACACTATCCGCACGTTCATGGAGTGGAAGTTCTTCCTGTTGACGAAGGCACCGGGCTGACCTGCTGGTGCCTTGATCGTTGCATGTGTGCAGTTGATTGCACCCTGGATGTGGGGGAAACCAGCAATCGCTGCAGAGCCTCTGGCTCGCTCAGCCTGGCTGGCCTTGTCTGTACAGTAAAGAATAAAGGTGAGTACCCATCTGAACAGAGCTTCTGTCACCAGCTTAACGCAACCGTGGACAGCTGATTGGGACACTCCATGCAGATCCCCCACTGACCCCTGGAAATGGAGGCGTAGAAGTTGAGGGCCACTGTGACCTTCAGAGCCACTGGCTGGGATGTCCACCCACACAGTCAGAGATTATCTCAGGCCCAATCATCTGACAAATGGAGGTCACGGTCTCTGTTGAGAGGCAGAACCTTCTTCAGCATTGCACCTCAGACATAATGAGGTAGCTGCATCACTGCCTGTAAACCCTGGCAGCAGAATAGTGGTGCTTTCTGCAACCCCTTCTGCCTTGGACTACCTGCTGGCCCTGCGCCCCTTGTGCCTGTGCCTCTCCTCCCTCAGGTCGCTCCCCTGGAAGCTGTATTGGGATATCTGGCCTCCTTCCCCTCTGCACCTCTCTTCCCCCTCAGAGGAGGTGCCACTTGCAGAGACCACAATCCCCATTACCAGGGTATTGGAAGGCTGTCCGATACCTGGGAGGGTACACACGATCTGAATCCTCCGGGGTCAGTAATTAGTCCAGAAATGAGGCCTGGAAAGGCTAATAATGAAGCCCTGATCAGAGATGAAGCTGTCAAGTGCCAATAAGCAACTAGCAGCAAACTGTGTCCAAAAGTCCTCACTACTCACACTGGCAATGCCATTGATCCTTTTTATCCCACCCTTGGATGAAGTTAGCAAATTGTTGGTTGCCCGCCTACCCGTTTTGCCTGTGCAATGAGCATGAAATCACACGGGCAATGTAAAATTTAACTAAATTGCCTTTTTAATGGCCTTTACTGGCCTTGTAATTGATGGCGGGCGTAGCTCTGACTCTGGTGTGTGCCCGCCAACCGAAACACTGCACGAGTGCACAATGATGTCGGGATGCTCGCCCGATGTCATCACATGCCATTTTACGCACGAGCAGGTGGGAGGCGCACCCACCTGCTCACCGAAAAATTCTGCCCTATGTATTGATTACTGAAAAGTGAATGGACTAACAAAAGCAGATTCCTAACCTATTTCACGATTGTAGGATTATATTGAGAAATTAGCACAGTCAATGTTTATCACAAAAATTGAATTGCTGCGAGGATTTGGACAAGTATTCTTATTGGAAAGGGCAAAAGAGATATCAGCTTTTGTAACTCTGGATGGGCTGCGTCAATGCAAAGTAATGCCCTTTGGTATGAAAAATGCACCAACAACATTTCATAGATTAACAAACAAAATGATTGAGGGACTGAGCAATTGTGTTGTGTATATTGATGACTTAATAGTATTCAGTCAAACATGTGAGGAACATTTAGTATTTTAAAAGAACTATTTATCGACTGCAAGAAGCCAATTTGGTTGTAAATTTGGCTATAAGTGAATTTGCGAATGAGCAAGTTACACATTTAGGCCACACTGTTGGATAAGGTCAAGTGGCCCCAGAAATGCAAAAGTAAAAGCTATTGTGGAATTCCCAGTGCCTACAATGAAACTGGAAGTTTTGAGTTTTCTAGATTTGAGTGGATTTTATCGGAAATTTGTGCCAAACTTCAGCAGTTGCTCCACTAACTGGATTATTAAAAAAAGAGAAAATTCCAATAGACACAGGAGTGTCAGAACGCATTTGACAGTTTGAAAGCTGTACTAACAACTACACTTGTTCTATCAGCACCTGATTATACAAAGCAGTTTAAGTTGGCGATTGATGCCAGTGATGCTGGTATTGGCAACATATAGCAACAATACGATGAACTTGGAACTGAGAAGCCAGTAGGATATTTCTCATAGAAGTTGAATGTGCACCAGAAGAAAGATTCAACTATAGAGAAAGAGACTTTAAGTTTGGTGTTAGCTTTGCAGCATTTTGAAGTGTATTTTGCAAACAATCGGAGACAGATATATATACTAACCACAATCCTTTGAAGTTTCTCGACAAGTTTCAGAACAGAAACACAAGACTGTTTTGGTGGAGTTTATTATTGCAACTGTTTACAAATTTACAAATTAAACATGTGGTTGAATAAGAAAATTTGATTGCAGATGTGTTGCCAAGAGTTTAAAATTCAAAAGAACTTGGACATTGGCAAATAGAGAATGGACTGGAATGAACTCTATTTTTTCCAAAAGACTTGTACATATATTTTCATGTTTAATGCATTCACACCATAGTGTAATAGTTTTGTTCGTATAGGTAAATGTTGTAAGGAATAAGAAATGGGTTGAAAAATGAAAACAGCTTTTTGGAATTATGATGATTCATTTTTTGCTAAGGAGGGAGGTGTGAGAATGGATGATCATGTTTTAAAAACCTTCTTGGGGAATATTGTGTTATTCTGTAAAGAAGGCTGGGTTTCTGTGTATGTGTGTATATGATTTAGTTAAGATGGGCAGAGATTAATAGGAGTCAGGTTGTCTGCGGGATTTAAACAAGAAAAGGATAGAGGTTAGGTTGAGATACAAGTAAATAGATTAGACCTAAAATTTGCATCGTTTAGATAAGTTGAGAGTTTGTTTGAACATCAAAGGGGAGCCAGGAGTTAAAAGAAACATGTTTGCATCTTGCAGGAGTTCCGAAGGTAAATAATAGTGTGGATATTATATTTTACTGACCTGAAAGGAAAGACAAGATAGAGACATAAAAGATTTTATATTTGGAAGGAATTGAGTTTCAAAGAGGTATGGGAATAACGGAACTGGAGCTGAAAGGTGCAAAAAAATTTTTAGAGTTCCTGTGGAGAACTTAGCTAGAGATAACTGGAGCTGAGGTGGGAGCTGTTAGCTCTGGACTGGAAGGAGCTACAGCAGTTTGCCTTGTGTATATTACTGGATTTTTTTTATAGTTAACATCTATAAGGGAATGTTAAACAAAAACAGAATTACCTGGAAAAACTCAGCAGGTCTGGCAGCATCGGTGGAGAAGAAAAGAGTCGACGTTTCGAGTCCACATGACCCTTCAACAGAACTGAAGTATAGTTAGGAGAGGGGTGAACTATAAGCTGGTTTAAGGTGGGGGGCAGGGGGAGAGAAGTTAAGGGTGGGGTGGTTGTAGGGACAAGCAAACAGTGATAGGAGCAGATAATCAAAAGATGTCACAGACAAAAGGATCAAAGAGGTGTTGAAGGTGGTGATATTATCTAAGAAAAGTGCTAATTAAGAATGGATGGCAGGACACTCAAGGTACAGCTCTAGTGGGGGTGGGGTGGAAAGACTGACAAGGTATTAGTTGTAGATTTAAAAATAATGGAAATAGGTGGGAAAAGAAAAATCTACATAAATTATTGGGAAAAAAAAGGGAGGGGGGAAAAACGGGGTGGGGATGGGGAGAGGGGGAGTTTAAGATCTAAAGTTGTTGAATTCAATATTCAGCCCGGAAGGCTGTAAAGTGCCTAGTCGGAAGATGAGGTGCTGTTCCTCCAGTTTGCGATGGGCTTCACTGGAACAATGCAGCAGGCCAAGGACAGACATGTGGGCAAGAGAGCAGGGTGGAGTGTTAAAATGGCAAGCGACAGGGAGGTTTGGGTCTTTCTTGCGGACAGACCGCAGGTGTTCTGCAAAGCAGTCGCCCAGTTTGCTTTTGGTCTCTCCAATGTAGAGGAGACCGCATTGGGAGCAACGAATGCAGTAATACTAAGTTAGGGGAAATGCAAGTGAAATGCTGCTTCACTTGAAAGGAGTGTTTGGGCTCCTCACCGTCCAAGAGCCCAAACACTCCTTTCAAGTGAAGCAGCATTTCACTTGCATTTCCCCTAACTTAGTCTACTGCATTCGTTGCTCCCAATGCGGTCTCCTCTACATTGGAGAGACCAAACGCAAACTGGGCGACCGCTTTGCAGAACACCTGCGGTCTGTCCGCAAGAAAGACCCAAACCTCCCTGTCGCTTGCCATTTTAACACTTCACCCTGCTCTCTTGCCCACATGTCTGTCCTTGGCCTGCTGCATTGTTCCAGTGAAGCCCAACACAAACTGGAGGAACAGCACCTCATCTTCCGACTAGGCACTTTACAGCCTTCCGGGCTGAATATTGAATTCAACAACTTTAGATCTTAAACTCCCCCTCCCCCCATCCCCACCCCGTTTCTTCCCCCTCCCTTTTTTTTTCAATAATTTATCTAGATTTTTCTTTTCCCACCTATTTCCATTATTTTTAAATCTATAACTAATATCTTGTCAGTCTTTCCACCCCACCCCCACTAGAGCTGTACCTTGAGTGTCCTGCCATCCATTCTTAATTAGCACTTTTCTTAGATAATATCACCACCTTCAACACCTCTTTGATCCTTTTGTCTGTGACATCTTTTGATTATCTGCTCCTATCACTGCTTGCTTGTCCCTACAACCATCCCACCCTCAACTTCTCTCCCCCCGCCCCCCCACCTTAAACCAGCTTATATTTCACCCCTCTCCTAACTATACTTCAGTTCTGTTGAAGGGTCATGTGGACTCGAAACGTCGACACTTTTCTTCTCCACCGATGCTGCCAGACCTGCTGAGTTTTTCCAGGTAATTCTGTTTTTGTTTTGGATTTCCAGCATCCGCAGTAGCTTTTTGTTTTTATATAAGGGAATGTTACCTGGAGGTGTTTACTTGTGGGTTTGACCAAGGAGAGTTTTTTTGGGGGGAATGTTTTCTAAGACTAACCTTAATTGTGTAACTGTAATCTTGTGTGCTTTTATCCTTGTTAATAAAACTTTTACTTTTAATTTTTAAAATCCCAAAAGTGTTACTGGACCTCTTATTGCTGAAATCAGTATGTCTCCTTCTCATTTTCAGAATGGCCTGTAAGCGAAGTTTCCCTCTGGGATTTGGTTTGCACAGCAATTAACAATGGCTGTGGTGATAACAATCAGGAAAATCCAACTCTGAACGTCTGAAGTGGAAAGAGTTTTGCTCCCCAGCACTATTATCCCTCACCTTGATTTTAGAAGGAAATATACCATGGGGAGAATTTTCTCCCCGTCAGGGGGGCTGAGCAGGAGCGGGCGCGGGTGGGCGCGCAGCCATTTTATGTGGGTAGGCCAATTAAGGCCTGCCCAGCGTGATTCGCACCCGGAAGTGCTGAGTGCTCCCTGTTTGGGTGGGGGGGAGGAGGCTGAATTGGGGCCTGCGCTCTTCCGTGCATGAGCGCGAAAGAGCACAGAAATCTCCCCGAGGCACAGAGCTGCTTCAAGGAGATTAGTTTGATTATGAAGAACTAAAATAAAGAAAAAAAATTTATTCAGGCATGACCCCTCATGTGACAGTGTCACATGAGCTGGGACATGTCAATGAATCTTCATAAACATTTTTATTCAATTTATAAACACTTCATGAAACCTTATCCCGCCCGTGGATGAGATTTCACGATGAATGCGAAAGCTGCTTGGGTTCTTTGCCTGCCCGCCAACCTTAAAGTTGGACAGGCAGCCCAGATAACCAGCTTAATTAGATTATTAATGGCCTTAATAGGCCTTTGACAGTTTGGCGGCCACGCAGCCGACTCCGGTGCACGCCCGCCAAACTGAAGATCTGAATGACGCGCGGTGATGCTAGGACGCACGCCCGATGCCATTGCGTGTCATTTGACACGTCGGCGAGTGGGGCCCGCCCCTGCACACCAACCAGAAGATTCAGGCCCATGGCCTGCATTGTTCCCTCGTTGGACACGCGCGACCGGCGGACCCAGGGGTGATTGGGAAATGGGCCCCTGACTGCAATCGGCCCCCGACCATCATTTCATGCTGGCTGGCCGGAAACATGCGCTGAAAAGCTCAGCGCTGCCCGGGTGGGGGCGGGAAGAGGGCGGGCAATGATGTCACCACGGGTGCGGGTGAGCCATTCCACTGAGCTACCTGAAGGCAGACAGCTGCCTCAGCAGCTGCAGACCTGCAAATAATAAAATAAAGCAGAAAAAAGCTGCAAAAAAATGTCCATCCAGCACAATCAAGCACCTGAAAGCATGCCTTATAAAAATGCTGTCCCCAGATATTTCTTTTTATGTTATCTCTTAATGGAGATTTCATTCCACCCTTAGATGAGGTTTCTTCAAAAATGTAAATGCTGCCTGGCTGTTTGGTCTGTCCACCAGGTTGGACGGGCCATGAAAAATCGCTGATAATTGCGCAGTTAATGGGCTTAATTGCCTGTTTAATTGTTGTTGGGCGCACTTCCAACTGCCCTGCAAGCCTGCTGAGTGAAAGATGATGTTGGGGTGCATGCCCGACATCATCTCATGCGATTTTACGCCCATTTGGGTCATGTGCACGCCCGCCCATGGGATGTAAAATTCTGCCCCATGATCAAAAAAAAACGCTTGTGTTCATGGAGCTGGAAGTTATAATGCATTCAGTAATAAATATTAAAATGGGAATTTCTTGTAGATTTCTAACAGTCATAGTAGTGTGGTGCTGAAAAAGGTATGGAAATGATAAAATGGGGTGAAGAAAGATCTTGTACATGCTATAAATTGACATTGATGCAGTAACTTTACTTAGATCAATAGATACTATTGTTGGAATGGTAGAGAAGACTAAAGTGCATGGGAGCCCTAGCAAAACTGGTCAATAGAAATCAGGGGGAAAACTCTCTGCCAGTTGGAGTCATACCTAGCACAAAGGAAGATGGTAGTTGTTGTTGGAGGTCAATCATCTCAATTTCAGGACATCACTGTAGGAATTCCTTAGGGTAGTGTCCTCGGTCCAACCATCCTCAGCTGCTTCATCAATGACCTTCCTTCCATCATAAGGTCAGAAGTGGGGATGTTTGTAGATGACTGCACAAAGTTCAGCACCATTCATGACTCCTCAGATACTGAAGCAGTCCATGTCCAAATGCAGCAAGACCTGGACAACATCCAGGCTTGGGTTGACAAGTGGCAAGTAACATTCATGCCACAAAAGTGCCAAGCAATGACCATCTCCAACAAGAGAGAATCTAACCATCTCCCCTTGAGATTCAATGGCATTACTATCGCTAATCCCCCACTATCAACATCTTGGGGGTTACCATTGACCAGAAACTGAACTGGACTAGCCATATAACTACAGTGGCTACAAGTGCAGGTCACAGGCTAGAATCCTGCGGCGAGAAACTCACCTCCTGACTCCCCAAAGCCTGCCCACCATCTGCAAGGCACAAGTCAGGAGTGTGATGGAGTACTCTCCACTTGCATCTATGAATGCAGCTCCAACAACACTCGAGAAGCTGAACACCATTCAGGTCAAAGAAGCCCGCTTGAATGGCACCAAATCCACAAAAATTCACTACCTCTACCACCGATGCACAGTAGCAGCAGTGTGTATCATCTACAAGATACACTGCAGGAATTCGCCAAGCCTCCCTATACAGCACCTTCCAAACCCACGACTGCTGCCATCTAGAAGGACAAGGGCAGCAGATGCATGGGAACACCATCTGCTGGAAGTTCCCTTCTAAGCCACACACCATCCTTACTTGGAAATATCTCGCCGTACCTTCACTGTGGCTGGGTCAATATCCTAGAATTCCCTCCCTAACAACACTGTTGATGCACCTATACCACATGGATGGCAGTGATTCAAGAAGCAGTTCAAAGCCACTTTCTCAAGGGTAGTTAGGGATGGGCAATAAATTCTGGCCTCGCCAGTGATGCCCACATCCCATGAATGAATAAAAATAAGAGAATCAATGCAACCTATGCAAAGTATTTGAACTACGTGTTACTAATAGTAATATTGTTGCTGTATAATAAATGGTGAGAACAAAATATGAAACATTGCTGCTCTTTTGGTTATATTGCACAGTGCAACTGGAAACATTCTGACTCCAGATTATGCTACAACAAACTCTGATTTAGATTTAATTCATTTGTCAAGTTACCCGAAATAGAAACGCAATGCTGCAGGGATCTAACCTGTACATTTATAGGGACGTGCAATCTGCAAGATAGCATTAGCATTTCTCCTGAGACTAATGTGTTGCCCATTCCCTGGTTACTTTAAAACACCATGAAGGAAGCAGCTCTTCCTGTTTACATGAACCATAGAACATGTGTCTGTCAGTTGTGGGAGACGCCTAGTAAAGAAATAGAAGCACAACTTGATTTAAGTCTTGCAGCGTAGTAATGCCTTCTGAGAAATGACCCATGGCTTCTGTTTCCTGCTTCAACAACACGTGTTCTCTGTAATGTAGCTGATTTGTAGCCATCAGCAAGTAAAATAGTTACTGTTATAAATTTTCAATTGGAAGGAAACATTTCTTTGTCAGCATCTGTCCAACAGTATGAAATCAGAGGGCTTCTTACTTTGAAGTTTGCAGACTACAAATAAGTTCCAACCAACTGAAGCCAATCTTGAGATAGTCACTTGCCCATGGCATTTTGCTTGTCACTGATAAATTAAGAATTAAAATGTAATTCCAAGCAAATAGAGATAAATTAAGCCAAGATTTCCGAACATAATTTAGTAACTCTACCCGTAATCAAATGTTAGCAATTTGCAGTAAATGCAGCACTAATGGGTTGAATAGATTTTCATCCCTTCCACTCGGTGGGAATGCACTAGTAGCATGATTAAAATAGCAGTGTTGATGCTGTGGAAGCCTGGATTGCAATTATATTTGTTGAGGCCTTGTAATGGGAAAGTTCTGATGCCAAACGAAAACATATGAGTGCCTGATTAGCCTATGTACACTCGGCTCATTGGTATTTTGTGTTGAGTGTTTAACCAGTGGCCCTTCAGAGGACAACTCGTGGCCGCTCAAGAAAGCTCACAATTAAATTATGAAATTATATTTGTGAGGTCATGACCTGACAAAATTTAATCCCTGCGAAGTCTGACCCGCGCTTAGGATCAACTCCTGCCTGTTCCCCCCACCTCCGCCATCTTTCAATCACCTGGACTGGCTGGGCTGTGATGGAGCCACTGAATGTTCACACCTCTCTGATTGGTGAGCTCGCTGACTGAATGGTAATGAGGCCCAACCATGAAAATTCAGTGGACCAGAATTGCTTTCCTTGGGTGGGTGACTTCGGCCACCTCACAATTGATGGAGGCGTCATGCACAAATCTATCCCCGCATCATACGTGTGTCATGTGCATTTTGTACCTGCCTTGCATGCAGCTGAAATATATGCCATTTATACAACTGTTCAACGGTACTAGAAAATAAATGACATCAGCTTGCAGTTTGTTCTCAGGTATAGAATGCACTGCAGTTTACTTCAATTTATAACATACATTCAATTTATAACATAACAAGAATTTGCATGGAGGCATATACTGACTTATAGGCAGCAGGCATGAGTTACTATTTTTTAACTTATATCTCATGTGTATTGCACTAGAGGAGTAAAGTGTATGTAATGCCATACTAGTATTTAATCAAGTTTGAATAAATTTTCTCAATTTCTCTCCAATTTCATTTCATCCACATTTCTACTAGTGTTCCCTGTGTCAGCAGTGCTTCTGGATTTATGTGTATGATATTACTAGTGGACCTCCCCATGTTAAATAGACTATCAGGTAACAATTCAAGGAAGAGGACACTAATCTGATTTGGCAATGTAAAGGAAAGAGCTATGTTTGCAGTAACTCTAACTTAGTTATTTAATGTTTAACTGCATAAGAAATTAAATGCTTGAGCATTCACGTGTGTTAATGGTGCTGTTGCCTCATTTAAAGTTTTCAGATTTACTTCTAGTTCCGTTAACTGCTGCCTGGGTTAATGCCACCTTTAACACATTACCACTTGTGAGCATCTTAAGTACTTCGCATTAAACGACTGGCATTGGAAAATCCTCCTTTGATGCCCAGGTAGCAAAGATCCCCATACCAAGGGCTGGGGTTTCCAGTGGCCATGGGAGATGGGCACCTGAGGTACTCTTGTAGTGGCATGGATCTCTGCATGGTCCCGTGTGAGGAAGGTGTCCTCCTGCTGACCCGACAAACTTCGGCATGATCAGTACTGGAGGACAGCACTGGATGCAAATCCGATATTACTGTAGAGATTGTGGTCCAAACACTTAAAGGCCATGTCACTTAAATTATGTGTGAGCAGGCACAATAGAGGAGATTTTCCTCTGGATTTACATCCAGGTATCATCAGGACCACCTGTACACAGAGAATATTGGAAAATCAGGTACAGTCAGAGCACAAACCTGCAAAGGGATCTGCTGTATTAATCTAAATGGAGGAAAATCAGTCATATTATCTTCAGTGTGTGTTTTGACTCCTCCACTTTTCTGATATTTGCTGTGCCCAAGCAAATGAGGAAAACCTTCCGTTATACCTGTTTTAAGCTACAGGCAAAATCAAACCAAAGTTGACCTACATTGAGCCACATGTCCAGTTTTCCAAGCAATGGACTGCAGCCAGTAAGTTATTTTGTGACCTTATTTGAGCATTAGATTTTAAGGAAGCTAAACATCATTGATAGTCATTTTATTTTTTCTTGGCTTACTGTACCACAATGATATGTGGTATCAATAAAGTAACTCACCAGAGAACAATTAGATATGTGAATATAACACAACATCAGGGGGAATGATACTTATGGCTCCTTTCATTTGGTTGGATTATGCATTGCCAGTTCCTTGTGTCAATCGCCAAACTAGAGTCATGTATTGCACCCTCATTATTCTATTATTTATTGTGACTTAAATAAACAAGAGCTGCATGGGGCCCAAAAGCACTTGAAGTATTAGAATGATAATTAATGAAGATTTTACACCACTGTAAAGTAGTGATTTAGTTTAAAAATGTCACTTAAATCTACAGCCATAAATCTTACAGTCATTTTGGCGTCCTACATCAAAGAAGTCCATCTGCAGCCAATGGTTATGGAAAGTCTCCATGTAAAATCTGTCTTCACAATAATGTCTGGGGAAGTAATTTAGGAAGTTGCAGCAGACATTTGCACCCACACACTTCTGGCCAACCTATATCTACTGTAGGCAGCTGTTTGATTTCTGAAGTAGGATTATCGGATTGATTTGATAGATGTATTTATAATTGTTTTAATTCTCTGACAGTAAGTAATGAAAATAAAGAAAAAAGTGAAGCCACATCCTCACGGAATATGTTGAAATGAGGGGTAAGAGGGGTTGAAAGCTGCTGTTTGTCAGTTTTGTGTATCTCAGCTAACCAGGATTCTGTGGAAATCCAGAGCTTTAGTTTGAGAAAATAACTTATTGAACTCCAGATTTTGATAAGAAAGGAATAATAACTGAGTTTTTATCCTTATAAATTTTGTACCTCCTGTAGCCAGAATGTGACTGCCACAAGCTTTTGTTGGAAGGTCAGAGACTGTGTAAAAATGGAAAAATAGAAAGACTTGCAATTATAAAGTGCTTTTCATGACCACTAGACAGGAGCAGGGCACCGAGGGGCAGGTGATCAGGGCAGCAACCGAACCACTGAAGGTTTGGGAGCAGGAAGGTGAAGGGGCAGTGAGTGGGAGGCATCAAGTGGGTGGTGGGAGCCTGGTGGCAAGCAGGGGGCAGTGAGGGGTCGGGTACAGGGTGGTGAGCAGGAGACAGCAAGTGGGTGGCAAATGTGGAGTGGTGAGCGGGAGGCAGCAAGTGGGTGGTGAGGGTTCAATGGACAACGGGCGCACAACAATGGCATCAATAGTGGGAAGAACTGTGCATGCACAGTTGGATGGATTTCCTGTTCCAGTATGGTGTCAGGAGAAACACTGAATATTTTCTCCTTATAAATATCGTGCGTGTTGTAGCCAAGATGTGACTGCCCATTGGCAGGACAGAGAAAGTGTAAAAAGAGAAAAAAGAAAGACTTGCACTAATAAAGCACTTTTCATGACCACCAGAAGTCTCAAAGAGCTTACAGTAAATGAAGTACTTTTATTTTGAAGTGTGATCACTGTTGTGATGCAGGAAACAGCAGCCAATTTGTATGTGTAACTTCCACAAACAGCAACGTGATAATGGCCGGATAATCTGTTTTTGTCATGCTGATTGAAGGAGAGATATTTTACAGGACACTGGCAATAACTCCTCTGTTCTTCCTCAAAATAGTGCATGGGATCTTTTACATCCACCAGTGTAGACAGATGGAGCCTTGATTTAATACCTCATCCAAAAGGCAGCACCTCCAATAGTGCAGCATTCCCTCAGTACCGTTCTCAAGGGTCAGCCTTGAGTTTTATGCTCAGGTCCTAGAGTGGGACCTGAACTCAGAACCTGGTGTCTCAGCAGTGAGAATGCTACCAACTGAACCACAGCTGACACAAACAAGTTTTGTAAAATTCTTTTGGGATGTGAACATCATTGGAAAGTCCATTTGTTGCACATTCCTATTTGCCCTTGAGAAAGTGGTGGTGAAATGCTTTCATGAATTGTTGCAGTCCATCTGGTGTAGGTACTCCCACAGTGTTGATAGGAAGAGAGTACTAAATGTAGTGCTGAGTCAGTCCACAGTTAAGATAGCGGTGTAATTAAGTTCCAGCGACATGGGTCCCCACACTATTAGAGAACTAGGGGGAGCCACATGTCGCTTCTGTGAGGGAGGCCTGATGCAACTTAAGTGCACACAGGCACTTAACTGACCAGTGCTGGGCCTCCCACATGATCAACAGCCTTGGAGGGTAGAACTTCAGGCTTTGAGAGCTGCTGAACAATCCAAGCCTGGCAGCTCGCCATTGATGGCAACATTGCTGGGAACAGCGGCTGCTGCCAGAAATGTTCCAAGGCCTTCCCAGAATTTATGCTGGATCCCTGGAGACAGGGTGAGTGGGGTAGGATAGTGGCTACAGGGATTGGGTCGCTGGGGGTTGGGGGGGAGGGGGGGTGCAGGGGGAATGGTTTTCCAGCAGCCCTACCCTCCCTGTTGCCGGGTTTTTTGGTTGTGCACTGAGAACCTGTCAATTAGGACTCTCCCCACAAGACTACAGGAGATCCGTATGAGTCCGGTTAAATCCCTGAGACACCATTACATTCTGGCCCATTATGAGCCTAATTGGCATCCCGCCACCATTGGGTGGGATTCCCGCATTGACCTCATTCTTCTCTTGACTTAATTGAGGACAGTTTTATGGACGCTGGGAATCAGATGCGGGTACTCCCACCCAATTCTCCCAAGCCAGCTCCCACCCAACCACTGCCACCACCCCCGCACCCCCTCACCCTACCCCAGCCACCATTTACAGTGTCCAGGAATGCAGCAGCTCAGTGATGGGATCCAGACACTTTAACATGTTGACCCTTTGCCAGACACTTGCCTTCCTGTCAGGGTGGGGATTAAAATAAAGTCCTAGGCTGTTGACTAGCCTGTGAGACAGATCCCCCAATTTTGGCACAAGCTCCCGGATGTTAGTAAGGAGGATTTTGTAGGTTTGAAAGGGCTGGGTGTGCTGTTGTCATTTAAGGTAATTAATTCAATGCCAGGTTTTATTCCTTTTTAACTTTTTTGGTAGAACTGAGTGGATTGCTCGGCCATTTCAGAGGGCAGTTAAGAGTCAACCACATTGCTCCTTACTAACATCTGGGACTGCAGCCAAAATGAGGAACCTGTGCCACAGGTTAGTCAAGCAACAGGAGTCACATGTAGGCCAGACTGGGTAAGGATAGCAGATTTTCTTCCCTAAGGGACATTAGTAAATCAGGAGAGTTTTTTTTTTAACAACTATCTATGATAGTTTCATGGCACCATTACCGAGGCAATCTCTCAATTCCAGATTTTTTAAAAACTCAACTGAATTTAAATTCTACCAGGGGCTGTGGTGGGATCTAAACCTATGTAAACAGGGCATTAACCTGGGCCACAGAATTAGGCACTGTGAACTATCAACAGCAGCAGAATTGTATTTAGCCATAATCTGTAACCTCGTGGCCTGATATATCCGGCACTCTATCATTGCCACCAAGTCAGGGAGCCAACTGGTTCAATGAGGAGTTGATGCCAGAAGCAGCATTGGCATATCTAAAGATGAGGTGCCAACCTTGTGAAGCTACAACAGAGCTAAACGATCCCACAGCCAACAGATCAATCATACCTCTGCACATCCAGTCATGAATGGTGGTGGAAAATTAAAACTCTAACAGGAGGAGGAGTCTTCACAAATATGCCCATCTCAATGATGTGGGAGACCAGCATGTCAATGCAAAAGACAAGGCTGAAGAATTTGCAGCTATCTTCACCACAACTATTGAGTGGATGGCCCATCTCGATCTCTACCTGAGGTCACCAGCATCACAGATGCCAATCTTCAGACAATCAGACTTACTTCACCTGGTATGAAAAAACAGCTGCAGACACTGGATACAGCAAATACTATGGGCCCTGAGAACATCCTGGCTATAGTGCTGAGGATTTCTGCTCCAAAATTAGTCATGACCTTAAATTAGACATTAGTCAAGCTGTTTCAATGCTGCTACAACATTAGCATCCAGCTGACAATATGGAAAATTGCCCCAGTATGCCCTGTCCACAAAAATCAGGTCAAATCTAATCCAATTAATTATCGCCTCATCAGTCAACTCTCAATCATCAGTAAAGTGATGGAAGATGTCATTGACAGTGCTATCATGCAGTACTTGCTTATCAATAACCTGCTCAACAATGCTCAGTTTGTGTTCCACCAGCGCCACTCAGGTCCAGACCTCATTGCAGCCTAGGTCCAAACATGGACAAAAGAACTGAATTCCAAAGATGAGGTGGGAGTGACAGCCCTTGGTATTAAGGCAAGTGTGGCATATAGGGTCTCTGGCAAAATTGCTGTCAGTGTGAATCAATGGGAAGACCTCCCAGTGTTTGGAGTCATACCTAGCATAAAGGAAGATAGTTATGGTTGTCAGAGGCCAGTCACCTCAGTTCCAGGACATAGTTGCTGGAGTTCCCCAGGGTTGCATCCTAGACACAGCCATCTTCAGCTGCTTTATCAATGACCTTCCCTCCAACTTAAGGTCACAAGTGGGGATATTTGCTGATGATTACACAATGTTCAGTACCAATTGCAACCCTTCAGGCACTGAAGCAGTCCATGCCTGCATGCAGCAAAACCTAGACAATAATCAGGCTTGGGTTGATAAGTGGCAAGTAACATTCGTACCACACAAGTGCCAAGCAATGACCATCTTCAACAATAGAGAATCTAATCATCTACCTTTGTCAATCAATAGCATTACCATCATTGAATCCACCCACTATCAACATCCTGGTGATTACAATTGAGCAGAGCTTTAATTGACAAAGTTATGTAAATACTGTGGCTACAAGAGCAGGTCAGAGGCTGGGAAATCTGTGGCAAGTAATTCACCTCATGAGTTCCCAAGACTGTCCACCATCTATAAGGTGTCAGTCAAGAGTGCGATAGAGTATTCTCCACTTGCCTGAATGAATGCAGCTCCAACAGCACTCAACAACATCCTAGACAAAGGAGCCGGTTAATCGGCACCCCATCCACCGCATTAAGCATTCACTCCCTTCACCACCAGCACATTGTGGCAGCAGCGTGTACCATATATAAAATGCACTGCAGCAACTTACTGATACATCTTCGACAGCACCTTCCAAACCTGCGGCCCCTACCACCTAGGACAAGGGCAGCAGGTGCTTGGGAACACCATTACCTGCAAGTTTCCTTCTAAATCACGCACCATCCTGACTTGGAAGTTTATCACCGCTCCTTCACTGTCACTGGGTCAAAATCATGAAACTCCCTCCCTAACAGCACAGCGGGTGTACCTACACCAGATGGACTGCATCGGCTCAAGAAGGCAGCTCAATGCTACCTTCTCGAGGGCAATTAGGAATAGACAATAAATTCTGGCCTTGCCAGTGATGTTCACATCACAAGAACAAATTAGTAACAAAGTCATATGCAGACTTGACAAAGTAATGATGGCAGGTTTCCTGACTTAGAATTTTAGAATCAGAATGATACAGGGAAGGTGACCATTTGACCCATTATGCCTTTGCTGGCTATTTAAGATAACTATCCAATTGTTCCCACTGCTCTGGCCTTATCCCATTGCTCTGCAACATACTTCCCCCTACAAGTATTTATTCACTTTCATTTTGAAAGTTATTTTATTATCTGCTTCCATCATCCTTTCAAACAATACATTGCAGATCATATATTGATACATTAAAAAAAAAATTCTTCTTGTCTCTGGCTCTTTTGCCATTTATCTTAAATCTGTGTCCTTTGATTACCAACTTTCCTGCCACTAGAAACAGCTTCTTCTTATTTACTCTATCAAAACCTTTCATGACTTTGAACACCTCTATTGTACCTTATCTTAACTTTCTCTGCTCTAAGAAAAGCAACTCCAAATTCTCTATCCTCTTCATGTAACCGAAGTCCCTCATCCCTAATAGCAGGAGTAGTTTTTATCTGGAAGTAAGGGTCCTCTGTTCATTTCTCCAAGCCTTATGGTCTTGAGATTTCTTTTTTAGTTACTCATAGCAGCCTCCCATTTTCAACTTCAAGTTGTCTAATGCCATCATTCTGTTTCTTGGTCTACATCCCTCTAATCCTTCTTCAATAACTTCCTTCAGCAAGCTCTCATACTTTAAAATATGGCCAATCCAACCTTGTTGCCTTTTTTTGATGATATTTGCAAATGATCTTTCTTCTCCACCATCCTGAGAATTCTTCAATGTTCTTGTGTTCTCTCCAACTGACACGCACCAATCTTCTCCAGAACCACATTTCACAACTTTCTAGTCTTTGTATGACTGCTTTCCTCAAGGTCCACATTTCAACCCCATGCAACAAGACACTTCAAATCAGTCTTGATGATTCTTTTCTTAAGATCTCTACTCATTCCTTTGCTGAGCAATTCTTTATGTTTGGAGAATGTATTCTTTGCCATTGCTATTCTAGCTCTGATTTCTTTATGGCAGTAAACATCTTCTGATGTTTACTGCCATGAAGTGCTTCCCAGGTACTTAAACCCTAGTGTTATGATCACATGAGGAGGGGTAAAAATGACTCATTTCTTCTGCCACTCCAGGTCGGACGGTAACAGAGTTTTTTTGTGAATTTAGAGAGGATGTGCTTTACCCGCACTGCAGGAGTCCCACTATTTACGCTTTCAGATTACGAAGAATTAGTCAGACAGGTTTTCTTAGGCTAAGCAAAGAACAAGATAAGTTTATTGAAACTATTCCCCGAATTTAAAAAAAAAGGTAAATCAGAACCACCATTCATATGTCACACACATTCCCTGGACCCAGCCCCCTCACCCACCCCCACATACACACCCACATCCCCATGCCCACCCACACCCCCAACCACACCCCCACACAACCACACCCCCACATACACACACACCCACAGACACACCCACACCCACAAAACCACACATGCACACACACATACCCACACACCATTAAAGATAGTAGAATAAGGGGACAGGCTTAAAGATTTTTTTACAATTCATGAAGAGGATAATACAAAGGAGTATACTGTTAGCTGCACTTTGGCTGGTCTTGTTGCAGAGCCTACATTGTGGCCATTTTGTTCAGTTGTCTTCCTGGGTGTAGTTACATGGAGCAGATTTCCACATTTTATTCCCAAAAGATCTTGGTTTGCCGTAGGTTTCTCTTCTCAGGATGGTTACTTTGTAAATCTGGGTACAATACGTTTGAGAGAGAGTGAAGAAGAGAGAGAGAGACAGAAACAGACTCTTCGCAGTCTTTCAGTACAGCATTCTAGTCTCTGACCTATCTGGCTTGGTAGACAGCTCTTAAAGCCCTGCTGGCTGTATATTCCATAGGAATTTGACTAATATATGTCTGCTATGATCATTGTTTTTAGAACAGGTAATTGCATTTTGATGTCTCATCTCAGAAACTTTTGAAGAGTGTAAAAACCAACAGGAGATGGGGGTCTTTCATGCTCCCCAGGGGGTTTGAATGCCTGTTCCTTTTCATCCCACTTGATGGAATGCACGTTTGTATATTGTAGCTGGCTGGCAGTCTTCCATTGTCTTAATAAGATCACAGTTTATTGTTTTTTGAAAATCCAGCCAGAAAAGGAAAAGGAGCTTAGAAAGGAATGCATTCCTGACAGATTCTCTATAGCTGTCTGCACCACCAATGTCTCCTCATGCTCACTTGTGAGTTGTGAATCACCAGGTGAAAACCTAAGTGGACCCACCAGAGTGCAGGTAACTGTGGTGATACATGCCTGTAGATCTTGTGATGACACACCCTCAACAGGAATGAGGTGCTCTGAGAAATCATCCTCATGCATGTCTAGTGACACTTATTGTACACATGAAGGCCCTGGAATATAAAAGAAAGGGATATGATTTAGATGTGGAAAAGTCACAATCTTGACCATCACTGTAGTCACCCTTCTCATAGTTCAGTCATTGATGAAATAAAATTAGCGCCCATGTGTTTGATGTATTTTCAACTCTGTCACCAGCTATCTACGAGGTCTCTGCCTCCCTATCTCTAGCTGAGAGGAATGCAGATTTGTCACTTATCTGGGCAATCTGTGACATTCCACATCCAGTTCTCTCCCTCTCTCTTGCATTCTGTGTTCTTTCCTACGGTGAAAACACAGGCCAGGCAAGAAGGAATGAAAGGGGACAGGTTTAAACCCAGGATATAGTTCAATCAGCATGTGTACACACTTTTTCCCTGCTTAAGTCATTAAACCCTTCCTTCATTGCAATTGTGACCTGGGCTCAATGCTCTTGCTGCACACCTCCTCATCTCTCTACAACCACAGGACAGAAGTGTATTCAGCAACAGATTTCTTCCTCCCCTTGCTGGGGAAAAGGGTGTCCCTCTTCCTTTTCCAGACGGCACCCATCAGTAATTCCACTGAGGCATCAGTAAATCTGGGTGCTGCCCCTTGCTCTATTTCCACTATTCATCCCGAACCCTTGCCATTTACATTTGTGGACTTTCCCTTTAAATAGAGCTAAGATCACATCTTGCAGGAGCACATAATATCCATTGCACAGCTTGGAGGCATGAAACCCAGAAGTCAAAATTAAATGGTTTGATTAAGTTGCAATCACAGAGTATGCCGCACTGAGCTGACTTCCCTGTTTCCGCCTTGCAATCCCAGTCTCCCCCGCCAAGAAAGCCGCCTACAAATTAATATTGCGGCTTATGCTTCTCTTTATAAAGCCAGGGATCTCATTTTTATTAATGATTAGCTCAACTTGTCCTGCCAGCATCAAAGATTTCTGTGCAAATACCCCCAGGGCTCTCTGTTCTTGCACACTCTTTAAAATTTTACCACTCAATTCATATTACCCGATCTTTATTCTTCTTACAGAAATGCATCACTTCACACATCTCTGCATTAAATTTCTTCCAATGTGTGTAAACCTGTTTCACTAGTCTGTTTACATTCCCCTGAAATTTGTTCCTATCCTTGTCAATGTTTAGCTCATTTCTGAGTTTTGTGTCATCTGCAAACTTTGAAATTATGCCCTGTATACCCAAACCCAGACCATTAACATATAAGAAAAGGAGCTTGGTCTGAATACCATTATACACTGTCCTGTCTGAAAAATGACTGTTCAGCACTGCTTTTTGTCTCTTAACCAATTTTTTATCCATGCTGCCAATGTTTATTATCTGGTACTTTATCAAACGCCTTTTAAAAGTCCATGTGCACAGCATCATCCACACCGTCCTCATCAACCTCACTTCATCAACAAACATAAGCACATAGTAACATGAAAAGAGACAACAATAAGTGGACCTGATTCTATTAGTAACACTCCAGGAAAAGGTTAACTTGAACTGTTCAGTTAGATAAAGTTTTTACTGTATTATCCAAGTTAACTTGGCAGAAAGTCATTACATTTTATTACAATTAGTCTCAGAGTAGTTATTACTCCAAGTGCATCCAGATGGCTGTGTACTGGGCTGTAAATTGGGGAAAGAAATACACTCACAGTCCCAGTGTTCCTCTTTATCAGAACAATGATATTGTTCTTGGCTATGACAGATGATTTCTTACCAGAGCTTAAAACACGGTTTTCATCTCAATGGAGCAAAAAGAGTGAATATGCAATCATTCCCCTTTAGCATAAACCTCAGTCATAGGAGAAAATCAGTCAGCAAGTCAATAATTCATTAAGGTTAATTTAGATTTCCAGGTACACAGACATTTTTAAAATCACTTTAGTAATTTCCTCACAGGGTTAACAAAATAAACTACAGTTCACAAAAGAAAATGTAATTGGACTTTCTTGAGTTTATTGATAGACCATTCTGTGTATTACTCACACTTTATGTGAAAAATATTTTCTGACATTAATCCTGAATTTCCCTTTTAGCAATTGGTGCCTTGCCCAACAAATATGGTTTAATGTGAAATAGTACTAAGGATTAACCGCTCCTATTTCACTTAGTATATTAGGTGCCTTTAGAAAATCTCCTCATCCATTACGTTTCAAAGATGAATAGTCCAGGTTTTTCTAACTTATACCCTAGCTCAGTCCTCTGACAATAAGGTTTGAATTTTACCTTTGGTGGGCACGCACGATCAGCGGGTCTGGGATTGGCTGGGAAACAGACTGCTGACTGCGATCGGCCCCCGACAGTGATTTCATGCTGGCTGGTCAATTAACGGCGCTGCCGGGGTGGGGGCGGATAGAGGACGAGCAATGGCATCACCATGGGTGCAGGTGAGCGCTGTGAGAAAACTCCCTGAAATCAGACAGCTGCCTCAGGGAGTTGCAAACGTTCAAATGATTAAATAAAGGTTTAAAAAGCTGCAAAAAAAATGTCCATGCATCACAATCAAGCACCTGAAAATATACTTTATAAAAATACTGTCTACAGATATTTATTTTCATTTTATTTCATAACGGAAATTTCATCCTGCCTTTGGATGAGGTTTGATGAAATATGTAAAGGCTACCTGGCCGATTCGCCTGTCTGCCAACTGTAAGGTTGGACGGGCCACAAAAAATCAGAGACAATTGTGCCGTTAATGGGCTAAATTGCCCTCTTATTTGTCAGTGGGTGCGCTTCTGACTTTTACGCACGCCCGCCCAGCGAAATATTGCATGAGTGCGCGATGACAGTGGATGCTCGCCTGACATAATCTCGCATTATTTTACACCCAATTGGGTCAGACACGTGCCTGTCCGCGGGACATAAAATTCTGTGTTAAAAATCAGTTTTCTGGCCCTTTACTACACTGCTACCAGAGCAGTCTTCTTTTTGTATTGGTGACTAGAACTGAACATAAGCTGAATTTAATGGCCGCGGCAGTGGCCCAGTCCACCAGAAAGCCAGAGGCTCTGGCAAAACTGAATTCCTGTCAGTTAATCTGCTGTTGGGGTTGCTAGCTTCCAGACTATGAAGGCAAAGATCCTGCACCCATGAGCTGCCAGCCAATTAGAAAGATGGGGGAGGTGGCTGCTGCTGGGATTGCAGGAGGCCTGGGAGGAGGAACAGCAATGGAGGCCTGGAGCACAGGTTAATGGGAGGACCTTAACTGAACCAGTCAGACAGGCCCCTGTGTGGGGCGGGGTGGGTATTTGTGGAGGGCAGAGGAATAGGGTTGCCCTTGCCATGGTGTGCGGGGGTGTCCTCCGTGAGGCACAGGGTGTATACCTGGTGTTCTGCCCACATGGCATGGGTTTCTCCACCACTGGCAGAATCGGTGGGATGAGTCCCTTAAGTGCCCCTCAATTGGAGTTCCTGGTTTAAGAGTTTCATTTCGTTTCCTGGCTGTCAGGTCAATCTTGACCTTCCCTGATATAAGAGCAAAATACTATGGATGCTGGAAATCTGAAATAAAAACAGAAAATGTTGGAAAAGCTCAGCAGGCCTGGCAGCATCTGTGGAAAGAGAAACAGAGTTAATGTTTCGAGTCCGTATGACTCTACTTCAGAGTAGTGTGAATGTGAGGTTGAAAGCTTATGTAGAGGCTCATAGCTAAGCTGCTTGAGCTTAGTTAACTCTTTGACTGCTTGTCCCCGTTTATTTTTCATGTGTTCTGGTCTGGTCTTGACTTAATCAGAGGGAATTGGGAAGCAGATGGGCTCTCCATCCCATGCCTTCCTACCGATTATATAGCTCCCTGCCCCCCAGCCCACTCCTGGGGGCATTAAATTCCACCTTAGAGTGCAGCCTAACCAGCGAGAGCACCATGTGGCTTCCAGATGATGGCTTCAGACTTCAACTCTACTGATTCAATGACAATCTCGCTCAGCAATCTGTTTACTTCATTGTTTATTCCTTTGGAATGTCTGGGCAGTGCTCCTTGGAGAGGCTACTCCGGGATCCCCTTCACTTTGTTCTCTGGTGGTTCAGAGTTAATCTTTAAATAAGAATATTCTTTTTTTATTCCAAGATATATCTTCGCTAATTTTTATTTGTCAGTGTTTACCTGCTTGCAAATACTGTCAACGTCCTGCTGTAATCCTTCCTTAGACAATGCTGTGCCTCCTAGTTGAGTGCCATCTCAAAATTTGGGACATAAGAACAGGAGTAGGAGCAGGAGTAGAACATATGACTCGTTGAGCCTGCTCCACTATTCAATATGATCATGGCTGATCTTGGGAGTCAGCTCCACTTTCCCGTCCACTCTCCATATCCTCTAGATTCCCTGAGAGACCAAAAATCTGTCGATCTCAGGCATAAATATATTCACTAATGAAGCATCCAACTCCTCTGGGGTGGAGAATTCCAAAGATTCGCAACGCTTTGAGCGAAGAAATTTCTCCTTATCCCAGTCTTAAATGATCGGCCCCTTAATCTGAAACTATGTCCCCTTGTTCTACATTCCTCAACAGGGGAAACAATGTTTCAGTATCTATCCTGTCAAGCCCATTCATAATCTTGAATGTTTCAATGAGGTCACTTCTCATTCTTCTAAACTCCAGAGAATATAGATTCAATTTACTCAGCCTCTCAACAAGTGAACCTTTGCTGCACTGTCTCCATTGGAAGCATATCCTCCCTTAAATATGGAGACCAAAATTTTACACAGTATCCCACCTTACATTGATTGTCAATTTAAGTTTTGGTTGTTGACTGGTGAAATGTGCCCACCAGCTTCTCACACCGGGAACAAAGAGGCTAGGGTCAATTTGAGGACCAGGATTTATTTAAATAGAACCAGCAAACTGTAAGTACCAATAGATCACGTTGGCTCCTTCTGGCCCCACAAAAATAATTTAACGCATGGCATTTAAGTCCTCTTCTGCTGTGCCACCGTTAAAACTGGTCGGAGAATTCACGGAGCATGTTCCGTGTTATATGATCCTGATTTGCATAGTAAAAGATCTAGCCTAAAACAGATGAATGATTAGACTGCCCAATGATAGGTTACTTTAACAACAACGCTGGCTGAACTGTTGTCATTTGTGGGCCGCAAATCTACTGCCACATTTTGAGGTTGTTACCATCTTGCTAATGCAGAGTTGGCCAAGTTAAAAATTGGCTTCATTGTGTTTCTGAATCTAGCTTCTGCTAAAGTCAGAGCGGCAGAGTGAAGCAGCTCCAAGCAAATTATTGGTTGTAATGAATTCTTAAAAAGATTATAATCTCATTGAGAAACAAACCTAGAGGAAACCTTCTCAAGCACTTTTATGATGTTTAGTTATGATAAGCAACATTTACCATGTTGCTGAATGTTGGAAGCAGACTAATTCTTAGCCCCTAAGTCCTGATAGTTTAATGAAGTTTTCATCGTACTTCTCCGGATGCCATAGCTGCTGTATAAAAAATCGATGATCAGGTTATAAATATGAAACTTTTGAATGCAGCAGCTGTAATTTTAAGATACATATAGAATTGAGTAAGATTGTTGTAATGTAAAATTCAGCTTCCAATCAATAATTTTATTTGCAGCTTTATTTTACAGTGACATTTTTAAAAAATTGGTTGGAGCAACGATCTGATGGGAAATGCTAAACTTGGTAAACACTAAATTACCAGCAGATGGCAGAGTCTGCACATTCAAATTCAAGAGTTTAAAAGGGTGTTTTCAGCAGCTCAGATAGCTTGATCATAAGCATTATGGCAACTTACAATGAATTAGTCGGAACCTGTGACAATGGCTCAGAATTCACTGGACTGTGGGTGTGTCCTATTTGTTCGCTTTCTTTCCCTCACCCTTCATTTGGAGCAGGGAAACCTTTTGTGCAGCTTATTCATCGATGGTAATGGGGCATCTGGGACATTGGTTAACAACAAAACTAATGAAGTTCAAAGATAAAGAAAGAAACATGAAAGAAGGGGAAGGAAATAGGATGAATTGGGGGCAAATTAATACAGAAAGAGAAATGAAAGGAAACATTAGATTAAGTGAGAGAAAAGAAGTAGAAAAAAAGGTAAGAAAAATGTCAAAATTTACTTTTAAAAATCTCAAAGAAGAATTTACTACCTGTAGGAATGAGATTTCACAGCTTCAATTGTTCCTTTTCTGGGCCAGAAAGGATGAATGGCAATGCAGAAATATAAATCTCATATTCAAAAGGGTCCTTTCATCATTAAATACCAGACCTAGCTTTTTGCAATAACTTTAATTAGTTTTAACAGCACAGCTCTAGAAGTTTCTTGCAACTTATGTCGAGGTTCTCTCTCAATGAAGCTAATGTAGGAGCAACAAAAATTGTCTAACAATTCAGGGTGATTTGCAACTTACGCTGTATCTCTTCCTTCCAAATTGTTGGCATATTATCACACTCATAATTGTATACACGTTAAACTCACCATCGTTTCCCAGCAAATTCAAGGTCAGCATGCCTGACAAAGAAGAATGTCTAGTGCAGTGCCGACATGGTGTCAGAGCAATTAATATCAGCCTGCACTCTGAGAAAATTTGTATTAGCAAATCCTACTGTACAGATTAATAATACATTAGAATTAAGGACTTATTTGGACAATGATACTAGTAGTAAAGAGATGCTATTTCTTAAGTATAATTTCTTAGGCACATTAAGGCTGAGTGAACTTGAACGTCAAGATGGTGTGGCATGAGTAAGATGAGCATCTTGCTCCTGCAATCTACTGTTCAGTTGAATAGAGCCAGCCTGATGTGTATTCCATTGAAACCAATGGAGTGAAAATCGGATGGGTTCGATAATGGGGAGGGGGTGTGTTATTGATCCGTTTCTCTACATTACTGCCCATAAGAACGTAAAAACATAAGAACTAGGAGCAGGAGTAGGCAATTCAGCCCCTCGAGCCTGCCCCGCCATTCATTACGATCATGGCTGATCTCATTTCGGCCTCAACTCCAATTTCCCGCCCTCTCCCGCCCATGTGGTGAAGGTGCTGAACAAATACTTAAGTAATGCTTAGTCTAAGTTGTTTTTAGTTTGTTTTTAGTTTGTTTGTTACAGTAAACGTCTTAAAATGTGAATAGATTCTTTCCGTTGGTCAGTGGAAAACTCATATCTCTTTTTAAAAAGTTATCTGTCTTTACAGGGATTGCAACACTATACAATGCATCATTGCAGGTTATAAGGATGAGCAGGTCACCTTCTCCCAAGCCTGTGTCAATACTGTTTGTGCCATTAGCCTTTAATAGGCCTGTAGTGAGCACCATTCCAGTTTTCGTACCCTACCCCTGATTCCCTGCTCTAACTTAAGTGAGAGACCATTAGAAACTCTGGAAATAGGGCATAAATAAGTGCTTATGCTATTTCTCTGGGATTTTTGCTGATGTTATGAAAGCAGAGCAGGAAACGCCTATGGAAATTCTACCATCTGGTCTGGCTTCATTTAGGGTAGAGGTGCTATAACTGGCCTCAGTCTCCTTAAGCAAGGATAGAGAAATAATGTACCCCACCGTGGCAAGAACTATGGTGGACCTGCCCACTTAGTTGCAAGGCAGGCCCCACGTCAGACTCTCGGCAGCAGCAAAACCTCCTCCTGACCGCGTTGGAGTATTGAAGGGACTGACACGGGATTTCTGTTGGAATGTCAATTGTGTTCATTAATGAGCCCATCTCAATTTAATGGTAGCTCAGGGATTAAATGGGGGCTGCACGCCTTTTCAGTGCCTTCCAAAGGCTGCCCAGCACTTGGGCCTCATAAGTTTGTGGGCATGGGTGGGGTGGGGTGGGGGGTTCCTTGGAATCAGGAATTCTGTGCCTAGTTGAGGTACCTGGCATTGGGAAGGAGGGGGCTGGGGAGGGCACTGAAAGCCACCCTACTGCTCTTGCCTCTGACTCCCATCCCCCTCTCTCACACCCTGCAATCTTCATCTCACCCTCACTCACCTTTGGCCTAGGGTCCCTCAGCGATCCTGGGTCTTTTAATAGGTGCACTGCAGGCAGCTGCCACCGCCCCTTGGGGCACTCTCCACAATGAGGAGCTGCCAACCTCTGACTGGCCAGCAGCACTTGACGGGAGGCACTTAATATTGTTGGGCCTCACCCATGGAACTGAGGGGTGTTTCCCACTGGTTCACCTACCGGTGGTTGAGACCCCAGCCGAGCCGACTAAATCCAGCCCAAGGTTGAACTTAGTCGTGATGTTTATCACCATTGCATAGTCTGATGACACACATTTTCCTTGAATTCCCTGATTTGTGCTCCTGCTCCGCTGCTGTAATGTCATCGGAAGTAATGTCACTGGTAAAACCCGGGTGTTGAATGGGAACAGTCATTGTTTGATATTCTGTCACCCAGGAAGAGTGGTCAGATAGAATAGAAGGTGGAGGGCTCTTAGCACCAAGTGAGCTGCTCATTCACATCCTCAGGACTGGAGTACAGAAGTGAGGGGGAGGGGAAACAAAAGTGAATGTTACTGTTGTTGCTAATGTTTCTCTTGGGAAACAAGAGCATGAAGAAATATTAAGTGGCTCTTAGCCAAGATTTAGATTAGGGAAGTATGAAATATTAATCTAGATCTTTCCACATTCTGCATACATTTGTCTTACCGAGGACTTTACCCAATTTGTTTAATCTCCCGAGGGAGCTGAAAATCCACAGGTATAACATCTAAATATATAAAGTTCTGTGAAACTTCTCCCTAACCCTTGAAAATAATCTAGCAAAATGTCATGACATCAATCTAAAATTGAGATCTGCATTATTCAACTCTCACTAGTTACATTCCACAGGCAACAATTCCAAGATCCCATGTGCAAATAAATCATCAAGTTCAATAAGATGTCCAATTAGCTACATCAATATTTTTCTTTATAAGCCATATTAATCTTACCTTTAAATATTTATCACTTTTAAGAAGCTAATCAACATTGCAGTTGCTTAGAATCTAATTGCACATTGTGTACTTCCCTGTAGGGGAAAACTTTTCTATTCTATTATCTCATGAGGTTCATCAGTTTTATACCTTGGCCTGAATTTTTCAGGCAGCGGGCGGGCTGTGCGGAAGTGGGCGTGGGCGGGCACGAAGCCGATCACTGCCTGCGATCGGCTGCGCGCTGCCATTTTATGCGAGCGGGCCAAGTAAGGCCCGCCCAGCATAATGTGCAGTTGGTAGTGATCAGCGCTACCTGTGTGGGTGGGGCAAAGAGGGAGAGTCAGGGCCAGCGCTGTTTCGTGCAGCAATCTCCCTGAGGCACGGAGCTACCTCAGGGAGATCAAGTTAATAATAAAACTTTTTTAAAAATAAAGTTAAAAATTATTTAAACATGTCCCTTCATGTGACAGTGTCATATGAGCTGGGACATGTTTGTGATTTCAGCAAAATTTATTTAATGATTTTATAAGACCTTCAGGAAACCTCATTCCGTCCGTGGATGAGGTTTCTTGAAAAATGTGAAGGCCGGTGGGGCTCTGCGCCTGTTAATGAGCGCTGTTAATGAGCTTAATTACTTTTTTAGTGGCCTTATTAGGCTGCTGACAGTTCGGCGGGTGCACAGCCAACTTTGGTGTGCGCCACCAAACGCAAGATCGAAATGACGTGTGATGACGTCGGGACGCACGCCCGACATCATCTCGTGTCATTATACACATCAGCGTGTTGGGCAATATTCTGGCCCTTGTGTCCTGTAGTCCTGCAGTAATACTTACAGGTAAATAGTATGTTTACATTTGTGATGTCCATGGGTAAAACTTATAGCACCCGACCCAACCAAGCATAAAACAATGTCCCAATGTCATTGCGCACTCGCGCGATATTCCAGAGTCGGCAACACGCCCACCAACAATTAAAAGGCCTATTAAGGCCATTAAAAAATTAATGAAAAGAAAGTTTTCGCTGCCTGTCCAACCTTACGGTCACATGAGGGGACATATTTCATAACATTTATAAAGTCTTTAATTTTCTTTTGAAAACGGTTCATCTCCCTGAGGCAGCTCTCTGCCTCAGGGAAATTATGTAGTGTGTATTCATGCGCATGCACGAAGGTCGCACTCGCCCGGCTCACCCTCATCCCACCACCACCGCCCCCGCCCCCGCCTGCACAGGCAGTTCTGAGCACTGCCGCTCGGGTTTCATGCTGGGCAGGCCTTAATTGGCCCGCTAGTGTAAAATTGCCTTCTGGCCGCATCGCGGGCGGCAGTCAGCTTCCCGACTGCCCCCGCCGAGCCTGCACGCCAAGGGCAAAATTCTGCCCCATGTGTTTCAGCATCTTAAAGCCCTCAATCATGGTCATTCTTAATCTTTTCTCCAGTGAAAACAAGTACAGTTATCTGAGTATTAGTCATGCCTCAAGAGACTGAATCCCCAGATTGACTATGTCACTCTCATGTAAATTCACACCAATGTAATAATATTGGTTTTAAGAGACTGGGGAGAATCTATAATGTCAGTAATGTCACTTCTCAGCTTGATCCTGGCCTTCCACGAGGTCGAAGCACTCTGGTAAAGTGTGATGACTCTATGGAGCAGACACGTTTCCACAAGAAACAGTTAAACTTTATTACAGGGACACTTTCACTGCTTGCATGTTCAACCAGATCTCCCCTCAGAAAAGCCCCACCCCACGGATTGCCCGTGCTAAGCGCTCACTGGTTGGACTCCCCCACAGTACATCACATGACCTGTGATTGACAGGGGCAAGTGACTGTACATCCAGTTCCAACATTCCCTCCCCCTTTAGTTTTTCACAATTACTCTTTACAGAAAAAAACATTGAAACAATTTAACAAACATTTACAATTTCAGGTTATTATAAGTTGTCTTTGAGGTGCTCTTCTTATACAGCTAGAGCGACATAGATCCACCACTGGAGGTTCTTGAACAGGATCGTCAGAATCTGGAGTTGCACCATGACACACATCATCAGAATTGGGCAGTTCAGGATTTGGCAACTCCTTTTAAACATCTGGAATGTCTGTTCTAGGTCGATCACACACCTCAGAAGTCAACGGTTCAACATTAATCACAGGTTCATCAGATAATTGTTGGAATGTCTTTTTTGCACAGATGTGATCTACATGCCTACGGATGATTCCATCTCCCACGTGTACTTGGAAAGATAATGGACCAGTCTCTGAAAGGATGGTTCCGGGAGCCCAGACATACCTTCCAGAACACATTTTGTCACGTTTGGTGGAATGGTACTCTCAGTTGCTTTGGGGGACTTTGTCAGTTTGGCATTTCCTTTTTCCCATTGTGTCCATCGCGTTCTGCTAGATGTTGATGTCTCAAAAATGGGACCTTTCTTTCCACATGTTTCACAATTTCAGCCTTTTCATTTTTCAACAACTCAATGGTTCTCAGTATATTTGAGGCATTTAGTGCTTTTTATTCTAGCTCCGTGAGCTTCAGTGTTGGATATGCATTTTCCAATCTTATTTCTGCCTTTTCTTTCCTTGTCTGCAGCAGAGCTTGTCCTTAGCCTTCATGTTACTGTCACAGTTGGCCAGGTCTTTCTCCTGTGAATTCTTAGCTTGCTTCAGTTCTGTAATTGTGCTACTTATGACTTCATTATCCACTCACATCTTGGAAAGTTCCACGACTTTTCCTTTCAAGGCCTCTTGTTTCACCCAGCTGGTTCTTCCATTCTTCAATCTCTTCCTTATATCTCTTAGCCTCCTCCTGGACTATTGAACATTGCTGAGTCTTCTCTGCCAACTGTTTCTTCAGTTTGTTCAGAGTGGCATTAAATTCATCTTGCTTCTCTTCATCATTTTCCAGAGGAACAAACTTCGACCTGAGGGATCCTTGTAGCATGTGAAGGTCCTTCCATTTTCATAACTCACCCTGAGGACCCATGTTGTATTTCCTTAGAAGTTCTGGGATTCCATCTGATTTTAGGTGAAATATCTCAGGCCAGTTGAGTTTCACCTTCTGTAGCCAATCCTGACCTAAAATACTGAGTCACTCACCTTTCACTATTATTACAGGCAGTTGGGCTATCTGTCACTTGTAAGAAACTGGGACAGTGGTGATGCCCTTTACTTGAATAGATTCTCCCATGTAAGTTCTTAATTTAGTGGTTGTCTGCTCCAAGTTTATTGGCTGTCTTCCTTCATTAAGGTACCTTGCATTGGCCTTTTAAATAATTACATTGAGATCATGTCACATCCATTGCACCGTTTGAATACACAAAATCTGGAAGGGAAATATAATAATTCAATCAAGCTTAAAATTGGAGAATCAAACCTGCTAAGTTTTCTTTTCAAGTGTGGTGCACACAATTGTCCATCTCCCATTCAGAACCTTTGCTTTAATATTAGGGCCAATATGTATGGAAAAAAACAGAGTGAGGAATTGGACCCTTTGGTGTCCTTTTTTTAAGTGCTGCAAGTGCCCTTGGAGCTCCAAAATGGTGTCTGTGGCACAGTCCCACTAGTGGAGCAAATCATGTTGGACACCATATTGCAGGCCAATGTGTATGAATGTTCACTGAAAGTATACAGAGTAGGCAGAGCGTGACATCAATCAATACGTAGCACTGGCTTATCACCGGCTGTGCGATTTTGGAGCTCTGTGCTCCAGCTAATGCCCTCCTGCTCACCTCGCCTAGCTGAACACACATTCAGCAGTAGGAAGGACCCTCCAACAGGTCTACTTAAGATTAGTTTGTGGTTGATTTCTTTTAGCTATTGCCACAATCCTGCAAGTGTTAGCTGCTTTATATTATATTTGAGGTTTCAAAGGTCTATAGGGAGTGGTGTGGCAGGTGCTGAAGAATTTTTACTGACTTCAAGGCTTCTACGCAACCCAGATGCTCTCAGTTGTGGGAGCATTACTTGGCATTGCCTTTAGAGTAGAGTGTGACATGGAGAATGTACAAAGGGCACACAGAGCAAGACTTGTTGCTGGAAGAGTGGGGATCAGGACGGGGGAAGTGCTCTCAGCAGGTGACCAAATCCACCCAGAGTGTTCAGGGAGCGATTCTCCAACCTGAACCTCAGTGAGAGGCAATGTGCCATACCTCTGCACTTCAGTAAGGATATCATCACTGAAATCTGCTACCTGCTGCAGCCACAACTCCAACCACTGCGCTGCCTGTGGCTGTGAAAGTGACCATGGCTCATCTGTCTGGCTCTTTCCAAGCTACACTTGGAGGTATTTGCAGCATCTTGCAGTTTGGCATCCATTTTATTTGCTGGAAGTTACTAGGATTTTCTATTAATTGAGAATGACATATATTTCATTCTCTCTTACCAGAAAGAAGCTGGCCAAATAAGCATGCAAATTCTCCAGGATTGCAGACCTCCCCATGGTTCAGGGTGCTATTGATCACATGCAAAATGCTTTGTGGGAGCGATATGTGAATTCTTCCCTGTACCAGAACAGAAAGGGATCCCACTCCCTCAACATCCAGTTGACAGGCAACCATATACAATGGATCATGTAGGTGAATGCCCAAGACCCTGGCAGCAGTCATGATGCCCTCATTCTGCAGCAGTTCATTGTGCCAGATACATTTGATTCACCAGGACAAACCAGAAGGTCACTACTGGGAAACAAGGGCTATCAACTAATGACATGGGTGATGACTCCGGTGCACAACCCATGCACATGTTCACAGCATGTGAGAGCATGAAGTGTGATACAGCAGGCCATGGTTGTACTTTAGCAACACTTCTACTGTCTGGATTGCTCTGGAGGAGCTCTGCAGTATCAGCAGAGAAGGTGTCAAAATTTGTGGTGGTCTGCTGCACACTACACAACTTTACCATCACGGGGGGACAGCCCTTGCCACTCCTAGTGGCCTCGAAGGTGACAGTGATGCTCAATTTCTTTCCAAACCTCCTCATCTGACTTCTGCGGAATTCCACAGTCAGCAATACACTACTGCATCCATCAGGTCACTAATGCCGTTTTTACCAGAGTGGATGACTTCATCTCCTTCAACACAGATGATGTGGTGCAGACACAGAGAATGAAGGATTTGCATCAGTCTCAGGATTCCCCCAGGTGGAGGGTGTTATCAACTGCAGGCATGTGGTGATAAGGGCACTGTCTATGAATGCTGAGAGGTACATCTGGGTTCATTAATGTCCTTTAGGAAAGGAAATCACCTGGTCTGACCTACATGTGCCTCTGAATCCACAGGAATGTGGTTGACTCTCAACTGCCCTGTGAAATGACCTAACAAGCCATTTAGTTCAATTAGGGTAATTAGGGATGGGCAACAAATGCTGGCCTTGTGTGAGGTGCCCACATCTCATAAAAGAATAAATCACATCAACAGAAAAGGCTCCCACTTCCTGAATGTTCAACATGGCTGCAACCACCATAAAAGGTTTTCACGTCTGCACCAGCTACCCTGACAGTTGCCATGATTTATATATGCTTGGGGATTCTGAGCTGCCAAGAATATTTAAACACGCACCCCCCCCACATCTGCAACACCCCCCCCATCCCCCCACCCATTCCACCCCCCCCTCTCCCTCCGGTTCTAGGCTAGATACTCGGCGATAAGGGCTATGAGAACATGGTTTCTCACATACATCCCCAGACCCAACCACAGAGAAGGTGCAATGAGAGCTACATTCAGGTGCCTGGACTCACAGTGTCTCCATAATCATTGTGGTTTGCTGCATGCTCCACAAACTGACACTAAGAGAGTTGGTTCTGGGCTCAGAACTATAGGAGGAATGGCCCCCCACCCCCCCACCACCCTCGCAACCCCGCCCCCCCCCCCCCCCCCCCCCCCCGCCACAAACCCCACCGAAGATGAGGAAGATGAGGAGGAGGAAGCGTTACGTGACATGAGGAGGGTGAGTTGGAAGGGAAACAGGATGGAGCAAGAGACGAGGGAGTGACCATCCATGCACACACGATGAGGAGCCTATGCATGACCCCAATGTCACCAGAGATCTTCTCATGCAACAGTGCATCATGTGATGGGACCCTGCCATGAGGTTGAAAGTTGCCTACGAGGTCAGAGCAGATGCTTGATTACACCAAGAGAAGACCATTTGAAGGATCCTGTGATTCAACCTGATGAGGGATTGGTGAATCACATGTGGATGTACAGCTCAGGTTGGCTGAGACAATAAAAACCATTGACTGCATGGACACATCCAAAAATCTATACATTCATTGATTATAGTTATTATTTTCAAGGGATAAAGGTTTTTGTTAGCTATATTTATACGTCCCTTTTTTTACTTAATGGAACTAAACTTATATAAACACTGCAGTTGTCCCATTAGTGCAGTAATGATGTGGTGTCTTTCACTCTCAGATACACCTCTGTGGTTCTCCTTTTGTTGCCGTGGAGGAGGTGGAGGCAGGCTGTTCAGTACGACCCTAACTATGCAGCTGTGAGGATTGTGGCAGTCGGCCTTGTCATCCCGGGACCCATTGGGAACTTACCCCAAAGTGCACGACCTGCATCCCTGCAGGAGCAGCCACGCTCGCTTGAAGCTGGCTAGCAGA
Source organism: Cetorhinus maximus (assembly GCF_964194155.1). NCBI lineage: Eukaryota > Metazoa > Chordata > Chondrichthyes > Lamniformes > Cetorhinidae > Cetorhinus > Cetorhinus maximus. The sequence continues at coordinate 86,801,038 of NC_135879.1, forward strand.
TCTAGCACGAGCTAGCAGAGATGATCATGCACTCCCCAACCTGGGACATTGTCAAGGTCATGATGTTGATGGACTCTTCCATTTGGAGTTCCTAATATCGCGATGCCACAGGAAACTCAGCCACATGAGTACTTAACTGCCGCTGCAGGTCCAAATACTCATTCCCAAAGGGGCACACTGGAGGCTTGTCCTTGGAGCAACACTGCCACTGCCATTCCCCACTTTGGGTTGAGCTGTGCACAGACACCCCCAGCCTCAAACTCTTCCTCCAGCACACTGGTGCTGTGCTCTTCAGTAAGTGCTCCCTGAATTATCTCCATGCTAAAACCCTTTGGAGTGTGTGACTCCAGGCTGGTGACTGGTACCTTGTGAAGTACTGACGGTGCATTCTCAAACAATTCGTGTAGGAAGTCAGACTCCTCCCCGGAGGTTGGGACCACAGCTGATGGACCTGTGAGAGAAATAAGACAGACATGAGCTGGGGACCTGAACATCAACCTCTCCACACACCCCCACCCCCCCAACCCCGCATGCCCCCAACCCCCACCCCCACTGACATTCTTTCCCAGCCACAACTGACATGGCGCTGCCACTAGCCTTCACCTCCCAACCTGCGCAACTTCCTAACTTGAGGTGAAGCATCGTCCTTAGTAACCATCCTCAAATACCATGCATCTCTCTTCCTCCACCTCCCTTTGGTGATAAAAACATTTAGCTGCATGGCTCTATGATGTGCACGACCATGGTGGAACTGGGAGGCTGCCTGGGCCCTCAAGGGAACATGATGTTCCTGTGGGCCATGTCCTGGTGCAGGAGGATCTCCAGGTCACCCCTGGTGAACTGTAAAGTAGGTGGTTCCCGGGACTCCTTGCTGCACTGAGCATTGGCCATCCTGAAACCACCTGCTCCACAGTCCTCCAAGCATGACCTGGAGATCCTCCTGTACCAGGACATGGCCCGCAGGAAAATCATGTTCCCTTGAGGACCCAGGCAGCCTCCCAGTTCCACTAAGGCAGCTGTGTGGATGACCATGGGAGGGAAAGGCGTGGCTGGCAAAAGTTTCGTAACCTAATCACTGTGTGACTAGTGAGAGGGCGTCAAACCATCTCCAGGTCGCCAGTGTTGTAAGGGCAAGAGGGGCATGGAGGAGATTGCGTGGCTTCCTTGCTGTGCCTCTGGGGTAGACCAGGAGGTCCTCAGTTTGCTGCATCCTCTGGGGGTGGAATGATTCAAGTTGGTTGCTGTGGGTCTGAGTAGGTCTGAGTTGGAGTGAGGGATACTGCAGGTGAAATGTGCTACTGTGGGAACCTGCACAGCTTTGTAAGCAAATGTTCGTTTAAAAGGCAGAGACTAACTGGGGTAAGCATAACAAGACTGGTGAAGCAGGCAAATGGTAATATAGGTAGAGTGGCAAAATTGGCATAAAACAGTTAACACATTAATGACTAAGGGAAAGCATTCAATGGACCAGTTTGCACAGACCAAACATTTATTAGTAAGCAAAAAAAAAGTACCTTTGACCTTCAAGGGTCAGAGGTGAACTTACAGCAGCGTGACAGGCCTTTCTGGGGATGATGCATTGTTGCTGCACTGTTTGGATCCCTTTCATGCATAGGTGAGAGAAGGAACACGCCTCCATCCTGGGTGTCTTCTGGCCTGAACGTGAGGCCGAGCCCAATCTTGGGTCGTGAACTGCATATACAATCCCCCTGAAATTTATAAAAATGCCCAGCGAAGGCTGACAGCGTTCATGGGTACGGCTTACAAGTATGTGGCTCAACTCGCCTTTCATGAACCCAGGTCAAAAATTCAGCCTTAGGTTTACTTTTCATAAACGTTTGTTTTCCCTCAACATCATATGCACCTTCACACAACACAAGAGTAAATACTGTGCATGCTGGAAATCTGAATTATAAACAGAAAATGCTGGAAACACTCTGCAGGTCTGGCAGCATGCAGTTTTTGTGTTTATGAAGCTTCTAAAAATGTTAACCAGATCCTTACCCTTTCTCATCTCCTAGAAGATTCTATGGGATTCCCCATCTGGTAATTCTTTGAGTTCCTTCATAACATATAATTTACTGACCTCCACATATGTTATAGATTCTCCAACCAATTTGAATGGATCTGGAATATGTCCAATCGTCATTTGTGAAGACTGATGTGAAGAATTAATTTGAACAGTTGCTATTTCCTGATCTCACATAATAATTCCACCTGGTATCTCCATTAAAAGATTTGCTTAATCTTTAACACTTTGTCTTTTTTTACACAGTTAAAATGGTTGTTTTGATCCATCTTGTTGTCCACAACCTGATTCCTGGTTCTCACTCATTTATGGTTCCATTTATATATTTTTGAAAATTATTATTTTTTAACTTATTAGGTAACTATGGTCTTGCCTTTGCCATTTTCTTGGGTGACATGCTTCTTCCTTACATCATAATCATACTCAATAGAGTTTCATTTTTTGAAGTTCTCGTTTCATTTTTCAATTTTCACGTAATCCTTCCTATAAACTCTATTTATAGTTCAAAGCTCTGCATTTCAAAAGTTTCACACATCCACTTTTTTGATTAGTCTGGGTGATGGCATCAAATCTAATTGTGCAATGACCAGGACGATCCAACTATTTCGAAGTTACTGCCACAGAAGATCTGTGAGCTATTCACTTAAATACAAAACTTTGAAATAATCTGCTGACTATCACATAATGACTATCAACAGCTGCTCTTGGTTGCTCAATTACCTATTGAACTGTTCACCTTGAGATGACAGTCAATAGCAGACATCAGTTATTACCTAGTTGCCCTTATCATCACAAATTTCTATCAATATTAATTTGCCTTGTCTTTTTCTGCTATTAGATCCAATTGTTTCAAAGCTTATTATGTTGTCTGTTCCCATCTGCAGCTCAACAAAGCACTCCATACTTTTTGAGCTCCATATTTAACCATCTCCTGCTTGTACCCAGATATGCATGGTATTCTGATGTCAAAACTTTCACAAGATTATAGTAGCTGGAGGTTGGCAACACTACTGAAATGTAAGTAAAACATAAAGCTGTCAACTAGACATTACAGAGAGTTCAGTGACTACTGGTACTAACATATTAGACTATTAGACTGTAAGTTAAGAGAATGTTAATCTTGTGTGAGATTATAATCATGTCGCCCTCCAATCTTTGTCCATCATATTGGAAGAAATCCTTCTTGACCAGGGAAAGCCTAACCATGAATCTGCTGTGTATGAGGAAGGAAATCTTATAAAGTGAGGAGGCTGCTTCCTTCCTGCACTAATCCAATGCACTTTTTGGTAGATTGCCCAATGGGTGACATTGACAACATCCACTGAGGTGCTTGTAGGCTGAGGCATCCCACCAAACCAACTGGTGACCATAGCGTATTTGCAGAGCATTAAGCTGCTAAAGTAGAAATGGATGTGCAGGGGATTTAAAATATGGGTTGGGGGAAGGGGAAAGACAAATGCGTTACTCATTTATCCCTGTGGTGCTTTTGATTTATGAACTTTGTAAAATCATGAAAATAGTTCTCCTAAAATGCCATTCCTGAAAATTATTTTTATATTACTTTATGTCAGTTTAATTCACAATCTGTGGAGTGCATTATTAAAGGGTGCCCTCTCCCTATATCCGCAGTGAAAGTAATGTCAAGCTTTAGAATCAAACTCAGATTAAAACCCAATAGCACAACTCAGAAGAATGGGTAAAAAATATCACTCGAGTTTATTTTCATTGATTTGCATTTAGAATTCAATGGTGATCAGTCAGTTTGGAAAGAATTGCTAATGTTTCCCTTACCTTGGTTGTCAATCACAATATATCACATATGCAATTAATTATATTGAGACTCATGTCGAACTTTATTAACATCAGTAACATCAAAGAGCAAAAAAAGTGCATCATGGGAAACCTTTATTTGACTTTCTTCAGTTTGATTATGAATTTCAAAGTTCCCTGCAATTTCTCAGATCCTTTCTTGTTTTTGACCTATTTTACTTCCTTATCGTATTTTGTGCTGAAGAGTAACAACATAACTTTACTTTCAAATTTAGAGAGAAATAATTAAACTCCAAATGTATAAAAATGATGCCACATTGTGGTGAAAGAAGTCTTTGCTATGAAAATAGCTTTTCAGCACACCCTAATCACTGTAAGGAGAGACTTCACGTCTAATATCTAGTGGATTGTGAACCCAATAGTGCTCATGTTTTGCCATTTAAACATGGTAGAAATCTCACAAGGCTATGCCCCTTTATTTTTGAAAATATTACTTTTCAACTTTCAACAGGTTAGAAATTTTACAATTTGAAATGAGACAGAATAAACAAATTAAAAATAAAAGGCCACCTTCCAAGATGAAGGTGAAAAAGCAAACAAGATACCCTCAGGGGAGTGTGAAAAAAAAGGACATTACCTATAATTCAGAGATCCATCAAAACTCGTCACTGTCTAAGGAAGAGACATTAAAATGCAAAGCACTGGCTGCCACAGACAGACCCACCCAAAAGCCCTTGCAAATACACAATGAGTGAAGCATTACAGGCCAGGCTGCAGTCACTGCAGAGAGGTTGCAAGTGATACAAGAGTGTCAAGAAAGTTTTCAGCAGAGGAAACAGTCTGAAAAGCTGTGCTCTCTTCTTCTCTCTCTCGTTTGGAAAAAGTGTGTGCCGTAAGGTTCAAGAAATCAACTATCAGAAACCTATCAGCGAACTGAGATCTCATAATAATTGCAATATCTTCTACATCTGATCGCATCCAAGAAACCAGCTAACTTAAATCACCCGCAACATTTAAAATCTACACCTCACGGACACTTAGCTGTATTTTCTTTTAACTTTATTAAAATTGGACTCGAACTTCCCTAATTTCTAATACCTGTGTGTGTGATGTCATGTTTTTATTTTTTTTTTCTCTCTGGTTTAGCGGTTAAGTACTTTGCTGTTTCTTTAACCCAAGAAAACCTTGTTTGATTGACTCCTTATTGCTCGCTGCCTAAATTGTTAAATACATTCTGATTTGAAAAAGGCATATCCTCGTGAAAAAGAAACTTTAAACCATTTTTGTGACCAACCAAGGAAGTTGAATAGAGGGGAGTCAGCTCACTTCTTCTCACTTGGTTATAACAGAAGTCAGATTTTACACACTGTCCAACCTTTTGACTGCTAATGTCCAGTATACTTACTTCATCTGTCAACGCAATCAACAGTCATGATTTTAACACCTGCTCATATGCAAGGGTACCTTTATTTCACCTCAGAAATATATTACAACTCAAAACTGTTGCACATGAATAATCTTTGCAGCAGAAATAACAGAAATAATAAAGTAACATTATACAGGGGACAGACGGTTTCAGACAAACTACAGTGGATGTATGAGAATGATGCAAAACAGACAAGTGAGACATACCATGACAGCAGATCTCCTGGTAGTAGTTGTTACAAGCAGCAGCAGTATACAGGGACTAGGTTAAGGAAAAATATACCTTTTCTCCACTGTGAGTCATCAATTAGGGGGAATAACTGTTCCCATTGATCCTTTTTCTCTACTTCTTCAATTCCAATAAAATCGAAATACTATGCTGAAAAGAAGGATCCTCAGCATTTAACAAAAATACGTTTCTGCTCCATCTTTTGCTCAGACTCCTTTGACAGGAAATCTGGAGCTGCCTTTGTTTGGGCACTATGTTTGGTGTGCTAAATAACACCAACAGCATGTGCGCACACTTTTGGATAAGTCATGCCGGACACCATGTTGGTGAGCACCTTAGCGGGCGTGCATTGAATGGCCACCAGAACAATGCCGAACAGGCAGCTCATGATGCGTCAATCGGCATGCAAAGCTTTTTGATGCAGCATTGGCATTTTGGAGTTCAACCCTTCATTTATTAACCTTGCATAGCTGAACACGCATTCAGCAATAGGAAGGACCCAATGTCCACACCCAAAAGTGCTATGTAAAGGGAACATCAACAATTTTCCTGATTGATTTCTTCTGGTTGTTGCTACAATTCTAGCAGGGTTTGGCACTTTTTATAATTGTTTCAAATTGCAAAAGTCTACAGGGAGCATAGCGGCTGGTGCTCAAGGAGTTTTTGCTGATTTCAAGTCTTCTGCACAAGTTGCTCCCAGACATGAGTATATTAGTAGGCTGTCCACCTAGAATGCAGCTTTACTCAGAGGATGAACACAGGCAATACAGGACAGGATGCAAGCTGGTGGAAGATGGAAGAGGAGGAGGGAGAAAAGGGCTCATAGTAGAAGGCCACATACATATAAAGTGCTCAGGCAGCAATTATCCAAACTGACCCTCAGTGACATCTATGCTTCAGTAAAGATGTCTTCACTGAAATCTGCCATCAACTGCAGTCACAACTCTAATCTCAGAGCAGGGCAAGGACAATGTTTTCAGTGGCTTATGAAGGGGACATTGGTGATTACCTTTATGCATTTGACTCCTTCCAAGTTGGAGCTGGAAATATTTGCGATATCTAGCAGTTTGTAATCCATTGTTGCCAATGGGAGGCCACTGATGTTCTTTGTTCATTGAGAGCTAGCTACATTTCATCAGAGTGGGTACTTGTCAGAGTGAGTGTAAAGATTTATGGCGGTCGATTGCATGCTGCACAAACTCACTGTCATGAATATCATGAAGACGTGCTTATATCAGATAATGATTTTTAATCCACAGGCTGGAAACCTGAATTGAACTTGTAAAAATTGCCTTTTTAAATCACAGGTTAAATTGACTTAAACTCATACCCAAGATGCCTAACCCCTATTTGCATTACTACATTCCAATTCATTGCAGTGGAGACAGCCTGTCTGCAAAACCCATCAAAGACAATGACTTCATTGGAGTGTGAAGGACTCACATCTCCTGTCTCATTTGCAAGGCATCTATGGCAATCATGTGAATATTCAACTGTTGGAGATGGGCCATTAGGACTAATCACGTAGACAACGGGACCCTGGCTAAGATAGCTGTCCAGACATGAGCTAATAAAATCACCTTTGGAATACATGGTCATTGTTTTTTTGTTTGCAACCCCCCTGGCAGTTTGGGAAGAATGTTCACATGCAAACCAAAACTTTGTATGTTTTAAGCACAGCAAGCATGTTTTAAGGTTGGAGTCAGGCCTAGCACACATGAAGACGGTTGTGGTTGTTGGAGGTCAATTATCTCAGTCTAGGGACATCACTGCAGGTGTTTCTCAGGGTAGTATCCTAGGCCTAACCGACTTTAGCTGTTTCATCAACAACCTTCATTTTATCATAAGGTCAGAATTGGGGATGTTTGCTGATGATTGCACAATGTGCAGCACCATTTGTGATTCCTCAGATACTGAAGCAGTCTGTATCTATATGCAGAAAGAACTGGACAATATTTAGACTTGGGCTGATAAGTGGCAAGTAACCTTTGTGCCACACAAGTACAAGGCAATGGCCATTTCCAACAAGGGAGAATCTAACCATCTCCTCTTAACATTCAATGGTACTACCTTTGCTGAGCCTCACTGTCAACATACTGGGGACTACCGTTGACCAGAAACTGAACTGGACCAGCCATATAAATACTCTGGCTACAATAGCAGGTCAGAGGCGAGTAATTCTGCAGAGGGTAACTCACCTCCTGACCCTCAAAGTCTGTCTGCTATCTACAAGGCACAAGTCAGGAGTGTGATGGAATGCTCTCCACTTGCCTGGATGAGTATTCTGAGGTGAGTTGAGGAAAATGAAAGGTCCACAAGCTAAAATATACGTGGACCCTGAAGCAACACCCCGGTTTTTTAAGGCAAGACCTGCGCCTTACACACTAAAAGAAAAGGTAAATGCAGAATTATGTCATTTGGAGAAGTTAGGAATAATACAGTCAGCCCAATTTTCAGAATGGTCAACAAATCAAGATGTTATGTCACCATAAACACGCACAAGGGCCTGTACTAACATACACGCCTAATCTTTGGTGTGTCCTCTGCCTGTTCAATTTTCCATGGAAAGCTTCCTACAAGGACTCCCCCAAGTTAGAGTGTAGCTGGACAATGTCCTAAGCACAGGACCCACAGAGGCAAACCTGGAAGAGGTTCTGAAGAGATTTCTAGAAGCTGGTGTTTGTTTAAAAAAAGAAAAGTGCACTTTCCAAGCAAAGGAAGTTGCATATCTGGGTCATCAAGTGGATGCCCAAGGTGGGCATCAGGGGAGAAAGTCAGGGCAATCAAGGAAGCTCCCTTTCCTACCAACGTCACGGAGCTCAAGTCTTCTTTGGGCATGGTAAACTATTACGTCGATTCTTGCTTAATCTATCTACAGTGTTAGCCCCTTTACACTTATTATTGAAGAACAGCCACAGATGGTCCTGGAAGGCACAGCAAGAGGAAGCTTTCACAAGAGTCAAGAAGCTTTTACACTCGTTGTGTCTGCTAGTGCACTATGACCCGTCTAAGGAATTGATACTTACTTGTGATGCATCTCCCTACGGAGTGGGAGCAGTATTGTCACAAAAGATGGAGGATGAATCTGAAAGACCGATAGGGTATGTATCCCAGTACTCTTTCTGCAGCAGAAAAAGTGGGCTTGTCTATCGTATTTGGAGTTAAAGAAGTTCCAACGATATTTGCACGGTCGACACTTCACCATAGTGTCAGATCACAAACCAATGTTAGGGTTGTTTAGTATAGATAAGGCAATCCTATCGATAGCCCCTGCTACAATTCAAAGATGAGATTTAACTTTGTCGACATACGAGTACACTTTTATGCACTGTCTGGGTTTTTAAAAATTTGTTCATGGGATGTGGGCATCACTGGCTAGGCCACGTTCAGAGGGCATTTAAGAGTCAACCACATTGTTGTGGGTCTGGAGTCACATGTAGGCCAGGCCAGGCAAGGACAGCAGATTTCCTTCCCTCAAGGACATTAGTGAACCAGATGGGTTTTTACGACAATTGGCAATGGTTTCATGGTCATCATGAGACTTTTAACTCCAGATTTTTGTTGGATTCAAATTTCACCATCTGCTGTGGTGGGATTCAAGTCCAGGTCCTCAAAGGATTACCCTAGAATTGTCCAGCGACAATACCACCATACCACTGCCTCCCCTGGGCGTACATATAACAAATGCAGACGCCCTCCACTGTATCCCTTTGCCCAGTGGTATTATACACGTACCAGTACCTTAAGAAGTAGTAATTGCATTGAATTTCCTGGACTCCTCACCAGTCTGCGCGAGACAGATAAAGAATTGGACAATTTTAGCAAGAGTCCGTGAACAAGTATTAAAAGGATGGTCAAATGCACAAGTCCCTGAAAAATTAAAACCATTCTTTGTATGTAGATCTGAACTGAGTTGTCAAGATGGTATCTTGTTATGGGGAGCAAGAGTCGTCATCCTTGTGCAAGGAAGAGAACCACTGTTGGAAGAACTTCATAGTGCACATCCTCGTGTTTCGAAAATTAATGTGCTCACACGAAGTTATACTTGGTGGACATGTATAGACAATGATATAGAAAAAATGGTGACACGCTGTCTCCAGTGCCAGCAACAGCAGAAGTTTTCCATTTCAGCTTCACTGCATCCGTGGTAGTGGCCTGGTCGACCGTGGGTTAGACTACATATAGACCATGTAGGTCCATTTCTAGGCGCCATGTTTCTTGTGATTATTGACGCACATTCCAAATGGATGGATGTGTTTGAAGTGAGATCACCTACTTCGTCTGCAACCATTGAAAACTGTGCCAGAGTTTCCGTGTTCATGGTTTACTTGAAGTTATTGTGTCAGATAATGGTACAGCTTTCGCTAGCACTGAATTCCAAAGGTTTGTGAGCCTAAATGGGTTTAAACACGTCAAAAAAGCATCATACCTTATCCAATGTGTTAGCAGAAAGAGCAGTACAAACCTTTAAAACCGGCATGAGGGAAATAACAGAGGGAATGTTAGAGAAGCGAGTTTCAAGATTCTTGTTCAGCTATCGCACAACTCTTCATGCGACCACTGGTTTAACCCCTTCAGAATTGTTAATGAAGCACCAACTTTGTACAAATTTGCATCTAGTATTCCCTAATTTAGAGGGGAAGCTGGAGAGAAACCAGGGTAATCAGAAAGTGAATTATGATGTTCACAGTAAAAGTTGAGAGTTTACTGTGGGCGAGACAGTTTTTGTACAAAATTTTGTAACTGGACCGAGCTGGCTCCCCTGGTACAATCGTCTCTGGAAATTGACTCTTTTCTTACCAAGTAGAAGTGGAAAACAGGATTGTTAGGATTCACGTAGATCATCTCAGAAGTCGAGAAACCCTCCAACAACCAGTTAATCCACCTGAAATCGAAGTTAAAACTTCGACCCCTGAGGTGCCAGGTTGACAAAGAACAGACATACCAGATGTCTCTATTGAAGTAAATAATTCTGAACTGCCATTGCCTAGGGATGTCCCTGAAGCTGCAGTTCCTGTTCAATTTGATCAATGGAAGAACCTCCAGTTGTAGAGTTGTGTTGCTCTACCCGAATCTGAAAATCTCCTCAAAGACTAAATGTATAGTGGCATGAACTGTATATAATTACATATAATATGGGTTAAGGTGTTTTTGTAAATAAGAGGGTAAAACAAAATTAAAGGGGGAGGAATCTAGTAATTGTAAGTTAAACCATTTCTTACTGTTATGGGGATCATGTGACTGTATATACAAATCAGCCCTAAGCGTGGGAATCGTAAGGACGGAGCTTTTAACCTGGGTCTTGGAACAAGCAGGTAGTCTCATCTGGAGTCTGTAAATAAAGTTTACTGTTTCTCACAAGAAACCCATCCTGCACTCCAAATGTATTACACTTACATACTCCCTGACATTGAACACAGGCTTTCTGGCAGGCTTCCCAATGCACGAAGCATTTCATTATGCATAACAATTAGTCTTCTTCTGTAGGTCGCTAAATGGATCTGAAGGATTGACCTATCTCTTCCCAAAGGAAGTGAGTACCCAAAGGGTATTACTGTACTCCAGATAAACTGTTGAACATTTTCCAGCCAGATTATAATTTCCCAGGTGTTATTAGGGTCTGGGAATAACTCCTCAATAATGTACCCCATCTACCAAAGAGGGTACTGAGTTGAGTGCATGAGTTAGAAATACAGAAGACTATGGGCTGAATTTTACGCTGATCGGGCAGGCGGGCACACAACCCGATTGGGAGTGAAATCCTGCAAGATGGCGTCTGGAGCGCACCCGCTGACAATTAAGAGGGCAATTAAGCCCATTAACAGTGCAATTGTCTGTCATTTTACATAGCCCGTCCAACATTACGGTTGGCAGTCAGGCGAATCGGCCAGGCAGCCTATACATTTTTCAGCAAACCTCCTCCAAGGGCGGGATGAGGTTTCCGTTATTAAATAAAGGAAAAGTAGAAATCTGTGGTCAGCATTTTTATAATCTATATGTTCAGGATCCTGATTATAATGTTTCGACATTTTTTCCCTGATTTTAAAAACTTTATTTCCTGGGTTTCAGGTCTTCAGCTCCCTGAGGCAGCTGTCTGCCTTCAGGGAGCTTTCTCTTAGCGTTCGCCCGCGCCCGTGTTGACATCATCGCCCGCCTTCCTCCCGCCCCCATCCTGGCAGTGCTGAGCTTTTCAGCGTGTGCTCTACGCTAGCGTGAAATTGCGCCCGGGCGTGATCGTGGTTGGCGGTCTATTTCCTGGCTGCTCCCGGGCCCACTCATCGCACCCGCCCGCTGAGCTGAAAATTCAGCTATGTGACGCAATATGGATTCTATACCATACAGACGTTTATTTAAGAACCAAACATGCAATTCACAGTGTGGTGAAAATAGCCAATCACAATGCTCAAAAAGTTCTAGGAAAAGAGAAAAAATACAATCTTACTTCTAGTAGAGAATCCAGTTTTTAAATTAAATTATTGTTACTGCAAAATATTCTAAGTAGTACCAGTTATTAAAGTAGCATTTACCTTAAATCCCAAATGAAGACTACAGAGTTAGTGAGATGACCATGGGCAGAGTCATCCGTGCCTTTTGGCGTCGGGTGAGCTCAGCGGCGTGAGTGGACAATATGGTGAGAAGACCAAAAATCGGTTTCATGACATCGGGAAACCAGTTTGCGTTCAACCGCTCCGCACATCAATGGGAGGCCGTATTTCCTGCTATCAGACATTGGGAACCTCATTGTAATACATCTGTATGTCATTATAAGGTCAGCCCGCCAGAATCATTCCTTCCGCTGAATTGTCCACACATCTAACTGTTACACAACAGTATATATAAGGCATGCACTTGGCGGGCTGAACACTTAGGGGAACTGGGAGGTGAGTGCACAGTAATGTTGTGCAGCACTCACTCAGGTCACCTGTTGGGCTTCAAGGTTGAAGCATGTTGGAGGCATGGGGGCAAGGGCTGGCCTGTTGTTGAGATGACCTGGGGGTGGGAGCAGGGGCTGCATTGCGGTTGAAGGTAGTGCAGAAGCATGTGTGGAGTGTGGGGGAGGGAAGCAGCCACGCATTAAGGAAACCTTGTATAAAGTGACCATTCCTATGCAGTTGAGACAGTTCAGGTGCAGCCACATTGATATGCGGGGAATCATGCCTCTAGCTTAACTGCCAACTCAAGCAACAAAGAGGCATGCAAGTGCTACCAAATGCTCCAGAGCTTTTCACCCCTTGGGCACAGACTGCAAACTAATAAGCATTTTAGTGGACTGCAGAACAGTTGGACGACTGGGCATGTTGTACAATCTCCTTGCTAAAACTAGCCCTGGAGCAGTCACTGGTGGAGATGCTCACAGTCCCTTGCAATGTCATCATCCCGGTTTGGAGCAGTCCCCCCCATGGCTCAAGCTAACAGTGCAGCCTTGCAGTGCGGGTTAGGAGAATGCCTGTGCCTGGGCTGAGAGCACAGCATGCAGTCCAATGGGCAAAGCTGCCGCTAATCAATCAGGTAGAGTTGGGTGGGGTTTTAGGCAGCCATACAGCGCACTAAACTCTGGCCATCCAAGTGGTGGCCAGCACTCTCCAGGATGCATTAAGAGGCCTTCAGGCTTAACCAAGAGAACTCAAACTAACCCATGTGTCTCTCTCTTTCATCCTGCAGGAAGAGTACATCAGGATCATGGAGCCTGGTGAACTAGCTGTATGCCTCATGGCGTACAGAGAGTGGAGACAACGAAGAGAGTGACTGAGGCTCCTGGCTGCGCAGAGGGCGTAGCAGCACCCTCAGGAAAAAAGGGCGGCTGGGGCTCCCGCACACAGTGCTGAAGAGCCACAGCAAGCTGTCGCTGGTCAGTGCCTAGCTAAACCCAAGGTCTATAGATGCCGCCTTTCATTCCTGTAGATGACCAAGAACCAGTGTCACCGAATACTGCATATCTCTAGGGAACTGGTCGGTCACAACTGCCAGCTACTGTAGAACTTGGCGCCATGTGGACATGGACGGCATCCACTGCCAGTGGCTGTGAAAATGACAACGGCGCTCAGCTTTTACACCAGTGGCTCCTCTCAGGGCTCCACAGTTGACCTCTGCGGAATATCACAAGCCTCCACCCACAAATGCACCCATGAGGTCACGGATGCTGCCTTGGCGAGGGCACACAACTTTGTGCATTTTATCCGGGACCAAGAGACTCATGGCACAAGAGTGATTTGATTTGCCCAGATCTCGGGTTTCCTACAGGTGCAGGGTGCGATCGACTGCACTCGCGTGGTGCTCAGATCAGCGTCACAACAAAGGGTCAACTATGTCAACTGCAAGGGCTTCCATTCACTGAATGTGTATCTGGTGTGCGACCACCACAAATGCATCCTTCAGGTCTGTGCATGATTTCCAGAGAGTGTCCACAACCCCTGCATTCTTGGTCACAGATCCCTGACGTCTTCCACGGTCCACAGAAGCTACAGGGTGGGCTCCTGCGGTACTAGGGCTACCCGCAGAGGATGTGGCTAATGATACCCCTGCAGCAGCCTCAGACTGCAGCAGAGCGACACTTTAATGAGGCTCATGCTACATCTCGCAACTTGGTGGAACAAACCATTGGCATGCTGAAAATGAGGTTCTGGTGCCTGGACCGGTCTGGTGGAACCCTGCAATATAGGCCACAGAGGGTGTCATGCATCTTCGTTGCCTGCTGTGCCTTTTACCACCAGCGCTGCAATGGGGAGAGGATCTGGCTGAGGCGGGGATGCAGGAGCTGGAGGTCTCCTCTGATGAGGAGGACATTGAAGGCAGTGAGGGTGAGAAGGTCTTTGAAAGCAACTAGGATGGCGATGAGGCCCTTGCACTGGCCCGACAAGGCAGGTGCACTTGGGAGACCCTTATAGCTGCTAGATTTGTGGAGGATGATGACGACATGCAGTGAGGAGACACCATAGATCTCCACATTGCATCCATGAACGTTTGACTCCAGTCTGGCTTATGGCAGCGCACATACCCTCTGTGATGATGCTCCTGTCATGGAGACACAGTGGAGGCCCTAATAATCATTTGATTGTGGGAGATTGATGATGACATGCTGCGAGGACACTCCATAGATCTTCACATAGCCTCTGAGAACGTCTGACACCTGTCTGGCTGAGGGCTGCTTGCTTGAGCTCTGTGATCAGGGTCATATCATAGAGACACAGCCATGAAACTTTAAAAGCATCTGATCCTTTGTCAGCCTTCAGCAGCTGAACCCTTCAGGAGCACAGCGTTACTGGTCACAGATGCTGATGAGATGGGAGCCAGCCTCACCTTAAAGATGCTGAGAGCACACTGAGAGAATGATGGGACACTGTGACGCCTGCCCCCAACACTCTGGCAGCAATGACAAGCACCAGTGCGAAGCCAGACCATCACTTTGGCCTGAAGGCTGCACAAAGCATAGGGAAGAGGCCCTGGACTGAGACACCTGCCTTTATTTTGTGCAGAAAGGTTTCACATCTGAGTGACACAAGCACTGCTCATCAGAACAAGGAGCCATAGGCAAGGAGACATTGTTGAGAGTTTATTTACAATAGTGAACATTATGTAGAACTGGTTAACACCTGTGACCAGACTATGCAACTACATCTTCTGAACCTTCCTAACCCTGCCGCTACGTATTGGTGCTCCCCTGATATCCACAGCAGAGGTGGAGGCAACCTACTAACTGCTATGACATATCTGTGATGAATTTGGTGGGCGTCCTCTGGGGGGCCGAGACCTGGAGGGCCCTGGCCTGCTTTCGGGGTCCTGCTGTGTGGCAGTGGCACCCTCCTCGGCCTATGGAGCTGGAGCTGCTGGGGTCACAGGTAGAGTGGACTCAGATGAGCTGGACACTCCCCGACTCACCTGGATGGGTGTCCCTCGAGGGGTGGTACACATGATGATCCTCCTCCTTGTGGGTGCCCAAGGTTCCCCTGGCTAACTCCTTGAGGAGAAAGGGTAGCTGTCCCACAACCCTCTCGTGTACACACTGTTGGAGACCAACTATGCATTGGTGTTAGAGTTTGGCCTTCGCAGCAGTGCAGGGGTGATGTCCTGGACCAAGGTCTCCATGGTGGCCCCCATCCTGCAAGTATTGACCTCTGTGCATTGGCATGCTGACACTATCACCTCAGTCTGAAGGCGGACAGATTCCTCCATCATGCCTTGCAATCTGAGGAGTGCAGTGGACATCCCTTCCTGATGTTTCCGAGCTTGTCTTTGCAGCTCCAGCTACTGTGACATGACTGAGTCCAGAGGCTTGTCATCTGACTCAGGCTCAGCAAATTACTGGGCTCCAGCAGCAGGACAATGAAGGTGTGTGTGAGAGAGTGAACGGTGATGTCCCTTGAACTGGAAGTGAGTGAGGGCCCTGTGGATGTTTGATAGGCTTGTGAGTGTGTGAATTGAAAGTGATGAGAAGGGTGAATTACCCCTGCGGAATGGAATAGATCATTCATCCTCTTGCAGCACTGGGTGGCTGTCCTCTTTTGCAAGGTGTTGGTGCTGACAACCACTGCCATCACCTTCCAAGCCAGATTAGTGATGCTTCTGCCCATCCTGCAGTCAGAGTAGGGGTAGAGGACATCATGGCAGGCCTCCACTCCATCCAAAAAGTGCTTGAGGGATGTGTCATTGGATCTGTCTTCCGTGCAGCAGTGGTGGGATGGAAGCACGGAGAGGAGATGCGCGTGAGTGCACTTAAAATATGGGACCCGGTGTAATGAAGCAGCGAGGTGATGGCATGGCGAGTGAATGAGAGCCCACCCGCCATGGAAATGGTGTGTTTGCTGGGAATGCATAATTAATATGGCGGGTTTGGGATGATACGGCGTGAAAAGTCGCCATTGCGGCCGGCGAGTAAAATGTCATTTTAGCCGCCCGCTATTGTACTTAGTGCAAATCTGGGACAATTCTGTCCTCTGTCTCAGTTAGAAAGAGAATTATGATCCTGAACCTCAATAGTTTTGCCTTTACCATGGGAGAGCTGAAACAAATTCAGTGCATCTAAAGATCCGATGTATGCTGTCAGTATTTATGGTGTTCCTGGGGCTGCACAACTAGTTTCTTATGTACAGAGGGGTGGTATTTTCATTGTAATTAGCTTCAGCCTCTTTATGCCCCCAATAAGGTTTGTATAACTGTTTATTTCTAAGTTGATCTGGCCCTCTTCGAATTCTAAGAAAGCTTATGTAACTGTTAATTTTCAGGTAAAGTTTGTCCCTCATCGATTCTACAGAAGCCAGGTTGTGAGGGCTGATGATGGCCAATTTTCATGAGTCACATGGCTGTGTTTTAATATTCTAATGTAGTTTTTGGGTTGGCTAGCTTTGTCAAATTTCATTTGGCTGTGGTTTAGGGCTATCAGTATAAAATCATTTTTTCAAATACTAAACTATGGTGGCTTTTGTGACAGATTTCATAAAAAGCGTTACTCTGTGGCTTTGGCTGTTTATCTCTCTTATCAGGGATTCTCTTATTGCTGTAAGAAAGGGCAAGTTCCTACCTGCAGAGTGAACTGTAGTTTGAACCTTTCTTTTATTTTTTAAGCTCTTATTTATAGGGATATAACTCTTATAACCCCTCATTACGCGTCACCTCGCGTCATTTTGATTTTCAGATCAGCGTGCGCACAACCGACTTGGCTACGCGCCCGCTGAACCATCAAAGGCCTGTTAAGGCCATTAATTAACTAATTAAGCCTGTTGAGAAAGCTGCCCGTCCAACCTTAAGGTTGGCGGGCAGGTGAAGAGCCCAGGCGGCCTTTGCATTTTTCATGGAACCTCATCCATGGGCAGGATGAGGTTTCCTGAAGGGTTTATAAATTAAATAAATTTTTTCATTAAAGTTTATTGACATGTCCCAGCCCATGTGACACTGTCACATGAGGGGGCATGTCTTAATTTTTTTTTCTATGTAAACATTTTTAAAACTTAAAACTTATCTCCCTGAGGCACCTCTGTTCCTCAGGGAGATTTCAGTGGATGGGCGAAAGATTGCACTCCCGACTCAGGGAATACCCTCCCCGCCTGCACAGGGAGCACACAGCGCTTCCGGGCGTGCGTCACACAGGGTGGGCCAATTAAGGCCCGCCCACATAAAATGGTGACGCCGATCGGGCCCACGCCCACGCCCGCGCACAACCCCCCCCGGTGGGGGGAAAATTCTCTCCACGGATTCCTTCACAGCTTGACAGGGTAGAGAGCAAGAGGTTGTTTCCCTGGCTGGGAAATGTAGGACATGGTTTCAGGATAAGAGGTCGATCTTATGACGAAAGCTATGAGAAAAGATTGACTAGGCTGGTGTTGTTCTCTTTGGAACAGAGAAGGTTGAGGGGAGATTTGATTGAGATGTACAAAATTGTGAGGGGCCTGGATAGGGTGGGGGTGAGTGATTTATTTACTTTAGCAGAGAGGTCAGTTACTAGGGGTCATAGATTGAAAGAGTTTGGTCGAAGGATTAGAGGGGAGATGAGGAAATATTTTTCACCCTGAAGGTTGCAGTGGTCTGGAACTTACTGCCTGAAAGAGTAGTAGAGGCAGAAACCCTCAACTCATTTAAAAGGTGTCTGGATATACACCTGTAATGCTGTAACCAGCAGAGCTATGGACCAAATGCTGGAAAGTGGGATTAGGCTGGATGGCTAGTTTTTTGGCTGGTGCAGACACAATGGGCCAAGTCGCCTTTTTCTGTGCTATAAACCTTATATGATTCTATAGGTCAACCGCACTAGTGGTCAGCCTCAATTTTTCATCCCACAAATAGATGTTTTACCAACTGGGACCGTATTACTGGGTGCAAGGGATCAAGAAGGTGATATGGGCTATGTTGTCAAGATGTGTGGGAGTTTAAGACATGCCCCCACAGCGCAGGCCCCATGTGGTGAACGGCAAAGATGGTGACCACCCACACCCTAGTATAAAAGTTGGTTCACTTTTATACTAGGCATATAAGTCAACCTCAGTTTTAGGAGGGATTTCTTGAGGCTTCAAAGGTCGACTTATAAACTGACATCTATGGTAATTGTATTTCCTTCCTTGCAGAGAAACTCTCGGCCTTCTTTTAATGCCTGCACTGAGATCTGTTAACCTCTGAGCACTGAACAGTCTCCTTTGCAATCACGTGTTTCATTTTTCATAATAATTGTTGTCTTAAGTGTTATAAAGGGAGACAAAGCAAAATGCTCCAAGCTCATCTGCATTCACCCTGTAAATCCATATTGTGCAATGATCGCCGACACAGTAAAATCCTTTATGGGGAGATCCCTTTGCTTTCTTTTATCCAGGGACATTATCCTTCTGTTTATTGTGAAATACCAAATGGACTTCGAAGGAGCCATTTCATGTTTCTCTTGCAAGTGGAATGAGATGTGTTGCAAGGACTGGTGGAGCAGAGGAAGTAGAAATAAAATAATTAAGTCTTCTAAAATGAGATTATCAGAGTCACCATTAAACATAGCTCTGAATTCTCAGTGAAGTGTATCAAAGATAAGCAGATGAAGTGTTCAATCAGAAGAATTTGGAATACCTTTACATCATTATTGAGGCATTTGAACACCCAGGGGATCCTTGCCCTGCGCCTTTGGTAAAGTCCTCCATGTAATATTTGAAATTGTCAGTCCTCTAGTTGAAAATTGTTTCAATCTTGTGTAATCTGCTGAAAGTTCCCACTTGGGTGCCAATAACTTTTTGCTGCTTTGTTCACTTCAGACTCCTTGAGATGTCAAAGGAAAATCTGAAACAGATGGTTCTCCAACGGATGAGGCATTTTGACATGAATCAATTCCCACACCCTCTTTAAATCTAATTTGAGAAGAAACCTAGGATTATTTTCTAGGTGATCTATTTGATCCATGAAAACAAATAGGTGTGTGGTAATAATTTGCTCTGAGGGTAAAGTGCCCAAGCCAAACCTGACCAGACACAGGCCACTCCAAGGGTCCAGTCCCATGAATTCTTTCATACTGAGCAATAGAGTCCTTCAGAATTGCTTAATATGATTGATCTGGCATGTCACTTAAAACATCAATGGTTATTACTGAAATGAGTTAAATCTGAGGAAGAAGGAAAGCTGAACCCAAAGGTCTGCTCACGATGTTTTAAGAAAAATAGGAAAATCTGTTTTTAGACAGCTGTACCCTTGATTGACCTCATGAATATACCCTGAAAACAAAATGTGTTTGCTAGATGTAGAAATGTTAATATTTCCAGACAAAGCAGGTTATGGAGCTGCAAAATGCCACTAATCATCTCTGGTCTCGTTTTTCAATGGTATGTAATTGCAGCATCCAATTATAAGTAAGTGTAAAAGCACACACTGTGCCATAAGAGTACTTCAATGATGTTATCCTTATTTAACATATCAGTTTCCACTAGCGGATTAGTTTAGCCAATTAATAGGGAATGAGTTCAATTAACTTAAGCGAGCTAGTTTTATTCTGATATTTTAAACCATTTTTATTACTGGTGCTCCATATCACTTTAGAACAATGATTGACAGATTTATGCCATGCGTTTATTTGTGCATTTAAACACATGATAAAATTTACAAAATAAAATGCATTTGAACCGATTTAATGAATTAAGGTTCTTCAAGCAACAATTCAAGTATTCTCTCCTGGTATTTTGTGCTCTAGCATGTGTTTACATTAACTCAGTGTTCAGAAAGAACTCCTAAAAATATTTGCAACTGTAATACTTTTCTGGAGTAAATGATGGGGATAATATTAACCCCGTCAGGAGAGGTGGGAGAGGAGCTGGTAGTGGAGGTGTTACCAATTCAGAAATTTGAATTCCAATTCTAACCTGACTCCAACATGCCTGCTTCCAATGCTAACGGAGGCAGGTACTTGAGGGTGGGTAACTAAGCTGCTCTCCAAAGGTGGGTCCATCGTTTAAATAATTTGATGGGGCTCCATGCCTCAAATTTTACCATAGTTTTACTTTTACCATCTACAGGTTGGAAATCCCATCAGCTGAAAGGAGGTGAGAATGTCCACTCCAGCAATTGAGTGCTTTTCCAGTACTCCTTGTGGGCCAGGAAGAGCAAGAGTGTAGCCCCTGGCCCAGCGAGTGAGCCTCTTTCCCAAAGATTAACCTCCCTGTCTTCCCACCATGATCCAATGTCCACTCCAATCTCCTCCCTAGCCAGCAATTTTTTCACCCCACTGTGATCCCAAACTTCTCCTCAGCCCCACCTCTGATCTTCCCCTCAGCCCTCCCTGCCCCCTCAATATTCTCTCTGGCCCATGATGCTCTGTCCAGTTCCAAACCACCCACTCATTGTCACTCCTGATCAGCATTCTATCTTCCACCTTTCATAAACTTAAGCTCACCCAAATCTCTGCTACCTATATCTTATATCCCACTCAGCCTGTGCTTGCTGATCAATATTGGTTCCTAATCTACCAACGACTACATTTCTCATTGTCATGTTCAAGCCTCTCCACAATTTCAATCCTCCCCATCTCTATAACCCCCTCCAGCCCTACAATCCCCTGAGAACTCTGTGTTCCTCCACTCTGGCCTCTTGTGCCTCCTCATTTCCTTCAGCCCATCTTTGGTGGCTGTGCTTTCAGTCCTTTAAGCCCTAAGTTCCAAAATTCCCTCTCTAAACCTCTCTGCCTTTCCTCTCTCTCTCCACTTTTAAGGCCCTCCTTAAAGCATACTTCTTTGCTCAATCTTTTTGTCAACCATCCTAACTTCTCCTTTGACTCAGAGTCAATTTTTAGCTGCTTACCCTCTGTTGAAGTGCTTTAGGACAGTTACCTACATTACAGGTACTATATAAATTATGCAGGATTGCATGGGATATATGCCACAGAAAGGGAAACATGCTGGTGTTAATGCTCCACTTGAGCCTTTTCCCATCTCATCTTATCTAAACCTACCATTGAAACCATCTATTCCCTTCTGCTTGTCCAAATTCCCTTTAAATACTATTCCTTCAATCATGTACTGTGGCAGTGAATTCTACATTTTTACTGCTCTTTTGGTGAAAAAGTTTCTTCTGACTTCTTGATTGGATTTCTTGGTAACTACCTTACATTGATGGCCTTTCTCCACAAGAAGAAATATTCTCTCTGTATCCATTTATCAAAATCTTTCATAAATTTAATGACCTCTATTAGGTCATCCCTCCACCTTTTTCCAACAGAGACCCAGCCTGTCAATCCTTTCCTGATGTCTGTACTCACACATTTCTGATACCATCCTTGTAAATCTTCTGTGCGGCCTCTCCAGTGCCTCTATGTTATTTTTATAATATGGAACCAAAGCTGGATGCAATCCTCCAAAGGTGGTCTAACCAAGCTTTAACACAGGTTTTGCATAACTTTTCCACTTCTTCAAATTTAACAGTTGTCTTTTGCATTTCCTAGCAGTCTGGAAACTGAAAGATAAAATGAAGGCAGGAGCTGCTGTCTCCGCAAGCTAAGTGCCTTTTCCAGCAATCTCTGTGAGCTGGGTGGTGCAGGAGTCCTCCCCCGCTCAGGCACCTCAATGAAGAATTTGGCATCCTCCAGCCCTGATTGCGGCCTCTCTCTCCCCCCTGCCATGATCACAGACCTCCCCCTCCATTGTGGCTTCTCTCTCTCTCTCTCTCTCTACCAATCCAATCTCACCATGCCACACACACCCACATGACCTCCATTAAGACCCATTGTCTGACTTTTCCATCTCCCTATTGTTGCTCTATGCCCTTCCCAAGCCCTGATCTTTGGTCTTGCTCCATTCTGATTGCTCGGGGCCGGCCCTAAGTGCACCCCGCTGAGGGCTCTTGCCTCTGGTTTTCTCGGTTACCAGGCAAGAAATGCATGATAAAAGTTATAATGAGGTGTTGCTGTTAAACTTGGCAGGCTTCCCATCTTTGCCAGGTTTTCCCCCAGTTAATGTCTACTACTACCACCCCCCTATAAATATCAGGGTCTGTGACTCTTATTAAAACCTATTTCTTGAACCTTAATTTCTATTTGTTCAATCAAAGTGGCATACAATAACTAGAAAGTACAGCTTTTATTTCTCTAATGACTGAGAAAGATTTTTTATAATCAAAATTGCCACATCCAGCTCTACATTATAAGTAATATGGGAATTTCTGGGTGGGTATTGTAATTGTGGTCTCAATATCTGATACACCATTTTCTAATAAGCTTTTCCAAGTGCACTACTGTTTTATCTGTCCTGTGAGTATTTTACATAAATTGAGGCAGAGTGACATTGACTGTTGATTTCCTGTTATAAATACTGGAGTGATTCTTTAGTAGTTTGAAGGTGGCCTTCACCCAAGTATTTTAACAGGACCCTAACACTGTCAGATAAGGAAAATACAGGGTTAGTTGGCATTCTAAGTATTTCACCACTAGGCTTGACGTACGATTATAGATGTCACGTTGTCAGTGATCGGCTTTTTTTCAGGCAGAAAAGCTCTAGTCCCATCTCTGGTCCACTTGGTTAAATTAAATTCAATATTTGAATTAAGTTATAAATTAAACAATAGCTTGGCTGGTGAAGATCATGCCTAATTTCTGTAGATATTTAAATCATCATCCAAATATAGGCCTCTACATTATTCACTACACCGCCAAATCTTTGTATACTATATGCCTTTGTATTATTCAATATTATGGACCCAAATTCTGGGAGATCCATTCTACTTACCAAAGTGCAATGGAGTGGGACGCCCATCAACCTGTAGCTGTAGATTTCATCCCTTATCCAAGGTTACTACCATTGTAGGGCAAATGGACTATGGTCGGGATTTTCCGCTCTTGCCTGCCATGATACCCGCCAGGTGGAAAATATTGCAAGAGCATAAAAATCCATTTTACGTCAGTGGGAAACAGGGCCCTGTCATCCGCTCTGGACTTCAATAGCAGAGTGCA
Organism: Cetorhinus maximus; assembly: GCF_964194155.1. NCBI lineage: Eukaryota > Metazoa > Chordata > Chondrichthyes > Lamniformes > Cetorhinidae > Cetorhinus > Cetorhinus maximus. Next base: position 86,824,381 of record NC_135879.1, read on the forward strand.
TTTCCCGATGTGCAATGTTGGGAGGGCCATTTGAATACTTTTAAATCTTATGAATGGTCATGATAGAGCCTGCTTGCCGATATCATCCTCCCTCGTTGGACAAAGAGGTCACGTTGGGGTCTAATTAAGCCAACCTGTTTCATAACGGAATATAAGCGATGTGGACCTGTCGACCAGCACTTTCCTTATGACCTTGAGGTTTGTTCACCTACCTTTCATTGTGCAGCATTCACAGCACCTTGACTCAGCACCAGGCTTCACAGGCAGCACCACATTGCTCTCAGGGGGGTATCACACAGGCAAGTCTTACCTTGTCGGCGGCGGTCCCTTGGCATCAAGGATGACGTCCGTCAGGCTTGGTGAGACTTCAAATGACTGAGGAGCCCAATTCTGGCCCCACATGTTCTTCTGCAGTGGGGGCACATTGTTGCACGTGGGAGTGGAAATTGTAGCTCCGGGTTGACTTCCTTCTTCCTCTGCTGCCACTGTTCCACCTCACCTGTCGAGTCGCCAAGCCTCCAAATAGCTTGTGCCTTGATGGACCAGGTGGTGCCACGTCGAGCAATTGGCAGCATTCTCCTCCCTGTCAGTGGTGTTAATGCCTTCATGCTTTAGGATGACCTTGAGCATATCCTTATACCTTTTCCTTTGACTGCCCTTTGAAAGTTGGCCAATAGAGAGCTGTGAGAAGAGAACCTGCCAAGGGAGGCAGTTTTTGGGCATCTGGACACAATGGACCATCCATCGGAGTTGGACTGCAGACGGCTGTAGATGCTGGGTCGCTAAGTATATTCCAGGCAGAGATAGACAGATTTTTAATCAGTAAGAGAATCCAGGGTTATGGGGGAAAAGGCAGGAAATTGGAGTTGAGGATTATCTGGTCAGCCATGATCTCATTGAATGGCAGAGCAGACTCGCTGGGCCGAATGGCCTACTTCTGCTCCCACATCTTATGGTCTTATGGTTCTGCAGGAGCAAGGCTTCAATGCTTGTAGACGTAGCTTCATGGAGGACGCTTGTGTTAGTCCGGCTGTCCTCCCATTTGGTCCCCAGGATTAGACACCAGCACTGCTGATGGAAGCTCTCAAGGATCTTAATGTGACGTTGGTAGACAGTCCATGTTTCGCTGCAGTACAGGAGGGTGGTCAACACAACTGCCTTCTAAATCAGAACCTTTGTCGACTTGCAAAGGTCTCTGTTGTCAAAGACACATTGGTGCAGCTTGTTGAAGCAGCATTGGCACAGTTAACTTAGTGTTGGACTTTCTCATCGATGGTCGTCCCTTGGGAGAAGTGGCTGCCGAGATAAGGGAAGTGCTGCACATACTCCAGAGCCACCCCATTTGTATGGATGGCACAGGGGATGATCAACTAGCCCGGAGAAGGTTGGTGAAGGACCTTCATCTTGGCGATGTTGAAGGACGGGCCAAGCCTCTTGTTCTTCTACCAGACCAGTGGTAAGGTGAGTGTGCTATGGGCAAGGCCTCCACTGGGGAAAGTGGCAAAGGACACACTCCGACATATGACTAGGTGGGTACAGGTTGGGAGTGTCCTCTGGGCCAGAATGGGGAAGAGTGTCTTAGAGAGGGTCATAAGTGAGTTGGGGCCAGAAATGGAAGATGTCAGAGAGATGGCAGTGCACGTATACAGGGTTTGCCGCTGATTTTTCCAAAGATTAGGGCCTAGTGAATCATGAGGGTTGAATGTGCAAGTCCGAATGCTAAACTTGCTCTCAATGTTACTGGTTGTAAAAGCCTGTCAGTGCACTGGCATGGCACTAAGGGACAGAAGGAATGTGGCCATGTCCCACTACCTGCACCTTACTCTCGGAATCTCGTGGCTATCAGTGTGGCATGGGCACATCTTCCATGTCGTGCTTCTTCGATGACATCCTTACATGGAAGGTGATCCTCATTCCCCTCTTCAGGTTCCTGCCCTTCCTGCCCTTCATCATCCCAGGAGCTCTTAGCCTCCTCTATGTCTCCTTCTGGCAAGGAATCTCTCCTTTGAAGCGCCAGGTTGTGAAGGGCACACAGACCATGATGATTTGGGACACGCTCTGTGGAGAATATTGCAGAGCCCCACCTGAGCGGTCCAAACATCAGAAGCACATCTTCAGGATGCCAATGATCTGCTCAATGATGAATCATGTCGAGCTATACACTGCATTGTATCTCTCCTCCGAGTGACTCAAAGAATGATGCACGGTTGTCGTGAGCCATTGTTTGAATGGCCAAGCAGCCAACCCTGTAATCACTGGTGCCCATCAAAAATGTGAGACACTTGGGAGTGACTCAGGATGTATGAGCCATGGGAATTCCTAGGGTACCTGGCATAAACATGCATGATCTGCTTCTGATGATCGCACACCAGCTGAACATTCAGGGAGTGGAACACATTCCTGTTAATGAACATCAGGGGCTGCTGCCATGGAGCTCTCAAAGCCACATGTGTGCAATCGATTGCATCCTGTACTCTAGGGCAGCCTGAGATAGCTGCAAACCCCAGAAATCTAGCAGCCTGGCTAGCTTCATTGAGTGTGAACTTTACATAATGATGAGCTTTACTAAAGAGGACATCTATCACATCCTTGATACATTTATGTGTTGTGGACTGTGAGATGCATAGATCCCATGTGGATACCTGGAATGATCGGCAGGCAAAAAAATTGTGCACGGCGGTGACCTTCAGGGACACTGTCAGGGGACGTCCTCCCAGTCCATGGGGCTTTAGATCCTCCAGCAGAATGTGGCAGATATGATCCACCAACTCCCTTGACAAATGCAGCCGTGCACGGCATTGTCTTTTGCTCATCTGCAGATAGGAATGTCTTCTTCAGTAGACCCTTGGTCATGCGAGTCATCTCTGTGGGATGGGTCTAACTTCCTCATCCTGTGAGTGTTGCTGGGGCTCCCCTGGAACATATACCTGAGGCCAGGCCACCTCTCGAAGCTGCGCTTGATGGCACCAGGTCCTTCTACTCCTCAATTGGATTGTTGCTATCAAGAAGGCAGCATTGAGTGCAGGCTCCATTATTCAATCCTCCTTCTCCCTCTGGACTGATAGAGATAACAGATTAATGAACACTGAGCAAATCTAGTAAAACTCCCACTCGCAAAAAGCCACTGTCATGCCCTAGAGTTGTGTCTGCGCTATGAGCTTTTCACTGATACAGCCTTGTAGCTGAGGTGCAAACTCACAGATCTATGTGACCAAGATGCCAACCCTGATACTTGACATCTCAATTCCACAGTGTTTGGAAGAGGTTTGGACGCATTCATGAAATGTGCCACCTTACCAAAGGCACTCCTGTGTACTGATTAAGCTCAACTTGTACTTCAGCAATGACTGGATGCCCTTTAGCTCATGACCCATGCCAATTGGAGAAAGCACATTAGAGGCTTTTATTGATAACCTGGCAGATATGCAGCAGTTGTGCTTCCTTAAGGTTGTCTTCATTTCCCATTCTCACATACCTCTCAGTTAATGCTCAAATGGAGCTACTGTATTGCGAAGCCAATGACCCCTGCAGTGTCTTGTTAAAGCACACCAAAAGGCATGGGTTCCAACGGCACCTTCTCAAGGAAGTCATCCTCCTTTCTCTGTGCTCTGACTCTATTTAAATGTTGTCACTTTAAGCAGTTTGAAGGTGACCCCTGAAAGGGCCACTTAGTCCAGCTGTGGGCTCCTCCCACGCTGCCTCAGACCCCTCCCGTGCATATTCTTTTCCAGTTTCAATTTTAAACTGTGCAATAACTTCGGGATTTCAAGATGGTGGTGCTCCATTTTTATTTTGAGACCAGCTTCGACCCTTGCTCTGTCAGAGTACAGGTCCCTCCAATTGTCCTCGAGCCTCACGATATGCAGGTAGACCTCCCTTGAGTTATTCTCCAGCCTCCCCTGGTAAGTCTGGATCCCATTGTTACCGTGATGGACATTCCAGCCCTGTCCCCTGAACCCATCACTGTTGATGTCCCCATGCTCCATGTGGGCCTCACTCCTCCCCATCTCGAGGCTGTGTGCAAGGCCACATACAGAGGAGAATCCCAGCCCCCAAGAGAGGTTCAAATACCCCCCTTTAATATATTTTCCCCATTTACAGGCTGAAGATGCCTCCCCTAACAATGACTATCCCATCTGCAACCCAGTACCGAGACAGACAAACCCATCGCCACTGACTGTCAAACAATGAACACACCCTGCACACCAAGCTGTGCCTTATCTCAATTGAGCACACAGGCCTTGCCCTGCCCTGGAGTGGGACTATGATGTGTGTGCCAGAACAGCCCTGTAGCATGGCCTGCAAAGTCCCAGGAGTGCCTTTAATCCCTTACACTGACTGTGAGATGCACTCAGCCCCAGGACTGCCTTTAATCTCTCACCCTGACCCCTTAGCCTCAGACCAGAGTCTATGACTGTCTTTCAATGAGCTTTCCCATTCCTTTATGGCTGATCACAACACAGTCTTCCTTCCCTCACATTCCATGAATCTCTGTGAAACCCGTCCCGCATGTGCAAGCCTTTCCCCTCCTCCGCCTCCATACGTCTCTGTGCAACCCATTCCTCTTGTGCAACACTAACATAGCCGCCCACTCTTGTATTCTGGAGTCTGCATACATCCCCTCCCTTTCATACAGTTTGGTTCCCATCCACCACCTTTTGTGTCTGCATTCTAGTCTTCCATGTCGGTCCCAGCTTCCCCACCCTCAGTCTCCCCTCTGCCTGTCATCGTTCTCCACTCCTCCTACCCTACAGTACCCCATTGTCCCCATATCTCTGTCACCCTTCCACCCCTGCCTCCAACCCCGCCATACCTCATTGACCCCATGTCTCTGTCATCCTTTCCCCTATCTCAAACCCCACAATACCCCATTGTCACCCAGGCCTCTGTCATTCTTCTTCCCTCCCCCAACTCCACCCAACCCCGTTCACAATGCTGGTCTCTGTTTCAGAGTGCAGCTCTGCTTGAGACCCATAGCACACACTGAGTGCCGTCTCCCTGGAGCACGGATACACCCACGGTGAAAGGAGCAACTCTCTACCCTCAGCAGTGTGGCATCACACTGGCATTGCTGAGAAACCAGAGCAACGCTGCTGCAGGTAGGCACTGAATGTTGCACTTACCTCGACGTCATGAGTGAAGAGAGGGCAGACAGCTGCGTGCCATTTATATCCGATCATAATTTCCCGCTGGCGTGGCACATAATTGGGAGGGGGAACGTGATTCTGGTGAGATGCATTTTTAATGAGTATTCATGACATGGTAATGCATGCAAATGGTGTTCCTGGCATGGATCAGCGGGAAAGCCAACATGCCATCAAGCCGCCGTGAAAGTGGTGAGGGGAAAATTCTGAACTGATCTCCCACTGGCGGAATTCTGATTTCTGGCCTCTCTCCAAACTTTCTGCACCCGCACGCCACGAAACCTGCTGCTGGCAGGACTGGGAAATTCCGCCCCATGATACAGTTTTTCTCATCCTCACCTTCAGCCCCAAGTGAATACAATCCGTATTTAATGGATCATCCTCCCCCATTTTCATCAGCTCCAGTGCGATGTCACCGGCAAACACATCATCCCATGCCCTCCCCTTTCAGCATTCTGAAAGGGATATTTGCTCTGCAACACCCTGGTCCACTCCTCAGTCACCCCCTCCGTTCCCTACCGCACCTTTCTGTGCAAGTGCAGGAGATGCAACAACTGTCCTTTCACCTTATTCTCACCATCCAAGGCCCCAAACAGTCCTTCCGGGTGAGACAATGATTCATTGTACTTCTTTCAATTTAGTATGCTCTATTCACTGTTCAAGATGTGGGGAGGCTAAACATAGACTGGGTGACTGCTTTGAGGAACACCTCCGTTCATCTGCAAGCATGACCCTGAGCTTCCTGTCACATGTCATTTTAAATCTCCACCTTGCTTCCACTCTGGCCTTTCTGTCCATGGCCTGCTACGGTGTTCCAATGAAACTCAACGCAATCTTGAGGAAGAACATCTCATCTTCCGTTGCAGCAATCTGCTGCCTCCTGGTCTCAATATTGAGTTCAGCAACTTTATACCATAACCTCTGTCTCCATCTTGTTCTATGTGTTTTTTTTTTGATGGCTTGTTTCTTTCTTTATCCCTTCGTGTTGCATTCAGATGGCCTTATCTGGACACAACCTTTGTTTCTTTCCTTTACCGATTAACACTCTCTTTGGCTTTTGGATCACAAAACCTTTTGTTAGTTAATCTGTCCTTCCCTCCACCCTATCACAGAGCTTCCCTTTTGCTCTTCATGCCCCCTCCCCCCTTTCACTGGTGTTGTAAGGGTGGCCGAGTTGTACTATTAGTGATAGAGTTGAACTATTAGTGATAGAGACACTTCTTGGGTGGAAACACTTAAGTTTATTTACAACATACTCAGCAGCAACTAAACATGTGCTTTCAACTCCAACTCTATCTCTACGCTGACTGCTGAGGTAGCCTCCGCTCTTCTATTGGTTACTATAGATCATGTGATCCTTCCTAACAAGCATTGTTCTTAAAGGTACATTACACACTAAATAAAACCATAATTATTACATTCCTACCCCTTTAACTCGGCTATACATGTTTACAAGTGCATATTTTGCAAGACAACACAATATTTACACTGGGTAAGGAATTTACAAGTTCAGTCTTTCAGGTGTTTTCCTGGTACATGTGGAACATCGCAGCTCCACAACTTCAGATTCTTTGTCAGGAACCTCCTTTTCCAGAGTTGCCTGAACATCAGGTGCTTCGGTGGGCACTTGCAGTTCTGTATCCTCAACTCTTACAGGAACATCAGACATGTCAGTCCTGGGTTGAGTATCCTCAACAAGAAACACAGACCCGGTCATGATCATTGGTGGAACCAAATCTTGATGATTTGTCTCTCTCTTCCTTAACTGGTCCACATGGTTATGGATGATCTGGCCTTCCACCTCCATATGGGAAGATAGAGGCCCAGTCACTGCACTTATCTCACCCAGTAACCACTTAGTTACTTCCCTGAAATTTTTCACGTATACCGGCTCCCCCACAGTAAATTTCCTCTCACGACTATGCCAGTCGTGTCTAGTTTTCTGACTTCCCTGACTCCTGTCCACCTTTCCTTCCACATTCTGCGTTATTATTATTAAGCTCAATCTCGTCCCGAGACAGTGTTTCAATAATAACTCCGCAGTTGTGACACCTGTTGTTGTGTGAGGGGGAGTCCAGTAATGAAAATGAAAGCATGCTATCTTGGTTGCCAAGGAATCACCAGTTAGCTTTCTCATACCTGTCTTGAACGTTTGAAACATCCTTTTGGCCAGTCCGTTTGAGGAAAGGCAGTACGGTGCAGTTTTCACATGAGTGATACCACTGAGGCTGATAAACTGTTGAAGCTCAGCATTCGTAAATACCGTGCCATTATCAGAAACGACTACTTCTGGTCGTCCGTGAATGGCAAAACTCTGACATAGTTTCTCAATTGTAGCAGCCGACGTTGGTGACTTCAACTCATATACGTTCAACCATTTTGAATGGGCATTGATAATAAGCAGAAACATTGTTCCCAGGAAAGGTCCAAAATAGTCAACGTGCAACCACACCCAGGGTCTACCTGGCCACTCCCATGTGTATAATGGAGCTGTCACTTGCAACTTTTGCAGTTGCTGACATTGCGCACAGTGCTTTACTAACCTCTCTATTTTGCCATCCATCCCTGGCCACCATAGGTAGCTGCATGCCATGGTCTTCATTTGGGAAATTTCTGGATGGGTACTGTGTAGTTCAATTAAAAGTGGCTCCCTTCCCTTTGGAGGAATTATCACTCATGCTCCCCACAATAAGATGCCATCCTGACTGGTTATTTCATGTCTTCTGTTGAAGTACAGTTTCATTTTGTCAGATATGGGCTCCTGTGACTAACCATGTAGCACTTGTTCTTGTACTTGAGATAGGACTGGGTCCCAACTTGTCCAGTCTTTGATCTGTCGAGCACATACCGGTGAGGAATCTAAGACACTTAACAGTAAAACAAGTTTCTATGGGACTGGGACATCCACATCATTTTCTTGTAAAGGCAAATGACTAAGGGCATCAGTGTTTACGATTTGATTGCCAGGCCTATGTACGAAAGTGTATTCGTATGCTGCCAGAATTAATGCCCCATTGGTATTTCTGTATCTTCTTTCTATGTGCTTTATTCTTTCTAGCACAGCCTTTAATCTCGGCCTTCTTTTTGACTTCACTATTAGCCAGACTTCTCTCAGATGTAAGCTCAACTTGTCTGAGCTCAGTGGCTGAGTCTCCCAAAATTTCATTACCTGTCTGCTTCTTGGGAAATTCTGTGACTTTTGCTTCCAAAGCCTCTTTGGCTTCATTTAGCTGATTCTTTAGTTCTTCCATCACTTTTTTATATTTGGCCTCCTGGAAAATTGAGCATTGCTGTGTCTTCTCTGCCAACTCATCCTTCAGTTTGTTCAGAGAAATACTGAATTCTTTCTGTTTCGCTTCATACTTTTCCAGAGGTACAAACTTTGACCTCAGGGAATCTTGTCATGTGTGAAGGTCTTTCAATAGGTTTTCTTTTTCCCTGCGAAGGTTGCGCACTTCATCTTGAACTCTGTCATCAAGCAGGGTCTCTTCGAGTTTCTTCTGCTCTTCTTCCAAGATTTGGCTTAAGACAGCCTACATTTCTTCAGGTTGTTGAGTCCTTACATGCTCCTTTTTCAGAACAGGAACACTTCCAGCTTCCTTTTGGAACCTCAATGGCCAATCAAGGTTAATTCCCCTTAGCCAATTTTGCCTAGAAGGATTGATCTTCTGCTTCTCAATACTAACACTGGTAGCTTTACCAGTTGGCTTTGATAGTGGACAGTTACTCTGCTTATGCCTTTTACTTGAATGTCTTCACTCGTATACATTTTTAGCTTGGCAGCTGTTTGTTCTAAGCTTAATTGATGTTCACCATTATTCAAATATCTGAAGGTATGTTCCCCAATTACTATAGGGGAAGCTCCCCTGTCCATTTCCATTTTAACAGGTTTGCCATTTAGTTTCACTGTGACAAATATTGGTTCTATCTTTCCAACTTTCAGATTAAGCAACAAGTAAATGTCTAAATTTGTTGTTTCAGGTTCTTCTGCACTGTAGGTTTCATTTGCTTTCTTCTTTTGTTTACAAGCCTACTTGAATCTTACCTTGCATTGCCTCATAATATATCCATTTCTGTGACATTGGTAGCATTCGATTTTTTTAAGACTGCCAACTGCTAAAAAAATGATTGTTTCCACCTCTATTAAAATTATTCTTCGATCTCGTTGCTAAGTTATTTTTCTTTATTCTTCTAGTGGGCACTGTTTCCCACTTCTCGGCAGAGTCTCATTTATTTGCGACACTTTTGCTTGAGGTTTCCTGTCTGATTTGGAGGACGGCATCATTCGCTGGGTGGGCCAGCATTTATTGCCCATCCCTAATTATTCTTGAGAAGGTGGTGGTGAGCTGCCTTCTTGAACCGCTGCAGTCCATGTGGTGTAGGTACACCCACAGTGCTGTTAGGAAGAAAGTTCCAGGATTTTGACCTAGTGACAGTAAAGGAATGGTGATATATTTCCAAGTCAGAATGGTGAGTAACTTGGAGAGGAACTTCCAGGTGGTGGTGTTCCCGTCTATCTGTTGCCCTTGTCCTCCTAAATGGTAGTGGTTGTGGGTTTGGAAAGTGCTGTCAAAGGATCTTTGGTGAATTCCTGCAGTGCATTTGTAGATGGTTGCGCACCCTCTATTGCTCTTGAATCTCTTACTGCACTTTCCATGGCCAGCACTATCTCTAGCTCCTTCTTGAAATCCAGATTCACTTCGGGCAATAATCTTTCCTGAAGAGTGTCCTCTTTCACGTCACACACTAACCGACCTGTGAGCATGTCATTCAGAGTCCTACCGAACTCACAAAGCTCTGTTAGCTGCTTCAAATTTTCCACGTAGCATGCAATTGTCTCACCCGGGGCTCTATTTCGCTAATTAAACCTGAATCTCTGCATCGTGGCTGAAGGCTTAGGTTGAAAGTGACCCTTCACAAAGTCCACCAATTTATCGAATTCTTTGAATTTGGGGCACTGGGTACCATCAAACTTTGAATCAAACCATAGGTTTTGCTCCCACAAGTACTCAAGAGGATTGCTTGCCTCTTCTCTTCCCCTGTAATCTTGTTTTCTTGACAAAAGAATGTAAAGCATTCTATGTACTGAGGCCTATCATCCGTGGCTGCTTCAAAAGGATCAATTCGTCCGAATTGCAGCATTTTGAGATTCTAACGGAGCTTGCTACTTATATTCACTGGGCGAGGTACAATGCCAATTTTAAAAAATATTGATTTCTTCTGTTCAATCATATCTCATCATCGTCGCCAGTTTGTTGTAAGGTGGCTGAGTTGTACTATTAGTAATAGGGTTGGTATACAGAAACTTCTTGTGTGGAAACGTTAAGTTTATTTACAACATACTCAGCAGCAACTACACATGTGCTTTCAACTCCAACTCTATCTCCATGCTGCCTGCTGAGGTAGCCCCCACTACTCCCTTATTGGTTACTAGAGATCATGTGATCCTTCTACCAAACATTATTCTTAAAGGTACATTGCACATTAAATAAAACCATAATTACTACAATTGGCTTAAAAAACACTTACATTTTATCTTTCTTTAGTTCTGATGAATGGTCATAAACCTGAAAGAGTGAGTGGGATCTTGTAGCTCCCTGGAATGGGAAACAAGATGGAAGGGGACACTACATTGTGTAGGAGGCCAAAAATCAACTTCCCGTCAGCTGGATGAAACTATGGTATAAAGTTGGTGGCAGAATGATGGTGGATCGAGCTTCCCGATGTCAAACATCGGGAATCTCTTTTTAACGCATTTGCATGTCAAGCATGCTCATTAAAATCAACCTCACCAGAATTAAGAGCACCTTTCCAATTAAGTAATCAGTAAATGAGACACACATGCCTTCAGCTTCATGACTGCCTAAACATGGCATGCAGAAGGAGAGGTAATCTTCCTGGTGGAGTTGGAGTGAGTAGGGGCTGCTTGTTCTTCTTTGGGGAGCTTTGTTCAACTACTGGAGAGGAGGCATTAGGATTGGATGAGATTGAGATTGGATGGCGGCAGTCAAAGGGGAACGGGGTCAATGCCAAGTATAGGGCTCGATCCGCATTGGTCAAAAGTGCTCAGGACAAGAGGGGTCGCTTTGGAGACTGTACTAACCAGATCTTTGCCTGCCTTTTGTTCACAGTTCACCTCAAGCAGACAAGATGCTCAAATGGACACAGTGATTCTGCTAGCTTTTGTGCAGCTGCAGAGAAACCACCAGTGGGTGGCCCAGGACCCAACACAACAATGGCTGGAACACTGTCAAAGGGCACCAGCAGAGGGTCAGGCAGCTCAGGGTGCTGGCAACCAAGAGCGATGTCGAGCATTGGCACCCAATCGAATATACCGCAGGCAGTGTAACTACCTGTGAATGCCAGATAGTCAATGTTGGAGGTGGCTGAGGATGTCACAAGGCTTCCATCACTCACCTATGTCAGCTCCTTGAGGAGGACCTATGTCCTCTTGGATTGGGGGACAATCCAATGCGAGTAGCTTTAAAGGAACCGGTGGGTCTTTCCAGGGGTTTATGTGTGGCATCTCCCAGTCAGCCACTCACAAATGCACGGGGGAGATCACCAATGCCCTGTTCACAAGACCCAATTTTTTTATGCGATTCACCACAAATCTGGAGAGTCAGGCAGCCAGGGTTGTGGGGTTCACTGCCATTGCTGGATCTCCACAGGTACAAAGAAATTGATTTCACATATGTGGTGCTGAGAGCTCCCTGGAAGCAGCCAGCAGCATTCATAAGCCAAAAGGGCTTTCACTCTCTTGTTATATAGCTGCTCTGTGATCACCGTAAAGGAAACCCTCAGGCATCTGCTCACTTTCCAGGGTGCTATCCTCACTCTCAGTTGCCAGAGCGGCTTGCTCCTCCTCGGTGACTGCAGAGGTGGCTCCTGGGTGACAGAGAATATACACAGAAGACCCAGCTCATGACACCTGTGCTGTAGCCACAAAGCCCAGCAGCAGAGAGGTATAATGCCATCAATGCCTCAACAAGGGCAACAAAAGAACAGACCATCAGATTGCTGAAGATGAGGTGCCACTGCCTGAACCATTCAGGTGTAGCGCTGCAGCACGAACCAAAGAGAGTCCCCAAGGTCATTATGGCCTGCTGCGCCCTACACGGCCCCGCACAGCAAAGGGATGAGGAATTTGCAGATGGGGAGATGGAGGAGTCGGTTGCCTCCTCAGAAGAGAAAGAAGGGGAGGAAGCTGATGTTCATGAGAGAGTAGACGGGTTGGCTCCAGTTGCAGATACCAAGGCGATACAGCGACACATCAGACAAGCTCGTGACAACCTCACTGCACCAAGGCTCCAGCCAGAATGAGGCCCCTGTAAGATCTCTTGCACTGGTGGAGGGTGCAGGAGAATGACATGATGGTGTCTCTTCATCCTCAGAGGTGGGTTGAGGTGGAAGTGGAGGTTCTTTTGTCTTGTTTTTGCAGTCTAGATGGGGCTCTTTAAGGTTTGACTGTTTCCCTAAGCCTTAAGACTGTAGTTCATAAAAACCATTACTATTTATGTACAGCTCTATATACATCTCAGTAATCTGCACGAGGTTGGACTTCTCCTTCCCTCCAGATCGCTGTTCCTTAATCATGTGACATTGCATAATAGTTACCTCAGTACCAGATGCTTCTGATGTTAACCCTTTACTCTACGTCTCCCACCAAGTCTTTATCCCAACCATATATCTTCTCATGCAGAGGTGAGGGAAAGCTGCCTCTTCCTCTTGGTCTTGCTGCGAGGACCTACAGTGGAGAACACATTGAATTAGCTCATGTTAAGGCACAATCCCTTTTCTCGCCAATGTTTCAAGCATTATTCCTGTATGTCCAGTTGTCAACATCAGATTGAAAGATCCTCACTCGGATGTCTTGAAATGCCAGCCCAAGATCTTCCTCAGACAGTTCTGATGCCTATTCTTTAGCAGGGGTCAATATGTGAATGTCAGGGCCACCTCCACCCATTATACAGTGCTCCCTGCAGTTATCAGGCCTTTTATCCTGCAGACGGACAGAATGATTGAGTGATTCCAATGGACGCAGAACCACTTTATGACATTCATGCCTATGACAGCTCCTGTGCCCTCCCTAGTAAATGTTCAACACACACTGTCCTGCAACTGGTGTAACTTTCAGAATATGAAGTAGCTCCCACACAATCAGTCCATTTGTTCCATTTAATGATGAGGCCTGCAACCCAAACATACGTCTGGAATCCGTCTCTGCTTGTATATGTACATTGCTTGATGCCATGAGTGCCACTTTGCAGTGACTACATGGTGCCACTTACCCTTGTGGAGCACAGGAGATCATTCATCTTTTTCTCGCTGAACCCAGGATTTTTTTTGGACCCCATGGCTGCTAACTGCTGCTGTGACCTCCATCCAGACTGCCATGGTCAGGCAGGAGGGCTTTCTGCTTCCCTGCTCCCATTGGTCCCCGACAGCCTGGAGGAGAACCCGCAGGGAGAGATTGCTGAGCCGTGGGGGCCACTCACCTGCACTCAGACATTTCTCATTTTGGAACAGGGTGGCAACAGTTGCAGTTCCCAAGAGCTCCTCAGGCAGCAAGAATAATGCTCCTAGCTTGCAGGGACTGAATGCCTATCCAGGTCCCCTTTAAATATGGCGTCTGAACCTTCAATCCTGTGAGATAATGGTGGGGTGCCAGATTCCTGCCCATCCCCACTGCAAGATTCGCCGTGATCCTCCACTCTGGATAGCTAATTGGCTGGCTGCAAGTGTTCACACGTGGCCAACTCCACGCCTACGAGTGGAAGTGTCGCGCACTTCCTGTCAACCTCACTGCCACCAGAAGATTCTGCCCATTAGCTCTATTTCACTCCACAGATACTTCCTGACCTGCTGAGTCTTTCCAGCATTTTTTGTTTTTATATTTGAGCAGGATGTCCTGCTCCAGCAAAATCTGCTCCAAAAGAAGCAAAGACAGTGCAGAAATCCTGCTATCATTTTATGCATATGTAGGGGCTGGTGGTGTGTGTGTCAGCTCCACCTCTGACTTCTGAGCGGTTCGAATCGCTCCCACTCCCTGGGTTCTAGACCTTGGACTTATTTGGGGGTTGTGACAAAGTGCAGCAGACAACTGGTTTTGGTGCAAGAAAAAACTGAGTTTACTGAAGTCACAAATGAACTTATAACAGTAGGATTACACTGATATTATACAGACTTACAAAGTACACTTAGCTAGGAATGGGGAACACATGGCATAATGAGGGAAAATCACGCTACTAATCCCCTTACCCTTGTCCCACCCCCAAAACCTAACTAAATTGAACTAGGAGAGGTCAGGGATCATGCTCACCAACCAGGGTTCCTTGACAGTTCGAAATCCAGCCAGGTAAGCTGGTTGCAGTTTTGGGGTACGCTCTTTGTGTCCTCTGGGGCCTGCCGTCCCCATGTGGTCCTGGTCTGTGGGTGGAGGGCGCAGTTGTGGGTGGTCAATCTTCGTGGAGGCTGCGATTGCGGCCTTGTTGTCTTCGGTTGAGCCTGCCACCCCGTGCCCCTCGCCGTGATGTTGCCTGCGGGCCTGCAAACCTCCAGATCTCCTTCCTCCGCTTGGCTCAGCTCCCTACTTAAACTGCTCACTGCCCAAAAACCGCTTTTAAAACTGCTCACCCTTCTGTGTCTCCTTTCAAAAGTGCCCACTGCCCAAAATTGCTTTCAAAACTGCTCACACTCAGATCTGCTGGCCCAGTTATACTGTTTTTTTTGAATTTCTTATCTCAACCCAAATCAAGGTTAGTTCTTTGTTTGATTTTGGTGGGCTTCCCCAGGTGATTGATGTCTCATTGTTTTTAATGGGCTCGCATGATGTTGATCATTGTCTTCCTGCCCCCGTAACTAGTCTTGAACTGAAAGCCATTGTATGTGTGGGGTAATGATGGGTTTGCATAATTGCAGATTGTGGTCTTCCTGCCTTAGTAGTTAGTAGCGATTATTTATGCAAGATTTCGATGGGCTTTAGTTTCATGTTGAATGTTTTAAAGGGAAGAATGCGTATTCTGTCTCCTCTCGTTGTCTGGTTTCAGGTAAAAGTCCAAAAGTCATCACATGGGAAGTATGTACCAGAGATGCTGGACAAAATCTCATGAAGTTTGGCGAAGAACCTACCTGATTATTCCAATTAACTGAGGTTGGCGTTTGCTTGATGCAGAACAAATTCTGATGTCACAAATTTTAGAATGGTGTGAATTGCTCACCTTGCACCTGATTTCAAATCCATGTTGCCAACCACAGTGTTGCTCTGTGCCATTGTGGCTCAAGAATTAAAAATCTTAGCTGTTAAAAATCCAAGATCCACATTATATTACCATTGTTGAAAGTAAATGTCAGCATAGTGCGGAGTCAGGGAAGCAATCCTGCAACCAATTTTAAGGTTTCTGGCTCCACACCAAGGATTTTAAAAATAATTTCAATATGTAAGCTTCTCTTCTTGTGGCGGCACTTAAGCTGTAGTTGTTACTCACTGCACAGTGATATTCAATTACTGCAAGGCGGCCTAAAACAGGCTTTAAGCTTCTCATTTAAATATGTAAGGCTCCTAACACCAGTTTGAATGGGTCACCAGGGACACCTGAAAAGTAGCACTAATTCGAGGTCAAACATTTTTCAGGCTTCCTTGGGACATAGGACACTGGTCCCCAAAATTGGGCGTCATTGCACCTATTCTATACTCATGAAACTGGTGCAAAAGATTCAGTTTCCACTGCTATATGTTGGATTGGAAGCTGTTTTTGCATCTAAAATACACATATTTAATTTCTTTTTATCGTGATTATCTTTTCTCTGAAAAGAATTTCTCAGGCTGCCTTTTTTAAATTGAGTAGTTGACCTAAAGTCATTGGTGAGGAACAAGCCAGAGAGACACACAAGACTGTTCGTAACAAGCTGCTCTCCAACGTTGTTAGTGTGTGTGATCCAGTTTACATTGCAGTCTAACACAGGAGATACCGTTGTAACTTTTCTGGGAGGGTTTGAGGAGAGGTATATCAGTCTGCAACTACTGTAAATCTACAATTCCGGTCACCATATTTTAAAAAGAATGTAGAAGCCCTCGAGGGCATAAAAAAGATAGATACCAGAAGTACAAGGTTATATCTATCAGAAAAACAGATGAACAGACGCTTTTCTCTTGAAACGAGAAGGCTGAGGTATGATTGAGGCCTTTAAAATTATGAAAGTTTGGCAGAGCTCTTTTTTATTTGTTCATGGTATGCATGTGTCACCGGCTACATCAGCATTTATTGCTCATCACCAATTACCTTGGAGAGGGTGGTCGTGATCTGCCTTCTTGAACTACCGCAGTTCTTGTGGTGTAGGTACATGCACAGTGCTGTTAAGAAGGGTGTTCCAGGATTTTGATCCAGCAACAGTGAAGTGATGGTGATGTATTTCCAAGTCTGGATGGAGTGTAACTTTGAAGGAAAGTTGCAGATGGTGGTGTTCCCATGTGCCTGCTGTCCTTGCTCTTCCAGATGGTAGGGATCATGCTTTCAGAAGGTACTGTCAAAGGAGACTTGAAATGTGGCTGTAGTGCATCTTGAAAAGGCACACGAGTGGCGCTGGCTACTGGTAGTGAAGCGAATGAATGTTTAAGGTGATGGATGGGCTGCCAATCAAGTGGCTACTTTGTCCTGGATGGTGTTGAGCTTCTTGAGTGTTTTTGGAGATGCCTGCATCCAGGAAAGTGGGATTATTCTATCATGCTTCTAACTTGTGCCCTGTAGATGACGGACAGGCTTTGAGGAATCGTGAGGTGAATTACTCATCACAGAATTCCCAGTCTCTGACCTGCTGTTGTAGCTACTATAGACCCAGAATATACAGAAAGTGCTGTCACTTGTGGGGAAGAGCAAAACTAGAGGCCATGAATATAAAGTAATCACCAAGAAATCAAATATGAAATTCAAAAGGAATTTCTTTAGCCAGAGAGTGATGAGAATGCGATAATCCTTACCACACAAAGTGGTGCATGAAGCATGTAGTATAGGTACATTTAAGGTAAGCATGTGAGGAGAAGGAGATGTGGGGAGATGCTGATAGAGTTAAATGAGGAAAAATAGGAGGAAGCAAGAGTGGAGCATATATGCCAAAACAGACTGGTTGGGCCAATCAGCTTATTCCTGTGCTGCATATTCTATGTAATTCTACAGTGTATTTGCTCTGATTACATATCCATTTACTGTTTAATTTTTCTATTTGCCAGTTTATAGCCTGACCCATGGACTAATACAATACTTTATGCACTGACTTCTGAAGGTAAGAAGATCCTGTGTGGGCACATGATGTAACCAGTAGTTAAAATAAAGTAACAAAGGCTTTATGTTTCATCTCTCGATTTCTCCCAGTCGCTGTGCCTTTGGTAGAGGCTTGCTTGCCCCATATTTATCATGGATTTTTTTTTACCATTTATCCCCTGTCCATAGGTGAGACCTTTGAGCTTAAGTGATCGGTTGTCACAAATATCACCACAATCCAAAATTTATGAATTCAATGTACCTTTGTTCCCAATCCTCATTAATGAGTTATAAATCAGGTAGTGACTCTGGAATGATGTTCTATCAGATGTACATCAGTCCGTGATGTTATGAAGTAACTAACCCATGTGCCTAATGTGCTTCTTGATGCTAATCAGTGGCTTGTCAGTAAAACATTGCTCCTTGACATTTGTCCTCTCCATAACCTCCTAAAAAGGATTTTTTTTTCTGTAGGTTTAATAGTTAAAACATTAAAGTTGCATAAAATGAACAACGGATTTCTAAAATTGGGATATTTTTGAATCTATTGGAAAATTGTATTCCTCTTCACAGAAAACCGGTTGTTGTAGTGTCCAGAAAGTTAAACATAACTTACTTAAAATGTCATTATTATTTCAGAGGGCAGTTGTAATGGGCCTAAAGCAATATTGATGGATGATCAGTAGTATAAATGCCATTTTTTGTGCATTATTCTCAATTTTCACTGCTGTGTAAGTGGAGAAGGGGAGTTGAGAGCAGCATGCATTTATAAATGAAAAGTCCATGAGCCCAGGTGTTACTGGGTCTGTGATTCAGACATCAACACCTCTATAAGTGATAGCACAATGAAAGGCTCTCTGAATTAACAAACATGCAATATAAATCTTGAACCTTACAACAAACTAATGTCTGTTAAGGAAAACATTGCTGTTTGTTTTCAAAGGCCTGTTGGGAACAACAAAAAGGATGAAACCTGTTCGCTGTAATAAATAATCCAACAGTACAGCTGTAAAGGAAATCCTCTCCTTGGGGCATTAAAATAGTTCCTCTACAAGTTAAAATAAGCCCACAAGGTCCCTTCAAATACCCTAATTTATTAATCCTGCAGAGGAACAAAATGTTAACATTTTTATTTTAATGTTTGTTATAGTTTACCAGTGCAAAATATCCTTTAAGCATTCAGATCTAATGCTCTCACAGGTCATGCAGTCACGGGGTCACAGGTACAGTGAACCTTGGACTTACAGAGGAAAATAATCAAAGGGTTGGTGGGAGGTGGTGGTGGGGGTTGTGGTGGAATCTGCACTCAGTTGACCTGGCCCGATATTGCTTCTTTTTCACTCTGACTCTGTTGCAAGTAGAGCTCCATAGTAAACCACAAGACCTTCAGCAGTTTCATTGAACTAGATAAATAATAGGATTTACATAGCTCCAAATTCATACTGTGATGATCATTTTCAGTTTCTTGGTTTGTAAACGAAAATGGCTCAATGTAGAATTAGAGGCAGAATACCATTGAAAGGACATAAGAGGAATAGTTTTAATACTTTTACAAAAACACTGTTTCTTGGTTTTACAAGTCTGATGCAGTTTGATTTATGTTTCAGTGATGTAAGTGCTAGTGTTGGCAAAACTGAATCACCTTTCATCTTTCACTGCTTTGAGCTATAAAGCACACACAATTTTTAAGTTGGTGGCAATAGGGAAAGTCCAACTTAGCACTTTGATTACTAGTTTAATTCAAATAGTATGGATTTTGCTGTAAGGGTCAAATATCACCAATTTGACATGGGATGAAAATCTTACTTTCTATGTCAAATAGAGTAAAGAACAAACTTGATTTGGTACTGGCCAGAGTCTATGTCAGCTTGAATCAATTGATAATCCTATAACACAGAAGGTTTCAAGAACACGCTCCACTCTATGGTTTGAAGATATAATCTATATTGACATTTCAGTGTAGTGCTGGGAGAGTGCTGCGCTGTTGGAGGTGCTGCCTTTTAGTTGAGTTTACTATTTTTGCCTGTTCAATTGGATCTAAACGATCCCATAATACTGTTCTGAGTTATCTTAACCATCGCCATTGGAAGCAGATTAACTGCTCATTTATTTCATAATTTAGATCTCCACTTCAGTGCACTAATGAAGCATTTCTCAGATGCAGTGTTAAACTGCATCAGGTATCCAATCACATCCCTTGAAGAAGAACAGAGCTTTTGTCAAGTATCGGAATTCCCTCAAACAACACCACCACATTCACGGCTGTGTTTGCCTGTCCGCTGCAGTTCAGGAAGTATTTCATGTGAAGTGCTTTGAGACATTTCTCAGAGATGTGCTGCATAAGAAAAATGCAACATTGCCTATCTAGTATGTTTGAACTTCTGCATGTAAGACACACAGGCACTGTGATTACATTGTGGGAGTTTTAGCATGTGAACACTTAACATAGCCCTATGAAATTCTTTTGCCATTATTTTAAATGTTTGTAAACCCATTTAAAATAACCAACAAAGACATTTCACACAAACGTGATTATCATTATTATAGTTATTTGCTTTATTATATAAAGGTTAGCGATTCAAGTGGCAACCATTGTCTGAAGTTCCATAGCTAGTGGAAACAGCATATGAATCTTCATCACAGATGGTGCATGTTATGATCCCCATGGGGAAACTGTAAACCAAAATAACCAAATTTACCAAACAAACCCCGAAATGAAGGAATTACCACCAAGATTTCACCGTTTGTAACTTTTACTTTAACAAGAATCAGAACCAATGCAAATTAAATATGAATTAACAGGCAAGTGATACTATAAATTAAAAGGTAAATTTCACTTTAAATAGTCAATACAGCAAAGATATGTCTTATACAGCCACAGGCATTGCTCTTCAGTATGTATGCCATTAAATAGCTACACAGTTCAACAATATGCTGTTCTTTATTCACACATGTAGGTTAGGAATCCTATCCAACAATAACTTGCACCCACGAGTTTCATGGGTATTAGCAAAGCACACTTCTATGAACCCTCTTTCACTTAGGTCACGACAGTCCTGATGATGTAGGTATCCGGAGTTCCTTTTCAATTGATCAACCATTAACCCGGTTCACAGTTTGGCCACTTCCGGTAAAACACCCAACTGTTTAGCATCTCTGATCTATTCACGCAACCTTCCACATTTTAGACCTTTTTAGCCCACTCATACAATGCCTCCAAGGCCTCATGTATTGTATGCTGATTTCCTTCTGCTTCCAGTTCTCCTTTGTATCTTAACTTCCTTCCTGTTGGCACTGCTTCCTGGTGAAGGGTTGTACAGTCAAATAGACCATTATTTCTTATTATTTCAGGAAAATTAAAATTTATCCCTTTATCATTGATGTGAATTCTTAAAAGTCCTTTTCAAAAATTCTTAAAATAATCACAGGTTTCACAGACATTTTAAAGAAATTACAAATTTTCCTTTTTGTATTGCTCCCTGGTCAAAGGTCATACAAACATGCAAATTTGGAGCAGAAGTAGGCCACTTGGCAATCGAATCTGCCTCACCATTCAATAATATCATGGCTGAAATGATTGTAACCTCAACCCCACATTTCCGCCTATCCCGATAACCCCATTCAATAAGATCATGGCTGAAATGATTGTAACCTCAACCCCACATTCCCGCCTATACCCCCTTGTTAATCAAGAATCTATCTAGTTGTGCCTACACTTTAAGAGGAAAAAAATTCTCATCAGCTCTGTTTTCAATGAATGACCCTTATTTTTAAACAGTAACCCCTAGTTCTAGATTTTCCCACAAGAGGAAACATCCTCTCCACATCCACTCTGTTAAGACTCCTCAGGATCTTAAATGTTTCAAACAAGTTGCCTCTTACTTCCTAAATTCCAGTGGATACAAGCCTAACCTGTCATCATAAGAAAACCCACCCATTCCTGGAGTTAGTCTAATAAACCTTCTCTAAACTGCTTCAAATGCATTTACATCTTTTCTTAAATAAGGAGACCAGTACTGTACACAATACTCCATCATGGTATCACCAATGCCCTGTATAACTGAAGCATAACCTCCGTACTTTTGTAATCGATTCCCCTCACAAGAAATGCTAACATTCTATTAGCTTTCCTAATTACTTGCTGTACCTGCATACTAGCCTTTTGTGATTCATGCACCAGGACGCCCAGGTCCCTCTGAATCTCAGAGCTCTTTTATTTCCGTCAGAAACCTGCAAAATCTGAGGCCAACATTAGGTCCTGTTGTATTCATGATGTAGGCAAGTCCGTAGCCATGCCAGAATGGCCTAATTGAAATAGGTTATTGCTAACGCCATCTTCTGCTTTAATTACATACAGTTACACCTTTAGGAATTTGAAGTTGTGCATTCCTTACTGCCAAATGAGTGCAGATAATATAGTTCCATTATGATTTCCACTATGACTCTGTGCAACATACATTGCGCCAGCACCTATTGTGCAAGGGTGAGTCTAGATTTTCAGGAATGGAAATTTCCCGTTGAGGCTGTAGCTCTGAGAAGGCCATGGATCACAAAGCTGAGGTAAATTTTCATCTTCTCAAAACCCACAACAACTACCATCTAGAAGGTCAAGGGCAGCAGATAGATGGGAACACCACCAACTGGACTTTCCCCTCCAAGTCATTCACCATCCTGACTTGGAAATATATCACCGTTCTTTCACTGTTGCTGGATCAAAATCCTGGAACTCCCTTCCTAACAGCACTGTGGGTGTACCTACATCACATGGACTGCAGTGGTTCAAGAAGGCAGCTCACCACCACCTTCTCAAGGGCAACTAGGGATGGGCAATAAATACTGGCCCAGCCAGCGAAGCCCTAATCCTGTGAATGAATAAAGAAAAATGTGCAGCACTCCAGTGGTGTAGATTGCCTGCCTGTAGAAAAACCTGCTCGAATTTCATCACTTTGAAATCAATATAATAAAAATCAGGTGAATTCTACAATGAACAGGTGATCTACTCTGTTGCTGTTCTGTTGAAGGGTCATGTGGACCCGAAACGTCGACTCTTTTCTTCTCCACCGATGCTGCCAGACCTGCTGAGTTTTTCCAGGTAATTCTGTTTTTGTTTTGGATTTCCAGCATCCGCAGTAGTTTTTTGTTTTGATCTACTCCATTGGATCATTGTCCAGATGGTAATGTTAAAATTTTGCCCAGTAATCATTGGTCAAGTGATAGAGTGGGACAGCCTTTGATCCCTTGTTTGATAGCTGGTGAAGTGGAGGTGTTGCTTCTGGAGTTGAATGTAAAGACAGCTGCCCATGGTACTCCAGACACAAGACAACAATGTAGGATCCTAGCAAGAGATCGCGACCAGGGTCAATGTTGTTTGTTGTGCTGGTAGCACCTGGGGAACAGGTGATTTCCGAGGAGAAGGCCATGCTGGACAGCCTTCCCTATGAGAGTATTAAGGTGCTGGAGGAAGGTGAAACAGGAGGTCTCCCTAAGGTCAAAGCTTAAATCATCTCAATTTTATTATACCATTTCTCTCTCCTCGCTCAGTGACACAAAATCATACATTAATCAAGGAAGCATCATAGGTAATATCTTGCACTGAAAACTCTGTTGGCAGTGTGTCTTGAAGATAGCATATCTTCATATCTAACATATCTTACACAGGATTGGAAGAACTGCCTGGCGGTGCTGCCAAAAGTCAACAACAAGCCAGCATGTAAGGGCACCCAGTGTCATTCCTGCCAATGTTTGCATCAAGTGCACCAACAAAATACCCCAGAGGATGAAGACAATTTGTGTGGTAACATTCAGCATGTCCTAGTGCAGGAGTGAGGAGAACTCAACATAGGAAGGTCAAGAGAGGAAGTAACTTTAATTGCCACTGGCATTGCTGTTGCAATTTGGATGGAAGTATTCTTACAGCAAATAGCTAAAATGCCTCACTGCTGACTAAAGCCTACAGAGGCAGTTCCCCTCAGTCATTGTCAGATACCTGTGCCAGAGGTGACAGATATGGCTGATGGGAATGATAGGTGCATGACTTGTAAGATTATTCAATCTCTGATACAGAAATCCATTATTTGGAAACCTTGAAAGTTAATGCTGGTCAAATGAAAACTGTACCATTTTCCAATCCACTTCCATCAATCGTACTGGAGAAAATCTGCTTACATACATAGTGACATTGCAAGTGTCATCAAAAAGAACATGAGGTAAATTTTGTGAGAGCCCCTGTTGCCACAGAGGAATGGGGAGCACAGAATTGCTAGCACACTGCTCATAACTTTGTGATCATTAATCACTCCCTATGAGATCCTGCCCGGCAAAATGGGAATTCACAGGATTTACCCCACGTTTGCACTGTTGCTGCACATGGCCCTGGAAGCAGTTCTTTCCATTGTGACTGAGTTTTATGACAGTGCTAAATATTCTAAAGCATGATGTTGAACATAAAACATGTATCAGTAGAATTACCTTTCTCATTGTCCAATTTGTCAGGAAAATATTGATTGGAAAACTATGGCAACACTTTAGGCAGTTTGAATTGACCTTTACAAGTTCTTATTGTGCTCTGCAAAATCATGCACGCAGACTAAATAAACAAAGCTTTGTCTTTCATAATGTGATGGATTGTAGTGTCACCAAACTAAGAGGTTGCATATGCACTTAAAGTAATTTAACCACCTTTTATTTTAAACTAATTCAGTTGAACATTATTTATGTAATCAGGCAATTAACAAAACTATATATACTGAGCTTTGTAATTAGCACTGTGATGGATGTTGGGTAAAAAAGGTTGCACATGTAGGTAAGCCAATTTAAAGAATTTTTATTTTACCTGATTCAGCTTCTACGTGTTGGACAGATCAGTATCAGCTCTTGCTTCATTTGCACAAAAGGGAAATTAGACTATCATATTTTCAGCGAGTAAAGATATCCTGTACTCAAAGCTACTTAAGCCAATATTTGTTTTATACTTAGTATTTTGACTTAAAAAAAACACATGGTAAATTGCACAATCATTTATAAAAGGCCTCAAATTATCCAGCAATTTTATAGATTATGTTACAAGTGAAACGAACGTGGATTATATTTTGCAGTAGGCAGTTACTGGAAACTTAGTGAAAAGGTAGAATGCTGCTTGGTCCACTGCTTTCTACAGTGTTTATTCCTCATCGAAACAAATATATTGATATTATGGCTAAGTAGCCTGGGAGGTATGAAAGTACATTCAATTGTTGTGTGAAATCTTGAGGCAGGATTTAGCATGAGAACACTGGAAAATATAAATTCTGATACCGTAGAACATTCTTCACTTTTAGTTATTCTCTTCCTGCTATTTCTACAGCATTACTTTATGGGTAGGTTAAACTGTCTTCAAAGCATCTGTCAGTGGTGTTTGGCAACCATCTGTTAATAAATGTGCATAGGTGCTGCTAATTGACATAGTTTGCAACTTTCTTTACTCTTGCTTTCTCACATTTGATGAACAGGTCCTCTGTGGTCATTGTATGGGCAATCATAGATGGAAACAAAGATCCGGCTACTTCATGGAAAATTTGTACACATTTCACAGATTCACAGAATCACACAGTGCGGAAGAGGCCCTTTGGCCCATTGAGTCTGCACCGATACATGAGAAACACCTGACCTACCTACCTAATCCCATTTACCAGCACTTGGCCTTGAATGTTATGACGTGCCAAGTGCTCATCCAGGTATTTCTTTGAGGATGTGAGGCAATCCGCCTCCACCACCCTCCCAGGCAGCACATTCCAGGCCGTCACCACCCTCTTTGTAAAAATGTTTTTCCTCACATCCCCCCTAAACCTCCTGCCCCTCACCTTGAACTTGTGTCCCCTCGTGACTGACCCTCCACCCTGTCCATGCCCCTCATAATCTTGTACACCTCGATCAGGTCGCCCCTCAGTCTTCTCTGTTCCAACGAAAACAACCCAAGTCTATCCAACCTCTCTTCATAACTTAAATGTTTCATCCCAGGCAACATCTTGGTGAATCTCCTCTGCATCCCCTCCAGTGCAATCACATCCTTCCTATAATGTGGCGACCAGAACTGCACACAGTTCCCCAGCTGTGGCCTCACCAAGGTTCTATACAACTCCAACATGACCTCCCTACTTTTATAATCTATGCCTCGATTGATAAAGGCAAGTGTCCCATATGCCTTTTTCACCACCCCACTAACATGCCCCTCTGCCTTCAGAGATCTATGGACACACACGCCTAAGTCCCTTTGTTCCTCAGAACTTCCTAATGTCATGCCGTTCATTGAATACTTCCTTGTCAAAATACTCCTTCCAAAGTGTATCACCTCACACTTTTCAGGGTTAAATTCCATCTGCCACTTATCTGCCCATTTGACCATCCTGTCTATATCTTCCTGTAGCCCAAGATACTCAACCTCACTGTTAACCATCTGGCCAATCTTTGTGTCATCCGCAAACTTACTAATCCTACCCCCCACATAGTCATCTATGTCGTTTATAAAAATGATGAATAATAGGGGACCCAGCACAGATCCCTGTGGTACGCCACTGGACACTGGCTTCCAGTCACTAAAGCAGCCTTCTGTCACAACACTCTGTCTCCTACAACTAAGCCAATTTTGAATCCACCTTATCAAATTACCCTGTATCCCATGTACATTTGCCTTCTTTATAAGTCTCCCACATGGGACCTTGTCAAAGGCTTTGCTGAAATCCATATAAACTACATCAACTGCACTACCCTCATCTACACAACTGGTCATCTCCTCAAAGAAGTCAATCAAATTTGTTAGGCATGACCTCCCTCTGACAAAGCCATGCTGACTATCCCTGATCAAAGCTTGCCTCTCCAAGTGGAGATATATTCTTTCCTTCAGAATTTTTTCCAATAGTTTCCCTACCACTGATGTGAGACTCATTGGTCTGCAGTTCCCTGGCTTATCTCTACAACCCTTCTTAAATAGTGGAACCACATTAGCTGTTCTCCAGTCCTCTGGCACCTTACCTGTGGCCAGAGAGGAATTAAAAATTTGGGTCAGAGCCCCTGCGATCTCCTCCCTTGCCTCCCTCAGCAGTCTGGGACACAAATCATCCGGACCTGGAGATTTGTCCACTTTTAAGCCTGCCAACACCTCCAATAACTTGTCACTCCCTATATCAATTTGCTCAAGAACCTTGCAGTCTCTCTCCCCGAGTTCCATACCTTCATCCTCATTCTCTTGGGTGAAGACAGATGTGAAGTATTCGTTCAACACTCTACCGATGTCCTCTGGCTCCACCCATAGATAGCCCACTTGGTCCCTAATGGGCCCTACTCTTTCCCTGGTTATCTTCTTCCCATTGATATACTTATAGAATATCTTGGGATTTTCCTTACTTTTGCCAGCCAGAGCTTTCTCATTTCCCCTCTTTGCTCTCCTAATTGATTTCTTAAGTTCCACCCTGCACTTTCTGTACTCCACTAATGCCTCCGCTGATTTGCTTCCCTTGTACCTACTAAAAGCCTTTCTTTTCCTTCTCATCATATCCTGAATATCTCTGGTCAGCCATGGTTCTCTGGGCTTGTTACTCCTTCCTATCACCCTAGAGGGAACATGTTGAGCCTGTACCCTCCCCATTTCTTTTTTGAACGCCCCCCACTGCTCTTCTGTAGATTTCCCCGCAAGTAGCTGTTCCCAGTCTACCTTGGCCAGATCCTGTCTTATTTTACTAAAATCCGCTCTCCCTTAATCCAAAACATTTTTTGCAACTTGTCTATTTCTTTGTCCATAACAAGCTTAAACTGTACCATGTTGTGGTCGCTATCACTAAAATGCTCCCCTACCACCTCCTCAGCCACCTGTCTGGCTTCATTCCCCATAATTAGGTCCAGCACTGCGCCTCCCTTGTTGGACCCTCTACATATTGGCCTAAAAAGTTCTCCTGTACACATTTCAAGAAATTCACTCCATCCAAGCCCTTAACACTTATGGACTAAATTTTCCCCCCGTTGGGGGGATGTTGATGGGCAGGCGCGTACGGGTACGCTTCCAATCGGTGCCCCTGCTCGGATGCGCGGTGCCATTTTATGTGGGCGGGCTAATTAAGGCTCCCTGTGTAGGCGGGGGGGGGGATTCCCAAAAGAGCGCACTCATCTCCCTGAGGCTAAGTGCAGCCTCAGGGAGATCAGCTGTATATGTAAAAAAGATAAAAATAGAAAAATAAAATTTCCCTTACATGTCCCCTCATGCGGCAATGTCACATGAGTTGGGACATGTCCACAATTTTTACAAAATCTTTATTAAAATTTTTTAAAGCCTACATGAAACTTCATCCTGCCCTTGGATGAGGTTTCATGTTTTTTCTAGCTCCCACCGGGGCTCCTGGCCTGCCTGCAAACCTTAAGGTTGGATGGGCAGGTCCTTTAATTACTTAATTGACCCCATCAATGGCCTTAATTGGCCACTGACAGGTTGGCGGGCGTGCAGCTGATTTTGCTGCGCTCCTGCCTTCCTGAAAACTCAAATCGGGCGCGGTGGCATCGGGAGCTCCCCCTGACATCACCATGCATCATTTTATGCGTCAGCGAACGGGCCTCGCCCCTGCTCACTGACTCATAAAATTCTGCCCTATGTCTATCCCAATTAATGTTGGGAAAGTTGAAATCACCTAATATAATTACAGTATTGTTATTGTTTTTACACACCTCCGCAAATTGTGCACATATTTACTCCTCAATTTCCCGCTGACTATCTGGGGGTCTGTAATAAACACCTAACAATGTGGCTGCCCCTTTTTTATTCCTAAGCTCTACCCACAAAGCTTCATTCGATGCCCCCTCCAAGATATCATCTCTCCTTATGACAGTAACTGACTCCTTAACTAACAATGCAATGCCTCCTCCTCTTTTACCCCCTCCCCTATCTCGCCTGAATATTCTATATCCCGAATGTTGAGCTGCCAATCCTGCCCCTCCCTCAACTACATCTCCGTGATGGCTACTATCTCACAATTCCACGTGTTAATCTTCACCCTTAACTCATACGTTTCTTTGGTCTTATATAGAGCACAGCACATTTTTTTAAAACCAGAACATGCTGATTGGTGACCTTGTAAAACCGAATTAACACAATACCATAATGAGACCTCTAACTACTCTTGTGTATTTTTTGAGGTATCACCTAAGGTTGAGCTTTCAGCCTTTCTCCCTTGGTCTTTTCACTCTGAATGATGAAAAATTCATATGTTTTTGTTTAATCTTTCTTTGGCAATTTTCCCTCCCCTCCCTTCCTCATCTCTTATTATATGCATGTTTTTACAGAGAATGTTGGTAGACTATTTAACTAGGAAAGAAATTACATTCTTCTAAATTAAAATTTATCTACGATGGTAGTATGAAATAGCTTAATAGTGAATTGGCAGCCTGTTCTACATATGCTCTATATTATTGAGATCAATGGAAAGGAATATTGCCCATTTTGCACTACTGCCCAAAATGAACTTAAACCCTGGGTGTCAAAACGGAGTATGAACTTGTCCTCAGTCTATATGGAAATGTCAGGCTAAGTTTAGTGGTAGCACTCATGGCTCTGAATCAGATGATTTTGTTGAGACTTGCTGTAGAGACTTGAGCACGTAATCAAGGCTTATAGTTCAGTAATGTGCTGAGGTAGTGCCACGATGTTGAAGGCATTGTCTTCTGGTAGGATGTTAAATCGAGGTGCAGAGCATCTCTCTCAGTTGTGTGTAAAGGATCCCATGGCACTACTTGAAGAACAGCGACATTCTCCTGATATCCTGACTAACATTTATTTCTTAGCAACACCACCAAAGCAGATTATCTGGTTATTTATTTCATTGCTATTTGTAGGATCCTGCTCTGTACAATTTGGTGCCACATTTGCTTACATTACAATGGTAACTGCTCCTAAAGTGTCCTCCATTACCTCTGAAAAACTTTGGGACACAAGGATGTGGAAGAGTAAATGTAGTTCTTTCTTTTAGGCAAGGCTTTCCAGACAGTGATCAGTTGAAACCTTGGCTGACCTTGCGTCCCTAAGCCAATTGATCAGTTACCTGAACATAAATGTGAGACTAAACCTTGCACCTTCATGATTTGTATTGGTCAGTAATCATCTAATGAGAGAGCTTGTATACAGTTGTGTTTGAGATTGGAGCTTGTTTCTAATAATTCTGGAAAGTGCTTGAGCATTCCTATACTACCTGGCTTCAGATGCTCCTTCAATATGGAAAGACTTGCTATAGTGCCTTTCACAACCACCAGTGTCCCAAAGTGCCTTACAAACAATGAAGTAACTCAAAATATAGTCACTGTTGTAATGTAGGAGCATGCAGCCAATATGCCCACAGCAAACTCCCACAAAGAGCAATGTGATAATAACCAGATATTGATTTTTTGTGATGTTGTTTGAGGGATAAATATTGGCCAGGACAACGGGGATAATTTCTCCTGCTTCTCTTCGAAATAGTACCATGGGATCTTTTACACCCACTGGAGAGGGCAGATGAGGCCTCGGTTTACCGTCTCATACAAAAGACAGCAGCTCCAACAGTACGACACTTCCTCATTACTGTCCTGGAGTATCAGTTAATTGTTGTGCTCAAGTCCTGGGTTGGGATTAGAATCCACAACCTTGTGATTCAGAGATGAGAGTGCTACCAGCTGAATTGCGGCTGACATAATAGATGACCAGACATGTATTTAGGCCACTTTCATGGTCCCAAAGCTTCCCAGAACACATGATTGCATAGCTGCTTCCATTAACCCAGACCACCAATACTGCTGAAGAATACAAACTTATTCGCACTCCAATTAAGATTTGGACTAGGATACATGTTTTACGGAGAATATAATGACTGAAAATCGATGGACTGGGAAATCTCAAGGAAGTGCTGGGAAGGACCAAACATGGACCTCTGCTATTGGCCTGGTTGAAGTCTTATAGGAGAAGGTCCTGTGATTGCATGGTTTGGATGGTGATGACGGGCTGACAGTACATATGGGGAACCCTGTCTTCCCCAACAGGCTGATATATAGATGGCAAAAAAATTCCTACTTTGGTGCTTTGTCACCAGCCACAGATTCGCCTAAGGGAGAATTTTCTCTCTGTTGGGGGAGGGGGTTAGCAGGAGCGGGCGCAGGCGGGTGTGCAGCCGATCGCCGCCCACGATCGGCTGCATGCCGCCATTTTGCGTGGGCGGGCCAATTAAGGCCTGCCCAGCGTAACGCGCACCCGGAAGCGCTGAACACTCCCTGTGCGGGCGGGGAAAGGAGGCTGAGTCGGGGCCTGCGCTCTTACATGCATGCGCGCAAAAGAGCGCAGAAATCTCCCCGAGGCACGGTGCTGCCTCAGGGAGATTAGTTTGATTATGAAGAATTAAAATAAAGAAAAAGATAATATTCAGACTCGTCCCCTTATGTGACAGTGTCACATGAGCTGGGGCACGTCAATGAATTTTAATAAAAATTTTTATTCAATTTATAAACACTTCACGAAACCTCATCCCATCTGTGGATGAGGTTTCATGATAAATGCAAAGGCCGCCTGGGCTGTTTGCCTGCCCGCCAACCTTAAAGTTGGATGGGCAGCCCAGACAACCAGCTTAATTAGATTATTAACGGCCTTAATAGGCCTTTGACAGTTCAGCGGGCGCGCGGCCGACTCTGATGCGCGCCCGCCGAACTGAAGATCTGAATGACGCGCGGTGATATTGGCTCGTGCGGTGATGTCAGGACGCATGTCCGATGACACCGCGCGTCATTTTACGCTTCAGCGAGTGGGGCCTGCCCCCCCCCGCCACCACCACCACACCGACCAGAAAATTCAGGCCCTAGTCTTCCAATTTGCTTCACCTAATTTGCTGCAATTTTCTATCACAAGTCTATTTTCAACACTTAAAATGTGAAGGAACTGGAAGGGCCGGCCTGAAACAGATGGAAGTTTCATTAAATTCTGCAAATTATGCAATGGTGCACACAATTTCTTGATTCTTGTTCTTTATTATTCCGATTTGAAATAGTCATCGACAGTTGATAAACAATGGCAACCCTCAGGGATTTGTTTAAAAGACAAACTTGGGCGGGGTTTTCTGCCCCGCTACCCCAAGAATCGGCAGTGACCATATCCCCGCGATACTGGAGCATTAATTGGCTGGAGATGGGACTTAAGCCTCTCACACAGGAGGAAATCTCGCCTCAGAGAGCTGCCCAACCAATCTGATTGATGTCGGCCAGATAGCACCAAGCGGGGATTGTGCAGCGGGTGGTGAGGCGCTCATAGCATGTGATAATTCAACCTAGTCTAGCCTCCTGGACATACACAGGCTCCTATCATCACCTGAGCCTGAAGAAAGCTGTATGTGATTAAAGTTTCCATTTTTATTTCAAGCATTATTAATTTCAGCAAAGCCATTAGCAATAGCAGCAGGACTGGGACTACAAGCAGTCCCCAAATTCTAAACCCCAGAGTCCAGAACCAGATAAGTGTGTGTGGTCTCACAGTGGGTAGGGGAGGTGAGGCCCAAGGGGAGTGGGGAAAGGTGTACGCGCGTCTTGATGGAGAGCTTGAGAGGGAGGGAACACCCGTATGGGGGCAGGCTTTATGGGAGGGTGCCCGATGCAGAAAGAAGGCTGTTGAAGGAGGTGCGTTTCCCACCTAAGGTCTGAACAGGGGACTTGATGGGCTTCCTTCCTGTCCCTGAACTTCTCCTGCCAGTCTCAAAATTGAGGCCAGGTAGGAAATGGCCCTACAGTGGTCATTAATTGCTCACTTAAGGGCCTCAATTGGGGCCTGTCCCACCATAAAATTGCAGAGAGGGCAGAGTGGCCAGGAGGGCAGCAGGAAGGCTATGCAAGCAATTTTACAGGCTACTGCCCCATCCCCCACTAATGTTAAGGTAAATGTTTTTCAGCTGCTTACTTTTCTTGCTCTCAGCAAAAAGACACCAAGATCACTTCACTCCACCATAGCACTTTATCTCTCACCATTAAGGAAATATTCTAATTTGTCTTACTCAGATCCAAAGTGGATAACCTCAAACCTCCCCACATTAAACTCCATCTACCATAGACTTTTTTACCCCGTTCACTTAATCAATTTTGGCTAAAAAATTAGTTTGCGCTT
This sequence comes from Cetorhinus maximus, assembly GCF_964194155.1. NCBI lineage: Eukaryota > Metazoa > Chordata > Chondrichthyes > Lamniformes > Cetorhinidae > Cetorhinus > Cetorhinus maximus. The sequence continues at coordinate 86,856,906 of NC_135879.1, forward strand.
GTTTGAAAGTGTGCAAGTCGTAATTTGCGACCTGTACATGTATGGTCCTGTTGAGGCAGGCAGCAAGCAATCTTTGTGCTGCTTCCTCATGTTTGTCATGATTCCCATGATTGTCACATTCAGCCAAGTGCAGCCATGTTTCTGATTGGCTGAATGCTCAGCAACAGGTCCAGCAGCATGCGAGGCTAGCACATGTTTCAGCCAGCGTGCATCTCTTAAAGGTAGCCTGACACTCTTAAAGGGGAACTGCATTCATTAGAAGGAAGCTGTTGCTGACTGTCTCTGCAGGAATTGGGTGAAAGGAGATCACCCCCAGGTGGAGCAGCAGCCAAAAGAGATGGCTTCCAGGTTTTCAGTCACGGCAATGGAGGTCTCAGTCCAAGTGAATGACTGAAGTAGGAAGGCCATGTTTCCACCGGGTCTGGGGGCGGAAGGGGTAGGGAGTGTTGGGAGACCCTCAGGGAACACCCTCAGGAAGGATTGGGAGCAGGTGGCCAGGGTGGTCAGTTGACTTTATCTTGAAGATAGGACATAATTTTTAAAAGTTTTACAGTAAGAGTATTCATGGCATGCAGTTGTATTATAAGTACGAATCCAGAGGACGATGTGAGGTCTGACATGCCCACAAACGTGCTGCTGACTTAATGACATGCATCTCAACCTGGCGTCGGGAAGTCAAAGTTTTGGCTCCTGCCTGATTCAGTCACTCTCCAACCACGTTTCCCACTCTTCCAGGCTCCATGTCCTGTGCATACTTTAGAGGGTAGTATAGAGGTGGCATCTTAACGTGGTGAGTTACCAGGCATGTGTGCACTGCAGTCAGACCAGGGGAAAGAGTGGTTCATTTGTCAACCTCCTGCAAGATGAGGTCACACACAGGTTCTTCTCAGGGGGCTCAGATGAGGAATTCAATGGGATGGCCTATAGGAGGATACTGATGGGCATACATGCCTAAATGCTCTTATGACTGTCATGGATCATGTATGAGTCCAACTCCAGCTTGGCATAAAGCTTCATGCAGAGCTTGGAGCCCATCCTTTCCAGCTTGGAAGTAGTGGCCAACTCCGTAACAGCACTTGTGGCTCCCCATTGTGACACAGAGTCTGCTGGCTGCTGTCTCAGCTTCCATTGCAGCACAGGGGGAAGGCATCCAACGTCTGAGTGCTGCAGTGAATGGTCAGACTGAGGTCATGAGAATAATGCTTATTGTGATACAAGACCATTGCCATCACAGTTGGAGATACCAGTGCTTAAAGGGACATGCAGACTCTCAGAGAAATCCAGCCATCTGTCGTCAAACAGATTTCTAGGTTTACTGGGCCACCACCCAGGAGAGTCACAATGAGTCCATGTCCTATCTCAGCATGACAGCACTCATGTTCCTACCACTGCCACTCTCCCAATGCCTTGTGGTTGTGTACCAGCCAGCTAGCCTAGACTGCTGCCACCCCTGCTGAGATGGCACATGACCCTCAAGACCGAGAGTTGTTTAAGGGCATCCTGAAAGGACATCTGCAGTCTCCCGCAGTGAACATCAGCACCATTGCACCACCTATGCTGCAGCCACAGGGGTAACAGTGTGGCAGAGCACTAGTATAGGCAAAGGCAAGGCAGGCACTAAGAGAATGCACAAGAGTGAATAGTTCCATTGCTTTTGCATTATTGGATGCGTTATTGGATAAATATGTTATGAAAAGGTTTATTCTTTGTTTTTTTTTATTGCAGGATATTGGCCAATGGGAAGTTTCAGAAGATGGAGAATAGTAGAACAATGCTGGTGAAGGGACAATGCTCCAAGGGAACTGGAGTCTCAGTAGATGCTCATGGACAGCCCATCCCGAGCAAAGCAGCCCTGAATGCCTTATCCCTGCCTCTCCCTCTTCCTCTTCCTCCTCCTCCTCCCCTGTCTCCTTACTTGAGAAAGGTTATAATTGCATTAGAAGCAGTGCTGGGAAGGTTCACTCGGCTGATTTCTGGGATGATGGGGTTATCTTATGTGGAAAGTTTGGACAGGTTGGGCCTACATCCACTGGAGTTTAGAAGAATGAGAGGTGATCTTATTGAAACATATAAGATCCTGAGGGGACTTGACAGGGTGGGTGCTGAAAGGATGTTTCCCCTTATTTAAGATGGAGATGAGGAGAATTTTTTTCTCTCGGGGATCATTAGTCTGTGGGATTCTCTTCCTCAGAGGCATGGGTCATTGAATATTTTTAAGGCTGAGTTAGTTGGGTTCTTGACTGACAAGGGAGTCAAAGGATATGGAAAGTAGACACTACCAACCCAATCAGCCATGATCTTATCAAATGGTGGAGCAGGCTTGAGGGACTAAATGGTCTACTCTTGCTCTAAATTCATACGTTCATATGTTCTCCTAAGATGTCCTCAGCATACCTGGTGACAATGACTGCACCCTTATAATAGTGAGGCTGTGAAGGATGCAGCAGATCACCACAAGCTTGGAGACCTGTTGTGGCAAGTACTGTATTTCCCTCCCTGAGTGATCCAGGCTGTGGAACCATTGCTTAACACCGATGGTCTGCTGCACATGCCTCTCATTGTACACTTGTTGTCCTTGTGTGGTGGAGTGGTACGGGTGGCAAGGGGATCATTAGTCACATCTTCAGGGGAGATTTGACTCCAAGTAGCCAGTCTCAGGTTCTTCATGGTGGCCCAAAGACAGCAGAAACAGCAGGCTACCTCAGGGTGAAGACTGCTGCCAGGATAGTGGGCATTCACCGGCATGATAGTTTGGCCATGGTCACATACCAACTACACATTGATAGAGTGAAATCCTTTACAGTTCCACTATATTTCCCTGTTGATATGTGAAGCCCGCAGAGCACATACATGCAGTCAGTGGCTCTCTGCATCATTGGGCATCCCGCTGTCCTGACAAAGCCATTTGCTGACTCATCCTGCACCTCTCGAATTAGAGAGAAAACAATTAGCTTTTGTCTCTCCTCACATGGTGGTTGAGTGAGTGCGGGGGTGGTGAGGGGCAGGTGGTGTCTCTGTCACCTCTCAGATGCAGCAATGAACAACATAATGGGCAACATTTTCCCCCAAATTAAGGCCCGCCCAGCATGACGTGTGCCAGTAGGCACTATGCGCTCCCTGTGCGGGCGGGTGGAGGGGATTCCCTCAGCCAGGAGTGTGCTCTTTCATGCATACACGCAAAAGAGCGCACAGATCTCCCTGAGGCAAAGTGCTGCCTCAGGGAGATCGGCACCGATTTGAAACTTTCAATAAAGATTAGAAAAAAAAATCCCTGCCATGTCCCCTCATGTGACACTGTCACATGAGTTGGGACATGTCCATAGCTTTTATTGTAAAATTTTCTGCATTTTTTAAATGACTCATGAAACCTCATCCTGTCCGTGGACGAGGTTTGATGTTTTTTCACAAGTCCGCCTGGGCTCCCGGCCTGCCCACCAGCCTTAAGGTTGGACGGGCAGATCCAGTAATGAGTTCAATTGGTTTTTTAATGGCCTTTATAGGTTGTTGACAGGTCGGCGGGCGCACATCCGACTCGGATGCGCGCCCGCCAAACTGACAATCTAAATGACGCGGGGTGATGTCGGGATGCATGCCCGACGTCACCGTGTTTCATTTTACGTGTTGGCGAGCGGGACCCGCCCCCACTCGCCGACTGGAAGATGCTGGCCAATGGGTTATGTTTTCAACATCGCCTGATCCCAGTCATGTAGAGAGAGAGAGAGAGAGAGAATAACGGTTACCTTGATGGCCACTGGCACTGCAAGTACCTGTGAAGCTGTAATTACTGTTGAAGGAGCTTGCACCATTCAGTGCCCACCTCCTTAACGAATCTTAGACATTGCTCCTGTCTGAGGTGGATGTAGGAGAAGGGCTCCCTGCAAACTCATGGTGGGTGGAGAATCCTGTGCAGAGCCTTGTCCTCATCCCTCTGTGCACAACTTTCCCTCCCAATTCCACCTCCCTGTTGTGTTGCAGACCCAGAGCCACTGCAACTGCAGCGACATAATTGTTGCAGCATTTTTGTAGAAAGTTTCAAAAAATCAAAAAATCCATCAACTCACCATAACACCTCCAAAAATGTTACATAGTACTTCAACTTTGCTAAAGCAGACTCAAGTCAGAAGCACTGCAGCTCCAAGCTGGATGACTGGCCCTGTAAACAGCACTAGTGAGTGATGGGTAGTGGGTGGGGTTCCTCATGTAGCTGAATGCTTGTTTAGCTATGAGTGGTTAGCAGAGGATATTCACTGGACCTGTGCAATCCAAGTTTGCAGAATGCATGTCAAATCAGCTGGAACAGCTGCTTCCTGGCACAACCTGCCCACTGTGAAAGTTTCCAGCGTTCACATGGCACACCTATGCCAACATGCTTACCGGCATGGGACAGGACAGAAGGGGCCAGAAATCCTGCATATAGTATGTTGCAATATCTGAGCGTTTTGTTACACTGCCCTTTCTGTTGGGGAGGTGTAAATAAAGTTAGTTCAATAATAGCTGCCTGCATTTGTGCATGTGTTAGTCTTACCTGGTGCAATATACAACAGAAAGATGACAACGGGCAGAAATTTTCGCTCGGCATGCGGGCGTGTGCCAGACACGCTCGAGTGGAAAATGACGCACGATGATGCCGGGCAAACATCCCGGTATCTTCGTGTACTCGCATGATATTTCGGTCGGCGGGCGTGCACAGGAGTTGGCAGCATGCTTGCCAGCAATTAAGTGCCCTATTAAGGCCCTTAATCAACTAATTGTTTGGAATTTTTTGCTGCCCATTCAGCCATTTGGTTGGCAGGTGGGCGAAAAGGCCAAGCGGCCTTTGCATTTTTGACGAAACCTCATCCACGGGTAGGATGAAGTTTCAACCAGTGATTAAAAAACATTTAAAAAATTTACGCTCATATTTAACTTGTCCCTGCTCATGTGACAGAGCCACATGAGGGGACATGTTTTCATTACTGTAAAAATCTTTATTTTAATTGATTAAAGTCGTCACCTCCATGAGGCAGCTCTGTGCCTCAGGGAACTTTTACTGCATGCACCCCCGTGCATGCGTGACTATAGAATTTGCGCTCCTCCTGCCCCACCCTGGCAGCGCTGCAGTGTGCCAGCCAGCGTGAAATTGCAGTCGGGGCCACTCTCGAGCCAGCCCACTGCGCCCGCCCGAGGAGGGCAATAATCTGCCCAATGAGGCAGGGATGGATTCTTTTCGACAATTAATTTGAGAAATTAAGGATTGAAGAACATTGTAACACGTTTTTGAAACTGCTAAAGTTGAGTCTGGGAAAGCTCGAGCAATTTGAAAGAAAGTGTGCATGTTGTATCTACGATACGTAATTGTGAAAATAGCACTGAAGACATGTTTGGGGACAATGGTGGAATTTAACCCTAACAAAGAGGACTGGTGTAATTATGAATGACAGTTTCACATTTGGCTGAAAGTGAATAAAATGGGAGATGAGGATAAAGTAAATGTTTTCCTCACCATCATGGAGCCTGATGCTTTTGAGGTAGTGTCTAACCAATGTTGCCCACGAAGCCATAGTATTATGGATTATTCTCAAATGATTGAGATTGCACTGGGAATTGCATTCTGTGAAAGGAAGCAGTTGCCAAGCGAGGCTGTTGCAGATTACATTCTCGAATTAAAGAAACTCGCTCGTCACTGTGGGTATGGCATGAACATAAAAATCAACCTCAGAGACATAAACAAAAAATGCTGGAAAAGCTCAGCAGGTCTGACAGCATCTGTGGAAAGAAAGACAGAGTTAACATCTCAAGTCCATATGACTCTTCTTCAAAACTGAAGGGAAGTAGAAATGTGGTGAAATATATACTGTTTAAGTGGGGTGGAACAGGTGAAGCTGGATAGAAGGCCAGAGATAGGTGGAGGCAAAGGAGAGGTTGCAAAAGATGTCAAAAACAAAAGGTCAAAGGGTTGTTAATAGTGGTGGTTCCGGCTAAAGGAGGTGCTAATGGTGACATTAAGGGTGGAAAGCAGAATGTGATAATGGCCAGACCAGGGTAAGCACTCTGGAAAGTGACAGATGGCCCTAGTGGGGGTGGGGTGGGGGGGTGGGGGGGAGGATGGTGGGGGGAAAAAAGATTGAAAAGGCTAAAAGCTGGGGATAAAACAATTAATAAAGTGGAAATAAAAAAATAATAATGAAAATAAGTAGGAAAAAAATAAAAAAAAAAAATAAATAAATATTTAAAAATAAAAATGAATAAGAAAAAAGGGGGGTGGTGGGATCAGAAAGGGATGGGGATGGAGGACAGAGTTTATGGTTTGAAGTTGTTGAACTCAATATTAAGTCAGGAAGGCTGTAAAGTGCCTAATCGGAAGATGAGGTGCTGTTCCTCCAGTTTGCGTTGAGCTTCACTGCAACATTGCAGCAGGCCAAGGACGGACATGTGGGCACGAGAGCAGGGTGGAGTGTTAAAATGGCAAGCGACAGGGAGGTCTGGGTCATGCTTGCAGACAGACCGAAGATGTTGCGCAAAGCGGTCACCCAGTCTGCGTTTGGTCTCTCCAATGTAGAGGAAACCACATTGGGAGCAGCGAGTGCAGTAGACCAAATTGAAGGAGGTGCAAGTGAAGTGCTGCTTCACTTGAAAGGAGTGTTTGGGCCCTTGGACAGTGAGGAGGGGGGAAGTAAAGGGGCAGGTATTGCACGTTCTGCGGTTGCATGGGAAGATGCCATGGGAGGGGGTTGAGGTGTAGGGGGTGATGGAGGGGTGGACTAGGATGTCCCGGGGGGAATGATCCCTGAGGAATGCCGCCAGGGGGGGTGAAGGGAAGATGTGTTTGGTAGTGGCATCATGCTGGAGTTGGCGGAAATGGCAGAGGATGATCCTTTGAATGCGGAGGCTGGTGGAGTGAAACATTTTAGAGACATGTTTGGAGGGGGCTACCAGAACAAGAAAATCCAGACCAAGCTTTTGAGCAAAAGCAATAAGCTGACATGGAAATGGCAGAAAGAGAGAGCTGCAAATTGCAAGGCAGTTCTTTTCCTGAGCTGGTAGGGGAGATCCACCAAATTTCAAAGAGTTCCAGGCCAAAGCAGCCAAATTCACAGTCTGAGTTAGAAATTTAGATCTTACCATTGCCATAAGGGCCACCAGTCATTTAAATGTCCCATTTCTAGTCAAAATGCTATACCAGTGGCAAAATTGGTCATATCCACGCAGCATGCAGGAGTCAAACAAACAGTAATGCCCCAGGTCATGATAAAGTTCCATGTTGCAGCCATGCATCAGGTCGAGATCTTGCTGGATTAAAACTAGCTGAAGAGTCTGGAACTCCTCAAATGCAGATATAGTTATGGAAATAGAAGTTAAATGAAGCAGGAAGGTCAAGAGTTGTACTCGGCCAGAGAGCAAGAGAAACAGTGCGTGGAAAATGAGAGTAATAGGGCTGAAGATAAAATTTCAATGCCCACAGTAGAAATGAAAGTCAGAGATTCACAGCTTACTTCCATTGTTGATACAGCTGTAGCTATGTCTGCCACATCAGAAAGAGGGTATAAGAAGTTCCTAAGTCACATTCCCTTATGCAAAACTGGTGTAAAACTGACTAGTTATTCCAATGACAGTATTCCAGTGTTAGGTGAAGCTAGTTTTAGGATGGAATGTGATGATGCATCCCATTACTTGCCATTGGGAGTAGTAGGAGGGAACAAAGTCTTCCTGATGGGAAGAAATTTGTTTAAGAAGATACAGTTAAACTGGGCTGAGTTATTTACAGTAGGGACCAGAAAGAATATGCCTGCAATTGAATAAGTGCTAAGAGAGGACAAAGTGATCTTTGAGCAAGGAGAACCAAATGATAAAATTAAGCATCACAAGGTTGAAGTCAAGATAAAGGACAATGTACAGCTGGCATTTTGCAAGGCTAGGCCAGTGCCTTATACACATTTAGAAGCAGTAAGTAAAGAGCTGGATAGATTTGAAAGAACAGGGGCATTTAAGCAGGCGAAGAGCAATGAATAGGCTGTATCAGTTGTGGTAATACTAAAAACAGATGGGTCTGTTCAGGTTTGTGGAGGTTATAGCCACTGGTGAAAAAGGTGATGGAGAATGATACTTACTCACTGCCTACTGGTAAAGATGTATTTTCCAGTTAAGACAATGGAAAGATTTTCAGTAAGATAGATCTGTGAAATACCTAATTGCAATTAGAATTAACCTGCAAGAGCAAGGAATTGCTTCCCATTCATACACACAAAGGGTTGTACGTCAGTACCAAAAGTTACTATTTGGGGTGTTTACTGCTCCCATTGTGTTCCAGAGTATCATTAATCAGGTAATAAGTGGGATGAAAGGAGTGTGCTGCTTCTTAGATGACACTCTAATTAGCAGTAAGACAGAGAAAAAGCACATTGTAAGGTTAAATGAAGTCTTAGATTGACTTCAAGAGTATGGCATCAAAGCTTAAAGGCACAAGTGTTGCTTCATGGCGTCAAGTATCTCATATCTAGGTCACCAAATAGTTGGTGAAGATATCTACTCAATGCTGGAGAAGACTGAGGAGATTTTGAAAGTAAAGAGACCAGAGAACAAAGAAAAACTTAAAACATTCATAGGGATTATTTTGTATTATTCTAAGTTCATACCTGACTTAGCTAGCTCATTTATCAATTTTTTCTACTGCATCAACTGCTCAAAGATAGAATAGTTGGGTGTGGTTTGTCGAGCATCAGAGAGCATTTTAAGAGGTGAAGAAGTGAAAAAATACTGACTATGATACTGTTTTGACCCACTATGATCCCAAGAAATAACTGTGTGAGGGACCTCACACTGTATATTTTTATAAAATATATATAGATATACTCATTGCTATTTCTAAAGCATTTAAAACTGAACAAAGACCTTTAAAATGGTTCAAACTTTGTCTGTGACCCTGGAACAAAAGAAGCCGTTTGGCTATTTTAGAAAAACCCACACCTCATTATCTCTGAGGATCCACTAATGACCTCCTGTGGATTGTACAGCCCTGTTTCAAAGAGAGCTGTACAACGGCCATTTGCATTTACTAGTCCAGGCTGGGCAGATGGAGATGGATCGTCTGCTAAGACAATGCCCCCACAACCTTCTTTTCAATTCCTAATGGTGGAGACATTTATCAGTTGTTGGAATTCAGATTATGGATATACATTCTTTGTCAATGATGGTGCAGAGGTAGAGTCATGTGACATGGGCCCCTAGCTTGTGGAACAAGTAATATTGCCTTGCTGAACTGAAAACTGAACTCAGTCTGCTGTATATCGTCTGACTAGCAGGCCACACTGAAGGAGATCTGGTGCAGGTTGAATACCTGGCCCCATGTACCGTGCTTCTGTTGGATGTCCTGTGCCATTGTCTACACAACTGATTCATCTCTGTGTGCCTATTTCATCATGTAAAGTCAACATCATCAGAAAAAGAAATTCTACAACATCAGTTTTCAGCCCACTGACTGGAGGAATATCTCATTGGACTTTGATTCTGAACTCTGGAACCCATGTGAGCCTCTGTACTGTAAATCCTTCTTTTCTTTGTCCCTCTCTTTACTGTTGAGTGTAGAGGTGGCATTGTGAACCCTCTTTCATGTTTTGAGTGTATGCAAATAAACTAAGCATTTGGGGTCATCCTATCTCGACTTTGCTGTGGGGTTATTAATAGAAAATTGTATCAGACCAAAACCGAGGGTTTGGGAAAAACACCACCTCTTATAAAGAGGGAAGCAAATCAAAACACCTTTCTATTTATGGATGGGTGGTGAGAGGAGAAATTAGTGCTATTTAAATTAACCCCCCCCACCCCCCCACCCATCCGTAACAATTAGTTTTAGTGTGCGATATCTCACCTCAGGGATTAGGTGTGGTGGTATCTCACATAATGGAAGATGGTGTGGGGAAGCCTATAGCATATGCTTTATGTAATTTAATGTAGTCAGAGCAAAATTACTCACAAGTTGAGAAAGAGACATTAGCAATCATTTATGGTGTTACTACAATCCACAAATACATATACAATAGGAAGTCCACTTTGTCAACTTAAGCTCATATTTGGTTCAAAGAAGGGAGCACCATCCCTAGCAGCGGCATGACTTCAGAGATGACTGTTGATTTTGATGGTTCATCAGTACAAAATTAAATAGTCAGCAAATTGCGCAAACGCGGGTGTTCTTTCAAATTTCCCATGAAGACTGATTTATTTCTAGCCACTGAGTTACCTGTGAATGACTTTACATACACTAATGACATGCCAGTGTCTGCCAAAGAAATTAGCAAAGAAATTCACAAGGATCTGATGCTGAGTAAAGTGCTCAAGTATGTCATGAATGGCTGGCCTGAACAGTTTGATGTTGAGAAATTGTAGGATTATTTCACATGCAGGAATGAACTGAGTGTAGATCAAGGCTGTCTCCTATGCGGCTTAAGAGTTATTATTCCATCAAGGTTTAGAGAGAGACCATTAGAGGATCTTCATCTAGAGCACATAGGGATTGTTCATTTGAAAGCAATAGCAAGAAGCTATTTTTGGTATCCAAAGGTAGATAGATGAAAAGTTGTTAAGTGTGTCTCAACGGTAAATGATCCAACCAGTCTGTGTGAGCCATTTTGTCACTTTGGGTGTTCTGTAGCTCCGGCACCACTGGACTATGGAGCCCAATTTTGCGACTCAAATCTCTTCTCATGTAACTTCCTGTTCTCATCCAACTAAATATGCTTCCTAGTGTTGTGTTATCTGAAATTTAGATATACAACTCTCTATTCCATCATCCAAGTTTTTAATATATAGGGTGAAAAGCTGAGACTCAAATAAAAATTCCTGGGTTAGTGATCCCCTTTAGGCTTAGGAAAGGCAGCCACTGTGTTAAAATCCCTGTGGAATCTTGGCAAAAGTTGTAAGTATTTTAACTCCCCATGCAACACATCCTGTAAAGTGCTCATGGGGATAATTTTAAACTTTGCAGCCTGTGGAGTAACTTGGTGGAATGGATCACTCAGCCGTTGTAGAAGCCACTAGATTTTCGTTCTGTTGTGATCAATGACACAAAAATCAGGCCTTCCATAAATGGAAAGTTACCTCACACATTTTTTTCAAATTGCAGTTACACTTCAGTTTTCTTGTCTCTCCCTATTAGGCTGTCTCCCTGCAACAGGTGTAAGCTACACTTGGAGCTGTGAAAAATTAAGCAAAAGAGGTAATCTAGGGAAATTGTGTGCTGTTGTTATTGTTAGCACATTATACTTCTAGCTAGTTTAGTACTTGTTTTAAAGCATTCAAGACTGCATTACATCAGTAAATGAGAATCAGCTCCACTGACCTTGAAATTATGCCATGGATTAACAGTGCATGAATGCTCAATGTATTTATCTGAAGTTCCTTCTTATGTTATTTTAATGCAGGTGCGAGTCTGTTCACTTAAAATGGGCTAATACTTCCTCCAATAGCATAATGAGCAACTTCAAGAAAATTCATTAAGTGTACTTATGTTATTATCACAGAGCATAATTTGAGAGCCAGAATTATTGCATGTAACGTAGGGCGTTTTAACCTGCATCTGGCTGTGCTGTACTTGATTGGGAGCGAGGGTGGTGGGGGGTCATGAAGACACTGGATGTTTCGGAGACAGAAATGTTCCGTTCGCCAGCACAGATTTATTTCATCTCAACATAATCACCCTCTCACTGAGAAATGCAAATAGCAAAATGCAATAGGAGAGAATTAGCTTTCCCGCTGTGTTGTTACAGAACTCATTTTAGAAGTGGTGTGCAGCTATTCATTCCCACCCTGCTGGGGCTGAGCCATTTCTCTTGGCAATGTGTGGTACAGCCATAGATTTAATTTGTTTCTGTCACTCTACTTGACCTACAGATGGGGTGAAGGGAGGTGGGAACTTGTGAGGTCAGGGCGCACCGACATGTTTATAGTGTTTCTTATTTAAAAAGACGATGCAGCTAAAAAATTTAGGAAGGGGTGAAATACTAATAACCTAATGGGCTGGATTTTCATCCTTGAGGCAGGTAGCGGGAGTTAAGAAGATTCCTGGCTCGGCCCGCCGCTTTGGGAGAAAGTGGCAGGAAAGACGGGATTTTCATTGCGGTGGGGCATGGGGGAGGGAGCGGGTGCAGGCTGCAGTCGGGCCAGCTGACCTGGGAAAGAATTCGCAGGCAGCCACAGGGGCTGCCAGGTGCTGAGTTGGGCTGTTAAAAGGCCCACCTCAGTGCTGTGGGACTTTTTCCCAGTTATAATGAAAAAGGTAAGGCCTGGCAGCCCGCTCTCTTCACACTCCCTCACGCCCCACAGACTGTCCATGACACATCCATGAAACCCCATGGCCCCCCACCTACCCTCAATGGCTCTTCATGCGCCCCATGCCAAGTTATGCCTCTCACACACCCCCTATGGCTCTTCATGCCATTAATGCCAAGCTATGACACTTCCATGCTCATTCACTTATTATGCACTGTATATGACCAATGGACTCTATTGTGACAACAGAATGAGTAAAAAAAGGCTTTTAAAAAACAGACATTCATTGATAACTTTCCACTTTCTTAAAAAAAACTCTTGGCCGGGATTTTCTGGCCCCGCCACTGTAGTGAGCGGGACCGGAAAATTTAGAGAGTGGTCGACATTTAACAGCTCTCTAAATTTCCCCATCCTGCTTATGAGCATCGGAACCAGAAAATTCTGTAAATTTTTACTACAGGACAATAAAGGTGTCAATCATCTAGACTTTTTAAAGTACCAAAAAGTGCAAATAAACATGGAGGAATGAATGTTTGTGGATGGGGTGCCAATCAAGCAGGCTCATTTGTCCTGGACAGTGTTAAGCTTCTTGAGTGTTGTTGGAGTTGTACTCATCCAGGCAATTGGGGAGTATTCCATCACATTCTTGACTTGTGCCTTGTAGATGGTGAATAGGCTTTGGGGAGTCAGGATGTGAGTTACTCATTGCAGGATTCTTAGCCTCTGACCTACTCTTATAGCCACCATAATTATATGGGCTAGTCCAGTTCAGTTTCTGGTCAATGGTAACCCCCAGGAAATTGATATTGGGGAATTCAGAGATGGTAATGTCATTGAACATCAAGGGGTAATGGTTAGATTCTCTCTTTTTGGAGATGGTCATTGCCTGGCACTTGTGTGGCGCAAATGTTGCTTGCCACTTGTCAGCCCAAGCCTGGATATTGTCCAGGTCTTGCTGCAGTTGAACATGGGCTGCTTCAGTATCTGAGGAGACGTGAATGGTGCTGAACATTATGCAGTCATCAGCGAACATCCCCACTTCTGACCTTATGATGGAAGGAATGTCATTGATGAAGCAGCTGAAGATGGTTGGGCTGAGGACACTACCCTGAGGAACTCCTGTAGTGATGTCCTGGAGCTGAGGTGACTGACCTCCAACAACCACAACCATCTTCCTTTGTGCTAGGCAAGATTCCAACCAGTGGAGAGTTTTCCCCTGATTCCCATTGACTCCAGTTTTGCCAGGGCTGCTTGATGCTACACTTGGTCAAACCCAGCCTTGATGTCAAGCACAGTCACTCTCAGCTCAGCTCGGGAGTTCAGCTCTTTTGTCCATGTTTGAACCAAGGCTGTAATAAGATCAGGAGCTGAGTGGCCCTGGGGGAACCCAAACTGGATGTCAGCGAGCAGGTTATTGCTAATGTTTTCCCTGGGATTCAGGTGTTTCAGTATTTCAATCGATTTCCGGGCATTCATCCAAGAATGCATAATAAGGCCTGGCTGAGACCGAAAGTGGAAAGTGGGTGAATTGGCATCTAAGTGCCATAGTTTGGCATGGGTGGCTTGAGGGGCCATGGGGGTGGGGGGATATGAGAGGCCATTCGTGTAGATGGGGTGGCATCCTTGGTATCAGGGGCATGGAGAGGACATTTCGAACTCACCTTTCTGAAAGTTCCCTCATAGAGATTATGGTTCAAAACACCTCTGAGTTGCTGTGACCCATGACTCTTTGAAAAGCTGGCTTAACTCCATGAAAATTGTGGAGGACCAGAGCATGCCTATCCCCGCAATGGAGCTAGCCAGGTCGATAGTTCCGTGTGCAGGCTCGCAGCCCGAACCATCCTGCACCCTTAAAAAGCACTCCTGAAACTCAGAAACCCCGGGAATGGGGTTGGAATCCCAGAATTGGATCCTGGCTGTCATTTGCACCCCTCCAAGGAATCTCCCCAACTCCATGAAAATCCAGCTTATTATTCCTTTCATTAAATAAATGAGAAATATTGTTCAGTTTCCGTGGGATAGCAAAATTAGAAGATCATCCCTGATGTGTGTCGCCCAAGAATCCATGAAATGCACCTATGTAGCCCCCCAAAGACATAAGCTTGGAAGCCACTGTCATAAACCACCTATACAATTGTATCCAGTAGCTTTTCTAATACCTCTAATATCATCAACGGTTTCAATGATACTGATAAGATTTGCTACATGTTCAATAAATTTAATAAGGTGATATTTCACTTTTACTGTACTTTCTCCTTTTAAAATGCAAATAGTTTATTCTACTATAATCAGATGGACTGAAGGCTTTTTATAATGCATGGGACATACACTAAACTTCCTGTGATGTGAGCGGTATACTCTGAACAAAGTAGGCTTATCATTCACAAGTAAATAGAGGATACAAATCATATTCATTCATCCAGAACATGTCACATGGGAATTCTATTTATTCCATCAAAGTATTGGTAAATAAATAGAAGATTGGGCACAAAACACTTCATTAGTTTTTATTAAACTGGTTACTTCATTTTTAAAATATGCAATTTTATGCACATGTAAACTTTTGTAATACAGAAAAGCCCCTGAAAGGTTAAAGGTAAACTCGTAACAGTGCAGTTTTACTACGGTGTATCATTGAACTTTAAGTAATTCTAAATATCATCTCTTGAATGCACGTTATTTAACAGTTCATAGGCCAAATTCATGACATGGAAGAGTTTATGGAAAAAGTCTTGTCAGTGAAGCTTGAAGAATGTTATTATTTCCTCTTCCTGCATTTCTATTATCGGGGATCACTGCATGACATCCCATCTACTAAATTCCATTTCTCTGGTTTGAGGAACTCCTGCAGGATTGGCTCATGTTCAAACAGTCCTAAATCAATAGGGAACTTTGTACACAGGAGGGTTCACTATCCACTATCCTAATCGCATTACACTAACTAAACTTAAGCTTTCTGAATTGAATTCCAAAGGGGACAATTCAAATGCGGCTGGTGAGTCCTACAGAGGGATATACCCCCATCAACCAACAAACAGCTTATGAAGGTTGCACACATTGCCAGAAAGAAGTAGTTTGGCAATAAATGAAGCCAAAATCACAAATATATTTCAACACAAGGAGCTGAAGATTAATTTGTTAAAGAAGCAGCAACCTAAATGTGAATGTCTATAATGACCTAATAATAAAACATTTTTCACTACATACAAACTTACTAATTAGGAGCAGTAGGCCATTCGGCCCCCCCCCCCCCGAGACTACTCGCTATTCAATAATGCCTACCCTCGGTAACCTTTGAATCCCTTGTTAGTTCAAGAAGTTATCTACCTCTGCCTTAAAAATATTCATTGACCCTACCTCCACCGCTCTCTGGGAAAGAGTTCCAAAGACTCATGGCCCTCGAGAGAAAAATAATTTCCTCACCTCAGTCTTTAATAGGAGACCCCTTGTTTTTAAACTGTGTCCCCTAGTTCTTGTCCCACCCACAAGGGGAAAGATCCTTTCAGCACCCACCCTGACAAATCCCCTCAGGATCTTATACATTTCAATAAGATCGCTTCTCAGTCTTCTGAGCTCCAATGGATACAGGCCCAGCCTGTTCAATATTTCCTCATAAGATAAACCCCATCCTAATCAACAACTCAAATTATTAACATACAGCTGACTTTCATGCAGTTCCTTTTTTTTTACCTTGAAATTGTACTCTAAATATTACTGTGAGAAGGAGCTTCTTTTTAAAAAAATACTTTATCACACCCTTAGGACGCCCCAAATCATTTCACCGCCAATTAATTACTTTTGAAGTGTTCAACTGTAGTACTATAAGCAAATGTTTTTTATTCATTAACAGGATGTGAGCATCACTGTCAAGGCCAGCATTTGTTGCCCATTCCTAATTGCCTTTGAAATGGTCGTGGTGAGCCACCCCCTGCTGCAGTCGATGTGGTGTAGGTACACCCACAGTGCTGTTAGGATTAAGGGAGTTCCAGGATTTTGGCCCAGAGACGTTGAAGGAACAGTGATATCATTCCAAGTCAGGATGGTGTGTGGAACTGGAGGGGAACTTGCAGGTGGTGGTGTTCACATGCACCTGCTGCCCTTGACCTTCTAGCTGGTGGAGGCCAAGTGTTTGGAAAGTGCTGTTCAAAGGAGAATGTGACAGGCAGATTTCACACCACCAGACCCCACACACAGCAAATAATACAACTTTCCAGTTAATCAATGTTTTGGTGCTATTGGTTGATGAGGATGCCAAGGGAATACACAGGTCTTCTTCAGTTAGTCAAATAATTTAAGGGCTCTTTTGTATCTATCTGAACAGGCATGCATCCGTTTACTGTCTCATTAGAAGGGTGGCAGCTATGGCTCAGTTAGTAGCGATTTTGTCTATGTGGCAGAAGATTGTGAGTTCAAGTCCCATGCCAGAGACCAAAGCATAAAATCTAGTACTGAGGGAGCAATTGCACTTTTGGAAGAGCTGACTTTCGGAGGAGGCCTTTAAACCCAGGCCCTGTTAGCTGGGTAGAAAAAATGCATGGCACTATTTCAAAGAAGAGCAGAGGAGTTAACCCCAATCTTGGCCAATGTTTGTCCCTCAATCAACGTTACTAAAACAGATTATTTCATCATTACCTCATTGCTATTTGCAGGACTTTGCTGTATGCAAAATGGCTGCCATGTTTCCTACATTCAAACAATGACTACACTTCAAAAGTAGTTCATTGGCTGTGAAGTGCTTTGGGCTGTCCTAATGATGTGAAAGGCAGATGTATAAATAAACGTCTTTTTTCTTTTCTTTTCTATATGGCACTCCCTTAATATTGGACTGAATTGTCAGACTGATCCTTGGGTGGGACTTAAACCCACAATCTTCTTATTCAGAGGTAATAGTGTTGCCAAAAAAGGTCTAAAGTAATTTCCATGCCAAAATATGGTCCCTTTCCATCAGAAACCTTGAAGGGATTTAGTGCTGATTGGAGAACCATTGGAAACTTCACATTACTTCCCTGGGGGAGGCCCGGCACAATTTAAGTGTCCTCAGGCACTTGACTGGACAGGGGCGGGCCTTCTGTGCAATCAAACCCCCAGTGGGATGGAAATCCAGTCCTCCCTGAGAGCTGCCGGTCAAAAATAAGCCACAGCTCTCTATTATTGGCAGCACCACTGGGGGCAGTGGCTGCTGCCAGTAATGCACCAAGGTCCAAACCGAGGTCCTTTGTCAGGATCCCTGGATAGAGGCGAGCGGGGGGCCCAATGGGGGTTGTGGGGAGAGGGTGGTTGCAGAGGGTTTGGAGGCAAGTGCAGTAGTGTAGTTTTCAGCACTCCCTTCCCAAGGCCGGGCCCATTACTCCTTGATTAGGCAGTGAATGCTTGACAACAAGGGACTACCCACCTGCTCACAATGAGGCTGCAGGCAAGTGTTAGGGAGGCATGGGGGAGATGAGCGGCTCCTATTAAATCCCTGAGCCATCACAAAATTCCAATGGGCTCAGGGATAATTGCTCTCACATGGCTCATTAACGAGCCTAATTGATATTCCACTGCAGGTTGGTGGGAATCTGATGTTGGGCCCCTCCTGCCCACAATTTAATTGGGGATAGTTTTCCCAATGCCAGGAATCTGATGAAGGTGCTCCTGCCTAATTTTCTCCTTACCCCTCTGCCAATAAGCCCACTCAGGCAGGCTCCATTACGTTCCATGGTGGCGCAATGCTAATGGCACTGAACTAGGAATTCATGGGTTCAAATCCCACTACAACAGTTGGTGGGATTTAAATTCAATTAATAAAAAAACTGGAATAGAAAGCTGGTCTCAGTAATGGTGACCATGAAACTATCATCGATTGTTGTAAAAACCCATCTTCCCCCATCTACCCTTTAGGGAAGGAAATCTGCTATCCTTACTTGGTCTGGCCTACATGTAACTCCAGACCCACAGCAATGTGGTTGACTCTTAACTGCCCACTGAAATGGCCTATCAAGCCACTCAGTTCAAGGGCAATTAGCGATGGCAATAAATGCTAGCCTTGCCAGTGATGCCCACATCCCCTGAAAATTCATCATATTAAAGTCACTTCTTTCTTTGCTAACCTTAAAGGTGTTGAGCAAAAGCTGCTAGTGTCTACCCTGTTGCTTATAGCTAGAACTGTGCAGCAAAATTGTTCGTAGACTCTAGTTGATGCTAAAAATATCCATCTTGTGAAGTGGAGAATAAAACTCATACCCTGCTGTTTTATTGTGGTTGAGATTAAGGTACATCATCAGAAGCATGAAATGGCTTTAGTCTGCATTCAATCCATGGCCTAGAAGTTTTTGATGTATATTTATCTTTTGATAATTTATCATGCCCCTCTGTTATTGTGGTAAATACTATAGTCTAGATACTTTAGAGCTTCATTCTGGAATGTATTTACTTTAATTGAATGACTTTGTCAGTGAAGATGTTTTGTTTTATGTACAAATGTTCAAATGCTTGTATGTATAATGGCTGCATCCTAACAAATGCAGAAAAAAATATCAACTTGATAGTCATTTGTTTACAATTAAGTTCCTTCAAAAGATTCCTGTCTGGCTTTTATCTTCCCTTCCTATCTTAGCTAGTTGAGTTCAAGCCTACCCTTTCCCCAATAAAAATAGCTATATGAACGTTGTTCATTTGAGTTAGGCCCGAGCCCTCATTTGGACAAAGGAGAATGTTACTAATAAACCGCCTCATCTGCCAGGCCAGAAAGGTTCCAGCCACTCAACTGAAGTGACTTTAGCCAAAAATGTGTTGTACAAATTAACTTTGGTTTCTTTTACCACTCTGTGCTACATCAGGAACCCATAAACACTAAGCGTGGAGGCATTGAAGATTGAAACGTGTAATTAACTGTTGTAATTTTCCTCACAAATCAAACATACAAAGACTTTGAGAGTTCAAGATGTTAAGAGGGTGTGTTAAAGTGATAAAAAAAACGGTTAACTTAATTGTATGGAATAAGCCAGGAAGATAAAATTCATCAAATTGTCACAAATGTTATGTCAGCAGTATGTGAACACCCTGTTCTTTAGCCATGGAGAACCCTCCTGTAGTTATTGGCTGACTGCAAACTCTGAATTTCAACTGTGAAAGAAAGAAACATTGCACAAAAGTATAAATCAGGATAATCAGCTATTCAAAATGCAGTCCATATTAAGCAAACACAAGCATTACTGAATATAAGATGACACCAAGTTGATTGCTTAGTGGAAGTAACTAAAAAGTGCTGGAAAATCTATCACTCAGTGACAGTGTACAAGTTTGCCCTATAGACAAGGTTTGAAAAAGAAAAAAAAATTGATGGCAGACTATTAGCTTCTGTCCTGAAACATGTAGCAGTTTTCAACAAGTTTTAATCAAACATATTTTGTATTGCAGGACATTTACTCAATGGAGAATTTTACACCCTCTCTCATGTGTTTGGAGGCAGGGACAGCATTTAATCAGGCGGGAGAGTGGTGTACGAGCACCCAGTTACCTCCTCACCTCTGCCAAAATTAAGTCCAGGGCAGGAAGGCCCATGGTTGGACTTAGCCCAGCCACCAAATGAAGCCCTTAAATGGGCAATTAATGACCTCTTAAGGGCCTCATCCTGCCGCCACTGGCATTAACCTAACAGTGATGATGGGCAGGCCTGCCACCACTTGACAAGCATGAAAAGCAAACATGCGCAGGCTGTTTGTGGTCTGCCGTGGGACATCCCTAATTTAAAGGCACTGATTGAGAGTGCTGCTGGGAGCTACCCCAGTGCTCATGTTGCCAAACCCCCTGCACTCCTACCCTGTAACCCCAGCCCATGAAACTCCTTCCACCATGACTTACATCTGGCCTGGGTCACTCCTCGATCCTGGGCCTCTGGTGGCTGTTGTTTCAGCAGCAGCCACTGCCTCTTCGCTGCTGTTGGTGACCAAAAGAGCTGCTGGCTTCTGATTGGCTGACAGCTCTTGGTGAATGGGATTTCCTCACCCGGGGTCCTTAATTGCGGGGAAGGTCCACCACTGGCCACTTAAGTGCCGGAGAGGCACTTAATATTGGCTGGCCTTCCTGGAAGAGGCAACTTCAGCTGGAGGGTGAGACCCTCGACACCTCCATAAACCGCCCCCCCATGAGACTATGGGCTATGAATTTAATTTTGTTGCACCAATTTCCCAGATGTAACATGGATGCATCTCTGACCCATTTAGCAGGGTAGAGGCCTGTGTCCTATCTACCCTAGTGTTCAGGTTATTTCTAAGCTTCTTGGTTCTGTTTAATTATGTTCCTTATTTTGCAAATTTTTGAACTCAGTAATATGACATAGTCAATTATCCCAATCCTCGAGGATTTTTTTTCTAATGGTATGTGAGGATGAATCAGTTGACTTGCCAATGACTATTCCTCTGGCTTTTGGAGAAAGACCATTTTTTTATTTACATGACCCATCCTTAGGCTGTCCTGGTTTAAATGAACGGTTCATGTCCCTATCTCCAACCGCATTCCTAAGTTTGTTTAGAGCAGTCAGACCTTGTGCTTTGCAAATTTCAACAGTATTTCTGGGCCTTGAGCTGCCTGTCAATGGTTCTTGAAATGACTGCTGGAAGCCACTCAAAAAAGGCCACAAATGTTCCTGAAATACCTATTCCACAAAACAACAGTGGATCAGTGCTGACGCACCCCTGCCATTACCCCTCCTCCCATTGCTTTTCCCTAGCACTTTACCCCTCAATTGTGGGCATCAACGTGGGCAAAGATTTGTTAGGCCTCAACTGGTGCTCACTGTTCATCTGAATTATAATGATGAAGGCCCGAGGACAATATTAGGACGGTCCATATGGGCCTCTCTGTTCTGGTGCCCCATCTCTGCATGCTACTGCACTCATGCCTGCTTTCACCTACTGTAGTAATTACAGTTTGGATAAACATAGGACTGTATCTTTAAGAATAATCTTGTGTTGTAAGATCACATGATCTGCGTAAACCAATCAGTTTGCAGCATGGGGCACCTTTAAGAGAGAGTTCTTCTTTAGTTATGGAGTTCGATGCACACATGTGGTTGCTGCTGCTGTCTTGTAAATAAATGTGCCCACTAAGAAAAATTGCCTGGAAGATCAACTTTATTCACAGGATGTGGGCATCGCTGGCGAAACCAGCATTTATTGTCCTTCCCTAATTGGCCTTGAGAAGGTGGTGGTGAGCCGCCATCTTGAACCACCACAATCCATGTGGTGAAGGTTTTCTCATAGTGAGGGAGTTTCATGATTTTGACTGAATGACAATGAAGAAATGACAACATGTATTACTAGGAGGGGAACCTGGAGATTATGGTGTTCCCATGCTGCAAATGCCCTTGTCTTTCTAGGTAGTAGAGGTCACAGATTTGGCAGGTACTGATGAGACAGTAAGTTAGAGGGAAAGGCAACACCACACAAAGGTTTTTGAAATTTAACTGTGGCAGCTTTATTTTGCTGTGTTCTGTCAATCTATTACGGCTGCTTACAGTTTGGAACATAGCAACAACATAACCTTTTTGGGTATGATGGGTGTGTACAAAAATTCAGTTTTAGAGGAAAATAACCTGCTTAGTGCACTTACACAAAGGATTCCATCAGTTGTATAAAATAATCCGGTGAGTTTATTTATTTTTAGGGAACCTAAGCCTATACTACTTCTTCCCCATTCCTCTGTTATTCTTTGCTCTACTATGGTCAAATCAATAAAATACAACTTAGCCACTGCAATGCAGAAAGCAATTGTTTCATGTGTTTAATTAATATTTTATAAGAACATAGTAATTTATAGGATCGAAAAAGACCACTGCAGTGTTTTTGACCTGTCACGTATCTCGTCTACCTGTTACAGTCTAATTTAGCTGAAAAGAGCTCGTATTCTGTAAGGCCTCTTATTGCAAGGACATCTAAGCAGAAAGTTCATCATAGGGACTCGGTCAAGCAACATGAAACAGAGTACACAGGCAAAACTTTCACAGGGACCTGGTGCATACTGAAGAAATTCACTGTTATCTTTTGGTGTGGGAAGAAGTTTTGTCGTATGTGTCCAATTATTTTGTTCGCGTTGTATGTTTTTATTGGAAGTGTAATTTAAAATATCTGTTTGTAGCAAATCTGATTTTTGTCTTTTTAAATTACAGTGAAGATAGGCCGAAGACAAAGTGCTGTATGATTGACGCTAATAAGATTTTTCATTGGTTAAAGATGAACTACAGCTTTGAAATAAATGCCAAGGCATTAGAAGTAATTTTACTAAACCACACAAGCGTCTTGTATCATTTCAATAGCATTTCATGAATGATCTGAAGAAATTGCCAGTCTCTTTATCTCAGATTAGATTCTGTTTGACATTTTTGCAGCTTTGACTTTGTTTAACCAACTCATTTGAACATTTTTGGACGCATTGCATAATTCAGATTGCATATTTATTTGCTTAATTCTGGTGCAATTAGTGAAATTCTTTTTGAAAGTAAAGCACTGGATCACTGAGTACCAGCTAGCCAAGCTCCTTATATAAGTTCTTAACAGTCTATCCAGAGGCCCAATTCTAATCAGCACAAGTAAAATAATCAGCCACGTCTCATTAAATCAGCCACAGTATAATTTAACTCTATGTAGTACATTGTTCTGCTCACTCTATGTTTCAGTGGACAACTTGTGCAGCTGCACAAAAACCAAATATTGGCATTTGTGAAGATACACTGACACAGCTGCTATGTCATGATTAGCATCTAGCCTCTGGTCTAGCAACTGCACAGCCAGTCATTGTAATATTAATTGAATAAGATAAGAACAAAATCAAAAACCTTCTTATTTGAAGAAGCTGCAGGAAATATCATTAATTCAAGGAATAAAACAACATCTCAAAGGTTGATCATTATCATTTCGGAAACAGAATGAGCTCAGAAGGGTTGAGGGGTTAGAGTGAGTACAGGTTTATCTTTTAGTGACTGTTTTGGGAGCAGCCTGTATCATTTTAAAGAGTGCAAGCTCTGCATGTTGGTACTTGCAAACAAGGCTCGCTAATAGGGGTAGAAACTCTACTTTGTCAAATTTTGGGCAGGTGTAACTTTTAAATCACATCAGTTAGGACCCAAGTAGCCAATTTAAAAAAAAACTATCAGCCGCACTTGACCAGATTAAACAGGATAGCTGAAAGTTGAAAGTCACACCCCTCTTGCCCCTTTAACATCATTTCAATTTAAAGTAAAGTTCCTTAAGCACATCAAATTTGTAGCTGTTTGCTTTGTGTTAATGTTTTCATTATAAAAACTTCAAAAAAGATAGCGTGAATTTTGGAGTGGAATCTGCGGGTGGAATCGTCCCAGATTTTCACTAAGTGCGGTAGTGGGTGTGAAAAAAGACATTTTATCTGTCGGCCACAATAACAGGTTTTCCTGGCGTGTTGTCCCCTTCCCGCCTCATAAATTATGCAGTCATGGGAAACATGCTGGACTGCTGGTGGGTGCCCTCTGATTGGCCTGCCATGCTGTTACCTCACTGTTACCTCATGCTGGGCGCCATATTTAAAAAGCAGCCACACGCACAGTTCTCAATACTTACAGACCATGACTCCAAAAACCAGGACGATTGAAGCCCCCAGATTCAGTGACACATCCCTGGGACACCCTTTGGATGCAATGGCGGCCTGTGGCGATGTCCTCCACCCTCGCTCTGGCTGCAGGAGGCCCATCAGCCTCATCCCTCCAGCTTGGGAAGTGGTGGCAGAGGTGGTCAGCGCCAATGCTGCAAACAAGAGGTTGGCCATCCAATGAAGAAAACGGATGAATGATCTCATCCATACTGCCAGGTTAATTAACCATCTCATCACTCTAAACCCACATACTCACAAGCCCATCACACATTCACTGGCATATCTCTCACTGTCAGCTTAAGGGACATCACCACTCGCTCCCTCACACACACCCTCACATCTCCATCTGGCCTCAACTCTGGAGACTGCCTTCTCATCCCGTCCATGGCTCCACTCGGCACAACACAACCTGGCATCCTTCTCATTTGGCCTGGTATGTGCCTTGCTCACACTCTCTCCATCTGTCTTTATGCAGGACAAGATCATGCAATCACCAGGAGAGGTCCTATACTGGGGGTGGAGTGCCGGACATCAAGGTCCTCACTCCATTTGTGGACCATTCTTGCTGCGATGGCGAGGTCGGCGGTGAACACCCATGTGAGGATCCTGCACCACATGAATCCTCTCCCAACTCTACCTTGAGTCCACTGTTCTGTGTTCAACGCGGCTGTCAAGCACTAATAATCTCCACTTTTTCTCCTAGGCACATCTGAACACATCGTTCTCAGGCAACCGTAACCCTGATCCCAGTACCAACTGCACCTCAAATGTGGGCCCTGAGGGCAGCACCACTGAAGACCTGTCATGGCGCTCACCCACACCGTCCATGAGCAAGGCGACACACGCCTTGTGACCTAGATCTAGA
Source organism: Cetorhinus maximus (assembly GCF_964194155.1). Lineage (NCBI taxonomy): Eukaryota > Metazoa > Chordata > Chondrichthyes > Lamniformes > Cetorhinidae > Cetorhinus > Cetorhinus maximus. The sequence continues at coordinate 86,881,612 of NC_135879.1, forward strand.
GAAGCCTCGGGATCACAATATAGTGAGCACACGACACATTCTGTTTCACAGCAGGCGGAGACAGGGACATCCTTGGTCACCGACACTCGGAGGGCTGCTGGAGGCAAGGAATCTGCTGAGTCCGAGTCAGGTGATGAGCCTCTGGACTTGGTCCTCAATCAGTTGGCAGAGCTGCAAAGACAATCACGGGAACATCAGGAAGAGATGTCAGGTGCACTCCTCAGATTGCAATGGACGATGGAGGAGTCTGTCTGCCTTCAGTCTGAGCTGATATTGCAGGCACTCTGACACATGGAGGTCAACACTGGCAGGATGGTGGCTGCCATGGAGACCTTGGTACAAGACATCGGTCCTGCACTGCTTTGCGGGCTGAACTCCATCACTGATGCCATAGTTGGCCTCCAACAGTGTCAACATGAGATGGATGTGAGGCAACTCGATCTGACTCCAGCTTCCACCTCTCCTCAAGGAGTCAGCCAGGGGCCATCAGGGAGGAGGACCAGCAGCTCAACACCCCGGGCCCATCCACCCAGGTGACTCCTGGAATGTTCAGCCAATCCAAACCCCTCTTCCTGTGACCCCCGCAGCACCAGCTCCACAGGCTGAGGAGGATACAGCTGACCCACAGCAAGACACCCAAAAGAGGCCGGGGCCCTCCGGGTCTCGGCGGGCTGAGTAGACGATCGCAAACTGGTTTCATGACATCATGAAATCGATTGCGCCATATTGTCTGCTCACACCACCGAACATGGCTGACGCCAGCAGGCACGGGAAATTCCGGCCATTGGATCTGAACTGGGGCGGCCACCATGACAACAACCAAAAAATCAACAACTTGTATCTATCCAGCATTAATTTAGAAAATATCTCTAGACCCTAAAAATCTAGACTTAAAAATCTGACTGATCCAGAGTAGGACAGTTTAGAATTCTGGAGCTCGTCTCTAACTAGCTGCCATTATCATTGCTATTCCTCATGGCTGGAGAATATTAAACATTTAATTAGTAACGATAAACTTCAAGATGTAATATTGGTGAATAACTCATTCAGGAGGGATTGTCGTTTTGATAATATTAGATTAGGCATAAACCGACCGTAGCATGAGGATGTTAGAAATGAAATGCCCTCACATTGCATTTCCATTCACTTCAGTCTAGTTGAGGTGGTGGGCGCTAGGTATCATTACATTAAAGGACTGGCCTCAGAAACAAAAGCTCAATATTTTACTGCTCCAGTATTTTTGCATCATGAACTACTAAATGACAGATGTCTACCTGCAATTTCCTCTCATGTTAAGTTCCCAATTGTCAAATTCCCACAAGCTTGGTGGATAGTATATGGTGTGGTGTTTCACTAAACCATACAAACTGGATAGCCCAAGGTTTAATCCCCCCCAATCAGTCAGTCCACGTTTATGCAATTGGCCTCAGCAGCCTTTGGCCAGGGAGCAGAAAAATAACTTCAGAATCCTGCTCCTGACTAGTTTTGGGCTTGATATGCAGCTGCCAGACTGATTTGTTGCAATCCGCCTCAGTACAGGGGGATATGATGAATGTTATTTAATATCCCTTCTTTATAAGCCCATTTGGAGGCACACTGCAATGAGTGAGAAGATAACCTCTAATAAGCTTTTCTTTCCTTCTCTAATAGAAAATTGGTAGAAAATGGGCTTAAAAATAGCAAAAAGTAGACAGCTGTAAATAAGAATTTTTCAAGTTGGAAAGAGGATTTAAAGGCTTGATAAGGGTAAATGCTGAGGCCCTGTTTCCCCTGACCGGAGAGTCTAAAACTAGGAGTCATAGTCTCAAGATAAATGTTTGACCATTTAGCATTGAATTGATGGATGTGAGGCAGCTCGATCTGACTCCAGCTTCCACTTCTCCTCAAGGAGTCAGCTATGGGCTGTCAGGGAGGAGGACCAGCAGCTCAACACCCCGGGCCCTTCCACCCAGGTGACTCCTGGAATGTTCATCCAATCCAAACCCCTCTTCCTGTGACCCCCGCAGCACCAGCTCCACAGGCTGAGGAGGATGCAGCTGACCCACAGTAAGACACCCAAAAGAGGCCGGGGCCCTCCAGGTCTCAGCCCTGCAGAGGACGCCCACCAATGTCATCACAGACGGTGCGTAGCAGTCAGCAGGCTGCCTTCACTTCCATTGTGGGGGTCGGGGGAAGCACCAAGAAGATGCCTGGGCAGGGGTGTTAATCACTTGCACATAATGTTCACTATTGTAAATAAACTCCCAAGCATGTCTCCCTGCCGATAGCTCCATGTTATGATGAGCAGTGTTTGTTGACCCTCAGGTGTGAAACTTTGGTTCCTGCATAAGATGAAGGCAGGTGTCTCAGTCCAGGGCCTCTTTCCTGTGCAGTGTGTAACCTTCAGACCACAGAGATGGTCCGGCTTCACACTCACTGGACGAATTAATGATCCCTGCACCTCGATGCTTGTCATTGTTGCCAGAATGTAGTGGGCAGGTGTCACAAAGTTCCGTCATTCTCTCTGTGTGCTCTCAGCACCTTTAAGGTGAGGCTGGCCCCCATCTCTTCAGCAACTGTGACCAGTGATGCTGTGCTCCTGAAGAGGTCAGGTGCTGAAGGCTGACAAAGGATCATGTGAATTTAAAGCTTCATGGCTGCATCTCCATGATATGACCCTGATCACAGAGCTCAAGTGAGCTGCCCTCAGCCAGGCAGGAGTCAGCCTTTCACAGAGGGAATGTGAAGATCTATGGAGTGTCCTCACTGCATGTCGTCATCATCCTCCTGGAATCCCGTGAATATTAGGGCCTCTGCAGCATTTCCATGACCTGAGACTGAGCACTGAGGATGTCTATGCTGTCTCCAGCCACACAGGAATCAAACATTCACAGATGCAATATGAGGATGTCAGGACTGTCTTCACTGCATCTCGTCATCATCCTCCACAAATCTAGCAGCTATGAGGGCCTCCCGAGTGTGCCTACCTTGTTTGGCCTTTGTGATGGCTTCATCGTCGGAATCCTCGAGGTCCTTTGAGGATCTCATCACCGTCATCCCCTTTGACATTGTTATGGGGTGGCTGAGTTGTACTATTAGTGATAGAGTTGATCTGCAGACACTTCTTGGGTGGAACCATTAAACTTGTTTACAATATACTCAGAAGCAACTACACATGTGCTTTCAACTCCAACTCTATCTCTACAGTGACTGCTGAGGTAGCCCACACAACTCTCCTATTGGTTACTACAGATCGTATGATCTTGTCAGGTGAGCGTCCCGACAACAATGCGCAGTACCGCGATATTTCTTTGGGCGGGCGCACGCCGGAGTTGGCTGTGCATCCGCCGACAATTAAAAGGCGTATTAAGGCCATTAAGAAGCTAATTAAATTCAAATTTATGCTGCCCGTCCAATCTTACAGTTGGTGGGCTGGCGAAAAGGCCAAGTAGCCTTTACATTTTTTAGGAAGCCTCATTCACGGGTGGGATGAGTTTTCCTAAAGCAAATAAACATCAAATAAAAACTTTATTTTTGAATTAAAACATATCCCAGCTCATGTCACAGGGGACATGTTTTATGGCAATTTTATTCCCTTCATTTTTTTTTAAACAATGCTTCATTTCTATGAAGCAGCTCCGTGCCTCAGGGAAATTGAAATGCTCTTTTGCATGCTTGCTTGAAGATTGCGCTAGGCCCGCTTGCCCTTGTCCCCTCCGCCCACACAGGCAGCGCTTAGCGCTGCCGCTTGCGTTGCATGCTGGGCAGGCCTTAATTAGCACCCCCCCCAGCCTGAAATCACGGTGTGGAGCTGATTGGAGGCGGCGGTTGGCTTCCCGGCTGCCCTTGCCCGTCCCCGCTGAACACCCCCTCCGAGGGCAAAATCTTGCCCATAATTACTACATTCCTCCCATTTAACTTGGCTATACATGTTATGTTTACAAGTGCATATTTTTCAAGACAACACAATATTTACACTGGGTAAGGAATTTACAAGTTCAGTCTCTCATGTGGTTTCCTGGTACATGTGGAACGTCGCAGCTCCACAACTTCAGATTCTTTGTCAGGAACCTCCTTTTCCGGAGTTGCCTGAACATCAGGTGCTTCGGTGGGCACTTGCAGTTCTGTATCCTCAACTCTGACAGGAACATCAGACACGTCAGTCCTGGGTTGAGTATCCTCAACAGGAAACACAGACCCGGTCATGATCACTGATGGAACCAAATCTTGGTGATTTGTCTCTCTCTTCCTTAAATGGTGCACATGTTTACGGATGATCCGGCCTTCCACCTCCATGTGGGAAGATAGAGGTCCAGTCATAGCACTTATTTCGCCTGGTAACCACTTTGGTCCTTCCATGAAATTTTTCACGTATACCGGCTCTCCCACAGTAAATTTCCTCTCACGTCCATGCCAGTCGTGTCCAGTTTTCTGACTTTCCTGACTCCTTTCCACCTCCCCCTACACATTCTGCATTATTAAGCTCAATCTTGTCCTGAGACTACGTTTCAATAATAACTCCGCAGGTGTGACATCTGTTGTTGTGTGAGGGGTAGTCCTGTAAAGAAAATGAAAGCGTGCTGGCTTGGTTTCCAAGGAATCACCAGTTAACCTTTTCATGCCTGCCTTGAATGTTTGAACCATCCTTTTGGCCAGTCCGTTTGAGGAAGGGTGGTACGGTGCAGTTTTTACATAAGTGATATCGTTGAGACTGATAAATCATTGAAACACAGCACTTGTAAATGCTGTGCCTTTATCAGAAACGATTACTTCTGGTGGTCCGTGAATGGCAAAACTCTGACATAGTTGTTCAGTTGTAGCGGCTGACGTTGGTGACTTCACCTCATATATGTCCAACCATTTTGAATGGGCATCAGCAATGAGCATGGGCACCAACAGCCATGTTCTCTGTGGGTAGCTCTTGTCCCCGAGGAGCCAACCCTGCAGCCTCTCTGAACCCTGGAAGATGTTAGGGATCTGAGACCTGCTCAGGATGTAGGAATCATGGACAATCCCTGGGAATCATGCGCAGATCTGCAGGATGCATTTATTGTGGTCGCACACCAGCTGATCATTCAGCCAGTGGAAGCTCTTGCGGTTGATGTAGTTGACTGCTTGTTGCAATGGAGGTTGAAGTGCCATGTGAGTGCAGTCAATGGCACCCTGAGCCTGTGGAAAACCAGAGATCTGTCCAAATCCTAGCGCTGTTGCTTCCTGGCTTTCCTGAATGCACAAAGTTCTGTGCCTTTGCGAAGATCACACCCGTGACCTCCTGGTTACACTTGTGCTCGGAGGCTTGCAAGATCCCATACAGGTCACCTGTGGAGCCCTGGAAGAAGCCAACGGCATAAAAATTGTGCGCCACGGTCAATTTCACGGCCACTGGCAGTGGATGCCCTCCATGTCCCCATGACTCCAAATCCTGCAGCAGGTGGCATATGTGACCGACCAGTTCCCTAGGCATGCGCAGTCTTCGGCGACACTGGTTCTCAGTCATCTGCAGGAATGACAGGCGCTATCTATAGACCCTGGGTATAGCGAGGCACCTAGGAATGACGGCTCACTGTGGACCTTCAGCTGCGTGCACAGCAGGTTCTGCCTCCCATTCATCTTGAGGGAGGTGCTCCTCCCTTTGCTGAGCAAGGCACCTCTGCTGCACTCATCTTTTTCTCTGCTCCCCCTAAGCCATGAGGCACACTGCTAAATCATCAGGCTCCATGATCCTGATGTTCTCCTCCTGCAGGATCAAAGAGAGAGACGTGTGGGTTAGTGTGTGTGTCCTAAGAACCTCTCTTGGTTAAGTCTGAAAGCCCCTTCATGCATGCAGGAAAGTGCTGGCTACCACTTGGATTATCAGTGTGTAGTGCTCTTCCTGGCTGTCCAAAACCCCACGCATCTCCACCCCAATCCACTTGACCTACTGGCAGCAGCTTTGGCCACTGGACTGCATGTTGTGCCCTCAGTTCAGGCACAGGTATTCTCCTAACCTGCACTGCAAGTCTGCACTGTTAGCTTGAACCATGGGGGATACTGGTCCATACCTGAATAAAGACATTGAAAGGGGCCCTGAGTGCCTCCACCAGTGACTGTGCCATGGCCACCTTTTGCAAGGGGATTGTACAACTTGCCCAGTCAGCCAATTGTTCTGCAGCCCCCTAAAATGCACATTAATTTGCAGTCTGCTCCCGAGGGGTGGAAAGTTCTAGAACATTTGGTGGCGCATTCGTGCTTTTGTGTTGCTTGAGTGGGCAGGAAAGCTTCAGAGGCCTGACTCCAAGCATGTCAATGGAGCTGCAGCTGAACGCTCTCAGCTGCAGGAGAATGCTCACTTTTGACAACTGCGTGGCTGCCTCCCTCAGCTCACCCTCCCCCATTTCCCCCCGCCATCTCCACCCCGGCCACAAGCATCATGTGCTTGTGTACTTCCTTCACCCTGCAAATTGGTTTCACTACGGCTTGAAACGATTTTTGACCTTCTCGCCTTATTGCCCGCTCATGCCCGCCATGACGCCCACCGCTAAGGGATCGGATGATTCTGCCCTGAGTCCCAGATTGAAATTTATTGGAATCTTTATCCACAGTCTGCTCAAACTTTACACAAACTGAAAAGCCAAATGCAAATTGGCAGTGATTGCACAAAGTTTACAGCACATGTGGGATAATTTCCAGCACACATACCCAGGATCACAATCACACATGACACTTTTGACATCTACACATGCTGCTGTTATTTGAGATGAATAAACTGGATTGCATGATATTTGATATTGCTCCAGCTGTTGGGCTGAATGCTTGAGCTCCTTCCATCCAACTGCAGGTTTTGTTTCAAATACAAGTCTTTTCATCCAAAGTCAAATCCGAATTTTTACTTATACTCCTTGACAATGCAAATGGCTTGATATGCAGCTTCAGGACTGATCTGTGGCAATATCTATTGGGCTAAAAATTTGCTTAGCATGCTTCAAAGCTATAGGGGGCAGACAGAGCTTCTGGCTACCACCTGTGTGGCCCACGTGTGTTTCTTCAATGATAACAATAAAGAAAGCAGCGTGGGTCATGCAGCTAGCGGCTAGTGACATCATTTGTCCCCGGGGAATCGAAATTAGGCTACATAGCACCATTTTGAAGCAACGCTACAGGACTAATTTTTAGCTCATTGTCTTTGTCCTTGGAATGGCCAGAGATGATTAACAAATGATTCGGATAATGACTATTAAAAAGAAAGAACAACTTGCCTTTTTATAACGCTTTTCATGAGCACTGGACGTCTCAAAATGCTTTACAGCTAATGAAGTACTTTTGAAATGTAATCACTGTTGCAAAGTTGGAAAAGTGGCAGCCAATATACGAACAGAAAACATACAGAAACAGCAATGTGATAATGACCAGATAATACAAAAGCAAAATACTACAGATGCTGGAAATCTGAAATCAAAACAGAAAATGCTGGAAATACTCAGCAGGTCAGGCAGTTTTTGAAGAGAGAAGCTGAGTTACCATTTTAGATCGATGACCCTTCATCATTCTGAAAACAGATGCTATCTGACCTGCTGAGCACTTCCAGCCTTTTCTGTTTTTATAATGACCAAATAATCTGTTTTAGTGATGTTGATTGTAGGATAATTATTGGCCAGGACAATGGGGATAACTCCCCTGTTTTTGTTTGAAGTAGTGTTGCAGGATCTTTTGCATCCACCCAAGGCAGGCAGATGGGGCCTCAGTTTAATATTTCATCCGAAAGATGGCATCCCGGACAGTGCAGCACTTTGCCAGTACTGCACTGAAGTGTCAGCTTTTATTGTTGTACTTAAATCTTGGAGGGGAGTTGTACGTAGCTGAAACTTTGTGACTCAGAGGCAAGAGGGCTACAAGCTGGAAAAACCATTGGGCGGAATCATCCCAGATTTGCACCAAGTGCAGTATCGGGCTGGTAAAACAACATTTTACCCACCGGCCGTGATGGCAGGTTTTCACGTCGTCTCGCCCCAAAACTGCTGCGTTACTTATGCATTCCTGGGAAACACACCTTTTCCATGGTAGGCGGGCTCTCATTCACCTGCCAAGCTATCACTTCGCCACTTCATCACGCCAGTCACCATATTTAAGTGCAGCCGCACACAGTGCTTCCAGCCAAGGACTGCAGTGAAGAAGACATGGCCCTGAAAGGCAAGGAGACTGCAGCCCACAAGCGCCTTTTGGATGCTGTGGAGGCCCGCTGTGATGTCCTCTACTCCCACTCTGGCTGCAAGAGAGGCAGCTACATTACAACTCCGGCTAGTAGGCAATGGCAGCGGTGATCAGTGCCAATGCTGCACAGGAGAGGTTGGCCATCCACTGCAAATAGAGGATGAATGATCTCATTCGTGCAGACAGAGTAATCATCTCAGCACTCTATACTCACACACTCAAGCACATCATATATTCACTGGCATCTCACTCACTGCCAGCTCAAGGGGCATCACCACCCATTCTCACTCACACCCTCACATGTCCATGTGGACTCATCTCCTCTGGAGACTGCCTCCTCAGTCCTCACCATCTTGAGGCCAGTTGCACAGATCAAATGTGCTCCCCCACACACACCCTGGGATACCCTCCTTCCCCAGTACAGCTCTCGTCCTGCAGCCTCTTCCTTTGCCTGAGGCCGCTTCTCCCCCTTCCTTAAACAAGCCCTAGCCCTGAAGCAATTGAAAAGCCACCCACATATGGCTGACCTGGTAGCTAGAGACCTGTCTGTGAGCCCCTCCTAAAAGTGATGTGGTGTTGTCTGTAAAGCCTGGCGCTGATGACTGTGAGTGCTGACCGAAGCAAGGTAGGCAAACAAACCTTGAAGTTTCGAGCAAAGTGCAGCCCGCCAGGGGCACGTCGCTTATGTGCTGTTGTGAAACGAGTTGGCGTGTTTGCCCGCCGATGTGGGCAGACGATCCAGTGGGGGGGGGATGGATGAGTCTAGCAGGCTGGCCTTATAATGATATGCTGATGTATTACAATGAGGCTCCCAACGTCCAATGGCGAGAAACGCGACCCACCATCGGCGGACTGAGCAGACGATCGCAAATTGGTTTCACGACATATTGTCTGCTCACGCCACCAAACATGGTTGACGTCAGCAGGCACGGGAAATTCCGGCCATTGGATCTGAACTGGGGCAGCCACCATGACAACAACAAAAAAATTAACAACTTGTATCTATCCAGCATTAAATTTAGAAAATGTCTCTAGACTCTAAAAATCTGGACTTAAAAATCTGACAGATCCAGAGTAGGACAGTTTAGAATTCTGGAGCTCGTTCCTAACTAGCTGCCATTATCATTGCTATTCCTCATGGCTGGAGAATATTAAACATTTAATTAGTAACGTTAAACTTCAAGATGTAATATTGGTGAATAACTCATTCAGGAGGTATTGTGGTTTTGATAATATTAGATTAGGCATAAACCGACCGTAGCATGAGGATGTTAGAAATGAAATGCCCTCACATTGCATTTCCATTCACTTCAGTCTAGTTGAGGTGGTGGGCGCTAGGTATTATTACATTAAAGGACTGGCCTCAGAAACAAAAGCTCAATATTTTACTGCTCCAGTATTTTTGCACCATGAACTACTAAATGACAGATGTCTACCTGCAATTTCCTCTCATGTTAAGTTCCCAATTGTCAAATTCCCACAAGCTTGGTGGATAGTATATGGTGTGGTGTTTCACTAAACCATACAAACTGGATAGCCACAGGTTTAATCCCCCCACTCAGTCAGTCCACGTTTATGCAATTGGCCTCAGCAGCCTTTGGCCAGGGAGCAGAAAAATAACTTCAGAATCCTGCTCCTGACTAGTTTTGGGCTTGATATGCAGCTGCCAGACTGATTTGTTGCAATCCGCCTCAGTACAGGGGGATATGATGAATGTTATTTAATATCCCTTCTTTATAAGCCCATTTGGAGGCACACTGCAATGAGTGAGAAGATAACCTCTAATAAGCTTTTCTTCCCTTCTCAAATAGAAAATTGGTAGAAAATGGGCTTAAAAATAGCAAAAAGTAGACAGCTGTAAATAAGAATTTTTCAAGTTGGAAAGAGGATTTAAAGGCTTGATAAGGGTAAATGCTGAGGTCCTGTTTCCCCTGACTGGAGAGCCTAAAACTAGGAGTCATAGTCTCAAGATAAATGTTTGACCATTTAGCATTGAGTTGAGGAGAAATTTCTTCACTTAGATGATAATGAATCTTTGGAATTCTCCACCCCAGAGAATGCTCAGTCGTTGAGTATATTCAAGACTGAGATTGATAGATATCTGGCACTAATTTAAGGAGTATAAGGATAGGGTGGGAAATTGGAGTTGAGGCAGTAGATAAATTTATACTGCATGAGAAAAAGGGTGCTGATAGTTTGTCAAGTCGACTCTGATTGGTCGAGGCGTTGCCATGGCAAATAAAGCAGGGAGCGGTTGTCCCCCGTGCTTTTGTTAATTCAAAATAAAATATTACAAGCCCAACGGAAAGTTTTAAATTGGTTGTCAGTGTAATTCTTAGCACACTCGGAATTGTTCAGCAAATGCCACCCAATTGTGGAATCACATCTAACGTCAGACAATATGCTCTGAGTTTTTGCAAGCATGGGTTGGTTGAGCAAGGTCAGTACCCTGCCTATTATGAACAGCTGAAGCAACGTGCTGTTTGATACAATTCGACAATCATTGGGATGTACGGCACACATACCTGGCATCACACTGGCACTGAAATTCATATACCACATTACTCATTTGTGTGGTATGCAGAACATCTTTTTTGGCTTGACAGCAGCATCCTGTTAGAAAATACCACCTGTGCTGTTACTGCATAGTAGCAGTGTGAAATGGCGAGCTTCACCTGTCGTTGAAATTTTTGAGATACTTTACCCTTCCAGGGTAATTTGAGGTAGACTGGACACTTTTCAGGTCCAAAAGTGGTAGCCTCAGGCCGATTGTTGAGTATGCGATAGACAGTGAGTAATGATCTAATCAAGGTAGCCATTTCCCGCAGGGTAGCATCCTGTTTTGGAGTCAAGCTTGCATGGTAATTAAATGGCTCAGGACCTATTTACGAGATTGCCACTAGGCCAAACTTGTAGCACGTGGATCTGTAGGAATCCCAACGCATATTTTGACCAGTGAAGGTGGGCTTGTGATAGACACTAGTAGATAAAACCCATTAGTTGATTTCTCAACTAGCACCGTTTTTGAATAAACAAAAGCATGGGGCCAATAGTTCTCTGGTATATTTAGCATGGCAATGTCTTGACCAATGAGAGCCGACTTGCCAAACAATCAGCACCCCTTTTCCCATGCAGTATAAATTGTTGTTTCCTTTGAAATTTGACATTCTTGCATCTGTTCTAATGAGTGGAAGATGAAAAGTTTCACAGCATGTCTCTTTTTTCAGCAATATTTAAGTTTTGTACTGCCAAGTGACAATTTAAATTACTTTTAGTCCTAAATCAGTTTACTAAAGCAATAATACAAAATATACAGCAGATGACATTATTATTAGTATTTAAGTTGAACGTGCTGCCCAAATTTAACATCTGCCATCACTTCTGTTGGTAAATCCCAAAGACTGGGGAGCTATATTTGATGAACCCAGATGAGAAAATACCCCAAAGCAGGCATAAAAGTCACAAAATATCCAGGCCTATGTGTCTACTTGTAACAGAAAATGAAAGAAGACTTGCACTTCCCTATTTGATGTAAATCCCTTGATTCATAACTAACTTTAAATCTGACATCCATTTATTCATCTGAACTAAGACTGGAGGAAATAACCTTGCACTGTTTGCATTAACATTTCTGCTAATAAAAAAAACTGCAAGTTCACAGCAAAATTACTTTGAGGCTTGGTGCTAGTGGAGCTTCTTACCAAGGAATCTGGCTCATTGTAGCCTGCTGGAATGTAGAGCTTTAATACTTACCGAGGTTTACACAGCCACTGCACCTTGCTGGTGAGAATATAATGAGATTATTGGATGAAGCAAAGAATGGCAAGGAAATGTCTAAAATTTGCAGGTGAATCTTTTTAAGCAGTCACTACTATTCAGTATTGACCATTCTTTACACATGCTTTCAAGAATGCATAAGAGTATTTACTGGGGTTTTTTTTTGAAAGTTATTGCCTGTTTTCTGTTTACCAAGTTAACACTTTTATGTTCATATTCAAGTGTAAAGTGTTAGGTGAATAATATTCATTGCTGAGTGAATAATATCAATACTACTTTTTCATCGAAGCACTAGAAGGCATAGTCAGGAGAATGGGAAAACAGAGGTAGTGAGCTTCCTCTTCCTCTCGCAGCTATCCAGCAGTGATGCTGGATGAGAATTGTACTCAGGGAGGGGAAGCTCCAGTACGAGTTTCATTTAAGAGTGGGTTCCAATGTTTGAACTTGTATGGGATGAATTTCCACAGGAGTTTTCCAAATTGTAAATTCGGCAGAAATACTCTGGAAATCCTGGAAAAACTATGGATGAATGGGAAAACCCTTGTTGAAATTCAACTCCTTAATATCAAATTCAATGTTCCAGCTGGTGGAAGAGCCCAACCAGGGACCTCCACTTACGACCCTGCCAAAACTGGGGCTGTTAGATCTTTTGACATGAAAATTTCTAACTGCTTTGCTGCATATCCAACAAGCTCACATAAGGATTGCAGTTAAAAGTCCCACTGATTTTCAGGCCGTATGAAAGGACTAATAAGTACAGAAGTAATAAGCAACTTGCCATTGTGCCTTCGACAGCACCTTCCAAACCCATGACACCTACCACCTGGAAAGAAAAAGGCAACAGATGCATGGGAACACCACCAACACCAAGTTCCCCTCCAAGTCACACACCATTCTGACTTGGAAATATATCACTGTTCCTTCACTGTCACTGGGTCAAAATCCTGAAACTCCCTTCCTAACAGCACTGTGGGTGTACCTACACCACATGGACTGCAGCAGTTTAAGAAGGTAGCTCACCACCACCTTCTCAAGGGCAGTTAGGGATGCACAATAAATGCTGGTCTAGCCAGCAACACCCAAATCCTGTGAAATAAAAAAAATAAGATCATGACAAATTTGAAGAGGAGTAGACAATTCTGCCCCACAAGACTGCTCTGCTATTCAATGCAATCTGGCTGATCTGCTTGTGGCCTTATCTCCACTTTCTTGCTTGCCCACCATAACCTTGCCTCCCTTGTCAATTAAAAAGCTGTGCAACTTGACTTGAATATATTTAATGAGCCAGCCTCCACCGCTTACTGGGGAAGAGAGCTCTAAACACTAATGGCCCTCTGAGAGAAGAAAGCCCTCTGTCTTAAATGGGATACCCCTTATTTTGAAACTGTGCTCCTGGTTCTAGGTTCCCCCACAAGGGGAAACAGCCTCTTAACTTTAATCCTGTCAAGCCCCTCAGGATCTTATATGTTTCACTAAGATCACCTCTCACCCTTCTAAATTCCAATGAGTCTAGGCCCAGCTTGCTCAACCTTTCCTCATAAGACAAACTCCTTCATCCCTTGAATCAGCCTAATTAACCTTCTCTGAACTGCTTCCAATGCGAGTATATCCCTCTTTAAGTAAGGTGGCCTAAACTGTACACAGTGCCCTAGATGTGGTCTCATCAATGCACTGAAGAAACAACCAAGAGCACAACTAGATAGGAAGAAGTACAGCGACGACCCTGACTTCACTGGACCATGCACCATGGAAGAGCTGGAAACTGGTATATCTAGTCTAAAACACAGGAAAGCAATTGGTCTTGACAACATAGCAATGGAGCAATTAAAGCATTTTGGACAGCAAACAAAGAAATGGCTCCTACAATTGTTCAACCACTGTCTGGCAACACACAAGCTACCTAATATTTGGCAGAAGGCACATGTAATAGCACTATTAAAGCCCGGAAAAGATCCCTCAGATCCTAAGAGTTTTCAGCTAATTTCACTGCTTTGCCACACCAATAAGCTGTTTGAATGCCTGATACTCAATAGGATAGCACCAACTGTAGATGAGAAGATCATTCTAGAGCAAGCAGGTTTCCGCCCCGGCAAATCAACAACAAGCCAACTGCTCAATCTCACATAACATATCGAAGATGGTTTTGAGCAAGGGATGATAACAGGTGCTGTTTTTGTAGACTTGTCAGTAGCATACGATGCAGTAAACCATAGACGTCTCCTCTGCAAGATCCTAGAGATGACAAAAGATATTCACTTAACAGAGCCGTTAGAAAGCATGCTTCAGAATCACCGGTTCTATGTTGAACTAGGTGGGAAGCGCAGCAGGTGGCGTATTCAGAAGAATGGTCTTCCTCAGAGAAGCGTGCTTGCATTGCTGCTGTACAACATCTACACGAATGACCAACCTATAGGTGGTGTCACACGCCGTTTTATATATGCTGTTTAATAATGTTTTATTCTTTGTGTTAAAAGTTCAACAGCAGACTCCTGTGAATTTGTTCAGTAGCTTACCTCCATGGTTTCTAAAAAAAGTTGGTGTCTATCAAGCCAGGTTTCACTCTGGGATCTGATTTATCCAGTATTAACATCAGCCAGGATTGTAACAAAGTGGGGGCTCTTGCAGGATCAAAAATCCTTGAATGTAAGTGAAATCTGTGAATCCTTAAATAAACGAGTACATAGAGGTGCTGGGCATAGGAACAGGATTTGCTGTGAAGAATATTTCACTGGTTGGAACTCAAAAATAGCTTTGGCTGTTGATAAGACTCTTCTGGGGGTAGAAAGTGTAACAGTGGATTATTTGAAATCCTTGACTATGGTTACACTAGATAGTTAGCAGATAAATTGAATGGAGAAATAAAAGCAAGATGCCGTAAGGATGATATGATTAAAGAAATGACCCAGCATTTAGAATGAAAAAAGAGAAACCTGAAATTGGTGTATCACAGCTAGAGTTAGCTAGAATTCAGTTGCAAATGGAGCAACTTGAAATAGAAAAAGAAAAAGAACTGAAGCATCTTGAGAAAGAACGCGAAAGAGAAAAGCAAAAGCTTGAACTTGAATTCCAAATAGAGAAGTTAACAAAGGAAGAAAAAGAAAGAATGCAAAGATTAGAATGGGAAAAAGAGGTAATAGAAAAAGAAAGATTAAAAGAAATGGAAATGTGGAAGCTTGAGCTTCAGTTTCAGATAGAAAGAAATCAGACAGCATGACCTGGCTAGGGAAAAACTTAGAATAAAGGGAAAAAAAAGGAAAAATAATGGTTTAGTGGATGATTCTGATTCCACTGAGGATTTTGATTTAACCAAAAATCTTTGTCCAATGTCTAAGTTTACAGAGGATGGAGCTGAAAGGTATTTCACTTCATTCAAAAAGATAGCTGTGAAGTTGAAGTGACCAAAAAATGCTTAGGCCTTAATTTTATAAACTGTCCTGATAGGTACAACTATGAATGTGTACGCCAGTCTGTCAGAGGAGCAACCTGCAGACTGTGAAGTGGTAAAAAGGGCAATGATAAATGTTTGTGAGCTTGTCCCTGAAGCATATCAGTTGAAAGTTCAGACTTGAAAGGAAAGACTAAATGAAACATTTGTAGAATTTACCAGGGGAAAAAAAATGCTGTGGGGCTATGCTTTTGATCACTGAAGTTAAAGAAAATTTTGAGTGCATGAGGGTAATTATGATTATGGAAGAATTATGAAACTGCATTCCAGTAACCATTAAGACTGATTTAGATGAGCATCAAGTAGCAAAGATCCTAGAAACAGCAGTTTTGGCTGGTATCAATGATATCTCACACAAACAGTTGCATGTGGGATATGGTCTTTTGGGAATGGACAGGGAAATTGGAGGAATAGAAATAGCTTTAGGAAACAGACCAAAGTAAAAAAAAGAGATAGGCTAGAACCTAAAAGTGATGTAAAGAAAATAATATGTTTCCGTTGTAATCAAACTGGAATTCTAAAGCTAATTGCTGGAAGTTAATTGGGAGACCTATTGCAGTAATAGGGATGCGTAAAGAATCTTTAGAAAAACTAATTTAGGGAAGGGGTCAAGTGACCAAACAGTAGCCATAGTGCAAGTGCAAAGTGAAGGCTCAGGATCTACCAAAAAGGTAGAGACAATTCCTCAGACTAGTCAAGTGAATTTAGTAAAACTTAATTACAGAAGTGATCAAAGATTTTGTTCATAGAGAGGTATTCCCTTATACTTCTAATCAAGGAGGTAAACCAATAAAGATATTGAGAGACACTGGTGCAAGTCAGTCACTGATGCTGACTGATGATGCAATTTATCTAATGGGGGTTAATGAAGGGAAAAATATTAGGCAGTAGGGAAACCCCAATCAACAATTAAACCTGCACCTTTAATTTTGATACCAGTTTTTGAAGAACTGTTGAGTAGGGTCTTAATAGACTGTGTAGTACCCCTACCTAAAACCCAAAGTGGGAATCAATATCTTTTAACAATTATGGATGTTTCGGCAAGGTTTCCTGAAGCAGTGCCTTTGGGAAAACTTACAGCAAAAGTGATAGTGGAAAAGTTAGTTCAATTTTTTACAAGATATGAATTACCTAAGGAAATACAATCAGATCGAGACTCAAATTTTATGTCACCAATATCCAAACAAATAATGAATAGCTTAGGAATAAAGTAATTTAAATCTTCAGCCTATCATCTGCAATCACAAGGAGCGTTAGAAAGATGGCATCAAACTTTAAAGGCCATGATTAAAGCCTATTGTCAGCAATGTTCTAATGATTGGGATAAAGGAATTCCCTTTTTACTGTTTGACATTAGGGATGCCCTAATGAGTCAACAGGTTTCAGTCCTTTTACATAGACATAGAAAATAGGAGCAGGAGTAGGTAATTTGGCCCTTCGAGCCTGCTCCACCATTCAATATGATCATGGCTGATCCTCTATCTCAACACCGTACTTCTGCACGCTCCCCACACCCCTTGACGCCTTTAGAGTCCAGAAATCTACCTATTTCCTTCTTATATATTTTCAGTGTCTTGGCCTCCACAGCCTTCTGTGGTAGAGAATTCCATAGGTTCACCACCCACTGAGTGAAGAGTTTCTCCTGTCAGTCCTAAATAGTCTATCCCATATCCTGAGACCGCGACCCCTTGTTCCGGATACCCCCGGCCAGAGGAAATATCATCCCTGAATCTAGTCTGTCCATCCCTGACAGAAATTTATATGTTTCAATGAGATCTCTCTCATTCTTCTAAACTCCAGATAATACAGGCCTAGTCGGCCCAGTCTCTCCTGCCATCCCAGGAATCAGTTTGGTGAACCTTCGCTGCAGTCCCTCTATGGCAAGTATATCCTTTCTTAGGTAAGGAGACCAAAACTGCACACAATACTCCAGGTGTGGTCTCACCAAAGCCCTGCACAGCTGCAGTAAGACATCCTTGCTCCTGTATTCAAGCCCTTTTGCAATGAAAGCCAACATACCATTTTCCTTCTTAACTGCTTCCTGCACCTGCATGCTTCCTTTCAGTGATTGGCGTACAAGGGCACCCAGGTCCCTTTGGACATCAACATTTCCCAATCACCATTTAAATAATACTCTGCCATTCTGTTTTTCATACCAAAGTGAATAACTTCACACTTATCCACATTATACGGCATCTGCCATGTATTTTCCCACTCATTGGTCCTGTCTAAATCACCTTGAAGCATCTTAACACCCTCCTCTTTGTTCATATTCCAACAAAGTTTTGTGTCATCAGCAAACTTGGAAATATTACATTTAGCTCCCTCATCTGAATCATTGATATTAATTGTGAATAGCTGGGGCCAAAGCGCTGATCCCTGCAGTACCCCACTAGTCACCGCCTGCCACTACAAAAAAGACCCATTTATTCCTACTCTATGTTTCCTGTCTGCTAACCAATTCTCAATCCATGCCAATATATCATACCAATACCATGTGCTTTAATTTTACACACTAACCTCTTATGTGGGACTTTATCAAAAGCCTTCTGAAAATCCAAATACACCACATCCACTGGTTCTCCCTTTATCTATTCTGCTAGTTACATCCTCAAAGAACTCCAGTAGGTTTGCCAAACATGATTTCCCTTTCATAAATCCATGTTGACTTTGTCTAGTCCCATTGATATTTTCTTAGTGTCCTGTTATCACATCCTTTCTAATAGACTCTAGCAATTTTCCTTCTACTAGGGTTAGGCTAACCAGTCTGTAATTCGCTGTTTCCTCTCTCCCTCCCTTTTTAAATAGTGGGGTTACATTTTATACCCTCCAATCTGCTGGGACTGTCCCAGAATTTACAGAATTTTGGAAGATGACAACCAAAGCGTCCACTATTTCCACGGCCACTTCCTTTAGTACTCTGGGATGTAGATTATCAGGCCCTGGGGATTTATCGGCTTTCAGTCCCATTTATTTATCCAGCACTATTGTTTTAGTAGTACTAATTTCCTTCAGTTCCTCCTTCTCACTAGACCCCTGGTTTCCAAGTATTTCTGGGAAGTT
Organism: Cetorhinus maximus; assembly: GCF_964194155.1. Classification (NCBI taxonomy): domain Eukaryota; kingdom Metazoa; phylum Chordata; class Chondrichthyes; order Lamniformes; family Cetorhinidae; genus Cetorhinus; species Cetorhinus maximus. The sequence continues at coordinate 86,900,063 of NC_135879.1, forward strand.
ATTTGTGTCTTCCTCCGTGAAGACAGGACTAAAGCAGTTGTTTAGTTGCTCTGCAATTTCCTTGTTTTCTATTATAAATTCTCCCATTTCAGACTGTAAGGAACCTACATTTGTCTTCACTAACATTTTTCTTTTTACATACTTATAGAAGCTTTTATAGTCTATTTTATGTTCCTTGCAAGCTTACCCTCATACTCTATTTTTCCCCTCTTAAAAAATCTCTTGGTCCTCTGCTGAATTCTAAACTGTTCCCAATCCTCAGGCCTGCTAATTTTTCTAGCAACTTTATACGACTCCCCTTTGGATCTAACACTACCAATAATTGGATTTTTTAGCCATAGTTGTGCCACTTTTCCTATTGTGTTTTTGCGCAAGAAAGGAATCCACATTATACGGCATCTGCCATGTATTTTCCCACTCACTTAACCTGTCTAAATCGCCTTGAAGCCTCTTAACACCCCCCTCATTGCCCACGTTCCGACCAAGTTTTGTGTTGTCAGTAAACTTGGAAATATTTCATTTGGTTCCCTCATCTGAATCATTGATATTTATTGTGAATAGCTGGGGCCAAAGCACTGATCCCTGCAGTACCCCACTAGTCACCGCCTGCCATTATGAAAAGACCCATTTATTCCTACTCTCTGTTTCCTGTCTGCTAACTAATTCTCAATCCATTCCAATATATCATACCAATCCCATGTGCTTTAATTTTACACGCTAACCTCTTATGTGGGACTTTATCAAAATGCAATACATTCATTTGTTCCTTAAATATTAGCCATTGTCTAACAACCATCATGCCTTTTAATGAAGTTTCCCAATCTATCTTAGCCAACTCACGCCTCATACCTTCGTAGTTTTCTTTGGTAAGATTTAGGACCATGGTTTCAGATCGGACTACTTCACTTTCTATCCTAATGAAGAACTCTCTCATGTTATGGTCACTGTTCCTTAAGGGACACCGCACAACAAAATGATTGATTCAAGCCTTCACAATACCAAATCTAGAATAGACTGTTCCCTAGTTGGTTCCTCGACATTCTTGTCTAAAAAAAACATCTTGTACATACTCCAGGAATTCATCCACCACATTATTATTGCTAATTTGGTTTGCCCAGTCTATATGTAGATTAAAGTCACCCATGATTACTGTAGCACCCTTGTTACATGTATCTCTAATTTCCTGTTTAATGCCCTCCCCTACTTTATTACTATTGTTTGGAGGCCTATAGACAACTCCCACTAATGTTTTCCACCCTTTGTTGCTTCTTAGCTCCACCCCGACTGATTCTACATCAAGATTTTTTGAGTCAACATCCTCTCTCAACATTGCACTGATTTCATCCTTAACTAACAATGCTACGCCACCTCCTTTTCCCTTTTTGCCTGTCCGCCCTACATATTGAGTACCCTTGGATATTCAGTTCGCAGCCTTGGTCACCCTGCAGCCATGTTTCCGTAATCGCAATCATATCGTACCCGTTTACATCTATTTGCACTGTTAATTCATCTACCTCATTGCAAATGCTCCATGCATTCAGATACAGTACCTTTAGACTTGCCTTTTTAACATTTTTATCCTTTTTTTGTACTATTGCCCTATGCTGCTAGCCCTTGTTTCCTCCGCCTTCCACTTTTGCTTTCTACTTTTCTGCCTTTCATTCCTGTTCTTGTTTCTCTCTCTTGTGTCTCCCCAATCAGGTTCCCATCCCCCTGTCAATCTAGTTTAAACCCTCCCCCACAGCACTAGTGAAAACCCCTGCGAGGATATTGATCCTAGTCCTGCTGGGGTGCAACCTATGCAGCTTGTACAGGCCCCATCTTCCACAGAATCGGTCCAAATGCCTCAGGAATCTAAGCCCCTTCCTCCTATACCATCTCTCCAGCCACGCATTCATCTGGTCTATTCTCCTATTCCTGATCTTGCTAGCATGTGGCACTGGGAGTAATCCTGAGATTACTGCATTTGAGGTCCTGCTTTTTAATTTATGTCCTAGCTCCCTGTATTCTGCTTTTAGGACCTCCACCCTTTTTACCTATACCATTGGTACCGATATAGACTACAAACCTTTGGCTGTTCACCCTCCCCCTTCAGAATGTCCTGCACCTGCTCAGTGACACCTTTGACCCTGACACCAGGGAGGCAACATACCATCCCGATGTCACTATCCCTTAGGATAGAATCCCCTATCGCTATTGCTCTCCCAATCTTTGCCCCCCCACTGTGCAACTGAGCCATTCGTGGTGCCTCAGGCTTGGCTCTTGTTGTATTCCCCTGGGAAACCATCTCCTCCAGCAGTATCCAAAACGGAAAATTTGTTGGGGAGGGAGATGGACCCAGTGGACTCCCGCACAACCTGCCCAGTGCTTTTACTCTGTCTGGCTGTCACCCATTCCCTTTCTGCCTGTGCACTCTTTACCTGCGGCATGACCACCTCACTGTACGTGCTATCCACAAAGATCTCATCCTTGTGGATGCTCCACAGTGACTCCAAGCACAGCCCCATCTCTGAAACACAGATTTCAGAGCTCCTAACTTGTGTATTAACCTTTTATGTGGCACCTAATCAAATGTCTTTTGGAAATCCGAATACACTAAATCTACTGGTTCTGCTTCATCAACCGTGTTTGTTACGTCCCCAAAGAATTCTAATAAACTTGTCAAACGCAGAACCATGTTGATTGTAATATGATTTTCTAAATTCCTGCTACTAGCTACTTAATAATGTATTCTAGCATTTTCCCAATGGCAGATGTTAGGCAAACTGACTATCGTTGCTTTCTGTCTCCATCTTTTCTTGAATAGTTGTGCTAAAGTTATGGCTTTTCAATCCACTGGGACCATTCCAGAATCTAGGAAATTTTGGAGGATTACAACCAATGCATCTACTATCTTTGCAGCTACATCTTTTAAGACCCTAGAATGCACACTATTGGGTCCAGTGGACTTGTCAGCCCTAAGTCCCATGAGTATTCCCATTATTTTTTCTCCAGTGATGGTAATTATTTGAAGTTCCTCCCTCTTTGTTGCCTCTTGAACTTCTACAATTTTGGGAAGACAGATAGAAAATACTTGTTCAAAGCCTTTGCCATTTCCTTGTTTCTCAGTATTAATTCCCCAGTTTCACCTTCTAAAGGATCAATGCTCACTTTAGCTACTTTTTTCCTTTCTACATACATATAGAAGCTTTTACTGCCTGTTTTTATATTTCTTGCTGGTTTTCTCTTATGCTCCAATTTCACACTCTTTGGGCAGGATTTTCTACTTGGCGTGTGGGAACCTGCCCGACATGCCCGAGCGTGAAATAACACACAATATTTCAGTCGGTGGTCACATGTGAGAGTCGACAGTGCACCCGCCAATAACTAAGAGGCCTATTCAGGCCATTAAAGTATTAATTAACTGCTATTTTTCTCTGCCCATCCAATCTTACAGTTGGCGGGAGGACGAATGGGCCAGGCAGCCTTTGCATTTTTGAGGAAACCTCATCCACAGACGGGTTGAGGTTTCCAGTATTAATTTTGAAAAAAATGTTTTGACTTAGTTTTTATTCTGTTTCTGTTCATGTGAGTGAGCCCTATGTGGGGACATTTTTTCCCAACTTTCAAAGGCTTCATTTTTGATTTTAAAATTCTTCAACTCCCTGAGACAGCTCCCTGCCTTCAGGGAACTTTCTTCGCGTGCTCCCCTCACATGCACAGACTTTTGCGCTCGTCTTCCTCCCTGCCCTCACCCTGGCAGCACTGAGCTTCTCAGCACGCCTTTCACACTGGCTGGCAGTTAATTGGCCAGACAGCGTGAAATCGCGGTCAGGGGGCCGGTCGTGAGCGGTGGGCCATTTCCCGGCCTCTCCCAGGCCTGCTGTGCCCGCCTGACGACCCTAAAATCCAGCCCTTTCCTTTTTTTAGTCATTCTTTGCTGGTTTTTAAAACTTTCCCAATCTTCTGGCCTGCCACTAATCTTTGCAGCATTGTACACTTTTTTTTCAACTTGATAACACTCTTAACTTCCTTAGTTATTCATGGATGTTGCATCCGTCTGGCAGAGTCTTTCTTCCTCAATGGAATATATCTTTGTTGAGATTTATGAAATATCTCCGTAAATGTCTGCCACTGCTTCACCACCATCTCACCTGTTAACCTATTTACCCAGTCCACATAACCAACTCTGCTTTCAGACAAAAACAGAAAACGCTGGAAAACTCAGCAGGTCTAACAGCATCTGTGGAGAGAGAAACAGAGTGAATGTTTCAAGTCCGTAAGACTCTTCTTCAGAGCTGGAGAGAAGTGGAAATGTGATGAAATTTATAGTGTTTAAGTGGGGAGGGGTGCAGGTGGAGTTGGATAGAAGACCAGTGATAGGTGGGGACAAAGGAGGGATTGACAAATATGTCAAGAACTAAAGGACAAAGGAAATGTTAATGGTAGTGCTTAGTGCTAAAAAAATGTGCTGATAGTGGCACAAAGGCAAGAAAGCAGAATGTGATAGTAGCGGAACAAGGGTAGCATTGTGTGAAAGAACAACATGGAACAAGTAACTAACAGATGGCCCTGTAGGGGATGGGGTGGGGTGAGGGGGCAGTGGTGGGGAAAAAAGGATAGAAAATGGGATAGAAGGGGGAATAAAAAGGGGGATAAAACCACAGGGTTGGGAGACTATGAGGTTGGAAGCTGTGGAGGGAAGATTTCCAGAGGAGATGAGGTCAGTGACAGTCCTGGAAACAATGGCTTGATGTTCGGTGGAGGTGTCATGGTCCAGTGGGAGGTAGGAAGAAGTGCCTGAGAGTTGGCGCTCAGCCTCTGCGAGGTAGAGGTCAGTATGCCAGACAACAACAGCACCACCCTCGTTGGCAGGTTTGATAATAAAGTCAGGGTTGGACCTAAGGGAACGGAATACAGCAAATTCAGAAGGAGACAGGTTAGAGTGGGTGAGAGGAGCTGAGAAATTGAGACGGCTGATGTCTCACTGACAGTTCTCAATGAAAAGATTGAGAGCAGGTAAGAGGCCAGAGGGAGGGGCCCAGATGGAAGGAGAATACTGGAGGTGGCTGAAAGAATCTGAAGAATTGGGGTAGGACTCCTGCCCAAAGAAGTGAGCATGGAGACGAGCCCTTGTAATTGCCTTTAACACATTAGTTATGGACCTATATTTCTCTCGCTCAGGCTGAATGTGAAATCCTTCATGCTATGATCACTCTGGCCTTGAGGGTCCTTTACTACAAGGTCTTTAATTAATTCTGTCAAATTACACATTATGAGATACAAAATAACCTGGTCCCTGATAGGTTCCAGAATATATTACTCTACGAAACTGTCCTGTATACACTTTATGGGCAGGGTTTTCGGGTCATTGGGTGGGCCTGGGTGTGGCCAAGAAACGGCCCACTGCCCCTGATAGGCCCCCGACCATGATTTCACGCTGGCTAGACAATTAACAGCAAGCCAGCAGGAAGGGTGTGCTGATAAGCACAGCGCTGGTGGGGTGGGGGTGGGAGGAGGGTGAGTGCAAAGGTCTGCGCATGCGTGGGGAAGCGCGCACTGTAAGCTCCCTGAAGGCAGGGAGCTGCCTCAGGGAGCTGAAGAATTTTAAAATCAAAAATAAAGATATTGAAAATCGGAAAAAAATTGTCCCCACATGGGACTCACTCACATGAACAGAAACATAAGAATTATGTCAAAACTTTTTTTCATAATTAATGTTGGAAACCTCATCCAGCCTGTGAATGAGGTTTCCTAAAAAATCCAAAGTCTGTCTGGCCGATTCACCCACTCATCAACCGTAACTTTGGACAGGCAGTGAAAAATACATGTTAATTAATTGATTAAAAGGCCTCTTAATTATTGGCGGGCACGCTGCCGATTCTCGCATGCACCCGCCGATCAAAATATCGCATGAGTGCGAGATGACATCGGGATGCGTGCCCAACATAATCGGGCGCTATTTCATGCTCGGGCGTGTTGGGTGCACACGCCAAGCAGAAAATCCTGCCCTATGAACTCATCCTCCAGGATACTTTTGCCACTTTTATTTGCCCAATCAATGTGAAGATTTATGTCACAAATATTGTAGTACCTTTCTTGCAAGGCCCCATTACTTCTTAATGTATACCCTGCCATATTGTTTAGCTACTGTTAGGGGGCCAATAAACTACTCTCACCAGTGACTTCTTTCCATTGCTATTTCTTAACTCCACACAAACTGATTCTACACATTGATCTTCTGAACCAAGATCATTTCTCACTACTGTACTAATCTCATCTTTTATTAACAGAGATACCCATCTCCTTTTCCTTACCTTCTGTCCTTCTGAAATGTCAATACCCTTGAATATTCAGTTCTCAGCCATGTTCACCTTGCAACCATACCTCTGAAAGACTATCATATCATACTCATTTATTTAAATTTATGCTTTCAATTTACCCATCTTGTTACAGATGCTGCGAGCATTCAGATAAAGAGCCTTTAATTCCATCTTTTTGCCTTTTTTGTCTACTCCAACCTTATTTGCAGGCACACTCTTATGTTTGTATGCTCTGCCTCTTCCTATCACACTCTGGTTATCATAACCTGTATCAATACCCTGCACTATTGTCTTGCCCTTTCTCTCTACCTTTCCAACTCTCCCCTCATGTGAACCCTCTTCCCCCCCATCCACTTTTTCATCTAAAGCCCTCTCTAGTTTGAAGCCTTAGTACTAATGACCTTTATTGCTAGTTATTTGACTTTGTGGTTGAATGCACAAATTGTTGCTAAAAGAAGCACCTGTAAATATTGTGGAGACACAATTTTCAGACAGCTCAAAAGAAGGGTTTCAGTGCCTATCCCCTTCCCCCTTCCCAGTATTTTGCTGGTTTATACTTTTGCCTTGCGCTGCTAAAATTCATACGTCAGTTTTGAACCATGGTTAAGACTCCAGGCTTTTTTTTCTCTTGCCTGCTCTTCAATAAATATTCAAAGTGATCAGAAATGGATAAATTACTTCTCAGCATAAATTTCTTTTGCCCATTCTTTTTGAGTTAACAATGTGTAGACAACAAAGACCCCATACAAGTTTCTCCACTGCTCAGTTATCATCGAAACAGTTCCATGAAATTTCTCTTTCTGAGTCTATTCTTTCCATTATTGCTCATGATTAAGAAAATTAGACCTTTATCACACAAAACTCTTGTCTGTCCTTGTGGACATTTTCCTCAACTAGTTGGTTCCCAGAAGAACATCTGCTTAGAAGAATAACATCCTGTTGAGTAAGTAAACTTTATAAGAGCAGATTCTGATCCAAAGCACTGCAACACACATTTCACAGGGACATAAATATACTTTAAACTCACAATTATCCCTAAAGTCTATTATTTCACAGTAACTTTCCAATAGCTAAACAATGAATAAGAAAATAAGGGTTTCTGTCCTTTTATTCTTATATGCCCCTCTGGATCAAATCTCAATTTATTTTCCCTGTCATCACCTCTTTTTCTGGAGCAGATACTTTCCACTCAATAAAACTTTATTTATGGATATGTAACATGCACTTCCCAAATTTATTTTGACACAATTGAATGGACAAGGCCTGTTTTACTTTACAGTCACTGTAGAATGATCATAGATCAGATTTTGAGATAAGTGGCAAACAGGAGGTGCCAACCATCCCTTATACTTGCACTTGTTCATGTGTTTGTAGCCTGGGAGTTCCTGTCAGTCAACTATACAAAAACAGTAGCATCTGCTACAGGGTACCTGGCACTGACGTGAACAGGGCAAGCTACTGTGCATCTCCTTAAACAATCAGATGGAAGAATAGCTCATGAGCAGCGCGAGTCAGATTCAGCAAGGGCTGCTTCTTACCTGTGTTGGGCAGGCTGGGCCGGAGTGGGCGGGGGTGGGCGCGGAACAGATCGCCATCTGTGATCGGCTGCGTGCCGCCATTTTACATGGGCGGGCCAATTCCTGCCCAGCATTCCGCATGGCCAATACCTGTGTGGGCAAGGGGAGGAGGGAGAGTCGGGGCCTGCACTCTGTCGTGCATGCGTGCGAAAGAGCACAGCAATCTCCCTGAGGCACGAAGCTGCCTCAAGGAGATTGAGTTGGTAATGAAAATTTTGAATAAATGATCTGAAAAACTATTTAAACATGCCCCCCCCATAACCTGGGGCATGTTTGTGCATCTCGCAAATTTTATTTAATTATTTTATTAAACTTTCAGGAAACCTCATCCCACCCGTGGATGAGGTTTCTTGAAAAATGCAAAGGTCGCTTGGGTTCTTTGCCTGCCCGCCAACCTTAAGGTTGGATGAGCAGCGCTGTTAATTAGCTAAATTATTTTCCTAATGGCCTTAATAGGCCTTTGACTGTTTGGCGGGCACGCAGCCGCCTCTGGCGCGCACCTGTCGAACGCAATGTCGGGATGACGCCTGATGACATCGGGACACATGCCCAACGTCATCTCGCGTCGTTTTGCGCATCGGTGTGTTAGTCCCGCCCCCGCTCGCCAATGGTAATATCCTGGCCCAAGTGTCGGTTAGAATATTTAATCCAATATTAAATCAGGTACAGGAAGAAAAATAAAGAGGGGAGAGAAAGAAAGGGTTAAAAGTGAAGAAAAGCGACAGAAAGGAAATGTAAAAGGAAGTATCTTCTAAACCTTAAAATCTCCAGCAATCCTTAAATTCTGAATGATTCAGGCATCATATTTGTTAAAATGCATTTTTAGCACCACAAGGTTGTTTGGTAGTAACTGAGACTTATCACACCATCAAAAAGGTACCTACACTGGAATGGACAAGCCCTAACATTTTCTGGTTGTTCTGTTTAATTAAATGATCTTGTTGAGAAAGCAATATAGTGCAGCTTTACTATGAGCAGGGCATCTCAGACAGAAATGTTGCGATTTGCACTTTTAACTGTATACTTTCAATCACTGGGAGTTCTTCGGCATGCCTGCTGACAACAAGCATGTTTGGCGGTGTGAGCGAACAATATGGCGAGAAGGCCGAAAATCGGTTTCACGGCGTCATGAAACTAGTTTGCAATCGTCTGTTCAGTCCGTCGATGGTGGGCCATGTATCCCACCATCGCACGTCGGGAATCTTGTTGTAATATATCTGAATATAATTATAAGCTCAGATCGCTGGGATCATCCCTGGCACCATCCCCCCAACCCCTCCCCCCACCCCAACCCCATCGCCCCGGCTGGGTCGTCCGCCCACGTGGGTGGGAAAACACGCCGGTGCAAAACACGTCTTAACAATTGTGACATGCAGAAGTCGGGACTTACCGCCAGGGCCTTGCTCACATCGCGGACATCCGAGGAGCATGAGATGCTGCAGCCCAACAGCAACAGAACACTGGAGGAACGCCCAGGGCATGCTGGGTGGATTCTCATGGACATGGCTCTGCTGTGAAGCAGCTCACGGAAGGTGGAAAGTCACCGTTGATGCTCACAATGGATGATGGTCGAGGGGGTGGGAGGGGAAGGTCTAGGGTCAGCTGGGAGAGGAGGAGGTGTCAGGAGGGGGTGAGGTTGGGAGGGGGTGAATGAAGCTGTCGGGGGTGAGGGGGTGAGGTAGGGATGGGGGTAATTAAGCTGTTAGCGGAGGGTGAGGCTGGGAGGGGGGAACAAAGGTGACGGCGATGAGGTTGGGTGGGGGAATGAAGGTGTCGGGGGGGGTGAGGTTTAGGGGGGGAACAACAGTGTCAGGGGGAGGTTGGGAGGGGGAGACTATGGGGAATGAGAGGGTAATGGGGAGAAGACAGCAACTGGAGAGGTACGTGTAAGGGAGGTGGAGGGTGCAAGGGGAGGAGTTTGGGGGGGAAGGAGAGTGGAGAGGGGAAGGAGTCTAGGGAGAGGAAAGAGTGTGGAGCGGGGAGGGAGTAAGGGTGGAGGAAGAAGTCAGGAGTGGGGAAGAACCAAGGGTGGTGGAATAAGTAATAGAGTCTGAAGGAGTCAGGAAATGGGAAAGACTAAGTTGGGGGGGAAGTCTAGGGGAGGGGGAAGGACTAAGGAGGTATCCCAGGGCAGGGGGTTGGGGAAGGAGTTCCGGGGGGTAAGGGGTTGCAGGAGGGTAAGAGTTTCCAAGGGGGAGAAGGAGTTCCAAGGGGCCAAGGAGCTCCAAGATGAGATGTCCAGGTGAACGTGCAAGGGAGGGCTCTGATGAGCCCATGTCTGCCTCCTGGGGAGCGAACTGAGGGTGGGCGTGGAACTAGGGAATGGTGAGAATGACCAAGGGCAAAGTGAGGCAGTAGGATGGGAGGGTGAGGGTTTGATGGTATTGGTAGAAGGGACGGCAAGGGTGGTTGGTGGGGAATCGGAGGCACACATGAACCCGGGGGTGGAAAGGGGGAGGGCAAGGGGTTAATGTGGATGGGGGTGGGGTTTTTGGGAAGGAAGAGAACATGCACATTCATCTAGGCATCTATGAATGAAAAGGGTTGTAGCTGGTAGATCACGGAGGGGAGGTGGAAGGTGATGCCAGGTGAGGTCAACAGTGAGGGGGGAAAGGAAATGAATGACTGAGGGAAGGGAAAGGATGGGAGAGCGAAAGAAATACTGTATCACCACCATGCTGTCTAAATCAAAAGTGAAATAAAAGTCGTGGTGGGCGAGATCAGGTGCTGCATGGGAATGTGATCAGTGGGTGGGCAGAGATGCAGGTCAGCTCAGATGGACAACTGAAAGCGAACCCCAGCAGGCAGCATTGAAAATGCTCAGGACATTGGGATGAGTATGATCGGGGAAAGCTCCGAGTTCATGGGAGAATCCCAGCATGAGGCTCTGAAAGGCCCTGCCACACACACTCCCTCCAGAATCACTCATGGGGCGGTTGCGTGCAGCTGGGCTGTTAATGGGGGGATGCAGTGGGAGGACTCATGAAGCCTGTCAGTGCAGCTGAAAGACAACATTACACATTATTCAGTAAAAGCGAATATATTTCCAGATTGTAAAGTGACAAAATGTGTTCACCCGTTGACCAACTGTGATCAGAATTTCTTAACTTGTGAACACCTTAGATTTCTCGGTGCTGCCCTGACATCTGCAGCAGGGGTGGAGGCAGCCTGTGCAATGGTTGGCTCTGTTGCCTCTGATGCCATCAGTGTGGGTCCTCTGGAGATCCGAGGCCTTGAGGGCCCCAGCTTGCTCTGGCTGTTCTCCTGTGTACCAGCTGCTCCCTCAGTGGTGACAGAAGCTGAGGTTGAGGGGGTCACAGGCAAAGGGGACCTGGAGGGAGAGGACAGCCTCTGGGATTCCTAAGTGGATGACCCAGGGGTGTCCAGCTGCCACTCCTTCTCCCTTCAGGTGCCTGGGTGCCCTAGCCTGACTCCTTGAGGGGAAGCAGCACATGGCGGGGCATTGAGGTGCCCCATTTCTCTCTCGTATTGCCACTGCAGGAACTCACCCATGGTCCAGCAATGGAGTGCAGGTCTGCATTCTGCTGGACCAAGGTTCCATGGCGTCTGCCATCCTCCGCATGGAGACCTCCATACGTGCACATGTGGGCACCACTTCATCAGAGAGCTGGTGGATGCACTCCTCCAACTCGCATGTCACTCTGCTGAGGGCTTCCAACAGCTCTGCGTGATGTTCCCCACCTTCTGCTGACTCTGCAGGCTGAGTTGGAAAGCCAAATTCAGAGGCTCATCATCTGACTCCAAGCAGACACATGGATCTTCCCCAGCAGTCCTCCATGTGCCGGGGAGCGAAACTGCCTCCTCCTGCTGCGGACACATGTCTGTGAGGTGACCACCAAATTATGAATCCAAGCCTGCTCTGGACCTGGGTCCCACCAAGGTGTGTATCTCTACACTGGTGTGTAAGCGCTGTGACAGGTCTTCCAGGCTGCTTATTTCCAGCTCTTCAATGGAGGAGGTGTCCTCTTGGCTGGTGGTGAGGACGTGGATAGAGCTGAGGGACTGGCTGGCTGAGGGTGTCAGTGGCTTGGCAAAGCTCCCTGTGAACCAAAGTAGAGATAATTAGTGCATGGCAGCAGAGTCAAAAGCAGGAGAGAGAGCACTCAGATTTGCAGTGAGAGGGAGACAATGTGGTGCAGGATCCTCACGAGGGTCTTCACCACCGACCTCACCGTCACCGCAGCCATGGTTCACATCCTCACCAGTCAGCAAAATGGCACGCTCCTTCATAGTGAGTGAGGGTCCTGATGTGGGCCACTCCACCCCCGGTCTGGGACCTCTCCCTGCTGATGTGAGCAGTCTTCTCCTGCATGAAAACAAATGGAGAGAGTGTGGGCAGTACACAAGCCACTCCGTGGAATGTTTTTCTTCATTCATCCATGGGATGTGGGCTTCGCTGGCTGGGCCAGCATTTATTGCCCACCCGTAGTTGCCCTTGAGAAGATGGTGGTGAGCTGCCTTCTTGAACCACTGCAGTCCACTCACAGTGCTGTTAGGGAGGGAGTTCTAGGATTTTGACCCAGCGAAGGAAGTTAAGTGACTTGCTGGGGAATTTCCAGGTGGTGGTGTTCCATCTATCTGCTGCCCTTGTCCTTCTAGATGGTAGTGATTGTGGGTTTGGAAGGTGCTGTTTAAGGAGCCTTGGTGAATTCCTGCAGTCCATCTTGTAGATGGTACACACTGCTGCTGTTGTGTGTCAGTGGTGGAGGGACTGAATGTTTGTCGATGTGCTACCAATCAAGCGGGCTGCTTTGTCCCAGATGGAGTCAAGCTTCTTCAGTGTTGTGGAAGCTGCACTCATCCAGGCAAGTGTATTCCATCACACTCCTGGCTTGTGTCTTGTAGATGGTGGACAGGCTTTTTGGGGTCAGGAGGTGAGTTACTCATCGCCGACTTCCTAGCCTCTGACCTGCTCTTGTAGCCACAGTATTTATATGGCTAGTCCAGTTCAGTTTCTGGTCAATAGTAACCCCTAGGATGTTGATAGTGGGGAATTCAGTGATGATAATGCCATTGAATGTCAAGGGGTGATGGTTAAATTCTCTCATGTTGGAGATGGTCATTGCCTGGCACATGTGTGGCATGAATATTTCTTGCCACTTGTCAGCCCAAGCCTGGATATTGTCCGGGTCTTGCTGCATTTGGACATGGGCTGCTTCAGTATCTGAGGAGTGGCGAATGGTGCTAAATATTGTGCAGTCATCAGTGAACATCCCACTTCTGACCTTAAGATGGAAGGAAGGTCATTGATGAAGCAACTGAAGATGGTTGGGCTGAGGACACTACCCTGAGGAACTCCTGCAATGATGTCCTGGAGCTGAGATGATTGACCTCCAACAACCACAACAATCTTCCTTTGTACTTGGTATGACTCCAACCAGTGGAGAGTTTTCCCCCTGATTCCCATTTACTCCAGTTTTGCTAGGGCTCCTTGATGCTACATTCTGTCAAATGCTGCCTTGATGTCAAGGGCAGTCACTCTCACCTCACCTCGGGAGTTCAGCTCTTTTGTCCATGTTTGAACCAAGGCTATAATGAGGCCAGGAGCTGAGTGTCCCTGGCAGAACCCACATCAGTGAGCAGGTTATTGCTAAGCAAATGCTACTTGATAGCACTGTTGTTGACTCCTTCCATCACTTTACTGATGATTGATAGTAGACTGATGGGTTGGTAATAATCAGGTTGGATTTGTTCTGCTGTTTGTGTACAGGACATACCTGGGCAATTTTCCACATAGCTGGGTAGATGCCAGGGTTGTAGCTGTACTGGAACAGCTTGGCTAGGGGTGCGGCGTTTTTTATGTGGTGAGTGAGACATGGATGGGATGAGGATATGAGCTTCAGAGGAAGATGTGATGGTGTGTGTGGGAGTTAATGATATTGTCCTTTGAGGTGCGAGATCCCTGTGGATGTGTGATGGGCTTGTGATTGTGTGAGTTGAGAGTGATGAGAAGAGTAAGTTACCCTGGCAGAACGCAGGAGATCCTCTTGTGGCACTGGGTAGCTGTCCTTTTTTGTAGGGGATTGGCGCTGGCCACCGCTGTCACCGCCTCCCAAGCCGGATTTGTGATGTTGCTGCCCATCCTGCAGTCAGAGCGGGGGTAGAGGTAATGATGCCCAAAAGGTGCTTGAGGGATGTGTCATTAAACATGGGGGCTGCAGTCTTTTTGTCTTTTGAGGCTATGTCTTCCATGCAGCAGTCGTGGGCTTGAAGCACTGAGATGTGTGCGCGCAGCTGCCCTTTAAGTATGGCACCCATCTTCATGAAGTGGCGAGGGGATGGCACATGAATGCCTGCCCGCCATTGAAATGGCGTGTTTCCTGGGAATGCTTAATTAACGCGGTGGGATTGGGATGATATGGAGTGAGAAGCCGTCATGCGGCTGACAGGTAAAATTTTCCCACCCGTTACCGCACTTACTGCAAATCGTGGATGATTTTGCCCCTTGTTTGATTTACAGTTATTAATTTTGAACATCTTTTGCCCCATTATTATATCTGCTACAAAATCCAGCCCTCTATAATGTTAAAAGCAAAATATTGTGGATGCTGGAAATCCGAAACTAAAACAAAAAATGTGAAAAAACTCAGCAGGTCTGACAGCATCTGTGGAGAGAAAGACAGAGTTAATGTTTCGAGTCCATTTGACTCTTCTTCAGAGCTAAAGAGAAGTACAAATGTGGTGAAATTTATATTGTTTAAGGAAGGGCGGAACAGGTGAAGCTGGATAGAAGGACAGTGATAGGTGGAGGCAAATGAGAGATTGTGAAGGATGTCATAAACAAAAGCTCAAAGGTGTGTGAATGGTAGTGATACTGGCTAAAGGAGGTGCTAATGGTGACATTAAGGGTAGAAAGCAGGATGAGCAAGTGACAGATAGCCCTAGTGGGAGTGAAGTGGGGCAAGGAGATTGTGGTAGGAGAAAAGATCGAAAATAGGCTAAAAGGTGGGGATAAAATAATGAATAAAAATGGAAATAAATTTTAAATAGAATAAAAATAAGTGGGAAAAAAATAAAAGTGTAAAAATAAAAATGAATATTAAAAAATGGGGATCAAAAAGGGGTCAGAATGGAGGAGAGAGTTGATGGTCTAAAGCTGTTGAACTCAATATTCAGTCCGGAAGGCTGTAAAGTGCCTAATCGGAAGATTCCTCCAATTTGCGTTGGGCTTCACTGGAACATTGCAGCAGGCCAAGGTCAGACATGTGGGCATGAGAGCAGGGTGGTGTGTTGAAATGGCAAGCAACAGGGAGGTCTGGGTCATGCTTGCGGACAGACCGAAGATGTTCCGCAAAGCGGTCACCCAGTCTGCGTTTGGTCTCTCCAATGTAGAGGAAACCACATTGGGAGCAGCAAATGCAGTAGACTAAATTGAAGGAGGTGCAAGTGAAATGCTGCTTCACTTGAAAGGAGTGTTTGGGCCCTTGGACAGTGAGGAGGGGGGAAGTAAAGGGGCAGGTATTGCACCTTCTGCGGTTGCATGGGAAGGTGCCATGGGAGGGGGTTGAGGTGTAGGGGGTGATGGAGTGGTGGACTAGGATGTCCCGGGGGGAACGATCCCTGAGGAATGCTGCCGGGGGGGTGAAGGGAAGATGTGTTTGGTGGTGGCATCATTCTGGAGTTGGCAGAAACGGCAGAGGATGATCCTTTGAATGTGAAGGCTGGTGGGGTGAAAAGTGAGGACAAGAGGGACCCTATCATGGTTCTGGGAGGGAGAGGAAGGTGTGAGGGCGGATGCACGGGAGATGGGCCGGACACGGTTGAGGACCCTGTCAACCACCGTGGGTGGGAAGCCTTGGTTGAGGAAGAAGGAAGACATGTCAGAAGCACCGTTTTGAAAAGTGGCATCATCAGAACAGATGCGACGGTGGCAAAGGAACTGAGAGAATGGGATGGAGTCCTTACAGGAAGCGGGGTGTAAGGAGCTGCAGTCGAGGTAGCTGCGGGAGTCGGTAGGCTTGTAATGAATATTGGTGGACAGTCTATCACCAGAAATTGAGACAGAGAGGTCATTAAAAGGAAGGGAAGTGTCAGAGATGGACCATGTGAAGGTGATGGAGGAGTGGAAATTGGAAGCAAAATTGATAATTTTTTCCAGGTCCAGACGAGAGCATGAAGCAGCACCGAAACAGTCATCGATGTGCCGGAAAAAGAGTTGTGGGAGGGGGCCCAAGTAGGGCTGGAATAAGGAACTTCCACATACCTCATAAAGAGACAGGCATAACTGGGGATCTATAATGTTGCTTGATTCTTTTTCTAACAGAAAATGCCCTGTCCGTAACTGCTAGAATTTAGTATTGACTTTATTGTATACGTCATGCAATTACATTAAAACTATGCCTTTTGGTTTACAACCCTTCAGCCATTGGGGACAGTTTCTCTTTATTTACCCTACCTACACCCTTCATGATTTTAAACACCTCTATCAAATTTCCTCTTCGCCATCTCTGCTGTAAGGAGGGCTTATGACTCTTTTTGTATAAACCAATTAATCTAAATTAACAAATTAAGGGACAAATTAAAAGGCAGACCCTTAAACGGAAACTGCAAAAAGAAAACCAAAATCCTAAAGGAAACTTACAAACATCAAATCAAAATGTGATTAAGGGGGTTGAAAAAACACCCCAGCCCCCACGGTGCCCACCTGCAGGGAAGGCCTCAACGGTGCCGGCAGACACCGCGTGCTCCCTCTCCAGGGACACCTGGCAGTGAACACAGCCGTGAAAGAGGGGCAGACAACCCCCTCAATTGCCCGCTGCCTGGACCTGTTAATGGCCAACTTGGCTAGGCCCAGGAGCAGGTGCATGAGGGGGTCCTCCTCCCTCCCTGCCCCACTCTGCACCGGGTGCCCGAAGATCATGAGTGTGGGACTGAAATGTAAACTTCAGATAACTGAAAAGGGGGTGCAGCCTACAACAAGCATGGTCCAAGGGCTCCACAAGGCCGCAAAATCAGCTGGCCTTATGGGAGTCCATTAACTGACACATCCTATGGTTATACGTGACTGCTGCATGCAACACCCTCCACCTCAGTTCCCCAATGGTGAGGGGGAGGACTCCCGAGTAGAGATCCCTCCGCTGGGAACCTTCGCTGCCAGCTAGCAACAGGGCACGCCAGGGCGTGTCCGGACAAGGGTAAGGAGGTGAAGCATGTGCAGCAGCAGCTCCTGCAGGAAGCTCCTCCACGCCGAGCTTAAAGATACGGAGGGCATTTCCACGAGCTGGCTCAGGTTGTGGGACACCAGCTCCCGAGGGAAGGCTCGGGGCTTGGGGCCAATGTGGAATTCTGTCCGAGCAGACAGAAGTCCACTGCGCACCTGAGCCTCCCTGAGACCCAGTATGACATTGAGGCCGAGCATGACCATTCGAAGGATGGCATTGACAGCGAGTCGGATGTTCACTGACGCGTGATGCACCAACTCCTGTGAGATCATCCAGCCCACTCCTCCGCCACCCAGCACGTCCCCAATCCTGGTCTCCCCAGCTGCCACAGCACTTCCCTTCCCCAGCCACCTGAACCAGTGGCGGTATGGATTCCTCAGCAATGGCTCTCTAACGACAGCCAATACTCCTGATGGTAGAGAGCTGCAGTGCGAGGCGCCCATGCTTGAGACTTTGATCAAGTCCTGGCAAAAGGCAGGCAGCGATTGCAAAGGAGGACTTAAGGGAATAATGCACCATGCACTTACCAATCAACTTCACAATTGACAGAGGAAAAGGGGCCCAACAAAGATACATTTTCAATTTTTTTGGGGGCTACAAGGTGCTGGAGCACTGCTCTGGGCCACACAAAGATAAACTGGGCCACCAGACTCCAATTCAGTAATTGCAATCCTCTAACCCACCCCAGCCATCTCACATTTACTTTGTTGCTACCTGCTCCAGTTCAATGTTGGTAAGCATACATCTGGCAAACTGCATCAGGGTGCCCAGAAACTTGCCAGTTCAATATAAATATGCCCAGTGTATCCTGGACTCTCAGCCAAGCCTCATTATGTATTCTTGACTGAGAACCTAGGTATTAATTAGAGTATTAAAACACCTGAGCCCCAAGAAAAAGATTGGTTGATTGACAGCTCTGGTTCTCTGACCAATGCTGTCAATTTTACAATGTTCATTTACACAAGATAAAGAGGTTTCATGTGCTTGTAGTTTCTGCTATTGATACTTTAAAGGGTCTGGATGATTGGGACTTCTATTGGTCTGTAGTAAAAAGAAGTTTTGTTTAAGAAAATGATCAATGAATAACTTTTTTAAAAGCTTTTTTTAAATACATTCTACTGCCACCCTAGCATTCATTGCTATTATACAGCATACAGTGGATGAATGGGAATGGAAGTGCCATAGCTTGGCATGCAGGGCATGAGGGATCTTGGGGTGAGTGGGAGAAATACCTTAGCATGGTGGGTACATGAGGGGCCTTGGTGGTTAGGTGGAGAACATGAGGTTGCATTGATGGGCATATGTTGGGGGTGAGAGGGTGTGGGGGGGTTAGGGCTTGTTTCTGTTTTCATTATAACTGGACTGAAGTCCCACAGCACAAGGGGGAACTTTTAATTAACATCACTAATACATCCCCTCTATTTATAATGGCCGGAAATTTCCATTCTGGAGTCTAAGTTTGATGGTCGGCACAGGATTGGGAACGAGTTCCATTGTGGGGGTTGGTGGGGTGCAGGACAGCTGACCACACACAATCTTGCGCTGTCCAGCTTATTATCCATGCATCCGCGATGAACTCTCCGAATCTCGTGACGGGGGCAGGCAGGGAGTTGCAGTCCCCTGGTTATCTCATTGTCACAGGTCTCGGTGCCATATTTAAAGGGCACCCAGACAGCCATTCATTCACTGAAGGCCAGGAGCTTCAGTATGGCTGTTCTTAAGATTCTATGAATGAGAATGTCCCAGAATAAACAACATGTAGCCCTGTAGTTAGCGAAGCCCCCCTGGAGATTCTTCTCCGAGCCAAAGACGGGAGGAGCTGTTTCCCAGTGAAGGCAGCAGTAGGCCCTCCTGTCTGACCACGGCAGCCTGGGCTGAGGTCGCAGCGGAGGTTAACACCCTCCATAGAAATGCTCAGCAGTACAGGAACTTGATGAATGACCTGCTGTGCATCACCAGGCTAAGTGGCACTGCCTATTCAATGAAAGCTGACACTCATAAGGGCGTCAGCTAGTCCAAATGTGTGAGTGCACAGAAATGTCAGACAGGAGTTTGGGTTACAGCACTCACCAGCAGATGGGACATGTGCACTGAATGTGTGCAAACCACTTCGTGCTCTCAACCTTTGATCAATTGCAGGACACCTGCCTGTTAATCACTGACTGGGGAAGGCTCAGTGGCTGCCACAGGCATGCATGCCCCTGAACCACTCATGCAGCCATAGGGATGACAACCAATCCTGTCTTTCTACAGAACGAGAATGCCCACAATAGGAGGGAGTACTTCAAGACCAGAGGCAGCTTTCCAGACAGTAGAGTCCTCATTCCGGATGAGGAGCAGGCCACTGAGATAGCCAGGGAGGATCAGGACCGTACCTCTTTTGAAGGCAAGATCAGACTCCCCCAGGAAGCCAGTGAGGATGCCTCCAGTCTGCAGTTGTCAGCTGCACCCAGAGTGTAACACATTGGTTTAATTCAGAACACTGCGTAGGCATTTACTAAATCTCTCTTTTCTCTATTACAGATACCAGCAAGAAAAGGGGGAGGCCAGCAATGCAGACCACCCACAGGGCCAGCCCCAACCTCACCTTTGAGAAGGATGCCTTTGAAGCCTCAGATGATGCACTGTCAAGGAGTTTACCTGCACCCTCCACCAGCGCAGATACGGTCACCTTGGTGAGTCCACGTTCTAAGGCAGGCTCGGTGTCACAATCTGGTGAGCACATCATTGTCACAGGTCCACAGCTGGCAGCAGAAGTGACAGCCAAGGCCTCTGACATTCAAAGGAGTGCTGGAGACAGAGACCAGGCCCCTGCTTAGCCCCATGCAGATGACAGCCTCTGGACTGGGCCCTAAGTGACCTGATAGAGATGCAGAGACAGGCAGGCAAACATCAGGCAGAGATGCCAGAGGCCATGAGCAGACTGGATTGAAGGCTGGAGGAGTCCATCCGCATTCTGTCTGAGGTTGTGGATCCAGCATGTGTGTGCTTGGCTGCCTCCATTGGATGGGTGGCGGCTGCTTTGGAGACCCAGACCCAGCAGAACATACATTGGCTGCTGGATATGTGCTCAAACCTGCACTCCTTTGCTCTAGACATGGGTGTAGTGCAGCACTGGCAAGACGAGAGGGAGGTGGCACACCTCCACCTCCCTCCAGGTGCCGTTTCTCCTCAAGGGCACCCACAGGGAACAGGAGCACCAGCCATGTACCCCAGCAGCTTTATCCCACGGAACTCCAAGGGTACCCTGATGCTGCACCTTCCCTCTGCCAGTGATCCTATCAGGTAGGGCCAGGAAAGGTGCACCTGCAACTGAGCAGGAGGCCCTTAGCAAGCTGGAGTTCTCTAGGCCTCAGGCAATCAGACGACACCTGCCAAAGTCATTACAGTCAACAGGGCATAGCAGTCAGCAGGGTGCCTCCAGCTCAGCTGTGGATGTCAGGGCTGTACCTTGCCATAGCAGTAATCAAAGAAAGATTAAGAAGTTCTGAAGTGCACAGGTATACAGCCGTTGTATATAATTTTGGCACTTGTAAATATATATTCACTTGCACAGTTTAGAAGTTTCCTGGATTGCATCTTACTGCTAATTCTTCAATGGTAGTGGGCATTTAGGGGTTTGCAACCTGGGCCCCCACCAGAGTCCGATAATAAACTCCCATATATTTAGTTTTCTCACCTTATCAACATAGTGATTACTCATTAATCCTATGTGTGCATGATTAAGCAAGCCATTATTTGCAGCTCACCATATCCTGACCTCTAGAAATGTGTTCAGTGAAGTCATTGCAATTCCTGCTGCTGTTGCCCTGATGTGAGATGTGGGTTGATGCAAGGACTACTCAAGGGGAGTTAAACCTGCTCTGTGAGAGGCAAGGAACCAGAATGAAGGATCACGGTCTCACATTAATACCAAGGCCACTAAGGACTGAGACTTGTAGGAATCTGTGCGATTGGAGGTTCTGGGGTGGTTGCTACTCAGCAACCCATAGTGCAAGTGAGGCACTCCCAATGAGTGGACTCCGAAGTAACTTTGTAACAAAGTAACCAAAACTTTTTGGCATGATAAAGATGTCAAGGGATATGGGTTTACTATGGGCAAGTACTATTGGGGAGGTGATGGAGTAGTGGTATTGTTGCTGGGCTTGTAATCCAGGGACCCAGGGTAATGCTCTGGGGGGCCAGGTTTGAATCCTGCCAAGGCAGATGGTGGAATTTGAATCCAATAAAAACCTGGAATTAAAAGTCTAATGTAAACCATGAAACCATTGTTGATTTTTGTAAAAAAAAACCCATCTGGTTCACTAATGCCCTTTAGGGAAGGAAACCTGCTGTCCTTACCGGGTCTACATGTGACTCCAGACACACTGCAATGTGGTTGACTCTTAAATGCCCTCTGAAATGGCTGAGCAAGCCACCTCAGCTGTAACAAACTGCTACAAAGTCACAAAAAAGGAATGAAACCACATTGACCCAGGCACTGGAAACGACAACGGCCCTGTCGACCCTGCAAAGTCCTCCTGACTAACATCTGGTGGCTAGTGCCAAAATTGGGAGAGCTGTCTCACAGGCTAGTCAAACAACATCCTCACGGAATCAAATAACTTACAGAAAATGTCCCAGACACCACCATTGCCATCCCTGGGTATGTTCTAGGACAGGCCCAGCAAAGGCAGCAGCACCGTTGTATACAGTCAAAAACAGTTAGGAGGGAGTTGCCCTGTGAGTCCTCAACATTGAATCCAGACCCTATGAAGTTTCATGGCGTCAGTTAAACATGGGCAAGGAAACCTCCTGCTAATTACCATGTATCGCCATCCCTCAGCTGAGGAACCAGTGCTCCTCAATGTTGAATCCCACTTGGAGGAAGCACTGAGAGTGGCAAGGGTGCAGAATGTTCTCTGGGTGGGGGACTTCAATGTGGGGGCACAAGGGTGACTCAGTAGCACCACTACTGACCGAGCTGGCCAAGTCCTAAATTACATTGCTGCTAGGCTAGGTCTGCGGCAGGAGGTGAGGGAACCAGCAAGAGGGAAAAACATACTTGGCCTCAGCTTTTCCAACTTGCCTGCCACAGATGCATCTGTCCATGACAGTCTCGGTAGGAGTGACCACCAGACAGATGTTGTGGAGACGAAATCCGCCTCCACGTTGAGGATACGCTCCATCGTGTTGTGTGGCACTGCCACCATGCTAAATGGGATTTTGAACAGATCTAGCAACTCAAGACTGGGCATCCATGAGGTGCTGTGGGCCAGCAGCAGCAGCAGAATTGTGCTCAAACACAATCTGTAACCTCATGGCCCGGCATATCCCCCACTCTACCATTACCATCAAGCCAGGGCATCAACCCTGGTTCAATGAAGGGTGCAGGAGGGCATGCCAAGAGCAGCAACTGGCCTACATGTGACTCCAGACCCATTGCAATGTGATTGACTCTTAAATGCCCTCTGAATAAGGGCAATTAGGGATGGCAATAAATGCTGGCCTAGCCAGCGATGCCCACATCCCATGAACAAATAAAGAAAAACTTTAGATTTGATATTGCTTCCAAGTTGCCATGCATACAGACTGTGTGAGGGCATGGGGAAAATCTCATTTCTACTGCATTGAACACCAGGGCTCTGTATATTAGCACAGTTTGGAATTTGCAAAGGATCAAGCAGCAAGGCAGGTAGTAACTAGTACAATTTAATTCTGCTATCATAAATCAAGGTGCATTAGAGCAAAGTATAATGTCAATTAGCAAAAAAGAGCTGGGGCCTACCAGCCAGCAGAGGATAGAGAACCAAAGACTAAAGGAAACCTGAGATTGCTGCAAAACCCAACGCTCTTGCAGTCTGGCTCTCAGGATCCAGACGAAATTGGACAAACTGGTGCGCTCTCCTGAACAGGGCATCTGTCACTTCTTGCATGCACTTGTGTGTCGCTGACTGGGAGATGCCACACAGGCCCCCAGTGGGGCTCTGGAAGGAGCCACTGGCAACAGAGATTTAAGGCAGGGGTGCCCTTTAAAGCCATGGCCACAGGATTGTCTCTCAGTCCTTTCAGCCCCAGGTCCTCATGGAGAAGCTGGTAGATGTGAGCAACCACATTGCGGGACATCCAAGGCAGCTCTGGCATTGCCTTTTGCTCATCTGTAGATGGGTGCACCACCTGCAATATACCTATAGCCAGACTAATGCTTGCTGTCGCAGTGGATCCCTGGTTGCCAACATATTGACCTTCTTGAGGCCCCACTGTCTCTTGCTGCACAGGGTATATCGCCTCCAGTCCCTGTGTCACCTCCTCCTCATCTGGATGAGAGCCAGTAGAAAGGCAGGATTGCTTAGGGCCTGCATCATCTAGGCCTCAATGGGTCTGTGATCGAATTGATATAATACATCTAGTGAGCATATTCTTTAAATGTTTGCCTCCATCTCAGAGCCACCAAGTCAGTGCGAAGCGCTGTTGTTGGCTTCCATCTAGATATGGCATCCCCACCTTAGCCCATCTAGGTGAAGGATATCCTATGGGAACAGAGATGAGTGTTCCTCTCATTCTTACGTGACTGCTCATGGAGGAATTGCTCTTTGACAGGGGTGATGACAGCCATGTGTGATGACTCTCCCTCAGGCACTATTCAGTTTGCCTCCACTACGCCAGGGACTCTATAGAGAGACCATTGCCTTGACAGCATAGAAAGACTTAACACATGAGCCCTTGTCAGCCACACCCATTCTCTCGGGAGGATGGAGGTTTGGAGTCGGGAGTTGGCTGCCGTCTACCTGCCGTGTCCCTTGGAGGCATCCACCTCCCTCCCTCCCTTCATCCCTCCCTCTGACAGCAGCAGGTGGCAAATAGCACAGACTGAGCAGCAGCTCCAGATTTTCCTGGGACCTCATGTGATCCATAAGTCAAGAACAAACCTACTTCCCTGCGGGCTTCACCACAGACAGGAGAACACAGCTGAGCATGGCTCTCATCCATTGCTTCATGATTATTAGGGTATCCCTTTAGTTGGCCAATTGTGTTCACCTTGAACTCCACCCACCCGAAAAGACTCTCCTTCCATTTTGAGGTATCTTAGTTTTACATTGACTGCATTGCATAGGTAAGAATTTCAAAATGGTGCATATAACATTTGAGACTCAGTCCATATAATCTACCCTCCCTGACATCGACCAACTTCCCCCCATCACCCTTGAGCCACCCAATATCACCATTCTTCTCCCCTCTGTCACACTTGAACCTCCCCCATCAACCTTGAACCTCTAACCATCACTCTCGACATGCCTTCCCTTCTCTCTGAGCCTACACCCTGTTACCGGCCACGTGCCCACCCTGGCCCTGACCCCTTCCGTTATCCGAGCCACCTATTTTGTCCATTTCCGTGACCCCCCTGCCCGCCCCATGAAACCTTCACCTATTCAACTATCACTCTAGACCTGCCACATTATTGTACCCCACTTCCTCCTCTCACTGTGATTGTCCCCTCAGCTGCCCAGTACTCCCAGTTCAACCCCCAGGACCCCACCATCGACGGCACTGACCTATCCTTCTAGGACCATCTGTCTCTCGCCATCCCTGCCTAGAAACTCCCGTCCCCCACCTAGCCACAGGACCCCAGACACAACAAGAAAGGCCCTTTTCTCCAGTCCACGTCGCTGCACCCTAGCGTTCCCTCGCTGCCTCCCAAATGGCCCAGACAGTCTGGCTTCCTTCCCTGGACAGCTTCTCTCCCCACCCCAGGCAGTCTATGTTCCTTCCCCAGATAGCATGCCCTCACTTCCACCCTTTTCCTGTCTCCCATGTCCATCCTTCGGGCATCTTGGCCTATTGGCACCTGATATGAGCCAAGATTTGTGAGCCGTCACCGAGAAGGCCAAAACAGTGTATAATCATCTTGAAGTCATGGGAGAATCAAGCTTCCCAGGTGCACACCACTTATATACAGTGCTAAATGTGAATGTTCTAGTTTCTGACCTGTGGAGAACTTAAATTGGTGGGGAACTTAATTCCGGCAAGCTGGCCTTTTAATGAGCCTGTATGACATGCCAATGCATGCAAAAGGACTTCCTGACATTGTTTGTTGGGAAGCTCAACGCCCCTTTAACCGACTTTAAAGTCCCAAAAGCTTAGGGCGAAATTTTCCGAGCCCTCTGGTGGTGGGCGTGATAGGTGGGGCACATGGAGAATATGGTGCGACCCGCTTCACGACAGCATGAAGGCAGGTCGCGATTGTCCGCTCAGCTTGCTGACAGCGGGCCACGGTTCCTCTCATCGGTTGGCGGGGAACTAATTGTAATACATCAGCATATAGTTAAAAGGCCATCCCGTCAGGCTTTTGGAGCCCCGCTGTATTGTCCCTGTACATCAGTGGGAAAGCACGCCGATGTGTTTCACAACAGCACGCAGGCGATGTGCATTTGGCGGCCTTCACTTTGGGGGAACTGAGGTGAGTGAGCAGCAGCGTTCTCCACAGCTCACCCATTGTTTACAGGCCACAGGGGTGCCGGGAGGGGGGCAGGGGCAACTGATGCCTGGCCCCGCAGGCGACAGCTGAGGGATGGGGGTGTGTCTGGCCAGTCTCAGAGGTGACCATTGTCGGTGGGGGAGGGAGGAATCAAACGCTGCCATAGCGCTGCATCCCACACACAGGCAATCCAGGCGGGGGTCAGGGTAAGTGAGGGAAGTGGCCACGCATTAGGGACACCTAATGAGACAGATCAGGCGCAGCCACAGTGATATGAATGGGGTTGGGCTCCTCGCCTGCCTGCCCATGCAAGCAACGCAGTAGAACCAAAGGGCCACCAAGTGCTCCTAACTTTATCCCCACCCCTGCTGCCCCCGACACTCTCAACACAGACTTCAAGTCCACCACCACTTTATTGGACCGCAGAGCAGTTGGACTGCACATATTGTACTATCTCCTCGTCAATGCTGGCCATGTAGCAGTCACTGATGGAGGTGCTCACAGCCCCTTGCAATCTCAGCATCCTGGTTTGGACCAGTGGCCCCCATGTCGCAGGTTGACAGGGCAGCCATGCAGTGCACGCATCTCTGGCCATCCGAGGGGTGACCAGTACTCTCCGGGAAGCATTAAGGGGCAGTCACACAGGACCAGGAAAGGTGCTAAGTACAGTCATGATAACCACGTCTCTCTCTCTTTCATGCTGCAGGAGGACCACATCAGGATTGTGGATCCTGGTGACCTAGCTGTATGCCTGATGGCTTACAGAGACCATAGACGATGGAGGAGAGAGCGACTGAGAGTCCTGGCCGTGCAAAGGCAGGAGCAGCAATCTCATGAAGAAGGGGCAACAGGGGCTCCCGCACACACTGCCCAGGAGCGACAGCAAGCCGTGGCTGGTTGGCGCCTAGCGACACCCAGGGACTATAGACGCCGCCTGCCATTCCTGCAGGTAATTGAGAACCAGTGTCGCCGACGACTGCGCATGTCTAGGGACCTGGTGGCTCACATCTGCCACTTACTGCAGGACCTGGCTCTAAGGGGGCATGGAGGGCATCCAGTGCCAGTGGCTGTGAAAGTGACTGCGACGCTCAATTTCTGTGCCAGTGGCTCCTTTCAGGGCTCCACAGGTGACCTCTGTGGGATTTCACAATCCACCACCCACAAATGCATCCATGAGGTCACAGATGCCATCTTCTCCATGACACACAACATTGTGCATTTCGCCTGGGACTGGGACAGCTAGGATGCAAGGGCCATTGGATTCACCCTGATCTCGGGATTCCCACAGGTGCAGGGTGCGATTGACTGCACTCATGTGGTGCTCAGGTCTCTGTTGCTACACTCAGTGGACTTCATCAACCGCAAGGGCTTCCACTCACTGAACGTGCAGCTGGTGTGCGATAACAGAAACGCATCCTGCAGGTGTGCGCATAGTTTCCAGGGAGTATGCACGACGCCTACACCCTGAGTCGCTCACAGATCCCTGCAGTCTTCCAGGGTCCACAGAGGCTGCAGGGTTGGCTCCTCAGGGACAAGGTCTACCCGCAGAGGCCGTGGCTGATGACACCCGTTCAGCGGCCTCAGACTGCAGCAGAGCGGCGTTATAATGACGCTCATGCTGCAGCTCGCAACTTGGTGGAGCAGATCATTGGGATGCAGAAGGTGTGGTTCCGGTGCCTGGGCCGGTCTGGTGGAGCCCTGCAATACAGTCCGCAGAGGGTGTCACACATCGTCGTCATCTGCTGCGCCCTTTACAACCTGGCGCTGCAACGGGGAGAGGAGCTGGGAAGACGAGATGCAGGAGCTGCGCACCTTGTCTGATGAGGAGGATATCGACAGGGATGAGGGTGAGGGGATCCTCGGTGGTGACGATGATGGGGATGAGGCTCTTGTACTGACTAGATGAGGCAGGCACACTCGGGAGGCCCTCATAGTTGTCAGATTTGTGGAGGATGATGGCAACATGCAGTGAGGTGTCCCCGTAGATCCTCACATCGCAGTTGTGAAAGTTTGACTCCAGTCTGGCTTGTGGCAGCATCAATACCATCTGAGAGAATGCTCCTGTCTTGGAGATGCAGTGGAGGCTCTAATAGTCACTCAATCACAGGAGGATGATGACAACATGCAGTGAGGACACTCCATAGATCTTCACATGGCGTCTGAGAATGTCTGGCTGAGGGCAGCTCACTTGCGCTCTGTGATCAGGGCCATCTCAGAGATGCAGCCATGAAACTTTTACATGCATCTGATGCTGTGTCTGGCTTCAACACCTCAGCCCTTCAGAAGCTGGTACACAGCATCACTGGTCGCAGATGCTGGTGTGGTGGGGGCCAGCCCCACTCTTGAGAACGAGAGAACTCTGTGGCGTCTGCCCACTACATTCTGGCAGCAATGACCAGCACTGCCAAGGTGCAGGCATCAGTAACGTTTCCAGGGAGTGTGAGGCTGATCACTGTGGTCTGAAGGCTGCACAGGGCACAGGGAAGAGGCCCTGGACTGAGACACCTGCCTTTTATCTTGTGCAGAAAGGTTTCACATCTGAGTGACAAGAATACTGCTCATTAGTGAGGGAGTGACGTCCTGGACCAAGGTCTCCATGGCGGCTGCCATCCTGCCAGTGTTGGCCTTGGTGCGTTGCAATGCCGGCGCTATCACCTCAGCCTGAAGACGGACGGACTCCTCCACCGTGCATTGCAATCTGAGGAGCGCAGCGGACATCCCTTCCTGTTGTTCCCTAGTTTGCCTTTGCAGCTCCAGCAACTGTGACATGACCGAGTCCAGAGGCCCATCATCAGATTCAGGCTCAGCAAGGTTCTGGCCTCCAGGAGTCCTCCAAGTGCCGGGGACCTGGGAAGTCCCTGCCTCCACCTGCTGTGGATCAGACAGTGCGATGTGCTCACCAGATTGTGGCCCTAAGGCTACTCTAAAGCTAGGTCCCACCGAGGTGTATGTCTCTGTGCTGGTGGAGGGTGTGGGTGAGCGCTGTGACGGGACTTCAGGGAGGGCGCCTTCAGATTCCTCTTCAGAGGTTTCTTCTGGGCTTGACTGGAGGCTCTGGGTCATGGACTCTGTCATCTGTTTGGCAGAGGTGCCTGCGGAAGCAAAGGGAGATAATTAGTGCATGGCAGTGGCCTGTAAAAGAGGACACATCACTCGCAGCATGGTTGTCTGGTGGATGTTGCACTGCTGGATCCTCACTTGGTAGAGCAGCGCCGACCTCACTGTCAGCACAGGACCGGTCCCGGTCATCGCCGGCCAGCTGGGTGGCTCTGTTTTCGAATTCTGTCAGAACTTTACTTGCCAGCATCCCTCCACCTGTCTGTGACCTTTCCCTCCTGTTGTGAGCCAGTTTGTCCTGCATGGGTAGAGCGGGGGTAGAGCACATCCCAGTAGACCTCCATGGCATCCAGCATTCGCTCGAGGGGCCTGTCGTTTAAGCGGGGGCCTGCAGTCTTTTTGCCTTTGTAGGCCATGTGTCCCAGGCAGCGGTGGTGAGCTGTTTCCAGTGAGTGGTTTGCTGGCAGCCACCTTTTAAAGATGGCAGCCAATGTGATGCAACAGCAGGGTGATGGTGGGCTGGTGAATGAGATCCAGCTCGCCATGGTAATGGCGTGTTTTGCGGGAGTCAATAAATAATGAGGCGGGCTCGGAAAGATACGGCATGAAAACCTGCCATTTTTGTCGACGGGTACGACTCCATTTTACCTGCCTGCTACTGTACTTAGTGCAATCCTGGGAAAAGTTGGCCCTTAAATGCTAAATTTCATCCCGCCGTCTGGAACTAATTTTTGACCTCCCACTAAACTAAGATACCCTGTTCGCCAAGCTTCCCACTGCTGGTGGGACCGGAATATTCTGCCCAAATGTTATTTCACTTCTAATCAATTGAGGACATATCTCCTCCCCAATATTCTACCTTCTCTTTTGTAAATATTGATAACAAGTACTTGTTAAATATTCCCACCAATTTCCATTTATCCTTTGCTAATGCACTATCCTCTCCTCTAATGGGGTTTCACCTCACACTTAATCATTATTTTTTTCCGGATATCAGTATGAGTTATGTTAATGCAAGTATAGGTACTCAATGCTTAACAGGAGGGCCATCTGTCTGTACTAATCCATATTTGTAATTCTTTTCATGGAGAGATGTGGGAGACAGATGTTTATCAATGACAACAAAGTAACATCAAATATTTGGATCTAATGGTGTGCAGCTTTCCATTAATGCATGTCCTGAATTTAAACAACATGGGAAGAGGATTATTTTCTCTTCCAAATGTTATTTTACTTTATCTGCTGAAGGTAATGCTTCATGCTTGGCCTGGCTCCAGGACTGTAAATAGTTCCCCAGCAGTAGTATATGGTATCTGTCTTTAGAACCCTTAACTAAAGATGCGGTTTCTTAAGCTCTGAGCACAAATGTGTCATGTTTAGCAATCTTTTTGGCCATTTGTCCATGTCTTTCAATTAAAGGTGGTTTATATCTTATTTGAAAAATCAAATCTAGAACTGTAGTAAACTTTGTTGTCAGTAACAAAATCATTAGTTTGGGCCGGATGGGTTTTATGCTATATAACTGCCCTACGAATGACCAAAGTAAAATTCCACAAATTGCTCAAATTTGAACTTTTTGGGGAGATTTCTGGCCCTGTTCCTGTTTGGTCTCAGTAATGTTGTGTTTGGTTAGTCTAGTTTTGGAATGATTACTGAGACGTTGGTGTGTTCAAACAACAACTGGTTTATTTTATACAACTGAACTATGTACAGCTATCCATGACTAGGTATTACACTGCTGAAGCCATGAACATTGTCCCTCTCCTCTCCGAGTCATGTATTCTCTTACATCATCATTATGGGAGGTGCTATTTACACAGTCTCACTCATTAAACCTTACAATGCCTAATATTACAGGCAGCTCACCCACAGGAGGGCAGAAAAATCTCATATGCCTTTAATAATTTAGAAGGAACAGTAGATCCAGTGATGAAATCGGCAAAACCAATCATGAAAGGAATGCATAAGTTAAAAGCAAAACACTGTGGATGCTGGAAATCTGAAACAAAAAAAGAAAATGCTGGAAAGACTCAGCAGTTCCGAGTCCGTATGAGCTCTAAAGAAGGGTTATACGGACTTGAAATGTTAACCCTGTTTTTCTCTCCACAGATGATGAAAGGAATGCATGTTGATTGCCTGAATGCACTAACTGAGGTTTACCTTAATTCTGTGTTTCTAAGGCTCGATGACCCAATTACTGAATCTCACAGCAACGACAGTGAATTAGATGTTTTGCCTGAGCCTTCAGATTGTATTATATTTGTGCCACAAATTGCTGGAATTGCAAATTAGTAATCACTTGAGGATGTTAGTGGGGCATCTGGGACATCCTGAACATGGGGCTCAGTGGCCTATCTCTTTAACCAGTGAAATTTAAGTTTAAAGAAAAAACAGAGTAAAGGGCAGTTGGGGAAATAGGATGAATTAGATCAAATGTGATGCAGAAAAAGAAATAGAGAAGGGAATGGAACAAAAGAGAGAAAAATTTGATGGAAAGGAAAGTAATTTAAAAAATGTAAAGTGTAAAATTTAATAACCTTGTAAGAACAATTTGCTCCCTGTGATAGTGAGACTTTAGAGTTTCATTGCTCTCTTTCTGAATCCCCAGTGTTAAATGGTATGTTGGGACCATAAATTACATCAATAACAGGGTCTTTGTGGCATGAGTTACCAGCCCTAAACAGCTGCAGTGAGATTCATTCCCATTAATGACACAAATCCAGGACCTTTGGCTCAAAATATGGAAGCTTATGGCAAAATGGTAATTTTTTTTGGCTAATGGTGGAGTGGCACAAATTGTCCAGCAACTTGTGGAAAATTGGAATCATGATGCATCTATGGCACAAATTGCCGCTTTTGTTCCATACTAATAATGGCGGGTACCATGAACTTGCATTATGTTCCAGAAATTTCTTGGGCAAAAAAAGACTTGCCTTTATGTAATGTTTTTTACGACCACCGGACATCTCAAAGTGTTTAGATAAAAGCAAAAAATTGCGGATGCTGGAAATCCAAAACAAAAACAAAAATACCTGGAAAAACTCAGCAGGTCTGACAGCATCTGTGGAGAGGAATACAGTTAACGTTTCGAGTCCGAATGACCCTTCATCCACTGTCAACACCTCTTTGTCCTTTTGTCTATGACATCTTTTGGCAATCTCCACCTATCACTGGCCCTCTATCCAGATCTACCTGTCCCAAACCCTCTCCCCTAAACCAGCTTATATTTCACTTCTTTTCTATTTTTCCTTAGTTCTGATGAAGAGTCATTCGGACTCGAAACATTAACTGTATTCCTCTCCGCAGATGCTGTCAGACCCGCTGAGTTTTTCCAGGTATTTTTGTTTTTATCTCAAAGCGCTTTACAGCCATTGAAATACATTTTAAAGTGTAGTCGCTGTTGTAATGTAGGAAACACAACAGCCAATATACACACAGCAAACTCTATAAAAAGCAGTGTGATAATGACCAGATAATCTGTTTTTTGTTATGTTGATTGAGGGATAAATATCGACCACCTGGACATCAGGGATAACTCTTCTGCTCTTCTTTGAAATAATGCTGGGAATCTTTTACATCCATCCAAGTAGGCAGACCTGGCCTCAGTTTAGCATCTCATCAGAAAGACAGCACCTCTGGCAGTACTGTACTTCCTCAGTACCATTTGACTCAGGCAAGAGTGCTTCCAACTGAGCCACGGCTGATACTTGATGGAAAATTGAGAGGGATGGAAAATGTAACAGATGAGGCTGGATTTCCTTAAGATCAGAACAGTATAGTGGTGGAAGATGAAGTCAAATGGGGCAGAGCAGTCTATCCCTTCCCCTGACAGTGTGGTTAGGAATATTAAGATAAAAGCAAAATACTGCGGATGCTAAAAATCTGAAACAAAAACAAAAATAGCTGGAAAAACTCAGCAGGTCTGACAACATCAACGGAGAGGAATACAGTTAATGTTTCGAGTCCGTAAGTCACTGACCTCAACTCCTCTGGAGATCTTCCCTCCACAGCTTCCAACCTCATAGTCTCCCAACCTCGGATGGCCCGCTTCTACCTCCTACCCTAAATCCACAAACAGGACTGTCCCAGCAGACCGATCATGTCAGCCTATTCCTGCCCCGTGGAACTCATCTCTTCCTATCTTGACTCCATTCTCTCTCCCCTTGTCCAGTCTCTTCCCACCTACATCTGCAATTCCTCTGACACCCTACATCATATCAACAATTTCCAGTCCCTGGCCCCAACCGCCTCTTCTTCACCATGGACGTCCAATCCCTCTACACCTCCATCCCCCACCGGGATGATCTGAGGGCTCTCTGCTTCTTCCTCGAACAGAAGCCCGAGCAATCCCCATCCACCACTACTCTCCTCCATCTGGCTGAACTTGTTCTCTCACTGAACAATTTCTCCTTAAAATCGTCTCACTTCCTCCAAATAAAAGGTGTGACTATGGGTACCCGCATGGGCCCCAGTTATGCCTGTCTTTTTATGGGGTATGTGGAACATTCCTTGATCCAGTCCTACTCCGGCCCCCTCCCACAACTCTTTCTCCAGTAAATCAATGATTACTTCGGTGCTGCTTCATGCTCTCGACTGGACCTGGAAAAAGTTATTAATTTTGCTTCCAATTTCCACCCCTCCATCATTTTCACATGATCCATCTCTGACACTTCCCTTCCCTTCCTTGACCTCTCTGTCTGAATTTCTGGTGATAGACTGTCCACCAATATTCATTACAAGCCTACCGACTCCCACAGCTACCTCGACTACAGCTCCTTACACACCGCTTCCTGTAAGGACTCCATCCCATTCTCTCAGTTCCTTCGCCTCCGTCGCATCTGTTCTGATGATACCACTTTCAAAAACAGTTCCTCTGACATGTCTTCCTTCTTCCTTAACCAAGGTTTTCCACCTACGGTAGTTGACAGAGCCCTCAACTGTGTCCGGCCCATCTCCGGCACATCCGCCCTCACACTTTCCTCTCCCTCCCAGAACCATCAGGGTCCTTGTCCTCACTTATCACCCCACCAGCCTCCGCATTCAAAGGATCATCCTCCGCCATTTCCACCAACTCCAGCATGATGCCACCACCAAACACATCTTCCCTTCACCCCCCCGGCAGCTTTCGCTGGGATTGTTTCCTCCGGGACACCCTGGTCCACTCCTCCATCACCCCCTACACCTCAACCCCCTCCCATGGCACCTTCCCATGCAACCGCAGAAGGTGCAATACTTGCCCCTTTACTTCCCCTCTCCTCACCATCCAAGGGCTCAAACACTCCTTTCAAGTGAAGCAGCACTTCACTTCACTTCCCATAAGTTAGTCTACTGCATTCGCTGCTCCCAATGCAGTCTCCGCTACATTGGAGAGACCAAACGCAGACTGGGTGACCGCTTTGCAGAACACCTTCGGTCTGTCCGCAAGCATGACCCAGACCTCCCTGTCACTTGCCATTTCAACACACCACCCTGCTCTCATGCCCATATGTCCGTCCTTGGTCTGCTGCAATGTTCCAGTGAAGCTCAACGCAAACTGGAGGAACAGCACCTCATCTTCCGACTAGGCACTTTACAGCCTTCCTGACTTAATATTGAGTTCAACAACTTCAGATCATGAACTCTCTCCTGCATCTCCACCCCCTTTCCAATCCCCCCTTTTCCAATAATTTATAATTTTTAATTTTTATTTTTTTAATATATTTTTTTCTTTCCCCACCTATTTCCATTATTTTTAAATGTATTTCCATCCATTGTTTTATCTCCACCTTTCAGCCTATTTCGATCCCTTCCCCTCACCCCACCCCCACTAGGGCTATCTGTCACTTGCTTGTCCTGCTTTCTACCCTTAATGTCATGATTAGCACATTCCTCAGCTAATATCACCACCATCAACACCCCTTTGTCCTTTTGTCTATGACATCTTTGGCAATCTGTTCTTTGCCTCCACCTATCTCTGGCCCTCTATCCAGCTCTACCTGTCCTACCCCACCCCCAACCAGCTTATATTTCACCTCATTTCTATATTTCTTAGTTCTGATGAAGAGTCATACGGACTCGAAATGTTAACTGTATTCCTCTCCGCAGAAACTGTCAGACCTGCTGAGTTTTTCCAGCTATTTTTGTTTTGGTTAGGAATATTCCTCCATTTGCCTTAGTGGGGAAGTCAGCAACCAGCCCTTGATGGCTCTGCTACATGTGCATAGTGGCAGGGAGCCGGGGTCCAGGAATCTGGTCGATCTCACTGTTACTCTGCTGACCCCAAGAGCAACAGGAGAGGGATGACAGTGCACCCTTGAGCAGCAGGTGGGCGGGGGGTGGGTGGCGGATAGAGGGGAGCCACTCTTTCAAATATTGGTATTGAACATCTGCCCCTTTCTCTGGCACTTCCCATCACATTTCAAAGGGCATGCAGCTCATTCAAAGCCTTAGCTTTTCATTGTGAAACAAATCTTTGAGGCTTGTTAAGTTCTTCCAGTTCTCTTCTAGAGGTGCTGCAATTGGGACCCTGCCCAGTCACACCTCCCAATTTCTGTTCCATCGACAGGATAGACCAACAAAAAATAGGGGCCCAGTGTTATATGATTGTGTAGATTGACTCCAGACCTCGTGAAGTCATATTGGCATGGCCTAGGTGGCCCAACAGTTGGTTACCTATAATCCTCTTGCCCAACTGACAAAACTGTGCTCTTGCATGTGAACACCATGTGGATAAAGTATTGAGGAAAGGAAGCGTACAGAAGATATTAAGGGTGGAGGATTTCAAGTTCCACCACAGAGTTGCTCTGTTGTATCAACATTGACTGAACTAGCTTTTTTCTATTCATTCATGGGATGTGGCTGTCACTAGCAAGGCCATTATTTATTGCTCATTCCTATTTACCCTTGAGAAGGTGATGTTGAGCCAGTGCATGTGGTGTAGCTGCACTTACAATGCTGTTAGGAAGAGAGCTCCAGAATTTTGACCCAACAACAATGAAATAATGGTGATATGTTTTCAAGTTAGACTGTGTGACTTGGAGGGGAACTTTCAGGTGGTTGTGTTCCCATGCATCTACTGCCCTTCTCCTTCTATGTGGTAGAGGTTGCTGAGTCCTGAAGGAGATGGTTGCCAGACTGGACCTGTGACACTTGGTGAAGAAACCAGCATCAGGCAATAACTGTGCCCTCACCAGCCATTGGCAGGAGTGACAACCATAAAGTCCTTGTGAAGGCAAAGTCTCATCTTCATAGTGAGGGCATTCTCCATCATGCAGCATGGTAATCCCACTGTACTAAGTAGAACAGACAAGATAATCCAAAACTGGACATCCAAGAGCTACCATGGAGCATCAGCAGCAACAGAATTATATCTTAAAAAGAGGCACCAACCTAATGAAGCTATAACATAGGGATACCTACATGCTAAACACTAAAACTAGCAGGTTATAAACAGAGCCATTAATCCCACAACCAATGGAACAAAACAGAGCTCAAAAACAACAACTATTATTTATATAAGGCATTTAAAGTAATATAACATCCCAAGGCATTTCAGAGGAGAATTATAAAATAAAACATGGCACCAAGCCTAATGGAGACATTAGGTCAGATGACCCAAAAGCTTGGTCAAAGAGGTAGGTTTTAAGGAGTGCATTAAAAGAGGAAAGAAAGATACAGAGACAGAGAGGGGCAGAGAAGGAATTTCAGAGTTTAGGGCCTAGGCAGCTGAAGGCAGGGCCACCAATGTTGGAGCAATTATAATTGGGGATGCCCAAGAGGCCAGAATTAGACCAGCACGGATATATTGGAGGGTTGTGCAGCTTGAGATTATAGAGATAGGGAGGGGTGAAGCCAGGGTGGAAAGTGAAAAAAAAGCTTGGGAATTTAATGATCAAGATGTTGCTTGACTGGGAGCCAATATAAG
The DNA here is from genome assembly GCF_964194155.1 of Cetorhinus maximus. Classification (NCBI taxonomy): domain Eukaryota; kingdom Metazoa; phylum Chordata; class Chondrichthyes; order Lamniformes; family Cetorhinidae; genus Cetorhinus; species Cetorhinus maximus. Next base: position 86,936,539 of record NC_135879.1, read on the forward strand.
CCAGTGTGTACAGGAGTGAGAGGGGAACGGGACTTGGTGTAAGTTAAGCAACGGACTTTTTGATGACCTCAAATTTGCAAAGGGTTGAATGTTGGAGACGAGCCAGGAATGAGTTGGAATAGTCGTGTCTGGAGGCATCAAAGGCACAAATGAGGGTTTCAGCTGCAGATGAGCTGAGACAGGGATGAAGTCGGGCGATGTCACAGAGTTGGAAATAGGCAATCTTAGTGATGACAGAAATAGAAGACCAGAAGCTCATCCCGGGGTCAAATATAATACCTAGGGCAGGATTTTACATGTCGGCGAGGGGGGGTGGGGCCCGCTCGCCGGCGCGTAAAATGACCAGTGGTGACATCAGGGGGATCTCCTGATGTCACCGTGCCCCTTTTAATTTTCAGGAAGGTGGGGGCGCAGCGAAATCAGCTGTTCGCCCGCCAACCTGTCAATGGCCAATTGAGGTCATTGACAGGGTCAATTAAGTAATTAAAGGGCCTGCCCGTCCAACCTTAAGGTTGGCGGGCAGGCCAGGAGCCCCGGCGGGGAATAGAAAAAACATGAAACCTCATCCACCGGGGGGATGAGGTTTCATGTAGGTTTTTAAAAATTTTAATAAAGGTTTTGTAAAAGTTATGAACATGTCCCAACTCATGTGACAGTGTCACATGAGGGGACATGTTAGGGAAATTTTACTTTTATATTTTTAGGTTTTTTACGTTTGAGTTGATCTCCCTGAGGCAGCACTTAGCCTCAGGGAGATGAGTGCGCTCTTTCGTGCACATGCGCTAACGAGCGCACTCTCGATTTTGAGATCCCTCCCCCCAGCCCGCTCAGGGAGTGCATAGTGCTTCTGTGCGGACGTCACGCTGGGCAGGACTTAATTGGCCCACCCACGTAAAATGGCACCGCGCTCCCGATTGGGGGTGCTGATCGGAAGCGCGCCTCTGCGCACCCACCCTTTAACTTCCCCCCCAACGGTGGGAAAATTCAGCCCCTAGGCTGTGAGCTGACAGGTTTAGTTTCAGACTATAGCCTTATACAATCCAATCAAAAGTGATAGTAGACAACCAGAAAACTGAAGAGGACAATCCATGCTCGTCCTTATCTTTAATTATAAAGAACTCAGAATATGAGTAGAAGGGTTTGCAAATGCCTTCAGCCAAAGTTTCAGGTGGATCCTATTCAGTCTCCTTTGAGATAATCATAGGTGCCAGTCTACAACAACTTTGTCAACTCCTAGTCAGATTAAGAAACAGTTGAGTACATTAGACAAAACAAAGGCTTATGGACCTTGCAAAGTCCCAACTGTAGTTTTGAAGGCTGGCTAACTAATACTAACTGCTCGCTTAACTAAGCTATTCCAGTACATCTCAATTCTGACACAGACATCTACCCAACAATGTGAAAAAGCAAGGAAGGAACATGAATTTATGCGGAAAATTGCTCAGGTGTGCTCTATCCTATTAAAATAGGACAGATCTAACTAATTATATCAGGGTCCTTCTAATCAACAGCAAAGGAAGGAGTCATCAAAAGGTTCATCAAGCAACACCTAGACACTAATAATCTGCTTACCAATTTTCAGTTTGAAATACAGTAGAGCCATTCAATTCCAGATCTCATCACAGTCTTGATTCTGATAAGCGCTCAAGAACTGAATTGCAGAAGAAAGGTGATCTTGCCTTTCCGTGGCACCAAGGTATCATTTGACCGGGAATGGCACCAAAGAACCCCAGCAAAACTGAAGTCAGTGAGGGTTCAGGGAGTGACCCATTGGCTGAAGCTATACCTAATGCAAAAGAAGATGGCCATGATTGTCTGAAATCAATCATTGGATCTCCAGAAAATCTGACATTCCTCCACCTACAGCTACTTCATGAATGATCTCACCTTCGTCATAAGATTAGGGGTGGGACCTCACACTGACAATTCCACAATGTTCAGCTTCATTCATAATTCCTCTGCTAAAACCAATTTACTGCTGAACTTGGACATCATCCAGGCTTGGGCTAATAAGTTGAAGGTAACATTCATGCCACATAAGGGCCAAGTAATGACCATCTCCAACAAGGATTGAGCCCAACCACTTTTCCCTCATCTTCACTAGGACCATTATTGCCAGAACATGTCACCATCAACATCCTGAGTCACCACTGGCCAAAAGCTTAACCAGTCTAGTTGCATCAATACTGTGGCTACAAGGTCAGAGCGGAAGTTGGTTACTCTGATGAGGGCTTCACCTTCTGGTACTGGCTAAAGCCTTTTGACCATCTACAAGGTTTAGGTGAGATGGAATATCTACTATTTGAATTGGTACAGCTGCAACAACACCTAAAAAATTCGATACCTTCCAGACCAGAGGAGTTCACCTGATTGAGTTCCCTGTTACAGGACTCAATGTCCACCACCTTCATTGTGGATGCTGTATATAATATTTACAGGATGCTCTACTACTGATTGTTAAGTGTTGCCTGCAAGTTCCTCTGCAATTCACACTCCATCAAAACTTAGACAAATGCCACTATTTCTTTGTGGTTGCTGGGTCAAAATCCTACAATTCTCTCTGTAATACCATTGTGGGAGCAACATCACCAAAAAGACTGCAGTAGATCCAGGAGAATGTCCACCAACACCTTCTCTGGGAAACTAGAGATAAGCAATAAATGTGGCCTTGCCATCACCCTCATCCCAAGAACAAATATATGTATAAATCCTTCGGTAGCAGTGGGGAGCTCCTTGTGTGAGCATACCTTACATCAGTGAGGAAATTGTGTCATAATCCAAGTGGGGTTGGTAAGGTGGGTAGAAGACCCATTCCAGCAGTGAACCTGGCTGAGAGGAAATTTAATCCGATAATATAATTCCTTATGCTAGATTGACTCAATGGTCTCACTCTTGCCTCTAGCATGCCTGTTGGTTCATCACCTTACTGCTGCCCCCCACCCACCCCCACCAAGCCCCCATAATTGTACCCCTGACTTTGCTATTGTTACTAAAAACACACATTTATCTTTTAATCTTAAATTTTGATGAAGGGTACATACCCAAACCTATCTTTTCTCTTGTGAGATGTTGACCCACATGTTCTGTATTTCGTGTAATTGATGATCTTATTTCAGATTTCCAGCAATTGCAGTATTATGTTTTTTTTTACTCTAAAAGTCAAAACCAAGAAATGATTGACAAGTTGAGAGACACTTTCTATATTTCCAAGGAATTCAATGCTATGGTTAGATAACTATTTGTGATTACCAAATCTGATGTGACAGATAGATATTTGTCTAGACTACCATGAACCATACTACCACAAGTACCTCAGAGACCACCACAGAGATAGGTACATATGTAGCTCCTGGACTGCAATGCAAACAAATGTCTGGAATGCCTGGTGATTAGGTTATTAGTGAAGCCAAATGAATCAAGCAGACATAATGGGCAATATATAAAACATAGCATATATAAGAAATAATAATATGGAAAGTAAAAATTTTACATATTAGTGAACAAGCTATTCCTCCCTTTCAGCTGAGTCGAAAGGAAAACAAAAGTCAAAAATGACATCCTATGTGACCGTGACTAAGGTAAACTTTCCCTCCTCATCCTTCTCTGCAGCCTTCCAGTCTGCAGTCTTTAACACAGTTGATCACACCATCCCCCTCCAATGTTTCCCACTATTGTTCAGCTGGATGGGACTGGTCTGTTGTAGTTCCATTCTTATCTATCGAATTATAGCCAGAGAATCACATGCAATGGCTCGTCTTCCTGCTTCTGCACCATTATCTCTGGTGTCCCCCAAGGGTCTATCCTTGGCCTCCTCCTATTTCTCTTCTGCATGCTACCCCTTGGTGACTTCATCTGAAAGCAAAGCATTTTTACATGCATGCTGACAATACCCAGCCCCACCTCATCACCACCTCTCTTGACTCCTCCACTGTTGCTAGATTACCAGACTGTTTATCTGACATCCAGGGCTAGATGAGCAGAAATTTCCTCCATTAAACATTGGGAAGGCTGAAGCCATTGTTTTCTGTCCCTGTTCTGTTCCGTAGCTACCGACTCCCTGGCAACAGTCTGAGATTAAGCCAGTTTGTTCGCAACCTTGGTGTCACATTTGATCTCAAGTTAGCTTCCAACTTCATATTTGTGCCATCACTAAGATTGCCTATTTACAACTCCGTAACATAGCTTGACTTCACTCCTGCCTCAGCTCATCTGCTGCTGAAACCCTTATTCATGATTTTGTTTTACCTCTAGACTTGACTATTCCAACACACTCCTGCCTGGTTTCCCACATTCTACCCTTTGTAAATATGAAGTCATCCAAAACTTTGCTGATCATGTCTTAACCTGCACCAAGTCCCGTTCCCCTATCACCCCTGTGCTTGCTCCCGACATTGGCACTTGGTCAAGCAATGTCTTGACTTTAAAATTGTCATCCTTATTTCCAAATCCCTCATGGCCCTAACCCCTCCCCATCTTTGTAATCTCCTCCAACCTTACAACCCTCTGAGATATCTGTGCTCCTCTAATTTTGGTTTCTTCAGCATCCCGACTTATAATTACCATTGGTGGCTCTGACTTCAGTTGCCTAGACTCCAAGTTCTGGAATACCCTCCATATACCTCTCCACTTCACTTTCCCCTTTTAAGATTCCCCTTAAAACATACCTCTTTGACTAAGTTTTTTCCCCATCTGACCTAATATCTCCTTATGTGGCTCAGTATCATACTCTGTTTCATGACGGCCCTGTGAAGTGTCTTGGGACGTTTTGTTGCCTTAAAGGTGCTATATAAATATAAGTCACTGTTGTTGTTATAAGTTGTTGTTGAAGCACACTAATTTCTTATTCTATTGAAGTTGTAAAACAGCACTAGGCAATATTGCAATAGCTGACAAGCATAAAATTGTTCTGCATTTCTATGACACCATTTGATTAATGAGCAAGCACATCATAATTGGAATAATTTGAACAAGGCTAAAATTCTCTGAAACCAAATTGAAATTTCGGCCTAATTCTGAGTTAATTCTTATTAAGTAAATCCACTTAATTAATCTTTTCTTCTAGTAGTCATTAAATAGGAATTAAATGGCTTCATGTAAAACACATATTGTAGTTACAGCATATATTTACACGAGGAACACTGAAGCGGCTGCTGGGGGTGTGTATCATATATTGAATTTGAAGTAATGTGAGATGAATCACATTTCTTGGGCTTGTTTTATCCATAGGCCTATTCTGCAAATCCAACTTTTTAGGTGGAAATTGCTTTCCTTATTTCAACTTGGATTTGATTCTGACTGTCCCTGGATTTTAACAAAAGGACAATTTTCTAATTGTTCTGTACATTTTGTAATTTGCTTATCCATTAGTTGTTAGTCATGGGGATGTTGGAAACATTGAGAACCCCTAAAAGCAGCAGAATTTTTTCTAGGAATGGTAATTATTTGTGTATTCCCTGGTCTAGTGGGTATCCATTTGACTTCCAGGTGGTCTGACAGTGGATACGTATTATTCCTTATCAGTCTATTAGAGGTTCTCCCAGTCCTTCATCAACTCTTTTTATTTGCACTTCAGATTTGGATTGTTTCTGAATTCAAATATAATCCCAATACTTTTCCTTAGCTTCTTCCTAATTCTGCACTTTTTTTTAACATTTATTTGGCTGTTTATTACTAACACCATGGCCAGAATCTATTTCAGTTACCATTCTTCTTTGCATCCTTTTAGTCACAGTACAAGGAACATGTAAAAAATTGTTAAATGCATAGACTTAGCAACCAGGCCTCCTATAATCAAGAGGACAAAGAGGTGTTGACGGTTTAGGTAAGAAATGTGCTAATGGTGACATTAAGGGTAGAAAGCAGGACGAGCAAGGTACAGATAGCCCTAGTGGGGGTGGGGTGGGGGGAAGGGATCAAAATAGGCTGAAAGGTAGAGATAAAACAATGGATGGAAATGCATTTAGAAATAATGGAAATAGGTGGGAAAAGAAAAATATATATAAATTATTGGAAAAAGGGGGATCAGCACCTCATCTTCCGACTAGGCACTTTACAGCCTTCTGGACTGAATATTGAGTTCAACAACTTTAGATCATGAACACTCTCCTCCATCCCCATCTCCTTTCCGATCTCCCTTTTTTCCAATAATTTACATATATTTTTCTTTTCCCACCTATTTCCATTATTTTTAAATGTATTTCCATCCATTGTTTTATCTCTACCTTTTAGCCTATTTCAATCCCTTCCTCCCACCCCACCCCCACCAGGGTTATCTGTACCTTGCTTGCCCTGCTTTCTACCCTTAATGTCACCATTAGCACATTTCTTACCTAATATCACCACCGTCAACACCTCTTTGGCCTTTTGTCTATGACATCTTTTGGCAATCTCCACCTATCACTGGCCCTTTATCCAGCTCTCCCTGCCACCACCCCCACCACCCCCCCACCCCGCCCCCCCCACTCACCACCCCCCCACCAAACCAGCTTATATTTCACCTCTTTTCTATTTTTCCTTAGTTCTGATGAAGAGTCATTTGGACTCGAAACGTTAACTGTATTCCTCTCCATAGATACTGTCAGACCTGCTGAATTTTTCCAGGTATTTTTGTTTTTGTTTTGGATTTCCAGCATCCGCAGTTTTTTGCTTTTATCTCCTATAATCAAGTCTCTCTTCTGTACAATATTACAAATAAATTGGATTCTAATTTTATTAGGGGAGCAGTTTAGGGATTATTACATTCTTACACCTTTTGATGATTTCTGGTCATACTTATTATTATTATTTTCAATTTTATTCCAAACAAAATATCTATTTGTTCCAGACTTTATAAAAGACATTAAGCAGCTGAGTAATACTTGTTTTATCTATGGGTCTATTCTACAAATCCACCTTATTAGGTGGAAAATTATTTTCCTAATTTCAAATATTACTTAATGTGCGTAATCTGTATACTTGTGCCCACCAGCGCTGTGCCAATCATTCTAATTAATCCCTTCTCTTGCCATGCACTAGATGCTGCTTACCATTGCAGGATGATCTGCTTGAAGGTAGGCCATGAAATATCATGAAGCCCACTCTCAAGCATTTCTTGAGCCAATCCACCAGTCTTTCAAATTGGCCAGTGACAGCCATCTGTAAATTGAAGTTCAAGATGTCAGTGACTGTAGTCCACAAAAGGAACTATGGCTCCAAAATTAGCAGTCAGTGGGCAGAGGCTGAATGATATCTAAGTTGTTTTGAGGTCCAGGTCTCATTTGTGTTAATTTGGTGAGTTTCCCACATCAAAGGAATGCTCTGGTGCAGCTTGCTGGTTGGGAAGGGTGGAAATTACCCTCCAAGATTAAACTGGCCAACAGTCTGATCCAGAGGTGGGGAAGAGACAATCCAGGGACAAGCCAATCACTGGCTGGCAGTGTGCCAGGTTAATTTTAGGTGGGATTTTCCACCCCTGCCCACTGCTGGGATTGTCTGGTGTCATCGCAAGTCAATGGACTTTTGGCTGGGCCGCTGTATCTCCAGCGGTGGCTCCCGCCAAAATGGGGGTGGAAAATACGGGCTTTTGTGTGGCCAGGAATATGCTCTTTCTGGCTCCACAAAAGTAAAAGATTTTGGACTGTATTTTGCAGATGACTGGGCAGGCTGTGCAACATTAGTATAAATAGCCAGACTTTACATGATGCACACTACATCCAGCCATTCCTCAAAATTGCAACTGGCGTCCCATGTACACTGTAGAACTCCAGATTTGCATCTTAAAAGTAGTCTCTCACCTGAAACAGGCAGGTGCTCCAGCCACCCATTTGAAAGTCCCTTTCCAGGTAGCAATAGCAGAAACACCAGTGTAAATGGGGCAGTAAATGACCCAACGATAATTTCAAATTGCTATCACCCCATTTATGTTTGGCAGCAAACTGGCTCCTATGTATCACCTTACTCCTTCTGTCCTCTGAGGCTAGACATTTCTATGTGCTCCATGATGCATGGCAGTTGTGCATCTGCCTCATGCATTGCTGTTGAAGGTTCAAAGTTTCACTGCTGCACATCCTTTGACAGCCCCTAATGCAATCACAAAAATTGTAGTTTAAGATTATCAATTATCTCCTTCTGAAGATGGCTCCTAGTACTTTGCCAATTGCAACAGAGGAACATCTGAGTCAGTACTTTTTGTTGTTCAACTGCACTCTCATTTACTCATTCATTTACATTGGATCTCTGCTTGTGCCAAGTGGTGAATGTGATGTGGCCTCTTGTGAAATGCTCATGTTCTGCCTGTCACCAGATGATGCCATCTCACATTGGGAAGACATTCGAACAGGGACCATGAAAAATTAAACACAATATAATGTTTAGATTCATGTCCCACCCATTAATTTGGAGATGCCTGAAATTGTTGACATAAAAACAATTTGCACTTATAGTGCCTTCAATATGAAAAAAGTCCAAAAATACTTTGACAGTAGAAATAGGTTCCGAAGTAGATGATAAGCTAGGAAGGGATTACGAAAGAAGACCAAAGGCTTGGTCAAAAATATGGCTTAAGGAAGTTTTTAAAGAGAGTAAAGCGGTAAAGTGGGTGGATAGAAGACTGGAAGAGGTTTCAAGAAAGGGTTTGGGAAGGTCATGGAGGGAATTACAGATAGGATTTTATATTCAATATATTGGCGTAAAGAGAATTGGTTCAAACCACTAATGTTAGGAGTGATGACCATGTGGAACATAATGTTGGAGAGAATATTGGTGGCTGTGTTTCAGATGTTACACTTTGTAGAGGGTAGGAGGTTAGTAACAAGGATATTAGAATAATGAAGTCTAGATGGGATGGTGGAATCTTGCTGGTCCTGAGAAGATAGGTTTGGATGTGAGTCCAGGAGGAAAATCAGGAAATCTTGCATTGGGGCAGATTCCTGATGGATAACTGCCTGATTGATTTTTGCCAGGGGTGTGTCACAAAACTATCATATTTTTCAAAATATTATTGTGGCATATTATACAGTAGGCTTAAATGTGTGTGTGTGTGTGTGGTTCTGTGTGTGGCTGATTTAATTGAATTAGAGATAGGTAGACTACAAGGTTGAAGTTATCAAAAGGGTTAGGTGTAAAAAGGCATTTGAAATGCTAATGGATGGCTTAAGTAAAGGGGAATTTGCTTTTTTAGATAAGGGGAAAAGTTGTTGGATTTTCAAAGAGACATGATAAGGTTTTTACGACTGACAAGATAAATAGTGCAAGGTAATTATGTTGATTTTTCACAAAAACGCTGACTATAATGACAGCATAAAAAATGTTATATTCTGGGAAAAGTAACTTCCAAAGACATGGGGGAACAATGGGATTTACAAATCAAAGAAGGAGAAATGTACTTAAAGAAGGATGGAAGGCTGTGTGGGGGTGGCTCTGTGAGATCTGAAAGGTACACCATGTGAAACAGACTTAAAGAAAACCTCTAGCCACTTTGCAGAAGTCTGCTGTTCCAGTAACCAAGGTTATGTTAAAAGACTTTGGAATTCCACTGTTAAGTGGGTGCTTGTGGTAACCTTGCTGGATTATCTCTATAAATTTAAAACCTATTTTGGGCTGTTGTTTTAAACAGGGTGTGTAGTTGAGTGTCTGGTTAATTAGGGATTTTGGGAATTGTTATAATATTAAGTAACCATGTAACTGTAATCTTGTGTTTGTGTCTTATTTTCTTTTGTTAATAAATGCTTTAAGTTAATTTTTTAAAAGCTCTAAAGGTGTTAGTGGACTCATTACTTCTGAATTCAGTGCACAAACCTTCTTGTAATAAATGCAAATTGCAAAACCATTGTGATAGTGTGGCCAAGTTTCCCTTGTGGATTTGGTCAGCCTGGCCAATACCACCTGCCACGTTATAACAAAATTGAGGGCTCTTTGCAGGTATTTTGAAATTCCTTGTTTGGCTGGAGTCGGTGAATCTTAAGGCTATGAGTACGAGAAAAACATTGAACTCAGGAATTGGTGTTGAGAGATTTTAAAGTGGTTATACTGTAAAAATGGCTTTAACCATTGCTAAGACTTTCCTGGGAGTAGAAGATATAACCCTGATTGGTTTACAAAAAGTAACTAAGGCTCAGTTAACAGAATTGGCAGATAAGTTACAGTTAGGATTAATCACAGGGGCAAAGAAAGTGGACATATTTGAAGTAATAGCGCAGCATTTGAAATTGGAGAGGATACCTGAAACTAGTGACTCACAGCTGGTGGTAGTGAGACTTCATTTACAAATGAAGAGGATTGAACTTGAAAAAGCAATGGAAAGAAAAAAAAAACATGAATTAGAGGAAAAGGAAAAAGGAAAGAGAAAGGGCATTTAAAGGGGAGCAAGCAGAAAGGCAGGAGAGAGAGAGAGAGGAAACACGAAGGGTAAATGGAACTGGAAAAGTTGGCAATGAAGGAAAGGGTAAAGGAAAGGGAAAGAGAATATCAGCTTAAAAAGCTGGAGGTTAAAAAAGAGATCACAGATGCTGAGGAAGGTTCTGATGTGGCAATGGCCACTTCCAATTTAAAACTCAGTTGGGAGATGTTTAAATTTGTGCAGGCACTTCTGAAGTTTGAGAAAAGGGATGTAGAGGTGTTCTTTATCTCATTTGAGAAGATAGCTAAGCAGATGAAATGGCCACAAGAAATCCGGACATTGCTTTCATAGTCTAGGTTTGTGGGTAGAGCTTATGAGGTATATGCATCGCTGTCAGAAGAGGTATCAGTGAATATGAGGCAGTAAAAAAAGGCTATTTTGAGTGCATATGAGTTGGTTCCTGAGGCATACAGGCTGAAATTTAGGAATGTAGAGAAACAGCCTGGCCAGACTTATATTGAGGTTGAGAGAGCTAAACAAAGTAATTTTCACAGTGGATACCAGCATTAGAGGTAGAACGAACATATGCAGCTCTTAGAGAAGTAAATCTTTTCAAAGAATTTAAAGATTCACTTCCTTCAGTAGTTAGAGCTCGTGTGGAAGAACAGATGGTTAAAATGGCTAGGCAAGCAGCAGAGATAGCTGATGATTATGAGCTAGTTCATAGATCAAAACCTTTTTCTCATCACCCTTCTAAATCTGAGAAGGGTAGAAAGTAGGAAGGTGAAAGTTAGGTAGGGAGCCAGGGAAGAGAAGGAGCAGTTGGAAATTTTCAGGAAGTTTCTCTTCAGACCAAAAAGGAAGGTGCTGAGGGTAGAAGTGACACTGAAAACTTAAGCATTTTCATTGTATTAAGTGCGGCACACAAAGTAAATGGGCAGAATTTTGCCCTCGGATGGTGGGCAGGCTCCACCGGCTCAGTGGTGGGCGGACAGCTGACCCCCACCACTGAAACGCGGCCCTCTGACATTTTGAGTGGGCGGGCCAATTAGGGTCCGCCGAGTGGCCTGCCCAACAGGAAGCGCTATGCGCTTCCTGTGCAATGGTGGGGGGAATCCCCAACTGTCAAAGTGCGCTCTTTCACGCACATGCTCCCTGAGGCAAAGTCCTGTCTCAGGGAGATTTGTGACAGGTAAGTAAAGTCTAAAAATAGATCAACATTGAAATTATTAACATGTCCCCCTCATGTGACAATGTCACACGAGATGGGACGTGTTAATAATTAACGCATAAAGTTTATTAAATGTTTAAAAAACGGACATGAAACTTCATCCCGCCAGTGGATGAAGTTTCATGAATATTCAGAAGTCTGCTGGGGCTCCTGGCCTGTCTGCCAGCCTTAAGCTTGGACGGGCAGGGTCTTTAACAAGGTTAATTATCCTGTCAAGGGCCTCAATTGGCCATTGACAGGTCAGCGGGCGAACAGCTGATTTAGCTATCCCGTCCACCTTCCTAAAAATTTAAAGGGACTGGGATGACATCGGGGATTCCTTCCGATGTCATTGCGCGTCATTTTCCTGTCGGCAAGTGGGCTCCGCCCCCAAATCGCTGACGGGAAAATTCAGGCCAATGTGTTGGAGGTTACAGGCAAAACCTATTGCGGTAGTTGTAATACAGGCAAGTTCTGGAAATGATATGACTGTGGGTTTTGAAATGCAGTAAGCAGGAAAAAACAATGGTTTGTGTTAAGGTGAAGCAGGAAGACTCAGTGATAGTAAAGATGTGGGAATGTGTTCACAATTTACCCAAGGGAGTTCTGAAGGGCAGGTTACAGAAATGTATAAAGATCTTGTGTATGAAGGGAAAGTCTGTCTATGGGCAGGATTTCACCCATGTTGGGTGGGTTTGGAGGCGGTGGGCAGGGGCGGTTGGGAAGATGACCACTGCCCGCGATCAGTGCCGGAAGGCGATTTCACGCTGGCGGGCCAGTTAAGGCTTACCCAGCATTTAATGTGAGCAGCAGTGCTCAGTGCTGTCTGTGCGGGCAGGAGTAATAGCCGGGTGAGCACGACGTCCGCGCATGTGCACGAGTGCGGGCTTCAGAGCTCCCTCCGGGGGGGTGAAGTGTTATGTAAAAAAAAAAGAAAATAAAAATGTAATGAAACATATCCCCTCAGGTGATTCTGTCACATGAGTAGGGACATGTTATTAATTAATTTTTAAAATTTTATTTTTATTTGCTTTAAGAAACCTCTTCCCACCCGTGGCCCTGCCTTTTCGCCTGCCTGCCAACCATAAGGATGGATGGGCAGCGAAAAATTCAACTTAATTGATAATTTAATGGCCTTAACAGGTCTTTTAATTGTCAGCGGGTGTGCCAACTCTGGCGCCCACTGAACAAAATATCGTGCGAGTGCCCGTCGACATTGGGATGCTCACCCGACATCAACGCGCATCATTTTACACTCAAGCGGGTCGGGCACATGCCAGCCCACCGAGGTAAAAAATTTACCCCATGTGTTCAGGGTGAGCAAGCGCAGATATTAAAATTTTAATGGGTATAGAGGTTAGTCGATCCTTTTGTTATAGGATAGTGCTATTAGTTGTTCAGAGGGAGTGTTGCAGCAAAAAGTGGTAATAAATGGAATTCATGGAGCTGCTAACATCATTTAAATTCTCATAACATTATTGTGATTTATTGTAAAAGTAGGTTAATAATGGGGTTTGGATTGTTTCTCTATGTGTATGTGGGATTTAATTGAATTGGACATAGCTGGTCTTGGGTCTTTGACTCATCAAAAGAAGCTAGGTTTGAAATGCTAAATATTTAAACATGGCTGACGTTTTAGAATGTGGGGTGAGGAGAATTTGCATTTTTGGATAAATCAGGGTAGTTTGAATTTCAAAGAGTTGGTAGGATGTTACATTTAACCAGAGAAGCTAGGCCGAGCAGTGTGTTTATTTTTCCCAAAGGTTACTTGCAATATTAGCATCATGAATAGATTTATGTTATGAGAAAAATAAAGTTCCAAAGGCATATGGGAACAATGGAATTTGCATTAAAAGGGAGAAACATGTATAAAGAAGAAGAGGCTATGTGTCAGGGAAGGCATTGCAAGATCTACCAGAAGTGTGAAAAGCCTCCAGTGGCTGTACATTAAGCTGCTGTCTACAGGAACTGAAGCTGTGAAAAGCCACTTTGAATTCTACTGTCCAGGGTATTGTGTTAACTGGCTGGAATCTATTTAAAATCTTTTTTTTTTGTTTACTGTTGCCTAAATGGAGGTATAACTGGAAGCCAGATTAATTAGGGGCTTTTAGGAGTTAGGCCATAAGACCATAAGACATAGGAGCAGAAATTAGGCCATTTGGCCCATCGAGTCTGCTCCGCCATTCAATCATGACTGATAGGTTTCTCAACCCCATTCTCCGGCCTTCTGCCCGTAACCTTTGATCCACTTATCAATCAAGAACCTATCTATTTCGGTCTTAAATACACTCAATGACCTGACCTCCACAGCCCTCTGTGACAATGAATTCCATAGATTCACCACTCTCTGGATAAAGAAGTTTCTCCTCATCTCTGTTTTAAAAGGTCTTCCCTTTACTCTGAGGCTGTGCCCTCGGGTCCTAGTCTCTCCTACTAATGGAAACATCTTCCCCACGCCCATTCTATCCAGGCCTTTCAGTATTCTGTAAGTTTCAATCAGATCGCCCCTCATCCTTCTAAACTCCATCGAGTATAGACCCAGAGTCCTCAAACGTTCCTCATATGTTAAGCCTTTTATTCCTGGGATCATTCTCATGAACCTCCTCTGGACCCTCTCCAGGGCCAGCACATCCTTCCTGAGATACGGGGCCCAGAATAGCTCACAATATTCTAAATGTGGTCTGACCAGAGCCTTATAAAGCCTCAGCAGCATATTCCTGCTTTTATATTCTAGTCCTCTTGAAATAAATGCCAACATTACATTTGCCTCCCTAACTACCGACTCAACCTGCAAGGTAACCTTAAGAGAATCCTGGACTAGGACTCCCAAGTCCCTTTGCACTCCAGATTTCTGAATTCTCTCCCCATTTAGAAAATAGTCTATGCCTCTATTCTTCCTACCAAAGTGCATGACCTCATACTTCCCCACATTGTATTCCATCTGCCACTTCTTTGCCCATTCTCCTAACCTGTCCAAATCCTTCTGCAGTCTCCCCGCCTCCTTAATACTACCTGTCCCTCCACCTATCTTTGTATCATCTGCAAACTTAGACAGAATGCCCTCAGTTCCTTCATCTAGATCATTAACGTATAAAGTGAAAAGTTGTGGTCCCAACACTGACCCCTACGGAACTCCACTAGTCACCGGCTGCCATCCTGAGAAGGACCCCCTTATCCCCACTCTCTGCCTCCTACCAGACAGCCAATCTTCTCTCCATGCTAGTACCTTGCCTCTAAAACCATGGGCTCTTATCTTACTGAGTTCTTATAATAGTAATTTGTAGAGCTATGTATGTGCTTGAATTCTTGTCTTTTGTTAATAAATGTTTAATTTAGCTTTCTAAAAATCTCTGAAGTCATGGTAGATTTATTGGGCTGAATTTTGCCTTTGATGGGCGGGTGGGCCCGACCAACTCAGCGGCAGGCGGGCATCCGATTGCCGCCGCTGAAAGGGGCCCCGCTGCCATTTTACGTGGGCGGGCCAAATAAGGCCTGCCCAGCGTGACGCCCGTTGGAAGTGCTATGTGCTTCCTGTGCAGGTGGGGAGGGATTCCCCAACTGCGAGAGTGCGTTCTTTCATGCATGCGCACAAAAGAGCGCACATTTCCCTGAGGCTAAGTGCTGTCTCAGGGAGATCGCTGAAAGGTGGTGAAAGTTCAAAACTAAAAAATAAAAAAATCATTAACATGTCCCCCTCATGTGAAAATGTCACACGAGATGGGACATTTTAATGAAGTACACAAAAACTTTATTAAACTTTTTAAAATCTGAAATCAAACCTCATCCTGCCACTGGATGAGGTTTGTTAAAAAATCACTTACCCGCCTGCCCGCTGGGCCCGTGCGCCGAGCCAAAGTTTGCACGGGCTCCTCAAAATCCTTGTCAGTTGGTGACTTAATGGCCTTAACAAGGCCTTTAATTAATGGCGGGTGCGCGTCATGCTACATAGTGTGCCCGCCGAACTAAACATCGCGATGCCGCGCGCTGACGTCGGGATGCCCGCGTGACTTCAGCATGCTACATTTTAAGCACTGACGTGTAGGCTCTGCCACCCGCAAGCCAGCCAGAAGATTCAGCCCATTGTTTCTGAATTCAGGGCACGCATCTCAAAATAAAATGCAAATTGCAAAACAGTTGTGACCGGGTGATCAAGTTTCCCTTGTGGATTTGATTCGCCTGGCACACATCATCTGCTGCATCATAACACTAAACCTGTTCCATTGTGGAAGGTAAATTTTAAAAGTAAGTTGAAAACAGGTGAGATGGTTGTTGGAGTAGTGGAAAGATTGCCCATTGCAAGGGTTCAATTTATCTTAGATAATGATATAGCTGGATCGCAGATGTTGGTGATGCCTACTGTAGTTGAGCAGCCTGTGGAGGTGCATTCAACAGAGATATTGCTGAAAGAACACCCTGGATTGTTTCCAGATTGTGTAGTAGCGAGATCACAAACTCACAGGTTGAAACAGGAAGAGGAGGAGTTTAAAAAAATGGAAAAGACGCCTTTACTTGGTTCTGTTGAAGAGTCATATGGACTCGAAACGTTAACTGTGTTCTTCTCCGCAGATGCTGCCAGACCTGCTGAGCTTTTCCAGGTATTTTTATTTTTGTTTTGGATTTCCAGCATCCGCAGTTTTTTGCTTTTATCTGATATTCAATTAGCTGGACCTATTTTTGAAAAGATTGGACAGGAAGAGAAAGCTGAAGAGAATGAAGTGGAAATGTTTAGTTCAGTTAAATTGGTAAGAGTTACAGAAGAAGAATTCACAAATAAAGAAGTTATATCAGACAGCTTATTCAGAAGCAGAGGCAGAATGTTAAAGGTAATTTGTTAATCAGGAAGTTCATGTTCCAGCAGATGAGAAATGCGAGTTGGTACATCAAATTGTTATACTAACTGGATACAAAAATGAATTCTTGAGAGTAGCTCATGAAATTCCAATAGCTAGACATTTGGGAATTAGGAAAATGCAGGCAAAAATACAAAAACATTTTTATTGGCCTGGATTGCATAAAGATGTAGTCAAATTCTATAGATCATATCACATATGTCAGATTACAGGAAAACCTCAAGCAGTGATTAAACTGGCATCTTTAATTCCTATTCAAGCATTTGAGGAACCTTTTACCAGGGCCCTGAATGATTGTGTAGACCCTTCCCTAAGACTAAAAGTGGAAATCGGTACTTGCTGACAATCATGTGCGTATCTACAAGGTTTCCGGAAGCGATCCTTTACAAAATATTACAGCAAAGAGAATTGTCGAGGAGCTGACTGAATTTTTTTCCAGCGATTGGTTACTGAAAGAAATACAATCAGGTCACAGTTCAAATTTCATGTAATAGCTGTTTAAGGAAGTAATGAACTGCCTGGGGATAAAACAGTTTAAGTCAACAGCTTATCATCCTGAATCACAAGGTGCTATAGAGAGATGGCATCAAACTTTAAAAACTATGATAAGGGCTTATAGTCAAGACTATCTACAGGACTGGGATTGGGGAATTCCATTCTTGTTATTTGCTATGAGGGATGCCCCTAATGAATCAACAGGATTTAGTCCTTTTGAATTAGTCTATGAGGTAAGGGGACCGCTTAAGTTGATTCAGGAGGAACGAGTAGGTCAGAATTGGAAAACTACTCTCTTGGATTATGTGACAAACTTCCAAGAAAGATCGAATGGGGCATGTGAGTTAGCTAAGGAACATTTAAAGAGATCACAGCAGGTGATAAAGGCAAAGGCAGTTAAGAGGGCCAAAGCTCGTACTTTTGTTGCTGGAGAAAAGGTTTTAGTTTTGTTACCAGTGCTGCGTGAACCATTAAAGGCAAGGTATCGTGGGCCTTACAGAATTGAAAAGAAACTAAGTGAAGTAAATTATTTAATAAATACTCCAGATAGAAGAAAGAAGCAAACAGTGTGGCATGTAAATATGTTTAAAAATACTTTGACAGGGAAGATAACCAAAAGGAGGAATTAGTAGTGTCATGAAGCTATTAATGTATATAATATTACTGGAAAATATTTTTCTTTTAAAGTAGAGGTTTAGTGTGTGGATGTGTCGTAATGGGACGAAAGCCAGCTAGTCTGGGTGCTTTGATGTGCACAAGTTTTGATATATGGGAGAGATAGAGTGTATTTGCATTTTTTGAATAGAACATTCAAGAAGTGGGGTGAAAACTGACACCTATCTAGCAGATACCAAGCAATATGTTTATATCACTCATATAATTGGTACTATGAAAGGGGTTTTATTGTTAGAAGAGGCTGATGATACAATGAGAATTTACATTCAATGAACAGTGCTAGGCATAACCTTAGCAGTATTGTGTGTGCTGTGCAGAGGCAATGTGAGATCAAAAGGCAGCTGTAAACCTCCAACTGCCTCCACAGGAACCAAAGTGAAAAGAACCTAATTTTGAATTTTTAAGGTAAAAATGTTTTTCCTGGTGTTTGGTTAAGTCTATGGTTGCTGTTTCCTTCATGGAGATTAGTTTGGGAATTTGTTAAAATTATGATGGTAGTAATTTGAAGCCATGGGCTGCATCTTACCTATGTCAGACGGGCTGGGCGGGGGCGTGCGCAGAGCCGATCACCATCCGCGATCGGCTGCGCAGCACCATTTTATGTGGCCAGGCCAATTAAGGCCCGCCCAGCATAACGCACGGCCAGTAGCATGCAACATTACCTGTGCAGGTCGGAGGAGGAGGGAGAGTTGGGGCCTGCGTTCTTTTGAGACCATGCACGAAAGAACGCATGTGCTCAAAAGAACTCAGCAATCTCCCTGAAGCACGGAGCTGCCTCAAGGAGATTAAGTTGATAACGAAAGTTTTGAATAAATGACTGTAAAAATTATTTAAACATGTTGCCTCATGTGATAGTGTCACATGAGTTGGGACATGTTTGTATATTTAGCAAAATTTATTTAATTATTTTATTAAACCATCAGGAAACCTTATCCTGCCCGTGGATGAGGTTTCCTGAAAAAAGCAAAGGCCACTTGGGCTCTTCGGCTGCCTGCCAACTTTAAGGTTGGACGGGCAGCATTGTTAATAGGGTAAATTTTTTAATGGCCTTAAAAGACCGTTGACAGTTCGGTGGGCGCACAGCCGCCTTTGGCATGTGCTCACCAAACGAACGATCAAAATGACGCTTGATGACGTCGGGACGCACGCCCGACATCATCTCGTGTCAACTTGCACGTCGGCGTGTCGGGTCTGCCCGCACATGCTGATGGCAATATTCTGGCCCTTGTGTATATATATATTTTAACCTGTGTAAACTAATAGTGTTTCATTTTGTTTAATGTCGAGAACTGGTGGTCTGATTCCTGAAATTAGAGTGGCATCTCAAGCATAACACTTAAAATTATAGGTTATGACAGTTGTTTAAAGTTTCCTTCAGGGATTTTTAAATAACCCAGCTTTACCAACTGCATCGGTCATAACCATTCGGGGCTCTAGTGGGACAAAAGTATTTCTAATTCCTTGATTGGTTTGGAATTGGTGAATCTTAAAGGTCACTCGTACAATAGGCACTTTGAATTCAGGAGTTGGTGAGGTATTTTGGAAGGGGCGAGACTGCATGATGGCTTTGGCAATTGCTAAGTCTTGCCTGGGAGTAAAAGAGATAACTCTGATTGGGTTGGAGAAAGTAACCAAAAGTAAGTTAATAGAGTTGGCAGAAAAGTTAAAATTGGGGTTACCTGAGGGTGCTAGGAAATCAGATATAATTAAAAGTATAGCACAGCATCTACAGTTGGAAGTGAAACCTGACACTAGTGAGTCACAGCTGGAGGTTGTGAGACTTCAGTTACAAATGAAGACGCTTGAATTGGAACGAGCAAAGGAACTAAAAAAGCTTGAATTTGAAGCAAAGGACAGTGAAATAGCTTTTAAAAGGGAATTAGAAATTGTGAAGGTAGAGAAGGAGGAAAGAGAAAAAGAGATAGAGAGAATTCCAACTGCAAATGTTGGCAGTTAGAAAAGAGATGCCAGTAGGTGAGGAAGGATTTATCTCTAGAGTAGAACCCAGTGGGGATAGGTTTAAATTTGTACAAGCCCTTCCAAAGTTTGAGGAAAAAAGATATTGAAGATTATTTATTTAATTTGAGAAGCTAGCTAAACAGATGAAATAAAGAGTCTTCACAGGAAAACTGCACATTATTATTACAGTCTAAGTTGTTAGGTAGGGCACTTGAGGTATATGCTTCACGATCAGAAGAAATGTAGGTAAATTATGATGTGGTGAAAAAAGCTATTTTGAGTACTTACGAGTTGGTTTCTGAAGGCAGAAATTTAGGAATATGAGAAAACAGCCTGGGCAAACTTATATTGAGTTTCAAAGAGTAAAACAAAATAACTTTGACCAGTGGATACAAGTGTTAAAAATAGAGACAACCTACGCTGCTCTTAGGGAAGTCATTCCTTTGGAAGAATTTAAAGATTCAATCCCTTCAGTAGTAAGAACTCATATGGAGGAACAGAGGGTTGATTCGGATACAGAGATGCCTCAGGGAGATTAGTTTCAAGTTTAAACATTCTAATAAAATGTTGTAAAAATATTTATGACATGTCCCCACATGTGAAATTGTCTAAGAGTGAATTTGCAAAAGCGCAAGTTACCTATCTAGGCCATAAAGGTCGGACATGGTCAGGTGGCTCCAAGAGATGAGAAAGTAAAAGCCACCATGAATTTCCCAGTGCCTACAACAAAACGAGAAGTTTTGAGATTTCTGGGCATGACTGGATTTTACTGGAAATTGTACCATTGTAGCTGCTTCATTAGCTGAACTACTAAAAAAGAGCAAGAAGTTTCAATGGACACAGGAGTGTCAGAAGGCATTGGACAGTTTAAAAATTGTGTTGGCTACTACACCAGTTGTGGCAGCACCTAATTATGCCCAGCAGTTTAATTTGGCGGTGGATGCAAGTGATTTGGGTATTGGTGCTGTGTTGTTACAAGAGGATGAAACAGGAATTGAGAAGCCGATAGGATATTTTTCACGGAAGCTGAATGTTCATCAGAGAAGACACTCAACCATTGAAAAACAGACTCTAGGTCCGGTGTTAGCATTGCAGCATTTCGAGGTTTATGTTGCAAGCAATTCATTAGTAACAATTTTTTATACAGACCACTATCGTTTAAAATTTCTGGACAAATTTTGAGTCCAAAGTGCAAGACTGTTCAGATGGAGTTTATTACTGCAGCCGTTTAATTTACAGATTATATATGTGTCTGGAGGAGAAAAATCTAATTGCGGATACATTATCAACAGTTTAAAGTTCAAAGGAAATTGGACTGAAATGACCTCTGTTGATACAAAAGGTTTGTATAAATATATTGTCATGTTAATGCATGCACCCGGTGTTGTAATAGGCTGTGCATACTTATAAGTACAGTAAGCAATGTAAGATGAGCTGAGAAAATGAAGCCGTCTTTTAAAATTATGATAGTTCATTTTTTAATGATGAAGATGTCACAAAACTATTATATTTTTCATAATATTATTGTGGGATGTTGTAAAGTAGGCGTGTGTGTGTGTGTGTGTGTGTGTGGCTGATCTAATTAAATTAGAGACAGGTCTGGTCCTGTTAGAATTTTATAGGTTATAATTTTAAAGAAGGATGGAAAGCTGTACGGGAGGTGGTCGTGTGAGATCTGAAAGGTACACCTCGTGTAACAGACTTGGGGAAAAGCCTCTAGCCACTTTGCAGAAGTCTGCTGTTCCAGGAAGCAAAGTTGTGTTAAAAGCCTTTGGAATTCCACTGTCGAGTGGATGCTTGTAGTAACCTTGCTGGATTGTCTCTATAAATTTAAAATCTATTTTGGGCTGTTGCCTTAAAGGAGGTGTATATTTGAGAGTCTGGTTAATTAGGAATGTTGGGAATTGTTATAATATTAAGTAACTGTAATCTTGTGTATGTGTCTTATTCTTTTCTTTTGTTAATAAATGTTTTCGAGATTTTACAAAATGAATTTGAAGGTGTTAGTGAATTCATTACTTCTGAAATCAGTGCATAAACCTTCCCGTAATAAATACAAATTACAATTCCATTGTGTTAGTGGTCAAGTGTTGTGATAGTGTGGCCAAGTTTCCCTTGTGGATTTGGTCAACCTGGCAAATACCACCTGCTGTATCACAACAGGTCATATCTGAAAGCATTGGCTATCTACCCAGCAGCAGTGATTATTAGTAATTATTAGCAAGTTCCCACTCAGGGCAAAGAGGTGATGTTTCTAGGATCTTCCAAATGGTGGACAGGCTCCCACTGATGCTAAAGCTCATCAGCTGCCTGGAGGTGGCCTCTCCATGGTTGCCCCTCCACATTAATGGCCAGGCAACTGTGGCCACACTCACTTTGAACAACTGCAGAAAAGTTGAGAGATGTCTCCATCTTGAGGCGCCCTCGCAGTTTCCCACTTACATCGGTAGCACCCACTTCTCCTAGTGGGACTGTCAGCTGCCCACAGCCTTGGCGCCTGTGCAGCCTGCCCACCATCCCTAATTGGATGGACACCAGGAGATTGTCTGTTAATAGGCCACTTCAGAGAAGACCGCGCAGGCCGGCAGGACATAGACACTATCGGGATCAGGACCGACATATGGGGAGGAATTTTCCGAGCCCACTAGCAGTGGGTGTGATTTGTCTCGTGCACGGAAAATATGGCGGGACCAAATTAATGATGGCGTGAAGGCAGGTCACAATCTTCCGCTCAGCCCGCCAAAAGCTCTTGGAAACCCGACGTATTGTCCATCCAACAGCACACAGGTGACATGCACTTGGCGGCCTTCACTTTGGGGGAACTGATGTGAGTGAGCAGCAGCGTTCTCCACAGCTCACCCATTGCTTACAGGTGTTAGGGGTACTGGGGGGAGGGGGGGAAATGATGCCTGGCTCTGCAGGCGACTGCTGAGGGGTGGGGGTTGCTTGGAGGCAAATGCTTGCCAGCCTCGGAGGCAACAGCTGAGGGAGAAGATGGGGTGTCAAATGCTGCCCTGGCACATCCCGCGCACAGACAATCGAGGTGGGGGGCAGGGTAAGCGAGGGAAATGGCCACACATCAGGGACACCTGTATAAACTGACCCTGCCTCTGCAACTAAGACAGATCAGGCACAGCCACAGTGATATGATTGGGGTCAGGCTCCTAGCCTGCCTGCCCATGCAAGCAACGCGGAGACACCAAAGGGCCACCAAGCATCCATACCTTAACACCGCTACCACCTCCCCCCCCTCCGCCCCTCCCCCTGCAGCACACCCACCCCACCCCAGTACAAACTTCGAGTCCACCACCACTTTAATGGACAGCGGAGCAGTTGGACTGCACTCATTATACAATCTCCTCGCCAACACTGGCCATGTAGCAGTCACTGCTGGAGGCGCTCACAGCCTCTTGCAATCTCAGCATCTTGGTTTGGACCAGTGACCCCCATGTCGCAGGTTGACAGGGCAGCCATGCAGCGCACTCATCTCTGACCATCCGAGGGGTGACCAGCACTCCCCGGGAAGTGTTAAGGGGCAGTCACACAGGGCCAGGAAAGGTGCTAAGTACAGCCATGATAACCACGTCTCTCTCTCTCTCTCTTTCATGCTGCAGGAGGACCATGTCAGGATCATGGATCCTGGTGACCTAGCTGTGTTCCCGATGGCCTACAGAATCTGTAGAAGACGGAGGAGAGAGCAACTGAGGCTCCTGGCCATGCAAAGGCAGGAGCAGCAACCTCATGAAGAAGGGGCAGCACAGGCTCCTGCAGGAGCGACAGCGAGCCATGGCTGGTTGGCGCCTAGTGACACCCAGGATCTATAGACACCGCCTGTCATTCCTGCAGATGACTGAGAACCAGTGTCGCCGACGACTGCGCATGTCAAGGGAGCTGGTGGCTCACATCTGCCACTTATTGCAGGACTTGGCGCCAAAGGGGCATGGAGGGCATCCACTACCAGTGGCTATGAAAGTGACTGCGGTGCTCAATTTCTATGCCAGTGGCTCCTTTCAGGGCTCCACAGGTGACCTCTATGAGATTTCACAATCCGCCACCCACAAATGCATCCATGAGGGCACAGATGCCATCTTCTCCATGGCACACAACTTTGTGCATTTCGCTCGGGACCGGGACAGCCAGGATGCAAGGGCCATTGGAGTTACCCGGATCTCGGGATTCCCACAGGTGCAGGGTGCAATTGACTGCACTCATGTGGTGCTCAGGTCTCCATCACTACACTCAGTGGACTTCATCAACCGCAAGGACTTCCACTCACTGACTGTGCAGCTTGTATACGACCACCGGAAACACATCCTGCAGGTATGCGCACGGTTTCCAGGGAGTGTGCACGACACTTACACCCTGAGTCGCTCACAGATCCCTGCAGTCTTCCAGGGTCCACAGAGTCTGCAGGGTCTGCTCCTTGGGGACAAGGGATACCCTCAGAGGCTGTGGCTGATGACGCCCGTGCCAGCAGAGCAGCGCTGTAATGAAGCTCATTCTGCAGGTCGCAACTTGGTGGAGCAGACCATTGGGATACTAGAGATGCATTTCTGGTGCCTGGACCGACCTGGTGGAGCCCTGCAACACAGTCCGCAGACAGTGTCATGCATTGTCGTCGTCTGCTGTGCCCTTTAGAACCTGGCGCTGCAACAGGGTGAGGAGCTGGCTGAGTAGGAGATGGAGGAGCCGCACATCTTCTCCGATGAGGAGGATGCTGACAGGGATGAGGGTGAGGGGATCCTCGGTGGTGACGATGACGGGGATGAGGCTCTTGCACTGACTAGACGAGGCAGGCGCACTAGGGAGGCCCTCATAGCTGCTAGATTTGTGCAGGATGATGGTGACATGCAGTGAGGTGTCCCCGTAGATCCTCACATCACAGTTGTGAATGCTTGAATCCAGACTGGCTTATCTCAGTGCCAACACCGTCTGTGAGAATATTCCTGTCATGGAGATGTAGTGGAGGCTCTAATAGTCACTCAATCGCAGGAGGATGATGACAACATGCAGCGAGGACACTCCATAGATCTTCACATGGCGTCTGAGAATGTCTGACTCCTGTCTGGCTGAGGGCAGCTCACTTGCGCTCTGTGATCAGGGCCATCTCAGAGATGCAGCCATGAAACTTTAGACACATCTGATGCTGTGTCTGGCTTCAGCACCTCAGCCCTTCAGGGGCTGGTGCACAGCACCACTGGTCGCAGATGCTGTTGTGATGGGGGCCAGCCCCACCTTAAAGGTGCTGAGAGCACATAGAGAGTATGAGAGAACTCTGTGGTGCCTGCCCACTACATTCTGGCAGCAATGACCAGCACGGCTGAGGTGCAGGTATCAGTAATGTTTCCAGGGAGTGTGAGGCTGGACCATCACTGCGGTCTGAAGGCCGCACAGAGCACAGGGAAGAGGCCCTAGACTGAGACACCTGCCTTTTATCCTGTGCAGAAAGGTTTCACATCTGAGTAACAAGAACACTGCTCATCAGAACAAGGAGCCATAGGCAGGGTGACATTTATAGGAGTTTATTGACAATAGTGAACATTATGTACAAGTAATTAATGCCCATGCCCAGGCTGTGCAATTCATTCTCTTAACTTTCCTAACCCTGCCTCCCTGGACATCCATCGCAGAGGTGGAGGCAGCCTGCTGACTGTGACGCCCTGTCTGTGATGCCTTTGGCGGCGTCCTCTGGAGGGCCAAGACCTGGAGGGTCCCGGCTGCTTTCGGGGTCCTGCTGTGTGGCAGTGGCACCCTCCTTGGTCTGTGAAGCTGGATCTGTGGAGGTCACAGGAAGAGGGGAGTCAGGTGGACCGGTCACTCCAAGAGTCACCTTGGTGGATGGCCCCGGAGTGTGCACCTGCTGATCCTCCTCCCTATGAGTGCCCGAGGGCCCCTGGCTGACTCTGTGAGCAGAAGGGGTAGCTGGAGTGAATCAAGCTACCCAGCAGCCATCTTGCATACACACTTTTGGAGGCCAACTAAGGCATCAGCGATAGAGTTAAGCCCACACAGCAGTGCAGGAGTGACATCCTGGACCAAGTTCTCCATGGTGGCCGCCATCCTCCCAGTGTTGACCTCGGTGCGTTGCACTGCCGACGTTATCACCTCAGCCTGATGACAGACGGACTCCTCCATCGTGCCTTGCAATCTCAGGAGTGTAGCGGACATCCCTTCCTGATGTTCCTGAGTTTGCCTTTGCAGTTTCAGCAACTGTGACATGACCGAGTCCAGAGGCTCGACATCTGACTCGAACTAGGCAACGTTCTGTCCTCCAGTGCCGGGGACCTGGGAAGTCTCTGCCTCCACCTGCTGTGGATCAGAAAGTGCAATGTGCTCACAAGATTGTGATCCTGAAGCTACTCTAAAGCCATGTCCCACTGAGGTGTGTGTCTCTGCGTTGGTAGAGGGTGTGGGTGAGCGTTGTGATGGGACTTCAGGGAGGGTGCCTTCAGATTCCTTTTCGGAGGTTTCTTCAGAGCTTGATTGGAGGCTCTGGGTCGTGGACCCCGTCTGCTGCTTCCCAGATGTGCCTGCGAAAGCAAGGGGAGATAATTAGTTCATGGCAGTGACCTGTGAAACAGGACACATCACTCACAGCGTGGTTGTCTGATGGATGTTGCACTCACTTGGTAGGGCAGCGCCGACCTCACTGTCAGCACAGGAATGGTCCCAGTCATTGTCGGCCAGCTGGATGGCTCTGTTTTCAAATTCTGTCAGAGCTTTGATTTCCGGCATCCCTCCACCTGCCTGTGACCTTTCCCCCCTGTTGTGAGCCAGTTTGTCCTGCATGGATAGAGATGGGGAGAGTGTATTAGGATGCCTGCCGGACAGATGATAAGCATTCCTGGCCTGTGTGGGTGGTGAGTGGCCCCATGGATGGGGTAAGGACAATGACGGTGTGTGTGAAAGAGTGAATGGTGATGTCCCTTACACTGGCGGTGAGTGAGGGCCCTGTGGGTGTGTGATGGGTTTGTGAGTGTGTGAGTTGGGAGTGATGAAAAGAGTGGCTTACCCTGGCGGAACGGAGATCATTCATCCTTTTGCGGCACTGGGTGGCTGTCCTCTTCTGAAGAGCGTTGGCTGCCACTGTCTCCCAAGCCGGGTTGGTGACATTGTTATATATCCTATGGCCAGAGTGGAGGTACGGCACATCCCGGTGGGCCTCCACACCATCCAGCAGTCATTCGACGGACCCGTCATTGAAGCAGGGGGCTGCAGTCTTTTTGCCTTTGCTGGCCATGTCTCCCGGGCAGCCGTGGTGAGCTGGTGGCAATGAGTGCTTTGTTGGCAGCTGCCTTTTAAAGATGGTGGCCAGCGTGATGCAACAGCGGAGTGATGCCAAGTGGGCGAATGAGAGCCCGCCCACCACGGAAATGGTGTGTTTCACGGGAGTGAATATATAATGAGGCGAGCTCGTGAATATACTTCTGAAAACTTGCCATTTTCATCTGCGAGTAGGACTCCATTTTACCTGCCCGCTACAGCACCTAGTGCAATTCTGGGAAAATACAGCCCATGGCCTGTGACAAAGAATCTTCTAAGAGGAGAAAATTCCTGCCATGGTTTCAGTAGCTGTGGGACCTGGGAAATGACGGAGGCAGGCAACGTTGCACAGGTGGAAGTAAGTATTCTTGGTTATGGATTAGATTATGTGGTTTATTGCTGAGCCGTGGATCCATCTGAAGATTAAGATTTGATTGGAGATTAAGATTTGCCTTAGTCTCCCGAGGGACCAGACAGAGGGGTGGAATCAATGAGAAAAACTCAGAGCATGTAGAGGTGGAACAGTGCCTCTGATCTTAATGTTGAATTGAAAGAAATTGTAACTCATCCATTACTTGATGCCAGACAGGCAGTCCAACAAATGGGGATGACCAACTGGTTGAGATAAGTGTTGGAGAAATAGAGAAGAGCATCATCAGAATACACATGAAAACTGACCCCTTGCACACAGATCTTATGACTGAAGAGCAACACATTCATGAGGTAGAGGACTGAGGCCAAGGATAAATGGTTGTCAGGACTTCAGAGAGGCAATGGTTTGGGAACAATGTGAAAAGCCATTGTTGGATAAATGCAAATGTGTAATTGGAGAGGTGGGGGTGGAATCACACAAGAATTAGTCACAGAGAAAGATAAATAATGGAGGGTGATGGTTTGGGCCCTCACCTATTTCCATGCAAATGAACCTGAGGTAGCCAACTTTTCGAAAGTTGTGTGGTCAACTCTCCTTGCTATCGATATAGGTTCATACACACTAACATTGCAGAATCAGGGCTTATACAATTTCACTGATTGAGTGCTGTTGTTCTTGTGGAGGTGCCGTATCACAATGCAAGCTGCATGCAAGCACAGTCTCTATCACAAAAACCTTGAACTGCACAGATTCTCTTTCTTGAAATGCAAACATTTTCATTGTAGCTTTGTATGAACTAAGGCACAATATGAAATTAGTAGTAACAGCCTGTATAACTAGCTTATAATAACATAAACACATGAGCAATCACACTCCTCATTTCATACGAGATGACTTAGCCCTTCTAAAATGTGGAAAATGTTAGCAATGGAAATCATCTGTACTTGGATTGGCATATGTATGTCAGCACATGTCCAAGCTGTGGTTTTAATGCTTACTGTGATGTGTGGCTATCTCAAATATCATGTCAAAATATTTGTATTTCATTGACTTAATAATATGACATGACTGTACGAATGGGAAGGTTATCATAACATGATTCATTGTTACTGTTACTGCTAGAAGTGTGAGATATCCCACAATCCTTCTTGAAATCCTTATTTTACATCACTTTAGAAAACTCTGAAAATAAAAGATAAAGGTAAGAATGTGAGAGTATCATCCAGTTTGCTTCAGTTTTCTACCAAGTGATTTGTGCTTGCCCTGAGAATACTAAATGCCAGAACAAAAAATGGGCAAGAAAAAAGCTATTGCACGAAAATGTTTTAATATTGATAGATAAATGAAGACCAATACTAAATGGGCCTAGGTACAGTTGGAATGTAGGAAGCTTGATAAAGCATTTGAAACATCATCTGAATAGCAGAACTATTTTGTGATTATATGGCTTGCATCTATTCAACGTTCCATTAGGTGGTGCTAATTACATGGGTAACCAATAAAGTTCACAGTCTGCAACCTGCAGGAACTGATTCATCAGCAGGGCATATCATGCCAGGCAAAATATCAGCAGTTCGTTCCTTGATAAACAGTCTGGACTAATGGCAAAATAAACTTGCATCACCACACATGCATATGTGACCCATTTTTCTAATAACCGTGGAATATGTCTTCTGAAGTAAAAATAGAAAAGGAAATACTCCTTAAATGATAAAAATTTAAGTGTAGGAGCAGAGGAACCTAGTTGTGCAGTGATGCCAGCTATTAAAGGTTGGACGCGGAAATAGATTAGGCCAGAAAAGAGGCAAACAAAATCCTTGATTTTGTATCTGGAGGTACAGAGTACAGAAGCAAGGAGATTATGTTAAACTTATATAAGACAATAGTTATACTGTAGCTGTACAATTTTGGGCACCCCATAATTATAAGGATATATAACGATGGAAAACGTGCAGCATATGCTCACTAGGATATTATCATGAATGAAGGGCTGTAGTTATGAAGAGGGAAGTTAGATATTTCTACACCAGTGTTCAGAGGACCTGAAGGACCTGAAAGACAACTTCTAGATGATGAGAGTTTATGATAGGGTAAATAACGTGTTTTTTTCACCAATCAGTAAAATGGCAATGAGAGGATGCAAATTTAAGATGCCCTAAGAGGAATTAAAGAAATGGTTAGAAAAAGGGGGTTGAAAACCTTCAACCCCTTCAGCAAATTCCCTTTGTGAATCTGGTGGGAGTGCATGGGAAAGGCTAGAAATTAGTTTGTGATACAGATGTACTGAATCCTGGCCTTGTACAGGAATTCCTACTTGGCCTTAAGGGGGCAGCTACTAGTCTCAAACAAGATCAGTGATGCAGGGAGCAACAGGGCTGCAAAAGGGGATACTAAGAGGAGGTTCCCTTTCCCTGTTTCTCAGAGGACTGGCAGATCATTGACAGCAGTTTGCATTGCAAAGGTCTTTGCAGAGGCATTGAAGGCCCTGCCTGCATTTAGTTTGGGATCATGGCCTGGTCCTTCAAAGTATTAAGGGGAATAATTTTGTTATTTTGTTTTGAAAGCAATCCTTTTACAAAGGAGCTGAGAGACACAAAAATCTTCTTTCCAGGTTCTTTGTGGAGGTGAAAACACAACGCCCTTCTCCTCCATACCCCTGAAACCAGTGCTGCACAGTAACTATGCTTCTCAGCAAGGCGGATGCCCAAAATGAACTCACAGTCGCTTTGCAACTGGCTGTTAGAATGTAAAGCAGGGGGACCTCTCCGTGACGTCAGGCAGTCCATTAAGGTCAGTGGTGAAGGTTCTCAGTCGTTGCATCTTGACACTTTCAATGGGGTAAGCCCACAACCATGATTTTTTTGTCCAAAAATTCTTTACACAGGGGCTTAGAAGAGGCATAGTAAAGGATTGAGGAGCAAACAACAAAGTGGGGTTAGACCAGCTGGCTGATGTGGAGACAATACAATTCGAACATACTTGATGGGCTGAATGGTCAGGGTTCAGAGACAGCATCAAGGCACAACTTGCTGAATCCCCAAATCTTTGCTCTGATTACACCACACAATACATGAATCGCTCCACAGAAGATGAGAACATTGGAATATTTCAAAATACCTATTGGAAAACAATCATTTAAAAACAAATTAAAAAAAAACAGATTTTATTTTTGACCCAACAGTTGGCTCTGCTTTGCTATTTGTGCCAGACTTGCAGACAAATTGTTTCCCATATCTCTCTGCAAGTACATTCTTGTGACACAAAATCATCTTAACATATACACTTAAATTATGACTTTCTACTCAGCCTAACCTAGGTTCCAGCTGAGGCTCAGTGGTAATGCTATCTTCTCTGAGGTAGAAGGTTCACCCGTTCTAAGCTTGAGGTCAGTGACCTAAGTAAGCTCTTCCTTTAGCATGTTGCTATGAATCATCATCCATTACTGCCCATCTCCCTGTGCACTTCAGAAGCAGCTCATTGCCAGGCAAGTGCTGGCAATAACATTCAGTATTTCTGAAAGCTGTTCCAATCCCTACTGATTTCCTAATTTGAGTCATGCTGAGCAGATTCTACAGCATCTCCTTGCTAAGGAGAAGGGAAATTAGAAGAAGGAATCACGTGGATGGTGCTTTCAGATGGTCAGCTATAGGGAGCTTTGGAGCTATAGAGTGTACACACTTTTTTATTTTTGGAAGTCACAGTATAATTACCTAAAGGCACGAAGCAATTGTATATGTTGCTTTCTTTTATTGTTTTTTAGAGGCTGCAGTCTTGACTCAAAAAGTGCAGGTTGACAAGATGCAATACGGGAAGTCATTGTAGATGAAAATAAAATGGTTCTGTGCAGTTACTGAACAAAATAACAGTTTCTTTTTATACTATAATAATTTTTTTTCAGACTAATCCTTAAAAGTTACTATTGCTACACTGATGGACAAAGTTTAATGGGGTAATTTTTTTGTGATAGCAAAACAAAATAAATATTTGGGATGAGATAAAGTGGGCTGCCGATTCACTATCACCCTTTTTCCACGATAATGCAAAGTCAAAATTACCCTCAATCTGTTTTTGTTATCTTCCTTTTTCTATGATTTTTACTATTGAAAATAAATCAGTTAATAGCCATGTTTGAACAGTAGACATAGAACCATACTACTATCACTAACAGTAATTTCTAAGCTGACAAAAGATAATGGTGTTATAAGAAACAAGTATCAAGAGCAATTGTGTTTGATTGCTTACTAGATTGTTACAGTCTGTACCATTCACTATTATTGTTTTCAGTATTGTTTGCTAGGTTATATCCTCTCCTATGAAATAATATATATCCTGGTATACATTTACGTACACATAACAGTGGCTAATTTTCCAAATGTGCAGTTCCAGCACTCAGCCTTGCCCGTCGTGAACATACATTCAGAAAATTGGTCCTAAAAAGTCTACACCAAGCTGCTGGAAAACACATACTGCATGAACATGCCCTCAGAGCCCTCTGGAAAAATAAATCACATACTGCATACCCATTGCTAAAATCACTATTATGCTATTGTTTGAGACAGGCCATGAACCTGACCTCTAGGCATCAGAAGTATGGAGGTCTGACAGAGCTGAAAATAAGGGTTTAATTACAATGAGGAAAAATGATGTTAAAAGGAATAGAAGAAAAGTTTTGCCCATGTGTGTGGCTTATGTTTCCTTAACTTCCGTCCAATCAGTTTGACATTCATTTGTTGAATGTCAGTCAGATCGCAGTGGGGCTCTCTGATGTGAGCAGCACTAAACAAGCTCACCACTAGCCTGTTCAAGTAAAGTATGGGTTTTCTAAGGGTGAAGCATTTTCATCAGTGCTAATAAATGCCTCAAAATTTCAATTAATCCTGCTCTCTTCTGTGGAGAGTTAAAAGAAACAAATGAAACAATGAAAAATTTACCTAACAGTCTAGGTTAAAGAAAGAAGAAAGAAAGACTTGCCTTTATATAGTGACCACCAAATGTCTCAAAGTGCCTTACAACCAATGGAATACTTCTTGAAGCATCGACACTTAGAAAGTAGGAAACACGTCAACTAATTTACACACAGTAAGCTCCTACAAACAGCAAAGTAATAATGACCAGATAACCTGTTTTTTTGTGACGTTGATTAAGGGATAAACATCGGCCAGGACATCAGGGATAACTTCCCTGTTCTTCTTCAAAATAATGCCATGGGATCTTTTACGCCCACCCAAGCAGGCAAATGGTGCCTTGGTTTAACTTCTCATCTAACAGTGCAGCACTTCCTCAATACTTCACTGGAGTGTCAGCCTTGATTTCTGTGCTCATGCCTTGAAGTGGGACTTAAACCCAGAACCTTATAGCTCAGAAGTAAGAGTGCTACCAACTGAGCCACAGCAGGTAAATTAAAAAATATATATACTAACAGCACTTTTAATAATCCAGACTTAAACTAATGTTATTGGTAGGTTTAACTGAATTTAACATAAAAGCATAGCTAGATATCCTTCAGGATGACAGGGTATTTCATGTAGTCTATTATTAAACATTCAAACAGAATATGCATCAACCTTTGTCAATGATATTTTCAAAATTGAGTAAAGAACTAAAAACAAAGGAAAAACCTGGTGTCACTGATTACTGTCTGTCCGAACAACCTGTCGACTTGTAACTACCCTATTAAACAACACCCCATTAACACATTAAACTGGTGTGGAGTGAATGCCGGAGAAAACTTGGCAGCATTGATCATGCCCAAGTATACATTTTGGAGGCGTAAGAATATTTGCCTTCCAGCAGTGAGTTTCATGCTAGTCCCATTTTAGCAGCACCATGCTATAAGGCCAAGTATAATGAAACTCTGCTTATCTCGGTCCCAGAACACAGCCAAATTACTTGGCATGTGTCAGCTAACCATATTGGAGATTTCTAAAACAGCATGTGCATTTGCCAGCAGTAGATCTGCCCTGCTGTGCACAGGAATGGAAGCAAGGTTATTTCGATTGACTTTTATCAGTTGGACGTGGAATGCACACATTTGTTTCACTCTGCAGACTTATCCACATACACACAGACGCACTAATGGGAATAGCTGGTAGACACCAGCATGTGTCTTGTTTTCAGTGCTGTCATGCTACATGGATATCTAAAAGTGAAAATCTCCTGTTTTTGCAAAAGAATTGGCAGAAGCTTTTGTCCTTATATAGCAAGAGCCTGATCACCTTTGAGATGTTTAATGCAGGGTTAGGGGTCAAGGTGCTTCTCTAGAAGAAAATGGGTGATTAAGTCATTCTGAGTTACTCCAATACAGCCTGTGTTGGAGGTCTGAAGGAACAAGGGCAGTGGCATGGATGTTGGTCACCTGACTACCATATGAACCAGGTATGTCGAGACCGAAGAGGAGAGAGAACAAAATTAAAAGATTGAGAATATATTTGGCTTTATTAGCCATAATTTATTAGCCATTCGTCATAATTTGCATGGGAGCACATTGTCCTTAGTTCGAAATTTTATGGCCCGGACCTTGCCATCAGTGGCGAAGTAAAGGTGTTCGTCACTGACTGCATGTAAAACCATGTGCCCACCTCTTTCATTGGCTGCAGCAGAAACTTGGTCTACCAGCTGCAGTGTCAATCCATTGGTGAACAGACTGGACAGGCCGAGTGGTGTGGCACAATGCCAGCAAAGCCACGCCCACTCTGAGGTCACAAGCCGAAGACATACCCATTGAGGTCTGTCTTCAGCTCGATGACAGCCTCTGAATTAATGACTCATCTGAAAACCTTTGATTGGTGTTTTTTTAAAAATCATTTTCAATCTTTTATTTGATTTACCTTTAATCGCAGCTTCCCCCTGGCTCCCTCCACAACTCCAGGCATCACCTGCTCCAATCCCACCCTGTGGTACCCTCAGCATTCACTCCACATCACACCCCTCAGTGGGACTGAGGAGCCAGGGGTCAGAGGAGATGCAGCCCGGGGTTGCTGGGGATATATGGGGGTGAACCGGGTGAGCCGCGGGTGCTAGGAGGTGAACAGGAGTTGGTGAATCCCAGGGGTTTTGCAGGGGTGTGTGGGTGTGTTTTGACACTCCAGCTGATTCAAAGGGCTATGCTCCTGAAAAGGCCCTATGCCTGTTTGGGGCAGCCCTAAATAACATAAAAACTGGGGTAAGTACTTGGCAATCAGCCCAAGTTTACACCTTGACAAGTCCCAATGGAACTATCAGCATGGGCTGCCCGGAGCCCATTCATGCAAACTGCAACATCTAAATTTGAGCATGAGTGGGCTCCCCAGTTGTTGTGGTGCCATTGCAGCCCTCAATAACAGTGACCTTCTCAACATTTGCTGCTTTTGGGACAGCAATGTCCAGACCAATGTTTTATTGGAGAAAATGGCATTAGCAGGATAATGTTGTTTTTCCTGAGACTCCCTCAGAGATGGAACGTTGGACCAAGCTGATGCTAATATATTTAGCAACTATTCCACCATGTACTCCAAGGTCAAAATTGGGGCCTGGAACTGGGGCTCGGAGGAAACAGTGGGCTGGGGCATGAGTCTGTAAGGCATCACTAGACAATGGAATGGGAGAATGGGATATAGGATTTGGATGTATGAATGAGCTGAAGGCAGGACCCAGGAGGATGTGAGCAGCTCTTCGTTCTTGGAGCAGTGTTCTGAGGTAGCAGTGTTTTTGTGTCTGGGTGTGGTTTAGGTGACTGACAGGTTTTCCTGTCGCTTTCCCATGGACATCTGAAAACAGATAGAGGGGGCTCAGGGTTTTGCTCAGATTGGAGAATTTCCCAGGGCAGAATTTTGCCCTTGTCGGGCAGGCTCGGCGGGGGTGGTCGGGAAGCAGGCCACCGCTCTCAATGGAGGCCGGAAGGCAATTTCACGCTGGGGGCCAATTAAGGCCCACCCAGCATGAAACACGAGGGGCAGCGCTCAGCGCTGCCTTATGCAGGCGGGGGGAGGGAAGTGCGAGCAGGGTGAGCATGAACTTCGTGCACGCGCACGAGTGCATGTTCGATAATCTCCCTGAGGCAGAGATGTCTCAGGGAGATGAAGAGTGTTAAATAAAATTAATAAAGAAATGAAAACTGTTGTAAAAGATGTCCCCTCATGTGACTCCGTCACACGATTAGGGACATGTTAATGATTAAATTTTAAATTTTTTAAATTTTTATTTGCTTTAGGAAACCTCACCCTGCCCATAGATGAGGTTTCCTAAAAAGTTCAAAGGCCGCTTGGTCTTTTCACCTGCCTGCCAACCGTAAGGTTGGACAGGCAGCGAAAAATTTTGTTCAATTATCTTTTCAATGGCCTTATCAGGCCTTTTAATTGTTGGTGGGTGTGCTGCCGACTCCAGCATGGCCGCCGACTTAAATACCGCGCGACTGCGCGTTGACGTTGGGATGCTCGCCCGATGTCAACGCGCGTCATTTTACGCTCAAGCGGGTCTGGCGCGTGCCCGCCCACCAAGCTAAAAATTTTCCCCCCAAAGTGCAGGGCATCATAGATAGCACAGATTATATCATGTATATTCCTGCCCATGATGAATTGCAGTGTAGTACAGTTTTCTAAACACTTCCCCTTCAGTCTCCAAGTCAGCCACATGAAACTCAAGCATTTTCTGCAGATTGGGGGCAATTCAGTTCCCTTGAATATCTGTTCTCAGGATCAGGAACACTTTGCATAATGCTTCCAGGTGAGATTTGTTTCTGAATTCGTAAAACTCCAGCAGTAATATTCTATCTCTGTCTGCTTTATGCCATCTGATTATTATATTTTCTTTTGTTAAAGTTGAATTAGTCTAACCTGAAAATGGAATTTATTTCTATTCCTTAGTGATTTTATATGAGTCTCATTTTGGACTGAAATGCAATGTAATCACGATATCTCAGTAAACACTATGGTATACACTGTAGAAGAAGTTGCCTATGACTTCGTCCTCTGGTGAGCTGGCACACAAACTAATCTTTACCCCTGGCATGGTTGCAGCCCACTCATGCCTGGTGATTCACTAAGCAGGATCCCAGCTCTATACTACCCTCTAAGCTAAATGCAGGGCCAGTTTTTAAGCTGGTGGCTACTAGTGTCGGATCAATTGACAAGGCCTCTTCATCACTGCCTCTTCATCACCATCGGCAGCTTGCACTTCATACCAGGTTGCAGGATGTGGGTGAGCTGGGGGTTGAGAAGGGACATAAAGCAAGAACATATCTGTCATCCTTAATGTTTTCAATGACATCAGATGCCACAGGCCCTGTCGTCGCCAGTCCCATGAAACAGAGAGACATCCCCTCTATAATGCTCAACGGATGTAGGCAACCTAATCCCCCACTGGCTCTGCTCTGCTCCCTTCTATTGTGTGCCACATTTTCTTGAGAGGGCAGATTGTCAGTGATTACATAACACAGAATTTGGGCAATGTGCCTGTCTCAGCTGAATAGCTGGGTGTGTATGGAAGCAGCAGGAGGTTAGCATGAGGTGGATGCCAGGTGTGTGAGTGAGGTGGGGTATCTGAATGTTAGGGATGAGTCCTGAGAGGCTGGTGTTGCTGTGGGTAGGAGATGTCATGTGAAAATGAATACACGGACTTTGATCACCCATGTGAGATCATTAGACTTCTTGAGGCACTGCTGCCAGGCCCTCGGGGCCAGATACCAGGAATTGACCTCCCTCAGCACC
The DNA here is from genome assembly GCF_964194155.1 of Cetorhinus maximus. Lineage (NCBI taxonomy): Eukaryota > Metazoa > Chordata > Chondrichthyes > Lamniformes > Cetorhinidae > Cetorhinus > Cetorhinus maximus. Next base: position 86,973,362 of record NC_135879.1, read on the forward strand.
TACTCCAAATCCCTTCATTATTGGCAGCACAACATACTATCAGCACACGCTGTTCAGCTCTTTGCTGAGCGCTGAGACAGCCAATAGTATAAACGCCACTTGGCTACAATCAGTTTGATGCAGAAGCAGCACCAATTTTGCATGTTGCCTACCTCCACAGCCAAGAGAAAATCACAACCAGCACACCAAAAAAAACAGTGCTGACCAATCACAGGCCCTGCAGTTTCCACACCTGACTTTTCATTTCATGCAGTGGTTGGGTAAGATTCGCACCACGAGCAAAACCTCATAATATTCGCATTGTGTGTGGGCAGAATCGCCATGTGGATTGCGGAAGTTCTTGATACAAACATTTGGCATTATGGCGGTGTGGAAGCAATCAGTATATCCTTTTGTGACAACTAACATCCAAATTACAGGCAGTTTGGTGCTGTGGACTTTGGATACTTTCATACTTCATCATGGAGCTTGGGAGAAAGTTGTTCTCGAGTTTGTGTAGATCCTGCCAAAACCTGAAACCTGATTTGCAAGTCAAGAGATTCCTTTGAGGGGGATGTTGTGACATCATGGCACATACCACAGAAAAGGCGATTTTGCAGTTTATTTTTAAATTATTTTAATCCTCATGTCTGAGAAAGTATAACCAGTGGGACATGATTTCTGGAGGTTGGAGAGCACAATCAAAGTTTTATGCCCGGAGGAGGGGCTAGGTATTTGCAATGGATCCCAGCTCTGAAAGCACGAGGCGGGCTAACTTCCAAGGGGTCGTAGAAGAGGTTACCTAAAAATGTCACGCTTTACACTCTTGGCAGATCCCAATGGACCCAAGTGACATTAGCTGAGAGCCAGGGGTCAGGAAAGTCCTAAAACCTCAGAAGGCAAAAGTAGTCAATTTCAGAGGGCATCAATTACCTGCTAAAATCCCCTTGCAGTTCCCTGAAGAGCTGGAGATTGAAAATTGGGAAGGCCTCACTGTTGGGTGGACCTGGAAATGGTCATGCCCCCCATATAATAATAGTAAGGTTCTGCCCAGCATTTCAGATCGATGACTTTCTGTCAGCACTGGGCTCGGTGAATCTTCATCATTGTGGAGTGCTGTTTTCAAAGTCTCAGTTAGCAAACAGCCATATACAGAGCTGTGCTATCTACTGCTAATGTGCATCCTAAGACTCGCACAGCCAATGACAGCACCAGTCAGCTGCTGCCTCAGATAAATATTGGAGTGTCCTGCAACAGAACAGGTTGAGGAGTCAAGGAACAAGAGAGCTATTTCAGCCCACCTATCTCTTTTAGAGACAGAACTGGTACGATACAGGACTCACACAGAAATCCCATCGCTTCCATCCAGTACTCAGCTAGCAGTGAATACGCCTGCATGAAACAGATGGCCCAGGCATTGAGATGACATCAAGAAAAGAGAATGTATGTAGCTGAAGCATGGTCCACCACACTTGCAGTGTCAAAGAGGGCTTCAGGAATTTCTAGCTTTTTGTCTGTACTTAGATCTCTTTCCAGATATTGTAAACCACAGGAGAAACATGCTTCTATGTAAAATCAGAAACCACACTGCTTGTTCTTTTAAGTTGTCACATCTGCAATTCTGTATGAATGCCTGCCCTGATGCTTGGAGCAATAGCAAGAATGTAACACAGTTCTGAGGAAGTAAAATGCAAAATCTCACAGTTTAACTGATAATGGTCATGAAGCGAACCGAGTTTGTGCTGAACTAATTGAAATAGATGGTAGTTATGGTCAGCATTTGGTAACATTACGGTGCTATAACAATGAAGTGGGATGCCTCATGCTACGCTGCAGATTTATCACACTGAAATATCTCATAAGGAGCCCCGATTCGTTCAAACAGGGTTCAGGCTTATTTGTTGCTTATTACTGTATATGTCCTGAATTGGGACGCATATATTGGCATCAATTTATTGTCTGATGCATGCTTTCCCTTCAACGATGTTTAAGAACCACAATTCCTGTTTGAATCACACTGTTTACACAGGCCTGATTTGAATTATTATAAATCACAGCTGTTTTAAAGTAAATATGTTTCTATTTATTTCTTTGTAAGTTTTAAAAGGAGTTGTAGTAAATGCTGCCTGATGTAAAGTCCTTATAATTTAGAGACAATATGTATACAGAGCAAATGGAAAACATAACAGCAATGAAGCAAGTCTGCTCTTACTCTCAGTCTTGGACTCTTCAGCATAGAAGGTGGTGAACCCTTTAATTTAAACATTTTGAGATCATCCATTAAATCCACCTGCAACTTCCTTCGACAGCGCCTTCCAAACCGCAACCTTTACCATCTAGAAGGACAAGGGCAGCAGATGCATGGAAACACCACTACCTGCAAATACGCCTCCAAGCCACACACCATCCTGTTTTTTTACATTCATTCATAGGATGTGGGTATCATTGGCAAGGTCAACATTTATTGCCCATCAGAGCTGAATGGCTTGCTAGGCATTTAAGAGTCAACCACATTGCTTTGGCCCTGGACTCACATGTAGGCCAGGCAAGGTAAGGGCAGCATATTTCCTTCCCTGAGGACATTAGTGAACCAAATGGGTTTTTACAACAATCAACAACGGCTTCATGGTCAGCATTAGACTTTCAATTCCAGATTTTTCTTTGTTGAATTCAAATTGCACCATCTGCCATGGTAAGATTTGAACCCAGGTCTCCAAAGCATTACCCTGGGTATCTGGATTACTAGCCCAGTGACAACACCATTATGCCACTGCCTCCCCTATATCACAGTTTCTTGACTGTCGCTGGATCAAAATGTTGGAACTCCCTCCCGAACAGCACTGTGGGTGTACTTACACCACAAGGACTGCAGCAGTTCAAGAAGGCAGCTCACCACCACCTTCTCAAGGGCAATTTGGGATGGGCAATAAATGCTGGCCCAGCCAGCGACGCCCAAATCCTGTGAATGAATAGGAAAAAACTTCAAAGTCCAATTGGAATCCAATTGATTGCCAATCTCCATCAGCAACTATGGGCAGGATTGTCCCAGATTTGCACAAAGTGTGGTAGCGGGCGGGTAAAACGTTTTACCTGTTGGCCGCAATGGTGGCTTTTCAAGCCGTATCGTCCCAAACTCGCTGTATTAATTATGCATTCCCGGGAAACACGCCGTTTCCATGGGGGGTGGGCTCTCATTCTCCTGCCACGCCATAACCTCAGCGCTTCATCACACTGAGCGCCATATTTAAAGTCCAGCTGCGAGCACACATCTCAGTGCTTCCAGTCCAGGACAAATGCAGGGAAGATGTCCACGAAAGGGAAAAAGACTGCCGCCCCCAGGTTTAATGACGCGTCACTGGAACACCTTTTGGATGCTGTGGAGGCCCGCCATGCTATCCCCTACCCCCGCTCTGGCCACAGGATGGGCAGTGACGGGATCACCAAGGCTTGGGACTGTTGGCATCGGTGGTCAGCACCTAAGCCCTTCAAAAGAGGACAGCCACCCAGTGACGCAACAGGGTGAATGATCTTCTCCGTTCTGCCAGGGTAATTCACCCTTCTCATCGCTCTCAACTCACACACTCACAAACCCATCACACATCCACAGGGATCTCACACCTCAAGGGACAACACCACTAACTCTCACACACACCCTCACATCTCCATCAGGCTTATATCCTCTCGAGCTCATGTCCTCATCCCGTCCGTGGCTCCGCTCACCACACAAACATTCCACGCAGTGCCATGTGTCCTGCTCACACTCTCCCCATCTGTTTTCATGTAGGAGAAGCTGACTCACAACAGCAGGGAGAGGTCCCAGACCGGGGGTGGAGTGGCCCACATTAGGCCCCTCAATCACTTTGAGGAGTGTGCCATCGCGCTGACTGGTGAGGACATGGACGTAGCAACGTTGATGATGAGGTCGACAGCAAACACTCTCATGGGAATCCTGCGCCACATCATCCCGCTCTCAACGCAAATCTGAGTGCTCTCTCTCCTGTTTTTGACTCTGCTGCCATGCACTAATTATCTCTACTTTGGTTCACAGGGAGCTCTGCCAAGTGACTGACAACCTCAGCCAGCCAGTCCCTCAGCTCCATTCACGTCCTCACCTCCAGCTAAGAGGACTCCTCCTCCGCTGTAGAACTGGAAATAAGCAGCCTGGAAGACACGTCAAAGTGCTTACCCACACCCTCCACCAGCGCAGATACACACACCTTGGTGGGATCCAGATCTAGAGCGGGCTTGGGTTCACAATCTGGTGGTCACCGCATGGACACATGTCCACAGCAGGAGGAGGCAGGTTCGGCCGAGTTCCCTGACACTCAGAGGACTGCTGGGGATCAGGCATCTGTGAAGTCAGAGTCAGTAGCTAAACCTTTAGATTTGGCCTTCCAACTCATCCTGGAGAGTCAGTGGAAGGTGGGGGAACATCATGCAGAGCTGTTGAAAGCCCTCAGCAAAGTGGCATGTGAGTCGGAGGAGTGTGTCCGCCTGCTCTCTGATGAAGTGGTGCCCACCTGTGCGTGTATGGGGGTCTCCATGGGGAGGATGGCAGACACCATGGAGACCCTGGTTCAGCAAAACACGGAGATACGTGCAGACCTGAGCTCCATTGCGGGAGCCATGGGTGCGTCCCTGCAGTGGCAACATGAGAGAGAAATGGGGCACCTCGACATCCATCTAAGTGTTCGTTCCCCTCAAGGAGTCAGGCCGGGGCCCCTGGGCACCCGAAGGGAGGAGGAGCGGCAGCTGACACCCCTGGGTCATCCACTCAGGAATCTCAAAGGCTGCCCTCTCCCTCCGCGTCCCCTTTGCCTGTGGGTCCCTCAACCTCGTCCTCCGTCACCGCAGAGGGAGCAGCTGGCCAATGAGTGATTCTGGAGGGAGAAGTGAGTGTGAGGCAAGGCCTTTTGGAGCCTCGTGCAAACACTCTCCCACGCACGCGGATCCTTCCCGTATCACACTCACCTCAATGTCCTGAGCATTTTCAATGCTGCCTGCTGGGGTTCACTTTCAGTTGTCCATCTGAGCTGAGCTGCATCCCCGCCCACCCAATGATCACACCCCCATGCAGCATCTGATCTCGTCCACCATGACTGTTGTTTCACTTTTGATTTGGACAGCATGGTTTGGATTCAGTTTTTGTCAGCTTCTCTATCTTTTCCCCACCCCCTATCAACCATTTCCTTTTCCCCATCATAGTTGACCACCCCGGCATCACTTTCCATCTCTCCTCTGTGACCTACCAGCCACAACCCTTTTCCTTCGGGGATGTCCAGGTGAATGATGTCCAGGTGAATGTGCACGTTCCCCTCCTTCCCAAAAATCCCACCCCCATCCACATTCACCTCCCCAGCCTCCTCCTTCCCACCCGCAGGGTCTGTGTCTGCCTCTGAGTCCCCACCAACCACCCTTGTCTTCTACCACTACCGTCGAACGCTCACTCTCCCACCCTACCGCTTCACTCTGCCCTCAGTCATTCTCACCATTCCCTCATACCATGCCCACCCTCAGTTTGCTCCCAGAAGGCAGCCATGGACCCATCAGACCCCTCCCTTGCATGTTCAAGTGGACATCCCCACCTTTGGATACCTTCCCCCCACCCCCCAGAACCCTTTCCCCCCCTTAGTCCTCCCATCTCTTGGACTCCCACCCTCCCCACTTAGTCCCTCCCACTTCCTGATTCGCTCAGATACCCTTATTTCTTCCGTCACCTTTGGTTCTTCCCCCCTCCCAACTCCTTCCTGCAGTCTCACTTGTTCTTCCAGCTTTATTCCTTCCCCCTTCCTGATTCCTTCCTCCACACTTACCTCTTCCTCCACCCTTATACCCTCCCCTCTCTGCACTCCTTCTTCCCCCTGGACTCCTTCCACTCGCCACATTGCTTCACCCTTCCAAACTCCTTCCCTTACACATTCCACCCCTCTTATACCTACGTCCCCAGTTGCTATCTTTTCCCACATTATCTCCTCCTCCCCTGTAACTCCTTTCCCCCCAACCTCACTCCCTGACACCTTCTTTCTCCCACTCCCAACCCCACCCCACCCCGACACCTCTTCCTTTCACAGCTGATCCCAGACCTTCCTCTCCCAACCCCTCAATCATTATTGGTTGTGAGCATCAACAGTGACTATCCAACTCCTGTGAGCTGCTTCACAGCAGAGCCATGTCCATGAGAATCCACCCAGCATGCCATGGAAGTTCCTCTAGGATCCCATTGCTATCGACCTCCAGCATCTTCTGCTCCTTGGATGTCCGCGATGTGAGCAAGGCCCTGGCGGTAAGTCCTGACTTCTGCACGTCACAGTTTCCAAGATGTGTTCTGCACAGGCGTTTCCCATCGACGTGGGCGGATGATCCAGTGGGGGCACGTTGAATCCGACAGGCTGGCCTCATAATGATATACTGGTGTATTGCAATGAGGTTCCTGACGTCCGATGGTGGGAAATGCGGCCCGCTATTGGCGGGCAGAGTGGATGATCACAAACTGGTTTTACAACATCGTGAAATCGAATTTTGGCCTTTTCGCCATATTGTCCGCTCACGCCACCGAACATGCCCGATGCCAGCGTGCATGGAAAAAACTGGCCTATGTCTCTGTTTTCTGCTCCTTCTTCCACTGCTAGGCTTTTCTAGGGAGTGGGGCTGCGCTGGCCTCATGGTTATGAAAACGGCTTAGGACAGGAAATCCCTATGATCAAGAGTTGGGACAGTGCCAGCAAACTTTAGTTATGCTGCTTCATTGGAATAGAAGCTTGGGAACGATATATGATGGATTGATAATTCACTATGATCTCATTTTCAGACTGATGGTGTGCCACAAATTTCACCCCTTGAGGTTAATTTCACCAGAGCAGGCAGCAAGAGCAAACTTGATAGAAGTGTTCGTAATTGAGAGGTCTTGTTAAAGCAAATAAGGAAAAACTATAGCCAGAATGTTTTGCTCGTTGGGTGGGCGCGTGGCCAACCCGAACAAGCATAAAATGCCACACGATGGCGTCCGGTGAGCGTCCCGATGTTGTCGCGCACTCGTGCAGTATATTGGTCGGCAGACGGGCTGCCAACTCCCGCGTGCGCCCGCCGACAATTAAAAGGCCCATTAAGGCCATTAAAGTAATAATTAACAACAACAGAGTCACATGAGGGAACATGTATTTTAACAATTTAAAATTCTTAAATTTTTAATTTTCAAAAATCTTCATCTCTCTGAGGCAGCTCTGTGCCTCAGGTAGCTTTTCCAGCGTGCACATGCGCGCATGCATGAAGTTCCCTGCTCGATCTCCTCCCCACACCTCCCAACACACAGGCAGTGCTGAGCACTGCAGCGCGCGTTCCACGCTAGGCAGGCCTTAATTGGCCCACCAGCGTGAAGCCGTGGTCCGATCACGGGTGGCAGTTGCCTTCCTGACCGCTCTCACTCGCCCCCACTGAGCCCGCCTGACGAAGGCAAAACCCTGGCCGGTATCAGTATTTGGTGAGTCATTTGCTAAAGAACACAAATTTAAGTTTACCATCAAATTAATCAGGCAGCTTTTCCAAGAATTTCCAAACTACTGTTCAAAAAGTCGGCTCAGTGTTGCGTTAATAAATTATTTTAGTCTCGACAGTCACGATTAAAGATGATTACTCATAACCTACGAATTTATGGCACACAAAGTGTTTGTGTTTATAAAGGACTTGTGCTGTAAATCACATTAGTGTCAATCTTGTGACACTAATTCCCTCATCCTTCATTGAATCAATCATTCAGACAGAAAGTACAAGGTTGAAGTTGACACAGCTGCAGCTTTGTTTGTATAAAAGGTGTCTCCAAACTCAAATAAGAATATGCACTTATCTTAAATAGTAACTCAATTTAGAAGTTATTGGCATTGTGTTCAAATTATTTTGACATGCAGAGATGTTGGGCTGTTCTTACCTCTAAAACATCATGGGGTTAGATTGCATAGCCCCAAGAAAAGGTGTGGTATCACATTGCGTGACTGACCTGTAACCAGAGATTGCAATGCCAACATGATGCCAACTCCATCTTGCCTGCATAGTTCTATGATGCTGCATTCAGCAAGCGCTCCTCATGCTGTCATTGGCAGCATGTCGTAGCAGGATCACAGAATCACAGAATAACACAGTGCAGAAGAGGCTCTTCAGCCCATCGAGTCTGCACTGACACGTGAGAAACACCTGACCTACCTACCTAATCCCATTTACCAGCACTTGGCCCATAGCCTTGAATGTTATGACGTGCCAAGTTCTCATCCAGATACTTTTTAAAGGATGTGAGGCAACCCGCATCCACCACCCTCCCAGGCAATGCATTCCAGACCGTCACCACCCTCTGGGTAAAAAAGTTTTTCCTCACATCCCCCTAAACCTCTGCCCCTCACCTTGAACTTATGTCCTCTCGTGACTGACCCTTCAACTAAGGGGAACTACTGCTCCCTATCCACCCTGTCCATGCCCCTCATAATCTTGTACACCTCGATCATCCTTAGTCTTCTCTGCTCCAATGAAAACAACCCAAGTCTATCCAACCTCTCTTCATAACTTAAATGTTTCATCCCAGGCAACAAACTGGTGAATCTCCTCTGCACTCCCTCCAGAGCAATCACATCCTTCCTATAATGTGACGACCAGAACTGCACATAGTACTCCAGCTGTGGCCTCAGCAAGGTTCTATACAACTCCAACATGACCTCCCTACTTTTATAAACTATACCTTGATTGATAAAGGCAAGTGTCCCATATGCCTTTTTCACCACCCAACTAACATGCCCCTCCGCCTTCAGAAATCTATGGACACATATGCCAAGGTCCCTTTGTTCCTCAGAACTTCCTAGTGTCATGCCGTTCATTGAATACTTCCTTGTCAAATTACTCCTTCCAAAGTGTATCACCTCACACTTTTCAGAGTTAAATCCATTCTGCCACTTATCTGCCCATTTGACCATCTCGTCTATATCTTCCTGAAGCCCAAGACACTCAAACTCACTATTAATCACCCGGCCAATCTTTGTGTCATCTGCAAACTTACTAATCCTAGCCCCCACATAGTCATCTATGCTGTTTATATAAATGACGAATAATAGGGGACCCAGCACAGATCCCTGTGGTACGCCACTGGACACGGGCTTCCAGTCACTAAAGCATCCTTCTGTCAACCCTGTCTCCTACAACTAAGCCAATTTTGAATCCACCTTATCAAATTACCCTGTATCCCGTCTGCATTTGCCTTCTTTATAAGTCTCCCATGTGGCACCTTGTCAGAGGCTTTGTTGAAATCCATATAAACTACATCAACTGCACTACCCTCATCTACATACCTGGTCACCTCATCAAAAAATTCAATCAAATTTGTTAGGTATGACCTCCCTCTGACAAAGCCATGCTGACTATCCCTGATCAAATCTTGCCTCTCCAAGTGGAGATAGATTCTCTCCTGCAGAATTTTCTTCAATAGTTTCCCTACCACTGATGTGAGAGTCACTGGTCTGAAGTTCCCTGGCTTATCTCTACAACCCTTCTTAAATAGTGGAACAGCATTAGCTGTTCTCCAGTTCTCTGACACCTCCCCCGTGGCCAGAGAGGAATTAAAAATTTGGGTCAGAGCCCCTGCGATCTCCTCCCTTGCCTCCCTCAGCAGTCTAGGACACAAATCATCCAGACCTGGAGATCTGTTCACTTTTAAGCCTGCCAACACCTTCAATACCTTGTCACTCCCTATATCAATTTGCTCAAGAACCTTGCAGTCTCTCTCCCCGAGTTCCATACCTTCATCCTCATTCTCTTGGGTGAAGACAGATGTGAAGTATTCATTCAACACTCTAGTGATGTCCTCTGGCTCCACCCATAGATTGCCCCCTTGGTCCCTAATGGGCCCTACTCTTTCCCTGGTTATCCTCTTCCCATTGATATACTTACAGAATATCTTGGAATTTTCCCTACTTTTACCAGCCAGGGCTTTCTCATATCCCCTCTTTGCTCTCCTATTTGCTTTCTTAAGCTCCACCCTGAACTTTCTGTACTCCACTAATGCCTCCGCTGATTTGCTTCCCTTGTACCTGCTAAAAGCCTCTCATTTCCTTCTCATCGTAACCTGAATATTTCTGGTCATCCATGGTTCTCTGGGCTTCTTACTCCTTCCTATCACCCTAGAGGGAACATTTTGAGCCTGTACCCTCCCCATTTCCTTTTTGAATGCCACCCCCCTACTGCTCTTCTGTAGATTTCCCCACAAGTAGCTGTTCCTAGTCAACCTTGGCCAGATCCTGCCTTATTTTACTAAAGTCCAATCTCCCCAATCCAAAACATTTTTTTGCAACTTGTCTTTTCTTTGTCCATAACAAGCTTAAATTGTACCATGTTGTGGTCACTATCACTAAAATAATCCCCTACTACCTTTTGAGCCAACCGTCCAGCTTCAATCCCCTGAATTAGGTCCAACACTGTGCCGTCCCTTGTTGGTCCCTTTAGATATTGACCTAAAAAGTTCTCCTGTACACATTTCAAGAAATCAACTCCATCCAAGCCCTTAACACTATGTCTATTCCAATTAATGTTGGGAAAGTTGAAATCACCTCATATAATTACCCTATTGTTATTGCTTTTACACACCTCTGCAAATTGTGCACATATTTTCTCCTCAATTTCCCACTGACTATCTGGGGTCTATAATAAACAATTAATAATGTGGCTGCCCTTTTTTTATTCCTAAACTCTACCCACAAAGCTTCATTCGATGCCTCCTCCAAGATATCATCTCTCCTTACTGCAGTAGCTGACTCCTTAACTAATAATGCAACGCATCCTCCTCTTTTACCCCCTCCCCTGTCTTGCCTGAAGATTCTATATCCTGGAATGTTGAGCTGCCAATCCTGCCCCTCCCTCAACCACGTCTTTGTGATGGCTACTATATCACAATTCCACGTGTCAATCCTCACCCTTAGCTCATCCGTTTTACTTGTAATACCCCTGGCATTTAAGTAGAGGCCATCCAGCCTTGTCTTACTCCCTTGAAACTTAATGCAGCTGTACGCCCTCTGACTTAATTGTTTTACTGTATTATGATGTGTCCCTACTCTGCTAACATTCTGTGTGCACTCCCCCTGCCGAATTAGTTTAAACTCCTCCCAACAGCACTAGCAAACAAGCCCGCAAGGATGTTAGTCCCGCTCTGGTTCAGATGTAGACCATCCCGCTTGTACAGGTCCCACCTTTCTCAGAAATGGTCCCAGTGATCTAGGAATCTAAAACCCTCCCTCCTGCACCGCCTCTTAAGCCATGTATTCATCTGTGCTATTCTCCTATTTCTGTGCTCGCTAGCACGTGGCACTGGGAGTAATCCAGAGATTACAACCCGAGAGGTCCTGCTTTTCAGGCTACTGCCTAACTCCCTGAATTCTTGATGCAAAACCCCATCCCTCTTTCTACCTATGTCATTGGTACCAACATGTACCATGACCTCTGCCTTATCACCCTCCCACATCAGGATACCCTGCAGCCGTTCAGTGACATCCCGGACCCTGGTACTAGGGAGGCAGCACACCATCCTGGAGTCACGTTGACAGCCACAGTAGCACTTATCTGTTCCCCTCACCATGGAATCCCCTAGTACTATTGCTTTTCCTCCCCTCATGTACAGACAGGCTGCTTGTGGTGCCAGAAACTTGGCTCTGCCTGCACTCCCTGGAGGAACAGTGCCCTCATCAGCCTCCAAAATGGAATAATGATTTGCGAGTGGGACCCCAGGGGACTCTTGAACTACCTGTCTGTTTCTTTTGGACTGCCTGGTGGTCACCCATTCCCTTCCTTCCTCAAGTCCCTTCAGCTGCGGTGTGACCACCTCTCTAAACGTGCTATCCACGATGCTCTCAGACTTGCGGATGCTCCACAGTGTCCCCAGCTGCCGTTCCAGCTCTGAAACCCGAGCTTCCAGGAGCTGCAGCTGGACACACTTCCTGCACACATACTTGTCCTGGGCACCGGATATGTTCCCGGCTTCCCACGTGGAGCACGAGGAGCTTTGAGCTCTCCTGCCATGACTTATCCCTTTAAATTAAATGTTTTAAATAATTACTCTAGGGCCCTTCTTTCCTGACCCTTGTTACTACAGAACATTCAAACTATAAACCACAAAAAGACCTTAAACTATAAGCGATAAAAGTAGTAAATACTTACCCGACCTTACCCATTACTTACCAGTTGTTTCTCTCCCTTGTAGACTCTACTGCTGCAGCAAGGCAAGACCACTCTCTGAAGATTTAAGAAGTTGGATAGCAAAGAAAAAATGCAAAGACACCTCTTCCCCTCTGCACTGAATTCCCGCTGTGCACCAAATTGCCAATACCCACACTCACTCTGGCTGTATCTCACTCAGGATGAGGTCTCTCCCCTGCTTATGTGCAAGCACACTGAGGCCCAATATCGTGACTGCCTCGCACCACTTCAAGGTAGACTGCACCTCTTAAAGGGGAGGCACATTGTTGTGGCTAGTGGGGTTGAATTCATTCTGAATATTGTGCTGTGGAAGAATCAACAATGGCTGACCATGAGAGGGCGTATGTTTAATTGTTTTTGGGTGCTGCACTAGAGACCTAGGTAGAAGAGGTGGGAAGGAACGATTTTTAAAAGATCATTCCAATGTTGTGAGTGCCACTGGCAAAGCCTATATTTATTGCCCATCCCTAATTTACCATGAGAAGGCGGCAGTGCGCCATCTTCTTGACAACTGAGTGGCCTCCTAGGCCATTTCAGAAGGCAGCTTCGAGTCAACCATATTTCTGTGGGTCTGCAGTCAGACATAGGCCAATAGGTAAGGATAGTTGATTTCCTTCATAAATGGCATTAGTAAACCAAATGGGTTTTTAGGACAATCCGGTAGCTACATATTGACCATGACTAACACTCCTTTATTATTCCAGATTTATTCAATTAGCTGAATTTAAGTTCTCCATGGGCAAAATTTTTAGTGCGCACCCGACCTCCTCGAGCGTAAAATGACACTTGCTGACGTTGGGCAAATGTCCCAATGTCAACACACAGTCATGTGACATTTCGTTCAGCGGGTGCGCGCCGGAGTCAGCAGCGCACCACAATTAATAGGCCTGTTAAGTCCATTTAAAAGATAGTTGAATGAAATTTTTCGCTGCCTGTCCAACCAAACGGTTGGCGGGCAGGCATAAAGGCCAAGCAGCCCTTGCACTTTTTAGGAAACCTCATCCACGGGCGGGATGAGGTTTCCTAAAGCAAATAAAAATAAAATAAAATATTTAAAACTTAATTAATAACATGTCCCTGCTCCTGTGACAGAGGGGACATTTTATAACATTTTTCATTTCTTTATTAATTTTTTAAAACTCTCTTCAGCTCGGTGCCTCAGGGAGATTATCAAGTGCGCACTTGTACGCATGCATGAAGCTGCACTCACCCCGCTCACCCTCCTCCCCCCGACTGCACAGGCAGTGCTGAGCACGGCCACATGCATTTCATGTTGGAGGGGGCCTTCATTGGCTCCCAGCCTGAAATTGCCTTCCGGCCTCGGTCGCAGGTGGCGTCTTGCTTCCCGACCGCCCCCACCGAGCCCGCCCAATAAGAGCAAGATTATGCCCCACATGTCTTTTTAGATTTGAACTTACATCTCAAGGTTATCAGTCCAGGCCTTTGGATTGCTAGTCCAATACACAGATCATTTTGTTATTGGTCATGTTGGATGTCCTGCATTGTCACGGGGGCTGAAATCCCTCCAGCCACACACTCAGAAGGCATGGCAAGAGATAGTGGCTGAGGTTAGTGACAGGAGTGTAACCCCAAGGACCTGGATACACTGCAGAAAGAAGTTTAATGATCTCACATGCATTGTCAAGGTCAGTGAGTCAAATGCCATAGCTGACCAATTGCACCACTAGTTTCATCCACTGCTCAATGACTAATTCCCCCATCACTCACTTATTAATGATATCTATTAACCAGGACTCAAGCCTAACCTTCATATGCTTCACCTCACCCTCGCAGATTTATTAATGTTGCAAGCCTTGCATCTGCACCTCACAACTTGCACATGCTGGCTGCAATCCACCTGTGACCATTATTTGATGGGCTTTTGCTGAGGTGGTGACCACTAGCAGGGCTGGAGCGATTGAGGATGAAGGTATCCACATATTTAATGTCCCTTCTCTCGCTCCATTTTCCTCATCCCACAAGCTGTGAATGGTGCAAACATGTACCTCCTACTTTCTCCTCTTCCCTCACCACAACCCAACCCCTTCCTTTGTTAGCTCAGGTATTCAAGAACTGCCTACTCTCTGGGCAATGGAGGATGAGGAAAAAGAAAATGTAGGTAAAGACATAGGTCTGGATTTAATGCAGCCTATTGTGGCTGTTATGGACAGGAGCGAGTGGGCAAACTGTACTTCTTTCCTCTCACCAACTGTCCAGGAGCAGAAGGTTTTTTCAATTATTTTTAAAGTATGCTGTGGTGTGTTTCCCCAAACTCTCAGCTTGTGTTCACATTTCAAGTCCATATGACTCTTCTTGGGTCTGAGGAAGAGTCATATGGACTCAAAACGTTAGCTCTGTCTTTCTCTCCACAGGTGCTGTCAGACCTGCTGAGTTTTTCCAGCATTTTTTATTTTTGTTTCAGGTTTCCAGCATCTGCAGTATTTTGCCTTTATCTCAGTTTGTGTGATTCAATTTAGTAGTAACTTGCAGCAAACTTGCATTAAGATTAATTCAGATGGTTAGTTTATTTCACATTCGAAATCAGGGAAGGAGTGTTCACAACTTCCCACTCCATTAAACACACACACACACACAGTAAGGGTGGGAAAAATAGAAAAGAGTTTTATAACAATGGACAGTAACAGTACAAGAACCACAGAAATGAATATTAGTTTGCTTGATTTCTGGAGTCTGAGGAATCAAAGTTCGGAAGGTATTTCCTTCATGGTGGAGTTCAGTCCTGATGAGTTTCTGTTTGGAAATGACAATAAAAAAATCCTTGAAACAAATGATGCTGCAAGGCTTTCTGTACTGAGGCTGTTTGGTAGGCATTGATCAGACACTTTGAAAATTAAACAGGCTTCGTGGAGTGAGAGATGGTAACCAACTACTTGATCAGTTGGAGTCCTCTTCAGTTGATGTTAAAACAGCGATCTGCCTGTGAGGCCAAAGATGTAATGTTAAAACTGTCCAAAAGGCGAGGGTCATGTGATATGGCTCATTAAGGGGTTAATTGCAACTGAACAGTCAGTTTCTGCACTTCTGGCCAATATCCATTGTTCCCCTTGAGGAGAGAGACCATCTCTTCTAGTATAATGAGTTTCAATTTCTCTCTCTTTTGTGATAGTTCAGGTTCGGGAGTCAGGTCATAAGTGCTGATTTCATTGATTACAAGAGGCCTGTACAATGAGGCGTGAGATTCCACAGGCTAAGTGAAGAATTCTTTTGTTCTTGCATCTACTGTTGGTAGCTTCCAGACAAAGGGCAAATCCTGCGATCATGTGACTTGTAGGAGCCATCATTTTTGGTTCAGCAGAAAGTCCATTTTTTTAAAATGGCAAAAGAATAAAGTTTCGGATTTATTTTCATGTGACAGGGTCCTAACAAGGCAGAAAGCTTGATGGCCAGGCCCACTTAATCATTGGAAAGATCGTGCGACAGCCTGCTAGCAGAGGCAAAACCTCCCCTGATTAAGTTGGAGGGCTTTAGGGGCTGACACTTGATTCTTGGCCCCCAGTGATGGGATGTCAATCAAGCTCATTAATGAGCCAATTAACACTCACTGCAATTTAGTGGTGACTCAGTGATTAAATAGGGGCTGCATGGCTTTCCAGCACCTCTCAAAGGCTACCCAGCAAACTCTGTGCCCAATTGTGGGACCCAGCATAGGGAAGGGGAGCCACTTAAAGCCTCCCTTGCCTCTACGCGGCCTTCTCCCCCACCACCCGTAACCCCAAATCCATGACCCCCACCCCATCTTCACCCAACTGTGGCCTGGGACTCTCGGCAAGCCTGGTCCTCAGGTGGGTGCATTACAGCTAGGAGCTGCCATCGCTCCCACTGATGCTGGCGGCATGAGGAACTGCCGGCCTCGGATTGGCTGGCAGCTCTTGGTGAGTGGGACTTCCGATACCGGAGACCTCCAGCGAAGGTTTGACAGTGGCTACTTAAGTACCTAAAGGGCACTTGATTCCATCAGTCATGGGGCTTCTATGTTCGTTCTCTGACTGGTGGGTGAGACTCCCATCAGCCCGACAGAATCACGATCACACTGTGACTTGATTTCACAGTTGCAGCCATCAGCTGAGAAGCTGACATTGCCCGTGATTTAGAGGAAAGCATCATATTGCCTATGGTAAAACACTGGGCATATGTTTTGGAGCAGGGGCTGGGGGGAAGGATTGTGCCAGTGCAAGCTCTCCAGCGGGCATACAGAAAGGCTTCCTCAGCATGCCCTGCTATTCTTGGTCTCTGCTCATTATTCCTGTTACATTCAATTCCAAGGAGAAACATTGCCAGGCCACCTATGCGTAAAAACAAGTGATTTTCACACAAGTCTTTAGGTCATAAAAAAACATTGCAGCAACAACCAGATGACTCAGGCCAAGATCTTGCCCTCGTCGGGTGGGCCTGGTGGGGATGAGGGGGGGCGGTTGAGAAGCTGACGGCCACCCGCAATTGGGGCCCGACCACGATTTCACACTGGCGTGCCGATTAAGGCTCGCCCAGCGTGAAGCGCACGCTGCAGCACTGTTTCTGTAGGGGGAAGGAGGGCGAGTGGGGAACTTCATGCATGCGCTCAGGAAAATGCTGAAGATCTTTGAAAATTAAAAATAAAGAATTTTGAAATGTAAAAAAAACATGTCCCCTCATGTGAGCAGTTATGAATGAAATTAAAGCATTTTTATTTAATTTTTATTTGTTGTTGGAAACCTCATCCTGCCCGCCGATGAGGTTTCCTGAGAATTCCAAAGGCTGCTTGGCCTTTTCACCCGCCCGCCAACTGTAAGGTTGGATGGGCAGTGAAAAATTGAACTTCATTATTACTTTAATGGCCTTAATAGGCCTTTTAATTGTCGGTGGGCGCGCTGCTGACTCCCGCGTGTGCCCGTCAGCCAAAATATCGCGCGTGTGTGTGAAGATGTTGGGACGCTCGCCTGATGCCATCGTGCGTCATTTTACGTTCGTTCAGGTCGGACGGGTACCCACCCGACAAGTGAAAAATCCTGGCCTCAGTGTGGACTATTGAAATTTTGATTAAATTTGGAAATTTGGTGTAGAATTGGAGCTGAAAGAGATAATTCAGCAACTAACCTGTAAGTAGTTCATGATCCCTTTCAATAGTATTGGTGTGGGTTCTTTCATGCTGTTGAACACTTATTCAGCTCCGCAAGGTTAGGAGAGGGCATAATCTGGAGCTTGGAGCTCCAAAACGGCAGCACTAACATCAAATGGCTACATAAACGTGTCTGCTCTGCACATTGCTGGCGCTTGTTAGGTGCTAGTATGAAAAACACCCTTACAAACATGTCATGTTGCACATGTCCCATTAGAAGTATGCATGCGTGTCATGGACATTATTTTTGTAGTTTCAGAGATTCATTGTGCCCAAAAAATAAGCGCCACCGAGCCAATTTCACCCCCAGGCTTTGTACAAATCTCATTTGTGTTGACATTGCCATGGAAACAATTATGATGCCTCTTTCTGATTCTTCTCACCGAATAATGCTGGAGATACATCTCTACAAGGGAAAAAAGAGATACTTTCCATTCTCTATGGCCAGTTGAGCATGATTAGAATGGGTGCTAGATCAAAGATCTCATTCAGTTCCAAACAGCTGAAACCGTGCCACGTTAGCATTAAGTAAAATCTTCAAGGAGGCTTTTAGACATGTTTAAAGTGGCATCACTGAAAATAAATCATATCATTATTTAAATATTAAATATTTTACTGTAATTTACATGATGCAATTTTCTGTCCTCTTTAGATGGGACCATTGTATCTGCTCCCCTGCTCATCCCAGGTAGATTTAATAGAAGTTCCATGGCCAATAGGGGACCTGAAGGCTCCCAAGTTTCTTAACTAAATACTTAAATTTTCCTTTTTTCACTACATTTTGTCATTAATTTTATTAGCATCTTTATGAACAATGTTTTCATCCGTGTTTTTATCATTGTGTTTGGTATGTAGGATACTCCTTTAATTATGAATAGTTGATTATGTTGCAGAGCTGACACCAACTTTAAAACCAATGATGTGTGAAATGAGGAGCACAGGATTCTTCATTATTGTCATTGTGGATATGAGCGACAGCCACCAACCGTATGCCCGACTGAGTCAACAAAAGTCACGTCACTAAGTTTGAATCCAACAGTTACCTGAAACAGAAGATTGCTGAAACATGCCTAGTTAAGTAAAATATCACAGTTTGTACCAATGTGCCACTGGGCAACCATTGAAATATGCAATACTCGTATTTTTGGGATAATTGTTAAAATGCCACTTTCCCCATGTCCTATCTCTTTCCTCACTGTTCTCAGACTTCTTCCTTTACATGAGAGCTAAAGACAGTCAGATAATATTGCTCATGAATTCTAAAGTCGGAATCAAACGGAGTCACAACATTTTGTTCCTTTAATTGCAACAGAGAAGCTTTTTTAGTGCTAACCAGCTGGATAACTATAGCCAAGCACCGTATATCACTGGACACCACTTCCCTGCTGCCAGCTTCAGGACAGAAACGGGTTATAAAATGTGCTCTAATGGCTCTTCCAGTTTTCTACTGTAGCAAAGCTAAAAATTTCATGTGTAGATCAAAACCATGTGCTACTTAGTCACACCACCACTCTCATTTATTACTTTACATTTCCCTGCACTATGTAGTATCAGGACAGGCATTGGGAAGTTGGCAATGTATTCTCAGAATTCTGCCTGTTGTCTGTCACAAGGTGTGCAAGAGCAGCTTGGCAATGTCCCCTCTGATTTACCTTTCTTCCTTATGTGGACTTACATTAGCATCTTCCTGTTTTGACCAGAGCAACATGCAGTTACTACTCTGTAAAGCTGGGAATCACATGTGTAAACTGTACGCTGCTCAGGCCATCACAGGAAGATGCTGATGGAAGTCCCCATTCGAAAGAAAGGTAAATGAGAGGGGCCAACGCTAAGCTGCTCGCGCACACCCGCCTTTTAGTTGTGCCTGTGTGCTCATTCAGTCGCAGTCCTATTACATGTATACTGTTGACACCCAGCTCTACCTCTCTCGACCCCTCCACCATTGCTACATTATCAGACTGCTTATCTGACATCTAGTACTGGTTGAGCAGAAATTTCTTTCAAATAAACATTGGGAAGTCCGAAGCCATCGTCTCTGGTCCAGGCCACAAACTATGTTCCCTAGCTTTATCCCTTTGATAAAAACAAAAAGCTAAAAGCTACTGCGGATGCTGGAAATCCAAAACAAAACAAAAACAGAATTACCTGGAAAAACTCAGCAAGTCTGGCAGCATCGGCGGAGAAGAAATCAGTTAACGTTTCGAGCCTTCATGGCCCTTCGGCAGAACTGCAGCATAGTTTCAACAAGGGAGAAATATAAATTGGTTTAAGGTGGGTGGGGGCGGGGGGGGGGGGCGGGGAAGAGACACATTGAGGGTGTGGTGTGAGCAGATGATCAAAAGATGTCACAGACAAAAGGGTCAAAGAGGTGTTGAAGGTGGTGGTCTTTGTCTGAGAAAAGTGCTAATTAAGAATGGAAAACAGGATATTCAAAGTACAGCTCTAGTGGGGGTGGGGTGGAAAGACTAAAGGTTTTAGTTTTAGATTTAAAAATAATGGAAATAGGTGGGGAAAGAAGAATCTATATAAATTATTGAAAAAAAAGCGGGTGGGGGGGGGAAAAGAAACGGGGTGGGGATGGGGGGAGGGGGAGTTTAAGATCTAAAGTTGTTGAATTCAATATTCAGCCCAGAGGGCTGTAAAGTGCCTAGTCGGAAGATGAGGTGCTGTTCCTCCAGTTTGCGTTGGGCTTCACTGAAACAATGCAGCAAGCCAAGGACAGACATGTTGGCAAGAGAACAGGGTGGAGTGTTAAAATGGCAAGCGACAGGGAGGTTTGGGTCTTTCTTGCGGACAGACCGCAGGTGTTCCGCAAAACGGTCGCCCAGTTTGCGTTTGGTCTCGCCAATGTAGAGGAGACCGCATTGGGAGCAACGAATGCAGTAGACTAAGTTAGGGGAAATGCAAGTGAAATGCTGCTTCACTTGAAAGGAGTGTTTGGGCCCTTGGACGGTGAGGAGAGAGGAAGTGAAGGGGCAGGTGTTGCATCTTCTGCGTGGGCATGGGGAGGTGCCATAAGTGGGGGTTGAGGAGTAGGGGGTGATGGAGGAGTGGACCAGGGTGTCCCGGAGGGAACGATCCCTACGGAATGCCGTCAAGGGGGGTGAAGGGAAGATGTGTTTGGTGGTGGCATCATGCTGGAGTTGGCGGAAATGGCGGAGGATGATCCTTTGAATGCGGAGGCTGGTGGGGTGATAAGTGAGGACAAGGGGGACCCTATCATGTTTCTGGGAAGGAGGAGAAGGCGTGAGGGAGGATGCGCGGGATATGGGCCGGACACGGTTGAGGGCCCTGTCAACGACCGTGGATGGAAAACCTCGGTTAAGGAAGAAGGAGGACATGTCAGAGGAGCTGTTTTTGAAGGTAGCGTCATCAGAACAGATGCGACGGAGGCGAAGGAACTGAGAGAATGGGATGGAGTCTTTACAGGAAGTGGGGTGTGAGGAGCTGTAGTCGAGGTAGCTGTGGGAGTCGGTAGGCTTGTAATGGATATTGGTGGACAGTCTATCATCAGAAATTGAGACAGAGAGGTCAAGGAAGGGAAGAGAAGTGTCAGAGATGGACCATGTGAAGATGATGGAGGGGTGGAGATTGGAAGCAAAATTAATAAATTTTTCCAGGTCCCGACGAGAGCATGAAGTAGCACCGAAGTAATCATCGATGTACCGGAGAAAGAGTTGTGGGAGGGGGCCGGAGTAGGACTGGAACGAGGAATGTTCCACATACCCCATAAAGAGACAGGCATAGCTGGGGCCCATGCGGGTACCCATAGCCACACCTTTTATTTGGAGGAAGTGAGAGGAGTTAAAGGAGAAATTGTTCAGTGTGAGAACAAGTTCAGCCAGACGGAGGAGAGTAGTGGTGGATGGGGATTGTTGGGGCCTCTGTTCAAGGAAGAAGCTAAGGGCCCTCAGACCATCCTGGTGGGGGATGGAGGTGTAGAGGGATTGGACATCCATGGTGAAGAGGAAGCGGTTGGGGCCAGGGAACTGGAAATTGTTGATGTGACGTAAGGTGTCAGAGGAATCACGGATGTAGGTGGGAAGGGACTGGACAAGGGGAGAGAGAAGGGAGTCAAGATAATGAGAAATGAGTTCCGTGGGGCAGGAACAGGCTGACACGATCGGTCTGCCAGGACAGTTCTGTTTGTGGATTTTGGGTAGGAGGTAGAAGCGGGCCGTCCGAGGTTGGGCGACTATCAAGTTGGAAGCTGTGGGAGGAAGATCTCCAGAGGAGATGAGGTCAATGACAGTCCTGGAAACAATGGCTTGATGTTCTGTGGTGGGGTCATGGTCGACTCCAACACCCATCTGGGACCCTCCACCCCTGCTTGTCCCTCCGTCCTCACCCCATCTTCCAATCCCAGCCCCAGCCGCGTATTCACTATACCCCCTGACCTTCCCCTCTCCGATGCTGAACGTTCAGTGCTCAGCAAAGGACTTAGTTTCATACCCTTACGCCCTCATCTCAATGAATTTCGGGCTCGGCATGATGCTGAACTCTTCTTCCGCCGTCTTCGTCTCCGTGCTCACTTCTTTGGGCAGGAGTCCTCTCCCCGTTCAACGGATCCTTTTACCCACCTCCAATATTCTCCCTCCACTTGGACCCCTCCCTCTGGATTCTTACCTTCTCTTGATCTTTTCATTGAGAACCGTCGGCGTGACATTAGCCGTCTCAATTTCTCTGCTCCTCTCACCCATTCTAATCTGTCTCTCTCTGAACTCACTGCACTCCGTTCTCTCAGGTCCAACCCCAACATTGTCATCAAACCCGCTGACAAGGGTGGTACTGTTGTTGTCTGGCGCATTGACCTCTACCTCGCGAAGGCTGAGCGTCAACTCGCAGACGTTTCCTCCTACCTCTCCCTGGACCATGACCCCACCACAGAACATCAAGCCATTGTTTCCAGGACTGTCATTGACCTCATCTCCTCTGGAGATCTTCCTCCCACAGCTTCCAACTTGATAGTCGCCCAACCTCGGACGGCCCGCTTCTACCTCCTACCCAAAATCCACAAACAGAACTGTCCTGGCAGACCGATCGTGTCAGCCTGTTCCTGCCCCACGGAACTCATTTCTCATTATCTTGACTCCCTTCTCTCTCCCCTTGTCCAGTCCCTTCCCACCTACATCCGTGATTCCTCTGACACCTTACGTCACATCAACAATTTCCAGTTCCCTGGCCCCAACCGCTTCCTCTTCACCATGGATGTCCAATCCCTCTACACCTCCATCCCCCACCAGGATGGTCTGAGGGCCCTTAGCTTCTTCCTTGAACAGAGGCCCCAACAATCCCCATCCACCACTACTCTCCTCCGTCTGGCTGAACTTGTTCTCACACTGAACAATTTCTCCTTTAACTCCTCTCACTTCCTCCAAATAAAAGGTGTGGCTATGGGTACCCGCATGGGCCCCAGCTATGCCTGTCTCTTTATGGGGTATGTGGAACATTCCTCGTTCCAGTCCTACTCCGGCCCCCTCCCACAACTCTTTCTCCGGTACATCGATGATTACTTCGGTGCTGCTTCATGCTCTCGTCGGGACCTGGAAAAATTTATTAATTTTGCTTCCAATCTCCACCCCTCCATCATCTTCACATGGTCCATCTCTGACACTTCTCTTCCCTTCCTTGACCTCTCTGTCTCAATTTCTGATGATAGACTGTCCACCAATATCCATTACAAGCCTACCGACTCCCACAGCTACCTCGACTACAGCTCCTCACACCCCACTTCCTGTAAAGACTCCATCCCATTCTCTCAGTTCCTTCGCCTCCGTCGCATCTGTTCTGATGACGCTACCTTCAAAAACAGCTCCTCTGACATGTCCTCCTTCTTCCTTAACCGAGGTTTTCCATCCACGGTCGTTGACAGGGCCCTCAACCGTGTCCGGCCCATATCCCGCGCATCCTCCCTCACGCCTTCTCCTCCTTCCCAGAAACATGATAGGGTCCCCCTTGTCCTCACTTATCACCCCACCAGCCTCCGCATTCAAAGGATCATCCTCCGCCATTTCCGCCAACTCCAGCATGATGCCACCACCAAACACATCTTCCCTTCACCCCCCTTGACGGCATTCCGTAGGGATCGTTCCCTCCGGGACACCCTGGTCCACTCCTCCATCACCCCCTACTCCTCAACCCCCACTTATGGCACCTCCCCATGCCCACGCAGAAGATGCAACACCTGCCCCTTCACTTCCTCTCTCCTCACCGTCCAAGGGCCCAAACACTCCTTTCAAGTGAAGCAGCATTTCACTTGCATTTCCCCTAACTTAGTCTACTGCATTCGTTGCTCCCAATGCGGTCTCCTCTACATTGGCGAGACCAAACGCAAACTGGGCGACCGTTTTGCGGAACACCTGCGGTCTGTCCGCAAGAAAGACCCAAACCTCCCTGTCGCTTGCCATTTTAACACTCCACCCTGTTCTCTTGCCAACATGTCTGTCCTTGGCTTGCTGCATTGTTTCAGTGAAGCCCAACGCAAACTGGAGGAACAGCACCTCATCTTCCGACTAGGCACTTTACAGCCCTCTGGGCTGAATATTGAATTCAACAACTTTAGATCTTAAACTCCCCCTCCCCCCATCCCCACCCCGTTTCTTTTCCCCCCCCCACCCGCTTTTTTTTCAATAATTTATATAGATTCTTCTTTCCCCACCTATTTCCATTATTTTTAAATCTAAAACTAAAACCTTTAGTCTTTCCACCCCACCCCCACTAGAGCTGTACTTTGAATATCCTGTTTTCCATTCTTAATTAGCACTTTTCTCAGACAAAGACCACCACCTTCAACACCTCTTTGACCCTTTTGTCTGTGACATCTTTTGATCATCTGCTCACACCACACCCTCAATGTGTCTCTTCCCCGCCCCCCCCCCCCGCCCCCACCCACCTTAAACCAATTTATATTTCTCCCTTGTTGAAACTATGCTGCAGTTCTGCCGAAGGGCCATGAAGGCTCGAAACGTTAACTGATTTCTTCTCCGCCGATGCTGCCAGACTTGCTGAGTTTTTCCAGGTAATTCTGGCTTTATCCCTTTCCCTGGCAATAGTCTTTAGCTGAAGTAGAGTATTCACAACCTTAGTGTCATATTTTCCCCCAGGATGAGCTTCCAACCGCATAACCACACCAGCACTAACACTGTCTACATCAATCTTATTTTATATTTGCTCAGGGGATGTGGGAGTCCCTGACAATGTCAAAATTTATTGCCCATTGCCAATTGCCCTTGAGAAGGTGGTAGTGAGCCTTCTCCTTGAATCCTTTGATGGAGGGGAGCTCATTGAAGTAGGTAATGAAAATGATTGGGCCTAGGACACTGCCCTCAAGAACTTCTATAGCGATACCCTGCAGCTGAGATAATTGGTCTCCAATAACCACAACCACCTCTCATGACCTCGACCAGCTGAGAAATTTCTCCCTGATTCCCAGTGACTCTAGTTTTGCTAGGAATCCTTGATACCACACTCAGCTAAATGCTGCCTTGATGCCAAGGCCAGTCACTCTCACCTTACTTCTGGAATTCAGCTCTTTTGCCCACATTTAGAGCAAAGTTATAATAAAGCCTAGAGCCAAATGCCAGCTAAGTATGGAGCCAATGTATTAGCTATACTGGAACATCTTGGCTAAGGGCACAGCTAGGTCTGGAACTCAAGTCTTCAACACTACCGCCGGGATGTTGTCATGGCCCATAGCCTTTGTCGCATCCAATATGCTCATTTGTTTCTTGATATCATGTGAAGCGAATAAAATTGGCTGAAAACTGGGCATCTGTGATGCTGGGAACCTCAGGAGGAGGCCGAGATGGATCATGCAATTGGCACTTTGGCTGAAAATGATTGCAAATGCTTCAGTCTTGTCCTTTGCACTCAGGTGCTGGGCTCCACCATTAATGGAGATGGAGATGCTTGTGAAACATCCTCCTCCTGTTAGTTGTTTAATTGTCTACCACCATTCATGACGGGATGTGACAGGACTGAAGAGCTTTGATCTGATTCATTGGTTGTGGGATCGCTTGGGTCCATCTATTACATGCTGCTACCACTGGTTAGTCCTGTGTTATAGCTTCACCAGGCAGGTTGGCACCTTATTTTAGGTAAGTCTGATGTTGTTCCTGGCATGCTAACCTACACTCCTCACACAATTCTGCTGTGTCTAATCAACGACAGCACCTCATGAATGCACAGTTTTGAGCTGCTGGATCTGTTCTGAATCTACCATATATAGCACAGTGGTAATGGCACACAACACGATGAAGGTATCCTTAGTGTGAAGATAGGACCATGTCTCTAAAAGGACTGTGAGGTGCTCACTCCTACCAATACTGTTATGGACAGATGTAGCTGTGACAGGTAGATTGGTGAGGACAAGAGCAAGCACATTTTTTTTTCCTCTTTCTGGTTCTCTCACCACCTGCCAAAGGCCCAGTCTGAAAGATACGTCCTTCGGGGCTTGGCCAGCTCTGTCAGTAGTGGTACTACCGAGCTACTGTTGGTGATGGATATTTGAAGACCCCCACCCAGAGTATGTTTTGTGCCCTTGCTACCTTAAGTGCTTCTTCTAAGTGGTGTTCAATGTGGAGGAGTACTGATTCATCAACTGAGGGGTAGCAGTTAGTGGTATTCAACAGGAAATTTACTTGACCATTTTTGAGCTGATGCCATATGAAACTTTATGGTGTTCGAGGTCAATGGTGTGGACTCCCAGAGCAACTTCCTCCAAACTGTATACCACTGTGCCACCATCTCTGGAGGGAAGGTGGAAAAGGACATATTAATATTGGTGATGGAGGAGTCTGGGACATTGGCTGTAAGATATAATTTGGTGAGTATGACTGTGTCAGGCTGTTGCTTGACTAGTTTGTGGGGCAGCTTTCCCAATTTTGGCACAAGTTCCCAAATATTAGTGAGGTGTACTTTGCACGGTTGACTGGGCTGGGTACGCCTTTGTCCAGTGCATAAGTCGATGCCAGGTGGTCAATTCAGTTATATTCTCATTTGATTTTTTTTGTAGCGTTTGATACAACTGTGTGGCTTGCAAGGCCATTTCGGAGTTAACCATATTGCTGTGGGTCTGGAACCACATATGTAGGCCAGGCTAGGCAAGGATGGCAGATTTCCTTCCCTAAAGGACAACGTGTTTTTTTGCAACAATTCAATAGTTTCATCGTCACCATTACTGGAACTAGCTTTTTATTCCAGAGGTATTTAATTAAGTGAATTTAAAATCCTCCAGCTGCTTTGGTGGGGTTTGAACTCATGACTCTGGAACATTGGTCCAGGCCCCTGGATTATTAGGCTAGTGAATAATCACTATGGTCTCAGTCCCAATTAACATGTTCATAACATCGTTCGTCTCCGCCCCTGCCTCAGTTCATCTGCTCCTGAAATCCTCATCCATGCCATTGTTACTTCTAGACTTGACTATTCTAACATACTCCTGGTTAGCCTCCCATATTCTACACTCTGTAACTTTAGGTCATCCAGAACTCTGCTGCCTGTGCCCTAACTCACACCAAGTCCCATTCATTCATTACCCCTGTGCTCGCTGACCTATGTTGGCTCTCAGTCAGCAATGCCTCAATCTTAAAAATTTCACCTTTGCTTTCAAATCTCTCCATATCCTCACTCCTCCATATCTCTGTAATCTCTTCCAGCCTCAGAACCCTCCAAGATATCTGTGCTCATCTCATTCTAGCATCTTGAACATCCCCAATATTAACACTCTACTATTGTTGGCTGCTCCTTCGGTTGCCTAGGTCATAAGCTTTGGACTTCCCTCCCTGTACCTCTTTGCCTTTCTATCTCTTTCCTCCTTTCAAATGCTTCTTAAAACCTACATCCTTAACCAAAAGCATTTGGCCATCTACCAAGGTTTCACTTTGTTTGGCCTGGTGTCAAGTTTTGCTTTATAACACTCCTATGAAGTGCCTTGGGACATTTTATTGCATTAAAGACATTATATTGATGCAAGTAGTGCTGCTTTTGTTGTTTAAGTTGGCTGCTGGATATTGCCTGAACCTTTATTGTGTTGGGCTTAATTTAAAGCATTTTGTGCAAAGGGCAGGGCATCCACAGAATTGGACCTTTCAATCCCTGTTTTGTACCCATGCAAGAAATGGGCATTATAAGGTTCACTTTTGCTGCCTTAACTCTCTATAATGGCTTGTCTACTGAGACTTGAAAACCATTCCCATAGATAGGAACATTCTATTAATCCTCTCCTATGCTTTAGAAAAAGCATATTCTCATAGGTAATACCTTACTATAATTTCCAACCTATTGCTCTCTGTTGTAACATTTCTTGTTTCTTTTTGTGATGTTATGGAAGTCTCTTCTCTGAGCTGTCCCATTTCACACACCGTCCTCTTAACATCCCCAGTGTGTTGAATTTAAGACTCCTCCATTAACCCTTGCCTTATGACCACAGGATCCTATTTTCCTTAGACTTTCCTTCCTCTTTCAATCTTCAGGGTTTTAACACTCAAGTTTGGCCCACCTGAGCATATTTTCCTGATTCACTACATCACTTTCACTTTATTTTTCACTGCAAACAAACCTCTTCACCAAGGAATCTTGAGAAACAGAATAAGTTTATTTGCAACATATTCAACTTCCCCCTGTTATAGTACCCATGAAAACCTGGGCACAATTCAGCTGATTGGTGGCAATCTTGAGTTAAAAGATCCCTTTAGACAGGCTGAGTGGTGCTGAAGTAACATATAAGTGACATTCAAGTGCAACTGGGACTTCTCTGCTCTGCTTAAGCGATTATATTGGACATTTCACCTGTGAGAAATGGCAGCATGCAAGGTCACCTAAGCCCAGGGCTATTTAGACTGAGACAGGGAAGCTGATAATTGTTGACTGTGCAGAATAGCAGTCTCTGTTTTTCATGGGGGAAGTGTTTGACAGCTAAAAATCTGAAATTCCCTACATTTTCCATGCCATTTTCCAATTAAGAGCATGTCCTTTAAAATATTACAATCATAAAACTTTCTGACACTGTAACAGGAATTCATGAAAGAACCAAACTGATTCAACCATGAGTAGCTTTTTTTTATTTCTATATGCCTATAAAGGAGAAAAGCATTTGCGTTTAGTATTTGGTGAAGAAAATCAATTTAATTCATATGCTTGGTATTCACTAGATAATAAGATTCATATATGTCTGGTATGCAGACTTGTGTCTTATTTTGGGCAATTTTCCCCATCACTAAACTACTAATTGAAAATTTTTGCATAAATCTTGTACTTTGGCAACTCACGTAACATCACTGAGCGTGTCACTCTGAAGTCTCTCATTAACTCCAAAGTGGGCAAATCAAAATCCGTGGGAATCAAAAGTACAAATCAGTTTAAATTCGAAAGGTGAAAGGAAGAGATGAGGTGAGTGACATGTGTTTGGAATGAGAAGGCAAGGTGGTGCAGGGTGCTGTGCTCTGTGCTTAAGGGTGTAATGGAAGGGAGGGCATTGTCAGGATTGATGGTGGAGGGCAAAAAGGAATGGTGCCAGGCTGTATGGACAGATATGGAGAGTTGATGTGTTGTACTCACCCAGACTATTCTTATGAGTTCATTGAAATGAAACTAGATCCTGACTCCTGGAGTTAGCAATCTCAGCATTGTCTTTCCATACATGATGCTTTTGGTACTTCAGCATCCCTTTTCCACTGGCTGAAAAGAGAACTTGCCTCCTCGCTCCGACCTCTTCAAACACAAGCTCTTCTCTTTGTGTCCAGCCCCAAAATAGGTGGAAACTCAAAGGAGAATATTCCCTTACTATATAAACCTGCTCATGAAGCATATACATTTTGAATGAGATATTGGACAGCAGTCAGTGCCAAAAGAATTTTATCCCAGCATTAGTCAGGCTTATCAGGAGAGGAGAGAAGAAAAATGGATGAAATTGGACGATGCTGTTTACAGGAATTTCCCTTGGAACTTATCCCAGCAAATACCTAATGGAGAATTACAAACAAAAAAAAATCAACTGGTCTCTAAAGAGACAGTGAATACCAATACTAATATACTGCTTTGGAAAAAGCATCTCCAATGCTACTTAGGTGTCGCTTTTGGATTAGTGATAGTCCTCTTGCCTTGGAGTCAGAAGGTTTTAGCTTTGTGTCCCACTCTAGAGACTTAAGTCCACAGCCTAGGCTGACATTGCAACACCATCTTTAGATAAGACATTCAACCAAGATTCTACCTGTCCACCCAGGAGGGCATAAAGTATCCCATTACGCAATTGGAGGGAAAGAAGGGGAGTTCTTCCAGTGTCTTGGTCAATGTTTATCCCTCAGCCAACATCATTAGAACAGGTTATCTGATCATTTGTCTTATTTTGGGATCTTGTTTTTCACAAATTGGCTGCTGCATTTCCCGACAGTACAACATAGAATATCACTGTGAACAAGGGTATTTAAAAATAATCAGAAAATGCTGGCTCTTACCCAATTGTTTTCTACTGTAATCAGATAATCTAAAATGGTACAAGTTGTATAGATTAATTCTCAATAACTTCCACATGAAAATGGTTAATATCATGTTTAATTTACTTAAATTTGTTCAGATTTTGTTCAACCAGTGCCCTTAAACTTCCCTTGCAAGAAACAAAAGTCCAGTATTCAGATTTTGCCTTGTGACTGGAATAGACTGAATCACATCAAAAATGTTTATGTACCTGCAGTGGGTTCATGTTTGTTTTGAATGATGGCAAGTGACTGCCGTATTTTATTTTGAATCAATTATAATTTTCATAAAACAATAAATGACCTTCAATTAAATATATAATAATAGAAATGACTACAAAGTCATGAACAATTTTAGAGATTTAGATGGTGCCTTAATCTGTAAAGACCAAAATGCGAGTGGTTTATAAATGTTACCTTATTCCTGAAATCATATTACAGTCTCAAAATCACTCTCTAGGTTTTTGTTTTATAATGCATCATGTTTCGATATAATGTAGGTTTCACTAATTCAGCTGTGGTTCCAATTTGATGTTGGCAATGGCTGCCAGTGTTGATGACAAATGTCAGTGTCCCGCTACTTGATGTATGATGATGTTCGTGCTGCTGGTTTAATGGTTATGATGTACAGTCAGTTGGTACAAACCTTTCATGAAATAATCTGTAGTTGATTAAAGTTCTCGGGTCAGTAAATTTTGTAACAAGATAAACTGGTTAGATTATACCCAAATACACTTATTTGTCTTTTTATAAGAGTGGGGGATGATGGGGGCATTCCTGAACCTGTGCCAACAGCCAGTCAGGAACTCTCACTGCACCACCACGCTGTACTACAGAGGTTTCAAGTTCTGCTTCACACAGTGTTTGTATGTGTGATCAAGATCCGTTCTCTCTGTGGTCTCTTTTCTCCTTCCTTAGTCTGGTATAGATTTCTCAATTTGTGCCTCATTTTAAAAGCCACGCAAATCTGCCCTTCCTTCCTCACTTTCTGAGTGACAGTGATTGACACTTGCTGTTATTGAGTGTTTTCTTAACCCTTCGAGAACTAAATTTTCCTCACAGCTTGCCACACACGAGCATGTTTTTCATCACCAAGGGTCTACAAAAATGTCATCCAATGCAATTATAGACCAAATATTCCATTGCAGTGAAGCACCATCCCATTTTTACCACATATCCACTGGTTAACATCGCAACCTAGGAGAGATTATCCAATTTCACACATTAAAATGTAATTTTAATCTTAGTTCATGCTAATATCCTTCAATGTTGTAACATATGGTAGGGATTTATGAGGTAGTAGTGTCCACAGTGCTAACAGAGAAGGATGTGCACACATGGACACACACACCAACAAAGAAACGTGTTTAATTAATCAGGCATTCTGCTCTCCTGCGAGCTGCGTTGTTAAATACACTGCTCAATGTGGAACTGAGCCATCAAACCTGGTTCAATCCAGTAAAATGCTGAGTTAGCTGAAGTTACCCAGCCTAGAGGGAAGAACAATAGGCCTCCAGGCCACAAAGAGTATAAATAGGCCAAAATTTCCTATTGCTGATCACAATCCAATGATTCCTAATGGAAAATGCTTTTATGTGAACAATGGATGAGAACAATGTAAGTTTAAACTCTGTTTGCCTCCCTCTGTCAGGTCAAATAGGCAGCCCACTTTTATTGTCTAGGTCCACACATGAAAATGTAATTAGCTGAAGTACAGGCAAACTACCAGTGCCTGTGGAACCAAACATGTGTCAGCATCTTCAAGAGAAAAGGGAGGCAAACAATTTAACAGATTTAATGAGCAATGTAACCTAAGTGTCATTCAGCCATGACACAGATGCTTAACCAACATCTTGTTCCCATGAGATCTTCTTGAACTAAGTTATTTGTGGTTGTTTGTTATGATTTGATTTAATTTTATGAATCCAAATCATGGAGCTAAATACTTTGGCTCTTTCTTTAATTCAGTGTAAGATTCAATCATTCCCAAAACAGTTACAGTACAGTTTAGCTGCAGCACATATCCTCTATAATGAGCCTTGTCCTCAACTTCTTACTTGCTGTGTGACTCATTGCACTCATTAACCACACTGTGACCTAATGAGGGAAATTGCTGTTATTGATGAACTATGCTCAGTGTGTGTTTTGGGCTAATGTTCACTTGGAACTGGGTTAAGATTACCTTTTTATTTTTGTTTCCTTTTATAGTTATTAGATAAAAAAATAGCTTCATTCGTGGCAAGATTCAAATCATCGTTACCTCCCATTATAAAATCATTTTTAGCTCTCAGGGCTTCTCTCCAATTTTCTTTCCAACTCATTCACATACAGCCCATTTCAGATGGTTCATGCTATAATATTCCTCAAGCCTACTGTTAGTGCTAGGCCATGATTAACTAATATTGCTCACAGTGAGTCAACCAAACAAATAACCACTATCAACAACACAACAGAAATGTGATTTTCTTCATTGTGTGAAAAGTTCCAATTGTACAGATTTAGCCTAATGGAGGCACCATAAGAAATATTTATTCCCTACTATCTAAGGAAATAGGCTGGGAAGATATCAACAGACTCTTATGTGAATCCAGCTTGTCTCCTTTCACATGCCCATGGCAAGACTATAGGCCTTAAGTGATCATGATACATTGCCTCAATAATGTAAAAGTTCTGGAAATTACAGTCTATCATGCATGTTCGATAATGAAATTTGCAATTGAAAAATAAGAAGTACAACATTGCAATTTCCTTGTGCAGATGATCCTATTTCAGCTTATGAAGTTTAATATCACGTCATTGCAATTTTATCAGTTTTATTCTGCTGAGGTAAATCATTATTTTACAGTTTGTACTCCACAATACTAAAGTAAGTAACAGGCTTTAAAATGAGAGCACAGAGGACCCTTGCCCTGCCAGAGGGTACTTTAAAAAAATAACTTTGGCAAATTGTGTGGTGCTTTGGGTTAGCACTTGCCCTTTCACCTTTGGAGTCTTGGGGCAGAATTTTGCCCTTGGCATGCGGGATCGGTGGGGCCGGGGGGGCGGTCGGGAAGCTGGCTGCCACCCACGAACAACAGTGCACCGTGATTTCACACTGGCAGACCAATTAAGGCCCGCCCAGCATGATATGCAAGCAGCATTGCTGACCGCTGCCCGTGTGGGTGGGGGGAGGAGGCCGAGCAGGCTTAGGGCGAACTCCGTGCGTGCACGCGAGAGAGCGCTGGATAATCTCCCTGAGGCACGGAGCTGACTCAGGGAGATGAAGCATATATTGAAGAAATTATTAAACATCAGAAAAATGTAATAAATCATGTCCCCTCATGTGACCCTGTCACATGAGCAGGGACATGATTTTAATGAAAAATTAAAGTTTTTATTTTATTTTTATTTGCTTTTGGAAAGCTTATCCCGCCCGTGGATGATGTTTCCAAAAAAATGCAAAGGCCGCTTGGCCTTTTCGCCTGCCCGTCAACCGTTAGGTTGAACGGCCAGTGAAAATTTCAAGACAATTGGTAAGTTATTGTCCTTAACAGGCCTTTTAATTGTCGGCGGGCACACTGCCAGCTCCAAGGTGCAACCGCCAACCAAACTATCACGTGACTCGGCATGCTTGGCTGACGTCATCGCGCATCATTTCACACTGAACGGGTCGGGCACGCGCCCACCTGCCGAGTTAGAGTTCTGGCCTTGGTCTGAATTTAGCCACATAAATGGGCTGATATGTTTCTCTCTGGTGTCGATAAGGATCCTTTGTGAAATTAATTTGTGCAGTTTGAAAAACACTTCTTCATGGCAAGGTGCCCCCACCAGAAACCTGAGGCAGAGTGTTCCTCCCTTCGAGAGGGAAGTTCAGGAGCGGGCGTGCCTCCGATCGGTGCCCCTGATTGGGGTTTCACCGCCATTTTAGGTAGGCCCGCCTAGCGTGACGTCCGCAAGGAAGCGCTACGTGCTCTCTGTGCAGACGGGGAGGGGATTCCCTCAGCCTAGAGTGTGCTCTTTCGCGCATGCGCACGAAAGAGCGCACTCATCTCCCTGAGATGACACTGTCACATGGGACATGTCCATCACTTTTAAATACACTTTTATTAAATTTTAAACAACCTACATGAAACCTCATCCCGCCCGTGGATGAAGTTTCATGCTTTTTCCAATGCCCCCCAGGGCTCCCGGCCTGCCCGCCAACCTTAAGGTCATCCCGCATCATTTTACACGTCGGCGAGCGGGCCCTGCTCTCCACTCACCAACCGGGAAATCCTGGCCCTGGTGCTAATTTTGCATTAACTTGATACAGCAATTGTATTTGTGCCATAGAATTGCCAGGCAATGACCATCCCCAACAAGAGAGAATCTAACTATCTCCCCTTGACATTCAATGGCATTACCATCACTGAATATCCCATTATCCACATCCTGCATTTTGCTTTTTGTCCACTTAAGGCTACCATACTCTTGTGCCAGGGAGTCTGGAATAAACTCAAGAATCCCTGTTTAACAGCATGTGCAGTCTGATTCTGAATGGTTCTGGCTGAATATTCTACTGTTTCTTTTCAAGAACTTCACGCCATTCACTAGAAGCTGAACTGGACCAGGCATGTAAGTACTGTGGCTACAAGAATAGACCAGGGCCTGGAAAATCTGCGGTAGTAACTCACCTCCTGACTCCCCAAGGTCTGTCTATGATCCATAAAGCACAGGTCAGGATTGTGATGGAATACTCTCCACTTGCCTGGATGAGTGTGGCTTCAACAATACTCAAGAAGCTTGACACCATGAAGCAGCCTATTTGTTCAGTACCCCATCCATCACCTTAAATATTCACTCCCTCCACCACCAACACACAGTGACAATATTCAAGTTGCATATAAGGAACTCGCCAAGGCTCCTTCTGCAGCAACTTCCAAACCTGCAATTTCTACCATGTAGAAGGACAAGGGCAGCAGATGCATGAAAACACCACCACCTGCAAGTTTTTTTTTCAAATTCATTCACGGAATGTGCGCTTCGCTGGTTAGGCCAGCTTTTATTGCCCATCCCTAGTTGCCCTTGAGAAGGTGGTGGTAAGCTGACTTCTTAAACCACTGCAGTCCATGTGGTGTAGGTACACCCACAGTGCTGTTAGGAAGGAAGTTCCAGGATTTTGACCCAGTAACGGTGAAGGAACGGCAATATATTTCCAAGTCAGGATGGTGAGTGACCTGGAGGGGAACTTCCATGTGGTGGTGTTCCCATCTATCTGCTGCCCTTGTCCTTCTAGATGGTAGTGGTCTTGGGTTTAGAAGGTGCTGTCTAAGGAGCCTTGGTGAATTCCTGTAGTACATCTTTTAGATGGTACACACTGCTGTCACACCATCCAAGTCACCGTCCAAGTCACATGTCATCCTGACTTGGAACTATACACTGTTCCTTCAGTGTCGCTAGGTTGAAATCCTGGAACTCCTTCCCAACAACACCTACACCAGATGGACTACAACAGTTCAAAAAGGCAACTCACTACTACCCTCTCAAGGGCAATTAAGGACGGGCAATAAATGTTGGCCTTGCCAGCGACACATCCCATGAAAGCATTTTTAAAAACTGAGAGAGATTAGAGCACTGTTGGCGTGAGAGATGTGACAAGAGAATTGAAAGCTAAGATGGCATTGGCTTAGGTTGTATCTGAGCTAGTAATGCTTAATGCAGGCATTGGAAGAAAGGATTTGCAATTAATTATTTTAAGCTTTTCATGATCTCAGGTTGTCCCAAAGCATTTTTTAATTCATGAAATATTTTGAAATGCAGTGACTGGTGTAATGTAGGGAAACATGGAAGGCAATTTGTAAATAGCAAGGCCCTACAAAGAGCAATGAATTAAATAACCAGATAATCTGTTTTAGGTTATTTTTGGATGAGATATCCTAAAGCTCATCACCACCTTCTTAACGGCAACTAGGAATGGGCAATAAACACTGGCCGAGCCATATCCGCATCCTAGGAATGAATAAAAAAATGATAATTGGCAAGGGCACTGAGAAAACTCCCCTGCTCGTCTTTGAATAGTGCCATGGGGTCTTTTGTACTCACCTGAGAGATAAGACAGGGCCTCAGTTTAACATATCATCTGAAAGATGGCATTTCCAACACTGCAGCACTCAGTACAGCAATGTACTTAAGTCCTTGGACTGTGGCTTGAAGCCACATCCTAAGAGGTGAAAGTGCTAACACAGAGTCAAATTGGCAATTGTTTAATTTCATGGAACTCACCTCCTTCACCATAATGAACACATAGTTGACCGAATAATTGTAAAGTACTGCTCAATGAAAATGTAATTTACCCATCTAAATGTAAAATAATGAATTAATTATTAATTTATGAAAATTATGACATGTACAGGTTACAAAAATGCATTTATGTTTATTTTACTTATGGCAGGAGAACTTTAATATATTTATATAAAATGTTTTTGAAGGCAGGATTATAATTATAGCAATTAATTACCAACAATTCAAATTCAGGAATGAAGGACAAGGAGAGCTGGGAGGTAAGTCTAATCAGACACCAATCACAGGAGGCGTCTGTCACCCACTGAAGGTACACTCACACCCACATCCATAGACCAAGGCATTGCTAACTTCATTTGAGAAACAACCAACATTTATGAAGGTATTCTGACGCAATGTCATTGACCTAAAGCGTTAACTATGACTCTATCTTCAGAGATGTTGCCAGACCGGCTGAATATTTCCAGCATTTCCTGTTATATGTTTCATTTCAGATTGCCAGCATCTGCAGTATTTTGTGTTTTTGTAGGACATTATATATTACATTGCATATGTAGGCATCATACAGAAGGCCAAAGGAGGCAGCCTTTTAACAAACAAGAATTGAGAAAAATAACACTTCCGCAGGATTGATATTCTGTCACCAGCTTCCACTGACACTTCTACAACACACTAAAACCACAATAAGCTCAAGGCATCTGGATGGGCGGTGGGGAAAATTTTCATTTGGAGCACTATTTGGGCAAATGAGAGACAGGGTGTGTGTGGTAGTGACCCAGAGGAGTCAGTAGGGAACCCAATCCTTTTTGTTTCAGTGTCTTCCTTGCAATGTGAACAACAAGCTTCCAACCCAAAACCTGATTGTCATTACGTTTTTCATCGAGGTGGAGGATGAGAAGTGGCTGAGATGGCCATGTATAAAGGGCCCCACAGCAACATTTTAGAGGGGAGTGTTGGGAGTGAAAAGAGCAGAAGCAGGCAATGTTCTTGTAGGACCTATGGCAGCAAGTACATTAAATTTGGAAAAAAGCAAGGTACTGCAGATACTGGAAATCTGAAATAAAAACAGAAAAAGCTGGAAATACTCAACAGGTGCAGGCAGCACCTGTGGACTGCGAAACAGAGGTAATAGGCTGAATGTAACCCACCCAGCGGTGGCGAAGCTAGAGGCATGTCCAGGGCTAGGAAATCAGCCTGGAAATGTGTCAGGTCGGCAAACGGATGCATTCCCTCTGCCAGGGAAGTTTCCAGGGACTGCCAGGTCAACAAAGGCAGGCAGCCAATTAACATAGTTAAGGCCGTAATTAGGGGAGATTTTGTAGCCTTGCCAGATTTTGCCATCGTCTGAACGGCCTCCCAGTGCATGCTGGATACTCCACACACCAAAGAGTGGGCTGCACTCATCAAAGGCCACAATCATGGCCAAGACCAACCCAGCAGAGGGTGTTCTCCTTCATCTCTGTGTTCCTACTAGCCTGAATTCATTTCATTTGAATTCCGCTGTGCAGTTCAGTAAGGGCACCTCCATATTAAGAAGCCTCCTGACCTGCCTCAGTAGCGCCACCCCTCCTGGTGGCACTGCCTGAGCTCCAAAGCTGTTGGCCTTCTGATTGGGCAGGCAGCGCCAAGAGCCTGCTGGTTGTGCTTGATTGGATGGCAAGGATGGAGGCGGACAATCATGAAGCTGCCTCCGGGAAGATTGCTGTGTCAAAAGGTGTGGGTTTGAGACCACCATTTTCTCCCAAAGTTGTGCTTCTGAAGCTTGAGACAAAATCCAGCTCAACATTTCAGTTTTGATGAAAGGCAGAAACATTAACCCTGTTTCTCTGTCCACAGATGCTGCTTAACTTGCTGAGCATTTCCAACATTTCCTGTTTTTACTGTAAACTTGGACATCAAAACACAAAAGCGACTGACACAAAAATTTCTCCCAAGCCTCCATCCAGCTTCCCCAATTGCAGCTGAGGTTCTCCCTAACATTCAAGGGTCTCCCTTCAAAGGTCATGAGGACTCGAAATGTCAACTTTGCTCTTCTCCACCGATGCTGCCAGACCTGCTGAGTTTTTCCAGGTATTTCTGTTTTTGTTTTGGATTTCCAGCATCCGCAGTTTTTTGTTTTTATCTCTGTATTATAATTAAAAGGGAATCCTACCAGGCTCTTGGAACCCTGCCATATCATCCATCCACATCGGTGGGAAAGCACGCCGATGTGTTTCACAACAGCACACAGGCGACGTGCACTTGGCGGCCTTCACTTTGGGGGAGCTGAGGTGACTGAGCAGCAGCGTTCTCCACAGCTCGCCTGTTGTTTACAGGCCTGAGGGGTGCTAGGGAGGGCAGGGAAACTGATACCTGGCCCCGCAGGCGACTGCTGAGAAGTGGGGGGTTGTCTGGGGGCAAGTGCTGGCCAGCCTTGAAGGCGACTACTGTGGTGGGGTGGGGGGTGCTGGTGGGGGCAGCAAGTGCTGCCCTGGCGCTGCACCCCATACAGAAGCAATCAAGGTGGGGAGCAGGGTAAGCGAGGGAAATGGCCACACCTTAAGGATACCTGTATAAACTGACCCTGCCTCTGCAACTGAGACAGATCAGGCGCAGCCACAGTGATATGATTGGGGTCAGGCCCCCACCCACGCAAGCATCGCGGAGACACCAAAGGGCCACCAAGCGTCCATACCTTACCCCCCACCCCACCCCCGAACACCCCCCCCCACCCACCTGGCACAGACAACAACACACCCCCGCACCGCTCCCCACCCCCCGGCACAGACTTCAAGTCTGCCACCACTTTATTGGACCACAGAGCAGTTGGACTGCACACGTTGTACAATCTCCTCACCAATGCTGGCCATGTAGCAGTCACTGTTGGAGGCGCTCACAGCCCCTTGCAATCTCAGCATCCTGGTTTGGACCAGTGTCCCCCATATTGCAGGTTGACAGGGCAGCCATGCAGTGCACTCATCTCTGGCCATCCGAGGGGTGACCGGCACTCCCCGAGAAGCATTAAGGGGCAGCCACACAGGGCCAGGAAAGGTGCTAAGTACAGCCATGATAACCACGTCTCTCTCTTTCTTTCATGCTGCAGGAGGACCACGTTAGGATCATGGATCCTGGTGACCTAGCTGTATGCCTCATGGCCTACAGAGAGCGTAGAAGATGGAGGAGAGAGCGACTGAGGCACCTGGACCTGCAAAGGCAGGAGCAGCAACCTCAGGAAGAAGGGGCAGCAGGGGCTCCCGCACACACTGCCCAGGAGTCACAGTGAGCCGTGGCTGGTCGGTGCCTAGTGACACCCAGGGTCTATAGATGCCGCCTGCCATTCCTGCAGATGACTAAGAACTAGTGTCACTAACGACTGTGCATGTCTAGGGAGCTGGCGGCTCACATCTGCCACTTACTGCAGGACTTGGCACCAAGGGGACATGGAGGACATCCACTGCCAGTGGCTGTGAAAGTGACTGCAGTGCTCAATTTCTATGGCTGGGGCTCCTCTCATGTCTCCACAGATGACCTCTGTGAGATTTCACAATCCGTCACCCACAAATGCATCCATGAAGTCACGGATGCCATCTTCTCCATGGCACACAACATTGTGCATTTTGCCCGGGATCGGAAGAGCCAGGATGCAAGGGCCATTAGATTCACCCTGATCTCGGGATTCCCACAGGTGCAGGGTGTGAGTGACTGCACTCATGTGGTGCTCTGGTCTCCTTCGCTAAACCCAGGCTTCCATTCGCTGAATGTGCAGCTGGTGTGCGACCACCAGAAACACATCCTGCTCCGCCATTCAATATGATCATGGCTGATCCTCTATCTCAACACCATATTCCTGCTTTCTCTCCATACCCCTTGGTGCCCCTAATATCCAAAAATTAATCAATTTCTTTCTTGAATATACTCAGTGACCCGACCTCCACAGCCTTCTGTGGTAGAGAATTCCACAGGTTGACCACCCTCTGAGTGAAGAAATTTTTCCTCGTCTCAGTCCTAAATGGCCTGCCCCGTATCCTGAGACTGTGGCTCCTGGTTCTAGACTCCCCAACCAGGGGAAACATCCTCCCAGTATCTAGTCTGTCCAGCCCTGTTTGAAATGTATAAAATTCTATCAGATCGCCCTGTCATTCTTCTAAGCTCTAGTGGATACAGGCCCAGCCGAACCAATCTGTCCTCATATGACAGTCCTGTGATCCCTGGTATCAGCCTAGTGAACCTTTGCTGCACTCCCTCTATAGCAAGTATATCTTTTTTTAGGTAGGGAGACCAAAACTGCATGTAATACTCCAGGTGTGGTCTCACCAAGGCCCTGTATAACTGCAGTAAGACATCTCTACTTCTGAACTCAAATCCTCTTGCAATGAAGGCCAGCATACCATTTGCCTTCTTAAATGCTTGCTGCACCTGCATATATATTTTCATTGACTGGTGTACAAGGACACCCAGATCCCTTTGTACATTCACATCTCCCAATGTATCAACATTTAAATAATACTCTGCCTTTCTGTTTTTCACACCAAAGCACATAACTTCACTTTTATCCACATTATACTGCATCTGCCATGTGTTTGCCCAAACATACAACTTGTCTAAATCGCCCTGAAGCCTCCTTGCATCCTCCTCACAACTCACAACCCCGCCCAGTTTTGTGTCATCAGCAAACTTGGAAATATTGCATTTGGTTCCCTCATCCAAGTCATTTATATATCATGAATAGCTGAGGCCCAAGCACTGATCCCTGTGGTACACCACTAGTCACCGCTTGCCACCCGGAAAAAGACCCAGTTATTCCCACTCTCTGTTTCCGGTCTGTCAACCGATTCTCAATCCATGCAAGTATATTACCCCCAGTCACATGTGCTTCAATTTTGCCCACTAGCCTCTTATGTGGGACCTTATCAAAAGCCTTCTTGAAATCCAAATACACCACATCAACTGGTTCGCCCTTATCTATTCTATTAGTTACCTCCTCAAAAAACTCCAGTAGATTAGTTAAACATGATTTCCCTTTCATAAACCCATGCTGACTTTGTCTAATCCCACTAATGCTTTCCAAGTATTCTGTTACCATGTCTTTTATAATAGACTCCAGCATTTTCCCCACTACTGATGTTAGGCTAACTGATCTGTAATTCTCTGTTTTTTCTCTCCCTCCTTTTTTAAATAGTGGAGTTACATTTGCCACCTTCCAATCTGTAGGAACTTCTCCAGAGTCTATTGAGTTTTGGAAGATGACCACCAATGCATCCAATATTTCCAGGGCCACTTCCTTTAGTACTCTGGGCTGTAGATTATCAGGCCCTGGGGATTTTTCAGCCTTTAACCCCATTAATTTCTCTAGCACCATTTTTTTACTAATACTGATTGTCTTCAATTCCTCCCTCTCATCAG
This sequence comes from Cetorhinus maximus, assembly GCF_964194155.1. Lineage (NCBI taxonomy): Eukaryota > Metazoa > Chordata > Chondrichthyes > Lamniformes > Cetorhinidae > Cetorhinus > Cetorhinus maximus. The sequence goes on from NC_135879.1 coordinate 87,014,783, forward strand.
AACATGTTCCCAAACATTTCTGAGAAATTAGTTGTGTCCTCTTTTGCAAAGACAGAACCAAAATATGTATTCAATTCTTTTGCCATTTCTTTGTTCTTCATTATAATTTCCCCGGTTTTTGACTGTAAGAGTCCTGCATTTATCTTTACTAATCTTTTTGTCTTCACATATTTATAGAAGCTTTTACAGTCAGTATTTATGTTCCTTTCAAGTTTACTCTCAGACTTCATTTTCCCCTTCTTGATCAATCTTTTTGTCCACTTTTGCTGAATTCTAAACTGCTTCCAATCCTCAGGCTTGCTGCTTTTACTGGCAATTTTATATGTCTCCTCTTTGGATCTAATACTATCCCTAATTTCTTTTGTAAGCCATGGTTGAGCCACTTTTCCTGTTTTATTTTTGCACCACACAGGAATGAATAATTGTTGTAATTCATGCATACGTTCCTTAAATATTAGCCATTGCCTATCCACTGTCAAGCCTTTCAGTAAGGTTCCCCCATCCATCATTGCCAACTCGCACTTCATAACCTCATGGTTCCCTTTATTTAGATTCAGGATCCTAGTTTCAGATTCAATTTCTTCACTCTCCATCCCAATGAATAATTCTATCATTTTATAGTTGCTCTTGCCTAAGGGGCCCCGCACAGCAAGATTGTTAATTAATCCTTTCTCATTGCACAATATCCAGTCTAGGATAGCCTGCTGTCTAGTTGGTTCCTCAACATATTGGTCTAAAAAACCATCACATACACACTCCAGGAAATCCTCCTCCATAGTTTTATTGCTAGTTTGGTTTGTCCAATCTACATGTAGATTAAAGTCACCCATGGTTACAATTGTAACCTTATTGCACGTGTCTCTAATCTCCTGTATAATGCCTTCCCTTACATCTCTGTTACTGTTTGGGGGCCTATAGACAACCCCCACCAACATTTTCTGCCCCTTGGTGTTTGTTATCTCCACCCAAACAGATTCCACATCATGATTTTCTGAGCCAAGTATTCTTCCTCACTATTGCATTGATTTCCTCCTTTACTAGCAGTGCTGCCCCACCTCCTTTCCATATTTGTCTGTCCTTCCTAAATATTGAATACCCCTAGATGTTCAGTTCCCAGCCTTGGTCACCCTGCAGCCATATCTCCATAATGACAACTATATCATAACCGTTTATATCTATTTGCGCTGTTAATTCATCGACCTTATTGCAAATGCTCCGCGCATTAAGATACAATGCCTTTAGACTTGTCTTTTTAACCTTGTTAGTTATCTTAGCTTATTTTGCACTATGACCCCATTTGTCTTTGCCCTTGATTTTTCTGCCTTCCACTTTTGCTTCTTACTTTTCTGTCTTTTGTTTCTCTCCTTGTTTCCCCCTCCTCTGTCTCCCTGCTCAGGTTCCCATTCCCCTGCCCACTTCTGCACACTGACCCATGCCAACACGGTACTCACCCTTGCTTAGAGCAGCAGGTCATAGAACCTCTTCCGGCACTGCACAAATGTGCGCTGCGCCACATCATGGCTGCTCACCAGCGCTGCCACCTCCTCCCACGCCCTCTTGGTGAGGTGCAGTGGCCTCCACCTCCCATTTCTGGGGACAAGGGTGTCTCTCCTGACAGCCACCTCCTCCAGCAGGACCATGAGGCACTTATCTGAAAAGCAGGGGGCCGAGTGCCCACCCGACCTGCCCTCCTGCCTGGTGTCTCCAGCCACCCTCGACTCCATCAAGAGCAGAACAGACGTCCTTCTGTGGCAGCCTTTCTGGGGTTGCCTGGGCCGATTTTAAACCAGCCACAGGGTCGCCAATGGGCCCAGCGGCTGACAGGCCCCCGCCCCTGCTCGGCCATTCCCGACCAGTAAAGAGCTGTGTCTCACACTGGGCGGGATTTAATTGGCCGGCCTTTGTGAAATTGCGGTCAGGGCTGATCGTGAGTGGCGGATTATTTCGCAGCCGCTCCCAGTCCCGCCGGCCGCACCAACCTCAAAATTCCGCCCTTGGTGTAATTTATAAGGTGGTTTTCAATTTTTTGGAGGAAACAGTGAAAAATGCTTCAAAAATTATGACACCAGAATTGAGATGTTTTATTTTGGTAGTTGTGAAATTTTCACCAAGAGCTAACTTGTTTTTAGTTTAAAGGCATTTTATCAACTGGTAGGTTGTTGTGGAGTGTTTAAATGGGGTTTGTGAACTTTTCTCCATGCATATCCTAAGATAACTACAGCTGAGGTTATCCATCATGAGAGATCCAACATACCCCATTGTATAATCCAATTGCTTCCTAAACGTCTCCATTATTCTATCTCAATGTCTGTCTCACATGTTTATCAATCTTTGTGTGAAGAATAATTCTACTCAGTCCTAAAATTCCATCTTGCTTCTTTGAAACTGTCCCTTCTAGTTCCACTTTTGCAGTTTCCTTAAAGATAATATTCCAGGATTTTTTGTTCCCTATAACTATAACTATACCCCTTACTAGGCCAAAAAGTCTATATTTCTGCAATCTTTCTTCAGAAGCCCCTCTGCTTTGTCATAGAGGGTATCTGCTCCAGAAGGTGCAGGAGCAAGAAATATCTGAAAACATGTGTCCGGAGGCCTCCTTCATAAAAGAGATGAAAAACCTTAAACATTTCCAAAAATCTTTGCAAGTCCAGGCCCAGTCAGGACCCCCCTCGTGGACCTACATCTGCTGGTCAATAGGGTTATACTCCTGCTTTCACTTACCAGTGGGCCAATCTTTTATAGGGTCAAAGATAATCAAACTCCCTTGCCTCCTCCCTGAGCATGCCCCCTCTGATGCTACTGACCTTGTTTGGGGTCACCCCGCTGTAGTAGTCTGAGGTGCAATACATGTTTAAGAGAATGTGAGCAGATTGACAACAGGATTGTATTACCCAATTGTTGTGCAGCTACAACGTTAATGGCCAGGACTTTTTGCTGAGTGGGCGGGCGTGTGCCCGACCTGCTCGAGTGTAAAATGATGGGTGATGAAGTCAGGTGAGCGTCTCGACACTTATACAATATTTTGGTCGGCGGGCACACGCGGGAGTCAGCAGCGCGCCTGCCGACAATTAACAGACCTATTAAGGCCATTAACAATCCAATTGATTTAAACTTTTTGCTGCCTGTCCAACCTTAAGTTTGGCGGCAGGCGAAAAGGCCCGGCGGCCTTTGTATTTCTTGTGAAAGCTCATCCATGGGCGGGATGAGGTTTCGATCTGTCATCAAAAAAAAGTTTTTTAAATTTCATCCTAATTTCTAACATGTCCCTGCTTATGTGACAGAGTCACATGAGGGGGACACTTTTTTTAAACCTTAAAATTCTTTACTTTTTATTTTGAAAACTGTTCATCTCCCTGAGGCAGCTTTATGCCTCAAGGAGCTTTCCAATGCGCACCCGCGCGCATGTGTGAAATTTGTGCTCGTCCTCCTCTCCCCGCCTCCCAACCACACAGGCAGCACTGAGTACAGTTGCACATGTTTCACGCTGGGTGATCCTTAATTGGCCTCCCAATGTGAAATCACGGTCCAGCCCCGATCGCGGGCAGCAGTCGGCTTCCCGACCACCCCTGCCAAGCCCACCCGATGAGGGCAACCTCTGCCCAGTGAGTAGTTTAGTATAAGGTCTGGTTTGAGAAGCACACATGTGGTTGTGCTCTGTTACTTGTGTTAATAAACAGCATGTGCTCCATCTTACAATGGTCTCTGTGTCTGTAGTATATTGTTTACCAACTCACTCACCGGTTGATAGGCGTGTAATCATGTTCTCTGAGCACAGTGACCCGATGGAAGGAACCTAACGTCCACAGAAACTGGAAATAAAGGCCTAATTCTTAGCTTTGCCTGCTGCACCCTGCCAACAGATCCCCCATTGCTACACACGCTTGCCTAAACTCTTCAAATTCAATTCAGATTCATACCGTTGCTGGCAATGTTTGTTTACCAGACTAATTCCTGGGCTAGGATTTTCCTCCCGTCGGGGGCGAAGTTGAAGGGCGGGCGCGCACAGGCGCGCTTCTGATTGGAGGCGCGCCGCTATGTTATGTGGGCAGGCCAATTAAGGCCCGTCCAGCGTGATGTCCACACGGAAGCGCTATGCGTTCCCTATGCGGGCGGCGGGGGGAATCCCAAAATCGAGCGTGCGCTCTTTCGTGCAGCCTCAGGGAGATCAGCTCTAAATGTAAAAAAGCTAAAAATAGATAAATAAAATTTCCCTTACATGTCCCCTCATGTGACAATGTCACATGAGTTGGGACATGTCCATAATTTTTACAAAAACAATGGCCTCAATTGGCCATTGACTGGTCGGTGGGCACGCAGCTGATTTTGCTGCGCTCCCGCCTTCCTGAATTTTTAAATGGGGCGTGGTGACATCAGGAGTTCCACCCGATGTCACCGCGCGTCATTTTACGCGTTGGCGAGCGGGCCCCACCCCCGCTCGCCGATGGTAAAATCCTGCCCCTGGGATGGTAGATTTTATATCTTGGGTAAATAAGTTTGTTGGCCAACCAAACTAACTGCACACTTTCCTATGTTCTCATAAATTGCTGTTTGCAATCAATAGCAGGGAGGGACTGATGTAAGAATAAACAGTGATGGTTTATTGAGACATAGGGCAGAGCGCCAGATCATACTTGCTCACTCAGAAACCTCTAGAACTAGACGTATGGTTTAGTTTCTATATTTCTATTTTTACAGTTCCCAGGTGCCCACACTGTACAGTGATCTGTCAGTGCTGTCACATGATCAGTACACTTGCATTCTCTTAAAGGGACAGGGTACCTTACTTTATCAAATCCCTCCCTCTTTATTTAAAACTACAACTAATAAACTTAAGCCACATTAACTATTTACACAATAACTATTTACAGGTCAAGTCACTCAGGAGGCTTTCTCGGACGTGTTGAGCATTGTAGCCCAACAACCTCGCTGGTGTTTCCGAGGCCTCCTTTTCAGGGGCAGTTGCTCACTGTATCCCTCAGTGGATGATTTCACCATCTTCCAGGTGCAGTCACATTCACTCCTGCTGCTCCTCCCCTCCAACCTGAAACAGATAAAGGGCAACAAGCACAAAGCAATACAATGATGAGCTACATGGTGTGTGAAGAGAAAGAGGAAAAGGAAAAAAAAAATTTTTGTTTTTCATTCCAAGGACTGTCAATAATTTCTCTTTTTCTTCCTGCGTGTCCTTTTCTTGGTAGCACTGACCTGTATCTCTGTCTTGTCTTTAATTTCGCTGTTGACTGGACTAGACTCAGGTGCGAGCTGAACATTAATGAGCTCAGTAGTTGGGTTTTCCGAAAGTTCTGAGAATTCAGGGCCTTCTAACTTTAAAGCTTCAGGGCATTTACGCAGCTGCTGCTTCAGCATTTCCAATTCTTTCCCATTCTCATTAATAGTTTCCTGGAGAATCATATATCGTTGCCCCTTCTCAGCTAATTCATTCATTAACTCTGCCAGAGATAGGCTTAACTCTTTCTTTTCTTATTCATAGCTTTTTCGTAGCACAAATTGGGAGCTGATTGAATTTAGTAGTGCATGAAAGTCCTTAATATATTTTCTATTTCCTTTTGAAGGATGCTGACTTCAGCTTGAACTCTGTCCCAGTGTAACACGTCTATGGGCTTCTCCCGTTGGGTCTTTGCATACTCATTTTTTTCTTGCAGCAACACTTCTGGTTTTGCACTGGGAACTTAGCGGGCCCTCAATGTTTATCTGTCCCAGCCAGTTCCTTCTGAGGAGACTCGGTCCTCTGCCTGACATTACAAATAGGGGTAATTTTGCAGACTGTACCTCTTGCTCCGCCTTGACTTGACATACCACTTTCACATTTATTTCTTCACTGTGTATGTCCTCAGATTTGGGTCCAAAACTTTTAACTTCAGAGGATAGGTTCCTTTACTCAAATATCTAAATGTATGCTTTCCAGTGGTGGACATTGGTGCTGCCGTATCAACTTCTATCTTGGTGAGTTGTTCGTTAACTGTAATGACTACTTGATTGGCTCGGTTCTACTCACTTTGAGGTTATATAACAAATGGATGTCTGATTCTATTTCTTCTGGCTCTTCCATGAGGCATATTTCATGATTTTTCCGTCTACCTTTATAGTGTTGTTTTAGCCTTTCTCTGCAGTGCTTCCTTATGTGGCCATAGCAGTGGCAGAAAAAGCACTCGACTTGTTTGAGTTGTTGTTTGCTCACTGGAGGCCTGAATGTATTTCTTTCATTCATTTTGTGGGTTTTCACTGCAGTACCATTGTTTTTCAATGGTCTGGAGCTAGAGAGTGTTTCCTGCCTTTCTGTGGAGTCTGAAGTTTTCGTCCCTTTTGTTGCCGGATTGTCCCACTCGACCAGATGGACGACGCCATTTTGTGTATCTTTTATAACTTTGGAGTTTCTAGCAGCACTGTCCATCGCGGTAGCTAATTCTAATGCCTCATTGAAGTCTAGACTGGGTTCGGCTATCAAACGCCTTTCACTAGTATCATCTCCAATCCCGCATATCAGCCGATCTCTCAACATAGAGTCATAGAAGTCTACAGCACAGAAAAAGGCCCTTCGGCCCATCCAGTCTGTGCTGGTCAAACAAGTACCTAACTATTCTAATCCCATTTTCCAGCACTAGGCCCATAGCCTTGTACGCCATGGCATCGCAAGTGCACATCCAAATACTTCTTAAATGTTATGAGGGTTTCTGCCTCTACCACCCTTTCAGGCAGTGAGTTCCAGATTCTCACCACTCTCAACATATCACTAATGGACGTACCGAATTTGCAATGTTCAATTAATGCCTTTAAATGGCCACATAGTCAGCTATTGTCTCCTCTGGAAGCCTGTTCCTTGAATTGAACTTGAAGCGCTGCGTAGTAACTGGGGGCTTTGGTCTCAGATGGCTTTGTACAGTTTTTATTAACTCATCGAAAGTCTTCGAGTCTGGGGCGCTAGGCGACGTGAGGTTGCTGATCAGCCTATACATTTTGCTCCTGCATGTGGACAAAAGAATTGCCCTCTTCTTCTCCTCCCCAGTGATGCAATTAGTGGTAAAAAAGAATGCTAGACGTTCGACATACTGAGGCCAGTCATCTGAAATTGGATCAAATGGATCGACACGGCCGAACTGTGGCATCGTGAATGACTGCAAGGGGACTACACTTCCGATAGGCTTTCCAGATAATGACAAATTTAGGTGTTCGGTTTACTGTGGAGTCGCCCTCTCTCTGGGGGTCTCTTATAATTTCCTGTCCATAGCCATTTTTCATGTATTTACCCTTTTAAATGTATTTCTGCTTTAAGAGTAGTCACTACATTTTTTTTTAACTCTGTCTCTGCAGCTGTCGGCTTTTCTCTGCTGGGTCTCATGCTCTTTTTGAGTTTTGGTGGAATCCCGCGATCGCGATTCTACAGGGTTTATTTTCAAACTACAGCGCTGCTCTCTGCTCCGATAGCCAGCTGTCACCTATTTTACAAGAAAGTACAGATGCTCTTTCCAATGCTTTGCTCACCCATCTTGAAATCTATTTTCTTTTGTTCTTGATCCTCATCGCCACGTTTGTGACTTGGGTAAATGAGCTTGTTGGCCAACTGAACTCTAACTGCATACCTTCCTATGTTCTCATCAATTGCTGCTTGCAATCAGTATGCGGAGAGACTGATGTAAGAATAAACAGTGATGTTTTATTGAGACATAGGGCAGAGCACCAGATCATATGGGCTCACTCAGAAACCTCCAGAGCTAGACTTACAGTTCCCAGTTGCCTGCGCTGTACAGTGATTTGTCACTGCTGTCACATGATCAGTGCACTTCCATTCTCTTAAAGGGACAGGGTACCTCACTTTATCACAGCAGAACTCTCATATGTGGAGAGATTGGGCCGACTAGGCCTGTATTCACTGGAGTTTGGAAGAATAAAAATGGACCCCATTGGAATGTATAAAATTCTGACAGGCATGGACAGACTGGTTGCAAGGACGGCGCTTCCTCTGGCTGTGGGGGGAGTTCTAAAACAAGGTGTCACAGTCTCAGGATACGGGGTAGGCCATTTTGGACTGAGATGAGGAGAAACTTCTCTCAGAGGTTGGTGAACCTGTGGAAGTCTCTACCACAGAGGGCTGTGGAGGCCAAGTCACTGAATATATTTAAGAAGGAAATAGATATATTTTTGGACTCTAAAGGTGTCAAGGGGTATGGGGAGAGAGCGGGAGTATGGCGTTGAGTTAGAGGATCAGCCATGATCATATTGAATGGCGGAGCAGGCTCGAAGGACCGAATGACTTACTCCTGCTCCTATTTTCTATTTCTCTGTTTCTATAGTCAGTGCTGCGGAGGGGTGGGTTGGGTGGGGGGGGTGGCATCTTAACATTTATACTGAATCTAGAAACAGGAACTATGTTTTTCCAGCAATTCCTTTCTTTTGTAATAGCAAAACTTGACGGAAGAAAAAAATTAAATTATGTAAAGCCACGGTTTGGCATCAAGTAAATCTGACATGTTTTATTTTATTAACTTTATGAACTACAATGCTGGGTCGCTGTTTTGCCACTGGTAATTATCATTCCTGAGAAGTCACCTTAGATGTTAGCAATCTGTCAGCAGCTCCAAATGGCAATTATCAGCATGTAGATCTACAGTGTGCTGGCTGTTCCATTCTTGATCGCAAAATTTGTGAACAGTAGTTAGCTAGTGCCAGTTAGCAAGCTGCTTTATTGCAAGTGTGACTTACATCAGAGGGCGAAAAAAAAAGATGCAGGCTTCAAAACTGCAGGGCCGAGCTCCAATCATTGGGTTAGGAGAACTAGGCCCAGAATGTCACTCTCAATAAATCAATTTTCTGAAAGCCACAAACTAGTTCTTGTTCTTTCACTGGAAAGGAAGGGGGAGGGGCGAGGGGAAAGATTACTCCGACTGTCTAAACCTTGTTATCTTACATTCCATCAGTATAAATGCAGGCAGAGGTAATCAACTTAGATAAACTCTTGACACAGCAAAGTTGAACCCTGTTAATTGGATAGACTCCTCGAATGTCACTCGGGGAATTCTGCCTCATCTTGGCATTTGTTTTTGGAGCTGTTCCAGTTATTTTCTGTTTGGCATGTGCAAAGGCAGTGGACAGGGTAATGTAATTAGAATAACTTGTCAGCTTTTGAGGCTTCAGGCAACAATTTATAAATAGAAGGCTGCTCAGTCGGCCTAGCAGTGGAGCGTCAAACTCTGATTCCAGAAGGTTATAGGGTCAGCCCCCACCTTGTACTGAAATTTAAATGTTCGCCCCGATTTCAAGAGTTTGACTTGCCAGTAGATGGAGCATTTCGTCATTTCAGAAGAAACAACTTGCATTTATATCGTGTCTTTGAATTAGAAAAGACATACTAAGGCACTTAAAGAGGAAAAACAACTGGCAAACTAAGATCTCACCTCATAGAAGGGCACTGCAGTTTAGACCATTGCAGCGTGGCATTAGGAGCAGTTGAGGAGAGCCCTGTGTCCCAGTTATTTCAACCTAAGAAAAATATCCATAATATAGGAGGGGTTTATTTTTTGCTTAGATTTCATGGTGGTCATTGATGGCCAGTTCAAAAGGTATAAGGATTGCCTAAAGTCCAGTCTAAAAGCAGAAGTGGCATTTCAGTGGACTCAGGGAAGCATGGTGCTTGGGACTTGAAAAAAATGGAAAATGGTGATTCACAACAAAGTTTGATACAAGTCATATTCATGTAGGAAATTTTTTTTAAAATGCCCAAAGGAAAACGAGGAAAGAACAGCCATCAATTCAATCTGACATCCAATGCCTTGTGTGTGGGAACAATTCCTCATGAAAATCAGACTTTTTGAAAACCCACAATCTGTATTGAATTGTAGATGTATCGGCAGCTGTCCTTTTGAACAAATCTGAACAAATCAGGGATTTAGAGAATTCCCAGATAATTTCCTGGTGATTGACTTCAAAACTATAACTCAGTTACTGTCTGTGGTTAATGTGTTTCAATATATAAACAGTATTCTGCTTATCTCATCATATTATTGGAACATTAAACTTAAAATATATTTCCTAAAAATTAACGTTGCTATATTATTAAGTGAGCATGTAGTGTGTTCCTATGATACATTTCTGTCATTTTAAGGGAAGCATTAATCCCTTCAAAATAAACGGTTTCATTAGTTTGTCCACTGATACCACTATTCTCCTGTTAATTTCTTTGGAAAGTAAGCCTTGAAATTAACGGACTATTTGCCAGGATCAGTTGTACTGGGAATGTACTGTTACATTTACAGATTGGAATGAGCATCACTGCAGAAGCTGAATTTATTATGTGTTGGAGATGATAGCTTTGGTTGTGTCAGGTGAAGAGATGTTTTGAATTAAAAAAAATCCTTCTGTCGCTGAGGGGAGAGAGGGGGCAGATAACAAAGCTGGACCTGTCTTATCTCCAACTCAGTGAAACTCTGCTTGACTGACCATGGCACCAGTAATGAAAGAGGTCACAGGTGGACTTTAAAGGCAAGACAATCAGAAACATATATGGCTATGAGTGGCTAAACGCAGAGCAGCAGCACGTAGCACAGAACAAAGCCATCAGTCTCAATTACACCCTTATCAGTTAGTTGACGATCGTTGTTTTGGACCCTGGCCCTGTTGGCAGCTTTACTCCAAATTCTAATGTAAGGAAAAGTCATAGATATGAATCCTTCGTTTTAAATTCTAGATTTTTGTACAAATTTGTAGTGTCGAGAGTTGGCTTAGACTGCTCTTACATATTGAACAAATCTCTTCTGAACCAGTTGGAACTAGACAAAGGGCAGAGAGGAAATAGCAATTTCTTAACGATAATGCATTACCTAAAACACTGTATTATAAAGACAAAAAGGAGTAAACTGCAAATACTGAAAAACTCAAAAGAAAAAAACCCCCACAAAAAATGCTACAAATACATAAATGAGTTCGTCAGAATCTGTAAAGAGAAAAAAGACAGGTTATTATTTTGGGCACAGACCATGCATCGGAACTGAAAATTGAGAAAATAAGGAAGTCCCTTTAACAGACTGAACATAAGGTTAGATGGAGGGAGCCCTTGACATCTGCACTTGTATTGCCAGCTTCTGCAGTTTTACTTCTGGATACAAAGGAACTATGAAATGGAAATACTTATTGCGAATGTAATTACTTGTTGTAAGTGTCAGCAGGAGCAGATAGCAAATATTTACACTATATTCAATTAACACCATGGTATCAAGCTATGGGAATTGTAATTTCAGTGAGCCCCATCTGGAAACTGAACAAAAGAAACAGTACTATCATGTGACTGTTTTTCTTCAGTTGGAAGAGAAGATGCAGGAATTCAGAGTCAGTGGACATGCAAATCAGTGTTTTTTTTTATAAATTGCACCAAATAATTTATTTCTCAGTAATGACATTGCATTGCTCACTTGCTTTTGAACTAAGTAGAAATTACAAGAGAGAAACTGGCAATTCAGCCCAATGAGTCCATGTCAGCATTTACCCTTCACACAAGCAACTAGTTAGAATCATTGATTCAGAGAATGGTTACTGCACAGAAGGAAGCCTTTTGCCCCATTTTCTCCTTGCTGGCTCGCTACAAGAGCAGAGCCCATTCCCCTACCCTTTTCCCCTAGCCCTACAATTTTTTTTCTCTTCAGATAATTATCCTAAATTCTTATGAAAGCCATGATTGAATCTGCCTCCATCGCACTTTCAGGCAGTGTATTCCAGATCCTAACCACTAATTGCGTAAAAACATTTTTCCTCATATCGCCTTAGGTCCTTTTGCCATTCACCTTAAATCAGTGTGCTCTGGTTTTCAACCTTTCCACCAATGTGGACAGTTTCTTCTGATTTGCTCTGTTCTGATCCTTCATGATTTTGAAAACCTCTATCAAATCTCCTCTCAACCTTCTCTTCTCCATGGAGAACAGCCCCAGTTTTTCCAATCTGTCCATGTAGCTGAAGTCCCTCATCCCTGGAACCATCCTTGCAAATCTTTTACGCACCCCCTCTAATGCCTTCACATCCTCCCTAAAGTGTGGTTCCCAGAATTGGACACAATACTCTAGTTGAGGCTGAACCAATACTTTATAAAGGTACATCATAACCTCCATGCTTTTATGGCCTGGATTTTCGCTCCAGGGTCAGGAGCACAGAGTCCAGACATTTCATGGTTCTGCAAATCTGGGGTGGATAGTCAGATTTTTGTTCCAGAGTGGTGGGGTTCCCTGGGAGTCAGGTCGGGTGACCGCAGAATGAATGTGGAGGGAGCAGGTTGTGGAGGCAGCCTGGATGGAAGCCCTTGATGGTCCAAAACTGTAGCAAAGTTTTTAAAAATACAGATAAACAGAAAACAGCCCTCCAGCCCTCATGTCTCATTCCCTCTCACCACCCCACACACTCTCCATGCCCCATCCATATAATCTCATACCCACCCCCCATGGCCCCTCAATCCCAACCTATGCCTCTTAACCCCTCATTGCACTTTATAGCCCCTATGTCAATTTAGTGCCAAATCATGCCAACCCATGCCCCCCACCCACTACTCTTTGCCCTTACACCTACCATGCCAACTCACCCAGTATCCATCATGGGCAGACCTCAGGACCCATGCAGAGATTAAATAAAATAACATTCCAAGTATTTTATTGCAAACTTCACGATATTAAAAAAACACTCTCAATCATAAAAACTCATTTACTACATTTACATTTCTTCAACTACATTATCCTTTATAACAACAAAAACTTTATTCAATTGCATAATAAAAACAAGCATTGGGATTCATAATTCTACTTCAAAGAGTCCATAACCACTTGGAGCTGTCAATTAAACTGTGAAATGGCAAGCACCTTGCTGAGATAATGGGCAGAATTTTCTGCCTATTGGGCGGGTGGTGTGGGAATGGGCGCGGACCCGATCGGCGCCTGCGATCAGGTCTGCGCCGCCATTTTACACGGGCAGGCCAATTAAGGCCTGCCCAGCGTGAACCACGGCTCCCAGGGACAGCGGGGGTGGGCGGGCAGTGGTGGGACTGCAATGACCACTGGGTCCAATGGCAACCCGGGGGCCTGTTTTAAAAGCTGCTACAGCCTTTCAAAGGCTGTGACTCATGGCCAGTGAAGGGCTCCCCAGAGCGCTGCTGGTGAGCAGGTCAGGCAGGAGGGTAGGGAAGGGGGGCCACTGTGCCCCTCGCTTTTCTGATGATTGCCTTGCTGCCCTCCTTGAGGAGGTGGCAGCACGGTGGGAGGTCCTCGTACCCCAGGATGGGAGGAGGGGGCCCCCCCACATGACCAAATGTGCCTGGGAGCAGGTGGCGGAGATTGTGAGCTCCCACAACGTGGTCTGATGCATTTGGGTCCAGTGTCGCAAGCACTTCGGTGGCCTGTTGAACTCTGGAAGGGTGAGTAACAGGTTGGCATTGGTCACTTAACCCAGCAGGCAGGCTTTCCCCCGGCAACCGCCCCACACCCCCCAAGTCTGAGTGTAATTGCTGCATTGAATCATTGACGGCATGTGTCCTTCGCTGGGTGGGCCAGCAGATATTGGCCATGCCAAGGTCACCCTGAGAGGGTGGTGAAGAGATGGGTTCTGCCCCCGCAGCATGTGATACACTGAGACCCACATGACTGTTTTGGGGGCAGCCTGGAGGAGCTGCACCTAGGCGCAGTGCTGGAACTCCAGGACATGTCAAAGTCAAGGTGATGACATGCTGGGAGGGGAGCTTCAAGGTGGCATGGCACCGATCGATCTGCTGCCCTCTGCACTCCACGTGCTTGTGCCTCCTTGCTATGGAAGGTTGGACCGTGTGGTGCCTAATGTGATGTAGGCAGCATTTGGCCAAGGGGGTGGGGGGTGGTGGACAGGCCTAGCATCTTTGTGTGAGTGTTCAGCAGTAGCGGGATGAGGGGGCACTGGAGCCCTGCAATGTCCCACTCTGGTTAAGGTGGGCCGTCCGCGAAGAGAATCCAGGTACAAGTTGCATTAATCAATGCTCTTCTCTCCTTTTCAGGAGAAGAATGCACATAATGCCACCGAGAGGGTGAGGACTGGCGGAAGGCCGGCCCAGTTGGCGATTCTCAGCTGCTTCGAGATTTGGAGAGGCGCCATGCGCTCAGATCCACCGGTGTCTGTGAGGCTGGGGTGCCACGGGCAGGTAAGTTTGCCCAGCAGTGAGGTCACCATTGTTCTCCCAACAGCCATGGCAGCGCTGAATGTTGAGTGATTGAAGTTTCCAACATGGCTTGACCATTACTTATGGAAGGATAAGCACATAATGATCCAGGGGACAGGGATGCACATTGACATTGTCTCCACGTTAACTGATCCAATGTCCTTGTTCTTCTTTTCAGCATCAGCGGAGCAGGGCCGGGAGGAGGAGGAGGCACAGGAGCCCCCTCTCACACCTGAGGGCCCTGAAGTCTCGGACTCACCAGCGTCACACCATCTCTGCCAGGCAGGCACCAGTGCAGATACTAGCACCTCGGTGGGAATTCGAACATTAGCTAGTGTCCCGGGGCAAAGCGGTGAGGGCACTTCACAGTTGCTGGAGGAGCTGGCAGAGACAGAGAGTGCCCATGGCGCCAGCAGTCAGAGGACTGCAGGGGACCAGGCACATGCTCAGCAAGCGCAGGAAATGCGGCCAGGTGTGCGGGAGCATCTGGGGGAGATACATGAGGCTATGCTTCGCTTGGTGTCCACGGTGGAGGAGTCTACATGGACAATTGCCGATGCAATGAGCCCCATGGCTGAGCACCATGACTCCTGCATGGACAGAGTGGTGACTCTCGTGGAGAGGCGTCTCTGGGTTGGTGGAGACTTTGCACGGTTGTTACGACTCTGTTGTTCCTCATTGCCTCCCTGACCCGCTCCACCAACTTGAGCCATGTGCTCCTTTAGAGAGCCGGCACCTGCATGGGAGGGTTAGTGAGAGAGAGAGAGAGATCACGGCCGAAGGCAGAGAGAGTGTAGTCTGTGGAAACAAAAGAGAAGCCACTCTTCTCTCCATTGCTTGCTGCTCCTCCAATCAAGGCTGTTTCTCTCCTCAATCACCAATCAGCAGCAAACATGGGAGAGAAATGGCCTCTGATTGGAGGAGCAGTTTCTTGCAGAATCTTTCAATTAACTTAACCATAGTACGAGCAGCAAGCCTGATACCGAAGCACGTTGTGTTGTGCCTGTGAGCATCTGGTAGAGATACATGAGGCTATGCTTGGCTTGGTGTCCGTGCTGGAGGAGTCTACGTGGACTATCATCGAAGCAATGAGCCTCTTGGCTGAGCATCATGCGCCGTCCATGGATAGAGTGGCAACCCTCACGGAAAGGAGACCAATCAGGGCTTCCTGGGGATGCGCTCGGACCAGCAAGCCCTCACATCAGCATTGACCTCAGCTGGTCAGTGCCAGTGTGGGAGATAGTCTGGGCACCAAGTTTCCCAGCTCGGTGTCCATCCATCCATGGTGAGCATGGAGGTCCGAAGCGATCTTACTTCGGCGCAGCAGCTGCCTGTCGTCTCTGCGGGCTCTTCTCAGGGCACTCTGGATGCTGGCAGCAGCTCCTCCGACCCTCTGCCAGTGACCATTCCAGCCGATAAGGCTGCAATGACTGTGGAGATGCCAGCTGTGGAACTGGCAGCTCAGTCCCAGGCGGAGCCAGCACAGGTTCCATAGGCCAAAGGACGCCCACAAGGTCATCGAGGCCAACAGGATAGCAGAGTGAGCAGGCTGTCCTAGATGCCACTCCCAGCGAGGGGGCAGCACCTCGACATAGCTCCTGGAAATGTAAACATAAGGCACCTTAGGCACACCACGGGTTTATCACTGGTGCTTTTGTGTTGGCCCGCAATGAGGTCTTTATGAGTTGGTGTGATGTTTAACACCTTTGTCATTTTGTTTTCTTAAGTTCCTTTTGTTTTAATATTAAATTCAGATACGTCACCATGGCTGAGGATGCCACTTTTCTTCTGCGGATGGATGATTACCAATAGTGTTATGAGTGATTTGTGGGACATTCAGCTTTATTAACAAAGCCCTTAGTTAATGTTCTATCCAGGCAGATTTTGCACTTAGGTATCGAGTATGGAGCCTACAGCCCAGGCTTGTCCTGGAGGTCCATATGTGGTGTGCAAGCTGAAAGGTTCATTGGACTAAAGCCTTCAAGGTGTCCCTGCCTCCCTGGAGTATGCCCGGCTCAGCATCTGGCCCCCTCAGCATTTCCCTGTGCATGCTCATCCTCGGAATCACAGCTGGATTCATCGTGTGCAGCCACAGCCACTGCGTCTAGATCTGCATCTTCCACTACATTTCCCCTTTCCAGCGCAAGATTGCGGAGAGTGCAGCATGCAACCACTATCACCGAGACACGATCTGGGGGGTACTGGAGTGCACCCCTTGTGCGGTCCAGGCATCGGAAGCACATCTTGAGAAGACTGATGGCTCTTTCCACCACAGTCCTTGTGGAGCCGTGGCTCCTATTGTACCGCTGCTCAGCTTCTGTTCTTGGATGGCGGAGAGGCATCATGAGCCACCTTCTGAGGGGATAACCCTTGTCACCCAGAAGCCATCCATCCAGCCGGGCTGGAGCACTGAAGAGCCCCGGCACCTGGGAGTGTCTGAGGATGTAGGCGTTGTGGGAGCTGCCTGGGTACCTTGCACAGACTTGTAGAATCTGCATCCTGTGGTCACACACTATCTGCACGTTCATGGAGTGGAAGCCCTTCCTGTCGACGAAGGAACCGGGCTCACCTGCTGGCGCCTTGATGGCCACATGTGTACAGTCTATTGCACCCTGGACGCGGGGGAAGCCAGCAATGGCTGCAAAGCCTCTGGCTCGGTGTGTCTGTGCCAACAGGAGTGGATGAAGGTCAATGCATGCCTCAATAGAGCGTCTGTAACCTGCTTGACACAAGTGTGAACAGCTGATTGGGAGACACCGCAAAGATCACCCACCGACCCCTGGAAGGAGCCAGATGCATAGAAGTTGAGGGCAGCTGTGACCTTTAGAGCCACTGGAATGGGGTGTCCACCCACACAATTATCGGAGATCTCAGGCCCAATCATCTGACAGATATAGTTGACTGTCTCCCTTGAGAGACGGAGCCTCCTTCAGCACTGCACCTCAGACATATTGAGGTAGCTGCTTCGCTGCCTGTATACCCTGGCAGCAGGATAGTGGCATCTTCTGCAGCCCTTCCTCCTTGGACTACCTCTTGGCCCTGCGCCCCTTGTGCCTGTACCTTTCCTCCCAAAGGTGGCTCCCCTGGAGGCTGAAAGTGGACTCCTGGCCTCCTCCCCCTTGTAGTCCTCCTTTCCTTCTCAGAGGAGGTGCCTCCAGTGGAGAGTTCAGCTCCCATTCCCAGGCTAAGAGAAGACTTCCTGAAACCTGCAGGCCCAAAAACGATTCCTCACTGCAGAGTGCTGACCTGAAGGTTGTGAGTCCAGACCAAGCAGCTGTTATGTATTTTGAAGTATTGCAGATCACACAGGCAAGTATCAGTAACTTTGAAAAATCAATATTTGACAGAGCACACTCGCAACCCCACTGAGCCCTCTTATCCCACCTGTGGATGAGGTTTATACAAGTGTGTCCTACCTGCCTGCCCGTTGCGCCCATGTGCTGACCCGAAGGTCGCACAGGCGCCAAAAAATCTCCATTGATTGGTGCTTCAAGGGCCTTAAATGGTGCATGAATTAATGGCGGGTGCGCATCGGATATCATCGCGAGCCCTACAATGAAGGATTGCGATGGCACGTAGTGACGTCGAGACGCTCGCCTGACATCACCACGTGTCATTTTATGCATCGGTGTGCGGGTCCCAATGGGAAAATCCTGCCCAATGGATCATTGTGAAATTAGACATGCAACACTAATCCAGTAATGGCAACCCTAAGGTCTAGTTCAACACACAGAGTGACATAGCAAACAGTTTTTTTAACACTCCAGACAGTTTTTACAAACAGATAGGAGTTTTAAATGCTTTAACAGCTCCTCATGACAGTCCATCTTGACATTTTTGACACTTGTTTTTAACAACTCTGATGAACTTCACAGTTCCAATGAGTTTATACACTTTTTATACATATTCATGCCTATTTTAGTGATCTCAAAGGTCACCTAACCTTTCCCAAACAGTACCTGACCTCCCCCAAAACTGTCTTGGGACCATATCCAAAGGGGTACCTTACCCCTTCAAAAGGTTACCCTGGCTATCCAAATGAATCCACAAAGTTCAGACTTGTTCCTACCAGGTATAATCTGCACATGTCGGGTTTCAGACTCAACTCGCACCAAAATCATACATGAGTGGAGGCAACTACCTCCATGAAACTTGTATGTGCTATCTCTCGTGGTGAAAATCCAGGCCTAGGCTTCTGTTTATCAAGTCTAGGATCCCATGTGCCTTATTAACTGCTTTCACAACCTACCCTTTCACCTTCAACAATTTGCACAAATACCCCAGGCCCCTCTTCCCTTGGGCCTCTTTTAGAATTCCCGCTCCTTGTTCTTCCTGCAAAATATATCTAATCACATATGCCATCCTGCGTGCTTCCATATCCCATCAATTCCACTTCCTTTATCTATCTATCCAATGTAATCCTGAATGTTGATATAATTTCTACCCCAAGCATTAATTGCTTTATGCTAAAAGACATTATTTTAGACCAACTTATGCAGGTGCCCAATAACATCAAATGCTTTTTTGGAACAGAACCAGATTCATTCAAGTCTCAGCAGTAGAAGCCACTTTTATCAAAGTACGCATTGAGGACTATTCACCTAATTAAAAATAAGGCCTTCTTTCAGCAAGTTGACGGCAATTCTTTTTAATACGGAAAGCAGGCACTTGTCATTTGTCTGTGTTTGTGCTTATAAATGTGCCAATATTATTTTGTTTAGTGCTCTCTGCATTCTAAACTTCATTTGCACTACCAGTTTCATAAAGTTTAAGTCCAATCTTGAGTAGCAGATGGAGCAGCAAGGGCAATTCATTTGCAATGCATTTGATGTGGTCTACATGGACTTTAGCAAGGCTTTTGATGAAGTCCCTCATGGCAGCCTGGTCAAGAAAAGAAAGTAAGAGCCCATGGGATCCAAGGCAAAGTGGCACATTGGATTCAAAATTGGCTGAGAGGCAGGAAGCAGAGGGTGATGGTAGAGGAATGTTTCTCTGACTGGAAGTCTGTTTCCAGTGGGGTTCCGCAGGGTTCAGTGCTAGGGCCCTTGCTGTTTGTGGTGTACATAAATGATTTGGACTTAAATGTAAGGGGTATGATCAAGAAGTTCGCGAATGACACAAAATTGTTAGGGGTAAATAGTGAGGAGGATAACCATAAACTGCAAGAAGATATCAAAGGACTAGTCAGGTGGGCAGAGCAGTAGCAAATGGAATTCAACCCAGAAAAGTGTGAGGTAATGCACTTGGTGAGGGCGAACAAGGCAAAGGATTACACTATGAATGGTAGGACCCTGCAAAGTACTGAAGATCAGAAGGACATTGGTGTGCAAATCCATAGATCCCTGAAGGTAGCAGGGCATGTAGATAAGGTGGCTAAGAAGGCATATATATATATATATATATATATTCAGCCTTTATTAGCTGAGGCATAGAATACAAAAGCAAAGAGGTTATGCTGGAACTGTATAAAACACTGGTTAGGCCACAGCTGGATTACTTAATGCAGTTCTGGTCACCACATTTTGGGAAGGATGTGATTACACTGGGGAGGGTGCAGAGGAGATTTGCCAGGACGCTGCCTGGACTGGGGGGCCTGAGCTATGAGGAAAGGTTGGACAGGCTGGGGTTGTTTTCCTTGGAGCAATGAAGGTTGAGAGGGGACCTGATAGAGGTGTACAAGATTATGAGGGGCATAGATAGGACGAATAGGAAGGCACTTTTTCCAATAGTGGAGGGGTCAATAACCAGGGGGCATAGATTTAAGGTAAGAGGTAGAAGGCAAAGAGGGGAGTTGAGGAGAAATTTTTTCACCCAAAGAGTGGTGAGAGTCTAGAACTCACTGCCTGAAAGGGTGGTTGAGTCAGAATCTCTCGTAACATTTAAGAAGTATTTAGATATTCACTTGCGTTGCCATAGCCTCCAGGGCTATGGGCCAAGCGCTGGAAAATGGGATTAGTGTAGTCAGATCTTTGTTGACCGGCATGGACATGATGGGCCGAATGGCCTCTTTCTGTGCTGTAAACGTCTATGAGTCTGTGAGTATGAGGCAAGCACTTTCAGCAAAAAGCACAGAGGGCAGAATTTTATGCTGCCGGGATTTTATGCTCCCGCCAAGGTGAATGGAATTTTGAATGGCTTGCTGCATTTTATGGCCCCATCCCCATGGCAATGGGACTGTAAGCATTTGCCCATCACAAAATTAGGATTAGTAGTACCCATTACTTGGGTTCACTGTGTACCTCTTAGGTAGGAAATGGCATTAGATGTGAGCGCACACATTTTTGCCATGAATTGGCCATCTTGACAAAGGACAAACAAGAGAACAAGAGATGTCCATTACCCACATCTGAGGCAGGCATTAATACATTTGTATATGTAAATAAGAGATCTAATGCCTGATTCCGGTACCTACTGTAACTTTGGTTTGCCCTAGGCAGTCAGTGCCTCCAGGAAAGCAAATGCTAAATACCACATAAGTAAAAATGAGCAAGTCCTTACCAAAACCACTGTCACTCCCAGTCCCAAAGTCTTCAATCTCACTTCGACCTCCCAACAGTACTCTTGAGGTCTGCAATCTCCCTACTAGCACCCCCATTAGCATTCCTGATCCACCAGCAGATCTGTGATCTCTCTGCCTGATCCCCCAACGAACTCCAATCATGGACTCTAAGGCCCATTCTTTCCACTTCAGAGCCCTGTAATCCAACCTGATCACTTACCTGGTAACTGGAGTCCTAACCTGCAAAAACTCATACCACAGCACTATTTCATTATGATGAAGTCCGAGGTCCAAACTCCAGTGCTCCTTACCCTCAACATTTGAGCATGGCTGTTAATACTGTATGGGTGAGGTGCATAAAAATAGGAACACCCAAATACCTAGGCCTCACATTTTATATGTCCCGTTTCACAGATTCATATATTTTCAGAGAAATATTTAGATAGAGGATTCCTTGATGGGCTGCGAATTATGAGACTTCACCCCAGGGCCCGTTTCAGAGCCTTTACCACTTAGAAATCACACACGATTCTGACCTGGAACTATATCGCTGTTCCTTCACTGTCGCTGGGTCAATATCTTGGACACCCTCCCTCACAGTGCTGTGAGTTACCTAAACCATACAGATTGCAGCGATTCAAGAAGGCAGCTTACCACCACCTTCTCAAGGGCAATTAGGGTCGGCGATAAATGTTGGTCTTGTCAGCGATGCCCACATCCCATGAAGAAATTTTAAAAATCCTTTCTCTCCCATGTATGCATTAAGCATCCCTTTAAATACATACATGCTATTTTTAAAAATTCATTCATTGGATTTGTGCTGGCCCAGAATTTATTGCTATTTTTAAAAATTCATTCATTGGATTTGTGCTCGCCCAGAATTTATTGCCCATCCCTAGTTGCCCTTGAGAAGGTGGTGGTGAGCTGCCTTCTTGAACCGCTGCTGCCCATGTGGTGTAGATACACCCACAGTGCTGTTAGGGAGGGAGTTCCAGGATTTTGACCCAGCAACAGTGAAGATCCTGGAACTCCCTCCCGAACAGTATTGCTTCAACAACTCCATTAGGCAGCGAGTTCCATATTCCCACCACTTGCTGTGCAATGAAACTCCTTCTAAATATTTCTTTTGAATCTAGTAGTGGCTATCTTATACTTAATGCCTCTTGTTTTTGATTCACTCACAGCTGGAAATAAATTTCCATTTCTACCCTGTTGAAACCCTTCAGAATTTTCAATAACTTTATCAGGTCTGATTTTTTTCCAGAGAATTTTTCTGCTGAGACTTTCCCTTGGGCCTTCTCAATTCTGGAAAGGTCTTTGTATATCTTTTATGCAATTTCTCCAATTTTTCAATATCCTTTGCATGTTACAGTGACCAGAACTGCACTCAATGCTCCAAGTGACGACTAGCTAAGATTCTATATGAAATTAATTTTACCTCCTTGATTTTGTATTCTATCCTCTTGAAATGAAGCCCAGTACTTTATTTGCAGTCTTTGGGGAAGAAATTTGCCCTTGTTGCAGCTGGTTTACCAGCATAGGAACACAGCAACCAGGCCCATTTTCAGGGACCACCGTCACACACCCCAAGCAGGCCTGAAAGATGTCCAGTCCAAAATTAGGATGTGCATTTTGCAGGCATACATGGCAGCTGCCTAAAACAGGCAGCAGGTTCCTTAAAATGCAGCCTAAGGCCTGTTTATACCAGTTTACAGAAATTGGTCTGAGACGAGGAAAGAAAATTTAAAGCTGTTGGTTGGACCCAATGGACCAGGATGTAAGTTAAAGAAGAAAATGGACAGTCTGAGGAGGGTTGCTGAGGTAATGCAGCAATACAGTTTTCAAAACTAAGTACCTGAATCACATATGCATGTTTGAAAGTTTACTCATATAAATCATTCTGTGCTGTTTCATCCTAAGCATTCATAGCAAATTATCAGTGTAAACATACCCCGATAGAAATATCCTACTGAATGCTGACCGTATTCCTGCGGCAACTAGGGACAAATATAAGTAGCAACTTATAACTGAAATGCCAATCAGAGAGAAAAATTAAAGGGACTTGCTGAAGGTACCTTGTCCAAAGTGCATGTTCATTTAGTATCATGCAGGGTGGGTAACTGTGTGTCACAGTCCTTGCTACCTATACTAGCAAAAGCTTAAGAGGAAAAGGCAAAAGGCTGGAGGAGAATGCTAACATTGCAAATTGCTCCTGCCTGTTTTGTGGAAGCCAATATATAACTCATTAAATGAGATAACATTGAGGAAGGAGATGTCTTCCCTGAATTCAGGGTTGGTACTGTCTTATTATTGTTACATCTTTCTACCCTGACAGACGGAGAGGCATACGCTCAACTACTATACACAATATACTGCAATGTCTGAAGGTACTTCATTGAGACAGCATGTTTTCAATTATTACTCTTCTGTTTTTGTAGACCTAGAAGCAAAATGCTCCCAATGCCAGTGCACTGAGCAAACCAGCACCTCAGAGCATCCTGTGCTAGTTTCAGCTTTTTG